>NC_090024.1:244678570-245878570 GCF_037176765.1 Anolis sagrei | reverse complement strand
AACCCATTTATTTTAATTGTTTGTTTTACTATGTTTCTGTTATGAATAACTTTCCCACACTGGAAAAGAATATCCCACTTCTGACACCAATTTGTCATGAATAACTTTTTAATAACTTCAAAGCTTAGGTTCTTTTTATTGCAATTTCCAATGTGAGAGGGTAGATCAGATTACAGAAAAACATTTAGATATACAGTCATACAGATTATATGCAACTACATTGGATTTACAATTACATGGCTAACAAACAAACAAAGGAGAATTACATTTTCACTCAACATTCACACCCATATACACACATTCATCCTCAGCAGAGGCAGCCCTAGGTAATTTTTAATGGTAAGCAAACAGTATTTTGGCACACCCCCCCCCCAACCAATCACTGAGATATATTTTCTGTTCTTCGTGGGAGTTCTGTGTGCCATATTTGGTTCAATTCCATCATTGGTGGAGTTCAGAATGCTCTTTGATTGTAGGTGAACTATACATCCCAGTAACTATAACTCGCATATGTCGAGGTCTATTTTCCCCCAAGAGTGCCTCAAAATCAACTGGGCAAAATAAACTATACTGCAAATGCTTATTTTGCATAATGGGTTGCCGAGGCTCCCCCCGGACTGCTAGGGCTGTTGTGAGCCGAGGGGGCGCTCCTCAAGTAGCGGTCGAGGGGCATTTACAGAGGCGCCTCTGCGCCCCTGGCAAAAAAAAAGTGTACTGCGACCGCTTACTTTGCGTAATGGATGAGCCGCCCCTGATCCTCAGGCATTCAAATGTTACCATATCCTTTTCTCCCTCCTTGGAGAAGCACCTCTTAGGTCAGACCCTGCTTCCCTGCAGCCTGCCAATGCATAGTTCCATAACTTCAAGACGCTGAAATGCCAAAACTTCTTTCCCTAAGAACAATGCCAAGAACCAGATCTCTGTTTTTCTTACAGCAGAATCTGACTACCTGGACAAAATCTATGACTCCAAAAGTGCACTTCTTCCTCTTCCCTTGAGAAAGAAGCCCCAAAGTGTCCAGAATCATGCTTTCCTATAGCATGTCTGACACTCCGAATACACCATATCTGTCCTTTCCATGGACCGGAGAGGCAGATAAATCAGTCTCTGCAGGTCTGCCACACTTTGAGCATTATTAGACTGAGTCTTTTATAGGAATATTCTGCTGATGTAGTCCCAAAGTTGTAAATGAATGATAGATGTCTTCTGTCTTGGCTCCATTTCAGTTTCTTGGCCAGATGTTGACTCTTCTTGATTGGTGTAGACAAACACAAGGCTTGTATTGACTTCCTTCTTAACATAAGGAATGTTGCAAACATTTCCTTAACTTGAAAGAATCATTGCCACAGTTCTTATCAGAGTTTACTTTTTAGCTCTCATTAGCAACTTTTAATTACAGTCCAGCAAGCAGGTAGTTTAATCATTGCAGGCCTTAATATTTTACTGGTGCTTCCAAAAGTATTAACTCCATCATACATCTTGATTGGTGTAGACAAACCAAAAGTATTAACTCCATCATACATCCTTACATTCTTCCATTCATTCCCACACATCATATTAAATTCACATTTATCAAATCTGCACATTGAATTTCTTGTGACATTTCTCCTGCTTCTTTGCAAAAAGGGGTTGGACTAGATGGCCTGTGAGGTCTCTTCCAACTCTATGATTCTATTATTCTACTTAAGAGCTATTGTTGTTGCCTATAATAGCAGCTGAGCAGTGGACTGAAAATTCAGAAAAACCTGGAAATTGTTTAAAATGTTGGTATGACGTTTTCAATATTTTTGACAAAGTGTCCCCATAATGGTCAAGGAAGTAGGAAACTCTTCTGAGAACATTGCCATCGGGGCAAATGAGAAAGACAGAGGGATATCCAAGCAAGCAGCAGGAATTGGGTTAGCACACTAGCTGGGCTCTGCCAGTTCATGATAGTTCCATATAATTTTATATACCGCAATTCATTTTTTTTTTCGGGGGGGGGGGGAGTGTATGATTTCTTATTCTCTCAAGTGGAAGTCAAGGGTCCTCTGACGAGCATCAAAACAATGATCTTTAGGGTTCTGGAAACAGAGTTCAGAGAAAACATGATTCCATGTCCAGTGGTCATGATTTTGCAATATTGGAAAGCATTTTTGTATTCTTTGTGGTGAAATGTGAAACTGAGAGTGGTCAAGGACCCCCTTGAAAGGAACTCTGTCCTTGTATTTTGCATTCCAACGCCTCCAAATGGCATCTTTTGCCAGAATATGCAATTTTCAATTAATTTTAAATGCTCTTCCCTTCTTTTACTACACTGCACAAGAGTGATATATTTTCTAAAAGAGACATCCAGTTTTATGAATTTCCCGAAGTTTAATCTTTTTGAACTTCATAGTTTTTGAGTTATTTATTAGAAATACATCAATAACTGTTTTGAGGTACAGAGAGAGAGCCAGCCTGGTGTAGTGTTTGCAATGTTGGACTAGGACTCTGGAGGCCAGGGTTCCAATCCCCATTCAGCCATGGAAACCCACTGGATGCTCTTGGGCAAGACACGTTGTGATGAATCTAACCTTTTGCCAGGAGGCCGAAGCCTGGAAAGTCAGTAGCTGACATGTTGAGAGATAGGCAGGAAGGCTAAGAGGCAAGAGGGAGGAGTCAGCCGACTCCTGATTGGCTAGAGCAGTCAGGGGAGGAGTTAGCTTTTAGAGGGAAAAAAGGCTGTGTCTTTTGACAAGCTGAGAAGAAGAGCTTTAAACATCGAAGAGTGTAGAAGGATAGTTAGGAAGAGGGAGCTGTGAAGAATTTAGACAGGGAAGGAAAACTTTTGAAGTGAGCCTTGAGGGTTAGAGCATAGGAAAGGCAAAGGTTCCTGGTTCACTGTACTTAGAAAGGGTGAGTGAAGGAAAGCCTATTTTGCTCTGTGAGGCAGTCAGTGGACTGTTCTCAGGGACACACTATGTCAGAGTTAGTGAACAGTGTGAAGCAAGGAACTCACAGAAAACAAAGGTTTTAGTCTTAAAAGAAAGACTGCTTGTCTAACCAGCTGAGCCTCATGTAACCGCATTACGCTTTTGTACCACTCTTATGAAGAGTTGATTTGTTCATCAAGTTTAAATAAACCTGTTTCTAATTTCATCTTTAAACTGGTGTCTGCCTCGGTCTGTCACAAACATTAGATCTCAGCAAGTCTAAAGACAACTCTAGTTCAGTCCAGTCAGCAAAAGAAGCAGTTGTTGAAGAGGAACCAAAGGCTTGAACAAACTTTACCAATTTCACATTCACACTTATGTTTTCCTCAGACATTAAGTGAGGTGGTGGCGGTGAATCTACCAAATACATCGGTCAATAACTACACCAAAGTTGGTCACTTAATAAATATATTACTGAGGTGGGATAAGAGAGTCTTTCCCCCTCATCTTAGTCAGTTATCTTTGTTAAAGTAGTGTCCAGCTGAACGTTAACCCTTCACACTGGTGACCAGAGGTGGGATTGCTTGTCCCCTCTGCCCAGCCTGTACGTTGATCTTATTACACACGT
This sequence comes from Anolis sagrei, assembly GCF_037176765.1. Taxonomy (NCBI): domain Eukaryota; kingdom Metazoa; phylum Chordata; class Lepidosauria; order Squamata; family Anolidae; genus Anolis; species Anolis sagrei. The sequence goes on along the minus strand of NC_090024.1, from coordinate 245,875,048 downwards.
CTTCTCAGTCTCGAAGGAAGGCTTTCCATGGCATTCCAGTAACAGCAGTGAGGAATTTCTTTCCAGATGATGGTCTCAGAGTAACGAGTGTGAATGGCTACCCAAATCAAGAGGTCATCCATCCACCATGTGGCCTTTTGTCCCTCCTTTCACCAGGAAAAGAAGACCACCTCTCCCCAGGTAAAGACGGGCGCGACTCATGAGTTGCAAGAGATTAATGATTTTATTATCAAAGTAGAATTGGAGCCCCAATGCAACCAGTGGGGAATTTGGACTTTCTTGGGGCAGGAATGGATGGCCAGACGAATTCCGATCAGAAGTATGGGCTGCTTTTCATTGATCCTGGTCTCCTTCAAGTTCAGGCTCTGAAAAAAAGAGAGTCAGAGGCAAAAGGAGGAAGGAGAATGGAAAGACATAGAGAAGCACAGAATCTCAGCCAATATTCAGTCATTCTTAGAGCTGTGCAGATCATAGAATCATAGAATCAAAGAGTTGGAAGAGACCTCATGGGCCATCCAGTCCAACCCCATTCTGCCAAGAAGCAGGAATATTGCATTCAAAGCACCCCTGACAGATGGCCATCCAGCCTCTGCTTAAAAGCTTCCAAAGAAGGAGCCTCCACCACACTCTGGGGCAGTGAGTTCCACTGTTGAACGGCTCTCACAGTCAGGAAGTTCTACCTCATGTTCAGATGGAATCATAGAATCATAGAATCAAAGAGTTGGAGGAGACCTCGTGGGCCATCCAGTCCAACCCCCTGCCAAGAAGCAAAATATTGCATTCAAATCACCCCTGACTGATGGCAGCACTGATGGAATCGTTCCAGGAGTTGCATGTGACATCTGTAGACAGTCCACGTTTCGCAGGCATATAGCAGGGTAGGGAGGACAATAGCTTTATAGACAAGCACCTTGGTAGCCCTACGGATATCCCGGTCCTCAAACACTCTCTGCTTCATTCGGGAAAATGCTGCACTCGCAGAGCTCAGGCGGTGTTGTATTTCGGTGTCGATATTGACTTTGGTGGAGAGGTGGCTGCCAAGATAGCAGAAATGGACAACATTTTCTAATGTGACACCATTAAGCTGTATCTCTGGCATTGGGGAGGGGATGGCTGGTGACTGCTGGAACAGCACTTTGGTTTTTTCGATGTTCAGTGACAGGCCAAGCTTCGTGTATGCTTCTGCAAAGGTGTTTAGAGTGGCTTGTAGATCTTCTTCTGAATGCACACAGACAACATTGTCATCAGCATACTGGAGTTCTATAACAGATGTTGTTGTGACCTTGGTTTTGGCTTTCAGTCTGCTGAGGTTAAACAGCTTGCCATCTGTCCAATAGATGACTTCCACTCCGGTGGGAAGCTTCCCATCAACAAGGTGAAGTGTCATAGCGATGAAGATGGAGAATAGAGTTGGGACAATAACACATCCCTGTTTTACACCCAATTCCACCTTAAATGGGTCACTTTGGGAGCCACTGCTGTCCAAGACTGTTGCTAGGGTATGTCTGCATGACAGCATGAAGGTGTGAAGTGGCACTAAATCCATGGCTGTTTCCCCCACTTTTCTCGACTTGCCCCCGGCACCTTCACCCAACATGATCCCAGGGGAATGGTTCAATGGCAAAAACGTTCAGATGCTTGCAAGGGAAACCTAGCAGCCCAGGGTTCAGGACACTGCACACACTCTCTCCAAGGTGTTTACATGTCAGGAGTGTTTCTGGGCTGAATGTTGGTACAAGAACAGACCTTGGGGGGGGGGGGGGGGGTTCCATCCCAAGAGAAATGGACTCACCAAAGACGGGGTCAAAGCAGTCTATCATGCAATTCCAGTTGCAGCACTTCTTGGCCCCCGGGCAGTCATGGTCTGACTTGCACTTTACTACAAATGGGGACCCTGTGTTTGGAGGTGGAACTGGACATTTCCCAGGCTTTTCTAGAAGGGAGAAAAATCACAAAAGCTGTAAAACACCTCACATGGCTGCTCTTGCACTTCCAGAAGCCCAGAGAACCCCATTATTTCCGGAATGGGCATGATAGGCTTGTGCACTTCTGCCAATTCTCTATCCAGAAGATCTCTTGTGTCGGTCTGATCATCTCCAGGGGTTTCACCTTTGCAAGGCACATCATTTTAGCTTGGTCTGCATTACAACTAAACACCTATCAATTTTTGAATTATTGTCATGTGGCAGATGGTACAGGGTGACAAAGACAAGGACAAACAGACTAAGAGAGACAGCTTTTATCCTAGAGCTTTGGCTTTGTTGAACACCGTGGTTTCACATTTCAAGGCATTTAAAGCTATTCTATTCTATCAAGGACTTTATTGCATGAGGTAAACAAACTGCCATTGCTTTCTCATGACGCCATGTGCATCCAGGTGCTGGTCTCTGTCATTGCCCCTTCCCTTGCTAACCATGGACAAAAGCCATCAGTCTTGTGATATCAAGGAATGGGATTGCTTTGCAAGGAACCAGGGCAGATACTACTGATGTCCAGGAGGCACCAGTAATGATGGCTAATAGGACCTCCTGACCTGATCCTCTAAGCCAGAGGTTCTCAACCTGGGGGTCGCAATCCCCAGGGGGGTCATCTGGCCATTTCAGAGGGGTCGCAAGGCCACCTCTGTTGGCCCCGCCCCAAGGGCGTGGACTAGGCAAGGGCTCCTTCAAGCGAGGCCTGGCCTTGTGCAAAGCCTGCCTCACCTGCCTCTAGTCCTCCAATGAGGGTGCAAGGCAGGCGAGGCATCCTCTGCACGAGGCCTGGCCTCGCACAAAACCTGCCTTGCTTGCCTCACACTCTCGCTATCTGAGTGCGTGAGGCAGATGAGGTTGGGGGTCACCACAACATGGTTGGGGGTCACCACAACATGAGGAACCATATTTAGGGGTCCTGGTGTTAGAAAGGTTGAGAACCACTGCTCTAAACACTCCTGGATCAGCCACTCCAGACCGCCATGAACCATCATTTCTATCATACTGGTTAGATCTGTACATCTGAATAGATCTGAAGGGTTGGACAATGGAGGCCAGACCAATGGATGCATGTATGTGAATCCAGGTCTTATCTAGAGAGCCTTGGTTAATGAATCCCTTACCTTAGCTAGCTGCCTGATAGCTTAAGGGAGTGGGCCTGGCGAAGCTACAACATCCATTTTAGATGGAAACTATGTTTAAACTTCTAAGACTTGTAACCCAGAAAGTTTTAAAGATCTTTACTCAAATGCAACCACAAGCTTTTTATGGCACTATTTTACTGAAACCATTAAGCATTTGTACCTGAATATTTCAAGCCTGTTCAATAAATGTTCTTGTTGTTTTTATCAACTTATACCAGCCTCAGTGTGAATACCTTTGTGATCAAAGCATTATTCAAGTCAGCTTTCAGCAGCCTCTAAGAAAACTATAGTGACACAGTGTGTGTTCGCAGAACAAGCTCTCAACATAAACTTAGCCTGTTTATTAGTAATATGGTGACAGCGGAAATCTTTTGAAGAATCATTTTAAGTCTCTCAGTTCCAGTGGTCCCCAGTTCCTAACTTTTAAGTAGACAGTTGGTTCAGCAACCATACTCCCTCGATATATTGGTGAGCTAGTCTGTAGTGGAGGTGTCATCATTGTTATAATTTGGTGAAGCAGCATTGGGATTATTTTATATATATTTCCCCGTATAAGAATGTAATTTAAAATCTTCTCTACTACCCGCTGCATTGTTATACCTTGCCTATCCGGAAATGAGAAACAGAGTTCCTTAGAGGGGCATCTCTGTCTAGGTATCACTCACCTTTCCCAGAGGCAGCAGGAATCAAGGCAGAGACAGCCAGGAGAGCAAGGAGGACAATGAGGCCACCTGAGGACTTCATGGTTTGCAAAGGATTAGTGAAGCACTAGCTCTGACCACCTCCTTTATATCTGCTCCCAGAAGGGTTTGGGCAACCCCAGGCCTGGAAGACTACCTTGGGAAATGGCTTCATTGCGTGAGAAACACTGGTGAGATAACCAATGGATGTCAACAGGAGCCATGATGCCTTGCCCAACAAGTGGCAGAAGGAAGCATCAAATAGGTCAAGGCTTAATTGACTATGAGAAGAGCTCTTGCTCAGGTGTTGCTCCAGAGAATGGAAGGTGTGCCCGGTAAAACTGCTGAACAATTGCATTTCAACCAAAGCATCATTGTATCATACTCTGGGCTATGAAGGTGCAAAAGACATGAAAAGATTTGAGCAGTATTTCACTTGTTTTCTCTTTATAAAAGATTCACCCTAGAGGGTCTTCTATCTGGAAAAGGATAGGATTGCAGATAGGATATGGTAATATTAGGATGCCTGAGAATGAATGTGTGTACATATCCTTTTCTCCCTCCTTGGAGAAGCACCTCTTAGGCCAGACCCTGCTTTCCTGCAGCCTGCCAACGCATAGTTCCATAACTTCCATAACGCCAAAACTTCAAAACGCTGAAATGCTAAAACTTCTTTCCCTAAGAACAATGCCAAGGACCAGATCTCTATTTTCCATACAGCAGAACCTGACTCCCTGCACAAAATCTAAGACTCCAAAAGCACACTTCTTCCTCTTCCCTTGAGAAAGAAGCCCCAAAGTGACCAGACTGCTCCCGTGCAGATCTGCCACTAACTGAATACACCATCTCTCTCCTTCCCATGGAGCAGAGCATGGCGGGTGAACAGCGTTTCTGTCTGTCACACTTTGAGCATTATTAGACTGAGTCTTTTATGGGAATATTCTGTTGATGTCGTCCCAAAGTTGTAAATTAATGATAGACTTCTTCCATCCTGGCTCCATCTCAGTTTCCTGGCCAGATATTGATCTTCTTGATTGGTGTTGATCTTATGTTGACTTCCTTCTTAATATAAGGAATGTTGCAAACATTTCTGTTATCACTGTCCCGATTCATATCAGAGTTTACTCTTCAGATCTCATTAACAGGTTTTAATCACAAAGCAGCAAGCAGGTAGTTCGTCATCACAGGCATTAATATTATACTGGTGTTTCCAAAATACAACCATGCATCCTTCCATTCTTCCATTCATTCCCACACATAATTATTTAATTCACATTTATCAAATTTGCACATTGAATTTCTTATTACAATGGTGGGAGTCTGTCTCCTTCATAACAATGCGTGTCCGCACACCATTCATGCAACACAAGAGTGATTGACTTCCTTTGTATTGTCGAAGGCTTTCATGGCTGGAATCACTGGGTTGTTGTAGGTTTTTTCGGGCTATATGGCCATGGTCTAGAGGCATTCTCTCCTGATGTTTCACCTGCATCTATGGCAAGCATCCTCAGAGGTAGTGAGGTGAGGATGCTCTGAGGACCTCTGAGGATGCTTGCCATAGATGCAGGTGAAACATCAGGAGAGAATGCCTCTAGACCATGGCCATATAGCCCGAAAAAACCTACAACAACCCAGTGACTTCCTTTGGTTGGGATATTTTAAGCCACCCCTCTCACAGCCCTGATCTCACACCCCATGACAAGCATTTGTTCACTAAATTAAAAGAACACCTGGGTGGAAAACACTTTCCCGATGATGACAAGGTGAAAATCAAAGTGACAAACTGGCTGAAAATGGTGAAGGGAAACTTCTATAACACAGATATCAAAAACTGTCCCACAGATGACAAAATGTATTGAATTGAATGGTGATTATGTGGAAAAATAATGTAATACCTATGCGACAATCTATGTAATTTCATTAAAATGTATTTATTCTTTGTATTTTAAAAAAGTCTTGTAATCTTACTTTCCGGATAACTCTCATAGTTCAGTTTTTTATTGTGCCTGCACCTAGAATCATAGAACCTGATCTTTCTGGGGATTCTGGACCTGTTAGTGAACCTGTTGACACAGGGAATTCTAGGTCTGCAAGTCTGCAGGCCACATTTCAACAGAAGAGGATGATAGTGAAAGTCCAGGTGACTAATGAGCAATTAGATAGAAGATTTATGTTTCGTCAACATAGAAATTCACATGGAAAAATCCAAAGGTCAAGTCACTTGTTAGTGAGGAAGTCTGCATCAGTTTCCCAAGGGAAAAGGCATGCTTTTCTCTCTATATTAGCTAGGTTAATTGAATCTTTGGTCAGTGGAAGCAACGTTGGAGATTGAGGACAGGACTCCTGTCAAGGGATTTTCTAGGACCATGTACATGTTATCCTGTGTGTTCCTGTTTCATGTTTCCAAGTGTTGAGGACTGTCCTGAATTTCATGTTTTAGATGTATTCTGCTCTATGTATTGTCAAAGGCTTTCATGGATGGAATCACTGGATTGTTGTAGGTTTTTGGGCTATATGGCCATGTTCTAGAAGCATTCTCTCCTGATGTTTTGCCTGCATCTATGACAAGCATGCCATAGATCCAGAGGCGGTCCTAGGTAATTTTCAACGGTAAGCAAGCAGTATTTTGGTGCCCCCCCCCCCCAACCAATCACTGATATATATTTTCTGTTTGTCGTGGGAGTTCCGTGTGCCATATTTGGTTCAATTCCATCATTGGTGGAGTTCAGAATGCTCTTTGATTGTAGGTGAACTATACATCCCAGTAACTACAACTCGCATATGTCAAAGTCTGTTTCCCCCAAGAGCATCCCAAGAGCGCCCCTGGGCAAAATCAACTATACTGCAAATGCTTACTTTACATAATGGGTTGAGCCGCCCCTGCGTAAATGCAGGTAAAACGTCAGGAGAGAATGCTCCTAGAACATGGCCATATAGCCCGAAAAAACTACAACAACCAGTTATTCTGCTCTTGTATTCATGGTTTTTGGATGGTATTTATGTAACTTTTTTTAATGGATTGCCTCTGATTTTTGGACTTTGGTTTCTGATACTATTTTGCTGAATTGCTTTTTATATATTCTTCAATAAACTGCTTGTTATTTTACCTTGGACTGGTGTGTGTTTTCAGTGCAGCGGTGCTTCCCAGCCTTGGAGTACAACGCTCATCTTGTGGTGAAAAAACCAGGAACAGAAGAAAAAGGTGGCTTTCATAATCTTTCCCCAACAGAGAGAGGCTGAGATTGTTGTCCTGGAGTGGAATTTTCCAGTTGTCAATGAGCCAAGAGAGGGTCTTGTGTGCCTGAGGACCATTGCTGAATCTGCTGCTTAACTGCTGAGCAGGTGAGGAAACACATGAGGAACAGGCTGTGTTGGCTAAGAGCTGGATGAAAGGCCAGAGGAGACTCAGGAACTTTTGACCTGCCATGGGCCCCAAAGCAAGATATGGGGGTTTGGGGGATCCAACTGATAATAGCCCCAAAATTAGAGAAAGATGTGCCAACTCTAAAGATGCCAGATCTAGAACCAGCAAATCAAAAGCACATGGTATGGATCGGATTGGTGGGAAAGGAGAATCAATTTGGGGTGCTGGGCCAGTCAGTAGATAGGCAATATAATTTCAACATATGTACTGAAGGGAGAGCAGAAGGATAAATTCTATGTTACAGAATTTGTATTCCATATACTGGGCCCTTGGTAACTGTGGATACCAAAATCCTTATATACTCTAGTCCCATTGTATACAGTGGCTAAGTAAAATGGCACCCCTGATATAAAATGTAGGCCTGTGCGGTTTCGTTCGTTATTTCGTTATTTCGTTATTAATTCGTTATTTTTACCATATCCGACGCGATATCAAAACACTTTTTTAAACCCGGAAGGGTTTAAAAATATCGAAACAGCAGCCCCATATATTTTACGAGCTTCAGCTCGTGTCGTTAATGGGATGGAGGCTGCTGCTGAGTGCTGCTGGTGCCTGGGAGCCAATCCGGCGCTCCCAAGCACCCCAGCAGTAAATGGGGCGGGCGGGGCGAAGGGGCGGAGCGAGCGCACACCCAGTGAGCCAAGCACCGCCCCTGCCTGTTGGGCGCCCGGCCCGCGCGCGCTCACCCTTACAACCGGCCTCCGCAAGCCATCCAATCGGCTCTGGCTCCTGCGCCCTCCTCCTCCTCCTCCTCCTCCTGGCACTTCCTGCAACACAGCTGGGAGGAGGAGGAGGAGGAGGAGGGCGCAGGAGCCGGAGCCGATTGGATGGCGCGCGCGCGCTCACCCTTACACCCGGCCTCCGCGCGCCATCCAATCGGCTCCGGCTCCTACGCCCTCCTCCTCCTCCTCCTCCTCCTGGCACTTCCTGCAACACAGCTGGGAGGAGGAGGAGGAGGAGGAGGGCGCAGGAGCCGGAGCCGATTGGATGGCGCTCTTGCTGTGAGTTTTCAGGCTCTTTTGCTGTGAGTTTTCAGGGCTGTATGTATGACCATGTTCCAGAAGCATTCTCTCCTGACATTTTGCCCACATCTATGGCAGGCATCCTCAAAGGTCTGTTGGAAACTAGGCAAATGGAGTTTCAGTTTATCTATGGAATGTCCAGGGTGGGAGAAATGAAAGCCATTCAATGCTAATCAAGGTGACCATTACTGCAACATTCACACTTACAAAATGTTTTGTAAATATTTACGAAATTTCGTAAATAACAAAACATTTTTTTGGAAAGTTTTGTAAATATTTTAAATATCGAAACAAAAAAACACCCCAATTACAAAACGATTTTAGAAACAAATTTTTTCTTGATCAAACAGGCCTAATAAAATGGCACGTAAGTCAAATGCATGCCATAGAGACTGAGCTTGAGAATATCTGAAATGGTTGGAGACTACAACAGGATTTGCCTAATCATCAGCATCACATTTGGTTTGTGGTAAAAATCACAATTAGCTTTTGGGGTATATTTTTGGAGTGGGGGTGATATTTTCAAACCATGGTTGGTTGAATCTGTGTGTCAGGAATCAGCCTGTGTTTGTGTTTCAAGATCCTGATGTGGGAAATGATGAGAGAAATTATGAAGGAAATGATGGTGCCGAGGCTGAGGTACAAGATGTTTGGTCAATGATTTTCAGGCAGACAATGACAGAGAGGCCCCAGTGCAAAGGGCAGTTTCTCATGAGAATATCCCTGCTGGGCCTAGCAATGATGGTTCACTCCCTCTCTCTGTGAGCTCTCAAGATTTGGGTTTGGAAAATAATCTGACACCTGGGAATTTTAATGAGCAGCCAGATAGGGAGCTGAAGAATTGGCGGCTGTGGATTAGCCAGGATCGATAGCAAACTCAGTATTTACATCACTCTGAAAGGCTTCGTCTAATAAGGGGTAAATGTGGGGGAAAGCAAAACCAATTTCTGAGTTTTGGGATATAAGGTTTGCTTCAAGGAGAAACCTGTTAGATCAAGCATGGTTTGGAAACGAAGTTCATGTGCCATGGAAATCCTGTTCAAGGGGTCTTGTTGCTGTGGAGATTTTTAGTCTTTTGGATTGTCTTTGCATCCTGTTGATTCCTGTCTGGATTAATGCTGTCTTGGATTGCTTTTATCTCTTGTGTGGACATTGTTTTGTGTTGCTGCATTTTATGGATGTATTACTTTTTGGAACCTTCTTATTTTCTTACAAGCATTTATTTCTTCTGGCTATTTACCAAGCTTCAATAAAAGAAGATTTGTTTCTTCACACTTCGTGTGGTGTGTTTTAAAGTCAGAGGCTTCTTGACCTGGAGTGCACACTGGAGGTCACTATGGGAAGGACACCCTCCAAAAGAGAAGGGCCACCAGCCTTTCTCGGAAGTGTCCTCCACCCAACACAAGGGAGAGAGAGAGACACTGGAAAGAGGAGCAGAGCTGGACCAAGTGTTGACAGGTAACTGAAACAGCAACCTCCTCTGAACCCATAAGAAGATCATGGAAGCCCCTCAAGAACGGAGATGTTGCCATCTGAGCCATATGGGGAAAGGCAAACCAGATCTTGTTTTTGTAAAGCAGAAACAAGATCTGGTTTGCTCAAAAGAGCCAAGTTTGAAAGAAAACCACCTCCTTCCACCAAGCAAAAACAAGTCCAGACTCTTGAGGTGCAGGAAACGAGTCCATTTATTGTCAAGGAAAAGAAGGGTATTAGTAAAGCAGAATTGGAACCTCAATGGGAAAAAATGAAGGAACTGGACTCTCTGGAAGCAGAGATGGATGGGCAGAGGAACTCGTCAGACATCTCAGGTGGTCCTTATCCATGGATCCAGGCCTCCTTCATGGTCAGCCTGTGAAAAGAAGAAAGAGTCAGAAGCAGGAGGAGGAAGAATGGAAATATATGCCAAGTTTGCTATTTCCTTAATAAAATATTGGTGGAAACCAATCAGTTTTAGATACCATAGACATTTTACCTAATCGAAATCAGCTTCTAGCATCACCTTCTCCATCCTCCTTAGTCTTAAATTGGTTACAAGGGTAAAACTTGTGAAGAGTTAAGAATCCCTCATGGCAAACAGCATTAGAATCATAGAATCATAGAGTTGGAAGAGACCTCATGGGCCATCAAGTCCAACACCATTCTGCCAAGAAGAATGAATATTGCATTCAAATCACCCATGACAGATGGCCATCCAGCCTCTGTTTAAAAGCTTCCAAAGAAGGAGCCTCCACCATACTCCGGGGCAGAGAGTTCCACTCCTGAACAGCTCTCACAGTCAGGAAGTTCTTCCTAATGTTCAGGTGGAATCTCCATTCTTGTAGTTTGAAGCCATTGTTGTGTGTCCTAGTCTCCAGAGAAGCAGTAAACAAGCTTACTCCCTCTTCCCTAAGACTTCCTCTCACATCTTGATACATGGCCATCATGTCTCCTCTCAGCCTTCTCTTCTTCAGGCTAAACATGCCCAGCTCCTTAAGCCGCTCCTCATAGGGCTTGTTCTCCAAACCCCTGATCATTTTAGTCACCCTCCTCAATTGTGGTGCCCAGAATTTGATACAATATTCCAGGTGTGGTCTAACCAAGGCAGAATAGAGGAGTAGCATGTCTTCCCTGGAGAGCTGTAATTAGATAGCTGTAATGACCCAAAGCATCTTCCCTCAATGTCTACCTCAGATGATGCCTCTGTGATGGAAATGCATCCTCTGAGGAACATTTCTCCATTTCTTCTCCTTCCTGTCCATTCTCTTTCTATTCTTCCCTAAAATGGGATTAGGGAAGATAGGAATTGAGTTCCCATAATACAACCTGTGTATGGTTTCTCCAATTCATTGGTGCCCTTGCTCCTTAGCAGGATCTCCAATCACAGCACACATTCCATCTGAGAGGGTTTTGTGTGAAGGGCAATTACTAGGGTGACCCCTGGTGCAAGACCAGACACACAGAATGCTACAGAGACCCCAACACAAGGGAATTGGACTCACCCTTGACAGGATCAAGACAGATTCTTGAGCATCCCCACTTGCAACACTTCTTGGGCCCAAGGCAGTGGACATCTTCCTTGCACAGTTTGTCACAGTTCGGAGTAATTGTGCGTGGAGGTGCAACTGGGCATCTACCAGGTTTTTCTGGAAGGGAAAACAAACAGAAAAGCTGTGAGACCTCCCACCCCAAAGGGCCAAGCAGCTGCCCGTGTGCCTCCCAGCATTTCCGGGGTGACCATGACAGCTTGGTGGAGGGCACTCATTCCTGCACTTCTTTTTCTCAGACAACCTCTTGTGTTAGTCACATGAGGTCCTTGGTTTGAGCCCTGCAGGACACAACTCGTTGGCTTGATCTCAGTTCTTCCACATCCCAGTGCATGCATCCATTTGAACAAAGGTCCTATCTAGAATGAGGGGCATCTCTGTCTAGTTATCACTCACGATTCCCATTCCCAGAGGCAGCAGGCATCACGGCACAAACAGCCAGGAGACCCAGGAGGAGAAGGAGAAGGCCACCTGAAGGCTTCATGGTTTTCCAGGACTTAGTGAAGCACCAGCCTTGCCCATCCTCTTTATATATCTGCTTCCAGAAGAACTTGGGTAATTCCATCCCTGGAAGCTGAGCAGGGAAGAAAGCACAAAGATTGCCTTGGGGGATGGCCTTGTTGCATGATATCAAGAGGATGGGGTCTTGCCCAATGAAACGCACAAGGAAGTAAGTCCCTTGTCCGAGAATTGGTGAGGACACCGCTGGGAAGAGAAGCTGCACCAAGCCTTTCCCGGAAGCTTCAAGCACCCAATCCAAGTGCTGGAAAGAGGAGAAGAACTGGGCCAAGGGCTAACCAGAATCAGAACCTGAAATGATCCCCTCAAATGGTGCACAGAGGAGCATGAAACAGGCAAAGGCTTCTTTGGGTTGCTGTTATAGAAGGGGACACCTGAACAAATCTCTTAGATGCCAGCCATAGATCCAGGCAAAACATCAGGAGAGAATGCTGCTGGAACATGGCCATACAGGTCGAAAACCTCACAACAACCCAATGATTCCAGCCATGAAAGCCTTTAGCACACAAAGGCTTCTTTGGTGATGAGAACATAGAATCATAGAATCAAAGAGTTGGAAGTGACCTCCTGGGCCATCCAGTCCAACCCCATTCTGCCAAGAAGCAGGAATATTGTATTCAAATCACCCCTGACAGATGGCCATCCAGCCTCTGCTTAAAAGCTTCCAAAGAAGGAGCCTCCACCACACTCCCTCTGGGGCAGAGAGTTCCACTGCTGAATGGCTCTCACGGTCAGGAAGTTCTTCCTCATGTTCAGATGAAATCTCCTCTCTTGTAGTTTGAAACCATTGTTTCGTGTCCTAGTCTCCAAGGAAGCAGAAAACAAGCTTGCTCCCTCCTCCTCCCTGTGGCTTCCTCTCACATATTTATACATGGCTATCATATCTCCTCCCAGCCTTCTCTTCTTCAGGCTAAACATGCCCAGCTCCTTAAGCCGCTCCTCATAGGGCTTGTTCTCTAGACCCTTGATCACTTTAGTCGCCCTCCTCTGGACACATTCCAGCCTGTCAACATCTCCCTTCAATTGTGGTGCCCAGAATTAGACACAATATTCCAGGTGTGGTCTGACCAAAGTGGAATAGAGCATGGGGAGCATGACTTCCCTAGATCTAGACACTATGCTCCTCTTGATGCAGGACAAAATCCCATTGGCTTTTTTTGCCGCCACATCACATTGTTCGCTCATGTTTAACTTGTTGTCCACGAGGACTCCAAGATCTTTTTCACACGTACTGCTCTCGAGCCAGGCGTCACCCATTCTGTATCTTTGCAATTCATTTTTCTGCCAAAGTGGAGTATCTTGCATTTGTCACTGTTGAACTTCATTTTGTTAGTTTTGGCCATTCATCTCTCTAATCTGTCAAGATCGTTTTGAATCCTGCTCCTGTCCTCTGCAGTAATGGCTCTCCTTGCCAATTTGGTGTCATCTGCAAACTTGATGATCATGCCTTCTCACCCTTCATCCAAGTCATTAATAAAGATGTTGAACAGGACCGGGCCCAGGACGGAACCCTGCTTGTGGCACTCCACTTGTCACTTCTTTCAGAATGAAGGGGAAGCATTGGTGAGCACTCTCTGTGTTCGTCCACTTAACCAATTCCAGATCCACCTCACCGTAGTTTTGCCTCGCCCACATTGGACTAGTTTCCTTGCCAGAAGGTCATGGGGGACCTTGTCAAAGAAGGCCTTCCTGAAATCCAGACACGCTACACCCACGGCATCATTCCCCGCATCTACCCAGCTTGTAACTCTATCAAAAAAAGAGATCAGATGAGTCTGGCATGACTTGTTTTTGATAAATCCATGTTGACTATTAGCGATGACCGCATTTGTTTCTAAGTGTTTGCAGACCACTTCCTTAACTATCTTTTCCAGAATCTTCCCTGGCATCGATGTGAGTCATTGTTTGGGTCATCCTTTTTTCCCTTCTTTTTTCCCTTCTTGGGTTTTGAAACCCAAGTTGCAACCACAGATATTTTAAAGAGGTTTAGACTGCGATGTTCCACCCAGCATGTCTTAGAAAGAACCTGCCAAGATGCCAGATAACAATCATGATCTGCAGACTCTTTCCCAAGAAAAACCGGAAAAGCAAGTTCTTCCCTGTGTTAAAAGGTGTCATTGGGTGCACCTCTGCTGGAGAATGAATGCAATTTGGAACACATTTTAACTGCCATGGATGGCTCAATGCTACAGAATCTTAGGAGTTTTAGTTTTGCAAGATCTTTCTAGCCTTCCCTGCCCTCCAAGAAGGCTGGTGCCTCGCCAACCTACAGATCCCAGGATTGCCTAGCATTGAACCATGGTGGTTAAAGTGGGTCATTAAACTGTATTCATTCTACAATTTAGATGCACCCTTATTTGGAGGGACGCAACCCCCCCCCACTCCAAAAAAATATTAATTTTTTAATGATACATCTACATACAGTTTGATGCCAAATTGACTGCCATGGTCCAATGCTATGGAATCTTGAGGGTTGTATGAGGGTTGAATGAAAAGTAATGCCTCCACCTTCGTAACTCCTCAACCGATGGCAGTACTGGTATGCAACAGGTACTGGCTTGTTCTGTAGATTCTCCTCTACAGTTCCATTTTCGCAGGAAGCCTTAGCATTGAACGGTTGTGTTGGTAAAGTGCGAAGTATGGAACCCTGCACAGACGGACTGTCAGGATGCTGTCCATCGAGCTCGGTCACCCCATCAGTTTCAGGGTGAAACGCTGTGCTCAAAGCAGGGGTGGCTCAACCATTACGCAAAGTAAGCATTTGCAGTATAGTTGATTTTGCCCACGGGCGCTCTTGAGGTGCTCTTGGGGGAAAATAGACCTTGACATATGCAAGTTGTAGTTACTGGGATGTATAGTTCACCTACAATCAAAGAGCATTCTGAACTCCACCAATGATGGAATTGAACCAAATTTATTTACAGCATTTATATGGCACACAGAACTCCCACAACGAACAGAAAATATACATCAGTGATTGGTTGGGGGGTGGGGGATACTGTTTGCTTACCGTTGAATATTACCTAGGGCTGCCTCTGGCTCAAAGCCCTTTCTGTCCCCAGCATGTCTAGAAAGGACTTCCAGAACTGTGATGTAAATTGAGTGCCTCTGTCTGTTATAATCCTCTGAGGGCACCCGTGCAACCTGAAGACATGGTGTATGAACAGCCTGGCAAGCTCCGGGGCGGAGGGGAGTCTTTTGAGAGGTATAAAGAGTGCCTGTTTGGAGAATAAATAAATCACAGCCCAAATAGTGTTATCAGGTAGGTCCATTATAAAGTCCATCACTATCTCAGTCCAAGTTTGCATAGGGTTTGCCACTGATTGGAGCAACCCTGATGGCTTGACCACCTTTTGTTTATTTCTTACACAAGTTGAACACTCCTGTAAGTAGTCTTTGACATCCTTTGACATCCTTTGACAATTTCAAACTACAAGAAAGGAGATTCCACCTGAACATGAGGAAGAACTTCCTGAATGTGAGAGATGTTCAGCAGTGGAACTCTCTGCCCCGGAGTGTGGTGGAGGCTCCTTCTTTGGAAGTTTTTAAACAGAGGCTGGATGGTCATCTGTCAGGAGTGCTTTGCATGCAATATTCCTGCTTCTTGGCAGAATGGGGTTGGACTGGATGGCTGGATCCAACTCTTGCGCATTGTGGGCCACCAAAATTGACGGGCAATCAGCTTAAGAGTCTTTGTGAATCCAAAGTGCCCCGCCAGTTTGGAGTCATGGCCCTGCTTCAGCATCTGCCTGGAGCTGACATGGACGGTCAATGCGACTTAAGCAACGTGCAGTCATTGAATTCTTGACAGCAGAAGGTGTCACCCAAAAGGAGATTCATCAGAGAATGCAAGCTGTTTATAGTGATTGTGCTGATGTGAGTATGTGCATTATTGGGCGAGAAAGTTTAAAGATGTTGAGGTGGGAACATCTGACTTCCATGACAAACAAAGAGTTGGATGTCCTGTGACAGCAACCACGGAGTTTCACAAGGAAAAGGTTGACAGATTGATTCAGGACTATCGTCGTATCACTCAGAGAGAAATTGCAAGCATAGTTGGCATTTCACAAGAACGTGTGGGTCACAATATTGCTTTGCTTGGCTTTCAGAAGATCTGTGCACAGTGGGTCCCCAGGATGCTGACGCCTGAAATGTAAGCGCACAGACTTGAAACTTCAGAGACTGGATCTCAGCACCGTACAACATCCTCCATACAGTCCAGATTTAGCACTGCCTGACTTCCATCTGTTCCTGATAAAGAAAGAAGATCTGTGGGGACATCATTATGCTTCTGATGAAGACGTTGAGAGAACTGTGAGACAGAGTGTCGACTTCTTCTGTGATGGCTTCAGAAAACTTGTTCATTGTTGGCAGAAATGTATCCAATTGTCTGGTGATTATGTGGAAAAGTGAATAGTGGTAGTTAAAGAACACATTCTGAGGATTATTTCTGCATTTAGTTGATTAAAATATTCCCATCCAAACCCAAGTAATGAAGGTGGAGGCATTACTTTTCATTCAACCCTTGTATTTATCATGTCAAGATTGAATTGAGAATACAGTTATAATGTATCAGCTATGCAGTTATATACTAACATTACACAGTATTGCAATTCTACATTCGATATTACCTGCTTCAATGCTCATATATATAATAGAGGTGATGAGTAACGTTTGAAGCGGCTTAACAGACAGTAATTTCAGGGTGATTCAGCCAAAACCTCATCAGTTAGGAATGTGGTCTTACCTTGTTTAGGTTGAGATATGCATCTTATTTTGGAATGAAATAAATCATTTTTAAGACTCAGAAAAGTATAACATATACTGCATTTTGACTAATGTCTAGAAATTTTGAGTTGTGCTACCTACTAAATATTTGATGCTTGGTAGTTCTGACAATAGCTAGAACATACATACAGCTTTACTACTCAAAGTGAGCTTATTTCCTGAAAGGAGAGAGCTAAAGAATCAACATAGAGGTGCAGCTACACTATACAATTAATGCAGTTCGACACCACTTTAGCTGCCATTAATGCTATGTAACCCTGGGAGCTGTAGTTTGGTGAAGCAGAGAATGACAAGAACTTTGTAAAACTACAAGTCCCATGATACTACAAACTACAAGTCCCATGATACCTGGCAGCTGAAGTATGTAAACTTTATTTATCGTGTCAGCAGCGAACCAAAACAGTTGCATTGCATTAATAAACAGACAAACAAACAAACAAAACACAAAGATTGCAGACTTGGTATTCTATTAAATGTCCTTTGACCAGTCTCTGGCCACTTGGAGTGCCTCTGGTGTTGCCACAAGAAGGTCCTCCATCGTGCATGTGGCAGGGCTCAGGTTGCATTGCAGCAGGTGGTCAGTGGTTTGCTCTTCTCCACACTCACATGTCATAGATTCCACTTTGTAGTATGTAAACTGCATTAATTCTACAGTGTGGATGCACCCAGAGTTGAAGGGACCTCAAAGGCCATCCATAGAATCATAGAATCATAGAATCAAAGAGTTGGAAGAGACTTCATGGGCCATCCAGTCCAACCCCATTCTGCCAAGAAGCAGGAATATTGCATTCAAATCACCCCTGACAGATGGCCATTCAGCCTCTGCATAAAAGCTTCCAAAGAAGGAGCCTCCACCACACTCCGGGGCAGAGAGTTCCACTGCTGAATGGCTCTCAAAGTCAGAAAGTTCTTCCTCGTGTTCAGATGGAATCTCCTCTCTTGTAGTTTGAAGCCATTGTTCCGCGTCCTAGTCTCCAAGGAAGCAGAAAACAAGCTTGCTCCCTCCTCCCTGTGGCTTCCTCTGACATATTTATACATGGCTATCATATCTCCTTTCAGCCTTCTCTTCTTCAAGCTAAACATGCCCAGTTCCTTAAGCCGCTCCTCATAGGGCTTGTTCTCCAGACCCTTGATCATTTTAATCGCCCTCCTCTGGACACATTCCAGCTTGTCAATATCTCTCTTGAATTGTGGTGCCCAGAACTGGACACAATATTCCAGGTGTGGTCTAAGCAAAGCAGAATAGAGGGGTAGCATGACTTCCCTAGATCTAGGCACTATGCTCCTACTGATGCAGGCCAAAATCCCATTGGCTTTTTTTGCCACCACATCACATTGTTGGCTCATGTTTAACCTGTTGTCCACGAAGACTCCAAGATCTTTTTCACACGTCCTGCTCTCGAGCCAGGCATCGTCCCCCATTCTGTATCTTTGCATTTCGTTTTTTCTGCCTAAGTGGAGTATCTTGCATTTGTCTCTCTTGAACTTCCTTTTGTTAGTTTTGGCCCATCATCTCTCTAATCTGTCAAGATCATTTTGAATCCTGCTCCTGTCCTCTGGACTATTGGCTCTCCCTCCCAATTTGGTGTCGTCTGCAAACTTGATGATCCTGCCTTCTAGCCCTTCATCTAAGTCATTAATAAAGATGTTGAACAGGACCGGGCCCAGGGGGGAACCCTGCGGCACTCCACTTGTCACTTCTTTCCAAGATGAAGAGGAAACCTTGGGGAGAATCACCCTCTGGGTTCGTCCACTTAACCAATTACAGATCCACCTCACCGTAGTTTTGCCTAGCCCACAATGCCAATTAAGTTCTCCTTTCTGCGACAAAACAACTTGCCCATTTCTGTTGGGGGTTCGAGAACTTCTATAGGTCTGTTTTCTTTTAGCAAGAGTCCTTTATTTTTCCTTATCTTTGAGTTGAGGTAGCATTTGGTTACTTTGCAGTAAGATATTTTATCATGCAAGGCAGGCAAACCAGCATTATAAGTATCCCTATCATGCAAGACCATTGGCATCACATTGATGGTTTGTCTCTTCTCTTTCTTCGCCCTCAATGGGTAAAACCCTTCAATAGGTCCCAATCCCACAATGATCCTGTCACTTACGTTGGTGCAAAATGGGTTTCTTTTTGCTCATATGCCGGCATTAGAGCAATATTAGGAAGTTGCATTCTCCCCCTCTCACTCTCTATTCTCAAGCTGGTTATTTTCTTTTAAAATAGATAGAATTATTCGATTGTGCTAAAAAAAATTAAAGAACAGCAATAAGATAGAAGGGCAGAAGGACAACAGCAGGATCATGGAATAGTGATTCAGTGCATTTGCACAACAATTATTAGAGCAACATGTGACATCGAACCTCATATCTGTTATCAGTGATGACTGTAGTATTTATTTTATAGTGTCAGTATCAACCAGAAAATTGTACTACATTTTTAACAAATTTTTAACAAACAGACAAAACAGAGTTTGCAAACTTGGTAGTTGATAAAATGTCCTTTGACCAGTATCTGGCCACTTGGAGTGCTTCTGGTGTTGCTGCAATAAGGTCCTCCATTGTGCATGTTGCGGGGCTCAGGTTGCATTGCAGCAGGTGGTCAGTGGTTTGCTCTTCTCCGCACACGCATGTCGTGGATTCCACTTTGTGGCCCCATTTCTGAAGGTTGGCTCTGCATCTCGTGGTGCCAGAGCGCAGTCTGTTCAGCGCCTTCCAAGTTGCCCAGTCTTCTGTGTGTCCAGGGGGGAGTCTCTCATTTGGTATCAGCCATTGGTTGAAGTTCTGGGTTTGAGCCTGCCACTTTTGGACTCTCGCTTGCTGAGGAGTTCCAGCGAGTGTCTCTGTAGATCTTGGAAAACTATTTCTTAATTTAAGTCGTTGACATGCTGGCTGAAACCCAAACAAGGGATGAGCTGGAGATGTCTCTGCCTTGGTCCTTTCACTATTGGCTGCTACTTCCCGGCGGATGTCAGGTGGTGCAATACTGGCTAAGCAGTGTAATTTCTCCAGTGGTGTAGGGCGCAGACACCCCGTGATAATGCAGCATGTCTCATTAAGAGCCACATCCACTGTTTTATCATGGTGAGATGAGTTCCACACCAGGCACGCGTACTCACCAGCAGAGTAGCATAGCGCAAGGGCAGATATCTTCACTGTATCTGGTTGTGATCCCCAGGTTGTGCCAGTCAACTTTTGTATGATATTGTTTCTAGCACCCACTTTTTGCTTGATGTTCAGGCAGTGCTTCTTGTAGGTCGGGGTACGGTCCAGAGTGACTCCCAGGTATTTGGGTGCGCTGCAATGCTCCAGTAGGATCCCTTCCCAGATCATCCTCAGAGTTCGGGATGCTTGTCTGTTCTTGAGTTGGAAAGCACATGTCTGTGTTTTAGATGGGTTGGGGATCAGCTGGTTTTCCCTGTAGTAGGCAGTAAGAGCACCCAGAGCTTTGGAGAGCTTCTCTTCTACTTTCTCAAAGCTCCCTGCTTGAGCGGTGATGGCTCGATCATCAGCATAGATGAATCTCTCTGTCCCTTCTGGCAGCGGCTGGTCATTTGTGTAGATGTTGAACATGGATGGAGCAAGCACGCTCCCCTGAGGCAGGCCGTTCTTCTGTTTCCGCCATCTGCTTCTCTGGCCCTAGAACTGAACAAAAAAGCTCCTGTTTTGTAGCAGGTTTCCTATGAGGCGGGTGAGGTGGTCGTCCTTTGTGATGTTATACATTTTTCTCTGGAGGAGGCAGTGGTGGTTCACAGTATCATAAGCTGCTGACAGGTCTATGAAGGCAGTTCCATGACTGTAGTGGAACTGCAGGGATTCTGCATTAACCTATTTGCAGATTCAGGATGTTGGGTTGGATTTTTTTTCCCACTGATTCTGCACTGTAAAATGTATGCAGTTTGACACCATTTGAACTCCCTTGGCTCAGTGCTATGAGATCCTAGAATATGTAGTTTGGCGAGACTCCAGCACTCCAGCAGAAATCCCATGTTTCCTTAGCATAGAGCCATGGCAATTCAAGTAGCGCCAGACTGCATTTCTTCTACAATAGAGATGCATTCTCTTGCATTCTTCTTTCTGGGATAATTAGCAAAAGCCATTATTTATCATACAATTTCAGGAATGCAGAATGCTGGTGCCAATGGCAGACTCAGAAACAATAGCAATGTCGTCAATAAAGAAGACATCAAAGGAGGAGCTGCTGACGTTCTTGTTGTGCTGAATAGGTTGGACACCATACAGGAGACAAAAGAGAATGCCCAGAAACTACAGCTTGCAGACCCACAACCTGCATACCTTTAAGTAAATCATAATTATGTTCAATTTGTAACAATGAAGTACAACGTATTGTCGAAGGCTGTCATGGCTGGAATCACTGAGTTGTTGTAGGTTTTTTCAGGCTGTATGGCCATGGGAACCACTGACCACAGAGGGAAGCTGATGAGGAAACACAACATACAAACTGTCTACAGACCCACCAAGAAAATCCAACAAATGCTCCATTCAGCAAAGGACAAGAGGGATCCTCTCACTTCTGCAGGAGTTTACCGTGTACCACACAGCTGTGGGCAAGTCTCCATAGGGACCCCCAAACGCAGCAGCATTGCCCAACCACGAGTCAAGGAACATGAAAGGCACTGCAGACTACTTCAACCAGAGAAGTCAGCCATAGCAGAGCACCTGATGAACCAGCCTGGACATAGCACATAATTTGAGAACACAGAAATGCTGGACCACACCAACAACCACCATGTCAGGCTACACAGAGAAGCCATTGAAATCCACAAGCATGTGGACAATTTCAACAGAAAGGAAGAGACCATGAAAATGAACAAAATCTGGCTACCAGTATTAAAAAACTCTAAAATTGCAACAGCAAAACAACAGAGGGGAAGCAGGCGGGGACATCTAATCACCTCTCAACAAGAGTTTGCTCCAGGCACTGTCAGGAGGCCATTATATGCTAATCAAGGTGGTCAGTTGAAACATTCACACCTAGCCCCAGCAGACAAAAGTCCTTTGTCTCACTCTGGTCATTCCACAGATATATAAACCCTTTTCACTAGTTCCAAAAGACCTCACAACCTCTGAGGATGCTTGCCATAGATGCAGGCAAAACGTCAGGAGAGAATGCCTCTAGAACAGGGCCATACAGCCCAAAACAACCTACAACAACCCAATGAAAGTACACCCTGCACATCAGATATTTACATTACAATTCATAACAGTAGCAGTTATGACGTAGCAACAAAAATATGGTTGGGGATCACCACAACATGAGGAATTGTATTTAGAGGTCATGGCATTTGAAAGGTTGAGAACCACTGCCTTAAGGCAGAAAAGAATCCTAGAATCATAGAGTTGGATGAGACCTCATGGGCCATCCAGTCCAACCCCATTCTGCCAAGAAGCAGGAATATTGCATTCAAATCACCCCTGACAGATGGCCATCCAGCCTCTGCTTAAAAGCTTCCAAAGAAGGAGCCTCCACCACACTCCGGGGCAGAGAGTTCCACTGCTGAACGGCTCTCACAGTCAGGAAGTTCTTCCTCATGTTCAGATGGAATCTCCTCTCTTGTAGTTTGAAGCCATTGTTCCATTGTGTCCTAGTCTCCAGAGAACCAGAAAACAAGCTTGCTCCCTCCTCTCTGTGGCTTCCTCTCACATATTTATACATGGCTATCATCTCTCCTCTCAGCCTTCTCTTCTTCAGGCTAAACATGCCCAGCTCCTTAAGCCGCTCCTCATAGGGCTTGTTCTCCAGACCTTTTATCATTTTAGTCGCTCTCCTCTAGACACATTCCAGCTTGTCAATATCTCTCTTGAATTGTGGTGCCCAGAATTGGACGCAATATTCCAGGTGTGGTCTAACCAAAGCAGAATAGAGGGGTAGCATTACTTCTTTAGATCTAGACACTATGCTCCTCTTGATGCAGGCCAAAATCCCATTGGCTTTTTTTTTTTGCTGCCACATCACATTGTTGGCTCATGTTTAAGTTGTTGTCCACAAGGACCCCAAGATCTTTTTCACACGTACTGCTCTCGAGCCAGGCATCCAACATAGAGTTGGAAGAGACTTCATGGGCCATCCAGTCCAACCCCATTCTGCCAAGAAGCAGGAATATTGCATTCAAAGCACCCCCAACAGATGGCCATTCAGCCTCTGTTTAAAAGCTTCCAAAGAAGGAGCCTCCACCACACTCAGGGGCAGAGAGTTCCACTGCTGAACGGCTCTCACAGTCAGGAAGTTCTTCCTCATGTTCAGATGGAATCTGCTCTCTTGTAGTTTGAAGCCATTGTTCCATTGCGTCGTAGTCTCCAAGGAAGCAGAAAACAAGCTTGCTCCCTCCTCCCTGTGACTTCCTGTGACTTCCTGTTGTTGTTGTTGTTGTTGATGATGATGGCCTTTAGGGGATTGCCTCCAACTCTAGGTATCTATGAGGATTCTGGGACAGAAAAAAGGGCCTCCCCATAGATCTCAAAATGCAGGCAAGTTCATAAATAATTTGGACCTCAGGTCATAGAAGTCAAAACCAGCACTTTGAATTGCACCCCAGAAATTGACTGGCATTGCAGCATGGAAGTAGTGCACAACGTGACTGCACACACTTGCAATGTTAATGGGATTCCAACTCTTCTATTTATAGGTGTCGAATAATGGATAACAGGGTTGTGCTTTTGGAATAAACCTTGCCCCGTTTCATGTCCCAGCTTTTGTTGGGGGCCCCAATCCGGTTTTTGGGAGTCTCCCGAAATTGGGAGGGTAGATATTTGTTTTTGGTTTGGAGCCCCAAAAATCAGACCATTAAGGGGTGGGGAATTTCCCACTCATTGTCTCAACTTTCCTGGCACGTCCTTCCATTCTTCTTACCTGGCACCTGCTGTTTCCACTCTAAAGTAGAAAGGGTTCCGTCCTGGGCCGGTCCTGCTCAGGATCTTCATTCATAACTTAGAAGAAGGGCCATCAAGTTTGCAGACGACACCAAACTGGGAGGGATAGTCAAGACTCCAGAGGACAGGAGCAGGATTCAAAATGATCTTGACAGATTAGAGAGATGATTGGCCAAAACTAACAAAATGAAGTTCAACAGTGACAAATGCAAGATACTCCACTTAGGCAGGAAAAAAGAAATGCAAAGATACAGAATGGGGGACAATGCTTGGCTCGAGAGCAGTACGTGTGAAAAAGATCTTGGAGTCCTCGTGGAAAACAAGTTAAACATGAGCCAGGAATGTGATGTGGTGGCAAAAAAAGCCAATGGGATTTTGGCCTGCATCAATAGGAGCCTAGTGTCTAGATCTAGGGAAGTCCTGCTCCCCATGCTCTATTCTGCTTTGGTTAGACCACACCTGGAATATTGTGTCCAATTCTGGGCACCACAATTCAAGACAGATGTTGACAAGCTGGAATGTGTCCAGAGGAGGGCGACTAAAATGATCAAGGGTCTGGAGAACAAGCCCTATGAGGAGCAGCTTAAGGAGCTGGGCATGTTTAGCCTGAAGAAGAGAAGGCTGAGAGGAGATGTGATAGCCATGTATAAATATGTGAGAGGAAGCCACGGGGAGGAGGGAGTGAGCTTCCTTTCTGCTTCCCTGGAGACTAGGACGCAATGGAACAATGGCTTCAAACTCCAAGAAAGGAGATTCCATCCGAACATGAGGAAGAACTTCCTGACTGTGAGAGCCGTTCAGCAGTGGAACTCTCTGCCCCTGAGTGCGGTGGAGGCTCCTTCTTTGGAAGCTTTTAAGCAGAGGCTGGATGGCCATCTGTCAGGGGTGATTTGAATGCAATATTCCTGCTTCTTGGCAGAAAGGGGTTGGACTGGATGGCCCATCAGGTCTCTTCCAACTCTTTGATTCTATGATTCTATGAAACAGTAGAAACAGTAGGAACAAATTGCGCACACAACTCTAATGGATAAGTTTTGCAAAATGTTTTCTTCTTGCATTGCCCACTTCCATTCGTGTTTGGGCTAACTTGGAAATGGACAATCTGATGATGTCTCTTGAGGCCAGCTACTGGGCCAGAAAGTGCCTTCAGTTTGGAGCAGAAACTAGGAGCCTGGGTTCCCTTCCCAATTGTCCATGCTTTTCCATCGTAGCCTGGAGGTGTCTCCATTAGTTGCAGGAGAATAATGGAGATATTTAATACTTACGCAAAGGCCAAAGCTCTTCAACCAGACAACACCCCATGGCCTGTAATTTCTATTGTTTTATTTTTCAACCTGTTTAACCTTTCCTGGAATCGGTATATAAAAGAGCTCAGGGGTGCCAGAGCGTCATTGCATTCCTGCTGGACCATGGATTCCTCAAGCAACCTCATCGTCTTCCTTGCAGGGCTCTTAGCTGTGATGACCGCTTATGCCAATTTGTATGGTAAGTGATGCTCCAAGATGTTGTTATGGAACATCCTTGGGTGCATCTTCACTTCAGGACTAATGAAGTTTGGAACCAACTTAACTGCCATGGTGCAATGCTATGGCATCCTGGGAGTTGCAGTTTTGCAAGCCTTTTCTGTCCAAGTCTTGATGTCTCACCAGAATCATATTAGCCCAACCTTTTTTTGTTATCTCACAGAAAATTGCAATTATCCTTCGGACCCAGGGCCATGCCACAAATACGAGCGCCGTTACTTCTACAACTCGCATTCAAAGAAGTGTGAGGTCTTCTATTACGGTGGCTGCAAGGGGAATGAGAACAATTTTAGGACTTTGCAGGAATGTCAAACTACCTGCAGAGGTAAGTAAACTTCCACTTACATTTGAGAAGTTACAGGCTGCAAACAGTGTAGAATGACTAGGTTCTTGTAGGTTTTTTCAGGCTATAGGGCCATGTTCTAGAGGCATTTCTCCTGACGTTTCGCCTGCATCTATGGCAAGCATCCTCAGAGGTAGTGAGGTCTGTTGGAAATAGGAAAATGGGTTTATATATCTGTGGAATGACTGGGGTGGGGCAAAGAGCTCTCTGCTGAAGCTAGGTGTGAATGTTTCAGCTGATCACCTTCATTAGCATTTGAAAGCCTGACTGAGCCTGGGAACTCTAAAATCACAACAGCAGAACAGCAGAGAGGAAACAACCAGGCACACCTTAACACCTCTCAACAGAACATTTTCCCAGGCTCAGTCAGGCCTTCAAATGCTAATGAAGGTGATCAGCTGAAACATTCACACCTAGTATTGTCGAAGGCTTTCATGGCTGGAATCACTAGGTTCTTGTGGGTTTTTTCGGGCTATAGGGCCATGTTCTAGAGGCATTTCTCCTAGAGGCAGGAGAAATGCCTCTAGAACATGGCCCTATAGCCCTAAAAAACCCACAAGAACCTATTCACACCTAGCTTCAGCAGAGAGCTCTTTGCCCCACCCCAGTCATTCCACAGATATGTTGTTGTTCATTCGTTCAGTCGTCTCCGACTCTTCGTGACCTCATGGACCAGTCCACGCCAGAGCTCCCTGTCGGCCATTACCACCCCCAGCTCCCTCAAGGTCAGTCCAGTCACTTCAAGGATGCCATCCATCCATCTTGCCCTTGGTCGGCCCCTCTTCCTTTTGCCTTCCACTTTCCCCAGCATAATTGTCTTCTCTAGGCTTTGCTGTCTCCTCATGATGTGGCCAAAGGACTTCAACTTTGTCTCTAGTATCTTTCCCTCCAGTGAGCAGTCGGGCTTTCTTTCCTGGAGGATGGACTGGTTGGATCTTCTCGCAGTCCAAGGCACTCTCAGCACTTTCCTCCAACACCACAGCTCAAAAGCATCGATCTTCCTTCGCTCAGCCTTCCCTCAGGTCCAGCTCTCACATCCGTAGGTGACTACAGGGAATACCATGGCTTTGACTAGGCAATGGATCTTTGTTGCCAGTCTGATGTCTCTACTCTTCACTATTTTATGGAGACTGGACATTGCTCTCCTCCCAAGAAGTAAGCATCTCCTGATTTCCTGGCCACAGTCTGCATCTCCAGTCATCTTTGCACCTAGAAATACAAAGTCTGTCACGGCCTCCACGTTTTCTCCCTCTATTTTCCAGTTGTCAATCATTCTTGTTGCCATAATCTTGGTTTTTTTGACGTTTAGCTGCAACCCGGCTTTTGCGCTTTCTTCTTTCACCTTGATTAGAAGGCTCCTCAGATCCTCCTCGCTTTCGGCCATCAGGGTGGTGTCATCTGCATATCTGAGGTTGTTAATGTTTCTTCCAGCAATTTTCACCCCAGCCTTGCATTCATCCAGCCCCGCACATCCTCGCATGATGTGTTCTGCATACAAGTTAAAAAGGTTGGGTGAGAGGATGCAGCCTTGCCGGACGCCTTTCCCAATCTTGAACCAGTCTGTTGTTCCGTGGTCAGTTCTGACTGTTGCTACTTGGTCCTTGTACAGATTCCTCAGGAGAGAGGGAAGGGGGCTTGGGATGCCCATCCCACTAAGAACTTGCCACAATTTATTATGATCCACACAGTCAAAGGCTTTAGAATAGTCAATGAAGCAGAAGTAGATGTTTTTCTGAAACTCCCTGCCTTTCTCCATTATCCAGCGGATATTGGCAATCTGGTCTCTCGTTCCTCTGCCTTTTCTAAACCCAGCTTGGACATCTGGCAAAGATGTCCAAATATATATAAGATGCTTGCCATAGAGAGAGAATGCCTCTAGAACATGGCCATACAGCCCGAAAAAACCTACAACAACCCAGTGATTCCGGCCATGAAAGCCTTCGACAAGACAGATATATAAGCCCATTTTTCCTATTTCCAACAGACCTCACTGCCTCTGAAGATGCTTGCCATAGATGCAGGCGAAACGTCAGGAGAGAATGCCTCTAGAACATGGCCATATAGCCCGAAAAAACCCACAAGAACCTAGTGATTCCAGCCATGAAAGCCTTCGACAATACAGTGTAGAATGAATTTTGTTTGACACCATTTTACCTGATATGGCTCAATGCTGTGCAATCATGGGGGTGTCTATTGTTTTGGACTTCTGGGGGTTGGAATCCAAAACACCTGGAGGGCTGAAGTTTGCCCATGCCTGGTGTAAATTTATTTATTTATTTATTTCAAATATTTGTACCCCGCCCTTCTCAACCACCGATGGGGGACTCAGGGCGGCTTATAGCTGGCAACGATTCAATGCCCCCATATACAACATAATAAATACAATAATTGCATACAGATAAAAACATTAAATCAATTCAAATTTAAAATCTGTTTTAAATATTACAGGCTGGTTGGCCTTATCTAAACCGAATTCTGTGACCAAAGACTCCATCAAAATCTTCTCCACAGTCCATTTTCCATAGCGTTGTCAACGTTGTCATTGTCTTGTCGAAGGCTTTCATGGCCGGAATCACTGGGTTGTTGTAGGTTTTTTCGGGCTGTATGGCCATGTTCTAGAGGCATTCTCTCTCTATGGCAAGCATCTTCAGAGGTTGTGAGGACCTCTGAACCTCTAGAACATGGCCATACAGCCCTAGAAAACCTACAACAACCCATTGTCATTGTCAGCATGCTACTTGAAGGCCTGGTCCCACAACCACGCTTCCAACTTCTTTCTGAAGGAAAGGAGGGATGTAAATAACCTAACTTTGCTGGAGAGCAAGTTCCACAGGCAGGGACCACCACCGAGAAGGCCCTGTCCTTCATCCCTGCCAAGTGCATTTGCTATAGAGGTGGGGTCAAGAGCAGGGCCTCCCCAGAAGATCTTAAGCTCCAAGGTGGGATGTAGAGGGAGATACATTCAGACAAGTACGCTGGGTCAGAATGTGTAGGGCTTTATAGGTCAAGACCAGCACTTTGAACTGTGCTCGGAACAGGACCGGCAACCAGTGGAGCAAACACAACAGGGGGTGGTATGCTCCAGTGAGTAATCTAGTTGGACTAGTTGGAGTTTCCAAACAGTCTTCAAAGGCAACCCCATGTAGAGCTTGTTGCAGTAATCTATTTGGGATATAACAAGAGTGTGGACCACTGTGGCCAGATCAGACTTCCCAAGGTACGGGTGCAGCTGGCGCACAAGTTTTAACTGTGCAAAAGCTCTCTCAGCCACCACCGAGACCTGGGTTTCCAGGCTCAGCGATGGATCCAGGATCACTCCCAAGCTGCGAATCTGCATCTTCAGGGTGTATGCACTCCAAGACAGAGCAAAGGGGATGGTGCATGAAGATTCTTGACCACACCTGGAATATCGTGTCCAATTCTGGGCACCACAATTCAAGAGAGACATTGACAAGCTGGAATGTGTCCAGAGGAGGGCGACTCAAATGATCAAGGGTCTGGAGAACAAGCCCTATGAGGAGCGGCTTAAGGAGCTGGGCATGTTTAGCCTGAAGAAGAGAAGGCTGAGAGGAGATATGATAGCCATGTATAAATATGTGAGAGGAAGCCACAGGGAGGAGGGAGCAAGCTTGTTTTCTGCTTCCTTGGAGACTAGGCTTCAATGGCTTCAAACTACAAGAAAGGAGATTCCATCTGAACATGAGGAAGAACTTCCTGACTGTGAGAGCCGTTCAGCAGTGGAACTCTCTGCCCTGGAGTGTGGTGGAGGCTCCTTCTTTGGAAGCTTTTAAGCAGAGGCTGGATGGCAATCAGGGGGGTCAGGGGTGATTTGAATGCAACTTTCCTGCTTCTTGTCGGGGGTTGGACTGGATGGCCCAGGAGGTCTCTTCCAACTCTTTGATTCTATGATTCTATGACTCTTTCTTTTCCTCTTGCAGAGCCATGTTACCTTCCACCAAATCCCGGTCTGTGTCGAGGGAAAGATGTCTATTATTACTACAACTTGACTTCCCACACATGTGAGAAATTCCCTTACGGTGCTTGCAAAGCAAATGGAAACAATTTCAAGACTTGGGAGCAGTGCCAATACACCTGTGTAGGTACGTCGGAAAACCAAGAGAGGTGCCACAAAGGATAGTGGAGAAGGTCAGGCATGGGGGGGGGGGGGAGCTCTAGCTGGGAGTGGGAAGTGTATCCAAGAAGGTTAGACTAGATGGCCACTGGGGTTCCTTTCAACACTTGAGATGGGAGATCCCATATCCACTGATGACTATTCTGAAAAGGAATCTCACATTCCCCTTTTGTGTTGCAGAGAAACCTGGTATCTGCCCCAGACCTCCTCCAGATACCATGACCATCTGCCTAGTAAATTGTGAGAGTGACTGGTCATGCCCTGGCAAGGAGAAGTGCTGCTCCTATGGATGCCTGGTGGACTGCATGAGTCCCAAATAAGGTGAGAAGGACAATCACCATAATTGTGTGCGCATGCAGTATCAGATCTGTAGCAACGAATAGAGAAAGGTTGTTTACCTTGCTGTCATCTAGAAGTGTTTATTTCTATCAAATAGAGGTGAGAGCAGGTTCTTATTCTTCTGCTCTACAGTCAGAAGGTGCATCTGCATTATAGAGTTAATGAAGTTTGACACCACTTGAACTGCCTTGGCTGAATGCTATGGAATCCAGAGAGTTTTAGTTTTATAAGGACTTATAAGTGCTGGTTTTAACCTTTAAAGCCCTAAACGGTTCTGGCCCAGACTACCTGTCCAAATGTATCTCCTGTTACGAACCATCACGAAATTTGAGATCATGCGGAGAGGTCCTGCTCTCGATCCCACCACTATTGCAAACATGACTGGTGGGGACGAGGGACAGGGTCTTCTCTGTAGTGCCCCCCCCCCCCGTCTAACACAACAGGGGGGTGGTATGCTCCCTGTATGACGCTCCAGTGAGTAATCTAGCTGCTGCTCGTATAACTAGTTGGAGTTTCTGAACAGTCTTCAAAGGCAACCCCAAGTAGAGCACGTTGCAGTAATCTATTTGAGATATAACAAGAGCGTGGACCACTGTGGCCAGATCAGGCTTCCCAAGGCACGGGTGCAGCTTGGCCACTTCCCTCCTGTCTTTCAGAAGGAAACTTAAGACCTGGCTATGGGACCAAGCGTTCGACCAGTAATGACAGCAAATGAAAGAAGATTTAAATTGACCCGGACTGGATTCTGGATTCTGATTTTAACAGACATGTCTTAATTAACTGTTTAATTACTGTTTTTAATATTTTAATGTATTGCTGATTGTTTTGATGATGTCGGCATCTGATGATGCTTTTGTGAGGCTGCCCTGAGTCCCCCCTCAGGGGTGAGAAGTATAGGAGGTAAAAGTATAGAAAGATAAATAAAATAAAATAAATAAAAAATAAATAAGGACTTTAGCCTTCTCTGCCAAAGAGTGCTGGTGCCTCACCAAACTACAACTCCAAGGATTCCAGAGCAATGAGCCACAGCAAATAACGTGGTGTCTCCTTCTCATGAAGTTTCGAAAGAGACTGACTAGTCTCTGTGGGTCCTTTCCAACCGTAGGATTCCTATTCATCGTATTCCTCTCTCTTTCTCATCAGTAGGCATGGATCCAGAACCAGCAGCCATTCCAAAGGTCAAGGCAAGACACCCACTTGGATCACGGACTTTGGCATCCCCAACCCTTGCCTGGCCTCCTCCTGCTCCTTCTCCAATAAAAAGTTTGACACCTTGGCCACCTTCCACGGTCTCCTGAAGGCATCTCCTTCTATGCTCTTTTAAGGCAGTGGCCAATCTATCTGTAATCTGGAAACTAAGTAATGAATTTTTCAGAGTCTGGGTTAGGGGCAGGTTGAATTTGGGGCAGGTCTTCACATTTCACAATTATGCATAGAAATGAGAAACATGATGGCATGGACAACTCTGACTTTGGGGTTCTGTGATCTATCTTTAGATGTTGGAATGTTGTTCCATTCTTTAACAGCTTCCCCTCCAATGATGCCGAACTATATCCCGCCCCCTCGCCTTTTCCTCATATAATGCAAACACACTATATTTTGTAGGCCTGTCGGTTTTAGTTCGTTAATTCGTTATTTCGTAATTAAATCGTTATTTTTACCATTTCCGAAGCGATATCAAAACACATTTTCAAACCCGGAAGGGTTTAAAAATATCGAAACAGCAGTCCCATATATTTTACGAGCTTCAGCTCGTGTCGTTAATGGGATGGAGGCTGCTGTGCTGACTGAGTGCTGCTGCTGGTGCCTGGGAGCCAATCCGGCGCTCCCAAGCACCCCAGCAGTGCACCGTGGCAGAAGCCGGAGCCGATTGGATGGCGCGCGCGCCATCCAATCGGCTCCGGCTCCTGCGCCCCCTCCTCCTCCTCCTCCTCCTCCTCCTCCTAGCACTTCCTGCAACACAGCTGGGAGGAGGAGGAGGAGGAGGAGGGCGCAGAAGCCGGAGCCGATTGGATGGCATGCGCGCGCTCACCCGAGGAGGAGGAGGAGAAGGGCGCAGGAGCCGGAGCCGGATGGCGCGCAGAGGCCGCTTGTGTGAGTTTTCAGGGCTGCCTGTATGTATGACCCAGAAGCATTCTCTCCTGACATTTTGCCCACATCTATGGCAGGCATCATCCTCAGAGGTCTGTTGGAAACTAGGCAAATGGAGAGTTATATCATCTAATATTATCTATGGAATGTCCAGGGTGGGAGAAATGAAAGCCATTCAATGCTAATCATTGATCAAGGTGACCATTACTGCAACATTCACACTTAGGCCTGTTTGATCAAGAAAAAATTTGTTTCTAAAATGTTTTGTAAATATTTACGAAATTTCGTAAATAACAAAACATTTTTTTGGAAAGTTTTGTAAATATTTTAAATATCGAAACAAAAAAACACCCCAATTACGAATCGAATTTAGAAACAATTTTTTTCTTGATCAAACAGGCCTAATATTTTGCTCTTCTTCTCTTCTACTTCTATAAAATATATATGTAATAATAATAAATTGAAGGTAAGAGTGGACTCCAATAACCTCTGCCCTGGATTTACCTTTGCCTGGGGCGGTCTCTCAATCCCTCTCCAAAAAACAAAGGGCCTTCCTGTTTCCCAGTGAGGAGTCTGAACTTGCCACCCAAAACTCTCCTTTGGGATAGCACCAACATCAGAAGGACAATAAACAGAGCCGAGACCCTGATGATCCACTCAGGATTCCTATGGACACACCTGAAACTGTCATTATCCTCAACCAGGAGGCACCTTGGAACATGACAATCTTTGTTCTGGACCCGATATACTGTCATAATCCTCCAATTCGCATTTCCAAAGCTTCATTATCCATGGCTGACACCACCATAATCCACAAGGCGGGCTCAACCCTCAGCCTCTCGTCCCCACCTCCTGCCCACCCCTCTCCCATCCATTGGGAGCCTCAGGGAAGCCTGACCCGGCTGTTGTGATGTCAACAGCTTCTGGACCAACCAGTGCCAGGAGCCCACCTCTGGATTAGCCAGAAGCCAGGAGCACCACCTTGGACCACAACCAATGGGAACAGTGGGTGGGAGGGTTTGAATAGATGCCCATGTTGTTGTTGTTGTTCATTTGTTCAGTCATGTTCAACTGTTCATGACTTCATGGACCACTCCACGCCAGAGCTCCCTGTCGGCCATAGCCACCCCCAGCTCCTTCAAGGTCAATCCAGTCACTTCAAGGATACCATCCATCCATCTTCCCCTTGGTCGACCCCTCTTCCTTTTCCCTTCCATTTTCCCCAGCATCATTCCCTTCTCTAAGCTTCCCTTTCTTCTCATGATGTGGCCAAAGGACTTCATCTTGGCCTCTACTATTCTTATTTATTTATTTATTTATTTATTTGCTTCATTTTTATACCGCATTTTTCAGCCTAAATCGGCGACTCAATGTGGTTTACAGTGCAATTTATATAACAATGACAGTTAGATTAAAACACAACATACACGACAGACAATACAAGACAAACAACATGGTCATCAACGCCTCAGTAAAATCAGATTCCGTTCTCATAATCCTTCTACCATTCCTTTGTTCATTTATACCGTCTTCATGAGTTCAGTTGCCTTGTTGACTGAACGCCTGTTCATAGAGCCACGTCTTGACCCTCCTCCGGAACTCCAGCAACGAAGGAGCCTGCCTGATGTCTACGGGTAGGGCATTCCATAGCCGAGGGGCCACCACCGAGAAGGCCCTGTCTCTCGTCCCCGCCAGCCGTGCCTGCGACGCAGGCGGGACCGAGAGCAGGGCCTCCCCGGATGATCTTAACATCCTCGTCGGTTCATAGGTGGAGATGCGTTCGGAGAGGTAAGCAGGGCCAGAACCTTTTAGGGCTTTATAGGCTAAAGCCAGCACCTTGAATCGTGCCCGGTAGCAGATTGGTAGCCAGTGGAGCTGGCTCAACAGAGGAGCGGTGTGCTCCCTGAGAGCCGCTCCCGTTAGTAACCTGGCTGCCGAACGCTGGACCATCTGAAGCTTCTGGGCAGTCTTCAAGGGCAACCCCACGTAGAGCGCGTTGCAGTAATCAATTCTTCCCTCCAATGAGCAGTCAGGCTTTATTTCTTGAAGTATGGACTGATATGGACTGAAGTATGGATGCCCATGGTAGCCTATGAGAAATCTAATGTATAAAGATACGTGTTTTCTGTTGATCCACACACTTGCACATTTGGAGCTTGTTTGCCCGTGCTCGTGTCCCTACTGCAGTTTGAATAAACTTTTTGTCGCCTGCCTCCTGGTGGATTGTTGTTCTTCATTGCGGCTCTGCTTTGAAAACTAACATTTGCTCACCCGGCGGAGTCCCTCGCGGCTTTTGGGGCCAGCTAGCTGAAATCACTAAATTCCGGTCACACCAATTTATTTATTTATTTATTTTGGTTGCTTCTACCCCGCCCTTCTCACGCCAGAGGGGACTCAGGGCGGCTTACAAAAGCAAGGCACAATTCGATGCCCGCATCACATAACAGCAATAAGACAAATAACATAAGTTAACAGAAAACAGCAATTCTAGCAATAACATCAATTAGCAGAAAACAATAATTATTATAGGCAAAAACAACCATAAAACCAATAAAAGCAATAAAACCAATACAAACCTCATTGACGGTCAGCGTTTCACAATCTCATAGTTTAAATTCCAATTCCACAATTGTCAGTTCCTTTCAGTCCTATCCATCTGGTTTCCATATCTAGTTCTCAGGTTGCCCAAAGGCCTGGTCCCACAACCACGTCTTTACCTTCCTCCTGAAGGCGAGGAGGGATGTTGATGGCCTGATTTTCCCCGGGAGTGAGTTCCACAGGTGAGGGGCCACCACTGAGAAGGCCCTGCTCCTCGTCCCCACCAGCCTCACTTGTGATAGCGGTGGGGTCGAGAGCAGGGCCTCCCCAGATGATCTCAAATTCTGGGGTGGGACGTAGAGGGAGATACGTTTGGTCAGATACGCTGGACTGGAACCGTAAATGGTTTTGTAGGTCAAAACCAGCACCTTGAATTGTGCTTGGAACTGGATCGGCAGCCAGTGGAGCTGACACAGCAGGGGGGTGGTGTGCTCCCTGTATGTCGCTCCAGTAAGCAATCTGGCTGCCGCTCGCTGGACCAGTTGAAGTTTCTGAACAGTCTTCAAGGGCAACCCCACGTAGATGTCATGCGTTAACATGAGAAGCATGCGGATTGACTCTAGCCCAGTTAACAGTGTGTGATGAATTGGCTCATAAAAGAAAAAATACATGAGACGTTGACTTCAAGTAGAAAAGAAAATATTGTTGTATTGGCAGCATATAAAATAAAGTAGCAGGATTACTGTTTCCACAAAAGTAACATAAAACAATATCTTCTGAGAGATATCACCACTCAGCTGAGATAAGCAGGAATCCTTGTCCTCTTCTCAAGGCTGTGTCTTCACAAGACATCTGCAGCATAGTCCCCGACAGAACGGCACAGAGGCAAACACGCACAATGGCATTAAGGCACAATGGCGTTAAGGCACAATAACTAATAACTAACCACACAGTAGCTATCTTTATACACATGAAAATAATACTCTCAATTAACTCTTCAATTAACTGAAACAGCTGTAGCACAAACAGCCTTGAACCTTACAGTAAGTTAAAGGTATAGCACAAACAACATTGATCCTTACAACAACTTAGATAAAGTACGTTGCAACCTCTTAGTAGCAACAGTAGAGTGCATTGCAGTAGTCTATACGGGATGTAACAAGAGCGTGGACCACTGTGGCCAGATCAGACTTCCCAAGGTACGGGCGCAACTGATGCACAAGTTTTAATTGTGCAAAAGCTCTCCCGGCCACAAGTCCTTGTACTTTTCTGATTTCGTGAGTCCCTGTACTTTTGTGAGTCCTTGTACAAGTCCTTGTACTTTTCTGATTTCGTGAGTGGGATGAACTAAGGGATGGAACATTTCTTGGGAGGGCTTGGAATACATATTCCCACATGGAAAAGAAGAAGGGGGGTACACCTTTGGGGATCCCTTCCCAACTCTGTTAGAATGTAGACTTCCTTGGAGTCCAGTGGAGACTCCTTCTCAAGGTGAAATTCAGCTATCCACCAAGAAGCAGGAGTGGATCCGTCACCCGGTGCACCTTGCTACTCTGGCAGCCAGGTGTAAACACTCAAACTGGGTTGGAAAGCAACAAATAGTGTTTTATTTACCTGCAGGCCTGAAAGGTTGTCTGATACAGAGTCTCTGCTCAAAAGGAATCACACATTAAGCAAATGCATTCGTTTGGCAGTATGATGCACTCTAGTGTTGACGTGAGGCCAAAGAGGAAACACATGTCACAAAAGACCTCAGAATACATTACTTGGAAGGAGGGGGAAATGATATGAAGTATTGGGGTTCAGGATATTATTTGCTATTTATTACAATGGTTTAGATGTAACCAGTAGGCTTGGGTAACCACGGAAAAATTTGGTTCTAAACTCTCTTTGTTTTTAGGGGGCCCTTGCGTTTCGTTTTTTTTTTAATAATTCCGAAATTTTCCTTTTAAAAATTTTGAAATATACGAAATTTCGTATAATTACGAATTGATTTGTTAATGGTGGACGCGATTGCGCAATATGCTAAAAAAACCTCCAAATGGGACAGGGGGAACTTCTGAAGCTTCCCTCTCCCTCTGTTGTTGACTGTTGGTGTGATAAAACAAACAAGAACTAGAAAACTTGCACCAGACATGCCAAAATAATTACAAAATAATTACGAAATAAATTGAAAAAAAATGTTTCGAATCTAATTTACTCCTCACCCTATTCCTGCATGGCTCAATACTGGATCGTAAGCTAATTTAAATACGAATTAATAACGAATTACAAAATTAACGAACTAAACCGCCCAAGCCTAGTGACCAGTTTTACTTCCTTAGTTTAAACTTTTTGCTTGCATTATAATTCTGCTCACTTTTCAACCACTTTCCACATTAGCCAGATGGAGCCACTCTACTTCCTTTAGTTACTCAAGCATTCATTTTTTACATTTTTGAAGTCGGACCATATGCAAAGCAGATTGTGCTATGCCTCAACTTATGGTGACCTTCTCCAAGGGGTTTCTTGGCAAGCATTGTTCAAAAGAGGTTTGGCATCTTCTGCTTCCTCTGAATCTGAGAGAGTCCAGAACACGAACCACAGCAGCTCAATTTGAGTTGCTCTTGTTCACTATTTATAAATTCCAAAATGCATTAGTACTGAACTATCCAAAGGTCCAATGTGTCTTTCTACATGAGCCTAATATAGAATCATAGAATCATTGAGTTGAAAGAGATCTCATGGGCCATCCAGTCCAACCCCTTTCTGCCAAGAAGCAGGGAAATCACATTCAAAGCACCCCTGACAGATGGCCATCCACCCTCTGTTTAAAAGCCTCCAAAGAAGGAGACTCCACCACACTCCAGGGCAGAGAGTTCAATTGCTGAACTGATCTCACAGTCAGGAAGTTCTTCCTCATGTTCAGATGGAATCTCTTTTCTTGTAGTTTGAAGCCATTGCTCCATTGCATCCTAGTCTCTAGGGCAGCAGAAAACAAGCTTGCTCCCTCCTCCCTATAACTTCCCCTCCCATCTTGATCCATGACCCTCATCATGCCTCCTCTCTGCCTTCTCTTCTTCAGGCTAAACATGGCCAGCTCTTTAAGCCGCTCCTCATAGGGCCTGTTCTCCATACCCTTGATCATTTTAGTCCTCTCCTCTGGACATGTTCCCGCTTGTCTATATCTCTCTTCAATGGTGGTGTCCAGAATTGGGCACAGTATGATTCCAGGTGTGGTCTGACCAAAGCAGAATAGAGCATGGGAGCAGCACTTCCCTGGATCTAGGTACCATACTCCTATTTATGCAGACCAAAATCCCATTGGCTTTTTTAGCTGCCACATGACATTATTGGCTCATATTTAACTTGTTGTCCATGAGGACTCCAAGATCTTCTTCAGAAGTACTGCTATGAAGCGTAAATATGAGATCTTCATAGGAGGTCCTGTTGCATGTCCCAACATCTCATGAAGTTTGATTGGTAGGTACATATTCTAGGTCCTTCTTGGTAGTAGCTCCCTACCCAAGGAAGTTTGCTTTAAAGCAAAAATTATATCAAAGCTCCAGATTCATTGTTCTTCTGGCCTAGGATGCAACCTATTTAGGTGAAGTCATTGACATATACCCTGGTTCCAAAATTAAACCATATACCACGGCCTGGTCTTCAAAGTACTGGTCTTCAAAGTACTTTGAAGTACTTTGGCCACATCATGAGGAGACAGCAAAGCCTAGAGAAGACAATTATGCTGGGGAAAGTGGAAGGTAAAAGGAAGAGGGGCCGACCAAGGGCAAGATGGATGGATGGCATCCTTGAAGTGACTGGACTGACCTTGAAGGAGCTGGGCGTGGTGACGGCTGACAGGGAGCTCTGGCGTGGGCTGGTCCATGAGGTCACGAAGAGTCGGAGACGACTGAATGAATGAACAACAACAAACCATGACCTAGTGAGGGGAAGGCATCACCACTGTTCCTTTACTATACTTTACATCTATGCCACACTACTACATAGGTAATTTCCCGGATCAGAATCCAAAATGGCCTTAACAGGTTAGAGAAGTGGGCCAAAACTAACAAAATGAATTTAAACAGGGAGAAATGTATAGGGCTACATTTAGACTGAAAAAAATGGAATGCACAGATACAGAATGGGCGGTACCTGGCTTGAAAACAGTCCATAAGAAAGGGACCTAGGTGTCTTAGTACACCACAATCTGAACATGAGCCAACAGTGTGATGCAGCAGCTGAAAAATCCAATGCAATTCCAGCTGCATCAAGAAAAGTCTAGTGTTTCAAATGAGGGAAGTGATGATCTCAGTCTTTTCTGCTTTGGTCAGACCTCACCTGGTTTAGGGCTGGACCCAGTTCTGGACAAAGCAATTCCAAAAGGAGATGGACAAACTAGAAGGTGTCCTGAGTAGAGTTATGAAAACAGTCAAAAGTTTGGAAACTATGAATCCCTCCAAGGGAGCTGGAGATGTTTAGCTTGGAGAAGAGAAAAGTGAGAGGAGACATGATGGCCTTGTTTAAATATGTGAAAAGATGTCCCATTGAGAGAAGACAGGCTTGTTTGCTGCTACTCTAGAGACTGGAACACAATAGAGCCATGGATTCAAACTGCAGAAAAAGATATTCCATCTAAACATTAGGAAGGACTTCCTGGTTTAAGAGCTCTTCAACCAAAGGGCTGCTGTGTGGTGGAATCTCCTCCTTGTGATCTCTTCCAACTCTATTTATTTATTTATCGTGTCATTCGCAACCCATTTTGTATTACATTTCTAACAGAACAAAACAAACAAACAGATTAAAAAAACCCACACATTTTGCAAGCTTGGTAGTTGATTAGATGTCCTTTGACCAGTATCTGGCCACGTGGAGTGCCTCTGGTGTTGCCGCAAGAAGGTCCTCCATTGTGCATGTGGCTGGGCTCAGGGTGCATTGCAGCAGGTGGTCTGTGGTTTGCTCTTCTCCACACTCGCATGTCGTGGATTCCACTTTGTGGCCCCATTTCTTAAGATTGGCTCTGAATCTCGTGGCGCCAGAGCACAGTCTGTTCAGCGCCTTCCAAGTTGCCCAGTCTTCTGTGTGCCCAGGAGGGAGTCTCTCATCTGGTATCACCCATGGATTGAGGTGCTGGGTTTGAGCCTGCCACTTTTGGACTCTCGCTTGTTGAGGTGTTCCAGCGAGTGTCTCTGTAGATCTTAGAAAACTATTTCTAGATTTAAGTCGTTGACGTGCTGGCTGATACCCAAACAGGGGATGAGCTGGAGATGTCTCTGCCTTGGTCCTTTCACTATTGGCTGCCACTTCCCGGCGGATGTCAGGTGGTGCAATACTGGCTAAGCAGTGTAATTTCTCCAGTGGTGTAGGGCGCAGACACCCCGTGATAATGTGGCATGTCTCATTAAGAGCCACATCCACTATCTTAGTGTGGTGAGATGTGTTCCACACTGGGCATGCGTACTCAGCAGCAGAGTAGCATAGCGCAAGGGCAGATGTCTTCACTGTATCTGGTTGTGATCCCCAAGTTGTGCCAGTCAGCTTTCGTATGATATTGTTTCTAGCGCCCACTTTTTGTTTGATGTTCAGGCAGTGCTTCTATGATACTGTGGGTCTATATGGGATCTACCACTCTTTTGAAAAACCAACCACACTGTTGACCTTTGGGTTTCTCTGGGGAATTCTCCTCCAAACACACAAGAGGAAAGAGTTTGGGCCTTTGCCCTGCGGCCCCTCATGGATCACGAAGACACTTCCTGATAGGTGACCATCTCTGCATCTCTTTGGCAATCCTTTGATGTCATAGTCTTACCAAAGAGAGAGGAGAAATTCCCCTCAGACCCCACATGGCCACCAACTTCCTTATTCAGCTTTTCTTAAAAGCCCAGTGGAACCCTCTCAGGGGCATTTCAGAAAGGAGCTCTGCAAGGTGGGCACTGTTCTCCCAGAACTTCTGCAGCATGCAACCTACTGGATTCTTCCTCCTCCTTCTGGGGATTTTCGCCTTCGGGGCTGAACTGGTACTCACCTCTGGCCGTCCAAGTAAGAAACCTCTTCCAACCTTCATCTCTAAATCAATTGAGAGAAAACTTTAGGCAGCAGGAGGGGGTGGGTGGGGCTATTAAAGCTGAACAAGGCAAACTCTCCAAAACATGTTTCAATGTTATTGATAACTAGCTTAAGTTATTTGAAAAAGGCAATTTTTAAATGGTACATGGTGGAGTTCACAGTTTTTCTGGTTGTGGGTGAACTACAACTCCCAGAAAGGAAGGTCAGTTGCTTCCCCCCCCCCCCCCCCGCCAACTCCTCCAGTAATCAAATTTCAACATATCAGGTTTTGTGCCAAGTTTGGTCCAGGTCCATTGCTGTTTTGGTTCACAGAGCTCTCTGGATGTAGGTGAACTACAGCCCCCTCAAATCAAGGTGAATTTTCCCCAAAGACCTCCAGTGTGTTTTGCTGGTCAAGTTTGGTCCACTTCCATCTTTGGTGGAGTTCAGAGTGCTGATTGATTGCAAACTACAAGAGAGGAGATTCCATCTGAACATGAAGGAGAGCTTCCTGACTGTGAGAGCTGTTCAGCAGTGGAACTCTCTGCCCCAGAGTGTGGTAGAGGCTCCTTCTTTGGAGGCTTTTAAACAGAGGCTGGATGGCCATCTGTCAGGGGTGCTTTGAATGCAATATTCCTGCTTCTTGGCAGAATGGGGCTGGACTGGATGGCCCAGGAGGTCTCTTCCAACTCTAGGATTCTATGATTCTAGCTGAATTATAACTGTCCAGGCCAATTCCCCCCAAAACCCACCAGAATTCAAATGTGGGCATATTGGGTATGCATGCCAAGTTTGGTCCAGGTCATGTATTTTTTAAAAAATGATGTACATAAAAACTGTTTAAAAATCTCATAAATCAGAGGATGTGTGAAACATTCTGAAATTTGGACAGAGTAACAGTGATATATGTGCTCTATCCTTGTAGCAAGTTTCATCCCAATAGCTCTAAAAATGAAGGAGAAAGGAGCCCCGGAAGCTCCCCCTTGCACAATTACTTAATGAAAAAGTATCAAAAATTTCATTACATCATTATAATTACAATAGGGACCCCTTACAATGTTTTTGAAACATTTTGGAAACTTTTTTTGCCACCACCACCCTTAATTTCTCACATCAAAGTCTTTAGCAACACAGATCACAAACTAAGGGGAAGGGGAAGAGGGGAAAACGATATAATAATATTAATAATTATAAAGAAGTACAATATATATAAGCGGATAAAAGGTGTGTGATAGAGTTATATGTAGCACAAGTTGTAATGGAAATTTAAAAAATAATGATAAGAAAAGTAATTAAAGATGTTTTTGATGTTTATTTACTGTTAGATTGTTGGACATATTTATAAATAAAATCTTTAAAAAAACAGATCTCAAAAATTGAAGTTTGATCTAAGACATTTTCAGATCACAATCCCATAGTGTTACGAATGAAGAGGAAAAATGCAACCTTTAGAAGGAAATTAAATGAGTCCATTTTGCAAATAAGTTGGTTATAAAAAAGACTTTTTGAGGTTAATATGGATAGAGAAACAGAAGAGAGAGCTGTATGGGATACTAGTAAGGGATATGCCTAGAGAGTCCCTGTGCTGTCACGCGCTGGGCCTATAGCAAATGGCTTTTGAACAGGACATGCTCTTTGTGCCCAGTGGGAAGCCAGGGTGCCTCGAGTGAGAGGTCCTAAGGATTTTCCTATACAAAGTCTTTAGAAACTTGAAAAGTGTAACAAGGTCCTTTATTATTGCTTCGGTCTTCAACAAAACAATCAAATACTTCTCAGATCTTCAACAGATCAAACAAATGCTTCAAGGCTTTGAATCAACTGGTGGCTTTCTTCATCTTGTCCGCAAGGGACAGGCAACTGGCTTCGTGAACTGTTTCTTTTCTTTAAGAGGAAAACCCTTTTTAACCCCTCCTTGGGCAATCTACTTTTTAAACTTTGCTGATGTGGGCTCTACTCCTGGCTCCAAACTGCTTCTTGGGTCCCGAGTAGACCTACCAGTCAAGGCTTTGTAGATTCTCCAGCTGGAGTCCTTTGGAACTGTTTCCCCCCGGAATTTCCCCCGAATGCTGTGAGAGACGAAGCTTCTCTACAGGTGGAGCTAATACACGTCCCTGTAGCTAAGCTTTCCAATGCAAGACTGAGCTAAAATGGCTCCCTTTCCTTCCTGATCCCTGGGGAAAGGGGTGGAACTAAAGAACCTAATGATGATTGATGGGTCATTGGCCCTATAATTGTAAACCAAGGGAAGCCACCTTACTGCAAAATTCATGGAACTTTGGAATACATGCAAACACTCAAAGAAAGAAAAGGAAGTTGGAGCTTTTGGTGTAGCCGTACAAGCACAGTCCCTATACTATAAAATGCATGACTTTAAAAAGAAAAAAAGAAAAAAACAAATGTCCTCCATAAACACAACCACACCATCAAAATGTCTGCTTTCACTCATGTTCTTAGAACAAGATTTGTTTTTCCCATTGCAGTGAGCTCAGCAATTTATTATCATGGTTCCAGACTTTGAAACATTAATCTCACTGTCTTGTAAATAAGAGGCTCCTTTTAATTAGAAGAAAAGTCATTTTTGTAGAGGTTTTTTTGTGTAGAATATGGATATGCAAGGTGGCCATTATCTGACCTATTTTCTGCTCTCTGTGTCTCCTCAATACAAAATCTGTAGGCACTAGAAGTAATTTTGGAGATAATTTTGTATACCTTTCTGTTCTTCTCCCCTCCAGAGTTCTGCCACCTTGCTCCAAACCCTGGCCCATGCCGGGCACACGTTCCCCGTTATTTCTACAACACCAAGACCAACAGATGTGAGAAGTTCATTTATGGAGGTTGCCATGGGAATGAGAACAATTTTGAGACTTTCAAGGACTGCCACTACACTTGCGTAGGTAAGTGGAGGAACCAAGGGAGAGGACGGAGATGGAAACCCATCAGTTGAAATGAGAAAACATGAGGAATTGATTCCCCCCATGATGAAGCATTGATTTTTAACTGTAAGTTAAGTGTAGTGATGTATATGTGTCTCTACAGTTAAATATGATTGTATGCATGTATGTATGTATGTATGTATATGTGTGTGTGTGTGTATGCTTAGATGGTTGGATATTATTATATGTATGTGTTCAGGAGGTAAAAGACAGTTATGGATGTACATGTAAGACTGTAGGTTTTATATAGCACTCACAAGCCGGTTTTGCTTTGAAAAGAATATATTGCTTGTATTTCTGCAGCAAAGAAAGACACTACTCCACTTTGGCAGAAAAAAATGAAATGCAAAGATACAGAATGGGGGACAATGCCTGGCTCGAGAGCAGTACGTGTGAAAAAGATCTTGGAGT
This sequence comes from Anolis sagrei, assembly GCF_037176765.1. Classification (NCBI taxonomy): domain Eukaryota; kingdom Metazoa; phylum Chordata; class Lepidosauria; order Squamata; family Anolidae; genus Anolis; species Anolis sagrei. The sequence continues at coordinate 245,831,252 of NC_090024.1, read as the reverse complement.
CCTCGTGGACAACAAGTTAAACATGAGCCAGGAATGTGATGTGGCGGCAAAAAAAGCCAATGGGATTTTGGCCTGCATCAACAGGAGCCTAGTGTCTAGATCTAAGGAAGTAATGCTACCCCTCTATTCTGCTTTGGTTAGACCACATCTGGAATATTGTGTCCAATTCTGGGCACCACAATTCAAGAGAGATATTGACAAGCTGGAATGTGTCCAGAGGAGGGCGACTAAAATGATCAAGGGTCTGGAGAACAAGCCCTATGAGGAGCGGCTTAGGGAACTGGGCATGTTTAGCCTGAAGAAGAGAAGGCTGAGAGGAGATATGATAGCCATGTATAAATATGTGAGAGGAAGCCACAGGGAGGAGGGAGCAAGCTTGTTTTCTGCTTCCTTGGAGACTAGGACGCGGAGCAATGGCTTCAAACTACAAGAGAGGAGATTCCATCTGAACATTAGGAAGAACTTCCTGACTGTGAGAGCCGTTCAGCAGTGGAACTCTCTGCCCCGGAGTGTGGTGGAGGCTCCTTCTTTGGAAGGTTTTAAGCAGAGGCTGGATGGCCATTTGTCAGGGGTGATTTGAATGCAATATTCCTGCTTCTTGGCAGGGGGTTGGACTGGATGGCCCATGAGGTCTCTTCCAACTCTTTGATTCTATGATTCTATATGATTCTATACTGACTTTTTCCCACAACCACTTCCTTTTATACATCTTTCCTGCCCAACTCCCCCCTCTTCTCAGTTTCCTTATTAGAGCTTGTTGCTTCACAAGTTCCAATACAAGGTTTTCAGCACCCTCTGCTGGCTTCAAAATGTCACAGAGAAAAAATTGAGGCATCCAGGATGATTCAGTCAGGATGTCATGGAGGGAATTTGTGATGTCTTCATGCCATCAGAAATTCACTCCTGACAGTACATAAAGGGTTAACCATTTACAAATGACAGAACTAGGGGGATGGGACCAAGCTCAGCACTCTGAGTTAGGTTGCCATGGAGAAAGGGGTGGAGCCAATTGCACCCCTTTTGAGGCTTCAGTCCTTTGGTCATCGAGCCAAAGGGAAGGTGGTTCAAACGTGTGGTGAACCAAACTAAGGGAAAGCTTTTAGCCTGAGTGATTTAAATAAGTCAAGGGGACTTATTTAGGTTTGTGGTTTAGCTGTGTGCTAATAGGAGAAGAAATCCCACTGGGAATCTTTACTTCAGCAGGAAGCTGAAGGGAGACAAGGGCATTAGCTGACCTTAGTTAATCTGTCAAATAAGCAAACATATTTAGAAGTGTAACAATTAAAGAACTAGTTGGTAAAGTAAAAGACTTCCTAAAGTTTTATTAGGATTTGTTGAAACTGTAACTTGTGAAGCTTTATACCTCACGAGAAGAGAACTCTGAAACCATTAAGACCCTTCCATACTCCAAATAAACTTGTTCTTGTTTTAGTAACTCAAGCCTCAGTGTACTATTTCAAAGGGGAAAAAACAACCTCGCTACACATCAAAAGAAACACTACAGAGTGGTAGCAGTGAATCTATTTGAAAATAGGGGAATCTATTAATAAACTAAATAGGAAAACCTTATTAATTGGTGGCAGCATAGCCTAGTACCTCACAGATGGTGGCAGCATACGAGATTAAATAGAATATCAGACAACAAAGAGGAAGCCTTTACACCCCCCTCCACCTAATCCTGGATTGCTTTCTTGACCTGACAGAAGCTCTTCAACAACTGTTGAGCAAACACATTATTGTTGTTATGTGCCATAGAATCCCCCCATGAGACCATACATCCAAGAAACCTCCAAATATGAACAACTGAGAAACCTCCAAGAGCTCCTCTTCTTGATGGACCAGCTCATATTGCATTATGTTATTTCCTACATAGAATCTTAGAGATGGAAGACTCCCCAAGGCTATGTAGTCCAACCCCATTCTGCTAGAGAGAAATACACAATAGAGTCAATCCACCTGGAATCCAGCTTTCCTCTTTTCCCACTGTATTCCATTTTCCCTAGTATTAGTGTGTTGTCTTAAATGACAGAAGTTGGATGGTCATCTGTCAGGAGGGCTTGGACTGTGTCTTCCTGTATGACGCAGTCCTACGCAGTCCCGTTTTCTGTTGCAGAGAAACCTGGCACGTGTCCCAGACCTCCTCCAGGCACCATCACCATCTGCCCAGTAAGATGTAAGAATGACTGGATATGTCCTGGTAAGAAGAAGTGCTGCCGTTATGCCTGCATGGTGGATTGCATGGATCCCAAATAAGGTGAGTAGGACTACCAGCTATGCTGAACATCCAGTGATAATCTGATGCCTTGTAATTACATTTGCTTCATGGCAAATGGTGTGTGTGTGTGTGCGAGCGCGTGCAACACCAAGAAACTTGGGTATCAGGTCTGTAGCAAGGACTGGAGAAAGGTTCTTTACCTTGCTATCAAATAGAGGTGGGAGCAGGTTTCTTTTCTGCTGCTCTGGAGTCAGAGGTTGCATTTACACAGTAAAGTTAATGCAGATTGAGACCACTTTAATTGCCATGGCTCAATGCTATGGAACCCTGAGATCGGTAGCTTTACAAGGTCTTTCACCTTCCCTGCTCACTGCTATGGAATCCTAGGACTTGTAGTTTTATAAGGACTTCAGCCTTCTCTGCCAAAGTGGGCTGGTGCCTCAGCAAACTACAACTCCCAGGATTAAAGTAGTGTCTCCTTCTCTGGAGTTTTGGCAGAAAGTGATTGGACTGGATAATCTCTGTGGGTCTCTAAATTATAGGCTTCTAGGATTCCTCTTTCTCATCAACTTCTCTCTCTTTCCCATCAGCAAGCATGGATGGAGATGCAGAGCCACCAGCCATTGCAAATGTCAAGGCAAGGCACCTACTTGGACCACAGACTTGGGCATCCCTGATCCTTGGCTAACTTCCTCCTTCTTCCTCTCTAAGAAAAGGTTTCACACTGTTACCACCTTCCTCTGCCTCCTGGAGACATCTCCTGAACTCAGAAATACTAAGTAACGGAGTTTTCAGTTTTCAGTTTTCAGATTCTTACTTAGGGGTCGGTTGAATTGGAGGCTGGACAGCTCTCCAGCTTTCATGAGCATACACAGAAATGAGAAATGCGATAGATAATCCTGATTTTGGTATCCAATTAAATATCTTTAGACTGCAGTACCTTGTTTCGTTTATTTATTTTTTATTTCGTATTCTTCTATTCCAGGGGGGACTCAGGGCGGCCTCACATAGGCATCGACGGTGCTTGCAATGTATACATCATAAAGATACAATTAAAACAGTAAAACAGAAAAAAAAACATCTTAAAAACGTCATACAAGTCAGCCAATAAATTCATTTAACAATAATATTAGAGTGCCAGTAAAACCAAAAATCAAGCCAGGACATCCAATGTCACAAACCCAAATTCCTTTCCTATTGTCACTTCATCTAATCAAATGCCTGTCCACAGAGCCAGGTTTTCATTTGTCTTCTAAAGGACAGGAGGGAGGTGGCCAATCTAATGTCCTTAGGGAGGGTGTTCCACAGATGGGGGGCCACTGCCGAGAAGAACCTGTCTCTCATCCTCACCAATTGCATTTGCAGGAGTGGTGGGATTGAGAGCAGGGCCTCTCCTGATGATCTTAAGCTTCGTGATGGTTCATAGCAGGAGATACGTTCGGACAAGTAATCTGGGCCAGAACCATTTAGGCTTTAAAGGTTAAAACCAGTACTTTGAATAGTGCCTGGAAGCCAATCAGCAGCCAGTGGAGCTGGCACAACAAAGGAGTAGTACGCAGAGGCGACCCTAGGTAATTTTCAAAGGTAAATTTTGGCGCCCCCCCGCCCAACCAGTCATTGATATATATTTTCTGTTCGTCGTGGGAGTTCTGTGTGCCATATTTGGTTCAATTCCATCATTGGTGGAGTTCAGAATGCTCTTTGATTGTAGGTGAACTATACATCTCAGTAACTACACTTGCCGCACTTGCTCCCTTGCCTGGCCCGCTTTGGGTCCAGAGGCGTGCCTGAAGATCCCGGCGTGTGCACCAAAAGTCACCTCTTCTCCTGACTTTTTCCTCAGCCATTAGGACCAAGAGAAAGAGAGAGAGAGAAAGGTGGAGATGCCCACCTTTCCTGAAGGTAGGCGCAAAAACAAAGGAGGCAGCGGAGGTGGGAGATACCTCCAGCCGGAGGGGCGCTCTCTCTCTCTCTCTCTCTCTTGGTCCCAATGGCTGAAGAGAAAATCAGGAGAAGAGGCGAATTTTGGTGCGCATGCTGGGGTCTTCAGACACGCCTCCGGACCCGAAGCGGGCCAGACACGGCGGCTCTGCCCCTTGGCCCACCCGCGGATTGGGGACAGGAGAGGAGGTGGGTGGAGCGCCAGGGGATCGGGAGCCGGTCATGGGGAAGGGATCAAACGCGGAGAACGATTGAGCGCCGGCTCTGCTCGCGCACCCGGTGGCCAGATGGAGCAGGAACAAGAGGGGCTAGGCAAAGCTCAAAGGCTCAGCCCATTTGGGAAGAGGATTGCCCGGCAGCGAGGCAAGAAAGCCGAGGCTCCCCCCGGACTGCTAGGGCTGTTGTGTGCTGAGGGGGCACTCCTCAAGTGGTGGTCGAGGGAAATCTACAGAGGCACCCCTGGCAAAAAAAAGTGTTCTGCGACCGCTTACTTCGCATAATGGACGAGCCGCCCCTGGTAGTACGCTTTCTCTATGCCGCTCCAGTTAACAACCTGGCTGCTGACCATTGGACTAATTGGAGCTTCTGAGAAGTATTCAAAGGCAGCGCCATATAGAGAGCATTGCAGTAGTCTATTCGGGATGTAACCAGAGCATGGACCACCATGGCCAAGTCAGACATCACAAGGAATGGGCGCAGCTGGTGCACAAGTTTCAATTGTGCAAAAGCTCTCCCAGCCACTGCTGAGACTTGGGATTCCAGGCTCTGATGAGTCAAGGAAAGGCGAAAAGGAAGATGGAAAGGTAGGTAGAAACAAAGAGGGAAGGAATTCCTAAAGAATAGTGCAGTGGTTTAAATTTTGGACTGTGATTTTGTACCCACTGGGTGACTTTATGCAAGTCCCAGTCTCTCAGCCTTAGACGAAGACAAAGGTAAGGGGTTGCCTTCATGTCACCCTAAGTCTGAAACAACTTGAAGGCACACAACAACAACAACAACCTATAGTCCAGCACCCCAACAGTCTGATTGTTGTGTTTAGCTAGGGCCACGGATAAGAGGATCTGTGCCTGGTGAGCATATGCTAAACCAAAAGGGCCAGGAAAGAAAAAAGCCTCCCCAGGTTGAATACAAGCCACAGAGGTTTAATACAATTTGGCCAATAGGGATGCAAGTCCAAGAAAGATGCTTCAAAAGGTTCAAGCATAAACGTACAGAGAAAAGCAAGACATCTTTTACAATTTGACAGCTATTCAAACCTCCTCCTCAAACCTCTGATTGGTTGAAACAGGGGTTGCTCTGGATCCGTGCCCTGATTGGCTAGGAATTCCATCGATGTTGCTGGCTCTAGGTTGGGTTTCCATTTGGACAGTCAGTTATATGTTAATGAGCTTTTGATTAGTTCAACTGTCCAGAGACAAAGATATGAACAAATGCACATGTTTACATCTCTGTTTCTGTAGGCAGCAATCTCTCGGCCTTGGGAGAACCACATTCTTACACAAAGAGTATTGGGCTAATCTGGGCTGGCATGGGAAATCACCTATCTTTGTGTGTGTGTGTGTGTGTGTGTGTACATCCACGGCATTCCCTGCATCTATCCAGTTTGTAACTCTATCGCAAAAAGCGATCAGATGAATCTGGCATGACTTGTTTTTGATAAATCCATGTTGACTATTAGCGATGACCGCATCTGTTTCTAAGTGTTTGCAGACCACTTCCTTAACAATCTTTGGCTTCCTCTTCCTCCTTCTGGGGCTTTTCGCCTTTGGGGCTGAGCTGGCCCTCACCTCTGGTCGGCCAGGTAAGATGCCTCTTCCAACCTTGATTTCTCCATCAATTGAGAGAAAATTGGAGGTGGGGGTCTGTTAAAACTGAACAAGACAAACTCCCAAAAACATGTTTCCATTTTATGAATAACTATGTGCCCTGCCACGCATTGCTGTGGCCTATAGTAAGACTTTTTGAAGTAGAGGTAGATATCTGGACTATTATGTAAAGAGGTACCTACCTTTTCCTTTCACCCCTATTTCTTCCCCTTCCCCTTCCCCTTTTTCTCCTTTCTTCTTTCTCTACCTCTTTCTTTCATTCCTTCTTTCACTCTTTGGTTTCATCCTTCCTTCTCTCTTTCCTTCCTTTCCTCACCCTTTCTCTACTTCTTCCTTTGTCTCCTTTCTTCCCTTCCTGATTCCTTACTTCTTTCACTTTTTATTTCCTTTTCTCCTTCCTTCCTTCTTTACCTTTTTCCTGCCTTTACTTCCCTTTTTCTTTCCTTCTACTTTCTCTCCTTTCTTCCTTTAGTACCTCTTTCTTTCCTTGCATCTCTCCTTCCTTCCTTCCTTCCTTCCCTCCCTCTTTCCTTCCCTCCTTCCTTCTTTCCCTCCTTCTCTCCTTCTCTCCTTGCTTCCTTCCCTCTTTCCTTCCCTTCTTCCTTCTTTCCCTCCCTCCTTCTCTCCTTGCTTCCTGTCTGTTCTCCCCCAATACCATGGTAGAGTCCCTTCTAACTCTATTCTATGAGTCTATTTAATATAGTAACTTATAGTAGTAACATTATATTATATAGTAATCTATATAACAATAATATTTATAATACAGTATTTATGTATTATATAGCAGCATGTCAGCTCACAGCGGCTGCTCCCAATGAAAACACAGGACCTCACTCTGGTATCAAAGAGAAACTTTACTGCTGGAAACATAGACATGCAAAAAGCCGAGATTGCCTGGCGCCAGCTGGCGCTTCCTTTTATACCCTTCTCCTTACTCAAAAACGTCTTTCTCGCCAAGCGCAAAGACCGGCGTAATTCACCCGCCAAACCGTTGGCCGTTTCCTTTCAGGGTCAGCAGCTGCAGGTGTCTTATCAGTCTCCTACGTCAGGACCCTGATTTTTGGCGCCAAAACAAAGGCCCCGGAAACTGGGTCCTGACAGCAGTGTATATAATAGTGATCCAACATCCATCCATATCTATATGTCTGTGTGTGTTCGCACTGCCATATAATCCAGTCCTAAGTAGATAATCTGGATTTTACATGGCAGTGTGGAAGGGGTGATGCATCTACACTGTAGATTTAATAAAGGGGGATGAAGTTGGTGGGGGGGGGGAGAAAAAGGAAGGAAAGAAAGGGAGGGAGGAGTGATGGAGAAAAGGAAAGGGAGGGAGGAAGGAGGGAAAGAAAGGAGGGAAGGGAGGGAGGGAAAGAATTAAAGGAAGGAGAAGGAAGGGAAGTAGAGAAAGGGAAGGAGGGTTTGGGCTGGATGAGAGAATGAGGAGGAGGAGCAATTGTTCATCTGGACAGCACTGCGACCCAAACAAAGATGGATCTGGACCAAACTTGGGATGAATACTCAATATGCCCAAATGTGAATTCTGGTAGCATTTAGGGAAAATTGACCTTGAACTTTGGGAGCTGCTTGGATGTCCAGCTCACATGCAATCAACGAGGAGCCTGAACTCGGCTCACTCCTTCCTTCCTTCCTCCCTTCCTCCCCAGCACACTCTGCTTTATTAGCAGCAGGGCTTACTGGAACCCCATGATGGCAGCACCCAAGGCGAGAGCTGAAAAGGGAGGAAGAAGGGCAGGAGGAATGATAGAAAGGAAGGAGAGGAGGGAGGGAAGAAAGGAAGGAGGAAAGAGAGATGGAAAGAGGGGAAGCAGGAGGGAGAGAGGGAAGAGGGAAGGAGGGAGGGAGGAGAGGAAGAAAGAAAGGCATGAAAGGAGGAAATGGGGGAAGAGAGAAGGATGAGGGAGAGAGGAAGAAGGGGAAGAAGGAAGGAAGGAAGGAGATGAAAGAGGAAAGGGAAAGAGTTTGAACTACAATTTGAATGGCAGAGCATTCAAATGGAAGTTCCTTTCCCTTCCCATCCCTTCCCTTGCTTACTGCTGCTAAATCGGTCTTCTTCCTCCTCTTTTTCCTCCGGCATACTGATTCCCAATCTCTACTCCCGATGGAGTGAGGGAGAAGGAATAAGAAGAGGCCCCTTTCCCTCCAGCTCAGTTGCTCAGGCTGGTGCATGCCTTTCCTCTGCAGGACAACCGCTAGGAGCCGAGGCTGGCTCCAGGCAGTCTAGAAGCCATTGCTGGCACAGGCTTCGCCACGTGGAGCTCTCCTGTGTGTGTGTGAGCACACGCGCACGCCCTCCCCCGTCTCTTTGCGCATGCCCAGTGGCATCTTCTCCTTTTTTTAGGATTTCTTTTTTGTTTTTTATTATTGCTGGTCACACCTTGCATTGTGAGATGTTTTGTTGCCAAATTTGGGGTCATTTGGCCCTGTAGTTTTTTTGTTTTTAAGGTACTCATGACGACAAGACCATTTTTAATATATATAGATATAGGTTTATGTGATGTCTGGAGATGGAAATATGGCAATACCACAGACTACACATTTTACTTTGCCAGACATAAATCAAGAGGTTCTAGCATCAAACTCTTTAGCAACAGAAATCTCAAAATGTGAAGTTTTATCTAAGACAATTTCAGGTCACAATCCCATACTGTTAAGTGTTAAGAAAAAATCGTTAAGAAAAATCAACCTTCAGAAGGAGGTTCAATGAGTCCATTTTGCAAAATGAGTTGATTATAAAAAAAGAAACTGAAAAGGAAAAGGCTTTTTGAGGTTAACATGCATAGAGAAACAGAAGTGAGAAATGTAAGGGGTGCTAGTAAGGCATATGTTAGGGTCCTCTCTATACAATAAGATGCATGACTTTAAAATAAAAAATAAAAAATAAATTTGCTTCTGAAGGAATCAAATTTTCTCCATAAACTCAGCCACTATGCATTTACATAACCACACCATCAAAATGTCTGGTTTCAATGTATTGTCAAAGGCTTTCATGGCCAGAATCACTGGGTTGTTCTAGGTTTTCGGGTTGTATGGCTACAACCTCACAACTTGTGAGGATGCTTGCCACAGATGCAGGCGAAATGTCAGGAGAGAATGCTTCTAGAACATGGCCATACAGCCTGAAAAACCTACAACAGCCTAGTCTTGTTTCAGTCAACAAGATTTGTTTTTCCCACTGACTGACTTCAGCATGTCAATTTATTTTCATTGGTCCAGACTTGGAAATATTAATTTTGCTGATTTCTTTTTAAATAAGAGGCTCCTTTTAATGAAATATAAGTGAATACTTGCAATTAGAAGGAAGGTCATTTCTGCAGAGCTTCTTTGTAGAACATGGATATGCAAGATGGCCATCCTCTGAAGTAGTTTCTGCTCCCTGTGTCTCCTCACTTCAGGATCTGGTTATTTTGAAGGCACCAGAAGTTTTTGGAGGAGATAATGTGGTGATCCTTCATTGCACCCAAAGGAAGCCCTAGATGGTCTTGTAGACCCCAAATCAACCATGTTTTGCTCATCTGCTTCAGTAGACTGCTGAGGTTTTTGGCTTGCTTCTACTCTGCTGACCTTAAAGTCACTAGAATATTAATTTTTGGGGCCACAACTGCCCAAACCTCCCAACCATGATTTGAGAGGTTCACAAAACATTTTAGAGGCTTCCAGATACAGAGATAACCTTACTGTTCTTCTCCCCTCCAGAGTTCTGCCACCTTCCTAAAGACCCTGGTCCATGCTACGGGTACTTTCCCCATTATTTCTACAACATCAAGCTGAACAGATGTGAGAGGTTCATTTACGGGGGTTGCCAAGGGAATAAGAACAATTTCGAGACTTTGAAGGACTGCCAGAACACTTGTGTAGGTAAGTGGAGAAAGCAAGAGAGAGGCCAGAGATGGAAACCCATCAGCAGGAATGAGGAAACATGAGAAACTGATTCTCCATCCAGCTAACCCTGGATTGCTTTCTTGATCTGGTAGTACCTCTTCGACAACTGTTACAGAAAGACATTATTGTTGTCATGTGCCATGGAATTGCCTCTTGAGACCCTGCATCCAAAAAACCTCCAAAGATGATGTTGTTGAAGATGATGATGATGTGCCATGGAGACACATGGACAATGAGATACCTCCAAGAGCTCCTCTTCTTGGTGGACTATCTCAAATATTGCATAATGTGATTTCTTTCATAGAATCCTAGAGATGGAAGACTCTCCAGGGCCATCTAGTCCAATCCCGTTCTGCTAGAGAGAAAAAACACAATAGTCCATCCACCAGGAAGCCAACCTCCCTCTTTTCCCACTCCCATTTCCCCTAGAATTATTGTGCCATTGAGTTGTGTTGTCTCAAATAACAGAGGTTGGATGGCCATCTGGGTTGCTTTCTTGATCTGGTAGTACCTCTTCACTTACTTACTTACTTACTTACTTAGGCAATCCCTTGTAGTCCCAGGATGATGGTCCTCCAAGTTCGGTGTTCTGGTAGTGGGTCCGTAGGTGACTGTGGAGCCCTATTCTTGATCTGCATCTTCTCCCACAGTGAGAGCATTGGTTTCCAGGTGAAAGGCAGTCCTGGTCGAGGTTGGCTTGATGCACATTTCGCTCTTTCACCCTCCATTTGTGCCTTTTCAATTTCTACAGCACTGTTGGTCACAGCTGACCTCCAACTGGAGCACTCAAGGGCCAGGGCTTCCCAGTTCTCAGTGTCTATGCCAGAGTTTTTAAGGTTGGCTTTGAGCCCATCTTTCAATCTGTTTTCCTGTCCTCCCACATTCCGGTCTGAACCTCTTCAACAACTGTTAAGGAAAGACATTATTGTTGTTATGTGCCATGGAATTGCCCCTTGAGACCCTACATCCAAAAAACCTCCAAATATGTTGTTGTTGTTGTTGAAGATGATGATGATGATGATGTTGATGAAGATGATGTTGTGCCATGGAGACTCATGGGCAATGAGATACCTCCAAGAGCTCCTCTTCTTGGTGGACTATCTCAAATATTGCATAATGTGATTTCCTTCATAGAATGCTAGAGATGGAAGACTCTCCAGGACCATCTAGTCCAATCCCGTTCTGCTAGAGAGAGAAACACAATAGTCCATCCACGAGGAAGCCAACCTCCCTCTTTTCCCACTCCCATTTCCCCTAGAATTATTGTGCCATTGAGTCGTGTTGTCTCAAATAACAGAGGTTGGATGGCCATCTTGTTGTTGTTGTTGTTGTTGTTGAAGATGATGATGATGATGTTGTTGTTGTTGAAGATGATGTTGTGCCATGGAGACTCATGGGCAATGAGATACCTCCAAGAGCTCCTCTTCTTGGTGGACTATCTCAAATATTGCATAATGTGATTTTCTTCATAGAATGCTAGAAATGGAAGACTCTCCAGGGCCATCTAGTCCAATCCCGTTCTGCTAGAGAGAAAAACACAATAGTCCATCCACCAGGAAGCCAACCTCCCTCTTTTCCCACTCCCATTTCCCCTAGAATTATTGTGCCATTGAGTTGTGTTGTCTCAAATAACAGAGGTTGGATGGCCATCTGTCAGGAGGGCTTGGACTGTGTCTTCCTGCGTGACAGAAGGGGTGGGACTGTATGAGCCTTTGGGTCTCTTCCAATTCTAAGGTTTTATGGATAGTTTCAGTGTAGCCCTTTTGGCTTCAAGGACTCATTCACACTAAAAATGCCCTATAGTCTATTGTTGAAGGCTTTCATGGATGGAATCACTAGGTTCTTGTGGGTTTTTTCGGGCTATAGGGCCATGTTCTAGAGGCATTTCTCCTGACGTTTCACCAGCATCTATGGCAAGCATCCTCACTACCTCTGAGGATGCTTGCCATAGATGCAGGCGAAACGTCAGGAGAAATGCCTCTAGAACATGGCCCTATAGCCCGAAAAAACCTACACGAGCCCTATAGTCTATTTTGGAACCACAGGGCATCTTTCAGGAAGTGTGTTCTATTCTCCAAAACCACATTTTTCTTATTATGGATGAGTTAATTTTTCCTCCAATATACTGTATCTGGGAGAGACCATCTGCACATAAAATGCAGAGTCATCTCCCAAGTGGTGGGGCTTGGGAGATGAAAGGGTGCCACTATATCTCATTTCGGCTTGTTGCCCTAGGAAAACTATATTTTTTTTTGGTGGGAGGGAGGTGCTGTGTTCAACAACACAGAAGACACCAAATTGAGAGGGAAAATTAATACCCCATTTTGGATCAGAATCCAAAATGACCTCAACAGATCAGAGAACTGGTTCATCTCTCTCTCTCTTTCTTTCTTTTCTTGCAGCAAAATTTAGAACCACCGATCCTTTCCGATGAGCAGCATGGCACCAGAAACCAAGGCAAAACATCAACGTGGATGAAGGACTTTGGCAGACGTGGCTCCCTTGACATCTTTAAGCCCCTCTTCTCAATAAAGGCATCTCCTTTCATGAATTCTCAGGGGTCTTTTCCTTTTCCCTCTCCGGTTATCTTCTCTTGCGTGGTGTTCTCATCGTTTAAGGAGCCTGCCACCTTTTTTTGCAGGCTTATTTTTAAAAGGGGAAATGCAAAGGATTTCTCAAAGGAAGGGGTTTGAATTATGAATGCACCCACAATGGTTTGAGTGGCTGAAAGTCTTTATTTATTTATCGTGTCAGGGACAACCAGACAATTGTATTACATTTCTAATAGAACAAAACAAATGAACAGACAAAAACCACAAAGTTGGCAAACTTGGTAGTTGATTAAATGTCCTTTGACCAGTATCTGGCCACTTGGAGTGCTTCTGGTGTTGCCGCAAGAAGGTCCTCCATCGTGCATGTGGCAGGGCTCAGGTTGCATTGCAGCAGGTGGTCTGTGGTTTGCTCTTCTCCACACTCGCATGTCGTGGATTCTACTTTGTGGCCCCATTTCTTGAGGTTGGCTCTGCATCTCGTGGTGCCAGAGCGCGGTCTGTTCAATGCCTTCCAAGTCGCCCACTCTTCTGTGTGCCCAGTGGGAAGTCTCTCATTTGGTATCAGCCATTAGTTGAGGTTCTGGGTTTGAGCCTGCCACTTTTGGACTCTCACTTGCTGAGGTGTTCCAGCGAGTGTCTCTGTATATCTTAGAAAACTATTTCTTGATTTAAGTCATTGATGTGCTGGCGGATACCCAAATAAGGGATGAGCTGGAGATGTCACTGCCTTGGTCCTTTCACTATTGGCTGCTACTTCCCGGCGGATGTCAGGTCGTGCAATACGGGCTAAACAGAGTAATTTCTCCAGTGGTGTAGGGTGCAGACACCCCGTGATAATGCGGCATATCTCATTAAGAGCCACACCTACCGTTTTAGCATGGTGAGATGTGTTCCACACTGGGTATGCGTACTCAGCAGCAGAGTAGCATAGCTCAAGGGCAGATGTCTTCACTGTGTCTGGTTGTGATCCCCAGGTTGTGCCAGTCAGCTTTCACATGGGCTTCAGAGAGCTTCTGTTCTACCATCTCAAAGCTCCCTGCTTGAGTTCTGCTGAAAGATCGAGAGGGGTGGTGTACAAATACAGGAAATAAATAAATAAATACTTCTGAACTTCAGTAAGTGGGACACTTCAGTAAAAATGGCAAACTCAGCTCCCCCCTTGAGTATGCAGCAGAAGCTCTGGCTCTCAAGCACAGTACCAAAGCTGCACATGGCCTCAAGCACACAGCCAGCAGAGGAATAATAATAATAACAACAACAACAACAACAACAACAACAATAACAACAACAAACTTTATCTATACCCCGCCGCCATCTCCCCAAAGGGGACTTTGGGTGGCTAGTAGGCCTGTGCGGTTTCGTTCGTTAATTTCGTAATTCGTAAAACATTCGTTAATTTTTGCATTTACGGTACGATAACAAAACATATTTTCAAACCCGGAAGGGTTTTTAAATATCGAAACGGCAACTCCCACAGTATTTACGAGCTTTCGCCCGTTTTGTAAATGGGGCGGGCGGGACGAAGGGGCGGCGCGAGCGCACACCCAGTGAGCCAAGCACCGCCCCTGCCTGTTGGGCGCCCGGCCCGCGCGCGCTCACCCTTACAGCCGGCCTCCGCGCGCCATCCAATCGGCTCCGGCTCCTGCGCCCTCCTCCTCCTCCTCCTCCCAGCTGTGTTGCAGCCAGGAAGTGCCAGGAGGAGGAGGAGGAGGGGGAGGAGGGCGCAGGAGCCGGAGCCGATTGGATGGCGCGCGCGCGCTCACCCTTACAGCCGGCCTCCTCCTCCTCCTCCTCCTCCTGGCACTTCCTGCAACACAGCTGGGAGGAGGAGGAGGAGGGCGCAGGAGCCGGAGCCGGAGCGCAGGAGCCGGGGAGGGGATTCCTGCAGCGCCGGCTCTGCCTCCGTGGCCCGCCTGAGATGAGACCAGACCAATACCATCTGATTGCCACAAATTGAAGGCTGCATCCATCCAGGCTCTTTTGCTGTGAGTTTTCAGGGCTGTATGAGTGTATGACCATGTTCCAGAAGCATTCTCTCCTGACATTTTGCCCACATCTATGGCAGGCATCCTCAGAGGTCTGTTGGAAACTAGGCAAATGGAGTTTATCTATGGAATGTCCAGGGTGGGAGAAATGAAAGCCATTCAATGCTAATCAAGGTGACCATTACTGCAACATTCACACTTACAAAATGTTTTGTAAATATTTACGAAATTTCGTAAATAACAAAACATTTTTTTGGAAAGTTTTGTAAATATTTTAAATATCGAAACAAAAAAACACCCCAATTACAAATCGATTTTAGAAACAAATTTTTTCTTGATCAAACAGGCCTAGTGGCTAGCATGACGCCAAGCCCAAATATAATACAGCAAAGTTAGGCATAGAACAACAGAAAAATTGCATCACAACAAAATTCATAAAGTAACCAAATAAAATAAACAGTGCAATATTGCATAATAAAATCAAAGACAAAGGGTGGGCCAAATTTACAGGATAAAATGTTAAAAGTGTTAGCGTTAGCGGAAGTTTTGCACAGGCTTAGAAGAAAACATGGACTCTGGAGGCGTCTGGTTACAAAGCAGGTTCCATTTATTTAGAGCAGTTCCAAAACACATCCATTACAGTAAGCGAGCAGACATGAAGTACACAGTACGCAGGGCAAAGGAAGTAGAAGCCTAAACAATTCTGCAGCTGCTTGGCAGATACCAGATACTCCCTAATTTTCTCATAAGTCCGCACAGAGAGTATCTCAGGGCTACTTTCTCACCGCCTCTAACATAAACATACATCACAGCAATACAATCTTGTGGCATCCATTACACGCTTCAACATATACTGACAAAAACCCTGGGTGAGATGGGATCAATTCTCTAGACACCAGAACAACCAGAAAGCCTTAACTACACACTTTCCACCTTGTAATGCACTCTAGGAGACAAGGCTTACCTTCAGCTAAGATGGTTTCCTGGCTACTCTTCAGCTGATGGAGCTCCACTCCAATGAAACACCAGAAATAGTCTGAAGATAAGAAATGAAGGCAAAAAAAGAGGAGCCCTCAGTGGCACAGTGAGTTCAACCACTGGGCTGCTGAACTTGCTGACTGAAAGTTGCAGGTGATTCAGTAAGGCCTTCGACAAGGTCCCCCATGACCTTCTGGCAAGAAATCTAGTCCAATGTGGGCTAGGCAAAACTACGGTGAGGTGGATCTGTAATTGGTTAAGTGGACGAACACAGAGAGTGCTCACTAATGCTTCCTCTTCATCTTGGAAAGAAGTGACGAGCGGAGTGCCGCAGGGTTCCCCCCTTGGCCCGGTCCTGTTCAACATCTTTATTAATGACTTAGATGAAGGGCTAGAAGGCAGGATCATCAAGTTTGCAGACGACACCAAATTGGGAGGGAGAGCCAATAGTCCAGAGGACAGGAGCAGGATTCAAAACGATCTTGACAGATTAGAGAGATGGGCCAAAACTAACAAAATGAAGTTCAACAGGGACAAATGCAAGATACTCCACTTTGGCAGAAAAAATGAAATGCAAAGAGACAGAATGGGGGACAATGCCTGGCTCGAGAGCAGTACGTGTGAAAAAGATCTTGGAGTCCTCGTGGACAACAAGTTAAACATGAGCCAACAATGTGATGTGGCGGCAAAAAAAGCCAATGGGATTTTGGCCTGCATCAAGAGGAGCATAGTGTCTACATCTAAGGAAGTAATGCTACCCCTCTATTCTGCTTTGGTTAAACCACATCTGGAATATTGTGTCCAATTCTGGGCACCACAATTCAAGAGAGATATTGACAAGCTGGAATGTGTCCAGAGGAGGGCGACTAAAATGATCAAGGGTCTGGAGAACAAGCCCTATGAGGAGCGGCTTAGGGAACTGGGCATGTTTAGCCTGAAGAAGAGAAGGCTGAGAGGAGATATGATAGCCATGTATAAATATGTGAGAGGAAGCCACAGGGAGGAGGAGGGAGCAAGCTTGTTTTCTGCTTCCCTGGAGACTAGGACGCAATGGAACAATGGCTTCAAACTACAAGAGAGGAGATTCCATCTGAACATGAGGAAGAACTTCCTGACTGTGAGAGCCGTTCAGCAGTGGAACTCTCTGCCCCGGAGTGTGGTGGAGGCTCCTTCTTTGGAAGCTTTTAAGCAGAGGCTGGATGGCCATCTGTCAGGGGTGATTTGAATGCAATATTCCTGCTTCTTGGCAGAATGGGGTTGGACTGGATGGCCCAAGAGGTCTCTTCCAACTCTTTGATTCTATGATTCTATGATTCTATGCTGACTGAAAGTTGCAGGTGAAATGGATCTTAGTATCTTAGGAGACCACAAGCTGATCATGAGCCATCAGGGTAATACAGAGGCTGGATGGTCATCTGTTGGGAAGGCTTGGATCGGCCCAAAGGAGTTGGCTGGATGCCCTCAGAGTCCTTCCTGACTCTAGGATTCCATGATTGCACCGAAAGATTTTCAAATGAGAAGTTTATCTCAATCACACTAGCATTACATTTCATAAGCACACAAGTAATAGTTCTTTTCAATGTACAGTCATTTTTCATTTCAAACATGGATTGTGCTTTAAACATAACGGCATGCATGTACGGATGCTTAAAGCTTTCAGCTCATGTTGTTTGCTGCACTCTAGTGGCAGAAATACACACCTGATGCTTTTTGCAGCAAAGCCGTGTTTTTGCACAACCCACACAAATCACCTCAACGAAAGACAGGGAAAAAAACTAGCGCAGAGAGAGGGACTGCTGGGGGATCCAGTCCATAAATATAATGGTCAGCAAAACATCCTGCTGAGAAGATGATTGGTCATTTCATGGATTTTCCAGGAGGTCCTGTCCTAAGGGCACCAGATTCCATTTGATCTTGGAAGCTAAACAGGGTCAACATACCTGGATGGGAGCCCACCAAGGAATCTCTATAGGCCCTCTTAGAATCATAGAATCCTAGAGTTGGAAGAGACCTCATGGGCCCTCCAGTCCAACCCCATTCTGCCAAGAAGCAGGAATATTGCATTCAAAGCACCCCTGACAGATGGCCATCCAGCCTCTGTTCCAAAGCTTCCAAAGAAGGAGCCTCCACCACACTCTGGGGCAGAGAGTTCCACTGCTGAATGGCTCTCACAGTCAGGAAGTTCTTCCTCATGTTCAGTTCTTTCAAAGGAAAGAATTGGGGAAATCACCTCTGTGGTTCCTGGCCTAAGAAAGCCCCATAAAATTCATGGGGTTGCTGTGAGTCAACAGCCAACCCAAAGACACAGAGACAAAATATCTGACTTTGGTCCCTCTTCCCCAAAGGCTACAAGCTAGAATGTTAGGCCTGTTCGGTTTCGTTCGTTAATTCGTTATTTCGTTATTAATTCGTTATTTTTACCACATCCGACGCGATTTCAAAACACATTTTTAAACCCGGAAGGGTTTAAAAATATCGAAACAGCAGCCCCATATATTTTACGAGCTTCAGCTCGTGTCGTTAATGGGATGGAGGCTGCTGAGTGCTGCTGGTGCCTGGGAGCCAGTCCGGCGCTCCCAAGCACCCCAGCAGTAAATGGGGCGGGTGGGGCGAAGGAGCGGCGCGAGCAACACAGCTGGGAGGAGGAGGAGGAGGAGGAGGGCGCAGGAGCCGGAGCCGATTGGATGGCGCGCTCGCGCTCACCCTTGGCTCCGGCTCCTGCGCCCTCCTCCTCCTCCTCCTCCTCCTGGCACTTCCTGCAACACAGCTGGGAGGAGGAGGAGGAGGAGGAGGGCGCAGGAGCCGGAGCTGATTGGATGGCGCGTGCGCGCTCACCCTCGGCTCCGGCTCCTGCGCCCTCCTCCTCCTCCTCCTCCTCCTGGCACTTCCTGCAACACAGCTGGGAGGAGGAGGAGGAGGAGGAGGGCGCAGGAGCCGGAGCCGATTGGATGGCGCGCGCGCGCTCACCCTCGGCTCCGGCTCCTGCGCCCTCCTCCTCCTCCTCCTCCTCCTCCTGGCACTTCCTGCAACACAGCTGGGAGGAGGAGGAGGAAGAGGAGGGCGCAGGAGCCGGAGCCGGAGCGCAGGAGCCGGGGAGGGGATTCCTGCAGCGCCGGCTCTGCCTCCGTGGCCCGCCTGAGATGAGACCAATACCATCTGATTGCCACAAATTGAAGGCTGCATCCATCCAGGCTCTTTTGCTGTGAGTTTTCAGGGCTGTATGAGTGTATGACCATGTTCCAGAAGCATTCTCTCCTGACATTTTGCCCACATCTATGGCAGGCATCCTCAGAGGTCTGTTGGAAACTAGGCAAATGGAGTTTATCTATGGAATGTCCAGGGTGGGAGAAATGAAAGCCATTCAATGCTAATCAAGGTGACCATTACTGCAACATTCACACTTACAAAATGTTTTGTAAATATTTACGAAATTTCGTAAATAACAAAACATTTTTTCGGAAAGTTTTGTAAATATTTTAAATATCGAAACAAAAAAACACCCCAATTACAAATCGATTTTAGAAACAAATTTTTTCTTGATCAAACAGGCCTATAGAATGTCTAGAGCATGAGGAAAGGGACCTTTTTCGATGGTCACTCCAAGTATCCCGTAGCCACTAGCTATGCTGAGAGTGGCAGTCCCAAAATAACTTTCCTCAAACCTAGAAGAACCACCAAGGAATCCCTGGTACTGGAGGCTCTCTTTTAGGGGATGACACCTCCTGAGGGTTTATAGCCTCAGAAAAGTCTGTGAAATTGATGGGGTCCCCATAGGTCAGCAGGCAATGTGTAGGCACATAAACACCCTCAAGAGATGGCCTCAAACTTTCCCCAATTGTTGTTGGCTAGAACTTCAAAGCATGGGGGAAAGGAGTGCTTCTAGATAGCTGGGGGACTCTTGGAGTGCAATCCAAAATGAAGACTCTTCTCCAAGGCCAGAAGGACAAACAAGAACCCCAGGTGCTGCAGGCTCTATTTCAGAAGGAAGAATGGGCCAAACCACCACAGAAAACCAAGAAAACCTTAGGAAATGTATGGGGTTGCTATAAGCCTACAGGTGTCTTGAAGGTACACACAACAACACATTTCTTCCAGCTTGACTGGGTTACAGCCTGTGTTGGATGGGGTTACACTCCCCCTGAAGACACAGGTTAACAGCTTGGGTGTGATCCTGGATTCTTCGCTGAGCCTGGAACTCCAGGGGAACATTTGCACAGTTAAAACTTGTGCGCCAGCTGCACCCGTACCTTGGGAATCTGACTTGGCCTCGGTGGTCCACGCTCTGATGATCTTGGGCAACCAAGGGCGAATTTATCAATAAAGGAGTTAACAAACGCACATGTTTACTTCTCTGTTTCCACAGGCAGCAATCTCTCAGCCTTGGGAGAACCACCTAGCACTGGGATTGTGGCGCAGCTGGTTGAGTGTCAGCTGCATTAAAGATCATTCTGACCAAAAGATCATGAGTTCGAAGCCAGCCCGGGTTGGAGTGGGTTTCCAACCATTGTGTAGCCTGTTGTCGACCTTTGCAACCCAAAAGACAATTGCATCTGTCAAGTAGGAAAATTAGGTACTGCCTTAAAGTGTGGGGAGGCTAAATTAACTGATTTATGAGGCCATAAAGAAGACTCCAACAAAGCATTCCAGTGGGGAAGCATGCGGGGAATGCGGAAGTGTTTCATCAGCGTCGCAGATGGATGATGACAGCGACAGCTCCCCTGGCGGCCAGAAAAAAAGTTAAATAGCCTCTGTGTATGTCTGTATATGTTTGTATGTCAAAAATTGGCATTTAATGTTTGCCACATATGTGTACACTATAATCCGCCCTGAATCCCCTGCGGGGTGAGAAGGGCGGAATATAAAAGCTGTAAAAATAAATAAATAAATACTTATACAAAGAGTCTTGGCCTAATCTGGGCTGACATGGGAAATCACCTATCTTTGTGTGTGTATGTATGTGTGTCATGATAAAGTATGCTGTATGGTTTGAGTTAGATTGTATGAAAGGCGTATGAATACGGCCCAATTGGGCTGAAGATACCATTCTAAGGAATGAGGTTTGGAAAACTACAAGACAGAGGTGAAGGACTCATGGACTAATTAAAAATTGCTGATGAGATTTGAGACAAATTATTAACTGTTGACATTCTGACTTGATTAACTCTTGGTGGAAAAACAACTTGTTTACATTGCCAAAGACAATGGTTCTCTTTAGTAAGGAAGTCAACACTGTGGCTCCTTACAGAAATGTTGCAGGCAGGATCGAGAGCAGGGCCTCCCCAGAAGATCTTAAAGTCCTAGTGGGTTCATAGGTGGAGATGCGTTCGGATAGGTAACTTGGGGGCCAGAACCATTTAGGGCTTTATAGGCCAACGCCAGCACTTTGAATTGTGCCCAATAGCAAATTGGTAGCCAGTGGAGCTGGCGCAACAGAGGAGTTGTATGCTCCCTGAGTGCTGTTCCTGTTAGTATCATGGCTGCCGAATGTTGAACCAATTGAAGCTTCCGAGCAGTCTTCAAAGGCAACTCCACATAGAGAGTGTTGCAGTAGTCTACATACATCCATACACAATAGATCCAATGATTACCTGGCTTGGGAAATGGCCAGAGGGGTTTGTTTAACTTTCCTGTTCCCAAGGAATTATCTTGACAGGGTCACTGAGAGTTGGCTGTCTCTGGGCTACATCTTGCTACATTTTATACATTTTATATATAAAAATAGATAAGTTAAACAATTGAAAGATACAAGTAATACAGAAAGTCATGAAAAACAGATACATTTTTTAATGGTTTAGAAAGATATAGTCTTGAGGAGGTGGGGGTTGCAGCTGCTGGTGGTCCACCTCTGGTCTCCTGATACCTTGAGTTTGCAAAAGTTACAAAAAAGCTTTTTTTTAAAAAAGATAAATCATATGTTTATTACAGAGCCCTTGATGAACTATAAATCCTCCGGGGGAGGGGAGGTATTGTAGTTCAGCAGCATGAAGAACCATGAAATGCTCCTCTGCTTCAAAAGCTTGAGGTCCCCTGGTCTAGACTGAGGGAAATCATAGACTCATTCTCTTCTGCTTTGGTCAGAAAACACCAGGAACAATCCTGTGTCCAATTCTGGGTACCACAGTTTAAGAAGGAGGTGGACAAGATGAAAGGGGTCCAGAGAAGGGCAACCAAAATGGTCAACGGTTTGGAAGCCAACAGTCTGGAAGCCAAGGAATGGGTGAGGGAGCTGGAGATGTTTAGCTTGGAAACAAGAACCCTGAGAAGAGTCATGAGAGCCATGTTTTAATATTTGAAAGAATGTCTTTTTGAGAAGAGGGAAAACTAGGACACAATGACTTACTTACTTACTTACTTACTTACTTACTTAGACAATCCCTTGTTGTCTGTGTAGGATAGTCTTCCATAATCAGTGTACTGGTAGGTCTGTAGGTGACTGTGGAACCCTATTCTTGACCTGCATGTTCTCCCACAGTGAGGGCATTGGTTTCCAGGTAGAAAGCGGTCTCGGTCGGGTTGGCTTGACGTGCCTTCCTCTTGCCACGTTTCTCTCTTTCGCCCTCCATTCATGCCTTTTCGAATTCTACAGCACTGCTGGTCACAGCTGACCTCTAGCTGGAGTGCTCAAGGGCCAGGGCTTCCCAGTTCTCAGTGTCCATGCCAGAGTTTTTAAGGTTGGCTTTGAGCCCATCTTTAAATCTCTTTTCCTGCCCACCAACATTCTGTTCTCCATTCTTGAGTTCAGAGTAGAACAACAAATGCAAGATACTCCACTTTGGCAGAAAAAAATGAAATGAAAGATACAGAATGGGTGACGCCTGGCTCGAGAGCAGTACGTGTGAAAAAGATCTTGGAGTCCTTGTGGACAACAAGTTAAACATGAGCCAACAATGTGATGTGGCGGCAAAAAAAGCCAATGGGATTTTGGCCTGTATCAAGAGGAGCATAGTGTCTAGATCTAAGGAAGTAATGCTACCCCTCTCTTCTGCTTTGGTTAGACCACATCTGGAATATTGTGTCCAATTCTGGGCACCACAATTCAAGAGAGATATTGACAAGCTGGAATGTGTCCAGAGGAGGGCGACTAAAATGATCAAGGGTCTGTAGAACAAGCCCTATGAGGAGCGGCTTGGGGAGCTGGGCATGTTTAGCCTGAAGAAGAGAAGGCTGAGAGGGGATATGATAGCCATGTATAAATATGTGAGAGGAAGCCACAGGGAGGAGGGAGCAAGCTTGTTTTCTGCTTCCTTGGAGACTAGGACGCAATGGAACAATGGCTTCAAACTACAAGAGAGGAGATTCCATCTGAACATTAGGAAGAACTTCCTGACTGTGAGAGCCATTCAGCAGTGGAACTCTCTGCCCCGGAGTGTGGTGGAGGCTCCTTCTTTGGAAGCCTTTCAACAGAGGCTGGATGGCCATTTGTCAGGGGTGATTTGAATGCAATATTCCTGCTTCTTGGCAGAATGGGGTTGGACTGGATGGCCCATGAGGTCTCTTCCAACTCTTTGATTCTATGATTCTATGATTCTATGAACTGCTTTCAGAGATGGTGATCGGGCATCTGGACAACGTGGCCGGTCCAGCGGAGTTAATGGCGGAGGACCATCACTTCAGTGCTGGTGCTCTTTGCTTCTTCTTCCAGCACGCTGACACTTGTCCACTTGTCTTCCCAAGAGATTTGCAGGATTTTCTGGAAGCAGCGCTGATGGGATCGTTCCAGGAGTCCAAGTCTCACAGGCGTATAGCAGGGGTGGGAGGACAATAGCTTTATAAACAAGCACCTTGGTCTCCCTACAGATGTCTCGGTGACTAAATGACTACACAATGACTAAGACACGATGGAACCATGGATTCAAATTACAGGAAAAGATATTCTATCTAAATATTATGAAGAACTTGGAAGAGTTATTCAACGAAAATGTTGCTCTCTGTTGGAGTCTCTGAAAGTTTTAAAACAGAGGCTGGATAGCAATCTGTTAGAAGGGCTTTCAGTGTGTCTTCCTGCCTAGCAGTAGGTTGGACTGGATGTCCCCTTAGGTCTCTTCCAACTTTATAATTCCATGGTCTGCCACACTTTTGAAAATCAGCCACACTTTTGACCTTTAGGTTTCTCTGGGTAATTCTCCTCCTAACACACAACAGGGAAGAGTTTGGGCTTTTGTCCCATGGCCCCTCATAGATCATGGTGACACTTCCTGATAGGTGACCATCTCTGCACTGTTTGGCAATCCTTTGTGTCATAGTCTTGCCAAAGAGAAAGGGGAAATTCCATGTGGCCACCGTCTTCCTTGTTTGGGTTATTTAAAGTCCCAGTGAAACCCTCTCAGGGGCATTTCGGAGCTTTGCAAGGTAGACACTGGGCTCCCAGACCTTCTGCGCCATGCAACCTGTTGGCTTCCTCTTCCTCCTTCTGGGGCTTTTCGCCTTTGGGGCTGAGCTGGCCCTCACCTCCGGTCGGCCAGGTAAGATACCTCTTCCAACCTTAATTTCTCCATCAATTGAGAGAAAATTGGAGATGGGGGTCTGTTAAAGCAGAACAAGGCAAACTCCCCAAAACATGTTTCCATTTTATGGATAATATAGGGTTATGTGATGTCTGGAGATGGAAATATGGCAATACTACAGACTACACTTTTTACTTAGCCAGACATAAATCATTGCTGAGAATTGATAAGTTTCTAGCATCAAACTCTTTAGCAACACAAATCTCAAAATGTGAAATTTTATCTAAGACATTTTCAGATCACAATCCCATACCGTGTTAAGAAAAATCAACCTTCAGAAGAAGTTTCAATGAGTCCATTTTGCAAAATGAGTTGATTATAAAAAAGGAAACTGAAAAGGAAAAGGCTTTTTGAGGTTAACATGCATAGAGAAACAGAAGTGAGAAATGTAAGGGGTGCGAGTAAGGCATATGTTAGGGTCCTGTCTATACAATAAATTTGCTTCTGAAGGAATCAAATTTTCTCCATAAACACAGCCACTATATATATACATAACCACACCATCAAAATGTCTGAATTCAATGTATTGTCAAAGGCTTTCATGGCCAGAATCACTGGGTTGCTGTAGATTTTTCAGGTTGTATGGCCACAACCTCACAACTTCTGAGGATGCGTGCCACAGATGAAGGTGAAACATCAGGAGATAATGCTTCTAGAACATGGCCATACAGCCTGAGAAACCTACAACAACCCAGTCTGGTTTCAGTCATGTTCTTACAACAAGACTTGTTTTTTCCCATTGACTGACTTCAGCATGTCATTTTATTTTCATTGGTCCAGACCTAGAAACATTAATTTTGCTGATTTTTTTAAAGAATAAGAGGCTCCTTTTAATGAAATATAAGTGAATACTTGCAATTAGAAGGAAGGTCATTTCTGTAGCACTTCTGTGTCGAACATGGATATGCAAGATGGCCATCCAGCTGAAGTATTTTCCACTCTCCGTGTCTCTGCACTTCAGGATCTGGTATTTTGAAGGCACCAGAAGTTTTTGGAGGAGATAATGTTGTAATCCTTCATTGTACCCAAAGGGAGATCTAGATGGTCTTGTAGACCTCAAATCAACTATGTTTTGCTCATCTGCTTCAGTAGACTGCTGAGGTTTTTGGCTTCCTTCTACTCTGCTGACCTTAAAGTCACTAGAATATTATTTTTGGGGGCACAACTGCCCAAAACTCCCAGCCATGATTTGAGCATGAATGGAGAGGTTCACAAAACATTTTAGAGGCTTCCAGATACAGAGATCATAGAATCATAGAATCATAGAATCAAAGAGTTGGAAGAGACCTCATGGGCCATCCAGTCCAACCCCATTCTGCCAAGAAGCAGGA
This sequence comes from Anolis sagrei, assembly GCF_037176765.1. NCBI lineage: Eukaryota > Metazoa > Chordata > Lepidosauria > Squamata > Anolidae > Anolis > Anolis sagrei. Next base: position 245,806,020 of record NC_090024.1, on the reverse strand, counting down.
ATATTGCATTCAAATCACCCCTGACAGATGGCCATCCAGATAACTTTTCTGTTCTTCTCCCCTCCAGAGTTCTGCCACCTTCCTCCAGATTCTGGTTCATGCTTCGGGTACTTTCACCGTTATTTCTACAACGTCAAGTCCAACAAATGTGAGAGGTTCATTTACGGGGGTTGCCGTGGGAATAAGAACAATTTCAAGACTTTCAAGGACTGCCACTACACTTGTGTAGGTAAGTGGAGAAACCAAGAGAGAGGCCAGAGATGGAAACCCATCAGCAGGAATAAGGAAACATGAGAAATCGATTCTCCGTCCACCTAACCCTGGGTTGCTTTCTTGATCTGGAAATACCTCTTCACTTACTTACTTAAGCAATCCCTCGTAGTCTGAGGATGATGGTCCTCCAAGTTCGGTATTCTGGCAGTGGGTTCGTAGGTGAATGTGGAGCCCTATTCTTGATCTGCATCTTCTCCTACAGTGAGGGCATCGGTTTTATTGAAGGGTAGAATGCAATTCCCAAAAGTCAAATAAATGGACCATAGGACTTTGTTGAACTTTCTGTCTTTAAAAGAACTTTGTGTGGGGAAATCCGAAAGACCTCTCAGCCGAGGCACCCCCGGCATCCCGTTGGGCATTCAGAAAACACGTTCTGTCTATAGACTCTTTCACAGGCCCAGTGTGTGACAGCACAGATACTGTATTATAGTTTTAATTAATGCTTTATGTACTGTTTTAATTAATGCTTATGTATTTCAATTGTTGTGATATTATTGTAATTGTTTATATTGTAAGCCAATGCCAATGTAAGCCATTCTGAGTCCCCTTGAGGGGGAGGAGAAGAGACGGGGTAGAAATACCAGAAATAAATAAATTAATTAATAAATTCAAGACCTTATTAAACCACAGCTCCAAGGATTCCATAGCTCTGATTCCATAGCCCTGATCCATGCAGTTAAGGTGTGATCAAACTGCATTAATTCTGTCGTGCGGATGCACCCTTGAGTACTCTGGCATAAAAGCATTCAAGGTAGTCGACCACTTGTTTTGCATGGAAATTTTGAAAATGTGTTTCACCTTCCTGTTTCAGAGAAACCAGGCACCTGCCCTAAATCTCAACCAGGGTGGATGACCATCTGCCTTGTCTCCTGCGGCAGCGACTGGGAATGCCCGGATAAGGGCAAGTGCTGCAGTTATGGCTGCCATGTGCGATGCGTGAATCCTTATTAAGGTAAGAAGGACACTTCCACTGATGTGTGAGTCTTTGTGCATTCATGTCTATACCCCTGATCTTCAAAGATCTAATAGCTATTTCATTTTCTGATTTTTGAAAGAAAGGAAGAATGGGGTGGTTTCGTTTTCATCAATTTGCAATTGATTATCCTGCCAAACCAAAATGATGCTTCCCAATGGCTCTTCCTCTTCATCCTGGAGAGAAGTGACTAGTTGGGTTATCTTAAGGCATAAAAGAAGGACTCAGTTCCCACAAAGAGGTTACTAAACCTTTAGGTAGATTGGGAATACTGGGTTGTTGTAGGTTTCTTCAGGCTATGTGGCCATGTTCTAGAGGCATTCTCTCCTGACGTTTCGCCTGCATCTATGGCAAGCATCCTCAGAGGTAGTGAGGTCTGTTGGAACTAGGAAAAGGGTTTATATATCTGTGGAATGTCCAGGGTGGGACAAAGAACTCTTGTCTGCTGGAGCTAGGTGTGAATGTTTCCACTGACCACCTTGATTAGCATTTGATGGCCTGGCAGTGCCTGGGGCAATTTTTGTTGAGAGGTGATTAGATATTCCTTGATTGTTTCCTCTCTGTTGTTTTGCTGTTGTAGTTTTAGAGTTTTTTAATACTGGTAGCCAGATTTTGTTCATTTTCATGGTTTCCTCCTTTCTGTTGAAATTGTCCACATGCTTCTTGTGGATTTCAATGGCTTCTCTGTGTAGCCTGACATGGTGGTCATGAGAGTGGTCCAGCTTTTCTGTGTTCTCCAATAAAAGGAGGTGTCCAGGTTGACTCATCAGGTGCTCTGCTATGGCTGACTTCTCTAGTTGAGAAGTTACACAGGGAAGCCATTGAAATCCATAAGCATGAGGACAATTCCAACAGAAAGGAGGAAACCATGAAAATGAACAAAATCTGGCTACCAGTATTTTAAAAAACTCTAAAATTACAACAGCAAAACAACAGAGAGGAAACAATCAAGGACATCTAATCACCTCTCAACAAAAATTTCCCCAGGCACTGCCAGGCCATCAAATACGAATCAAGTTGGTCAGTGGAAACATTCACACCTAGCTCCAACAGACAAGAGTCCTTTGTCCCACCCTGGTCACTCCATAGATATATAAACCCTTTTTCCTAGTTCCAACAGACCTCACTACCTCGGAGCATGCTTGCCATAGATGCAGGCAAAACGTCAGGAGAGAATGCCTCTAGAACATGGCCATATAGCCCCCGAAAAAACTTACAACAACCCAGTGATTCTGACCCTGAAAGCCTTTGCCAGATTAGGAATAGACTGACCAGCTAAATCCAAAGGGTGCTCCAATGGGTTGTTGTAGGTTTTTCAGGCCACATAGCCATGTTCTAGAAGTATTCTCTCCTGATGTTTTGCCTGCATCTATGGGAGGCATCCTCAGAGGTTGTGAGACCTCGAGGATGCCTGCCATAGATACAGGCAGACTTCACAACCTCTGAGGATGCCTGCCATAGATGCAGGCAAAACGTCAGGAGAGAATGCCCAGTGATTCTGGCCATGAAAGCCTTCAACAATACGGTGCTTCAATGGCTCCTCTTTTTCCATCATGGAAAGAAGTGACCAGTGCGGTACCATAGAGTTATGTCTTTGGTCTTTCTGGGCTATTCAACCTCTTGAATTATTGGGATGCCATAATAGAAGGCATGTTGATCAAATGTGCAGACTGAAGTCGAAATTTAGAGCACAATTACATTAGAATTATTGACTTCTTGGGGAGGATGTGCTGCTGGTGGTCCGTGGTGGGGCTTGGGAGATGAAAAGGTGACACTGTATTTCATTTTGGCTTGTTGGCCTAGGAAAACTATAATTTTTTTGGTGGGGGGGGGTGCTGTGTTTGACAACACAGATGACACCAAATTGAGAGGGATAGTCAATACCCCATTTTGGATCAGAGCTGGTTCATCTCTCTCTCTCTTTTTTTCCTAGCAGCAAAGATTCAGAACCACTGATCCTTTCCAATGAGTGGCATTGCTCCAGAAGCCAAGGCAAAACATCAACGTGGATGAAGGACTTTGGCAGACATTGCTCCCCTGACATCTCTAAGCCCCTCTTCTCAATAAAAGCATCTCTTTACATGAATTCATGGAGGTCCTTTCCTTTTCCCTCTCCAGTTATCTTCTCTTGCATTGTGTCTCAATCGTTTAAGGAGCCCGCCATCTTTTTTTGCAGGCTTATTTTTAAAAGAGGAAATGCAAAGGATTTCTCAAAAGAAGGGGTATGAATTATGAATGCACCCACAATGTCTTGAGTCGCCGAAAGTCTTTATTTATTTATCGTGTCAGGGGAAACCAGACAATTGTATTACATTTCTAACAGAACAAAACAAACAAACCAGACAAAAACCACAAGATTTGCAAGCTTGGTAGTCCTTTGACCAGTCTCTGGCCACTTGGAGTGCCTCGGGTGTTGCCGTAAGGAGGTCCTCCATTGTGCACGTGGCAGGGCTCAGGTTGCATTGCAGCAGGTGGTCAGTAGTTTGCTCTTCTCCACACTCACATGTCATGGATTCCACTTTGTGGCTCCATTTCTTAAGGTTGGCTCTGCAAATTGTGGTGCCAGAGCGCAATCTGTTCAGCACCTTCCAAGTCGCCCAGTCCTCTGTGTGCCCAGGGGGGAGTCTCTCATTGGCTATCAGTCATTGATTGAGGTTCTGGGTTTGAGCCTGCCACTTTTGGACTCTCGCTTGCTGGGGTTTTCCAGCGAGTGTCTCTGTAGATCTTAGAAAACTATTTCTAGATTTAAGTCGTTGCCGTGCTGGCTGATACCCAAACAGGGGATGAGCTGGAGATGTCACTGACTTGGTTCTTTCACTATTGGCTGCTACTTCCTGGCGGATGTCAGATGGTGCAATACCGGCTAAACAATGTAATTTCTCCAGTGGTGTAGGGCACAGACACCCTGTGATAATGCGGCATGTCTCATTAAGAGCCACATCTACTCTTTTAGCGTGGTGAGATGTGTTCCATACTGGGCATGCATAGTCAGCAGCAGAGTAGCATAGCGCAAGGGCAGAGGACACTTCAGTAAAAATGGCAAGCTCAGCTCTGTCACTTGAGCACGCAGCAGAAGGTCCGGCTCTCAAGCACAGAGCCAAAACTGCACATGGCCTCAAGCACACGGCCAGCAGAGGTAGCAATTCTCTAGACACCAGAACAGTCACAAAGTCTTAACTACACACTTTCCACCTTATAAACAAGTTCCCAGGCTTTAAACAACAAGAGACATTCAGCTTTGTAATGCACTCTTGGAGACAAGGCTTACCTCGAGCTAAGATGGTTTCCTGGTTACTCTTCAGCTGATGGAGCTCAACTCCAAAGAAACACCAGAAATAGTCTCAAGGTAAGAAAAGAGGAGCCCTCAGTGGCTCAGTGGGTTAAACCGCTGACCTGCTGAACTTGCTGACCAAAAGTTGCAGGTTCAAATCCAGGGAGGAGCATGAGCTTCTGCTGTTAGCCCCAGCTTCTGCCAATCTAGCACAGTTCAAAAACATGCAAATGTGAGTAGATCAATAGGTCAGCTTTTGCCAACCTAGCACAGTTCAAAAACATACAAATGTGAGTAGATCAATAGGTACCACTCTGGCGGGAAGGTAATGGCACTACATGCAGTTATGCTGGCCACATGACCTTGGAGGTGTCTATGGACAATGCCGGCTCTTCGGCTTAGAAATGTGCAACACCTGCCAGAGTCAAACACAACTGGACTTAATGTCAGGGGAAAACCTTTACCTAAGAAATGATGTGATTCAGTTAACCATGTACAGGTCCAGGATGGGTGAGACCTGGATTCAAAACAGTCCATGGGAAATAGATCTTGGTGTCTTAGTAGACCACAAGCTGCACATGAGCCAACAGGGCAATACAGCAGCGAAACAGTCCAATGTGATTCTAGGCTGCATCAATAAGAGTTTAGTGTCTCAAAGTTTTTCAGCAGGAAATTTACAATCAAAGCACCCCCTGAGCAGAGGAAGTAAAATAGGGTTTTGGAAGCAAGGAAGGTGGGGGGAAAGGATATGGGCAGCAAGGGGGAAAGGCTTTTGGTGATAAGGGAGGAGCTAGGGATTAAAGCAGGAAAGAGGAAGGAAAGCTTGGAGGGGAGGAGGAGAAAAGCGGGACTCTCTGCCCCGGAGTGTGGTGGAGGCTCCTTCTTTGGAAGCTTTTAAACAGAGGCTGGATGGCCATCTGTCAGGGGTGATTTGAATGCAATATTCCTGCTTCTTGGCAGTGGGTTGGACTGGATGGCCCATGAGGTCTCTTCCAACTCTTTGATTCTATGATACTATGAAAAGTACGAAGCCCTTCAGCATAATTCATGGAGCCCCAAGGGTTCCGTGGAGCACACTTTGAGAACCACTGGTCTAGATCGAGGCCAGTCCTAGTCTCACTCTCTTCTGCTTTGGTTAGACCTCAGCTGGAATAATTTGTGTCCATGGTGAACATGAGAACCATGATGAAATGTCTGAAAGGATGTCATATTGAGGATAAAGGGGCCAGCTTGTTTTCTGCTTCTCCAGAGACTGGGACACAAAGGAACCACAGATTCAAATTGCAGGAAAAAGAGATTCCATCTGAAAATTGGGAAGAACTTCCTGATGATCATTGCTATTTGGTAGAGGAATTGGGTGCTGTCTGGGAGTCCAATGTAGTCTCTGGAGGTTTTTAAGCAGAGGCTGGATGGTCATCTGTTGGGAAGGCTTGGATTGGCCAAAAGGAGTTGGCAGGATGCCCCCAGAGTCCTTCCCAACTCTAGGATTCCATGATTGTACTTTTCAAATTAGAAGCTTATCTGAATCATACTACCATTACATTTCATAAGGACACTAGTAATAGGTCTTTTCAATGTCCACTCATTTTTCATTTCAAAAATGGACTATGCTTTAAACATAACGGCATACATGTACAGATGCTTAAAACTTTCAGCTCGTGTTGCTTGCTGCACTCTAGTGGCAGGAATACACACATTTGTGTCAAAGCCATGTTTTTGCACAGTTGACACAAATCACCTCAATGAAATAGAGAGAAAAATAGAGCAAGAGAGAGATTGCTGGAGGATTCAATCCATAAGTATAATGGTCAGCAAAACATTCTGCTGAGAAGATGATTGATCATTATACTGAATCCCCCAGCAGTCCCTCTCTTTGCTCTGATTTTTTTCCCCTGTCTTTCATTGAGGTGATTTGTGTGGATTGTTGCTGTGTGGTGAAGCCACACTGGATTTTCCAGGAGGCCCTGTCCTAAGGGCACCAGATTCCATTTGATCTTGGAAGCTAAACAGGGTCAACATACCTGGATGGGAGGCCACCAAGGAATCCAAGGTGCTATAGGCTCTCTTTCAAAGGAAAGAACCGGGGAAATCGCCTCTGTGATTCTTGGCCTAAGAAAGTCCCATAAAATTCATGGGATTGCCATGAGTCAACAGCCAACCCAAAGACACAGACACACAAGATCACACTTTGGTCCCTCTTCCCCAAATGCTACAAGTTAGAATGTCTAGAGCATAGGGAAAGAGACCTTTTCGGATGGTCACTCCCAGTATCCCCTAGCCAGCTATGCTGAGAGTGTCAGTCCCAAAAGAACTTTCCTTAAACCTAGAAGAGCTACCAAGGAATCTGGAGGCTCTATTTTAGGGGATGGAACCAAGTGGGAATAACACCCTGAGGGTTTGTTGTCTGAGAAAAGTCTGTGAAATTGATGGGGTCCCCATAGGTCAACAGGCAATGTGTAGTCACATAAACACCCTCAAGAACTGGCCTCAGTCACTTTCCCAATTGTTGTTGGCTAGAACTTCAAAGCATGGTGGAAAGGAGTGCTCCTGGATAGCTGTGGGACTCTGGGAGTGCAATCCAAAATGAAGCCCCTTCTCCAAAACTAGAAGGACAACCAAGAACCCCGGGTGCTGCAGGCTCTATTTCAGAAGAAAGAGTGGGCCAAACCACCACAGAAAACCAAGAAAACTTTAGGAAATGTATGGGGTTGCCAAAAGCCTACAGGTGTTTTGAAGGTAGACACAACAACACACTCCTTCCAGCTTGGCTGCATCCTGTGAGAGTTCTCTGTGGTGCTGAACCCAATTTGGGACTAGGCAATCAACATCACCACCTGGAAGGGAGTAGAAGAAGGTCCGAAAGATTAAGAGAAAAGAGGGGTCAGGGAGAGGTTTCCCAAGGGAAACAGAATGCTTTTGCCATGACTTTTTGAATAAATATAGGGCCTTTGAATCTAACTTTTAGTGAGGCCAATGTCTAGAATGGAAGAGCATCCTTGTCTTGTATTCATGACTTCATGTTCGTGCTGAGTTTCCTGTTTGTTTTCTGCTGTTTCCTGCCTTGGTTTTAATTGCTCAAGTTTGTTCATGAATCATTGTGGGACTTCGAATCTTTGGATTATTCTGGACTTACAGACTCTAGTTCCTGTGAATTTTGCCTTTGACTTTTGGGACATTCCTGCCTCCTGAGTTTTGATGCTTGCCTTATGGATTACTTTGCTTAACTTTTGGACAATATTCTGTTACACTTTTGAACTTCTTTTACCCTTTTTGCTGAAGCTATTTTTATCCTTCAATAAATTGTTTGCTTATAAGAACTTTGGTGTGGTTTTGGACTGTAATTAAAAGCTGCTAATGAAAACGGAAATGTTAAACAGAAATGGACCTCACAACCTCTGAGGATGCTTGTTACTGTTTATTGCTTCATTTATGAGTTTATTATTGTCTGTATTGTTGTTGCTGCTTTTTATTGATGTATTTGGGCTCGGCCTCTTGTAAGCCGCACCGAGTCCCTCGGGAGATGGTAGCGGGGTATAAATAAAGGATTATTATTATTATTATTATTATTATTATTATTATTATATGCTTGCCACAGATGCAGGCGAAATGTCAGGAGAGAATGCTTCAAGAACATGGCCATACAGCCCGAATACTTACAACAACCCAGTGATTCCAGCCATGAGAGCCTTTGACAATACAGAAATGGTAAACTGTGATAATTCCCTGCCTGTGGAATTCGCTCCTTGGGGAAATAGGTTATCTTCATCCCTCCTCTCCTTTAGAAAGAAGTTAAAAATGTGGTTGTGGGACCAGGTCTTTGGGTAACTATGCGGACTATGACAATGACAATGATGACAATTGCTATGGTAATGGACTATGGACAAGCTTGATGGAGTCTCCATCTACAGAATTCGGCTAGATCATGGCCACCATACTGGTACATTTTAGTAGTTTTTAATTGTATTGACTTAATGTTTTTAACTATATATCATAGAATCATAGAATCAAAGAGTTGGAAGAGACCTCATGGGCCATCCAGTCCAACTCCATTCTGCCAAGAAGCAGGAATATTGCATTCAAATCACCCCTGACAGATGGCCATCCAGCCTCTGTTTAAAAGCTTCCAAAGAAGGAGCCTCCACCACACTCCGGGCCAGAGAGTTCCACTGCTGAACGGCAATCACAGTCAGGAAGTTCTTCCTTGTGTTCAGATGGAATCTCCTCTCTTGTAGTTTGAAGCCATTGTTCCGTGTCTTAGTCTCCAAGGAAGCAGAAAACAAGCTTGCTCCCTCCTCCTCCCTGTGGCTTCCTCTCACATATTTATACATGGCTATCACATCTCCTCTCAGCCTTCTATTCTTCAGGCTAAACTTGCCCAGCTCCTTAAGCCTCTCCTCATAGGGCTTGTTCTCCAGACCTTTTATCATTTTTGTCGCCCTCCTCTGGACACATTCCAGGTTGTCAATATCTCTCTTGAATTGTGGTGCCCAGAATTGGACACAGTATTCCAGGTGTGATCTAACCAAAGCGGAATACAGCATGGGGAGTATGACTTCCCTAGATCTAGACACGAGGCTTTTTTTGCCGCCACATCACATTGTTGGCTCATGTTTAACTTGTTGTCCACGAGGACTCCAAGATCTTTTTCACACGTACTGCTCTTGAGCCAGGCATCATCCCCCATTTTGTATCTTTGCATTTTGTTCTTCCTGCCAAAGTGGAGTATCTTGCATTTGTCCCTGTTGAACTTCATTTTGTTAGTTTTGGCCCATCATTTCTCTAATCTGTCAAGACCGTATACTTATTGGTTCTGCTATGTATGTTATCATGTGCACATGGAGGCATAGAATTGTTGCCGGCTGGAAGCTGCCCTGAGTCGTCCCCCGCCGCCCCCCCCCCCCGGGGGGGTTGAGAAGGGTGGGTACGAATATCCAAAAGAAAGAAGAAGAAAGAAGAACTGTGGCAATGAAAAGAGAAATGTTTACAATTTCAACACAAGGCTAACACCAATCAAGAAGACTAACATCTATCTCAGGAGGTAAAGACTCAAGATAATTTCAAACAGGACAATTATTTACTACCTTAGCAGGATATTCCTATAAAAGACTCAATCTCATAATTCTCAAATGGTGACAGACAGATATACTGTTCACCTGCTATGCTCTGCTCCATGGGAAGGAAAGAGAGAGTGTATTCGGAGAGTGTCCAATCTGCTTTGGGAAAGCAAGATTCTATACACTTTGGGCTTCTTTCTCAAGGGAAGAGGAAGGATTGCATTTTGGAGTCATTTTACATTGCAGGAAGTCAGGTTCTGCTATATGGAAAACAGAGATTTGGTCCTTGGTATTGTTCGTAGGGAAAGAGAAGTTTTGGCATTTTAGAAGCATTTTGGCATTATGGAAGTTTTGGAACTATGCATTGGCACATTTGTAAGGAAGCAGTCTGGCCTAAGAGGTGTTCTTCGACTCCAGGTGACTCTGTAATTGGTTAAGCGGACTAACCGAGAGGATGATTCTCCCCAATGCTTCCTCTTCATCCTGGAAAGAAGTGACGAGCGGAGTGCCGCAGGGTTCCGTCCTGGGCCCGGTCCTGTTCAGGATCTTTATTAATGACTTAGATGAAGGGTTGGAAGGCAGGATCATCAAGGTTGCAGACGACACCAAATTGGGAGGGAGAGCCAATACTCCAGAGGACAGGAGCAGGATTCAAAACGATCTTCACAAATGGGCCAAAACTAACAAAATGAAGTTCAAGAGGGACAAGTGCAAGACACTCCACTTAGGCAGAAAAAATGAAATGCAAAGATACAGAATGGGGGACAATGCCTGGCTCGAGAGCAGGACGTGTGAAAAAGATCTTGGAGTCCTCGTGGACAAGTTAAACATGAGCCAACAATGTGATGCGGCGGCGTTATGGGACTTTGGCCTGCGTCAATAGGAGTCTAGTGTATAGATCCAGGGAAGTCATGCTGCCCATGCTCTATTCTGCCTTGGTCAGACCACTTAACCTGGAATATTGTGTCTAATTCTAGGTGCCACAATTGAAGAGAGATATTGACAAGCTGGAATGTGTCCAGAGGAGGGCGACTCAAATGATCAAGGGTCTGGAGAACAAGCTCTATGAGGAGCAGCTTAAGGAGCTGGGCATGTTTAGCCTGAAGAAGAGAAGGCTGAGAGGAGATATGATAGCCATGTATAAATATGTGAGGGGAAGCCACAGGGAGGAGGGAGCACTCCCTAGGACTAGGATGTAATGGAACAATGGCTTCAAACTACAAGAAAGGAGATTCCATCTGAACATGAGGAAGAACTTCCTGACTGTGAGAGCCGTTCAACAGTGGAACTCTCTGCCACAAAGTGTGCTAGAGGCTCCTTCTTTGGAGGCTTTTAATCAGAGGCTGGATGGCCATCTGTCAGGGGTGCTTTGAATGCAAATTTCCTGCTTCTTGGCAGAATGGGGTTGGATTGGATGGCCCACGAGGTCTCTTCCAACTCTATGATTCTAGGAGATGACAAAGGAAACATGGTGATGTCTGCATGAGGATGGATGCCTGTACATGTGTGTGAATGCTGAATTAAAATGCAATTCTTTTGTTTGTTTGTTTGCCAATATAACTGTAAGTTGTTTGTGAATCAATGTAGTTACATAGAATCTTTATGTTTGTATGTACAATGTCGTTCTTTGAGTAGAATTGAAAAAGTTCTGTAAAAGTTCGGATGTCCCCTCTCATACTGGAAATTGCAATAAAAAGAACCTGTGCTTTAAAGTTATTGAAAAGTTGATGAACCAGCCTGGATACAGCATATTATTTGAGAACACAGAAATGCTGGACCACTCTCACAACCACCATGTCAGACTACACAGAGAAGCCATTGAAATCCACAAGCATGTGGACAATTTCAACAGAAAGGAAGAGACCATGAAAATGAACAAAATCTGGCTGCCAGCGTTTAAAAAACTCTAAAATTTCAACAGCAAAACAGCAGAGAGGAAACAACCAGGCACATCTTAACACCTCTCAACAAAAGATTTTCCCAGGCTCAGCCAGGCCTTCAAATGCTAATGAAGGTGGTCAGTTGAAACATTCACACCTAGCTCCAGCAGAGAAGAGCTCTTTGCCCCACCCCAGTCATTCCACAGATATATAAACCCATTTTCCTATTTCCATCAGACCTCACTACCTCTGAGGATGCTTGCCATAGATGCAGGCGAAACGTCAGGAGAAATGCCTCTAGAACATGGCCCTATAGCCCGAAAAAACCCACAAGAACCTATTGAAAAGTTATTCATGACACCTAGGCATTAGGGCCAATCTTCTGCTATTTACATTTTTTAAAATCACATATTGAATAAAAAATTTGAAAGCATGATGGCATGCTTATTGTGCTTAAAATTAGCTTTTGGCGGTGTGAACAACATGTTACGTTGCACCACCTCTACTCCATTTGTGCCTGACCACCTGATGCCTGTTTGTCCCAATGCAGGTAGCAAGGTTTCTCAACACTAACCCGTGGCCTCCCATTCTCCCCTTAATCCAGGGAGGAATTCCCCAGCCAGAACCTGTCTCTATGTTGGTAATTGTACCCACCAAAGCTTATCTTTTCATGCTTGCAAATGCCTTTCCGATTTTGAAATACCTTCACTTGCATATCTGTCTCTAAGGTGTTACCTAGGAGATGGGTCCCAAGTCAAAACACAAGATTCCTTTGTGTTTCGTAAACACATAACATGAACATTATACAAAATATATTTAATCATTGTATGAGGATGCTTGCCATAGATGCAGGCGAAACGTCAGGAGAAAATGCCTCTAGAACATGGCCATATAGCCAGGAAAAACCTACAACAACCCAATCATTGTATGCATTAAACAAAATATGGGTACATTGAACCACCAGAAAGCAAAGAGGTGACTCTCTCAAACACTTAAGTGGACAATTTTGGAGCATTTCACATTTTGGAATTCCAGATAAGGTATCAGTATTTTTTTAATCTGGTTACCCAGAGTCCAGGGTGATGCAATGGGTTAAACCCTTCTGAAGACTGACAGGTCACAGGTTCAAATCTAGGGAGAGCGAAGATGAGCTTCCTCTGTCAGCTCCAGCTCCCCATGCAGGGACATGAGAGAAACCTCCCACAAGTATGGTAAAACATCAAAATATCTGGGCATTCCTTAGATAACGTCCTTCTAGGCAGCCAATTCTCTCACACCAGAAGCGACTTGCAGTTTCTCAAGTTGCTCCTGACATTTATTTATTTATTTATTTATTTATTTATTTATTTATTTATTTGCAGTATTTCTATTCTGCCCTTCTCACTCCGCATGGAGGGAATGGATGGGATGGAGCTGCTTTAGATCTCCTGCAGGAGAGATAAAGTGAGGTATAACTAAATATAATAAGAATAAGAATATTCCTTTTTGCTTCTATCATAAAAACAGGGGTTTATTAAATTGCCCAAGTTTGCAGGGCATTCTGCTACAGGACATTCTGTAAATATTGTAAATAAATAAATGGACGAACCCAGAGGGTACTCACTAATGCTTCCTCTTCATCCTGGAAAGAAGTGACGAGCGGAGTGCCGCAGGGTTCCCCCCTGGGCCCGGTCCTGTTAAACATCTTTATTAATGACTGAGATGAAGGGCTAGAAGGCATGATCATCAAGTTTGCAGACGGGGCCAAATTGGGAGGGAGAGCCAAGACTCCAGAGGACAGGAGCAGGATTCAAAATAATCTTGACAGATTAGAGAGATGAATGGCCAAAATTAACAAAATGAAGTTCAACAGTGACAAATGCAAGATACTCCACTTTGGCAGGAAAAACGAAATGCAAAGATACAGAATGGGGGACAATGCCTGGCTCGAGAGCAGTACGTGTGAAAAAGATCTTGGAGTCCTCGTGGACAACAAGTTAAACATGAGCCAGGAATGTGATGTGGCGGCAAAAAAAGCCAATGGGGTTTTGGCCTGCATCAATAGGAGCCTAGTGTCTAGATCTACCCCTCTATTCTGCGTTGGTTAGACCACATCTGGAATATTGTGTCCAATTCTGGGCACCACAATTCAAGAGAGATATTGACAAGCTGGAAAGTGTCCAGAGGAGGGCGACTAAAATGATCAAGGGTCTGGAGAACAAGCCCTATGAGGAGCGGCTTAAGGAGCTGGGCATGTTTAGCCTGAAGAAGAGAAGGCTGAGAGGGGATATGAGAGCCATGTATAAATATGTGAGAGGAAGCCACAGGGAGGAGGAGGGAGCAAGCTTGTTTTCTGCTTCCCTGGAGACTAGGATGCGGAACAATGGCTTCAAACTACAAGAGAGGAGATTCCATCTGAACATTAGGAAGAACTTCGTGACTGTGAGAGCCGTTCAGCAGTGGAACTCTCTGCCCCGAGTGTGGTGGAGGCTCCTTCTTTGGAAGCTTTTAAACAGAGGCTGGATGGCCATCTGTCAGGGGTGATTTGTATGCAATATTCCTGCTTCTTGGCAGAATGGGGTTGGACTGGATGGCCCAGGAGGTCTCTTCCAACTCTTTGATTCTAGGATTCTATGATTCTATGATTCTATGATAGGAACTGAATTCAAAAGGACTCAAAAACTGGGAACACTTGCCGATCTGTCACTGTCTCCAAAGTTGTTTTGTAAGCCTTCACTTTGCCAAAGTCACTTTGCCAAAGGGAGAGAATGTCCACTCTGTCCACATCTCTGGCTTCCTCCACCTCCCTGGAAAGCCCCACATTCTCTCCTTTGGGCCACTTTCTTCTGAAAGTCCCTGCAGAACCTGTTTGCAACCATTTAAAAGAGGCCAGGTGAGCCGGAGTGGGCACTGGACCCCCAGATCAGGAAAACCAAGATCAGCCAAGCCATGCGGCCAGTGGGCTTTCTTCTCCTTCTGGGGCTTCTCAGCTTCTGGGCTGGGCTGACCGCTGCCACCAGGCCAGGTAAGAGGACCCCTCGCTGCCAGCCTTCCTGATTTAGATCCCCAAATACTTTGTCCCCATCTGGGCACCGTATCTCCCCCAAATTATATCTTTCTCAAGGAGATGCGGATACTTGATCAGTTGAAACTCAAAGCCAGACTTACTGAATTTATTTTGCAGTTTGTTATGGAGTCTCCATTCCTCTCCAAAGTTTGCAAAAATCATTGCATCCACCAAGAAGGCCTTTGTATGCACCATGCTCATTGCATGCACCATTGCATGCGCCATGGAGACCATTGCATGCACCATGCTCATTTCATGCACCATTGCATGCACCATGGAGACCATTGCATGCACCATGCTAATCACACACACCATTGCATGCATCATGGAGACCATTGCATACACCATACTCATTGCCTGCACCACTACACACACCATGGACACCATTGCATGCATCATTGCTCATTGTATGCACCATCACATGTGCCATGGAGATCACTGCAACCACCATTTTATTACATACACTATTGCATGCACCATGGAGACCATTGCATGCACCATGCTCATTGCATGCACAATTGCATGCACCCTGGAGACCACTGCATGCACCATGCTCATTGCATGCACTGTTGCATGCACCCTGGAGACCACTGCATGCACCATGCTAATCACCCACACCATTGCATGCACCATGGAGACCATTGCATACACCATACTCATTGCCTGCACCACTACACACGCCATGTACACCATTGCATGCATCATTGCTCACTGTATGCACCATTGCATGTGCCACGGAGACCACTGCATGCACCATTTTATTACATACACTATTGCATGCACCATGGAGACCATTGCATGCACCATGCTCATCACACACACCATTGCATGCATCATGGAGACCATTGCATACACCATACTCATTGCCTGCACCACTACACACACCATGGACACCATTGCATGCATCATTGCTCATTGTATGCACCATCACATGTGCCATGGAGATCACTGCAACCACCATTTTATTACATACACTATTGCATGCACCATGGAGACCATTGCATGCACCATGCTCATTGCATGCACAATTGCATGCACCCTGGAGACCACTGCATGCACCATGCTCATTGCATGCACTGTTGCATGCACCCTGGAGACCACTGCATGCACCATGCTAATCACCCACACCATTGCATGCACCATGGAGACCATTGCATACACCATACTCATTGCCTGCACCACTACACACGCCATGTACACCATTGCATGCATCATTGCTCACTGTATGCACCATTGCATGTGCCACGGAGACCACTGCATGCACCATTTTATTACATACACTATTGCATGCACCATGGAGACCATTGCATGCACCATGCTCATCACACACACCATTGCATGCACCATGCTCATTGCACACACCACTGCATGCACCATGGAGACAACTGCATGCACTATTCTCATCGCATGCACCATTGTATGCGTCATGGAGACCATTGCATATACCATGCTCCTTGCTTGCACCATTGCATTGTTGCATGCACCATAGACACCAATGCATACACCATCCTCATTGCATGCACCATATTTTTGCCCATTCTTCCCTCTAAAAAACAACAGCCAACCGTGGTGCTCTTTTTGGCACGATACTTTGAGGAGGAAAGCTAGGAGAAGCCACTTTGGATCTGGGTCCCCTTCTGAATGATTTATTTGGCTTGTTCAACTCGAGAATCCCTTATCTTGTATTCCAAAATACCCCAAAAGCCAAGACTGGCTGAGATAGTGACTCTCCTGCTTCCTGATGGCTCAATGTACACATTGTTTGTTGCATGAAAATCTTATATAAAATGTTGTATAAAACTACCTTCAGGCTAAACAATATTAGAAAGAGAAACAAATTTCATGTTTAGATATGGATCCCATTTCCAAGTATTTCCTTATAGGTACCTATAAGAAAATACAGGTTTTCCAAAATGCAAATGACAATAACAATAATACCAAATCCCGCTTGTCCCAAACAGCATTATTTCAGTAGAAAACGAATTGGAAAAGCCATATTTAGCTGGTGTTTGGCTATCCTTGTGACAGTCCTGGAAAATAATGTGTTTAGGAACGCAATCCTGGCAGGTGCGTCTACTCTGATGACTTTTCCCCTCCCTTCAGGTCATTGCAACCTTCCTCCAGACTATGGAGCGTGCGGAGGATACGTAACCCGCTATTACTACAACCCGACTTCGAATAGATGTGAGGCATTCACTTACAGTGGCTGCAAGGGGAATAGGAACAATTTCCAGTCTCAGTATGAATGTCACTATTCCTGCATTGGTAAGTGGGGAAGAGCAGAGCAAGGGGCACCGTGAATACAGCCTGATAGCATATCACTGCCATGAATCATAGAATCATAGAATCAAAGAGTTGGAAGAGACCTCATGGGCCATCCAGTCCAACCCCATTCTGCCAAGAAGCAGGAATATTGCATTCAAATCACCCCTGACAAATGGCCATCCAGCCTCTGCTTAAAAGCTTCCAAAGAAGGAGCCTCCACCACACTCCGGGGCAGAGAGTTCCACTGCTGAACGGCTCTCACAGTCAGGAAGTTCTTCCTAATGTTCAGATGGAATCTCCTCTCTTGTAGTTTGAAGGCATTGTTCCACGTCCTAGTCTCCAAGGAAGCAGAAAACAAGCTTGCTCCCTCCTCCCTGTGGCTTCCTCTCACATATTTATACATGGCTATCATATCCCCTCTCAGCCTTCTCTTCTTCAGGCTAAACATGCCCAGCTCCTTAAGCCGCTCCTCATAGGGCTTGTTCTCCAGACCTTTGATCATTTTAGTCGCCCTCCTCTGGACACATTCCAGCTTAGAGTCAATATCTCTCTTGAATTGTGGTGCCCAGAATTGGACACAATATTCCAGATGTGGTCTAACCAAAGCAGAATAGAGCATGGGTAGCATGACTTCCCTAGATCTAGACACTATGCTCCTATTGATGCTCAATGCGTGGCTCAATGCGATGGAGTCCTGGGAATTGTAGTTTGGTCTGGCACCAGCCCTCTTGGGTAGAGAAGACCAAAGACCTTGCAAAGTACAATTCCTGTGGTTTCCATGGCATTGATTAATGGGAGGTCAAGTGAGGCCAACAGCATTCATTCTGCAGTATTGACACAACGGAGCAATAGATTGCAGGAAAAGAGAGTCCACATGAACATCAAGAAGAAAGTTCAGAGAGTAAAGAGTAGTTCAACAGAGTAATTAACCGCCTCAGAGTCTGGTGAGTCTCCTTTTCTGGAGGTTTTGAAACAGAAGCTGGATGGTCATCTGTCTGGAGTGCTTAAAATGTGTATTCGTGCATGACAGAAGGGGGTTGGACTAGATCAGCATTTCTCAACCTGGGAGTCGGGTTTTGCAAGGGGGTGTCAGAGGGGTCGACAAAGGCCATCAGAAAACACAGTATTTTCTGTTGCGATGGGGGTTCTGTGTGGGAAGTTTGGACCAATTCTATTGTTCAGAAAGCTCTTTGATTATAGGTGAACTATAAATCCCAGCAACTACAACTTTCAAATGTCAAGATCTATTTTCCCTAAACCCCACCAGTGTTTGCAATTGGGCATATTGAGGATTTGTGCCAAGTTTGGTCCAGATCCATCGTTGTTTGAGTCCACACTGCTCTCTGGATGTAGGTGAACTGGGGATGTAGGTGAACTGGGGTTTGGTGGGCAGTGTCCTTTGGTTTTGGAGTTGTAGTTCACCTACATCCAGAGATCACTGTGGACTCAAACAATGATGGATCTGGACCAAACTCTACAAGAATACTCAATATGCCCAAATGTGAACACTGGAGGAGTTTGGGGAAAATTGAATCTTGACATTTGGGAGTTGTAGTTGCTGGGATTTATAGTTCACCTACAATCACAGAGCATTCTGAACCCCACCAATGATAGAATTGGACCAAACCTCCCACACAGAACCCCCATGTGGGCCACAGCAACATGTGGCAGGGGATGGCTAGTCAATTAATAAGAAGACCAGCAGAGTCTCTTCTTTGGAGGTTTCAAAACAGAATGGGGTCTTCCTACCTGGCAAAATGGGGCTGAACTGGATAGCCTCTGGGGGACCCTTCCATATCTTATAATCCATCCATCCATTGATAAGATCTGTCCCTAAGCGGGAAGGGCATCTGCCTGGAAGACCTTCTTTGGTGGTTCCTAAACAGTCCCTTTTTCTATTGCAGAGAAACCTGGCCGGTGCCCCAGCCCTCCTCCAGGTGCCGGCCTCATCTGCCCTGTACATTGTTATGATGACTGGGGATGCACCGGAAACCAGAAATGCTGCCGCTATGGGTGCATCATTCAATGCATGAATCCCGTCTAAGGTGAGAAGGACAGCCATCACTCCCTCTGTGAGCTTGCACTGTACCGTTTCTTGAGTGTGCATTGGCTGCACCATTTAGGAATGTGCTTGCATCCCTGATCTCAAAAAACCAGGTAGCCCTTCTCTCCTCTGTATTGTCGAAGGCTTTCATGGCCAGAATCACTGGGTTGTTGTAGGTTTTTCCGGGTTATATGGCCATGTTCTAGAGGCATTTTCTCCTGACATTTCGCCTGCATCTATGGCAAGCATCCTCAGAGGTAGTGAGGTCTGTTGGAGCTAGGATAAATGGGTTTATATATCTGTGGAATAACTAGGGTGGGACAAAGGACTCTTGTCTGCTGGAGCTAAGTTTGAATGTTTCAACTGACCACCTTAATTAACATTTGATGGCTTGGCAGTGCCTGGGGGAATCTTTTGTTGAGAGGTGATTAGATGTCCTTGTTTGTTTCCTCTATGTTGTTGTGCTGTTATAATTTTAGAGTTTTTTTCATACTGGTAGCCAGATTTTGTTCATTTTCATGGTTTCCTCCTTTCTGTTGAAATTGTCCACATGCTTGTGGATTTCAATGGCTTCTCTGTGTAGTCTGGCATGGTGGTTGTGAGAGTGGTCCAGCATTTCTGTGTTCTCCAATAATCTGCTGTGTCCAGGTTGGTTCACCAGGTGCTCTGCTATGGCTGACTTCTCTGGTTGAAGTAGTCTGCCGTGCCTTTCATGTTCCTTGATGCGTGTCTGGGCGCTGCGTTTGGTGGTCCCTCTGTAGACTTGTCCACAGCTGCATGGTACGCGGTAGACTCCTGCAGAGGTGAGAGGATCCCTCTTGTCCTTTGCTGAACTGAGCATTTGTTGGATTTTCTTGGTGGGTCTGAGGTGGTTTGTATGTTGTGTTTCCTCATCAGCTTCCCTCTGCGGTCAGTGGTTCCCTTGATGTATGGCAGGAACACTTTCCCTCTGGGTGGATCTTCATCTTTACTCTCGTGGCTTGTTCTTGGTCTTGCAGCTCTTCTGATGTCTGAGGTGGAGTCTCCATTGGCCTGGAGAGCCCAGTTGAGGTGGTTCAGTCCATCTTGGAGGAGGTGGGGTTCGCAGATTCTTTTTGCACGGTCTGCCAAGGCTTTAATGGGGCTTCTTCTTTGACTTGGGTGATGGTTGGAGTTTTTGTGTAGATATCTATCTGTGTGTGTGGGTTTTCTGTAAACGGTGTGACCCAATTGTTGATCTGGTTTATGACTAGGACATCTAGAAAAGGCAGTCTTCTTCATTTTCTTTTTCCATGGTGAACTGGATGTTTGGGTGGATGCTGTTAAGATGGTCCAGAAACCTGTTGTGTTCTTCTTCTCCATGGCTCCAAATGGTGAAGGTGTCACCCACATCTCTGAACCATATCGTGGGCTTTTTTGTTGCTGTTTCCAGGGCTTGTTTTTCAAAGTGTTCCGTGTAGAAGTTAGCTATGACCGGGCTGAGAGGGCTCCCCATAGCTACTCCATCTTTCTGTTCGCAGAATTCATTGTCCCACCGATAGTAGCTGGTCCTAGTCCTAGTCATCAAAAACCTACAACAACCCCATGCCTTTATTATTTATTTATTTACAGTATTTATATTCCGCCCTTCTCACCCCGCAGGGGACTCAGGGCGGATCACAATGTACATATACATGGCAGACATGCAATGCCATAGACACACAGCATATATAGACAGACGCACAGAGGCTATATAGCTTTCCAGCTTCAAGAGGGTATGCTTTTTGAATTCCGGCCACCGGGGGAGCTGTCGTGTCACCATCCACTTTTGACACCGATGGAGTACTTCCTCATTCTTTTGCACACTGCTGGAGAGTTTTTATGGTGTCGTAAATTAGTTAAATTAGTCTCCCCACAATGGAAAGAAAAAGGAAGAGGGGCCGACCAAGGGCAAGGTGGATGGAAGTGGATTGACCTTGAAGGAGCTGGGGGTTGTGACGGCTGACGGGGATCTCTGGCGTGGTTTGGTTCATGAGGTCACGAAGAGTCAGAAACGACTGAACAAATGAACAACAACAAACAAAAGCCTCCCCACATAAGCGGTACCTAAATTTCCTACTTGACAGATGCAACTGTCTTTCGGGCTGCAAAGGTCAACAGCAAGCTAGACAAATTGTCAGAAACTCACTCTGGCCCCGGGCTGGCTTCAGACTCATGACCTCTCAGTCAGTAGTGATTTTAATGCAGCTGACTCCCAACCAGCTGCGCCACAACCCGTTCCTTTGGCTCCCTCCTTATTTTGCTTTCTTGTATTAGATAGATAGTCTTACCTCTGCACTTTGGAAATAATGCAGTTTGACCCCACTTCAACTTCCATGGCTCAGTGCAATGGAATCCATGAAGTTGTAGCTGTAGAAGGCCTTTATCCTTCTCTGCCAAAGGGTGCACCTACACCATAAAGTTAATGCAGTTTAATCCCCCTATAACTGGCATGGTTGAATGCTAATGAATCCCGAGAGTTGTAGTTTGGTGAGCCAACAGCACTCTTTGGCAGAAGATACCAAAGTCCTCATAAACCTGCAACTCCTAAGGGTCTGTATCATTGAGTCATGGCAGTAAAGAGGTGTCAAACTGCAGAGATGAACCCAAAGAGAGATTGAGTAAGATCTAATTTTTTTTAATATCCTCAGGCTATCTTTCTATCTAGCGTTTAACCTAGATATTTACATTAGCCGTTGCATGCCTAGACAAATAGGAAAGGGATGCCATCATGGCTGAATCCCTAGAACTCCAGCTACAACTGTTTTGCATCTTCATCATCATTATTAGCCTACTTTTCTCCCAGGACTCTGACCCAAAGAGGCTATTTATACATCAAGTTTAGATTGTTTTTCCCAAATGTCTGAAGCATTTGCCTAGATGTCATTCCAGAGCAGTGCTGGACAGAAACCGATCTTCTTAAAGTGCATCCACACTGTTGCATGAATGCAGATTGACCCCACTTTCACTGCCATGGCTCAATGGCAAAGAAAGCTAAAGACCTTGCAAAACTACAACTTCCAGGATTGCATACCAGGGAGCCATGGCAGTTGAAGAGGTGCCATGTATGTGCCATTCATTCTTCAGTGTTTGTGCTGGTACGGCTGTACCAGGAGCTCCAACTTCCTTTTCTTTCTTTGAGTGTTTGCATGTATTCCAAAGTTCCATGCATTTTGCAATAAGGTGGCTTCCCTTGGTTTGCAGTCATGGGATTAGCCACCTGCCTATCATCATTGGGTGTTTTTTAGTTCCGCCCCTTTCCCCAGGGTTCAGGAAGGAAAGGGAGCCATTTTAGCTCAGTCTTATAGTTGAAAGCTTAGCTACAGGGCGTGAATCAGCTCCACCTGTAGAGAAGCTTCATTTCTTACAAAATTCCGGGGGGAAACAGTCCCAAAGCTCTGGCTGGGGAATTTACAGCCTCACAGCTTTGAGGAAAAGCCTTTAAAAGAAACAGTTTACAGTGCAACCCTTGTTGGGGTTAAAGAAACCAACCAACATTCGTGGAGAAAATACAAAGGACTCCACTGGAAAATCTACAAAGCCTTGACTGGTAGGCCTACTTGGGACCCAAGAAGCAGTTTGGAGCCGGGAGTAGGGCCCACACCAGCAAAGTTTAGAAAGCAGATTGCCCAGGGAGGGGTTAAAAAGGGTTTTCCTCTTAAAGAAAAGAAACAGTTCATGAAGCCAGTTGCCTGACCCTTGTGGACAAGATTAAGGAAGCCACCAGTTGATTCAAAGCCTTGAAGCATTTGTTTGACTTGTTGAAGATCTGAGAAGTATTTGATTCTTTTGTTGAAGACATAAGCAATAATAAAGGACTTTGTTAAACTTTTCAAGCTTCTAAAGACTTTGTATAGGAAAATCCTTAGGGCCTCTCAGCCTGGCTTCCCCCTGGGCACAAAGAGCATGTCCTGTTCAAAACCCAATTGCTATAGGCCCAGCGCATGACAGTACAGTGTTGATGCAACTTATCTGATGCTTTCTTTCTCTTTTTCAGCAGCAGAGATCCAAAACTATTGGATGATCCTGAACTACTTCTGGTGCTCAGGAGGCCAAAGCCAAAGGCCAACTTGGACCAAGGATCTCTTCATCTGTACTATCTTGTTTGAGCTACTCTCTTCCTTCTCTTTAATAAAGGCATACATAATTTGTATTCCAACTATGTTTCAATCTTGGTGATTCTTTCCATCTGAAACTGAAGTCAAGAGGTGCATCTCCATTGCAGAAGGAATGCAGATTGGCACCACTTAACTGCCATGTCTCAATGTGATGGTATCGTGGGAGCTGTGGTTGGCTTCACAAGGTCTTTCACCTTATCTTCTAAAGGGGGCTGTTGCCTCCCCAAGCTACAACTCTCTTGTTGAACATAGTAAATGACTCCCTTGATCAAGGAGTTTTTCCAGAGGCTCTGAAAGAGGCCATGGTATCTCCACTGCTGAATAAACCGGACTTAGATTGCTTGGTTCCCTCCAATTACCGCTCAGTTTTGAATCTTCCGTTTCTGGGAAAGGTGATTGAGAGGGCAGTAGCGGAGCAACTGAAGCAGTTCCTACATGACACAGCCGGAGTAGACCCCTTCCAGTCCGGCTTCTATAAGGGGCATGGGACGGAGACCGTGCTGGTCTCCATTACAGATCAGTTTCATTGCCAGATGGATCAAGGAGGATCAGCACTGCTTGTGTTACTGGACCTTACAGCAGCATTTGTTATGGTTGATCACAACCTTCTGATTCACCGCCTAGCCATGGCTGGAATTAGGGGGGTAGCCCTTAAATGGCTGTCCTCTTTCCTCCAAAAATGGGGTCAACGTGTGGAGAGGGAAGGGTCAGTGTCTAAGAGGGCCCCTCTTAAATGTGGGGTCCCTCAGGGGGCTATCCTTTCCCCTCTGTTGTTTAACATCTATATGCGGACACTTGCCCAGCTGGTGCGAGGCTTTGGGCTTGAATGCTATCAATATGCTGATAACACTCAACTCATTCTGAGGATGGAAGGCCAACTGGACTCCATACCCAATAATTTCCATCAATGCCTTGAGGCCGTTACTGGATGGTTGCATGCCAGCAGGTTGAGGGTGAATCCAGCGAAGACGGAGATCCTTTGGCTGGGTTGCCAAGACGGAGGAGTGATCTGGTTGCCCGCCCTGGATGGCGTGACATTATGCCAGTCATCCTTGGTAAAGTCTGGGAGTCCTCTTAGACCCTCTGCTGACGATGGAGGCCTAGGCCTCCGCTGTGAGCAGAGCCACATTTTTCCATCTGCGTCAGGCTAGGCGTCTGGCTCCTTATCTGTCCAAGGACGACCTGGCCATGGTGATCCAGGCTACAGTCATCTCAAGATTGGACTATTGTAATGCCCTCTACATAGACCTGACTTTATCGGTGATCCGGAAACTTAAACTAGTGCAAAATGCTGCTGCTCGGCTTCTCACAGAGGTTCCAGCGAGGTGTCATATCACTCCAATCCTGCAGCAATTGCACTGGTTGCCGATTGAGTATTGGATTACCTTCAAAGTGCTGATTCTTACCTTCATTTATTTATTTATTTACTGTCCTTGTATACCACCGTTTCTCAGCCTAACTGGCGACTCAACGCGGTTTACAACAAAATATACAGTGCACAGTATACAATTAAAACCATAAAAAACATAATACACAATATTACACGTAAATCACAATCCAATACATCTCCTAACTAAAATCGTGGTCCAATTGCATCATCCATATTACCAATCCGTAATCAACACATTCATTGCACCGAATTAACCAAATGCCTGCTTGAACATCCAAGTTTTTAGTCTTCTTCGGAATACCATCAGCAAGGAGGCTGATCTTACCTCCATGGGAAGGGCGTTCCACAGCCGAGGGGCCACCACAGAAAAGGCCTTGTCTCTCGTCCCCGCCAACCGCACCTGTGAAGCAGGCGGGATAGAGAGCAAGGCCTCCCCAGAAGATCTTAAGGTCCTGGTGGGCTGATAGGCCGAGATACGTTCGGATAGGTAGGTTGGGCCAGAACCGTTTAGGGCTTTAAAGGCCAACGCCAGCACTTTGAATTGAGCCCGGTAGCAAATCGGCAGCCAGTGGAGCTGGTGCAGCAGAGGAGTTGTATGCTCCCTGCGCTCCGCTCCAGTTAGTATCATGGCTGCCGACCGTTGGACTAATTGGAGCTTCCGAGCCGTCTTCAAAGGCAACCCCACGTAGAGAGCGTTGCAGTAGTCTAAACAGGATGTAACCAGAGCGTGGACTACCGTGGCCAAGTCAGACTTCCCAAGGTACGGGCGCAGTTGGCGCACGAGTTTTAACTGTGCGAATGCTCCCCTGGTCACCGCTGAAACCTGGGGTTCCAGGCTCAGTGATGAGTCCAGGGTCACACCCAAACTGCGAACCTGCGTCTTCAGGGGGAGTGCGACCCCATCCAACACAGGCTGTAACCCTATACCCTGTTCGGCCTTGCGACTGACCAGGAGTACCTCTGTCCTGTCTGGATTCAATTTCAATTTGTTCGCCCCCATCCAGACCGTCACAGCAGCCAAGCTCCGGTTCAGGACCTCGACAGCCTCCTTAGTAGCGGGTGGGAAGGAGTGACAGAGCTGGACATCACCTTCAAGGACTTATATGGCTTGAGGCCAGAATACCTGAGGGGCTGCCTCATCCCCTACAAACCCCAGAGATCACTCAGTTCAGACGACCAGAATTTACTTGAAGTTTCCAATTTTAGGACCTTTCACCTGATGTCTACTAGGCGTAGAGCATTTATGGCGGTGGCTCTTTACCTATGGAATGCCTTGCCAGCGGGAACACGAGCTCTCCGAGATTTACTATCCTTTCATAGAGCTTGTAAAACTTATTTATTTAGGCTGGCATTTGAACCTTGCTGATCGAAATCTTCCTTGATTTTAATGTTATGTATTGCATGTGTGTATTGTGAACCGCTCTGAGCCTTCGGGGAGTGGCGGTATATAAAATTGATAAATAAATAAAATTAATCTGGTGCCAAACTGCATTAGATCTACAGTGTAGATACATGCACCCATGAGCAAAACCAAAAGCCAGCATCCATTCAAAGCAAGTAACAAGAGCAAGGAGATTCAAGGAAGACCAGTCTCTTCTTCTACTCTGAATGACTGTTGTGAACTGTGACTGAGTGCACGTCTTCTTTAGAAAAGAAAGAAAGTAATAATTAGGAGTATCAGGAAAAAGAATCATAGAAACATAGAATCAAAGGGTTGGAAGAGACCTCATGGGCCATCCAGTCCAACCCACTGCCAAGAAGCAGGAATATTGCATTCAAATCACCCCTGACAGATGGCCATCCAGCCTCTGCTTAAAAGCTTCCAAAGAAGGAGCCTTCACCACACTCCGGGGCAGAGAGTTCCACTGCTGAACGGCTCTCACAGTCAGGAAGTTCTTCCTCATATTCAGGTGGAATCTCCTCTCTTGTAGTTTGAAGCCATTGTTCCATTGCGTCCTAGTCTCCAAGAAAGCAGAAAACAAACTTGCTCCCTCCTCCTCCCTGTGGCTTCCTCTCACATATTTATACTTGGCTATCATATCTCCTCTCAGCCTTCTCTTCTTCAGGCTAAACATGCCCAGCTCCTTAAGCCGCTCCTCATAGGGCTTGTTCTCCAGACCCTTGATCATTTTAGTTGCCCTCCTCTGGACGCATTCCAGCTTGTCAATATCTCTCTTGAATTGTGGTGCCCAGAATTGGACACAATATTCCAGGTGTGGTCTAACCAAAGCGAAATAGAGGATGGGGAGCATGACTTCCCTGGACCTAGACACTAGGCTCCTCTTGATGCAGGCCAAAATCCCATTGGCTTTTTTTGCCGCCACATCACATTGTTGGCTCATGTTTAACTTGTTGTCCATGAGGACTCCAAGATCTTTTTCACATGTCTTCTTTAGAAAAGAAAGACAAAAACAATTAGGAGTACTGGGAAAAGGAGAACATGCCTATATTGCCAGATAGACCTGGGCTGCCCTTCTGGAATGAGGCAAAAATCCTCTTTTTGTTATTAGAAACAGCACATTCCTTGCATGGAGTTGTGGTTTTTCCTATTGGAGGGGTCCTCTTGGAGAACATATGCATTACCTGCATTCATTTAAACATTCCAGAAATGTAGCTGCACCCTTAGAGGGGCTGCACATAGAAACAGGGCCAGGCATGCAGATGTGCATTCTGTACACAGGTATTCTTGCACACCTGGTTGCACCAAGTTGCAACTCACGAATGAAATGCAAAGGAGTCACTGTCCTCCACCTCTCCACAAAAGTCAGTATTGATACTGAAATTCAACACCGCCTGAGCTCTGCGAGTGTAGCTTTTTTCTGAATGAAGCAGAGAGTGTTTGAGGACTGGGACATCCATAGGGAGACCAAGGTAATCTATATATATAAATCTGTTAGGTTGGTTCAACGGGACAGCAAAACTCCACAACCCCCCAACGAAACTTAACCAAAATTCCCATGCCCATAACACAACCCACAAGGTACAAACATATCTACTCAAAATGAAAAACAACACAACAACACACTCACAAAATGGCAAAACAACAAAACTCAAAAAAACCCCAACGAAACTTAACCAAAATTCCCATGCCCATAACACAACCCACAAGGTACAAACATATCTACTCAAAATGAAAAACAATACAACAACAC
Organism: Anolis sagrei; assembly: GCF_037176765.1. Taxonomy (NCBI): domain Eukaryota; kingdom Metazoa; phylum Chordata; class Lepidosauria; order Squamata; family Anolidae; genus Anolis; species Anolis sagrei. The sequence continues at coordinate 245,778,557 of NC_090024.1, read as the reverse complement.
ACTCACAAAACGGCAAAACAACAAAACTCAAAAAAACCTCAATGAAACTTAACCAAAATTCCCATGCCCATAACACAACCCACAAGGTACAAACATATCTACTCAAAATGAAAACCAACACAACAACACACTCACAAAACGGCAAAACAACAAAACTCAAAAAAACCCCAATGAAACTTAACCAAAATTCCCATGCCCATAACACAACCCAAGGTACAAACATATCTACTCAAAATGAAAAACAACACAACAACACACTCACAAAACGGCAAAACAACAAAACGCAAAAAAAGGGGGAAGGAATAGGTAGGTACCTCTCTTTCATAATAGTCCAGATATCTACCTCAACTTTGATAAGTTTTACTATAGGCCACAGCAACGCGTGGCAGGGCACAGCTAGTTGTTTATAAAGCTATTGTCCTCCCAACCCTGCTACACACCTGTAAAACATGGACTGTCTACAGACGTCACATCCAACTCCTGGAACGATTCCATCAGTGCTGCCTCCGGAAAATCCTGCAAATCTCTTGGGAAGACAAGTGGACAAATGTCAGCATGTTGGAAGAAGCAAAGACCACCGGCACTGAAGCAATGGTCCTCTGCCATCAACTCTGTTCGACCAGCCATGTTGTCTGGATGCCCGACCACCGTCTCCCAAAGCAGTTGCTCTATTCCGAACTCAAGAATGGAAAACGGAATGTTGGTGGACAGGAAAAGAGATTGAAAGATGGGCTCAAAGCCAACCTTAAAAACTCTGGCGTAGACACTGAGAACTGGGAAGCCCTGGCCCTTGAGCGCTCCAGCTGGAGGTCAGCTGTGACCAACAGTGCTGTAGAACTTGAAGAGGCACAAATGGAGGGTGAAAGAGAGAAACATGCCAAGAGGAAGGCGCATCAAACCAACCCCGACCGGGACCGCCTTCCACCTGGAAACCGATGCCCTCACTGCGGGAGAAAATGCAGATCAATAATTGGGCTCCATAGTCACCTAGAGATCCACCCAGGAGAATTATCCTATTCGCACAACAAGGGATTGCCTAAGAAGAGAAGAAGAAGAAGAAGAAGAAGAAGAAGAAGAAGAAGAAGAAGAAGAAGAAGAAGAGGAGGAGGAGGAGGAGGTGTATGTGACTATCTGATGACTCTGTTTGCAAGTACAAGACTAAAAGTGGCTCTGTGTATCCTGTTTGTGCATTTTTGTATATATTGAAATAGTGAAGATTAAAGCCTCCAGATATTTTGGATGAAAACCGGAATCCATGAGTTTCCTATACAGAGTGTAGATAAGGTTAGGAGCTGGCAGTTGGAGAGAAGCATGTTTTTGCTGTGAAAGGACTCTTCTTATCCAGCTTGCTGCAGTTCAGGGAGATGTACCAGGACCCCATGACAGAATATGCTACTGCCCCAGTGTCCATTGGAGTTTTCTTCTCAGGAGGTTTTGAAGCAGAACTTGGATGTCCATCTGTTGAGAGTGCTTGGATTGTCTGGAAACTACACGAGTCAGAAAGGAAAAGAGAGTGTGCTGGTATGGCTGTACCAGGAGCTCCAACTTCTTTTCCTTTCTATTGAGTGTTTGCATGTATTCCAAAGTTCCATGCATTTTGCAATAAGGTGGCTTCCCTTGGTTTGCAATAATAAGGCTAATGACCCATCAATTATCATTATGTTCTTTAGTTCCACCCCTTTTTCTGGGTTAAGGAGGGGAAAGGGACCTTTAGACCTTTATCACGGAGAAGCCTTTCCAACAGGACGTGTGAAATTCCCCCACCTGTAGAAAGCTTCGTTTCTCCCAAACTTCAGGGGAAAGCAGTTCCACAGCTTTACTAAGAAATACAGCCAACTTTGCTGGAAGGTAAAGGACACCAGCTGGAAAATCTGCAAAGTCTTGGCTGGTAAGGTCTACTTGGGTTACCCATAAAGCAAATTGGAACCGGGAGTAGGGCCCCACGCCAGCCTAAGAACAGATTGCCCAGGGAAGGGTCAAGGATTTCCTTTATAGAAGAAAGAAACAGTTCTTGAAGCAAGTTGCCTGTCCCTTGTGAGCAGATTAAGAAAGCTACCAGTTTTCCAGAGTTTTAAAGTATTTCATTGATTTGTTGAAGATTTAAGCATTAATAAAGAACCTTGTTAAACTTTCTAAGCTTCTAAAGACTTTGTATAGGGAAATCCATAGGGCCTCTCAGCCGAGGCACCCCGGGCATCCGGCTGGGCATATAGAGACAGCACAGAGATAATGGGATGACACAAACTCCAGCTTCCAAATTGGTTAGTGCCTTTATTACAGATGAGAAGATGGAGAAGGTCTTGCGGTGGAGCAAAGCCAAATTCTGAAGGGACCACAGGTGAAGCAGAACCGTTCATCTAGCTGCCTTGACTGACTGAAATCCAGGGGCTGAACTGGTCTTGAGATGGGAGAAGACCACTCCTGTCCACGTTTCTGGCATCACTCCTGGCCTACAATAGAAAGAATGTTAGTCAGGAGCCATCGGCAAAGGCATGTAATCCATCATGGGCAAAAGAAGTCACCTGCTTCAGCACCAAGGATAATTCTGGGAAATCCAGAATGAAACCAGGTGTGGATCCACCTCACCACTGACATGGGCACTCCCAGTCACCAGTATACAAGGAGATGCCAGAGAGAGATGCTGGCATTCATGTCCTCCTTTGTTGTTTATTGTGGGACAGATGCATGATTGATAGTTTTCTCCTTCCTCAATTAAGCCTTCCCTATGCTGGACTGATTGTCTCAAAGGCAAGCTATAAAAATAGACCCAAACATTACAGAGTCCTTATCAGTTGATGCAGAGTTTTACTGCAGAGCCTAACCTTTCTTCTGAGCAAATGGCATCTGCTTCAGGGATTCCTCCCAACCCAAGAACTCAGAGCAACCTCGAGGGCCTTGCAACAGAAATCCCCAATGGTACCAAACGGTCTCACCTCAGACTGGTGTGAGGCATGCTCTACTGCAGCCGTAATTGCAGCACCACATGTTCTCTGGGCAGTCCTCATTCCCGATGCACCAGACATCACAAGTGGGCTCTACATTGGGGGGAGGCGTGGGGCAGACCTTTACTTGCTCTGCAACAGAAAACATTCAAGACTAAGGTCTTTAGTACTGAAGACTGGGCAACAGGAAGGAAAAACCATTTTTCCAGAGCATGTCCATCCATGCAGTCTGGCCACTGGGATATGTGTCCAACCAGGGGTCCCAAAGTTACAACATGTTGGTCTCATCTAGCCACAAATCCCACTTTTGCACTCCGCCGGTGAGAGCTCCAAAGACCGTAAAGGACCCCCCAAAATCTGAAAAAGTTTAGTACACATTTGGATGGTTGTTGCAAGGGATATGACACCAGAGGTGCCCAAATTCCTTGTGAATTTATTCGTTATTTTATTTATTTATTTATTTAGCAATTTTGTATCCCGGTCTTCTCTCCTCTATCGGGGGACTGGGGCCGGTTTCCAACAATAATATCACAAAACAATCCTTGAAAACATCATATAACATATTCAATTAAAACGTTAAAACAGCAAAATGCAATCCCATAATAACAATGGTCAGTCGTCATAATAAATTCGTTGTTCGTCATTCGTCGTCATCCATCCAACACAGAAATATTGATTTACTCGTCGAAATCCAAATTCCATAACCAGGTTTTCACCCATTTTCTGAACGTCAGAATGGAGGGGGCAGTTCTGATCTCCAGTGGGAGAGAGTTCCAGAGTCGAGGGGCCACCACCAGACACGCCTGAGAGGCTGGTAGGACCGAGAGCAGGGCCCACCGATCTTAGCAATCTAGATGGTTCATAGGGGAGGATACATTCGGACAGGTAAACTGGGCCGGAGACGTTTAGGGCTTTATAGGTTAACACCAGTGCTTTGAATTGTGCTCGGAAGCTAATTGGCAGCCAGTGGAGCTGGTGTAACAGCGGAGTAGTATGCTCCCTGTACCCTGCTCGTGTTAGCATTCTGGCTGCCGCACGTTGGACTAATTGGAGCTTCCGGGTAGTCTTCAGAGGCAACCCCACATAGAGAGCATTGCAGTAATCTAAACAGGATGTAACCAAAGCGTTAGCTCGATCCCAGCTCTCCGGGACAAGGAGAAAAATATAATTGGAAATAATGTAATATCATGTATTGTCGAAGACTTTCATGGCCGGAACCACTGGGTTGTTGTGAGTTTTTCGTGCTGTCTGGCCATGTTCCAGAAGCATTCTCTCCTGGTGTTTCACCTGCATCTATGAGACCTCACAACCTCTGAAGATGTCTGCCATAGATGCAGGCAAAACATCAGGAGAGAAAGCTTCTAGAACATGGCCAGGCAGCCCAAAAAACTCACAACAACCCAATGTAATATGATGCCCAATGGAGATGCAAAATGAGACGTCAATATTGGTCCAGTCCATCAGACACTATTTCATTTAATTGTCTACATCTAAGACCTACTTTTTTGAGTTTATTGTCCTGTGAGTGAATTCCTTGGCTTGACATTTCAGACCTTCAATTGATGTCTCGTTTTGCATCTCTAAGGTAGTCATGGGCTGTTTTATGGCTATGTTTTCTCTTCGTTCAACTGCCATTTGTTGTGTTCGTTTCCCCTGGCTTAATACTAAGACTAAAGCAGATTTCCTTCTAATGCCAAAGACTAAGTCTATTTATTTAATCAAACCTATTCTTCATACTATTGCAATTTATTAATCAAATTAAATCGGAACCCTTCTTAGGAGCCCTGGTGGCATGATAGGTTAAGCCCTTGTGCCGGCAGAACTGAAAACTGACTGGTCGAAGGCTTGAATTGGGGAGAGCACGGATGAGCTCCCTCTGTCAGCTCCAGCTCCCATGCAGGGACCTGAGAGAAAGCTTTCCACAAGGATGATAAAACATCAAAACATCCGAGCAATGTCCCCTGGGCAACATCCTTGCAGACGGCCAATTACCTCACACCAGAAGTGACTTACAGTTTCTCAAGAGCAGTACATGTGAAAAAGATCTTGGAGTCCTTGTGGATAACAAGTTAAACATGAGCCAACAATGTGATGTGGCGGCAAAAAAAGCCAATGGGATTTTGGCCTGCATCAATAGGAGCATAGTGTCTATATCCAGGGAAGTCATGCTCCCTATGCTCTATTCCGCTTTGGTTAGACCACTTAACCTGGAATATTGTGTCCAATTCTGGGCACCACAATTCAAGAGAGATATTGACAAGCTGGAATGTGTCCAGAGGAGGACGACTAAAATGATTAAGGGTCTGGAGAACAAGCCCTATCAGGAGCGGCTCAAGGAGCTGGGCATGTTTAGCCTGAAGAAGAGAAGGCTGAGAGGAGATATGATAGCCATGTATAAATATGTGAGAGGAAGCCACAGGGAGGAGGGAGCAAGCTTGTTTTCTGCTTCCCTGGAGACTAGGATGTGGAACAATGGCTTCAAACTACAAGAGAGGAGATTCCATCTAAACATGAGGAAGAACTTCCTGACTGTGAGAGCCGTTCAGCAGTGGAACTCTCTTCCCCGGAGTGAGGTGGAGGCTCCTTCTTTGGAAGCTTTTAAACAGAGGCTGGATGGCCATCTGTCAGGGTTGATTTGAATGCAATATTCCTGCTTCTTGGCAGGGGATTGGACTGGATGGCCCAGGAGGTCTCTTCCAACTCTTTGGTTCTATGATTCTATATACCACTCAGTAACGTGGAATCCTGAGAGATGTAGTTTGACATGGTGGATTTAGCTTTCTCTGCCAAAGAGGGTTGGTGCCTCACCAATCAACAACTCCCAGGATCCGATAGCATTGAGCCATGGAAGTCAAAGTGTCATAAAAATGCATTCATTCTACTTAAGGAGATGAATTGACCACTTACCAGGTGGATCCTCAATGGAAATGGCATTCAGTTCAACCCAAAGGGTCAGGAGCCACACAAAGAATAGACAGGTCCTTAGTGGCTTCATCGTGAGGATGTTCTGGGCCTTCTCCTTTTCCCACCCCTCTCTTTTATGTATCAGAAGAACAGGATTAGCAAGAGAGAAACTCTCAAGGAAGGAGAAAACCACGTCATAGCAATAACTTGAAATTCCAGTCCCGGTAATCATGTTGTTTGCAAATGAAGGCTGAAGTGCCACAGGGCTGCTGGCCATATTTCCCATCTCTGGAGCCACTGGGTAAATCTCTTCTTCTTTCTAGGAGAAAAGGGGCATCTACACTGCAAAATGAATGCAGTTTGACCTCACTTTAATTGCTATGGTTCAATGCTATGAAATCCTGGGAGTGGCAGTTTGACAAGCACCAGCACTTTTTCGTAGAGAAGGCTAAAGACTATATAAAACTACAACTCCCAGGATTTTATAGCCATGAGACACAGCACTTAAAGGGGGTTTCAAAGTGCATTCATTGTCGTATGACATTTGGAGGGATGGATCCAGGAATCCTTCTCACAAGCTGTGGATACAATCTTTCAGGGAGAGTGGGACCCCATCCAGGACTGGTTGACACACCTTCATCCCCAGATTTATTTATTTATCGTGTCAGGAGCAGACCAAACAGTTGTATTGCATTTTTTTAACAAACAAACAGACAAAACACAAAGTTTGCAAGCTTGGTAGTTGATTAAATGTCCTTTGATCAGTATCTGGCCACTTGGAGTGCTTCTGGTGTTGCTGCAAGAAGGTCCTCCCTTGTGCATGTGGCAGGGCTCATGTTGCATTGCAGCAGGTGGTCAGTGGTTTGCTCTTCTTCACACTTGCATGTCGTGGATTCCACTTTGTGGCCCCATTTCTGAAGGTTGGCTCTGCATCTCGTGCGCAGAACGCAGTCTGTTCAGCGCCTTCCAAGTCGCCCAGTCCTCTGTGTGCCCAGGAAGGAGTCTCTCATTTGGTATCAGCCATTGGTTGAGGTTCTGGGTTTGAGCCTGCCACTTTTGGACTCTCGCTTACTAGGTGTTCCAGTGAGTGTCTCTGTAGATCTTAGAAAACTATGTCTAGATTTAAGGAGTTGATGTGCTGGCTGATACCCAAACAAGGGATGAGCTGGAGATGTCTCTGCCTTGGTCCTTTCACTATTGGCTGCTACTTCCCGGCGGATGTCAGGTGGTGCGATACTGGCTAAGCAGTGTAGTTTCTCCAGTGGTGTAGGGTGCAGACACCCCGTGATAATGCAGCATGTCTCGTTAAGAGCCACATCCACTGTTTGAGTGTGGTGAGATGTGTTCCACACTGGGCATGCGTACTCAGCAGCAGAGTAGCATAGCGCAAGGGCAGATGTCTTCACTCTATCTGGTTGTGATCCCCAGGTTGTGCCAGTCAGCTTTCGTATGATATTGTTTCTAGCACCCACTTTTTGCTTGATGTTCAGGCAGTGCTTCTTGTAGGTAAGAGCACTGTCCAGAGTGACTCCTCCCAGGTACTTGGGTGCGCTGCAATGCTCCAGTGGGATTCCTTCCCAGGTGATCTTCAGAGCTTGGGATGCTTCTCTGTTCTTGAGATGAAAGGCACATGTCTGTGTTTTAGATGGATTAGGGATCAGCTGGTTTTCCCTGTAATAGGCAGTAAGAGCACCTAGAGCTTCGGAGAGCTTCTGTTCTACAGTCTCAAAGCTCCCTGCTTGAGCAGTAATGGCACGATCACGCAGTGCCTCTCCCGCAGTGAGGCATGGTCAATTGGCCATTGTTCAATTTACCTCCGGCAGGAAACCTTCCCGCCTTCCAAGGGGCTTCTGGAAGGAAGAAGCCCCTCTGAGGCAAGAATGGCGGTGGGGGACGCCCTGCACCACAACTTCCCTGACCCGGTTAAGTTGGGCCATGCCTTATATAGATAGATAGATAGATATTAGGCCTGTTTGATCAAGAAAAAATTTGTTTCTAAATTCGATTCGTAATTGGGGTGTTTTTTTGTTTCGATATTTAAAATATTTACAAAACTTTCCCAAAAGAAATGTTTTGTTATTTACGAATTTTCGTAAATATTTACAAAACATTTTAGAAACAATTTTTTTCTTGATCAAACAGGCCTAATAGATAATATTAGATGATATAACTCTCCATTTGCCTAGTTTCCAACAGACCTCTGAGGATGCCTGCCATAGATGTGGGCAAAATGTCAGGAGAGAATGCTTCTGGAACATGGTCATACATACAGCCCTGAAAACTCACACAAGCGGCCTCCGCGCGCCATCCGGCTCCGGCTCCTGCGCCCTCCTCCTCCTCCTCCTCGGGTGAGCGCGCGCGCGCCATCCAATCGGCTCCGGCTTCTGCGCCCCCCCCTCCTCCTCCTCCTCCCAGCTGTGTTGCAGGAAGTGCTAGGAGGAGGAGGAGGAGGAGGAGGGGGGGGGGGCGCAGAAGCCGGAGCCGATTGGATGGCGCGCGTGCCATCCAATCGGCTCCGGCTTCTGCCACGGTGCACTGCTGGGGTGCTTGGGAGCGCCGGATTGGCTCCCAGGCACCAGCAGCAGCACTCAGTCAGCACAGCAGCCTCCATCCCATTAACGACACGAGCTGAAGCTCGTAAAATATATGGGGCTGCTGCTTCGATATTTTTAAACCCTTCCGGGTTTGAAAATGTGTTTTGATATCGCTTCGGAAATGGTAAAAATAACGATTTATTTACGAAATAACGAATTAACGAACTAAAACCGACAGGCCTAATAGATATGATTCTCTCTCACACACAGATATAGTATCATAGATTTGAAAGAGACCCTTAAAGAAGGACAATGATATGTTGCATGTTCCAGAGTAGGCAAACCAGACAATCTCTACATCAACACAAGCATAAAGAAATTACATATATTAGAAACCAACACTTTCTCATTACTTTATTTTCCAGATCACCACAGCAACGCCTGGCAGGGGACAGCTAGTATGTTATATATATTTTATTGGAAGAAGAAGAACTCCACATTTGCATTTGGCAACATTTGGCAATGACTCTTGGAAGGATGCTGTTTGGACCAAATGATTAGTTGCTTATATATTTATCCAGGAGATAAAGAGCTCCAGTTCTTGAAACTACTATTAAGATCCTTTTCCTGGAGATGGCAAGGCAGGTGTGTTCAAAACCATTTTTAACTCACCCTGCACTGAAAAGGTTCCAGGGTTGTGCATTGAAGTCTGAGCAAACACCTTGCAAACATCAAAACACAATACATTTTTTGAGAATTTTAAATATCCCTGATAAAAAAGTACAACCGCCAATTAAAGAGCTGCACAAAGAAGTATTTGTGCGGCTCTGCTTCTAGGTCTGTTTGACAGAGACAAAGTGTTCAGGGCACACAATGAGATGCCTATCATTTGCACACAACCTTCCCAATGTCCACAATGCCTGTTCCAGAACAATGGGGGGACGGGGAGAGAAAGGCTGGTGACCAATGGAAGGAAGAGGTCTGGGCGCCCCTTGCTCTCTTCTTCTTCCGAGCTTAGCAGGATCTCAGCATTGGATTAGGTCACAAACTCATTATAATATAAATTAGCCTTACTAGGCTGGCAATGGAGACTCCTTCACCACATAGTAAGTGAAATACTATGTAGAACCAAGGAAAAGCTTCCCACATCCAAGACGTTTTCTCCATGTTGATGAAGGGAACTCTCCAAGGTACTACATCTATCAGAGGGGAGGATTCTGTCTGTCATACTTAGGGCATTCCATAGAATCCTAGAATTAGAAGGGAAACCAAGAAGACATCCAGGCCAAACCCCTTCTGCCAGCAGGAGGACACCATCAAAGCCCTCCTGACAGACAGACAGCCATCCTGTCTTACATAGGTCTGCCCTTGAAGACGGTTCGGAAACTATAGCTGGTGCAAAAGTTGATGGCCAGATTATTAACTGGAGCAAGTTACGGAGAGCAGTCAACCCTCCTGTTTAAAGAGCTCCAGTGGCTGCTAATAAGTTTCTGGTCCCAATAGAAGATGCAGGTTATCACCTATAAAGCTCTAAATGGTTCAGGACCTGCCTATCTGTGCAACCGCTTCCTCCCTTACAAGCCCACACGGTCCTTAAGATCTTCCAGGGATGCTCTTCTCTCGCTCCTGCCCCCGTCTCAGGCACAGTTGGCAGGGACGAGAGAGAAGGCCTTCTCAGTGGTGGCCCCCTGTCTCTGGAACTCCTTCCCCAGGGAGATTAGGCTGACACCCTCCCTAGCCACATTCTATAAGGAATTAAAGAGGTGGATGTTTCGCCGTACTTTCAATTGACAACTCCTATGACAAATGGCCTGTATCATGTCTTGAATTGTCATTCAATCGGATGTCCTATACTATATTAATTGATCCTGTTAATTTGCTCTGTTTCCATGATATTTCCTATACCGTTATACATTGTTATCCACCTTACTAAACCACTTATCCTTTAACTAGTTCATGTAGTGGTTCCCCCCACTCCAACCCTCTCCAAAATTCATTGTTGTTGCTATTATTGTTATGCTGTTTTACGCTGTTTTTATGCTGTCTTAATTGTTTTTGCTTTGTTTTTAATTGTATTCTGCCTTGGGCTTGGGCCCCATGTAAGCTGCCCTGAGTTTCTTCGGGGAGATAGAGGCGGGGTAGAAAAATAAAGTTGGGTTGTTGTAGGTTTTTTCGGGCTATATGACCATGTTCTAGAGGCATTCTCTCCTGACGTTTTGCCTGCATCTATGGCAAGCATCCTCAGAGGTAGTGAGGTCTGTTGGAACTAGGAAAAAGGGTTTATATATCTGTGGAATGACCAGGGTGGGACAAAGAACTCTTGTCTGCTGTAGCTAGGTGTGAATGTTTCAACTGACCACCTTGATTAGCATTTGGAAAATGGGTTTATATATCTGTGGAATGACCAGGGTGGGACAAAGGACTCTTGTCTGCTGGAGCTAGGTGTGAATGTTTCAACTGACCACCTTGATTAGCATTTGGAAAATGGGTTTATATATCTGTGGAATGACCAGGGTGGGACAAAGGACTCTTGTCTGCTGGAGCTAGGTGGGAATGTTTCAACTGACCACCTTGATTAGCATTTGAAGGCCTGACAGTGCCTGGAGCAAACTTTTGTTGAGAGGTGATTAGATGTCCTTGTTTGTTTCCTCTCTGTTGTTGTGCTGTTGTAATTTTAGAGTTTTTTAATCCTGGTAGCCAGATTTTGTTCATGTTCATGGTTTCCTCCTTTCTGTTGAAATTGTCCACATGCTTGTGTATTTCAATGGCTTCTCTGTGTAGTCTGACATGGTGGCACCTGATGAACCAACCAGGACACAGCATTTTATTTGAGAACACAGAAATGCTGGACCACTCTCACAACCACCATGTCAGACTACATGGTGGTATGTGTCAGGGGTGCTTTGAATGCAATATTCCTGCTTCTTGGCAGAATGGGGTTGGACTAGATGGCCCATGAGGTCTCTTCCAACTCTTTGATTCTATGATTCTAAGTCCTCCGTTCTGTAGTGCAGACTGCAAGGCACCCTGGCTGTTCCTCAGATCCAATCTATGCACCCGGCTGAACGGCTTGTCACTCAGCCGTGTACCCTTCCCGCTCAGGAACATTGTCTCTCCGTGCCCTCCCATTGTTTGGGGCTGGGGCTGGGCTTCCTATGGAAGGTCTGGGTATAAGAGGGTGCCACACGTTCTGCCTGGCTTGAAGAGGGACATCTCCCCTCCTGGCTGCATCATGCGCCTCTCCAGACTCCTCTTTTTCGGGGGGATCGTGGTGGTCTGCTCCCAGCCGACGGGGGCAGTGTGGTCAACGGCCAAACATTGGGCGGGTGAGTGGCATCCCACCCCGGGGACCCTTTCCCAAACCTTTCTTCTCCTCTTTAGCTGCATCTGCACTGTAGCATTCATGCCTTTTGGCACCACTTTGGTTGCAAAGGAGTCCTGGAAACTATAGTTTTACAAGGCCTTTTGCCTTCTTTGCCAAAGATTGCTGTGGCCTCACCAAAAGTACAGATCGCAGGATGCTATAGCATACAGACAGGGCAATTAGAGTGGTGCCAAACTGGTACCCTTTCTTCCTCCATCCTCATTTACTTCCTTTTTTCCCTCCTTTCTGTCAATGGTTGCATCTACACCAGGCATGGGCAAACTTTGACCCTCAAGGTGTTTTGGACTTCAACTCCCACAATTCCTAACAGCCTACCAGCTGTTTTGGACTTCAACTCCCACAATTCCCAACAGCCTACCAACTGGGTTTTGAACTTCAACTCCCACAATTCCTAACAGCCTACTGGCTGTGTTTTGGACTTTAGGTTCCACAATTCCTAGCAGCCTACCAAGTGGGTTTTGGACTTCAACTCCCACAATTCCTAACAGCCTACTGCCTGTGTTTTGGACTTCAACTCCCACAATTCCTAACAGCCTACCAACTAGGTTTTGGACTTCAACTCCCACAATTCCTAACAGCCCACCGGCTGGGTTTTGGACTTCAACTCCCACAATTCCTAACAGACTACCGGCTTGGTTTTGGACTTCAACTCCCACAATTCCTAACATCCTACTGCCTGTGTTTTGGACTTCCACAATTCCTAACAGCCTACTGGATGGGTTTTGGACTTCAACTCCCACAATTTCTAACAGCCTACTGGCTGTGTTTTGGACTTTAGGTCCCACAATTCCTAGCAGCCTACCAAGTGGGTTTTGGACTTCAACTCCCACAATTCCTAACAGCCTACCAGCTGGGTTTTGGACTTCAACCCCCACAATTCCTAACAGCCCACCGGCTGTGTTTTGGACTTCAACTCCCACAATTTCCAACAGCATACCAATTAGGTTTTGGACTTCAACTCCCACAATTCCTAACTGCCTACTGGCTGTGTTTTGGACTTCAACTCCCACAACTCCTAACAGACTACTGGCTGTGTTTTGGACTTCAACTCCCACAATTCCTAACAGCCTACCAACTGGGTTTTGGACTTTAACTCCCACAATTCCTAACAGCCTACCAAGTGGGTTTTGGACTTCAACTCCCACAATTCCTAACAGCCTACCAAGTGAGTTTTGGACTTCAACTCCCACAATTCCTAACAGCCTACCGACTGGGTTTTGGACTTCAACTCCCACAATTCCTAACAGCTCACCAGCTGGGTTTGAACTTCAACTCCCATAATTCCTACCAGCCTACCAGCTGGGTTTTGGACTTCAACTCCCACAATTCCTAACAGCCTACCGGCTTTGTTTTGGACTTCAACTCCCATAATTCCTAACAGCCTACCACCTGGGTTTTGGACTTCAGGTCCCACAATTCCTAACAGCCTACCAGCTGTGTTTTGGACTTCAACTCCCACAATTCCTAACAGCCTACCGGCTTTGTTTTGGACTTCAACTCCCACAATTCCTATCAGCCTACCGGCTTTGTTTTGGATTTCAACTCCCACAATTCCTAACAGCCCACCAGCTGGATTTACCAGTAGGCTGTTAGGAACTATGAGAGTTGAAGTTCAAAACACCTGGAGGGCCAACGTTTGCCCATGCCTGATCTACACTGTAGCTTGATGCCAGTTGGACTTCAATGGAATCCAAGCAGTTTGATATGGCAGAGAAGGTTAAAGTATTTGTGAAACTGCATCTCCCAAGATTCCATGGCACAGAGTAATATAATTGCATTCATTCTGCAGTTTAGATACATCTTTTGGTGTTATCAGGGTGCTGCACCTGAGCCAGGCCTTTCTTTGGGCCTCCAGTCACAAGTTGTCATTGTGATGTGCTGTCAAGTCGAGGACTGCCTATCTTAGAGATCATTTGTCCTTCAGCTAAGAGTTTGCCACTGCCTTTCTCTGAGGCTAAACTGTGCAAGGCCACCCAGGGTGCATCTACACTGTAGAAATAATGCCCACTGACCTTGCTTTTACTGCCATGCTTCGGTGCAGTGGGATCCTGAGATTGATAACTCCCTGAAGCATTCCCTCTATTCTGCCTTGGGTAGACCACATCTGGAATACTGTATCCAATTCTGGGCACCACAATTGCACCACAACCCTAACCCTTAAACTTCTATGTCTATTGTCTACCTTTTGTTTTGTGTACTTTCATATGTATTTTAAGGAAATATATTCTAATAAGTGTATTCTACAGAGGGTTTTTAAACAATCCAGGGAAGTCATGCTCCCCATGCTCTATTCTGCCTTGGTTAGACCACATTACCTGGAATATTGTGTCCAATTCTGGGCACCAAAATTGAAGAGAGATATTGACAAGCTGGAATGTGTCCAGAGGAGGGTGACTCAAACGATCAAGGGTCTGGAGAACAAGCCCTATGAGGAGTGGCTTCAAGAGCTGGGGATGTTTAGCCTGAAGAAGAGAAGGCTGAGAGGAGACATAATAGACATGTATAAATATGTGAGCTGAAGTCACAGGGAGGAGGAGGGAGCAAGCTTGTTTTCTGCTTCCCTGGAGACTAGGACGCAATGGAGCAATGGCTTCAAACTACAGAAAAGGAGATTCCATCCGAACTTTAGGAAGAACTTCCTAACTGTGAGATTTATTCATCAGTGGAACTCTCTGCTACAGAGTGTGGTGGAGGCTCCTTCTTTGGAGGCTTTTAAACAGAGGCTGGATGGCCATCTGTCATGGGGCGGGTGGCTTTGAATGCGATTTTCCAGCTTCTTGGCAGAAAGTGGTTGGACTGGATGGCTCACCGGGTCTCTTCCAACTCTAGGATTCTATGATTCTATTATCGGCATTCACCACACTTTGGCAGAAAAAGCTAAAGACTTTCTTAAACGACAACTCCCATCTCTCCCTAGCATTGAGCCATGGCCATTCAAGTGGGGTCAGTCAGTATTCATTCAACAGTGTACATTCACACCAGTACGTGTGAAAAAGATCTTGCAGTCTTCGTGGACAACAAGTTAAACATGAGCCAACAATGTGATGTGGCAGCAAAAAAAGCCAATGGGATTTTGACCTGCATCAACAGGAGTCTAGTGCCTAGATCCAGGGATGTCCTGCTCCCCATGCTCTATTCTGCCTTGGTCAGAGAGATGTTTTACATTTGGCCTTCCCATAGATTTTAATCGGTCTTATTGTTCATGTTGCATGATTGTATTGTCCATGTTTTATTTTAATTGCTTGTATTGTTGTTGTTATTGCTGTATTGTTGTATTTGGGCTCGGCCTCATGTAAGCCGCACCGAGTCCCTTGGGGAGATGGTAGCGGGGTATAAATAAAGTATTATTATTATTATTATTATTATTATTATTATTATTATTGGTCGGATACACATGGAATCACATTGTGTCCAATTCTGGGCACCACAATTGAAGGGAGATGCTGACTCTAAGCTTGAATGTGTCCAGAGTAAGGGCGCAACCAAAATGATCAAGTGTCTGGAGAACAAGCCCTATGGGGAGTGACTGAAAGAGGTGAGCATGCTTAGCCCGAAGAAGAGAAGGCTGAGAGGACACATGATTGGGGCCATGGATAAATATGTGATGGGAAGTCCGAGGGAGGAGGGAGCAAGCTTGCTTTCTGCTTCCCTGGAGACTAGGACGCAATGGAGCCATGGCTTCAAATGACAGGATATAAGGTTCCACCATAACATTAGGAAGAACTTCCTGACTGTGAGAGCTGTTCAGAAGTGGAACTCTCTGCCCTGGAGTGTGGTGGAGGCTCCTTCTTTGAGGGCTTTGAAACAGAGGCTGGATGGCCATCTACTTGGGTGCTTTGAATGCAATTTTCCTGCTTCTTGGCAGAATGAGGTTGGACTAGATGGCCCATAAGGTCTCTTCCAACTCTATGATTCTATGATTCTAATGACCTCATCACACTAGAGAATGGATCCACTTTAAATCCAGTTTCTGCCTCTTGCAGAATTCTGGGGTTTGTAATTTAGGGAGGCACCTTTAACAGCCTCAGCAAACTACAAACCCCAGAATTCTTCAGGAGGCAGAAACCGGATTTAAAGTGGATTCATTCTCTAGTGTGATAAAGTCCTACCAGGGGGAAATTTCTCCCTGTGATAAGCTTCAAACTACAAGAGAGGAGATTCCATCTGAACACGAGGAAGAACTTCCTGACTGGGAGAGCCGTTCAGCAGTGGAACTCTCTGCCCCGGAGTGTGCTGGAGGCTCCTTCATTGGAAGCTTTTAAACAGAGGCTGGATGGCCATCTGTCAGGAGTGCTTTGAATGCAATATTCCTGCTTCTTGGCAGAATGGGGTTGGACTGGATGGCCCACGAGGTCTCTTCCAACTCTTTGATTCTATGATTCTATGATTCTAGGTGATAGAACTCAAAGTGTGGTGGGGTCTCTTTCCATGGAGTTTTAAAAAGAGAGGCTGGACGGACAGCTGCCAAGCAGAATTGGGTTGGACTGGATGGTCTTTTGGATCTCTGCCCCTTCCATCAGACTTTTTGCCTTGGCTGAGCGTTATCCCCTCTGCCTCTTCTCCGCAGGTCCCTTTTCCGTGCTCCCAAGCTTTTGCCGGCTTCCTCCGGAGAGTGGCTCTTGCCTTGCCTTGTTCTCTCGGTGGTATTACGACACCTGGGCCAGACGGTGCCTGACCTTCACTTATGGTGGCTGTGGAGGGAATGCCAACAACTTTGAGACAAAGGAGGAGTGCGAGAGCAAATGTGACTACCCAGGTAGGAATCAGCAGGCCTTCTCTTGGAGACAGATACTCAACGTGCTTCAATAGCTCTTTCAAATAAGCATAAAGCTAGACCAGGTATGGCCAAACTTCAACCCTCCAGGTGTTTTGGACTACAACTCCCACAATTCCTAACAGTTGAGCTAGACCCAACTTTATTTTTATTTTAAGTATTAAATTGTGGCAAGTTCTTGGTGGTATGGGGATACTAAGCCACCTTGACTATCTCCTGAGGAATCTGTATCAGGACCAAGTAGAAACAGTCAGAACTGACCATGGAACAACAGACTGGTTCGAGATTGGGAAAGGCATACATCAGGGTTGTATCCCCTCACCTAACCTATTCCACTTGTATGCAGAACACATCATGCAACAGGCAGGGCTTGACAAATGCAAGGCTGGGGGGTGGGGGGAAATGCTCGAAGAAACATTAACAACCTCAGATATGCAAATGACACCACTTTGATGGCCGAAAGCGGGGAGGAGCTGAAGAGCCTTCTAATCAAGGTGAAAGAAGAAAGCACAAAACCTGGGTTGCAGCTAAACATCAAAAAAACCAAGATTATGGCAACAAGAAGGATTGACAACTGGGAAACAGAGGGAGAAAACGTGGAGGCCGTGACAGGGTTTGTATTTCTAGGTGCAAAGGTGACTGCAGATGCAGACTGTGGCCAGGAAATCAGGAGACGCTTCCTTCTTGGGAAGAGAGCAATGTCCAATCTTGATAAGATAGTCAAGAGTAGAGACATCAGACTGGCAACCAAGATCCATTGCCTAGTCAAAGCCATGGTCTTCCCTGTAGTCACCTACGGATGTGAGAGCTGGACCTTAGGGAAGGCTGAGCGAAGGAAGAGAGGCACTTTTGAATTGTAGTGTTGGAGGAAAATTCTGAGAGTGCCTTGGACTGCGAGAAGACCCAACCAGTCCATCCTCCAGGAAATAAAGCCCAATTGCTCACTGGAGGGAAGGAGATGAGAGGCAAAGACGAAGTACTTTAGCCACATAATGAGAAGACAGAAAAGCTTAGAGAAGGGAATGATGCTGGGAAACATGGAAGGAAAAAGGAAGAGGGGCCGACCAAGGGCAAGATGGATGGATGGCATCCCTGAAGTGACCAGCTTGACCTTGAAGGAGCTGGGGGTGTTGACAGCCCACAGGGAGCTCTGGCGTGGGCTGGTTCTTGAGGTCACGAAGAGTCGGAAGCGACTGAACAAATGAACAACAAATTATTTCTTCATTTTTTTGCCAGTTTATTGTCGAAGGCTTTCATGGCAGGAATCACTGGGTTGTTGTGACTTTTCTGGGCTGTCTTGCCATGTTCCGGAAGCATTCTCTCCTGTCGTTTCGCCTGCATCTATGGCAGGCATCCTCAGAGGTTGTGAGGTCTGTTGGAAACTGTTGCCAGTTGCTTGAGGGTCCTGTTTGCCTGAGTTCAGGTTAACTGAGAGTCTAGTGTGTTGTTGTTATTTAAAAATAATTGGGACTCAATTAACTCAGGTCAGAAGAGAGGAGAATTGGGTAAAGATGCCAGCAAGTCAAGGCAAAAGCAAACTGCCACAGCCTCCCCTAGCTTGGATGTAATTTATCATTAACTTGCTACTATCCAGCATTGTGCAGATATGCATTTTCTAATGCTGTTTATTAGGAATACTCATATCTGGCGTTAAGAATTTTATGTATGAATTTTATATTGGTGGGCCAGTCCTCTGATAGAGAGATAAAGGTAAAGAGATCAAGGTAGAGAGGTAAAAGCAGAGGTAGATATAAAGTGTCATTCTCTGCTGATGCTGTAGTTCTCTTTCATTTGTTATCTCTCAATCTGAGGTAGCATTCCTATCTATAGACTGCCTTCTTGTGGTTACATCTGAGCACTGCATACATACTTAACATATTTATTCATTTTGGGGGTAGGTTTTTTTTAGTAGAAACACCACCTCATATTTTAGTTAGGAGCTTGAAGGAAATGTGTACCAAGTTTGGTCCAGATCCTTCATGTCCTGTAGTTGTCTTTGAAGAACAAACATACAAACGTATGAACACTCTCAGATTGAGATAAAGATAATGATATACAATAGACTAGAATAACTTCATTGTCATTGTATATTGTACCATGAAATTAAATGTTTTACCCAGCAAACATCACAAAAACAACACACCCATCCCTCCATGCTCCAAACACCACCACTCAGCCCCCAATGTCACAACAATGCAAAGAGATCGAGAAAGAGAGGTAGAGAGATAGTGGTTGAGAGGTAGTGGTAAAGAGGTAGAGGTAGAGAGGTAGAAGTACAGGTAGAAATAGAGGTAGAGGTAAAGAAATAAAGGTAGAGAGGTCAAGATAGAGACGTTTAGGTAGAGGTAGAGAGATCAAGGTAGAAAGGTAGAACTAGAAGTAGTGGTAGAGAGGTAGAGAGGTAGAGAGGTAGAGAGGTAGAGAGGTAGAGAGGTAAAGGTAGAGAGGTCAAGGTAGAAAGGTAGAGGTAGAGGTAGAGAGATAAAGGTATAGAGATTGGGGTAGAGAGGTAGAAGTAGAGAAGTTGAGGAATGCGTAGGGATAGACACCGGGATAGAAAGATGAAGGTAGAGAGGTCAAGGTAGAGTTGTAGAAGCAGAGGTAGAGGTAAAGAGGTAAAGGTAGAGAGGTAGAAGTACAGGTAAAGATAGAGGTAGAGGTAAATAAATAAAGGTAGAGAAGTCAAGATAAAGAGGTCAAGGTAGAGATGTTTAGGTAGAGGTAGAGAGATCAAGATAGAAAGGTAGAACTAGAACTAAAGGTAGAGAGATAGAGGTAGAGAGGTCAAGGTAGAGAGTTCAGGGTAGAGAGGTAGAAGTAGTGGTAGAGAGGTAGAGGTCAAGGTAGAGAGGTCAAGGTAAAAAGGTAGGGGTTAGAGGTAGAGAGATAATGGTATAGAGATTGGGGTAGAGAGGTAGAAGTAGAGAAGTTGAGGAATAGGTAGAGATAGACATCGAGATAGAGAGATAAAGGTAGAGGTCAAGGTAGAGACGTAGAAGCAGAGGTAGAGGTAGAGAGGTAGAGGTAGTAATATATTTTGCCATCTTGGTCACACATGGCCCGGTTTTCATCTGTACAATGTTCAAAAGTATGTTGTTACACATACCACATTGTCAAAGAGCTTGATCTAGTCTGTTTGGCTTTGTGTTTCCTTCCCAGGGCCAGAGCCCAAGACAAGAACAACCACGCCGGAACCAGAAACGACAACACCAGCTCCAGGAACAACAACACCAGATCCAGGAACAACAACTCCAGAGCCAGGAACAACAACACCAGATCCAGGAACAACAACTCCAGAGCCAGAAACAGGAGGGCCGGAGCCATCACCATTCAAGCCTGGCACATGCCCTATTCTGATTGAAAACAACAGCACGATGTGTGGCGAGTACTGCATCACGGATGCCAGCTGCCCTGGAAATGAGAAATGCTGCGAGACCAGCTGTGGACATCAGTGCCATCTCCCACTGGAGGGTAAGAAGGAAAGGGCAGTTTCGTTCCTTGGCCTTGTTGGCTCACTATCATGAGATACTCAAAGACCCAACACAAGGGAAGGAGGAAAGGGCAGGTTCATCCTTGGCCTTGTTGGCTCACTATCATGAGATACTCAAAGACCCAACACAAGGTAAGGAGGAAAGGGCAGGTTTGTCCTTGGCCTTGTTGGCTCACTATCATGGGAAACTCAAAGACCCAACTCAAGGTAAGGAGGAAAGGGCAGGTTCGTCTTTGGCCTTGTTGGCTCACTATCATGAGATACTCAAAGATCCAACACAAGGTAAGGAGGAAAGGGCAGGTTCGTCCTTGACCTTGTTGGCTCACTATCATGAGATACTCAAAGACCCAACACAAGGTAAGGAGGAAAGGGCAGGTTCATCTTTGGCCTTGTTGGCTCACTATCATGAGATACTCAAAGACCCAACACAACATAAGGAGGAAAGGGCAGGTTCGTCCTTGGCCTTGTTGGCTCACTATCATGAGATACTCAAAGACCCAACACAACATAAGGAGGAAAGGGCAGGTTCATCTTTGGCCTTGTTGGCTCACTATCATGAGATACTCAAAGACCCAACACAACATAAGGAGGAAAGGGCAGGTTCGTCCTTGGCCTTGTTGGCTCACTATCATGAGATACTCAAAGACCCAACACAAGGTAAGGAGGAAAGGGCAGGTTCGTCCTTGGCCTTGTTGGCTCACTATCATGAGATACTCAAAGACCCAACACAACATAAGGAGGAAAGGGCAGGTTCATCCTTGGCCTTGTTGGCTCACTATCATGAGATACTCAAAGACCCAACACAAGGTAAGGAGGAAAGGGCAGGTTCGTCCTTGGTCTTGTTGGCTCACTATCATGAGATACTCAAAGACCCAACACAACATAAGGAGGAAAGGGCAGGTTCATCTTTGGCCTTGTTGGCTCACTATCATGAGATACTCAAAGACCCAGCACAACATAAGGAGGAAAGGGCAGGTTCATCTTTGGCCTTGTTGGCTCACTATCATGAGATACTCAAAGACCCAACACAACATAAGGAGGAAAGGGCAGGTTCATCTTTGGCCTTGTTGGCTCACTATCATGAGATACTCAAAGACCCAACACAACATAAGGAGGAAAGGGCAGGTTCGTCCTTGGCCTTGTTGGCTCACTATCATGAGATACTCAAAGACCCAACACAAGGTAAGGAGGAAAGGGCAGGTTCGTCCTTGGCCTTGTTGGCTCACTATCATGAGATACTCAAAGACCCAACACAACATAAGGAGGAAAGGGCAGGTTCATCCTTGGCCTTGTTGGCTCACTATCATGAGATACTCAAAGACCCAACACAAGGTAAGGAGGAAAGGGCAGGTTTGTCCTTGGTCTTGTTGGCTCACTATCATGAGATACTCAAAGACCCAACACAAGGTAAGGAGGAAAGGGCAGGTTCATCTTTGGCCTTGTTGGCTCACTATCATGAGATACTCAAAGACCCAACACAAGGTAAGGAGGAAAGGGCAGGTTCATCCTTGGCCTTGTTGGCTCACTATCATAAGATACTCAAAGACCCAACACAAGGTAAGGAGGAAAGGGCAAGTTCGTCCTTGGCCTTGTTGGCTCACTATCATGAGATACTCAAAGACCCAACACAAGGTAAGGAGGAAAGGGCAGGTTCGTCCTTGGCCTTCTTGGCTCACTATCATGAGATACTCAAAGACCCAACACAAGGTAAGGAGGAAAGGGCAGGTTCGTCCTTGGCCTTGTTGGCTCACTATCATGAGATACTCAAAGACCCAACACAAGGTAAGGAGGAAAGGGCAGGTTTGTTCCTTGGCCCTCAGCCTTTCCACTTCTTCTCTTTTCCAGTCAACCCTGGATACTGTCCAAAGGAAGAGGAGACAACCAGGAACTTCTGTGCGGGCAATTGCACCGAGGATTTGGACTGCGGCTTGAGTAGCCGTCTTCCCAAGAAGAAGTGCTGCAGATACAGATGCCGGCGGATCTGCAGGGAAGCCGATGAAGGTGGGGACTTTCTGGAGACATGACAGAGCCCTGGGGAAAAGGACAATGAGCCACATTCATATCCCAACATCCAGGAAACATATAAGGAAAGTTATATGCAGTTGCACAGGTTGAGTTCCCCTTACTGCAAATGCAAAAATGTCTTGCGACCAGACATTTTTAGGATTTTGAAATACCAGTATTAGCAGATAAATTGTGCATGAGGAACATGGGGAAAGGGGGCTAGTCACAGGTCTAAAAGACATATATAAATGAATTTACCAGTATATATGGTGTGAGGAAGCCGGGTAATTATCACTATCAACTTAGGAACTGTTTTGCAAAGGGACCACTAATTAAAGAGAGTTTATTTATTTTTGATAGCGTAGCTTGTGTTCAATGTCCCTGATTTGGTCTTTCTTCTTGTGCAGGGCTGTTTGACTTAGAGGAAACTGCATCAGAGGCAAGGCTTGAGGGAAACAGTAACAAATTTATTGGAGTATAACAGGAGTATATAGATTCAATGTTACTTCACTCTAGAGGCACAAACTTAGTTGGTTAGTCTAGATCTAGGGGTCATGCTCCCCATGCTCTATTCCGCTTTGGTTAGACCACTTTACCTGGAATATTGGGTCCAATTCTGGGCACCACAATTGAAGAGATGTTGAGAAGCTGGAATGTGTCCAGAGGAGGGCAACTAAAATGATCAAGGGTCTGGAGAACAAGCCCTATGAGGAGTGGCTTAAGGAGCTGGGCATGTTTAGCCTGGAGAAGAGAAGGCGGAGAGGAGATATGATAGCCATGTATAAATATGTGAGATGAAGCCACAGGGAGGAGGAGGGAGCAAGCTTGTTTAGTGCTTCCATAGTGATTAGGATGCGGAACAAAGGCTTCAAACTACAAGAAAGGAGATTCCATCTGAACATGAAGAAGAACTTCCTGACTGTGAGAGCCGTTCAGCAGTGGAACTCTCTGCCCCGGAGGGAGTGTGGTGGAGGCTCCTTCTTTGGAAGCTTTTAAACAGAGGCTGGATGGCCATTTGTCAGGGGTGATTTGAATGCAATATTCCTGCTTCTTGGCAGAATGGGGTTGGACTGGATGGCCCAGGAGGTCTCTTCCAACTCTAGGATTCTAGGATTTTATGATTCTAGGTGTGAGAAAGTGTGAGTCATAAGAATTGGGAGTCAATGTTTGGTAGTGGATTTTCATGTGTCAAGTTCCCTGTCTTGGGAGGTCTGAGTTAGGAGCTCTGTTCTTGAGTCTGTATCTTGTTTTCCTGTTTAAGTTCCATGCGTACTGTTTGGAATACAAATTTTGTTTCGAGTTTCAAGTCTTGGGGATTATAGTCAAGCTAGAGTATCCAACCTCTGGGTTATGTTCATGTTCATGCTTTCAAGTTTTTGGACATAATTCTGGTTTAAGTGCAACAAACCTTGGATTACAGTTTCTTGCTTCTGCCTTAAGTGACTTTTGGAATTTCTGTTCAGAGTTGGTCATTGGTTTTTCGTTAAGCTTCTGGAAATCTAGCTCATGGATGTATTTTGAAACTGTTTTTTTTTTCTATTATATACTTTTTTCTTAATAAACTTACTATTCTTGTTCATCTGTGTGGTCAGGCCCGTAGCCTGGGGGCGGGGGGGGGGGGTAGGTTAGGGGTTCAACCCCCCCCCCCCCCCCGGAAATTTTTCTGATTAAAAAAAACCCTGCTTTACTCATGAATTTTAACTGGTGAATCAAATCCCCATGCTAAGTCTATGAGACGCAAAAAATTAAGAGTCCCTCCAGAACTGCAAGCACTATCTCAAGCAAATATTGGCAATGTATTCACACTGTCATTACTTACGGTAATAGCCGATGTAGCGACGCAACCAAGTTAGGGGGGGGGGTGTTGAATGCTCTCATTAAGGAGGCCAGACTTGGTGGAGGTGGTTGACAGGGGCGGAGCTACAGGCTATGGAAGGCTGCTCTGCCCTCTGCTGTGCTCTTTGCTTCAGTGTGAGCTAGGAGGCAGGTTTCAATCCCCCCCCAAAAAAATTTCAACACCCTCCCAAATTTTCAACACCCCCCCCCATTTTCAACCCTCCCCCCAAAACATTTCTGGCTACGGCCCTGTGTGTGGTGTTTGGGTGAAAAGGGGATCAAGTAGGTGTCTGGGCTGAAACATGAGATCCAGTTAATTATCTCCAACTGCATTAATCATACAATGTAGAGGTTCCAATGGCATTAACTGTACAGTATAGGTGCACCCTAATGAGGTAGAGCCCCTGTTCTTCTCTCTTTCAGAGCACCCTGGCGTGTGCCCTAAAATGCCTGTTGTGCAGACCTTTGCCCCTTGCAACGACACCTGCAGCGATGACCGGGACTGTCCCCTGGAACAGAAGTGCTGCTTCACCGGCTGCAGCCTCGGCTGCCTCGATCCAGGTAGAGTGGCCAAGCATCGCTCCCTCAAGCAGCACCCAGTGGCCCCTCTGACCAACAGAGTGGCCAGCTGGCGGGCGCCACCTTTAGCCATGACTTTGGGGCTCTGGTCAGCACCACAGGTGCCATTCACAAGCAAACACACATTCAGAAAAAAAATATTTTCAAGGTCTAGACGCTTTGTTTAAGAACACAGAGTTGATCACAGTCCAGGAGGAAAGAAAAATACATTCTTATTGTTATTACACTGTGTAACAAAATAGGAGCCCCCAGTGGCACAATAGGTTAAACCTACTGATTGATGACCAACATGTCAGTGGATCGAATCCTGGGAGAGCGGGTTGAGCTCCCTCTGTCAGCTCCAGCTCCCCGTGTGAGGACATGAGAGAAGCCTCCCACAAGGATGGTAAAACATCAAATATCTGGGCATCTACTGGGCAACATCCTTGCAGACGGCCAATTCTCTCACACCAGAAGTGACTTGTCGTTTTTCAAGTTGCTTCTGACACACACAAAAAATTGAAAAAATTGGGAAAAAAATCTGTTCCTGGTTTGAAAGTGTTATTTCCTGTTTAATTGTGCAGAACTTACTTTGAAAGTAGTCGTTCTACTCCAGAAACTTCGTTTTTGGGGCATCACAAACTATGTTGAATTGGTTGCGACTTGATGACAAGATATTGATTGGGAAACTATAGCAACATGTACTGCAGGATATCCCTACCACAAAAACAATTATTTTTGCAATGTAATAAACTTTTCCCTTGGTTTTATGATAGAACCAATTAGGAAATGACATTTATAATCCAGGAACAATAATCATGTTATATGATGTCATTAGCAGCAGTAGTCGTGTATTCGGGATTCAATTAAGAGACGATAGCAGGATATTAATTATTGCTATTACAGATTTGTTTTAACAATTCTAGGTTTAATTCTCTTTTAACATTGATGTGTTGTTGGGTTTAAAAACTGCATTGCTTTTAATGGAAGCTGCTTTGAGTCTTGATTAAGAGAGGAAAGTGGAATATACATTATTATTATTATTATTATTATTATTATTATTATTTCAATTGCATTGCTTTCAATGTTTAAGAGAGGAAAGCAGAACAACAATTAAGAGTAGTACTAGTAATGTTTGGGACTTGATTAAGAGAGGAAAGCAGGATATCAATAATAATAATATTACAGATTACTTTTAACAATTCTAAACTCAATTCTCTTTTAATACTTAAATTTAGATTTTAAATTGCATTGCTTTTAATGATGTGAGTTGCTTTGTGTCTCTATTAAGAGAGGAAAGTGAAACATAAATTATTATTATTAGTAGTAATTAGATTAGGAGCCCCAAGTGGTGCAGCGGGTTAAACCGCTAAGCTGCTGAACTTGCTGACTGAAAGGTTGGCAATTTGAATCCGGGGAGCGGGGTGAGCTTCCATGATTAGGCCCAGCTTCTGCCAACTTAGCATTTCGAAAACATACAAATGTGAGTAGATCAATAAGGTTGCGCTTCGGCAGGAAGATAATAGCACTCCATGCAGTCATGCCTGTGGCCACATGACCTTGGAGGTGTCTATGGACTACGCCGGCTCTTCAGTTTAGAAATGGAGGTGAGCATCAGATTCCCAGAGTTGAACACAACTAGACTTTATGTCAAGGAGAAACCTTTACATTTAGTGGTTACACTGAATTGCTCATAACGTTTAAAAGAAGGAAGTGGGATATGAATTATTAATAGTAGTAGTAGTATTTTGATTGCATTTCTCCTAATGTTTTTTTTTAAAAGTGGGATATAAATTATTATTACTACTAGTAGTTTGCATTACTCATAAAATTTAAGAGAGGAGAATGAGATATAAATTATGATTATTATTAGTAGTAGCAGCAGTAGTATTTCAGAGAGGAAAGCAGAAAATAAATGATGATTGGAAGTAGTAGTATTGAGGACTCAGTTAAGACATGAAAGAAGAATATAAATGATTATCATTTGTTTGAGTAATTCTAGATTTAATTCTATTTTAATACTTAAATCTTGTAGGCTTTTTAAAATTTGCATTGCTTCTAATGTTGTGAGCAGCTTTGAGATTCAGGCTGGAGCAACACTACCCTATACCCCGGGATCTGATTCTAGGTTATCTGTTTATTCCAGATTATCTGGCAGTCTAGACCAGGCATAGGAAAACGTAAGCCTTCCAGGTGTTTTGGACTTCAACTCCCACAATTCCAAAACACCTGGATGGCCAAAGTTTGCCCATGCCTGGTGTAGACTCAAATAATCCAGTTCAAAGCCAATAATCCAGGATCAGATCCTGAGATATAGGGTAGTGTAGACAGTGGGATACAAATTACCGCATATACTCAAATACAAGCCGACCTGAATACAAGCCGAGGCACCTAACTGGGAAAACGGATTGACTCGAGTATAAGCCAAGAGTGGGAAATGGAGACGCTACTGCTAGATTTCAAAATAAAAATAGGTATGGTTTGCTTCTGTGCTTAACAGGAGGTTTAAGGTTTATTTATTATATTTATTATTTATTTACAGCTTTTATATTCCGCCCTTCTCCTCACCCCGCAGGGGACTCAGGGCGGATTACAGTGTACATATATATGGCAAACATTCAATGCCAATTTTGACATACAAACATATACAGACATACACAGAGGCTATTTAACTTTTTCTGGCTGCCAGGGGAGCTGTCGCTTTCATCCTCCATCTGCGACGCTGATGAAGCACTTCCGCATTCCCCGCATGCTTCCCTGCTGGAATGCTTCTTTATGGCCTCATAAATCAGTTAATTTAGCCTCCCCACACTTTAGGGTGGTACCTAATTTTCCTACTTGACAGAAGTAACTGTCTTTTGGGTTGCAAAGGTCGACAACAGGCTACACACAATTGGTTGGAAACCCACTCCAACCTGGGCTGATTTCGAACTCATGACCTTTTGGTCAGAGTGATCTTAATGCAGCTGACACTCAGCCAGCTGCGCCACAATCCCGGTGTTTTTGACTATTTTGCCGAGCACTTTTAAATTTTAATTATTACATTTGGCCCTGCCATAGATTTTAATTGCGTCATTGTGTGTACTTAATGTTATTGCTTTGTTTTTTTTATTTATTTTGCTGTATTGTTGTTGTTGTTGTTTTATTGTTGTATTTGGATTCGGCCTCTTGTAAGCCGCACCAAGTCCTTCAGGAGATGGTAGCGGGGTACAAATAAAGGTTTATTAACTATTATTATTATTATTATTTACATAAAACTATAATTTAAGATAAGAATTCCCAACTCTGACTCAACCATTATTCTAACCTTCTTCAATGTAAATGTGCCACTGCTTATGTATTCTTCCAATAATAATAGAGTTAATGTAATAATAATAATAATAATAATAATAATAATAATAATAATAATAATAGAGTAAAAATGGAAACATAATAAAAACAGTAATAATAGAGTAAAATAATGGATGGGGTCGCACTCCCCTTGAAGGCGCAGGTTCGCAGTTTGGGTGTGACCCTGGACTCATAGTTGAGCCTGGATCCCCAGGTTTCAGCGGTGACCAGGGGAGCATTTGCACAGCTCAGGCTCGTGCGCCAGCTGCGCCCGTATCTCGGGAAATCTGACTTGGCCACGGTGGTACACGCTCTGGTCACATCCTGCCTTGACTACTGCAACGCTCTCTACGTGGGGCTGCCCTTGAAGACGGCCCGGAAGCTTCAGCTGGTTCAGCGCGCGGCAGCCATGTTACTAACTGGAGCGGGTAGCAGGGAGCACACAACGCCCTTGTTGTCCCAGCTCCATTGGCTGCCGATTTGCTACCGGACCCAATTTAAGGTGCTGGTTTTGGCCTACAAAGCCCTAAACGGTTCCGGCCCAAAATACCTTTTGGACCGCATCTCGGCCTATGAGCCCACGAGGACCTTGAGATCGTCTGGGGAGGCCCTTCTCTCGATCCCGCCTGCCTCACAGGCACGTCTGGCGGGGACGAGGGAGAGGGCCTTCTCGGTGGTGGCCCCCCGGCTGTGGAACACTCTCCCTGCAGACATCAGACAGGCGCCCTCCATGTCCTTCCGAAAAAGCCTCAAGACATGGCTGTTCGAGAAGGCATTTAATTAAGTGCTATAACAATGTGGTAAAGATGACTGGAATGGAACAAGGAATATGAGATTGGTTATGATTCCACTATGAGACGAAGCGGATTTTTAGTGTAGCTTTGTAATTGTTGTGTAGTTTATATGTTGTTGTAATTGCCTCTTTGTAAATTGTCTTTTATGTGCGTGTACACCGCCATGAGTCGCCCTAAAGGGCTGAGAATGGAGGTTAATAAATGCATCAAATAAATAAATAAATAAATAAATAATATATTAATAACAACAACAAGAACAACAAGAACAGAGTAAAATAATAAATAACCTTGACTCGAGTATAAACCGCAGGGGGCTTTTTCAGCCTAAAAAAAGGCTGAAAAACTAGGCTTATACTTGAGTAGCAGTGGAACTCTCTGCCCTGGAGTGTAGTGGAGGCTCCTTATTTGGAAGCTTTTAAAGAGAGGCTGGATGGCTATCTGTCAGGGGTGATTTGAATGCAATATTCCTGCTTCTTGGCAGAATGGGGTTGGACCGGATGGCCCATGAGGTCTCTTCCAACTCTTTGATTCTATGAGTATATACAGTAAGCTATTATTCATGTTGTTATTGCTCCAGTTCGCAGCCATCAGTGCCAGCTGCCTCCTGATCGAGGCCCGTGCAGAGCCATGATACGGCGCTACTTCTATAGCCCTTTGCACAAGGCCTGCCTCCCATTTTATTATGGCGGATGCCAGGGCAACACCAACAATTTTAGGACTGTGGAGGAATGCCAGAAGACCTGTGGCAAAGTCGACCCAGGTAAGGGGCACCTGCCCAATGTTGCAGTCGGCGGGTTTTGCGGGCTCAGAAAGACAAAGAGGCACATTGGTTGAGCACTCTATCTATGGGTGCATCCACGCTACAAAAAGAATTCAGTTTGCACTTTAGAGATGAGGAGGAATGCATTTGAACTGCCGTGGCTCAATGGTATGGAATCCTGGGCATTGTAGTTCCACAAGGTCTTCAGCTTTCTCTGTCAAAAAGTGCTGGTGTCTCACTAAACTACAACTCCCAGGATTCCATAGTGGTGCCAAACTATTTATTTATCATGTCACTATCAACCAGACAATTGTATTACATTTTTAACAAAATTTTAACACTGGGCATGCATACTCAGCAGCAGAGTAGCATAGCGCAAGGACAGATGTCTTCACTGTATCTGGTTGTGATCCCCAGGTTGTGCCAGTCAGCTTGCGTATGATAGTGTTTTTAGCACCCACTTTTTGCTTGATGTTCAGGCAGTGCTTCTTGTAGGTCAGAGCACGGTCCAGAGTGACTCCCAGGTATTTGGGTGCGCTGAAATGCTCCAGTGGGATTCCTTCCCAGGTGATCCTCAGAGCTCAGGATGCTTGGCTGTTCTTGAGATGAAAAGCACATGTCTTTTCATCTCAAAACAGAGTGTGCAAGCTTGGTAGTGGATTAAATGTCCTTTGAGCAGTAGCTGGCCACTTGGATTGCCTCTGGTATTGCCGCAAGGAGGTCCTCCCTTGTGCATGTGGTAGGGCTCAGGGTGCATTGCAGCAGGTGGTCAGTGGTTTGCTCTTCTCCGCACTCGCATGTCGAGGATTCCACTTCGTGGCCCCATTTCTTGAGGTTGGCTCTGCATCTCGTGGTGCCAGAGCGCAGTCTGTTCAGTGCTTTCCAAGTCGCCCAGTCTTCTGTGTGCCCAGGGGGGAGTCTCTCATTTGGTATCACCCATGGCTTGAGGTTCTGGGTTTGAGCCTGCCACTTTTGGACTCTCGCTTGCTGAGGTGTTCCAGCTAGTGTCTCTGTAGATCTTAGAAAACTATTTCTTGATTTAAGTTGTTGACGTGCTGGCTGATACCCAAAACAGAGGGTGGACTGGAGATGTCACTGCCTTGGTCCTTTCACTATTGGCTGCTAATTCCCGGCAGATGTCAGGTGGTGCAATACTGGCTAAGCAGTGTAATTTCTCCAGTGCTGTAGGGCGCAGACACCCCGTGATAATGCGGCATGTCTCATTAAGAGCCACATCCACTGTTTTAGTGTGGTGAGATGTGTTCCACACCAGGCATGCGTACTCAGCAGCAGAGTAGCATAGCGCAAGGGCAGATGTCTTCACTGTGTCTGGTTGTGATCCCCAGGTTGTGCCAGTCAGCTTTCGTATGATGTTGTTTCTAGCGCCCACATTTTGCTTGATGTTCAGGCAGTGCTTCTTGTAGGTCAGAGCACGGTCCAGAGTGACTCCCAGGTATTTGGGTGCACTGCAATGCTCCAGTGGGATTCCTTCCCAGGTGATCCTCAGAGCTCGGGATGCTTGTCTGTTCTTGAGATGAAAAGCACATGTCTTTTCATCTCAAGAACAGACAACCTCTCTCTCTCCACACACAGATGTGTTCAAGCTGCCAAAAGAATAGCTGTTTTCTACTTATTGATTTTTAAACCTGACATTTCTCCGCATTCCTTCAGGATAGAATTCAAACTCCCACCTGAATGCAAGGATCTTCTAAAGTTATTATCATATCATCTGCAAATGTGTTTTAGATGGGTTAGGGATCAGCTGGTTTTCCCTGTAATAGGCAGGTGCCAAACTGCATTAATTCTATGATGTAAATGGTGATGCAGTCTTTCTCTCTCTGTCTCCACCTCTCTCTCTCCACATACAGATGTGTGCAAGCTGCCAAAAGAAACTGGGAATTGCCTGTCTTACGCAGAGTTCTTCTACTACAACTCAACCACCAGCTCCTGTGAGAAGGATGCTTTTTGTGGGTGCAAGATCAGCGGCAACCAGTTCCGCACCCAGTTGGAGTGCCAAATGGTCTGCGGACTCTTCCGTAAGATTCAAGACATTATTTATTTACACAAGTGTGCAATTTGTGGAGTTGCACAGAACAAATAATCTGAGATCAGATCCTGGGATTCCGTCCTGGGCCCGGTCCTGTTCAACATCTTTATTCATGACTTAGATGAAGGGTTAGAAGGCAGGATCATCAGGTTTGCAGACGACACCAAATTGGGAGGGATAGCCAATACTCCAGAGGACAGGAGCAGGATTCAAAGGGATCTTGACAGATTAGAGAGATGGGCCAAAAGTCACAAAATGAAGTTCAACAGGGACAAATGCAAGATACTCCACTTAGGCAGAAAAAACGAAATGCAAAGAGACAGAATGGGGGACAATGCCTGGCTCGAGAGCAGTACGTGTGAAAAAGATCTTGGAGTCCTCGTGGACAACAAGTTAAACATGAGCCAGGAATGTGATGTGGCAGCAAAAAAAGCCAATGGGATTTTGGCCTGCATCAATAGGAGCCTAGTGTCTAGATCTAGGGAAGTCATGCTCCCCATGCGCTATTCCGCTTTGGTTAGGCCGCATCTGGAATATTGTGTCCAATTCTGGGCACCACAATTCAAGCGAGATCTTGATAAGCTGGAATGTGTCCAGAGGAGGGTGACTCAAATGATCAAGGGTCTGGAGAACAAGCCCTATGAGGAGCGGCTTAAGGAACTGGGCATGTTTAGCCCGAAGAAAAGAAAGATGAGAGGAGATATGATAGCCATGTATAAATATGTGAGAGGAAGCCACAGGGAGGAGGAGGGAGCAAGCTTGTTTTCTGCTTCCCTGGAGACTAGGACTCAATGGAGCCATGGCTTCAAACTACAAGAGAGGAGATTCCATCTGAACATGAGGAAGAACTTCCTGACTGTGAGAGCCGTTCAGCAGTGGAACTCTCTGCCCCGGAGTGTGGTAGAGGCTCCTACTTTGGAAGCTTTTAAACAGAGGCTGGATGGCCATCTGTCAGGGGTGATTTGAATGCAATATTCCTGCTTCTTGGCAGAATGGGGTTGGACTGGATGGCCCATGAGGTCTCTTCCAACTCTTGGATTCTATGATTCTATGATAGAGGGCAGTGTAGATCCAGCCTGAGTCAAGTGTTCAAATTGCCAAATTGCATACCACTCCCTTGGCTTGTATTTGAGGCAAGCACAAAAAACTTTTTTTTCCAGCAGGACTGTTGGCATCTGATTTCTTTCCTTTTTCTTTCCACAGCAAGTCCGACTGATGACTGAATTGCAGGACAGCTTTGCAGCTCTTGGAACCGCATGCTTGCTCTGAAATAAAGATCTACATTTCCTCCGTAGCTTAAGTGGAATGTCATTCATTAACATTGGTAATGATGGAAACAGCATCTTAGGTAACACATTCACCTTGATTGCTGAGGCCTCATCTACAATGACAAACTGCATTATATGGTCAGTGTAGACTTATATAATGCAGTTTCAAATTGCATTTTATGGCAGTGTAATAGTGCCTTAGATTCTGACAGTTGCAGACCTTCCCACCTTTACAAGCTTTTTTTTTTTTACAATCTCTTTCCATATTGTAACATTATTATCATTGTATTGTCAAAGGCTTTCATGGCCGGAATCACTAGGTTGTTCTAGGTTGTTGTAGGTTTTTTCGGGCTATATGGCCATATTCTAGAGGCATTCTCTCCTGACTTTTCACCTGCATCTATGGCAAGCATCCTCAGAGGTAGTGAGGTCTGTTGGAAGTAGGAAAAAGGGTTTATATATCTGTGGAAAGACCAGGGTGGGACAAAGGACTCTTGTCTGCTGGAGCTAGGTGTGAATGTTTCAACTGACCACCTTGATTAGCATATAATGGCCTGACAGTGCCTGGAGCAAACTTTAGTTGAGAGGTGATTAGATGACCGCATAGGGAAGCTGATGAGGAAACACAACATACAAACTATCTACAGACCCACCAAGAAAATCCAAAAAATGCTAAATTCAGCAACGGACAAGAGGGATCCTCTCACTTCTGCAGGAGTCTACCGTATCCCATGCAGCTGTGGACAAGTCTACATAGGGACCACCAAACGCAGCACCCAGACACGAATCAAGGAACATGAAAAGCACTGCAGACTCCTTCAACCAGAGAAGTCAGCCATAGCAGAGCACCTGAGGAACCAACCTGGACACAGCATAATATTTGAGAACACAGAAATGCTGGACCACTCTCACAACCACCATTCCACGCAACACAGAGAAGCCACTGAAATCCACAAGCATGTGAACAATTTCAACAGGAAGGAGGAAACCATGAAAATGAACAAAATCTGGCTACCAGTATTTAAAAAAAATCAAAAATTACAACAGCACAACAACAGAGAGGAAACAAACAAGGACATCTAATCACCTCTCAACAAAAGTTTGCTCCAGGCACTGTCAGGCCATTATATGCTAATCAAGGTGGTCAGTTGAAACATTCATACCTAGCTCCAGCAGAGAAGAGTCCTTTGTCCCGCCCTGGTCGTTCCACAGATATATAAACCCATTTTCCTAGTTCCAACAGACCTCACTACCTCTGAGGATGCTTGCCATAGATGCAGGCGAAACATCAGAAGAGAATGCCTCTAGACCATGGCCATATAGCCTGAAAAAACCTACAACATCCCAATTATTATCATTAAATAAGTTAGATTTTTGGTAGGGATATTTGCTTCCTAATATTTGAAATTTTGGACTATCCGGAAACCTAGATTCTCACTTGAGTTTTTTGGTTCTTTTTAAGTCATATACTCAATCAAAATAGTTGTTTTCTACTTATTGATTTTTAAACCTGACATCACCCTGTATTCCTTCAGGATAGAATTCAAATTCCCACTGGGATGCAAGGATCTTCTAAGGTTATTATCGTATCATCTGCAAATGCTTTTAATTAAAACCCTATTCTATTTGCTCCTTTGAGGACTTTTTCAGCTCTTATTGCTCTGTTTAATACCCTTATCATAGAATCATAGAAGAAGAGACCACATGGGCCATCTAGTCCAACCCCCTGCCATACAGGACCATTGGTGTAGGCATGTCTTCAATTAGTATGTTTTAGGTTTAGTTTCATACGGTGTAGTTTAGGAGTTATATAGTATGATAGGGTTATATAATATGAAGATCTGCTTTAAATTGTCCTTATTTTTTCTATTTTTCTTTTCTTCTGAATAAAAATAACTATATCTAACTTTCCCAGTTGCACCCTGATCCATGTGCTGTGAATATATGCACATCTTGCCTCCCTTTCCCTTATGGCACATTTGCAAGGAAAGCCATGCTATAAATCCTTCCCATATCCATGCCATGGTTTAAGTCTGAAATTTGAAGGAGCTCTTCAGGTGCTGAACCACTTTTGGAGGATGCTGTTGAAACCTCAAGACTCCAAGACAGACTCCAACACCTGCAGCACCAGGAGTGCCAAGACACAGAGTCCACAGATTACCTTTCCCCCAGAAACCCCTTTTGAATAACCCCAGCAGACAACCTATGACCTGAATCCACCATGCTGCAGAAGCATGTGCACACATAGCAGGGCAAATCCCATCATCCCTGTAGGCAATAAACATAATCCCTTCACAATAGTTCTGTGTACTCAACAACGATCTCAGAAGTTACCCAATACCCAGCCACACTGTTAAATGAATGGAGGGTTCCGTCCTGGGCCCGGTCCTGTTCAACATCTTTATTAATGACTTAGATGAAGGGCTAGAAGGCAGGATCATCAAGTTTGCAGACGACACCAAATTGGGAGGGAGAGCCAACACTCCAGAGGACAGGAGCAGAATTCAAAACGATCTTGACAGATTAGAGAGATGGGCCAAAACTAACAAAATGAAGTTCAACAGGGACAAATGCAAGATACTCCACTTAGGCAGAAAAAACGAAATGCAAAGATACAGAATGGAGGACGATGAGGCCTGGCTCGATAGCAGTACATGTGAAAAAGATCTTGGAGTCCTCGTGGACAAGTTAAACATGAGCCAGGAATGTGATGTGGCGGCAAAAAAAGCCAATGGGATTATGGCCTGCATCAAGAGGAGCATAGTGTCTAAGGAAGTCATGCTCCCCATGCTCTATTCTGCTTTGATAAGACCACACCTGGAATATTGTGTCCAATTCTGGGCATCACAATTCAAGAGAGATATTGACAAGCTGGAATGTGTCCAGAGTGGGTGACTAAGGGTCTGGAGAACAAGCCCTATGAGGAGCGGCTAAAGGAGCTGGGCATGTTTAGCCTGAAGAAGAGAAGGCTGAGAGGAGATATGATAGCCATGTATAAATATGTGAGAGGAAGCCACAGGGAGGAGGAGGGAGCAAGCTTCCTTTCTGCTTCCCTGGAGACTAGGACGCAATGGAACAATGGCTTCAAACTAAAGAGAGGAGATTCCATCTGAACATGAGGAAGAACTTCCTGACTGTGAGAGCCGTTCAGCAGTGGAACTCTCTGCCCCGGAGTGTGGTGGAGGCTCCTTCTTTAGAAGCTTTAAAACAGAGGCTGGATGGCCATCTGTCAGGGGTGATTTGAATGCAATATTCCTGCTTCTTGGCAGAATGGGGTTGGACTGGGTGGCCCAGGAGGTCTCTTCCAACTCTTTGATTCCATGATTCTATGAATGCAGTTTAACTACCATGACAAACTACTCTAGAATCCTGGGAGTTGTAGTTTGGTGAGGCATCTGCACTCTTTGACAGAGAAGGCCAAAGACCTTGTGGAACTACAACTCACTGGATTCCACAGCATTGAGGGCCCTTCCAAACAGGCCATATATCGTAGGATCTGATCCCAGGTTTTCTGTTTATCCCAGATTATCTGGCAGTGTGGACTTACATATAAAACCTGGGATCAGAACCTGGGATATAGGGCCTGTCTGGAAGGGGCCTGAGCCACGGCAGTTCAATTGGGGTCAAACTGCATTCATTCTATGGTATGAATACACCCAGAGAGAGGCCTCTTGGACCCTATACATTCCTTCATGTCAGGAAGACAGAAGGGGATTCAGGATCTACAGTGTCATTTGTGGGGATCCGAAAGGAATGGATCCAAAAGGATAGGCCTTCATTTTCTGAGAACTGAGAACTCTTCTACACAAGCTTGTGGCTCTGCATGTGCAACTGACCAGGTCTGTGTGGCAGAGACCTGCTGTTCTTTGAGCACAATGAGATTGCTATCAGTCTACAATACCCTAGACTAATATCTCTTGCGGTGCCGTTAATGCCATTGTATGAGATCAAAGTCACATCAAGAACAATGAGAGACTCCTTTGGAGTCTGGAAAGAAAAGTCCTGCAAGTCAAGGCATCCCAGTCACAAGTGGAAAATAGTCTGGAACTGAGGTAAATGAAGGACTCTTATTTGCACATAGAAGCTAATAAAATATGGGATGGACAATGCCATTGTGAGGTGGTTTAGGAATTGCTTAACCGGTCGAATCCAAAGGGTGCTCCTCAATGGTTCTTCCTCATCCTGAAGAGAAGTGGACCCTGGGGGACCAGTGCTATTCGACGTCTTTATCAATGACTTGGACGATGGACTCGAAGGCATGCAGATCAAATTTGCAGAGGAAACCAAACTGAGAGGTTCAATGTATTGTCGAAGGCTTTCATGGCCGAAATCACTGGGTTGTTGTAGGTTTTTCCGGGCTATATGGCCATGTTCTAGAGGCATATTTTCTCCTGACGTTTCGCCTGCATCTATGGCAAGCATCCTCAAGGGTAGTGAGGTCTGTTTGGAAGTAGGAAAATGGGTTTATATATCTGTGGAATGACCAAGTTGGGACAAAGAACTTTTGTCTGCTGCAGCTAGGTGTGAATGTTTCAACTGACCACCTTGATTAGCATTTAATGGCTTGGAAGTTCCTGGGGGAATGTTTTGTGAGAGGTGATTTGATGTGCCTGATTGTTTACTCTCTGTTGTTTTGCTGTTGTAAAAAAACATTCCCCCAGGCACTTCCAAGCCATTAAATGCTAATTAAGGTGGTCAGTTGAAACATTCACACCTAGCTGCAGCAGACAAAAGTCCTTTGTCCCACCCTGGTCATTCCACAGATATATAAACCCATTTTCCTACTTCCAAACAGACCTCACTACCTCTGAGGATGCTTGCCATAGATGCAGGCGAAACGTCAGGAGAAAATATGCCTCTAGAACATGGCCATATAGCCCGGAAAAACCTACAACAACCCAAACTGGGAGGGATAACGAATACCTCAGAGGACAGGATCCAGATCCAAAATGACCTTAAGAGATGAGATAACTCACTGGCCAAAAGGAGCAAAATGCATTTCAACAGGGAGATAAAGGGTGGGTGAAACCTAGGTTGAAAACAGTAGATGTGGAATGGATCTTGGGGTCTCATCAGTTGAAGATGATCCGACAAAACCAACAAAAAAGCCAACACAATTCTAGGCTGCATCAAGAGGGGTTTAGTGATCGTATTATAGTTCCATTCTCTTTGGTCAGACCACAACTGGAATAACCCTGTCTCCAGTTCTGGGCAAAGCAATTCCATTAGGATATTGACCAGTGGGAATCTGGCCAGAGAAGGATGATCAAGATGGTTAAGGGTCTGGAAGGAAAGTCCAATGTGAAGAAGCATTGGGAGCTGGGGAGGTTTGGCTTGGAGAAGACAAGGTTGAGAGAAGAGGGCATGAGAGCCAGGTTTCAGTCTCCAGAGTAGTAGAAAGCCATACTCCATCTAAGATAGGACACTCTTTGAAAGGAGTGTCATATCTTAGATGAAGTATGGCTTTCTGCTACTCTGGAGACTGACACAATAGAGCAATAGGTTCAACTTGAGGAGAAGAGATTCCACCAAAACGTTAGGAAGAAACTCTTGAGGGCAAGAGCTGTTTATTAGTGGACGATGCTGCTTGGAAGTCTGCTGGAGCCTCCTTCTCTGGAGGCTTTGAAACAGAAACTGAATGACCATCTGTCTGAAAGGTTGGGTTGTG
This sequence comes from Anolis sagrei, assembly GCF_037176765.1. Lineage (NCBI taxonomy): Eukaryota > Metazoa > Chordata > Lepidosauria > Squamata > Anolidae > Anolis > Anolis sagrei. The sequence continues at coordinate 245,740,263 of NC_090024.1, read as the reverse complement.
TATCCTCTGCATAGCAAAAGGAGGTTGGGCTGGATGACCTCTGGGAGTCCCTTCCAACATTCTATGGAGCTACTATTCAAAGATCCCTGATAGATCACTTCAGACCCAAGAACCATCTTCTCTGGTTGTACTGTCTCCAGCCACATTCAGCTAGAAGCTTGTTTGTTCACCAGAATTACGTCTGTTCCATTGTAAGCCATTCTTTGGACTTTTGGAAGAGTTTGTGCAAGGATGAGGTGCATTTTGAAAAATGGACTGCATTTCCAGACAAGTGCAAGATTCAGAGTGGAAGAAGGGAGTCTATGCAACCTGGCTGACCATCTCCTCAAGCACATCAGTCAGCTGCCGATGTGTTTTACGGATCAGAGGCATCTTTCAATTTGGACGAGTGTCTTTGCAGCTTCCTTATCTGGCTTTGAGAGATATTGGCGACCTAAGAGAAGGCATGCAATACACAATGAAACTCAAGCAATACTAAAAGGTTGGTTGCAATAGCAAACACCAATATAGAAGGTCCCAAATCAAACAAAGCCACACTCCAGCTTTGATTCTATATCCAGCTCTCCAAATGGTGAGATTTCCAGGGAACATGATCCTGGCTTTTGGGTTCCTTGGAATGGGACACTGGAGACATTTCACGTTCTATGTTTTCTTTATGAGTCTGTATTGCTTTATTGATTTACTTTATTTTTACCTTGCCTTTCACCCAATATTGGGAGAGAAGGTGGGTAACAATAAATACTATGTAATAATAATAATAATAATAATAATAATAATAATAATAATAATCTTTATTTATACCCCGCTACTATCTCCCAAGGGACTCGGTGTGGCTTACATGAGGCCGAGCCCACACACAACAATACAAGCAATACAACAATACAAGCAACAATAACAATACATGCAATTAAAATAAATCACATAGACAATAACATGCGCATTGACAATAGTACAACACACTTTAAAAATCTAGGGCTAGGCCAAATGTAATTAAAAAATTAAAATGATGCTGGACATGGACGAGATAAGGAGGTGGGGCATTAGTGGAAACATATGAGCAGACCTAAATCAGTATAAAGTGCTTTAGAGGGTTCATTATTCTGGGAAGGCACACTGGAACAACCACGTCTTCAAGCTCCTCCTAAAGACTACCAGAGTTGGGGCCTGCCTGATGTCCTTAGAAAACGAGGTCGAGGGGCCACCAACGAGAAGGCCCTCTCTCTCATCCCCACCAATCGCACTTGTGATGCAGGTGGGAGCACGAGCAGGGCCTCTCCAGATGATCGGAGAGATCGTGTGGGTTTGTATACAGAAAATGTAAATGAAAATGATGTGAATTCATTAAAATATAGGCTGAGGAAGCCACAGGGTTGGGTTTTCAAGACCTGAGCTGCTCATAACAGGGAGTTTTGGTTTGCTAGGTCTTCACTGCCCAAGAGTGCTGGTGCCTTGGCAAACTACAGCTCCCAAGTTTTCACAGCATGGAAGCATGGCAGTTAAGGTGGTGTCAAAATACATTATTTATTGAGTGTAGATGCACTCTCATCTATAGAGTCAGTGTAAGCTCATATGGTGCTGTTGTTTGGGGATTGGGCCATGACTCTGAAGTTGTGGGTTCATTTTGTGGGTCTCAAAGTCACATAGCCTTGCCCAATCCCTTGATATATAAATGTGTTTGATCCATATCAACTGGGGCTGATTGCTATCATGGCTGTTTTGGAGCAACAGTAGTTATTTGGCAACCTCTCCTCCCTTTCTGACGTCTGGTATAAGAACAAATTGTCTGCCAGCTGCTTGCCAAAGTGTCAAGGAAGAAATGAGGAAGGGAAGTCTTCTTCTCCTGGTGGCCTTTGTGGCTTTCTGGGCCAGGAGACCTCCTGTGTCGGCTAGAAGAAGGAGGAGAGGTAGGTTCTCCAGCCAGCACTTTTGGGTCTCCTTATGGCAGTGGTTCTCAACCTGTGGTTCCTCAGGTGTTTTGGCCTACAACTCCCAGAAATCCCAGCCAGTTTACCAGCTGTTAGAATTTCTGGGAGTTGAAGGCCAAAAACATCCGGGGACCCCAGGTTGAGAACCACTGCCTTATGGGATGGATTGGGATAGGACAATTGCCCCTTGGCATGAAGGGTGACTAGCTTTTTGAAATGCAAATAGCAGCTGCTGGAGATGATGGGAATTGATGGAGAGAAGGGTTGCACATCAGTGAAATGGAGAATGGTTTGGGCATCCTGGAGGAGAAGAACCTCCTGACTTTGAGAGCTATTTAGCAGTGGAATCTTCTGCCTTGGAGTTCCATGAAGGTTTTTAAGCTGAGGCTGGGTGGCCATCTGCTGGGAGGATGTGGGTTGTATTTTCCTTCCTGACAGAAGGGGGTTGCATTGGATGCCCTTTGTGGTCTCTTCCATGATTTATGATTTTATGACTATATTCTCCTGTGTGAGCCCACCCAACTCAGAGGAGGTCCTTCTCTCCATTCCACCATTGCTACTAATATCTATGGTGGAAACATTTGGACTCCTGTATCCACTTCTGGATTCATGATAGGTCTAAAAATACCCAAAAGGCACCAGATTCCATCTCATCATGGAAGCTAAGCAGGGTCATCGCTGGCCAGGACTTGGGTGAGAGACTGCTAATGCATACCAGCTAGAATTAGGCGAGACCTCATTTGGAGTCCTGTGTCAAGTTCTGGGTGCATGACTTTATGAAGGATATAGACAAGTCAAAGTGTATTCAGAGAAGTGCATTAAGGATAATAAGAGGAAGGGAGGAGAAAACCTATCAGGAGAAGTTGAACAAGTTGGGCACCTTCAGCCAGGTGAAAAGAAGTGACGAGCGGAGTGCTGCAGGGTTCCGTCCTGGGCCCGGTCCTGTTCAACATCTTTATTAATGACTTAGATGAAGGGTTAGAAGGCAGGATCATCAAGTTTGCAGACGACACCAAATTGGGAGGGATAGTCAATACTCCAGAGGACAGGAGCAGGATTCAAAGGGATCTTGACAGATTAGAGAGATGATGGGTCAAAACTAACAAAATGAAGTTCAACAGAGACAAATGCAAGATACTCCACTTTGGCAGGAAAAACGAAATGCAAAGATACAAAATGGGGGATGCCTGGCTCGAGAGCAGTACGTGTGAAAAAGATCTTGGAGTCCTCGTGGACAACAAGTTAAACATGAGCCAGGAATGGGATGTGGCGGCAAAAAAAGCCAGTGGGATTTTGGCCTGCATCAAGAGGAGCCTAGTGTCTAGATCTAGGGAAGTAATGCTCCCCATGTTCTATTCTGCTTTGGTTAGACTACACCTGGAATATTGTGTCCAATTCTGGGCACCACAATTCAAGAGAGATATTGACAAGCTGGAATGTGTCCAGAGGAGGTCAACTCAAATGATCAAGGGTCTGGAGAACAAGCCCTATGAGGAGTGGCTTAAGGAGCTGGGCATGTTTAGCCTGAAGAAGAGAAGGCTGAGAGGAGATATGATAGCCATGTATAAATATGTGGGAGGAAGCCACAGGGAGGAGGGAGCAAGCTTGTTTTCTGCTTCCCTGGAGACTAGGACAAGGAACAATGGCTTCAAACTACAAGAGAGGAGATTCCATCTGAACATGAGGAAGAACTTCCTGACTGTGAGAGCCATTCAGCAGTGGAACTCTCTGCCCCGGAGTGTGGTGGAGGCTCCTTCTTTGGAAGCTTTTAAGCAGAGGCTGGATGGCCATCTGTCAGGGGTGATTTGAGTGCAATGTTCCTGCTTCTTGGCAGAATGGGGTTGGACTGGATGGCCTAGGAGGTCTCTTCCAACTCTTTGATTCTATGATTCTATGTTAGACTGCCTTGAAAGATGCATAGTTTCTAACCTGGGGAAGTAATAATCTGACGATATTGCATGCTGGTCAGGACTCATCTGGGATCCTATGTTCAATTCTCATTATTGCCATTGTAGGAAGGATAGAGACAAGTTAAATAAGATTCAGAGAAGAGCAACAAGGGTGACATGAGTTATGGAGAGCAACAATTATGAGGAAAGGTGGAGTAACTGGGCCTGTCCAGCCTGGTGGAAAAGGGACTAGGTGATATGATTGCCTTCTTTAATTTCTTCCAAGGTTGCACCAGAGAAGATCAGGCAGGCCTGTCCTCTATTGTCCCAGAAGGGAGGATCAGCTGTAATGATTTGAAGTTACAGGGAATAGATTTCCACTGAACATTAAAAAGAATTTCTTGAGAGTGAGAATACTTTAGCAATTAACCTGATTGGTCCTAGAGAGAAGGTGAGGGTCTCTTTCCATTCTGCCTCCCATGCTCTTTAACATCTACATGAAACCGCTGGGAGAGGTCATCCGGAGTTTTGGAGTTAGGTGCCATCTCTAAGCAGATGACACACAACTCTACTACTCTTTTCCACCTAACTCCAAGGAGGCCTCTCGGGTGCTGGACGAGTGTCTGGCCACTGTGGCTGTCTGGATGAGGATGAACAAGCTGAAGATTAATCCCGACAAGACAGAGGTCCTCCTGGTTGATCATAAACCAGATTGGGGTATAGGTTGGCAACCTGTGTTGGACGAGGTTGCACTCCCCCTGAAGTCACAGGTCCACAGTTTGGGTGTCCTCTTGGATTTATCACTTATGCTTGAGGCTCAGGCATCGGCGGTGGCCGGGAGGGCCTTTGCACAATTAAGACTCGTGTGCCAACTGCGACTGTACCTTGTGAAGGCAGATCCGGCCAGGGTGGTCAATACCTTAGTCACCTCCAGATTGGACTACTGTAATGCACTCTATGTGGGGCTGCCCTTGAAAACGGCTCGGAAATTCCAATTGGTCCAACGGGCAGCAGCCAGGTTGTTAACTGGGGCTCCTTGCAGGGAGAGGTCAACCCTCTTGTTTAAGGAGCTCTACTGGCTGCCATTCATTTTCCGGACCCAATTCAAGGTGCAGGTTCTCACCTACAAAGCCCTTAACGGTTTGGGACCCGCCTACCTGCATGACCAAATCTCTGTATACGAACCCATGCGATCTCTTCGATCATCTGGAGAGGCCCTGCTCACGCTCCCACCTGCATCGCAAGCGCAATTGGTGGGGACTAGAGAGAGGACCTTTTCGGTGGTGGCCCCTCGACTCTGGAACTCACTGCCTAAGGACATCAGGCAGGCCCCAACTCTGGCAGTCTTTAGGAGGAGTTTGAAGACATGGTTGTTCCTGTGTGCCTTCCCAGAATAATGATCCCATAGCACTTTGTCCACTTTGTCCAGAACTGACCACGGAACAACAGACTGGTTCAAGATTGGGAAAGGCGTCCGGCAAGGCTGCATCCTCTCACCCAACCTTTTTAACTTGTATGCAGAACACATCATGCGATGTGCGGGGCTTGATGAATGCAAGGCTGGGGTGGAAATTGCTGGAAGAAACATGAACAACCTCAGATATGCAGATGACACCACTCTGATGGCCGAAAGCGAGGAGGAGCTGAGGAGCCTTTTAATCAAGGTGAAAGAAGAAAGCGCAAAAGCCGGGTTGCAGCTAAACATCAAAAAAACCAAGATTATGGCAACAAGAATGATTGACAACTGGGAAATAGAGGGAGAAACCGTGGAGGCTGTGACAGACTTTGTATTTCTAGGTGCAAAGATGACTGCAGATGCAGACTGTAGCCAGGAAATCAGAAGACGCTTCCTTCTTGGGAGGAGAGCCATGTCCAATCTCGATAAAATAGTAAAGAGTAGAGACATCAGACTGGCAACCAAGATCCATTGCCTAGTCAAAGCCATGGTATTCCCTGTAGTCACCTACGGAGGTGAGAGCTGGACCTGAGGGAAGGCTGAGCGAAGGAAGATCGATGCTTTTGAGCTGTGGTGTTGGAGGAAAGTGCTGAGAGTGCCTTGGACTGCGAGAAGATCCAACCAGTCCATCCTCCAGGAAATAAAGCCCGACTGCTCACTGGAAGGAAAGATACTAGAGACAAAGTTGAAGTACTTTGGCCACATCATGAGGAGACAACAAAGCCTAGAGAAGGGAATGATGCTGGGGAAAGTGGAAGGAAAAAGGAAGAGGGGCCGACCAAGGGCAAGATGGATGGATGGCATCCTTGAAGTGACTGGACTGACCTTGAAGGAGCTGGGGGTGGTAACGGCCGACAGGGAGCTCTGGCGTGGGCTGGTCCATGAGGTCACGAAGAGTCGGAGACGACTGAACGAATGAACAACAAAGCACTTTGTCCTCCAAAGCACTTTATATTGTTTTAGGTCTGTTTGTATGTTTCCACAAATGGCCCATCACTTTTTCGCCCATGTCCAGCATTATTTTTAAATTTTAATTACATTTGGCCTAGCCATGGATTTTAAAGTGTGTTGTCCTACTGTTAATGCTTATGTTATTGTTTTATTGTCTTGTTTGATTTTAATTGCTTGTATTGTTGTTGTTATTGCTTGTACTGTTGTATTCTGGGCTCGACCTCATGTAAGCCGCACCGAGTCCCCTGGGGAGATGGTAGTGGGGTATAAATAAAGATTATTATTATTATTATTATTATTATTATTATTATTATTTCTTTGGATGTTGAGAAGAACCCTTACCTTTAGCAGCCAGAATGTGGGCCTAGCGAAGTCCTGGCGGCCATCTTAGGATAGGGAAACAGGGAGACGTCAAGTTAGGTCAGGTTTTCTTAGAGGGGGCGTGTCCTAGTCCAGTAAGCAAAGAGCAGATGGCCAGGATTGGTTAGGAATAGGGGCGGAGCCTAATATTCAAATAGATGAAAAAAGTGTACCTTTTGAATTTGAGGCTTGAGTTTTGACAGTTGGTATTTAACAGTTGGGAATTAGGTAGTCGGTTAGTGTTCACTGTTGGATAGTGCAAGATAGGAGAATTGGGTTAATCTTTTGTAGTATTCAAGGGCTAGAGGAATTAGCCAGGAATACTGACAGTGGGAACAGGACCTTGCTTATGGTCTGCTTCTTTTATTCCTGAGGAAGGCTGGGCCAAGGTTGTTTGGCTAGATTCCAGAAAGTGGGAATTTGGTTTGGAATTATCATCAGAGATTAGTTTCCTGAGATAATCTCCTGTTTGTTAACTCTAGATTTGAACCCAGTACCCATCTAAGAATTGTACATCAAACGTAACCAAAAGCTTTTGTGCCATTCACTTACAGAAACCATTACGCATTTGTACCAGAAGAGTTTAAGCCTATTAAATAAAAGTTTTATTATAGTTAACACATTATAACAGCCTGTGTGTGCATGTCATTGATATTTAAACCCTCTGAGGAAAATAAACACCATGGTAATCCAGAAGCAGAGGTGGCCCTAGGTAATTTTCAATGGTAAGCAAACAGTATTTTGGCAACCCCCCCCCCCCCAAACAAAAAACTGAGATATATTTTCTGTTTGTCATGGAAGTTCTGTGTGCCATATTTGGTTCAATTCCATCATTGGTGGAGTTCAGAATGCTCTTTGATTTTAGGTGAACTATACATACCAGTAACTACAACTCACATATGTCAAGGTCTATTTCCCCCAAGAGCACCTCAAGAGCGCCCCTGGGCAAAATCAACTCTACTGCAAAGGCTTACTTTGCGTAATGGTTGAGCCGCCCCTGTTCAGAAGGGTGTTACTAAGGATCCTCTCCACACATATAACTCAGCTTGAATATCAAACAAAAGGTGGCAGCGAAAACAATGGAAGAAACAGTCACAAAACCTCTCAGTTCAGACGTCATTCAAATATATCTATACACAGTTATATCTTTCCCTCTTTTATCAATCCCCTTCCTGTGATATTCCTTATAAAAGGGTGGCACCTTGTGGGATTCACTAATTCAGAATCCCCTGTTCCTTCTCCCTGCTAAAAGAAGTTCCTTGGTGTGAGAGTTTTATAATAATAATAATAATAATAATAATAATAATAATAATAATAATACTTTACCTGCTACCATCTCCCCAAGGGACTCGTTACATGAGGCCGAGCCCACAATACAACAGTAAACAATAACAACAATAATTCAAAACAATAAATAAACTCATAAGCAAAACTAAGCAATAAACATTAACAATAACACGACGCGTTTAAAAACCGATGGCTGGGCCAAATGTAATAATTAAAAAATTTAAAAATAATGCTGGGCATGACAAGGTGACATATAACTGGGATAGAAATTTTGGAGAGGGAGGAAATGTGCAGACAATCTTAGATCATTAATAAAGTGTGTTTAGGGACATATTGCTGGGAGTTTCCTTATTCTGGGAAGGCACACTGAAACAACCACGTTTTCAGGCTCCTCCTAAAGACTGCCAGAGTTGGGGCTTGCCTAATGTCCTTGGGGAGTGAGTTCCAGAGTCGAGGGGCCACCACCGAGAAGGCTCTCTCCCTCATCCCCACCAATCGCGCTTGTGATGGTGGTGGGAGCGTGAGCAGGGCCTCTCCAGATGATCGAAGAGATCGTGTGGGTTTGTACACAGAGATGCGGTCACGCAGGTAAGGAGCTCCACTTATTTATTTTTATTTATTTATTATTTAAACGTATATGCGGCCACTCCCCTGGGGTTCGGAGCGGCTTACAAGAATAGCTAAAATCTAACACAATTTAAAAGCAATTTAAAACAATTTAAAAACAACAGGTATGTCTTACATGCCCTGCGGAAAGCTGGTAAGTCCCGCAGGGCACGAACTTCGGGTGGCAGAGCATTCCAGACTGATGGCGCCACTGCTGTGAAGGCTCTGCGTCTGGTTGCCGTTAGACGCAAGGTCTTGACTCTGGGGACTTCCAAGAGATCTTGGTCCTCAGAACGGAGGGATCTCTGGGGTTGGGAGGGGGTGAGGCGGTCCCTCAGATACATCGGCCCCAGACCATGCCAGGCCTTAAAGGTGAGTACCATCCCTTTGAAAGTGATCCATTGCTCAATGGGTAACCAATGCAGCTGTAGTAAGATTGGTGTTATGTGGCATGTCATCAGAATTCCCGCAAGAAGCCAAGCAGCTGCGTTTTGTACCAACTTGAGCTTCCGAATCACCGACAGAGGAAGGCCAATGTAGAGGGTGTTACAGTAGTCCAGTCTGGAGATGACCGTGGCCTGGATCACTGTAGCTAGGTCATCCCTGGACAGGGAGGGGGCCAGCCGTCTAGCCTGCCACAGGTGAAAGAAGGTGGTTCTGCTCACGGCGGAGACCTGAGCCTCCATTGTCAGTAGAGGGTCCAAAAGGACTCCCAGACTCTTGACCAATGACGACGGGCGTAACGCCTCGCCATCCAGGGTGGGCAGATGGATGTCCCCACTGCCCGGTTGACCCAGCCATAGGATCTCCGTCTTTGCTGGATTCACCCTCAACCTGCTGGCACGCAGCCATCCAGTCACGGCCTCGAGGCACTGATGGAAATAATCGGGTACAGAGTCCGGTTGGCCTTCCATCTTCAGCACCAGCTGAGTGTCATCGGCATACTGATAACACTCCAGCCCAAAACCTCGAACCAGCTGAGCAAGTGGTCGCATATAGATGTTAAACAACAGAGGGGAGAGAATGGCCCCCTGAGGAACCCCACAGGATAGAGGGGACCTCTCGGAGACCAGGCCTCCCCTCTCCACTCACTGTCCACGGTTGGGAAGAAAGGAGGGGAGCCAGTTTAAAGCTGTCCCCCTGATTCCAGCAACAGCAAGGCGGTGGGTCAAGAGATTGTGGTCGATTGTGTCAAATGCTGCTGTGAGATCCAATAGCAAGAGCAGCGCTGACCCGCCCTGGTCAAGCTGGCATCGAAGGTGATCCGTGATGGAGACCAGCACAGTCTCCTAACCCTACAGGGGATATTTTAGCTCAGGAAACATGGGAGCTATAGTTTGGTGAGGAACCAGCCCTCTTTGGTGTTTCACCAAACCCCTACAACTCCCATCATCCCATAAAAATGAGCCATGGCAGTTAAAGTGGTGCCAAACTGCATTCATCCTGCAGTGTAAATGCACCTGTAGTCCAATGCCCAAACCATTTTGCCATGCTCCTCTGAATCCTAGAGTCCTGGGCAGAATCCAAACCATTGCTTTGTTAGATGATGAGGATGATTCCTCCTCAAAGATTCCTCTTTTATCCTTCCCCATTGAGTTGTTGCCTGCATGAAATCTCAGCCTGCTCACTCTCCACTTTCCCTGCAGAGTCGTCGTCATCTTCTGAGGAACGTCAACCAATCCCACCTGGTAGGACCTCCTGCTTTCTTCTCCTGGTTGGTGGTTTGGCTTGGGACAGCCCCATTCCCCCAGGCCTCTGCTTGGGAATTGTGTTCAAAGTATCCCTTCTTCTTCTCTCTTTTCTCTTTCTAGTCCAAAGAATGCAAGAGGCAGAGACGGGGCAATGGCAATGCCCAAGGCATGCAAACAGCAGAGATGAGGACTGTGGGGCCTTCTGCTCCTTGGATGGCCCTTGCCCCGAGAATGAGATCTGCTGCCAGTACGACTGCTGCCAGGAGTGTCTGCTCCCCATTGATGGTAGGAGATGCCAGTCCTTGTGCAAGAACAAAACATGCCCACATTCATCTCATGACATGACTGGAGTATGAGAGCCTCAGTTTGGTCACCTTGACTCCTGAGGAATGTTCAGGTTTGGTTTGATCAGTCTCCAAAGAACTCTCCCCCTTATTCACTATCCAGCTTTGACAACTGAATGCAGGAACCTGGCAGCCATGGCCATTGACAGTCAGGGCTTGGCTTCCTCTGCATAGCCATATAATTGGGAGTGAACCAAGTGAGGACCAATGCAAACCATTGAGGTTTATGGAGATGGTGGTTTGCAAGTAGCTTAGAAGGAAAGCCAGGTGAGCACCATTGAGGGCCATGAAAGTTTGGGACTGACACACATCTTCTACACATGTGCGCATTATGTAGTTGCTGGAAGGAGGGCAGGGGAAGCCAAGCAGGGGAAAGAGCCATAAATTGTCATGATGATGAAGGCCTCCCCTGGAATCTTCTGGAATCCTCCAGAGATCTTGTGAGATTATATTAATGTCAAGTTTTACAATGTATTCTAATGTAATATAGCTGAGTCATGCACTGCTAATAGGCTTCTATTGGAAATGCTGAGTCATGCATTAACTGTATATAGGGAATTATTCGGGGAATGTGTTCTGGCCTGGTCCAGGTGATTGTTAATGATGCAATCCTGGGTCTGAGTTAAGTCAATGAGTTGGGAACCAATCAGAGATTGCTATGTGTAAAGATACAGAATTGTATATAAGGAAGTCATGTACAGTGTATTCTTTCTCCTTGTGCTGTGATGCTGTTTGCTAAAGGCTCTGTGTAATTTAATAAAAGAACCTGTCTGCTAAGACAAGATATAACTGTGTGCTGTGGTAAGTTTGTAGTGTCATCTAGACTGGAGGGGGGGGGGGGACAATAGTAAAACTGACAATGGCCGGGCATGTGCTCAAGTGCCTGTGGAGAGTTCCAGCGTGTCTGCAGACTGTGGGAGCAGTTGACTGAAAATACTGTGCAGGAAGAAGCTCCTGGAAAGCGCTGAAGTTGTGCAACTGATCTGCTGCTGAATTGTGAGATAAAGCGTGACAATTAATGACTTGGAAGATGGGAATAGAAGCCATGCTTAATGCATTTGCAGAGCAGCCCAAACTGGGAGGGATAGCTAATGTCTCCCAGAACTTACGATTGGGATCCAGAATGAGAAGAAAGGAAGCCTGTTTTCTGTGGCTCTGGAGACTAGAAAACAATGGAGCTATGGGTGCCTATCTCTCTGGAGGGTTGGGATTACATCTTCCTATCTGGGTGATGTGGGTTAGGCCGGATGTCCTTTGGGTGTCCCTTCAAGGGTCTGGAGAACAAGGGTCTGGAGAACAAGCCCTATGAGGAGCGGCTTAAGGAGCTGGGCATGTTTAGCCTGAAGAAGAGAAGGCTGAGAGGGGATATGATAGCCATGTATAAATATGTGAGAGGAAGCCACAGGGAGGAGGAGGGAGCAAGCTTGTTTTCTGCTTCCTTGGAGACTAGGATGCCAGGGAACAGTGGCTTCAAACTACAAGAGAGGAGATTCCATCTGAACATGAGCAAGAACTTCCTGACTGTGAGAGCCGTTCAGCAGTGGAACTCTCTGCCCCGGAGTGTGGTGGAGGCTCCTTCTTTGGAAGCTTTTGAACAGAGGCTGGATGGCCATCTGTCAGGGGTGATTTGAATGCAATATTCCTGCTTCTTGGCAGAATAGGGTTGAACTGGATGGCCCAGGAGGTCTCTTCCAACTCTTTGATTCTATGATTCTGACTCTTCTGACTCAGCCCCTGACTTTCTGCCTTCTCTTTGTGTGTTTGTCCAGAGCATCCTGGCTACTGCCCCAAGTCCAACCCTAGCTACGTCGATGTTTGCCTGACAAACTGCACCAGTGATGCTGAATGCGGGACCAACCAGAAGTGCTGCCAGTGGGGATGTGTCTCCACCTGCGTTGATGCAGAGCCAAGTAAGGATGAACCTGGAAGGGGGGCAGATGGGGATGGGATAAGGAAGAGAAGGCATTGCAGAGAATGGGACGGTGATCCAGCAAGAAGAAGGGAAAGGGCCTTTAGTTATTTATTTATCATGTCAGGGGCAACCAGACCATTGTATTACATTTCTAACAGAACAAAACAAACAAACAGATTTAAAAAAACCCACAAAGTTTGCAAATTTGGCATTCTATTCAATGTCCTTTGACCAGTATCTGGCCCCTTGGAGTGCTTCTGGTGTTGCCGCAAGAAGGTCCTCCCTTGTGCATGTAGCAGGGCTCAGGGTGCATTGCAGCAGGTGGTCAGTGGTTTGTTCTTCTCCGCATTCGCATGTCGTGGATTCCACTTTGTGGCCCCATTTCTTGAGGTTGGCTCTGCATCTCGTGGTGCCAGAGCGCAGTCTGTTCAGCGCCTTCCAAGTCGCCCAGTCTTCTGTGCCCAGGGGGGAGTCTCTCATTTGGTATCAGCCATTGATTGAGGTTCTGGGTTTGAGCCTGCCACTTTTGGACTCTTGCTTGCTGAGCTGTTCCAGCAAGTGTCTCTGTAGATCTTAGAGAACTATTTCTTGATTTAAGTCGTTGACGTGCTGGCTGATACCCAAACAGGGGATGAGCTGGAGATGTCTCTGCCTTGGTCCTTTCACTATTGGCTGCTACTTCCCGGCAGATGTCAGGTGGTGCAATACCAGCTAGACAGTGTAATTTCTCCAGTGGTGTAGTGCACAGGCACCCCGTGATAATGCGGCATGTCTCATTAAGAGCCACATCCACTGTTGTAGCGTGGTGAGATGTGTTCCACACTGGGCATGCATACTCAGCAGCAGAGTAGCATAGTGCAAGGGCAGATGTCTTCACTGTGTCTGGTTGTGATCCCCAGGTTGTGGCTTCAGTTGGAGATGCTGCATTGAGTTGTTGGGAATTGGACTAGATGGCCTCTGGAGACCCCTTTCAGAAGGGCTTTAGTGAGAGATCCTGCATTGGGCCATTAGGGTTGGACTAGTTGGTCTCTGGAGATCCCTCCCAGAAGCTCTTTAGTGGGAGATCCTGCATTGAGTAATTGGGGTTGGCCTCTAGAACTAGGTGGCCTCTGGAGACACCTTCTCAAAGGACTTTAGTGGCGGAACCTGTCAGTAATTTATAGATGAAGCGCTTTTACTTCACACAAAGTCAGCAGCCTCATTTTCTTCTCACTTAGAGCGCATTTTATCTTTATTTACATTTCCCAAACTATATAGAAATTCACACTCACTCGTGGTCCATCAAAGAGGAAATCAATCATGGTGTCTAAGATATTTATCAGGTCCCATTATTCAAAGTCTGCCTACAGATGTGACATGCAGCTCTTTTTCTTTTGGTCTAGGTATGTCCAGACCACTCCTCTATCTTAACACTTTCATACTTGGTTTTGGTCACTATATTATTAGCAGAATTGATTTTTACCTTTACATATATATAGGAACTCCCACAGATCCTGCATTGAGTAGTTGGGGTTGGACTAGATGACCTCTGGGGATCCCTTCCAGAAGGGCTTTAGTGGGAGATCCTTCACTGAGCTCTTAGCATTGGGCCAGATGGCTTTTCAGGACCCCTTCCAGAAGAGCTTTAGTGGGAAATTTTGCATTGAGCCATTAGGGTTGGACTAGATGGCCTCTGAGGACCCCTTCCAGAAGGGCTTTAGTAGGAAATCTTACACTGAGCCATTAAGGTTGGACTAGATGACCTCTGAGGACCCCTTTAAAAAGGGTTTAGTGGAAAACCTTGCATTCAGTCATCAGGGTTGGACTAGATGACCTCTGAGGACCCCTTTAAAAGGGTTTAGTGGTAAACCTTGCATTCAGTTATCAGGGTTGGACTAGATGACCTCTGAGGACCCTTTTAAAAAGGGTTTAGTGGGAAACCTTGCATTCAGTCATCAGGGTTGGACTAGATGACCTCTGAGGACCACGTCCAGAAGGGCTTTAGTGTGAAATCTTGCATTGAGCCATTAGAGTTGAAGTAGATGACCTCTGAGAACCCTGTGCAGAAGGGCTTTAGTGGGAAATATTGCATTGAGCCATTAGGGTTGGATTAGATGACCTCTGAGGACCTCTTCCAGAGGGGTTTTAGTGGGAAATCTTGCAATGAGCCATTAGGGTTGGACTAGATGATCTCTGAGGGCCCCTTCCAGAAGGGCTTTAGTGGGAAATCTTGCATTGAGTCATCAGGGTTGGACTAGATGACCTTTGAGGACCCCTTCCAGAAGGGCTTTAGTGGGAAACCTTTCATTGAGTCATCAGGGTTGGATTAGATGACCTCTGAGGACCCCTTCCAGAAGGGCTTTAGTGGGAAAGCTTGCATTGAGCCATTAGGGTTGGACTACACGATCTCTGAGGATGCTTTCAGAAGGGCTTTAGTAGGAAATCTTGCATTGAGCCATTGAGAAGGGCTTTAGTGGGGGATCCCGCATTGCATTGTTGGAGTTAGACTAGATGACCTCTGTTGGGGGTTGGAGTAGATGGCATCTGTGTGACCCCTCCCTACTCTTCTATGATTCCATGGTATCTTATTTGTATCTTGCACAGGAAGAAAGATGGCAAATCATATAATATCGAATTATGCTGCCATGTGTGTTCTTTCCCTAGCTCACCCAGGAGTGTGTCCGCAGAAGAGAGTGACACGAAATGATGCTCCTTGCACAACCAACTGCAAGAATGACCAGGAGTGTCTCCCGTGGCAGAAATGCTGCTTCACAGGATGCAGCCTCCAATGCACAGACCTCCAGGAAGGTAACAACAAGCATCGCATAAAACCACTTATTAATGCTTCCTCTTCATCTTGGAAAGAAGTGATGAGCAGAGTGCCTCAGGGTTCCGTCCTGGGCCCGGTCCTGTTCAACATCTTTATTAATGACTTAGATGAAGGGTTAGAAGGTAGGATCATCAAGTTTGCAGACGACACCAAATTGGGAGGGATAGCCAATAGTCCAGAGGACAGGAGCAGAATTCAAAACGATCTTGACAGATTAGAGAGATGGGCCAAAACTAACAAAATGAAGTTCAACAGGGACAAATGCAAGATACTCCACTTTGGCAGAAAAAATGAAATGCAAAGATACAGAATGGGGGACAATGCCTGGCTCGAGAGCAGTACGTGTGAAAAAGATCTTGGAGTCCTCGTGGGGAGGAAGGTGAACATGAGCCAACAATGTGATGTGGCGGCAAAAAAAGCCAATGGGATTTTGGCCTGCATCAAGAGGAGCATAGTGTCTAGATCTAAGGAAGTAATGCTACCCCTCTATTCTGCTTTGGTTAGACCACATCTGGAATATTGTGTCCAATTCTGGGCACCACAATTCAAGAGAGATATTGACAAGCTGGAATGTGTCCAGAGGAGGGCGACTAAAATGATCAAGGGTCTGGAGAACAAGCCCTATGAGGAGCGGCTTAGGGAACTGGGCATGTTTAGCCTGAAGAAGAGAAGGCTGAGAGGAGATATGATGAGAGCCATGTATAAATAGGTGAGAGGAAGCCACAGGGAGGAGGAGGGAGCAAGCTTGTTTTCTGCTTCCTTGGAGACTAGGACGCGGAACAATGGCTTCAAACTACAAGAGAGGAGATTCCATCAGAACATTAGGAAGAACTTCCTGACTGTGAGAGCCGTTCAGCAGTGGAACTCCCTGCCCCGAGTGTGGTGGAGGCTCCTTCTTTGGAAGCTTTTAAACAGAGGCTGGATGGCCATTTGTCAGGGGTGATTTGAATGCAATATTCCTGCTTCTTGGCAGAATGGGGTTGGACTGGATGGCCCATGAGGTCTCTTCCAACTCTTTGATTCTATGATTCTATGATTTCCAGCCCAGAAAGCCATCTATTTGCTTATTTTCTTTCCAGCCTAAGACCCTAGGCATCTCCACGAACCATCCTTGTACTTCTCCCAGTTTTCTCCTGTTCAAGTACATTCTCCTCTAAACTAAAGAGCCACCGCTCTCAAGCAGAGAATTCTAAGGACAGGGGCATGATAATAAAATAGTTTTATTTTGGATACGCCATAGGGTTTGAAGAGAAGTGGGGGAAACATTACTTCTTAAGACCCTTTTGGGTCTTGTAACACCTGTGAGATGCGAGATACAGTTTGAGGCCATTTTAATTGTCATGGCTCGATGCGATTGTAGTTTGGGGGGACACTGTCATTTCTTAATAGGGAAGGCTAAGGACCTTGTAAAACTACAACTTCCAGGACTCCACAGCACTGAGCTATGGCATTTCAAGTGGGGTCAAACTGCATTCATTCTATAGTGCAGATAGGATCATAGAATCCTAGAGTTGGAAGAGACCTCATGGGCCATCCAGTCCAATCCCATTCTGCCAAGAAGCAGGAAAACCACATTCAAAGCATGGCCTCCAAATGAGAAGCCTCCACCACAAGCCTTAGTCTTGGATGCATAACTTAAACTTAAGTCTACCAGTACCAAAGCTTTTCCTACCAATGTCTTGTCCTCAGTCTCAAAGGCGATACAAGATTCCTTTGCAAGACAAGATAGGGTCAATAGAGTGAGAGCTGGCATGGTTTGAATCCTTACTTAGCCATGAAAACCCACTGTGTCATGTTGGGTGAGTCACACTCTCTCAACGTCAGAGGAAGGCAAGGGCAATTCCCTTCTGAACAAACCTAACCAAGAAGATCTTTTGATTGGTTAAACTTTAGGTTGCCATGAATTGAAAATGACTTAAAGACCCATAGCAAGATTAAAAACAGAAACAAAGCCGTTGTTAGAGACCTTCAAAGCCCATCCAGTCCAGCTCCCTTCTGCTAGACAGAATGACACAACAAAATCTCTCATGACAGATGTTCACCTAGTCTCAGAACAACAACATAAGAGAAGGAGATTCCCAGGCAGTCTATATTTCTCTAGGGTTGGAAGTGTTGCACTTCAGGATAGGAAAAGCCCTCTGACTTTAAACACCACACCGTTGGATAGAGAAAACAATTCTTTTATTGAAGATAATTAAAAAGCAGGAAAGTAAAAAAGTACTTTAAATAAATAGGTAAATAATCCAATTAGGTAGGAAGATGACCAGGAACAAAGTAGTCCAGGGTAATAGTCCAATGAAGTCCATAAAAACAAAGTCAAAACTTGCCAGATAAAATGCAAGAAATCATGAAACATGAATCCAAGGCATGAATATAAAAACATAAAATCCAAAAATCAAAACCATGAAACAAAGGCATTTAAAACATGAATTTTCCAAGCAAAGCTTCCATGAAACCAGGATGAGATCTTGACTTGATTCCAAACGATGCTTCATCTGACTACATATCCTGCACTTGGGACTTTTATCTCCTCATTAGCTATGTCTCTAATACTCAGAAATTGGTTTTGCTTTAGCTAAGAATGTCTTATCTTTTTCTCTCGGAGCCTGGCAGAACGCCAAAGCTACTGTTCAGCTCTCCTGTTTTGACTGATCTCCTCTTGTCTATCTATTTGCTCATTAATTTCTCCAGCTGGGCCAGGTGCCGAGCTGTTTTCATGTTCTCTATCATGGGAACTCTCTGTTAACAATTCAGACCATTGTTACCACCATCATCCCCACACCCCTCAGGGACATTCTCATGGGAAACTACGCTTTGAACAGGGATCGCCTGGTCATTCTCTGCATCAATATCATTGGTCAAACCATTGCTATCTTGAAACTCATTGACATCACTCCCTACATCCAAAGCACCCTGATCCTGAAACACAATCACAGGCTGAGCTCCAACGGGAAGGGACTCCCAAAGACCACCCACTCCAATTCTATTCTGCCAAGCAGGGAGACACAATCAAATCCCTCCCAACAGATGACCCATCCAGCCTTTGTTAGAAAACTTCTGGAATGCCTGGCTTTGCCCATTGCCCTGTTCAGAAAATACGCAGCAAAAATCAGTGATGTGAAAAGGAGACATCCCCCAAACTTCTAAAATATCCTTCCCCCCCCCCCCTTTCCCACAAGATTTATCCTACTTCCTGGGTTGTTGTAGGTTTTGTATTGTAGTAATGTATTGTTGAAGGCTTTCAAGGCCAGAATCACTGGGTTGTTGTAGGTTTTTTCGGGCTATATGGCCATGGTCTAGAGGCATTCTCTCCTGACGTTTTGCCTGCATCTATGGCAAGCATCCTCAGAGGTAGTGAGGTCTGTTGGAACTAGGAAAAAGGGTTTATATATCTGTGGAATGGCCAGGGTGGGACAAAGGACTCTTGTCTGCTGGAGCTAGGTGTGAATGTTTCAACTTACTCCCTGCCTGTGCTGGCCCATCAATAAATCAAGTTGTAACCCTTAAGTTCAGCTCAGCAGAGCAGCTATTTGCTTTATTTACACACAGCATATGTACAAGCATGAGGTCACCATGTAAAGAGAAGGTAACTTGGCACATGCATATATATGTATGGCTTCCCTTATCAGTGGTTTCCACCTTCAGATATGATATTTGTCTTATTTGGAAGGTCCTACTCAATGCCTTAACCTCTTCTAGCCTGGTTTTCCCAGCACATGCTAAAGAATGGATTTTTCTACTGCACATATATTCAGTAGTAGCCTATTGTTTTAATTTGTCTGACCCTCCCCACCCCTCCAATCCTGTGTAAATCCTGTGGCAGATATCTGTGCGCTCCCCAAGGATTCTGGCTCCTGCACCTTATCCCTGACCTACTACTACTTCAGCTTCTCCACCAAGACGTGTGAGCAATTTCAGTACAGCGGCTGCAAAGGGAATGCAAATCGGTTTTACACCAAAGAGGAATGCATGCAGGTGTGCGGAAAGACAGGTGTGTAAAGGTGGGATGAAAGATAGTTTATAGGGGAGAGGGGGCTGAGGGTGATGGGGAGGCCGGAGAGCGTTACGCAAAAAGGACGAAACAGCTGTATCTGATTCTGCCTTGTCCCTGGAAAATTATACATCCCTAACTATAAATGACTATTTTAAAGCCTTTGACTGTGTGGATCATAATAATTTGTGGCAAGTTCTTGGTGGGATGGGCATACCAAATCACCTTGTCTCTCTCCTGAGGAATCTGTATAAGGATCAAGTGATGCGGCAGTAAAAAAAGCCAATGGGATTTTGGCCTGCATCAATAGGAGCCGTCTAGATCCAGGGAAGTCATGCTCCCCATGCTCTATTCCGCTTTGGTTAAACCACACCTGGAATATTGTGTCCAATTCTGGGCACCACAATTCAAGAGAGATATTGACAAGCTGGAATGTGTCCAGAGGAGGGCGACTAAAATGATCAAGGGTCTGGAGAACAAGCCCTATGAGGTGCGGCTTAAGGAGCTGGGCATGTTTAGCCTGAAGAAGAGAAGGCTGAGAGGGGATATGATAGCCATGTATAAATATGTGAGAGGAAGCCACAGGGAGGAGGAGGGAGCAAGCTTCCTTTCTGCTTCCCTGGAGACTAGGACGCAATGGAACAATGGCTTCAAACTACAAGAGAGGAGATTCCATCTGATCATGAGGAAGAACTTCCTGACTGTGAGAGCCATTCAGCAGTGGAACTCTCTGCCGCGGAGTGTGGTGGAGGCTCCCTCTTTGGAGGTTGGATGGCCATCTATCAGGGATGCTTTGAATGCAATATTCCTGCTTCTTGGCAGAATGGGGTTGGACTGGATGGCCCATGAGGTCTCTTCCAACTCTAGGATTCTATGATGTGCGGGGCTTGAGGAATGCAAGGCTGGGGTGAAAAATGCTGGAAGAAACATTAACAACCTTAGATATGCAGATGACACCACTCTGATGGCCAAAAGCAAGGAGGAGCTGAGGAGCCTTCTAATCAAGGTGAAAGAAGAAAGCGCAAAATCCGGGTTGCAGCCTACATAAAAAAACCCAAGATTATGGCAACAAGAATGATTGACAACTGGGAAATAGAGGGAGAAAACATGGAGGCAGTGACATTGTATTTCTAGGTGCAAAGATGACTGCAGACGCAGACTGTGGCCAGGAAATCAGAAGACGCTTCCTTCTTGGGAGGAGAGCAATGTCCAGTCTTGATAAAATAGTGAAGAGTAGAGACATCACACTGGCAACCAAGATCCATTGCCTAGTCAAAGCCATGGTCTTCCCTGTAGTCACCTACGAATGTGAGAGCTGGACCTGAGGGAAGGCTGAGCGAAGGAAGAGAGGCGCTTTTGAGCTGTGGTGTTGGAGGAAAGTGCTGAGAGTGCCTTGGACTGCGAGAAGATCCAACCAGTCCATCCTCCAGGAAAGAAAGCCCGGCTGCTCACTGGAGGGAAGGAGAGGAGAGACAAAGTTGAAGTCCTTTGGCCACATCATGAGAAGAAAGGAAAGCTTGGAGAAGACAATGATGCTGGGGAAAATGGAAGGAAAAAGGAAGAAAGGCCGACCAAGGTCAAGATGGATGGAAGGGATCATTGAAGTGACTGGATTGACCTTGAAGGAGCTGGGGGTGGTGACGACCGACAGGGAGCTCTGGCATGGACTGGCACAGCTGAGTATCAGCTGCATTAAGATCACTCTGACTAAAAGGTCATGAGTTCAAAGCCAGCCCGGGTTGGAGTGGGATTCCAACCAATTGTGTAGCTTGTTGTCGACCTTGGCAACCCGAAAGATAGTTGCATCTGTCAAGTAGGAAAATTAGGTACCACCTTGTGTGGGGAGGCTAAATTAACTAATTTATGAGGCCATAAAAAAGACTCCAGCAAAGCATGCGGGGAATGCGGAAGTACTTCATCAGTGTTGCAGATGGACAATGAAAGTGACAGCTCCCCTGGAGGCCAGAAAAGGTTAAATAGCCTCTGTGTATGTCTGTATACATTGTATGTCAAATTGGCATTGAATGTTTGCCATATATGTGTGTACATTGTAATCCGCCCTGAGTCCCCTGCGGGGTGAGAAGGGTGGAATATAAATACTGTAAATAAATAAATAAATAAATAAGTCACGAATAGTCGGAAACGACTGAACGAATGAACAACAACTATAAATCCTTTTTTTATTAGGGATGGGAGTGTCGATGGCTTTCATGGCCGGAATCACTGGGTTGTTGTAGGTTTTTTCGGCCCATATGGCCATGGTCTAGAGGCATTCTCTTCTGACGTTTCGCCTGCATCTATGGCAAGCATCCTCACTACCTCAGAGGATGCTTGCCATAGATGCAGGCAAAACGTCAGGAGAGAATACCTTGAGACCATGGCCATATAGCCCGAAAAAACGTACAACAAGTCGATAAGTGTTAATTCCTTGCCTCTTTTCCAGTGAAGGAAGGGACGTGCCCCGAATGCACAGAGGTCTCTGGGAAATGCAACAGGTTCTGCTCTGAGGATGCAAACTGCCCCGGTGACATGCGCTGCTGTAAATGTGGATGCAGCCAAAAGTGCATGCTCCCTGTTGGAGGTAAGGCAGGACCTCTGGAAGACGAGGAGGGCTGGGGGGAGTCTAGTGGGTCCACCTGGAATAATACTGTGTAATCTTGAGTATATTTCCAGAGAGAACGAGAGAGAGAGAGGCCAGAGGATGGCACTGTTGGCGAACCTCTCCAAACAATGGATCAAATAGGAATAAAACTCTAGAGGTGGTTTGCCAGCTTTCCTCTCCTGTTCACTTTGCTGGCCTCTTCTCCCACAGCGAACCCAGGCTACTGTCCACAGGCCAACTCTTCCAACATCAATACCTGTCTGGAGACCAGTTGCACCACAGATGACGAATGTGGGGCTGGAGAGAAGTGTTGCAACTGGGATTGTGCTTCGAACTGCATGCCCGCAGAGCCAGGTACAGATGTTCCTTAACACAGCCCTGCTTACTTACTTAGGCGATCCCTCGTTTTCCGAAGAGAATTGTCTTCCAGTATTTTTGTGGGTCCGTATGTGGCTGTGGAACCCTAGTCTTGCTCTGCGTCTTCTTCTGCAGTGAGGGCATTGGTTTCCAGGTGGAAGGCGGTCTCGGTTGGGGTTATCTTGGTGTGCCTTCCTCTTGGCACGCTTCTCCCTTTTGCCCTCCATTCGTGCCTCTTCAAATTCTGCAGCACTGCTGGTCACAGCTGACCTCCAGCAGGAGTGGTCAAGGGCCAGGGCTTCCCAATTCTCAGTGTCTATGCCAGAGTTCTTAAGGTTGGCGTTGAGCCCATCTTTCAATCTCTTTTCCTGTTCACCAACATTCCGTTTTCCGTTCTTGAATTTGGAGTAGAGCAACTGCTTTGGGAGATGGTGGTCGGGCATCCGGACAACGTGGCAACGTGGTCCTTATGGCATTGGACCATCGCTTCAATGCTGGTGTCTTCCCAAGAGATTTGCATTAAGCTTTCCAGACTCATCACAGAGTGAGTGGTAGAATAAAGCTTGGGTTGCTGCGAGTTTTTTGGTCTGTATGTCCATGTTCCAGCAACATTCTCTCCTGACATTTCACCTGCATCTGTGGCTAATGGCATCTTCAGAGGTTCTGTTAGCAGTGAGGCAAGTGGAGTGTGTGTGTATATATACCTGTGGAATAACGTCCAGGGCGGGAACCCTTGTCTGTTTGAAGTAAGTGTGGATGTTGCAATGAGCAAACTTGAATAGCTGAGTAGCTATGAATATGCAAAGGCAATCAAAGAGGGTGTTTGCATAGAGGTAGCCTGGGCTTTGGGTTGTTGTAGGTTTTTTGGTCTGTATGTCCATGTACCAGCAACATTCTCTCCTGACATTTCACCTGCATCTGTGGCTAATGGCATCTCCAGAGGTTGTGTTGGCAGTGAGGCAAATCAAGTGTGTATATACCTGTGGAATAATGTCCAGGGTGGGAGAAAGAACCCTTGTCTGTTTAAAGAAAGTGTGGATGTTGCAATGAGCAAGCTTGAATAGCTTTGAGTAGCCATGAATATGCAAAGGCAATCAATGAGGGTGTTTGCATAGAGGTAGCCTGGGCTTTGGGTTGTTGTAGGTTTTTTGGGCTGTATGGCCATGTTCTAGAAGATGACCATATAGCTCGAAATACCTACAACAACCCAGTGATTCTGGCCATGAAGGCCTTCGACAATAGCCTGGGCTTTGTTGCCTGGAGGCATCCTCTGTTTAGGGAGGTGTTAACTGGCACTTGATGGTTTGCTGTCTTGAGTTCGCCTGTTTCTAAGTGGTGTTCTTTATTTACTGTCTTGATTCTGGTATTTTTTCATATTGATGACCAGATTTTGTTCATTTTCATAGTTTGACCCAATTCTATCATTGGTAGAGTTCAGAATACTCTTTGATTGTAGGTGAATTATAAATCCTGGCAACCACAACTCCTAAATGTCAAGGTCTATCTTCCCCAAACTCCACCAGTGTTCTCATTTGGGCATGTTGAGTAATCGTGCCAAGCTTGGTCCAGATGTATCATTGTTTAAGTCCACAGTGCTGTCTGGATGTAGGTGAACTACAACTCCAAAACTCAAACTCAATGCCCATCAAACCCTTCCAGTGTTTTCCATTGGTCATGGGAGAGTTATGTGTGCCAACTTTAGTTCAATTCCATCATTGGTGGAGTTCAGAATGTTCTTTGATTGTTAGTTAACTATAAATCAACTATAACTCCCACACAACTAAATCAATCTCCCTCACCCCAATCCCACAAGTGGTCAAATTGGAGCGTATTGAGTATTTGTGCCAAATTTGGTCCATGAATGGAAATACATCCTGCATATCAGATGTTTACATTACGATTCACAACATAGAATCATAGAATCAAAGAGTTGGAAGAGACCTCATGGGCCATCCAGTCCAACCCCATTCTGCCAAGAAGCAGGAATATTGCATTCAAATCACCCCCGACAGATGGCCATCCAGCCTCTTTTTGAAAGCTTCCAAAGAAGGAGTCTCCATCACACTCCGGGGCAGAGAGTTCCACTGCTGAATGGCTCTCACAGTCAGGAAGTTCTTCCTCAGTAGCACAATGAAGTAGCAATGAACATAATGTTATGTTTGGGCGTCACCACAACATGAGGAACTGTATTAAGGAATCACAGCATTAGGAAGGTTGAGAAAGACTGGTGTAGCCTGATATGTGTTCTCAGATAATATTCTGTGTCCTGGTTGGTTCCTCAAGTGCTCTGCTATAGCTGACTTCTGTGATTGAATCAGTCTGCAGTGCCTTTCGTGTTCCTTGATTCGTGTCTGGGCAATGCTGCATTTGGTGGTCACTATGTAGACTTCTTGTCCACAGATGCACGGTATATGGTAGTCTCCTGCAGTGGTTGTAATAAATAAATGAATTACTATGCTATTATTATTACTACTACTATTATTATTTATTATCCCCAGAACACCCGGGTGTATGCCCTGAGAAGGAAGTCGTTCCAACATTGCTCCCTTGCAACAACACCTGCACAGATGACCGGGATTGCCCTGCCAGCCAGAAATGCTGCTTCTCCAACTGTGGCCTTGATTGCATGGTCCCCGAAACAGGTACCCCAGGACTCCAAATTCATGGGACTCCTTTGCCCCACCTGAGGCTGCTTGAAGTTGGTTTCAGGAATCCATATACACTAGGGAATGAGTGCAGTTTGGTGGCATTTTTATTTATTTATTTATTTACTAGCCATCCCCTGCCACGCATTGCTGCGACCCACTCTGGTGGTCATGGGGGTTCTGTGTGGGAGATTTGGCCCAATTCTATCGTTAGTGGGGTTCCGAATGCTCTGTGGTTGTAGGTTAACTATAAATCCCAGCAACTACAACTCCCAAATGTCAAGATTCTATTTTCCCCAAACTCCACCTGTGTTCACATTTGGGCATACTGAGTATTCATGTAGAGTTTGGTCCAGATCTATCATTGTTTGAGTCCACAGGGGTCTCGGGATGTAGGTGAACTACAACTCCAAAACTAAAGGACACTGCCCACAAACCCTGTTGGTCATGGGAGAACTGTGTGCCAAATTTGGTTCAATTCCATTGTTGGTGGGGTTCAGAATGCTCTTTGATTGTAGGTTAACTATAAATCCCAGCAACTACAACTCCCAAATGTCAAGATTCCCCAAACTCCACCCGTGTTCACATTTGGGCATATTGAGTATTCATGTAGAGTTTGGTCCAGATCCATCATTGTTTGAGTCCACAGTGATCTATGGATGTAGGTGAACTACAACTCCAAAACCAAAGGACACTGCCCACAAACCCTTCCAGTATTTTCTGTTGGTCATGAGAGAACTGTGTGCCAAGTTTGGTTCAATTCCATTGTTGGAGTTCAGAATGCTCTTTGATTGTAGGTTAACTATAAATCCCAGCAACTACAACTCCCAAATGACAAAATCAATTTTTTTGAGTGAAGGACATACATTGGGTTGTTAGGTATCTTGTGTCCAGATTTGGTATCAATTCGTACAGTGGTTTTTGAGTTCTGTTAATCCCACAAACAAACATTACATTTTTATTTATATAGATTTATTTCAAACTTTTATGTACTGTTCTTCTCTGACCTCAGTAGACGGACTCAGGACGGTTCTGTCATGTTTCAACGCTATACAAGTTGTATTTGGAAGTTCTAGTTTGACAAGGTTTTTGAGTTCTGTTAATCCCATAAACGAACATTACATTTTTATTTATATAGATTTATTTCAAACTTTTATGTACTGTTCTTCTCTGACCTCAGTAGACGGACTCAGGACGGTTCTGTCATGTTTCAACGCTATGCAAGTTGTATTTGGAAGTTCTAGTTTGACAAGGCATTCTGCCTTCCCTGCAAAAAAAAGAGTACTGATGCCTCCTCAAACTCCCAATAGGAGCATAGTGTCTAGATCTAAGGAAGTAATGCTACCCCTCTATTCTGCTTTGGTTAGACCACATCTGGAATATTGTGTCCAATTCTGGGCACCACAATTCAAGAGAGATATTGACAAACTGGGACGTGTCCAGAGGAGGGCGACTAAAATGATCAAGGGTCTGGAGAACAAGCCCTATGAGGAGCGGCTTAGGGAACTGGGCATGTTTAGCCTGAAGAAGAGAAGGCTGAGAGGAGATATGATAGCCATGTATAAATATGTGAGAGGAAGCCACAGGGAGGAGGAGGGAGCAAGCTTGTTTTCTGCTTCCTTGGAGACTAGGACGCGGAACAATGGCTTCAAACTACAAGAGAGGAGATTCCATCTGAACATGAGGAAGAACTTCCTGACTGTGAGAGCCGTTCAGCAGTGGAACTCTCTGCCCCGGAGTGTGGTGGAGGCTCCTTCTTTGGAAGCTTTTAAGCAGAGGCTGGATGGCCATCTGTCAGGGGTGATTTGAATGCAATATTCCTGCTTCTTGGCAGAATGTGGTTGGACTGGATGATGGCCCAGGAGGTCTCTTCCAACTCTTTGATTCTATGATTCTATGATTCTATGGCCACTCCAAGGATCCCATAGTTGTGAGCCATGGCAGTTACATTGGGGTCAAACTGAATCCGTTCTCCACTGTAGGTGACCTTTAAGACAGATTGATGGATGAACAGATAGACAGCAGAGAGATACCCATAACCAACCTCTGTGTCTTCATTCCTAAAATTTACAAGATCTCATCAGACCCAAGTGTAAACGGTTATGTATGGCTTCCTCTGTTCTCTGATTACCCTGGGCAATTACTTGGACAAATTGTTTGCATCTAAGCCCTGTGTGTTACTATATAGTAGGCCTGGGTAACAACGGAAAAATTTGTTTCTAAACTCGTTTCGTTTTTAGGAGGTCCATTGTGTTTTGTTTTTTAAAAGAATTCAGAATTTTTCTTTAAAAAAATTTCGTTATTTACAAAATTTCGTAAATTTCGAATTGATTCGTTAATGGCGGACGCAATTGCGCAATACGCTAAAAAAACCCTCCAAATGGGACAGGGAGAACTTCTGAAGCTTCCCTCTCCCTCTGTTGTTGACTGTTGGTGTGATAATTTATCACTGATAAAACAAACAACAACTATAATACGGAAATAATAACGAAACGATTTCGAAACGATTTCGAAACGATTTTGAAACAATTACGAAATAAATTGAAAAATTCATTTCGATTTTTAGTTGCTCCTGCATAGCTCAATATTGGATCGTAAGCTAATTTAAATACGAATCAATAACGAATTACGAAATTAACGAACAAAACCGCCCAGCCCTACTATATAGCCTATATATCACAACAGCTGTATCTCTCATGTTGACATTTATGGCATGACTTCTAAGCAGGCATATCAGTATTTTTCTTCATTTCTCCAGAGGATTTGGATGATGTCTTCCTACATAACAGAAGGAGGTTAGACTAGATGGCCTTTGGGGGTCCCTTCATAGAATCATAGAATCAAAGAGTTGGAAGAGACCTCATGGGCCATCCAGTCCAACCCCCTGCCAAGAAGCAGGAATATTACATTCAAATCACCCCTGACAAATGGCCATCCAGCCTCTGTTTAAAAGCTTCCAAAGAAGGAGCCTCCACCACACTCCGGGGCAGAGAGTTCCACTGCTGAACGGCTCTCACAGTCAGGAAGTTCTTCCTCATGTTCAGGTGGAATCTCCTCTCTTGTAGCGTGAAGCCATTGTTCCACATCCTAGTCTCCAAGGAAGCAGAAAACAAGCTTGCTCCCTCCTCCCTGTGGCTTCCTCTCACATATTTATACATGGCTATCATATCCCCTCTCAGCCTTCTCTTCTTCAGGCTAAACATGCCCAGCTCCTTTAGCCGCTCCTCATAGGGCTTGTCCTCCAGACCTTTTATCATTTTAGTCGCTCTCCTCTGGACACATTCCAGCTTTTCAATATCTCTCTTGAATTGTGGTGCCCAGAATTGGACACAATATTCCAGGTAATGTGGTCTAACCAAGGCGGAATAGAGCATGGGGAACATGACTTCCCTGGACCTAGACACTATGCTCCTATTGATGCAGGCCAAAATCCCATTGGCTTTTTTTGCCGCCACATCACATTGTTGGCTCATGTTTAACTTGTTGTCCATGACTTCTAAGCAG
The DNA here is from genome assembly GCF_037176765.1 of Anolis sagrei. Taxonomy (NCBI): domain Eukaryota; kingdom Metazoa; phylum Chordata; class Lepidosauria; order Squamata; family Anolidae; genus Anolis; species Anolis sagrei. Next base: position 245,711,934 of record NC_090024.1, on the reverse strand, counting down.
GCATTACAGTCTTTTTCTTCATTTGTCCAGAGGATTTTCATGTTGTCTTCCTACATAACAGAAGCAAGTTAGACTAGATGACCTTTGAGGTCCCTTCCAATGTTAAGATTCTGTGATTCCTCCAGAAAGCCTGTAACTTCTTCTCTTCTCTTTCCTGTGTACAGATATCTGCAAACTCCCTCCAGAAAAGGGTTCGTGCAAGGCCTTCATGCCCATGTTTTACTACTCATCCAAGACCACGACATGCGAGATGTTTATTTATGGTGGCTGCGAGGGAAATGGCAACCGGTTCCCCACTCAGGAGATCTGCCTCGCAACCTGCAGGTACCGAGGTGAGGGAAAGGGGGCCACAAACCAAAACCCCATAACGATGCAAAATCCCTTTCTTCCCCTTTGTCATGAATATTTTTTGAAACTTAAAAATGTTGTTTTATTTCATTTTCAATGAGACAGGTTGCATGAGAAAAAAGATAGACACAGAGACTATATAGCTACATTGGTTACACAAACAAAGGGGATATTACATTTTACTCCCCATTCACACAAACATAAGCATTCTGTTCTGTCACACGCTGGGCCTCTAATGAATTGCTTTTAAAATAGGATGTGCAACTTGAGCCCAGCGGGAAGCCAGGGGGTCCTGAAGAGAAGTTCTCAAGGATTTTCCACCACAAATGACCTTTAGATGGCTTGTGAAGTATAACAAAGTCCTTTATTAATGAACAATCAAACAGAAACTTCTCTTGTCTTCAGTAAAGTTAAACAAATGCTTCCAGGCTTTTATGCAACTGGTGGCTTCCTTAATCTTGTCCACAAGGGACAGGCAATTGTCTTTAATAACTGTTTCTTTACTTTAAAGAAAAATCCCCTTTTTAACTTTTCCCAGGCTGACTGTAATCTAAGCCTTACTGATGTGGGCTCCGCTACCGGGTCGAACTGCATCTCAAGTACCGAGTGGACCTACCAGTAAGGCCAGTAGATTCTCCAGCTGGAGTTCTTTGGTCTTCCAAACTGTTTACCCTCCGAAATTCCTCAAAGCTTTAGGGCTGTTTCCCTGGAAATCTTTGGAAATCTTTGGATGCTCTTAAGACTGTTCTCCCCCGGAAAGTCTTACGGGTTCCCTTCCCAATTGCCCTGACCAAGGGGCGGAACCAAAACTTAACGATGATGGACAGGTGACTTGCCCTACGACTGCAACCAAAGGAAGCCACCTTTCTGCAGAATCCCTGAAACCTTGGACTGCAAGCAAACATTTAATACAAAGCAAATAAAGTTGGAGCTCCTCGTACAGCCGTACCAGCACACATTCACTCTCCATGCGTACATTATCATCTCTTCTTCCTGCTCCTGGAGAAGAGACCCACATGTAGGAAAAATCGTGTTCCCCACAAATTTGGTATTCTGCTGATACACAAATTCTCTCCATCTCTTGGAGAAAGAAGCGAGCACACAGACTCTGCATTCCTGCAGTCTGTCACACTTTTGAAAAATAAGAAGGTCTCTTATATAGTATTTCTGCTGTTGTTGCTCTAAATTGTTTAACTTGTTATCCAGCTAAAACATGCTGACACTCCATCAGTTCCGAACAGATGTTGGCTTTCCTTCTTAATATAAGGAGCCATTGTTTGACTTCTTTATCTAGGGCTAGTGCAATACAGCTGTATGGGTGGGGCTGGTAATAAAGCGCTACACAACCAGACAATAAGTTAGGGCTGGGGGGGGGGGGGGGGGCTAGTCAATGGATGAACCAATTAATCAAAGACATATTGAAACACCCAAGCTTTCAAGTCTTTAGGAAAGGTGAATAGGGTGGGCGCTAATCTAATCTTCCTGGGGAGAGAGTTCCATAGCTGGGGGGCCACCACTGGGAAGGCTCCCTCATCCCCACCAACTGTGCTTGTGATGGAGGTGGGAGCGAGAGAAGAGCCTCCCTGTGCAGTTTCACAGGGGAAGATGCAATTTTCTTTTCTTTCCTGCTGTTTTCCAGACATCTGCAAGCTGCCTGTGGACCCAGGTGGCTGTGGCGGCCACAAGCTCCGATACCATTACAACCATGCTAGCAAAACCTGCGAAAGTTTCGTTTACCACGGCTGCGATGGCAACGAAAACCGATTCCATACCATGGAGCAATGCCTCACCGCCTGCTTTTACCCTGGTTAGACCATGGGAAAGGATGATGGGAGATGTAGTCCAAATGGGAAAGGGCACCAGCTTGAGGAAAGATGGTTGTTCTGTAGTCAAATTTATTTATTTTTTATTTATCATGTCATCAGCAACCAGACATTTGTGTTACATTTTTAACAAAAACAAACAAACAAATAGACAAAACACAGAATTTGCAAGCTTGGTAGTTGATTAAATGTCCTTTGACCAGTATGTGGCCACTTGGGGTGCCTCTGGTGTTGCTGCAAGAAGGTCCTCCATGGTGCATGTGGCAGGGCTCAGGTTCTTGATCTTCTGATGCTCTGAGCCTGCACAAGTCTGGAAAGGGTCTCTTGAGAAAGGAAACATTTATTGTATTGTCGAAGGCTTTCATGGCCGGAATCACTGGGTTGTTGTAGGTTTTTTTGGGCTATATGGCCATTGTTTTCCCTCTGCTGTTTTGCTGTTTTAATTTTAGAGTTTTTTAATACTGGTAGCCAGATTTTGTTCATTTTCATGGTCTCTTCCTTTCTGTTGAAATTGTCCACATGCTTCTTGTGGATTTCAATGGCTTCTCTGTGTAGTCTGACATGGTGGTTGTGAGAGTGGTCCAGCATTTCTGTGTTCTCAAATAATAATATGCTGTGTCAAGGTTGGTTCATCAGGTGCTCTGCTATGGCTGAGAAACAGCAAAACAGCAGAGGGAAAACAATCAGGGACATCTAATCACCTCTCAACAAAAGATTGCTCCAGGCACTTCCAGGCTATCAAATGCTAATCAAGGTGGTCAGTTGAAACATTCACACCTAGCTGCAGCAGACAGGAGTCCTTTGTCCCACCCTGGTCTTTCCACAGATATATAAACCCATTTTCCTAGTTCCAACAGACCTCACTACCTCTGAGGATGCTTGCCATAGATGCAGGCGAAACGTCAAGAGAGAATGCCTCTAGAACATGGCCATATAGCTCGAAAAAACCTACAACAACCCATCGTATTTATTTCTGAGTCCTTGGTAAACTATAAATCTTTGGGAGGGAAGGGTATCAACCACAGTTCCAAGAAGCCAATGGCCAAGATTTAATCCTATAGATTCACCGGGGTTTACCTACGCACTGACTGTGCAAATTACAGGTGATTTGATGGATCTGTTATAGTTGGGAGCTATTGCTCTCAGAGTTTTCTTTCTTTTGTGAAATTTCAGAAGTCTGTATACTGCCTCCGGATCCAGGTTCCTGTAACGACTCCATTCCCATGTACCACTATGACGCCCACAAAAAGTCCTGCGAGATCTTTATGTATGGAGGTTGTGACGGCAATGCCAACCGGTTCCCCCTTCTGCAGCAGTGTGAAGAACATTGCCGGCATCCAGGTAAGGACAATGGAGCCCAGTCGTATGCAGCAGGACAGGGCAAGGACACTCATTGTTGCATGGATACAACTAACAAGCATGCTTCCGATGAGGAAAGGGATGGATGGGAAGTGTAGGAGACTCATGGGGTGGCCTGTCTCGGGTTTGGGCTATCCAACATCTTTATTTATGGCCATCTGTTGGGAGGGCTTTGATTGTGTTTTCCCACATGGCAGAAGGTGATGGATTGGATGACCTTCGGGGGTCCATTCCATTTCTAGTAAAACAGAGATTGGCTGGGAATCTGGTAGTATCTCCTTCTCTGGAGGTCCAGATGACCATCTGTCAGGGTGGTTTGGATTGTGTGGGGGACAATGCCTGGCTCGAGAGCAGTACATGTGAAAAAGATCTTGGAGTCCTTGTGGACAAGTTAAGCATGAGCCAACAATGTGATGTGGTGGCAAAAAAAGCCAATGAGATTTTGGCCTGCATCAATAGGAGCCTAGTGTCTAAATCTAGGGAAGTCATGCTCCCCATGCTCTATTCCGCTTTGGTTAGACCACACCTGGAATATTGGGTCCAATTCTGGGCACCACAATTCAAGAGAGATATTGACAAGCTGGAATGTGTCCAGAGGAGGGCGACTAAAATGATCAAGGGTCTGGAGAACAAGCCCTATGAGGAGCGCCTTAAGGAGCTGGGCATGTTTAGCCTGAAGAAGAGAAGGCTGAGAGGAGGTAGGATAGTCATGTATAAATATGTGAGAGGAAGCCACACGGAGGAGGAGGGAGCAAGCTTGTTTTCTGCTTCCCTGGAGACTAGGACGCAAGGGAACAATGGCTTCAAACTACAAGAAAGGAGATTCCGTGAGGAAGAACTTCTTGACTGTGAGAGCCGTTCAGCAGTGGAACTCTCTGCCCCGGAGTGTGGTGGAGGCTCCTTCTTTGGAGCTTTTTAAACAGAGGCTGGATGGCCATCTGTCAGGGGTGATTTGAATGCAATATTCCTGCTTCTTGGCAGAATGGGGTTGGACTGGATGATAGCCCAGGAGGTCTCTTCCAACTCTAGGATTCTATGATTCTATGATTCTATGTGTGTTCCTCCTTGGAAAATGCGGGTTGGACTTCAGGAGTCCCTTCAAACAGTGTGATTCTTGTCCTAGATGCTAAAAGGCTATGGAACCTCCCAGAGGTGACCTGTAGGTCCAGATTTGTGTGAAGTTGTATCCACTTGAATAGCAGCTTTTCAGTTTTAATGGCAGCTCAATTGGAGCAATGCCTGATTTTGCGGGAACTGTATACTTAAAGCACAGGATAAGGACAGTCACCAATGAAACCAAATGTTGTGGCTCAGCTTGATGAGCCTGAAACTGAACCCTCTTGTGAGCCCGAAATGTTCTCTGATGAAGAGGATGATGGGATTCAGATTTCTGGGCCTGCTTCTCTGCCTTTCTCTGTGCCTCTTGCAGACAGTGGCCCGGAGGAGCTGCCAAGTAAGTTTTCATGGGAAAAGAATGCCAGCAAGTTAGATAACGACCAGGCGCAGAGGCCTCCTCTTTCTCAACTGTCTCATGCTGATAGAGAAGAGAGCTTTGATAGTGATTTAATGAGCAGACAGGAATGTTTAGATTGGCAGGTCAGAAGGAGTTCACGGATAGCCAGCAAGAAAGAAGCCAGGTCGGTGAAAGGTCACTGTAATGCTTTCATGTTGGCAAGAACATAATGTTTTCATTGGCAAAAAGTATTTAGGCTTCCGGTTAACAGGGGGAAGGTGTCAGTTCAGCATGGCTTTTGGGCATGAAAACTTCTATGGAATAATCTTGGCTTTAAAGCAGCTTGCTTTGGGCTTCCTGCATCGTGGGTCTTGGGATTTCTGTTTCATTGTTTTTACCATGGACTCTGATTTGACCATTGCTTCAAGGATTGCTTCAAGGACACCACTGAAGATTCATAGTGTCTAGATCTAAGGAAGTAATGCTACCCCTCTATTCTGCTTTGGTTAGACCACATCTGGAATATTGTGTCCAATTCTGGGCACCACAATTCAAGAGAGATATTGACAAGCTGGAATGTGTCCAGAGGAGGGCGACTAAAATGATCAAGGGTCTGGAGAACAAGCCCTATGAGGAGCGGCTTAAGGAGCTGGGCATGTTTAGCCTGAAGAAGAGAAGGCTGAGAGGAGATATGATAGCCATGTATAAATATGTGAGAGGAAGCCACAGGGAGGAGGAGGGAGCAAGCTTGTTTTCTGCTTCCTTGGAGACTAGGACGCGGAACAATGGCTTCAAACTACAAGAGAGGAGATTCCATCTGAACATGAGGAAGAACTTCCTGACTGTGAGAGCCGTTCAGAAGTGGAACTCTCTGCCCCGGAGTGTGGTGGAGGCTCCTTCTTTGGAAGCTTTTAAGCAGAGGCTGGATGGCCATCTGTCAGGGGTGATTTGAATGCAATATTCCTGCTTCTTGGCAAAATGGGGTTGGACTGGATGCCCCAGGAGGTCTCTTCCAACTCTTTGATTCTAGGATTCTATGATTATGTTTTATTTTCTTACCTAAGAACCTGTGGAACTGTGTTTTGCATTTAACCTTTGTCTTGAGAACTCTGCATTGCTCATTCTATGTTTTGACTTGGATTTTCTCTCAATAAACTACCAAATCTATAGCTCTTGTGTGGTGGTGTCTGGGAGCAAGGTGAAGCTTACTCTGAGTTGCAACACCAAAACACTCTCCTTTGGAGGCTTTTCAAAAGAGGCTGACTATCGGGAGGGCTTGGTTTGATTCCTATGTGGCAGAAGGAGGTTGTACTAGATGGCCTTTGGGGGTCCCTTCCAGCCCTAGGCTTTTAGGACTCTTCAAATCCCAGCTTCCAAGAATCAAAGATTGAAGACTTGGGTCCTTCTAGATGCCTAAGCCCTGCCTTGTTCCATCTCTCATGCCTCCCAGATATCTGTCTGCTGCCATCTGAGACCGGGCCCTGCACGGATTACACTCGCCAGTACTACTATTCCCCGGCAGAGAAGAAATGCCAGCCATTCCCATACGGGGGCTGTGGGGGCAACATCAACCGCTTCTCCACCATTGAAGCTTGCACGGAAACGTGCACCAGAAAAGGTGAGCAAGCCCCTTAGGCACAAGTCCCCTCCCTCCCACTTCCATGCCTTTTGCTTCTTAACATAGATATTTACTAGGCTTGATTGAGACAAAAAAAAAGGTTCAAAACTTGCTTCAGATGTAGGGGGTGCTGTTGGTGCAATTCGGAATTGATTTCCATTTTTTTCCGAAAAAAATTCTGAACTTTCCAAAATTTCCAAAACTTCCGAATTGCTTCGCTAATGGCGGATGTGATTGCGCAATACACGAAAAACAGCAAATGGTACTGAGCAAACTTCAGGGGATTCTCTCTCCCTCATCCTTGGTGATTTCACAACTTTAGGAAGGATATTCTTGACTTTATGGGATTTGTAGTATCTTTTCTGGCAATGCAAACCAAACAAGGAAAACAGAGTGGAGAGAGGCCTTTTGGGGTTTTGGAAGATGATTTCACAACTTTAGGAAGGATATTCTTGACTTTATGGGATTTGTAGTGTGTTTTCTGGCAATGCAAACCAAACAAGGAAAACAGAGTGGAGAGAGGCCTTTTGGGGTTTTGGAAGGTGATTTCACAACTTTAGGAAGAGTATTCTTGACTTTATGGGATTTGTAGTGTGTTTTCTGGCAATGCAAAGCAAACAAGGAAAACAAACAAATCAGAGAGAGGCCTTTTGGGGTTTTGGAAGGTGATTTCACAACTTTAGGAAGGATATTCTTGACTTTATGGAATTGTAGTGTCTTTTCTGGTAACACAAAGCAAACAAGGAAAACAAACAGAGCAGAGAGAGGCCTTTTGGGGCCTTAGAAGGTGATTTCACAACTTTAGGAAGGATATTCTTGACTTTATGGGATTTGTAGTATCTTTTCTGGCAATGCAAAGCAAAGAAGGAAAACAAACAAAACGGAGAGAGGCCTTTTGGGGTTTTGGAAAGTGATTTCACAACTTTAGGAAGGATATTCTTGACTTTATGGGATTTGTAGTATCTTTTCTGGCAATGCAAAGCAAAGAAGGAAAACAAACAAAACGGAGAGAGGTCTTTTGGGGTTTTGGAAAGTGATTTCACAACTTTAGGAAGGATATTCTTGACTTTATGGGATTTGTAGTATCTTTTCTGGCAATGCAAAGCAAAGAAGGAAAACAAACAAAACGGAGAGAGGTCTTTTGGGGTTTTGGAAGGTGATTTCACAACTTTAGGAAGGATATTCTTGACTTTATGGAATTGTAGTGTCTTTTCTGGTAACACAAAGCAAACAAGGAAAACAAACAGAGCAGAGAGAGGCCTTTTGGGGCCTTAGAAGGTGATTTCACAACTTTAGGAAGAGTATTCTTGACTTTATGGGATTTGTAGTGTGTTTTCTGGCAATGCAAAGCAAACAAGGAAAACAAACAAATCAGAGAGAGGCCTTTTGGGGTTTTGGAAGGTGATTTCACAACTTTAGGAAGGATATTCTTGACTTTATGGGATTTGTAGTGTCTTTTCTGGCAATGCAAACCAAACAAGGAAAACAGAGTGGAGAGAGGCCTTTTGGGGTTTTGGAAGGTGATTTCACAACTTTAGGAAGAGTATTCTTGACTTTATGGGATTTGTAGTGTGTTTTCTGGCAATGCAAAGCAAACAAGGAAAACAAACAAATCAGAGAGAGGCCTTTTGGGGTTTTGGAAGGTGATTTCACAACTTTAGGAAGGATATTCTTGACTTTATGGAATTGTAGTGTCTTTTCTGGTAACACAAAGCAAACAAGGAAAACAAACAGAGCAGAGAGAGGCCTTTTGGGGCCTTAGAAGGTGATTTCACAACTTTAGGAAGGATATTCTTGACTTTATGGGATTTGTAGTGTCTTTTCTGGCAACGCAAAGCAAACAAGGAAAACAAACAAATCAGAGAGAGGCCTTTTGGGGTTTTGGAAGGTGATTTCACAACTTTAGGAAGGATATTCTTGACTTTATGGAATTGTAGTGTCTTTTCTGGTAACACAAAGCAAACAAGGAAAACAAACAGAGCAGAGAGAGTCCTTTTGGGGTTTTGGAAGGTGATTTCACAACTTTAGGAAGGATATTCTTGACTTTATGGGATTTGTAGTATCTTTTCTGGCAATGCAAAGCAAAGAAGGAAAACAAACAAAACGGAGAGAGGCCTTTTGGGGTTTTGGAAAGTGATTTCACAACTTTAGGAAGGATATTCTTGACTTTATGGGATTTGTAGTATCTTTTCTGGCAATGCAAAGCAAAGAAGGAAAACAAAGAAAACAGAGAGAGGCCTTTTGGGGTTTTGGAAGGTGATTTCACAACTTTAGGAAGGATATTCTTGACTTTATGGGATTTGTAGTGTCTTTTCTGGCAATGCAAACCAAACAAGGAAAACAGAGTGGAGAGAGGCCTTTTGGGGTTTTGGAAGGTGATTTCACAACTTTAGGAAGGATATTCTTGACTTTATGGGATTTGTAGTATCTTTTCTGGCAATGCAAAGCAAAGAAGGAAAACAAAGAAAACAGAGAGAGGCCTTTTGGGGTTTTGGAAGGTGATTTCACAACTTTAGGAAGGATATTCTTGACTTTATGGGATTTGTAGTGTCTTTTCTGGCAATGCAAACCAAACAAGGAAAACAGAGTGGAGAGAGGCCTTTTGGGGTTTTGGAAGATGATTTCACAACTTTAGGAAGGATATTCTTGACTTTATAGAATTGTAGTATCTTTTCTGGTAACACAAAGCAAACAAGGAAAACAAACAGAGCAGAGAGAGGTCTTTTGGGGTTTTGGAAGGTGATTTCACAACTTTAGGAAGGATATTTTCGATTTTATGGAATTGTAGTATCTTTTCTGGTAACATAAAGCAAACAAGGAAAACAAACAGAGCAGAGAGAGGCCTTTTGGGGCCTTAGAAGGTGATTTCACAACTTTAGGAAGGATATTCTTGACTTTATGGGATTTGTAGTGTCTTTTCTGGTAACACAAAGCAAACAAGGAAAACAAACAGAGCAGAGAGAGGCCTTTTGGGGCCTTAGAAGGTGATTTCACAACTTTAGGAAGGATATTCTTGACTTTATGGGATTTGTAGTTTCTTTTCTGGCAAGCAACAGACAGCAACCAAAGAAACAGAGCAGAGAGAGTCCTTTTGGGGCCTTGGAAGGTGATTTCACAACTTTAGAAAGGAGAGTTTGTGTTCAAATAGTGGCTTGAATTGATGGGAGATCCAATACTATTGAGGCAATGTACAACACAGAGAGAACTGCTACAACACTGGGGCTTTTACAAACATTGGAGGGCTTTGGTTCCTCCGTGCTGCTCCTTCCACCCACACACTCAATACCCACGCTACAACTTTGGGGCTTTTTCAAATGTTGGAGTGTTTTGTTTCCTCCGTGCTGTTCCTTCCACCCATGCCATGCAACCCACCCCAATATTACCCACATGTTTGTATGTTGTGTTTCCTCATCAGTGGTCAGTGGTTCCCTTGATGTATGGTAAGAACACTTTTCCTCAGGGTGGACCTTTGTCTTTTCTCTTGCGGCTTGTTCTTGGTGTTGCAGCTTTTCTGATGTCAGTCGTAGAATACATTCCCATTAATCTGTAGAGCCCGTTTTAGGTGTCTCTGTTCGCTTGGAGAGGTTTGCAGATTCACCCCACCTCCTCCAAGGTGAACTGAACCACCTAAACTGGGCTCTTCAGGCCAATGGACACTCCACCACAGACATCAAAAGAGCTGCAAAACCAAGAGCAATGGAGAAATGGATTTAATCTCCAGAAAAGGAGATTTCACCTAAACATTAGGAAGAACTGGGTTTTTTTCGGGCTATATGGCCATGGTCTAGAGGCATTCTCTCCTGATGTTTCGCCTGCATCTATGGCAAGCATCCTCAGAGGTAGTGCGGTCTGTTGGATCTAGGAAAAAGGGTTTATATATCTGTGGAATGACCAGGGTGGGACAAAGGACTCTTGTCTGCTGGAGCTGGGTATGAATGTTTTAACTGACCACCTTGATTAGCATAGAATGGCCTGACAGTGCCTGGAGCAAACTTTTGTTGAGAGGTTATTAGATGTCCCTGCTTGTTTCCTCTCTGTTGTTGTGCTGTTGTAATTTTAGAGTTTTTTTTAATACTGGTAACCAGATTTTGTTCATTTCCATGGCCTCCAATGGCTTCAAACTACAAGAGAGGAGATTCCATCTGAACATGAGGAAGAACTTCTTGACTGTGAGAGCCGTTCAGCAGTGGAACTCTCTGCCCCGGAGTGTGGTGGAGGCTCCTTCTTTGGAAGCTTTTAAGCAGAGGCTGGATGGCCATCTGTCAGGGGTGATTTGAATGCAATATTCCTGCTTCTTGGCAGAATGGGGTTGGACTGGATGGCCCAGGAGGTCTCTTCCAACTCTTTGATTCTATGATTCTATGATTCCTCCCCTTTGCCGAAACTGTCCACATGCTTGTGTAGATGCAGGCGAAACGTCAGGAGAGAATGCTTCTAGACCATGGCCATATAGCCCGAAAAAACCTACAACAACCCAGTGATCCAGCCATGAAAACCTTCATCAATACATTAGGAAGAACTTTATCATAGTTAAAGTTGTCCAGCAATGGGATCTAGTGTTCCTTGTAAGTCTGATGGAGTCTCCTTCTCTGGAGGTTTAGAAGCAGAGACTGTCATATATGGCCATCTGTCAAGTTGGCTTGGATGGCGTCTTCCTGTCTGGCAGAAATGCATTGGACTGGATGGTCCCTTCCAAATGCATGATTCTTGGATTCTATGAATGGAAACTATGTTCCGTCTGCACTGCAGTAGTTCCAGAGCATGGTACATGGCATGCACACAGTCCTGGTTGTGTTTACACTCCCCCTGAAGTCACAGGTCCGCAGTTTGGGAGTCCTCCTGGATTCATCACTTATGCTTGAGGCTCAGGCGTCGGCAGTGGCCGGGAGGGCTTTTGCACAACTGAGACTCGTGAGGCAACTGCAACCGTACCTCATAAAGGCTGATCTGGCCGGGGTGGTTCATGCCTTGGTCACCTCTAGATTGGACTACTGTAATGCGCTCTATGTGGGGCTGCCCTTGAAAACGGCTCGGAAATTCCAACTGGTCCAACGGTCGGCGGCCAGGTTGTTAACTGGTGCTCCTTACAGAGGGAGGTCAACCCTCCTGTTCAAGGAGCTCGATTGGCTGCCGTTCATTTTCCGGTCCCAATTTAAGGTGCAGGTGCTCACCTAGGGACCCGCCTACCTGCGTGGCCGCATCTCCATATATAGAATCATAGAATCATAGAATCAAAGAGTTGGAAGAGACCTCAAGGGCCATCCAGTCCAACCCCCTGGCAAGAAGCAGGAATATTGCATTCAAATCACCCCTGACAAATGGCCATCCAGCCTCTGCTTAAAAGCTTCCAAAGAAGGAGCCTCCACCACACTCCGGGGCAGAGAGTTCCACTGCTGAACGGCTCTCACAGTCAGGAAGTTCTTCCTAATGTTCAGATGGAATCTCCTCTCTTGTAGTTTGAAGCCATTGTTCCATTGCGTCCTAGTCTCCAAGGAAGCAGAAAGGAAGCTTGCTCCCTCCTCCCTGTGGCTTCCTCTCACATATTTATACATGGCTATCATATCTCCTCTCAGCCTTCTCTTCTTCAGGCTAAACATGCCCAGTTCCCTAAGCCGCTCCTCATAGGGCTTGTTCTCCAGACCCTTGATCATTTTAGTCAACCCACACGATCCCTTCGATCATCTGGAAAGGCCCTGCTCACAATCCCACCTGCGTCGCAAGCGCGTTTGGTGGGGACGAGGGACAGGGCCTTCTCTGTGGTGGCCCCCTGACTCTGGAACTCTCTCCCCAAGGACATCAGACAAGCCACAACGTTGGCAGTCTTTAGGAAGAGCCTGAAGACCTGGCTGTTCCAGTGTGCCTTTCCAGGATAGGAAACTCCTAGCATCATGTCCCAAATGCACTTTGATAGAGATTCAGGATTGTCTGCACATTGCACCTACCTCCAAAAACCTCTACATTTCACCTGTCATGTCCAGCACTTTTTAAATTTGTCCATTCCATTTGGCCCAGCCTTAGGTTTTAAATGCATCATGGTGTCATTGTTTTTAGTGTTTTATTGTTTGCTTGATGTTTTATTATTTGCTTTATGAGTTTTATTGTTGTATTTGTATGTTGTTGTTTCGTTGGTGGCCTTGGCCTTTGTAAGCCGCATCGAGTCCTTCGGGAGATTTTAGCGGGGTATAAATAAAGTTAATAATAATAGTAATAATAATAATAATTTTCCAATGCACATTTCCTTCATGAGGGATGCCTATAATAAGGCCTTCACTTGCCTCCTGTCTGTTCTGGACCCACAGATTTCTGCACCCTCCCTCCTGACCGCGGTCACTGCAATGGCCATCAGCTGCAGTACTATTATGACCCCAACACACGGAATTGCGAGACCTTCATTTTCGGCGGCTGCGGTGGCAACGAGAACCGATTCGAAACCCTTAAAAAATGCACCTGGTTCTGCCGGAATCCAGGTAAGGCCCAGGTAAAATCAGGAGCTGGAATTGCACTTGTCTTGAGATTTGGAAGAAGAGAAGGAAACCAGGCAGGTGTCGTAAATACTTTGAAAAGAATATTGAAAAGGTTTGAAAGCTTCTTTTATAGTGAGACAGAGTATATCACAGAGCAATACAGAGAAAGAAGGTAGACACACAGAGACTATATAACCCACATTGGGTTACACAAACAAAGGGGGTATTAATGTATTGTCGAAGGCTTTCATGGCCGGAATCACTCAGTTCTTGTGGGTTTTTTCGGGCTATATGGCCATGTTCTAGAGGCATTTCTCCTGACGTTTCGCCTGCATCTATGGCAAGCATCCTCAGAGGTAGTGAGGTCTGTTGGAATTAGGACAATGGGTTTATATATCTGTGGAATGGCTGGGGTGGGGCAAGGAGCTCTTCCCTGCTGCAATTAGGTGTGAATGTTTGGCTAATCACCTTCATTAGCATTTGAAGGCCTGCCTGAACCTGGGAAAATCTGTTGCTGGGAGGTGTTAATCTGTGCCTGGTTTCTTCCTCTCTGTTGTTTAGCTGTTATAATTTTAGAGTTCTTTAATACTGGTAGCCAGGTTTTGTTCATTTTCATGGTCTCTTCCTTTCTGTTGAAATTGTCCACATGCTTGTGGATTTCAATGGCTTCTCTGTGTAGTCTGACATGGTGGTTGTTGGTGTGGTCCAGCATTTCTGTGTTTTCAAATAATATGCTGTGTCCAGGCTGGTTCATCAGGTGCTCTGCTATGGCTGACTTCTCTGGTTGAAGTAGTCTGCAGTGCCTTTCATGTTCCTTGATGCGTGTCTGGGCAATGCTGCGTTTGGTGGTCCCTATGTAGACTTGTCCACAGCTGCATGGTATACGGTAGACTCCTGCAGAGGTGAGAGGATGCAGACTACTTCAACCAGAGAAGTCAGCCATAGCAGAGCACCTGATGAACCAGCCTGGACACAGCATATTATTTGAAAACACAGAAATGCTGGACCACACCAACAACCACCATGTCAGACTACACAGAGAAGCCATTGAAATCCACAAGCATGTGGACAATTTCAACAGAAAGGAAGAGACCATGAAAATGAACAAAATCTGGCTACCAGTATTAAAAAACTCTAAAATTATAACAGCTAAACAACAGAGAGGAAGAAACCAGGCACAGATTAACACCTCCCAGCAACAGATTTTCCCAGGTTCAGGCAGGCCTTCAAATGCTAATGAAGGTGATTAGCCAAACATTCACACCTAATTGCAGCAGGGAAGAGCTCCTTGCCCCACCCCAGCCATTCCACAGATATATAAACCCATTGTCCTAATTCCAACAGACCTCACTACCTCTGAGGATGCTTGCCATAGATGCAGGCGAAACGTCAGGAGAAATGCCTCTAGAACATGGCCATATAGCCCGAAAAAACCCACAAGAACTGAGTGATTCCGGCCATGAAAGCCTTCGACAATACATATTCACTAACAGTGTTTCTCAACCTTCCTAACGCCGCGACCCCTTTATATAGTTCCTCATGTTGTGATGACCCCCAACCCTAAAATTATTTTTCATTGCTACTTCACAACTGGAATTTTGCTACTGTTATGAATCGTCATGTAAATATCTGATAGGCAGGATGTATTTTCATTCTCTGGACCTTGGGAGTTGTAGTTGCTGGGATTTATAGTTCACCTACAATCAAAGAACATTCTGAACTCCACCAGAGATGGAATTGACCCAAATGTGGCACACAGAACGCCCATACCAGCATTTAAAAAAAAAAAAAATGAAAGGGTTAGGTAAGCATTGGCCTTGAGTTTGGGAATTGTAGTTCACCTATCTCCAGAATCACCATGGACTCAAACAATAATAGATCTGGACTAAACTTGGCAGGAATACTCAATATGCCCAAATGTGAACACTGTTGGGAGTTTGGGGAAAATAGACCTTGACATTTGGGAGTTGTAATTGCTGGGATTTATAGTTCACCTACAATCAAAGAGCATTGTGAACCCCACCAATGATAGAATTGGGCCAGACTTCCCACACAGAACTCCCATGACCAACGGAAAACACTGTGTATCCTGAAGGTCTTTGGCGACCCCTCCAACACCCCATCGTGACCCCCTCAGGGGTCCCGACCCCCAGGTTGAGAAACACTGCACTAATTCATTCATACATTACCATCGCTTCTTCCATCTTCTGGAAAAGACACCTCGCAAGGAGGCCAGAGTGCTTCCCTGTAAATTGGGTTTTCCTTCTTAAGGAGCCATTGTATTTGCTTCCTCAACAGAATAAAAATAATGTAATTAATTAATTAATAATTAAATTAATTAATAATTAAATCAATTAATAATTAAATTGATAATTAAGATTTAATTTAATTAATTAAATACTATTCCTTAAAAGTAATTAAATACTCTTCCTTAAAAGTAATTAAAAGTAATTAAATACTCTTCCTTAAAAGTCTCTGGTAATGTAAACATGTTGTTTTCCACCAAAAGTCCAACAGTCTCGGGCCATCAACGTCAGCAGTTGAGCAACTTTTAATTATAATTCATGAATCCTTCACCTCCTTTTTTTAGTTTTCCAGGCCTCATTTCTTAGGATGGCATCTCTAGGCTATATAGGCCCCAGCTATACACCTTTCATACAATTTTATTCAAACTACACATCATTTAATTATCACACATGTGCTGGCCATGCTAGGAATGCCATGAAATGGGATGCATTGCACCCAGTTTGCCTCCACCATTAGCTCAAAGGTTTGTATTGGTTCAACAGGAGTTAATGACACAGCAAAGACTCAAATTAGGAGGAATGGAGGAAGGATGCTACCTACCTAAACGTTTCTGAGAATTTCAGTCATAACAAGGGTCTTTGTGGATTATTAATTTTTTTGACCTCAATAGTTGGCAATAATAACATGCATGAAGTCAACCCAGTTGAAAACAAGGACAAATAATCTGAGATATAGCTGGGTTGTTGTAGGTTTTTTCGGGCTATATGGCCATGGTCTAGAGGCATTCTCTCCTGACATTTTGCCTGAATCTATGGCAAGCATAGTGAGGTCTGTTGGAACTAGGGAAAAGGGTTTATATATCTGTGGAATGACCAGGATGGGACAAAGGACTCTTGTCTGCTGGAGCTAGGTGTTAATGTTTCAAATGACCACCTTGATTAGCATATAATGGCCTGGCAGTGCCTGGGTCAAACTTTTGTTGAGAGGTGATTAGATGTCCTTGTTTGTTTCCTCTCTGTTGTAGTGCTGTTGTAATTGTTTTAATACTGATAGCCAGATTTTGTTCATTTTCATGGTTTCCTCCTTTCTGTTGAAATTGTCCACATGCTTGTGGATTTCAATGGCTTCTCTGTGTAGTCTGACATGGTGGTTGTGAGAGTGGTCCAGCATTTCTGTGTTCTCAAATAAAATGCTGTGTCCAGGTTGGTTCCTCAGGTGCTCTGCTATGGCTGACTTCTCTGGTTGGAGTAGTCTGCAGTGCCTTTCATGTTCCTTGATTCGTATTTGGGCAATCCTGCTGCGTTTGGTGGTCCCTCTGGAGACTTGTCCACAGCTGCATGGTACACGTTAGACTCCTGCAGAGGTGAGAGGATCCCTCTTGTCCTTTGCTGAACGGAGCATTTGTTGGATTTTCTTGGTGGGTCTGTAGATAGTTTGTATGTTGTGTTTCCTCATCAGCTTCCCTATGCAGTCAGTGGTTCCCTTGATGTATGGCAGGAACACTTTTCCTCTGGGTGGGTCTTGGTCTTGACTCTCATGGCTTCTTCTCGGTGGTCTTGCAGCTCTTCTGATGTCTGAGGTGGAGTCTCCATTGGCCTGGAGAGCCCAGTTGAGGTGGTTCAGTTCATCTGAGATATAGCTTTTTATCCTAGAGCTGTGACTATATTGACCTCTGTGGTTTCACACTGATGTGGCATGAGGGACTGTGAAATAATGATTAGAAGGTGGAAGGGTGAATGCTTTGTTTTGTAATTTGGACATATTTAATGTGATTGGGGATGGTATTTAATTCATTGTACAATGGATAATGGAGAAAGGCAGGGGGTTTCAGAAGAAAACATCTATTTCTGCTTCATTGACTATTCTAAAGCCTTTGACTGTGTGGATCATAATAAATTGTGGCAAGATCATGGTGTGATGGGGAGACCAAGCCACCTTGTCTCTCTCCTGAGGAATCTGTATAAGGACCCAGAAGCAACAGTCAGAACTCACCATGGAACAACAGACTGGTTCAAGATTGGGAAAGGCATATGGCAGGGTTGGATCGTCTCACCCAACCTATTCCACTTGTATGCAGAACACATCATGCGATGTGCGGGGCTTGACAAATGCAAGGCTGGGGTAAAAAGTGCTGGAAAAAACATTAACAACCTTAGATATGCAGATGATACCACTTTGATGCCCCAAAATGAGTGGGAGCTGAGGAGCCTTCTAATCAAGGTGGAAGAAGAAAGCGCAAAAGCCAGGTTGCAGTGAAACATCAAAAAACCAAGATGAAGGCAACAAGAATGATTGACAACTGGGAAACAGAGGGAGAAAACGTGGAGGGAGTGACAGGGTTTGTATTTCTAGGTGCAAAGATGACTGCAGATGCAGACTGTGGCCAGGAAATCAGGAGATGCTTCCTTCTTGGGAGAAGAGCAATGTCCAGTCTCGATAAAATAGTCAAGAGTAGAGACATCAGACTGGCAACAAGGATCCGCCTAGTCCAAGCCATGGTATTCCCTGTAGTCACCTACGGATGTGAGAGCTGGACCTTAGGGAAGGCTGAACGAAGGAAGAGAGATGCTTTTGAGCTGTGGTGTTGGAGGAAAGTGCTGAGAGTGCCTTGGACTGCGAGAAGATCCAACCAGTCCATCCTCCAGGAAAGAAAGTCTGACTGCTCCCTGGAGGGAAGGATACTAGAGACAAAGTTGAAGTCCTTTGACCACATCATGAAAGAAAGGAAAGCTTAGAGAAGGGAATGATGCTGGGGAAAATGGAAGGAAAGAGGAAGAGGGGCTGACCAAGGTCAAGATAGATGGATGGCATCCTTGAAGTGACTGGCTTCCCTTGAAGAAGGAGCTGGGGGTGGCCACGGCTGACAGGGAGCTCTGGCCTGGGATGGTCCAGGAGGTCACAAAGAGTCGAAAGCGACTGAATAAATAAACAACAACAAACGATATACAATGACGATCTGAGGACTAATACAAATGCAGTGAAGTGTCCGCTACAGTTTTTGATCCGAACTTTAAATAAGCAATCCAAGGTGTAGAATCCTATTCCCCCAAAAATAGGTTTTTCCACTTGGCTAGGGGTGCATCCACACTGTAGAATTAATGCAGCGTGACACTAATTTAACTGGCGCAGCTCAATGCTCTGGAGTCTTGGGAGTTATGGTTTTACAAAGTATTCAGCCTTTTCTAGTAAAGACTGAGAGCCGTTCAGCAGTGGAACTCTCTGCCGTGGAGTGTGGTGGAGGCTCCTTCTTTGGAAGCTTTTAAACAGAGGCTGGATGGCCATCTGTCAGGGGTGATTTGCGTGCAATGTTCCTGCTTCTTGGCAGAATGGGGTTGGACTGGATGGCCCAGGAGGTCTCTTCCAACTCTTTGATCCTATGATTCTATGATTCTATGCCTGCTGGTGCCTCATTAAACTACAACTCCCAAGAATCCCTAATACTGAGCCGTGGCAGTTAAAGTGGTGCCAAACTGCATTAATTCTACTATGTAGCCGTACCCTAGATCGGACTAAAACCAGGAGTGGATTCATCCAGAAGAAATCCGCCCAACACTTTGTTCTTCTTTGACTTACAACATCAAACTTTATTTAATGTTATTTCACATTTCTATTTTCCACGCTTCCCTTATCAGGCACATGCACCGACATCGTGGCCAGATGATGTTCAACTTGGGTAAATGGGTGGAAATGTAATTAAGGAATTAATTACTTAACAGGCCAATGATCATTCAATTATAATCCCTTGGTGGGTCTACTGATCCGATGTTCCAAAGCAGTGAAACACAGATTTATCTCAAAGTTGCAGTTTAAACATTCAGACCTCAAAACTTGGCATATTACTTCTTCTCGATGGGATGCAGAAAGATAGTTAATTTTTTAAGATATTTTAGTTTTTCTTCTGAAATCTAATATATTGCATCTTGGGAAGATTCCTATTTTACACTGTAGAATGAATGCATTTTGCTGCACTTTTACTACTATGTCTCAGTGCTATGGGATCTTGGGAGCTGTAGTTTTGCAAGGTCTTTAGCCACCTCTACCAAGGAGAGCTGATGTCTCTGCAAACTATAACTCCCAGGATTTTGTTTTTGGACTCAGCCATTACCACATCCCATTAGATATTGCACCATGAGGAGGAGCGACTAAAATGATCAAGGGTCTGGAGAACAAGCCCTATGAGGAGCGGCTTAGGGAACTGGGCATGTTTAGCCTGAAGAAGAGAAGGCTGAGAGGAGATATGATAGCCATGTATAAATATGTGAGAGGAAGCCACAGGGAGGAGGGAGCAAGCTTGTTTTCTGCTTCCCTGGAGACTAGGGCGCAATGGAACAATGGCTTCAAACTACAAGAGAGGAGATTCCATCTGAACATGAGGAAGAACTTCCTGACTGTGAGAGCCGTTCAGCAGTGGAACTCTCTGCCCCGGAGTGTGGTGGAGGCTCCTTCTTTGGAAGCTTTTAAGCAGAGGCTGGATGGCCATCTGTCGGGGGTGATTTGAATGCAATATTCCTGCTTCTTGGCAGAATGGGGTTGGACTGGATGGCCCATGAGGTCTCTTCCAACTCTTTGATTCTATGATTCTATGATTCTATGACAGCCACAGTCATTACCCAGGTGCTCTCAATACAGTGGTCCCTCATTATTATTATTATTATTATTATTATTATTATTATCTTTATTTATACCCCGCAAAACTCCCGAAGGACTCGGTGCGGCTTACAAAGGCCAAGGCCACCGACAACAACAACATACAATACACAATAAAACTCCTAAGCAAATAATAAACATCAAGCAAAACAATAAAACAGTAAAAGGATGACACCGTGACGCAATTAAAACCTAAAGGCCGGCCAAATGTAATAGACAAAATTTAGAAGTGCTGAACTTGACAGGAAATATGTAGAGGTATTTGGAGGTAGGTGCAATGTGCAGATAATCCTGAATCTCTATCAAAGTGCATTTGGGACTTGATGCCAAGAGTTTCCTATTCTGGAAAGGCACACTGGAACAGCCAGGTCTTCAGGCTCTTCCTGAAGACTGCCAACGTTGGGGCTTGTCTGATGTCCTTGGGGAGAGAGTTCCAGAGTCGGGGGGCCACCACAGAGAAGGCCCTGTCCCTCGTCCCCACCAAACGCGCCTGCGACGCAGGTGGGATCGTGAGCAGGGCCTCTCCAGATGATCGGAGGGAGCGTGCAGGTTCGTAAACGGAGATGCGGTCACGCAGGTAGGCAGGTCCCAAACCGTTTAGGACTTTGTAGGTGAGCACCTGCACCTTGAATTGGGACCAGAAAATGAATGGCAGCCAATGGAGCTCCTTGAACAGGAGGGTTGACCTTTCTCTGTAAGGAGCATCAGTTAACATCCTGGCTGCCGCCCGCTGGACTAGCTGAAATTTCTGAGCCGTTATCAAGGGCAGCCCCACATAGAGCACATTACAGTAGTCCTCACATTGCGGGTGTTACGTTCCAGAACCACCAGTGATAAGCGAAATTCCGTGAAGTAAGGATGCCCTCTCCCCTTCCCTCCTCATCCTCTTTACCTTCCTTTTCCTCCTCCTCATTGCCACCTGGACCTCTTGCCACCACTTGGGTCCCGCGATGCCACCATCACCTCCTCCTCAACCTTAATCACAGGACCCAAGCAGTGGTAAGAGGCCCAGGCGGCAATGAGAAGGAGGAAGAGGAAAGTAAAGAGGGCAAGGGGGTGTCTCTTTTTCCCTCCTCACCCTCTTTACCTTCCTCTTCCTCTTCCTCATTGCCACTTGGGCCCCACAAACCCTCAATCACAGGGCCTAAGCAGAGGCAAGAGGCCCAGGTGGTGGAGGAAGAGGAAGGTAAAGAGGGCGAGGAGGGAAGAAGAACTGCCCTCAGAGAGGAAAGGAATATTTGGTGAGAGAGGCCCAGGCAGTAACGAGGTGCCTCTCTCTTTCTCTTTCACTCAGTGTTCCCTCGCTACTTAAATTCTTTTTTTAAAAAAAAAAAACCTGCAAAACAGCGAGTCCGCGATAAGTGAACCGCGAAGTAGCAAGGGACCACTGTATACCACATGTTCATTGAACTATTTTTCCCAGGATTAGAAATGGTGTCTGTGCTGGTACGGCTGTACCAGGAGCTCCAACTTCCTTTTCTTTCTTTGACTATTTGTATGTATTCCATGCATTTTGCAATAAGGTGGCTTCCCTTGGTTTGCAGCCACCTGCCTGTCATCGTTGGATTTTTTAGTTCCGCCCCTTTCCCCAGGGTTCAGGAAGGAAAGGGAGCCATTTTAGGTCTTTCTTACAGTTGAAAGCTTAGCTACAGGGCGTGATCAGCTCCACCTGTAGAGAAGCTTCGTTTCTTAAGAAATTCCGGGGGGAAACAGTTCCAAAGGACTCCAGCTAGAGAATCTAAAACGCCTTGACTGGTAGGTCTACTCGGGACCCAAGAAGCAGTTTGGAGCTGGGAGGAGAGCCCACACCAGCAAAGTTTAGAAAGTAGATTGCCCAAGGAGGGGTTAAAAGGGGGTTTTCCTCTTAAAGAAAAGAAACAGTTCACGAAGCCAGTTGCCTGTCCCTTGTGGACAAGATTAAGAAAGCCACCAGTTGATTCAAAGCCTTGAAGTATTTGTTTGACTTGTTGAAGATCTGAGAAGTATTTGATTGTTTTGTTGAAGACCTAAGCAATAATAAAGGACTTTGTTAAACTTTTCAAGCTTCTAAAGACTTTGTATAGGAAAATCCTTAGGGCCTCTCACTCAAGGCACCTCGGCTTCTCACTGGGCACAAAGAGCACGTCCTGTTCAAAAGTCAATTGCTATAGGCCTAGCGTGTGACAGCACAGTGTGCCATTTCTAACTTCTTTCTCTTCCAGATATCTGCAAGCTCTCCCCGGAGACTGGCCCATGCCGAGCAGCCTTGCTCAGGTACTATTACGACCCAGTGGCAAAAAGCTGTGAAGTCTTCCAATACGGAGGCTGCGGTGGGAACGACAACCGCTTCGAAACCCTCGCTCAGTGTGAATTCGCCTGCAAAAGACCCGGTGAGGAACAACACCCAGGGATTTTTGATACTCAAAGGAGTGCCTCTCCATTTAGTGTTGCTGTTGTGTGTACCTTGTCCAACTTATGGTGACCTTATCATGGGGTTTTCATGGCAAAATTGGTTTAATCATAGAATCATAGAATCATAGAATCATAGAATCAAAGAATCAAAGAGTTGGAAGAGACCTCAAGGGCCATCCAGTCCAACCCCCTGCCAAGAAGCAGGAATATTGCATTCAAATCACCCCTGACAAATGGCCATCCAGCTTCTGCTTAAAAGCTTCCAAAGAAGGAGCCTCCACCACACTCCGGGGCAGAGAGTTCCACTGCTGAACGGCTCTCACAGTCAGGAAGTTCTTCGTAATGTTCAGATGGAATCTCCTCTCTTGTAGTTTGAAGCCATTGTTCCATTGCGTCCTAGTCTCCAAGGAAGCAGAAAACAAGCTTGCTCCCTCCTCTTCCCTGTGGCTTCCTCTCACATATTTATACATGGCTATCATATCTCCTCTCAGCCTTCTCTTCTTCAGGCTAAACATGCCCAGTTCCCTAAGCCGCTCCTCATAGGGCTTGTTCTCCAGACCCTTGATCATTTTAGTCGCCCTCCTCTGGACACATTCCAGCTTGTCAATATCTCTCTTGAATTGTGGTGCCCAGAATTGGACACAATATTCCAGATGTGGTCTAACCAAAGCAGAATAGAGGGGTAGCATTACTTCCTTAGATCTAGACACTATGCTCCTCTTGATGCAGGCCAAAATCCCATTGGCTTTTTTTGCCGCCACATCACATTCCTGGCTCATGTTTAACTTGTTGTCCACGAGGACTCCAAGATCTTTTTCACACGTACTGCTCTCGAGCCAGGCATTGTCCCCCATTCTGTATCTTTGCATTTCATTTTTTCTGCCAAAGTGGAGTATCTTGCATTTGTCACTGTTGAACTTCATTTTGTTAGTTTTGGCCCATCTCTCTAATCTGTCAAGATCGTTTTGAATTCTGCTCCTGTCCTCTGGACTATTGGCTATCCCTCCCAATTTGGTGTCGTCTGCAAACTTGATGATCCTGCCTTCTAGCCCTTCATCTAAGTCATTAATAAAGATGTTGAACAGGACCGGGCCCAGGGGGGAACCCTGCGGCACTCCACTTGTCACTTCTTTCCAAGATGAAGAGGAAGCATTAGTGAGCACTCTCTGTGTTCGTCCACTTAACCAATTACAGATCCACCTCACCGTAGTTTTGCCTCGCCCACATTGGACTAGTTTCCTTGCCAGAAGGTCATGGGGGACCTTGTCAAAGAAGGCCTTCCTGAAATCCAGGTACGCTACATCCACGGCATCATTCCCCGCATCTACCCAGCTTGTAGCTCTATCGAAGAAAGAGATCAGATGAGTCTGGCATGACTTGTTTTTGATAAATCCATGTTGACTATTAGCGATGACTGCATTTGTTTCTAAGTGTTTGCAGACCGCTTCCTTAACAATCTTTTCCAGAATCTTGCCCGGTATCGATGTGAGGCTGACCGGACGGTAGTTGTTTGGGTCTAGCAAGAGATCCTCTTTGTCTTCCACTGAGGCTGAGAGTGTGTGACTTGCCCAATGTGGGGAATGAACCTCAAACCCCAAGGGTCCTAGGGCACCTCTACACTGTAGAATGAATGCAATCCAACAGCATTGGAGCTGCCTTGGCTCTATGCTGTGGAATGCTGGGAATTGCAGTTTGGGGAGTCACAAGCACACTTTGGCCAAGAAGGGCAAAGGCCTTGTAAAAGTGATGAAAAACTGCATAAATTCATTTCTTAAAGGAGGCTTTCAAAGAAGTAAAGTTGTAAGAGCAAGCCAGAGGTGCTACGGGGTATCTGATTATTTTAATGTGTTTTATGTGATTTTAAATTGTGTATTTTTAATTCTGTTTGGGGTTTTTTAAGGGTATTTGTCCTTTTTTTTTGTGCTGTGAGTCACTTTGTGTCTCAGTTGAACAATGAAAATAGGAAATAATAATAACTTACTTATTTACTTACTTAGGTGATCCCTTGTTGTCCGAGTAGGATAGTCCTCCAAGGTCAGTGTGTAGACTTTACTGGGTTCGTAGGTGACTGTGGAGCCCTTTTCTTGATCTACATCTTCTCCTGCAGTGAGGGCATCGGTTTCCACATGGAAGCAGTCCCGGTCGGGGTTGGCTTGACGTGCCTTCCTCTTGGCACATTTCTCCATTTTGCCCTCCATTTGTGTCTCTTCAAATTCTGCAGCACTGCTGGTCACAGTTGACCTCCAACTGGAGCACTCAAGAGCCAGGGCTTCCCAGTTCTCGGTGTCTAGGCCAGAGTTTTTAAGGTTGGCTTTGAGCCCATCTTTAAATCTCTTTTCCTGTCCACCAACCTTCCATTTTCCATTCTTGAGTTCGGAGTAGAGCAACTGCTTTGGGAGACGGTGATTGGGCATACGGACAACATGGGTGGTCCAGCGGAGTTGATGGTGGAGGACCATTGCTTCAATGCTGGTGGTCTTTGCTTCTTCCAGCACACTGGCATTTCTCCGCCTGTCTTCCCAAAGAGATTTGCAGGATTTTCTAGAGGCAGCACTGATGGAATCGTTCTAGGAGTTGCATGTGACGTCTGTAGACAGTCCATGTATAGCGTATAGCAGGGTTGGGAGGACAATAAACAAGCCGCAGAGGAACATCACTTCAGTGCTGGTGGTCTTTGCTTCTTCCATCATGCTGACATTTGTCCACCTGTCTTCCCAAGAGATTTGCAGGATTTTGGTGGAATCGTTCCAGGAGTTGCATGTGACGTCTGTAGACAGTCCACGTCTTGCAGGCGTATAGCAGGGTTGGGAGGACAATAGCTTTATAAACAAGCCCCTTGGTCTCCCTACGGATGTCCCAGTCCTCAAACACTCTCTGCTTCATTTGGAAAAATGCTGCACTCGCAGAGCTCAGGCGGTGTTGTATTTTGGTGTCAATGTTGACTTTGGTGGAGAGGTGACTGCCAAGGGAGCGGAAATTGTCAACATTTTCTAGTTTTACACCATTAAGCTGTATCTCTGGCATTGGAGAGGGGTTGGCTGGTGATTGCTGGAGAGCACTTTGGATAATAATAATAATAATAATAATAATAATAATAATAATAATAAGTATAATAGTATACAATGTGGGTTTCACCCTTATTCAATCTCTCTGTTGCGTATTTTTAAATGCTTCCCAGACTTTGGCTGCCAATTCCTTATCCCTGATGTAGATAAGCTGTCTGGATTCCATGCTTTAAATAATTGTGTCTTTTGCTTTTTGATCTGCCAATATTCCCTTTTCCTTCTCATCATGTGAAGGATACTGAACAGCCCTCCACATTTTTTGCCTCACGAGAAGACTTTGGATCATTAAACTCCAAGTTTGGTCATTGCTGCCATGTAGCTTATCGAAACTGAGAGCTTTATCAGTTTATCATATTTGTTTTTCTGCACAAATGCAAAGTATCCCCAGCAGTCCAAACTTGATCCAAAAACAAAAAATGTATGACTCTCGAAACAGTAGCAAAGTAGATCGAAACTTTTGCTGCAGTTTAAAAACACGCACTGTGCAGACAAATTCACTCCCATGCCATGCCATTTCTATCTAAGAAGACAGCAATGGTGGGAAAGTTGTGTTGGGGAAGCAGATAGAAAACCCTTCTAAGGGGCATGACTTTGTGAGACCCCCTTCACCCCTTTGATCTGTCTAACCCACAGCAATCTGCAAGCTCCCCGACAATTCTGGAGAAGGGAACCTTGGTCTCACCATGTATTACTATGACCCTGTGGGAACCGTATGTGAAGAGTTCATCTACAAAGGGCGCAAGGGCAACCCAAATAGATTTGCGACACTCACCGAATGCCAGGAAACCTGCCGAGACCCAGGTAAGGGTGGGCACCAGATCTGGGGAAGGAAGACCACCAGTCAAGCCTCCAGAGAGGCATAAAGTGGGGTAAGGTAGAGCTGGGGCTAGACGTGTCAAAAATATTGTTGCAACTCAGGATAGATTCACCTTGCCCAAGATACCACCACACACCAAGGTTATAGTTTTTGTAGTTTATTGAGAAAAATAATAGCTCCAGGGCCTTCTAGATGACATCAACTACCTAGATGAGTCACAGTCTGGTTTCTGGCCTGGTCACGACACTGAGACAGCCTTGGTCACCTTGGTGGATGACCTCCGTAGAGAGCTGGACAGGGGGAGTGTGACCTTGTTGGTTCTCTTGGACATCTCAGCGGCTTTCGATACCATCAATCATGGTATCCTTCTGGGCCGACTCTCTGGGATTGGTCTCGGGGGCACGGTTTTGTCGTGGCTCCAATCCTTCCTGGAGGGACGATCCCAGATGGTGAGGCAGGGAGATGCCTGCTCAGACCCCTGGCCTTTGACCTGTGGGGTCCCGCAAGGCTCTATCTTGTCTCCCATGCTTTTTAACATCTACATGAAACCGCTGGGAGAGGTCATCCGGAGTTTTGGAGTTAGGTGCCACTTCTATGCAGATGACACACAACTCTATTACTCATTTCCACCCAATTCCAAGGAGACCTCTCGGGTGCTGGACGAGTGCCTGGCCGCTGTGTCTATCTGGATGAGGAGGAACAAGCTGAAGATCAATCCTGGCAAGACAGAGGTCCTCTTGGTCGATCGCAAACCTGATCGGGGTATAGGGTGGCAACCTGTGTTGGGCGGGGTTGCACTCCCCCTGAAGCCACAGGTCCGCAGTTTGGGAGTCCTCTTGGATTCATCGCTCACGCTTGAGGCTCAGGCGTCGGCGGTGTCCGGGCGGGCGTTTGCACAATTGAGACTCGTGCGCCAACTGTGACCGTATCTCACAAAGGCTGATCTGGCTGGGGTGACACAAGCTTTAATTGTGCAAATGCTCTCCCGGTCACCGCTGAGACCTGAAGTTCCAGGCTCAACTATGAGTCCAGGATCACACAAACAAGGGGATATTACATTTTATCCGGCACTCACATACATATAAACATGTATTCCTCACCATACATACATTACCATCCCTTCTTCCTTCTCCTGGAAAAGAGAGCCAAAGTAGGCCAGATTGTGTTCTCAGCAAATCTGACATTCTGCGAATACACTATTTCTCTCCATCCTTTGGAGAAGATGGCGGGTGGACCAGACTCCTCCTGTCTGCCACAATTTTGGATTAGTAAAGTGTCTCTTATATAGCATAATATTTGTGATGTTGTTCCAAAAAGTTGTAAAGCTAAAACATGCTGACTCCATTAGTTCCTGACACATGTTGGCTTTTCTTCTTAACTGATGTTGGTTTTCCTTCTTAAGTAAGGAATCATTGTAAGCACTTCCAATGTGCAAGCACATTAAACAAACCAAACACTGCAGAGTCTTTATCAGTAATTAGCAGAGATTTACTGCACAGCCTCTGACCTTGTGCCACTCAATCTATATATATAAATTTGTTAGGGGCATCCAACGAGGAAACAAAACTCAAAAATCCCCCAACGAAACTTAACCAAAATTCCCATGCCCATAACACAACCCACAAGGTACAAACATATCTACTCAAAATGAAAAACAACACAACAACACATTCACAAAACGGCAAAAGAATAAAACTAAAAAAAACCCAACGAAACTTAACCAAAATTCCCATGCCCATAACACAACCCACAAGGTACAAACATATCTACTCAAAATGAAAAACAACACAACAACACACTCACAAAACGGCAAAAGGATAAAACTCAAAAAAAACCCAACGAAACTTAACCAAAATTCCCATGCTCATAACACAACCCACAAGGTACAAACATATTACTCAAAATGAAAAACAACACAACAACACACTCAAAACGGCAAAAAAAAAACCTCAAAAAAACCCCAACGAAACTTAACCAAAATTCCCATGCCCATAACACAATCCACAAGGTACAAACGTATCTACTCAAAATGAAAAACAACACAACAACACACTCACAAAACGGCAAAACAACTGAGCATGCGCATTGGCGCCCAGCCGCAAGTTCCCTGGCGCGCGCACATGCCCTTCCGGCCAACGTTCCCTCTGCAGAAACCATGCCCACTCCAAGCCCCGCCGCGCCGCTTCCCGCACACACACACACCCCTGCCGCACACACACACGCAACCCCACACTCCATCACTTCCCCCGCTGCCGCACGCACACACGCAACCCCACTCCCCCCGCCGCCGCACGCACACACACAACCCCATGCTCCATCACTCCCCCACCCCAATCTTACCTCCTTTTACTTCACGCCACCTCCAAACCCCACCCCGCCCCTTCCCGCCCTGTCAAAATCTAGGAAAGACAGGAAGGAAGGAAAGAAGGAAGAAAGAGAAAGGGAGGTAAAGAAAAAGGGGAAAGGAAGGAAAGTTAGAGAAAGAAGGAAGAAGAAAAGGAAAGAAAAGGAAAGATGGAAGGAAAGAAAAGAGAGACAGCAGAAAAGAAAGAAAAAGGGGGAAGGAAGGAAAGAGATAGAGAAAGAAGAGGAGAAGGAAAGATGGGAGGGAAGAAAGGAAGGAAGAAGGGAAAGAAGGGGAGAAAGAGGGAAGATTGGCCACAGCAACACGTGGCGGGTAAAGGTTGTTATTTCTATTATTATTATGATGATGCTATTATTCCTCTGAGACCCTTTTAGGGGGAATGGGAGAGGTGTCAGGTCCCAGAGGCAGTGCATTGCATTATTGTTATTGTTATGATGGTGGTAAAATAAAGGGAAATAAAAAGTGAAAGAAGGAAGCAAACAGGGAGGGAAGAAAGGCAAAGGAAGAAAGGGGGAGGGAATGAAGGAGAGAGAGAAGGATGAAACCAAGTAGTGAAAGAAAGAAAGAGGTAGAGAAGGAAGAAAGGAGAGAAAGGGGGAGGAAAGGGGGGAAGGAATAGGTAGGTACCTCTCTTTCATAATAGTCCAGATATCTACCTCAACTTTGATAAGTTTTACTATAGGCCACAGCAACGCGTGGCAGGGCACAGCTAGTGTTTTAATAAGAAAACACTTTAACTCTGGTTTTCATCCATCTCACTGTGGAGGCTTTAATCTTGACATGTTGCATTTGTACAGCTATATACACACATCACTATCCCCTGATCTTCCCTCAGTATATATGGAGATATACTCTTAAGTGATATATGAGAAGTGAAATGCACAGCAAGAGAACATCCTGGCAAGTGTGTCACATGGAAAGAGATCATGGCAAGAGAGAGAGAGTACATGCTAGAAACTTACTTTAATACCCATAGTCTTCACATCACTAAATAGGGGGCAACAGGAAATGATACAATTCTCATCATGCCTGTCACATGGTCATGACTCAGCTCCTTTAGCCTGTCCCTTCACTTCCACATTTACTTAACCCTTCAGTGGATGTCTATGAGACCACATGTCCATTAGAACTGTGTTTTTCCACATAGTAATGCATTCCTATTGTTGTGGTTCAACAGTCTCCTGAGCAGCCTGAGTAGCCTGATGGGTTTCAGTTTTCTCAGCCTGCAGTAGAGTTGGAGAAGCAGTTCTCACAGGACAGGAATGCAGATGATAAGGATGAGGCCCAAGTGCCGCTTCAAAGGGATAACAAAACTGTGAGAAGAAGCTCGTGGATCGCTGCCAAGTTAGGTCAGCGATGGGTCAAGGGAGCAGTGGGAAAGTAGATTGTTTTGATGTGTAAAAGTATTTAGGGATTTCACTGGCGATTCACAGCTGTCAGTTTCAACGTGGCTTTCTGCTAGCAGTTTCATGATCCTGCATTGGGAGACAGGAGGCTTGGAGCCTGGGTTTCTTCGTGCTGCTTTTGGGACTAAGTTGCTTGGCACAGGGTTTGTGCTTCCTGCTTCCTGACTCTTGTTTATCTTGATTTTCTCTTAAGGATTTCTGGAACTGTACCGTACATTTTACCTGATCTTTGGGACATTGTATTGACTTAACCTTTGCCTTCTTTTGGAAACCTTACAATAAACTATAAACCTTACAGCCGTGGTCGAATGGTGTTTGAGAGCAAGGTGAAGCTTAATCTGAGGCGCAACACCTATCTAACATTGCATTATCCAGCCATCTGTTGGAGAGCTTGGATGGTGGATTCCTGCCTGACAGAAGGGGGTTGGATGGAATGGCCCTTGGGTTCTCTTCCAACTCTTCTAGGATTCTATGATTCCTCTGTCTTGCTTTGCTCTGTGGTTGCAGATACCTGCCATCTCCCCAGCAAATCTGGTCCCTGTGAAGAGCACCTGCCCAGGTACTACTACAACTCCAGCAGCGGAACCTGCTCAGAATTCTCCTATGGAGGCTGCCGTTCGATCACAAATAACTTTGAGAGCAAAGAGGAGTGCCAGCAGACTTGCAAAGGCCCTGGTACGAGGAAACCCCATGTTCACCCCAAAGGGGTGGTGAGTAGCTAGATGGACCCAGGTGGGTGTATTGCGGGAGATGGGAGGGAGATCCAGGTTGCTCTGGAGTGGCAAATGTGCCCATTGCTTTCTCTGAGAACCAAATTAGTGAGGATTTGCAGCCATACTGTTTGAAAGAAGGGGTTCCCCATTGGGGGTCCCCTTCAGCCACTCCGTAACCCTTCCTCATTGGGTGTCTTCCAGAGAAGCCTGGCTTCTGCCCCTCGGGAGACCCTCCACAGTGCATCATCACCTGCCTGAAGGACTGTGAGTGCCCCGGGGCCCAAAAGTGTTGCAGCGACTACTGTGGCCAAGTGTGCAAAGACCCCGTTCAAGGTGAGAGGGGGGCACTGGGGCTGAGGGACCTTCTGGGAAGGAGCTGGGCATGGCAAAGGGAAGAGGGAAGGTGCTGAGAACTTGGCTTAGATGTCAACAAATAAGGGAAGAATCAGTCAAAGTCAGAAACCCAATAACAGAGAAGCCCAATTTCAGACGTCCTTGAGATGTCCTTGGTTAGACCACACCTGGAATATTGTGTCCCATTCTGGGCACCACAACTGAAGAGAGATATTGACAAGCTGGAATGTGTCCAGAGGAGGGCGACTAAAATGATCAAGGGTCTGGAGAACAAGCCCTATGAGGAGCGGCTTAAGGAGCTGGGCATGTTTAGCCTGAAGAAGAGAAGGCTGAGAGGAGATATGATAGCCATGTATAAATATGTGAGAGGAAGCCACAGGGAGGAGGGAGCAAGCTTGTTTTCGACATCCGCCGGGAAGTAGCAGCCAATAGTGAAAGGATCAAGGCGGAGACATCTCCAGCTCATCCCCTGTTTGGGTATCAGCCAGCACGTCAACAACTTAAATCTAGAAATAGTTTTCTAAGATCTACAGAGACACTCTCTGGAACACCTCAGCAAGCAAGAGTCCAAAAGTGGCAGGCTCAAACCCAGAACCTCAATCCATGGCTGATCCCAAATGAGAGACTCCCCGCTGGGCACACAGAGGACTGGGCAACTTGGAAGGCGCTGAACAGACTGCGCTCTGGCACCACGAGATGCAGAGCCAACCTTAAAAAATGGGGCCACAAAGTGGAGTCCACGACATGCGAGTGTGGAGAAGAGCCAACCACTGACCACCTGCTGCAATGCACCCTGAGCCCTGCCACATGCACAAGGGAGGACCTTCTTGCGGCAACACCAGAGGCACTCCAAGTGGCCAAATACTGGTCGAAGGACATTTAATCAACTACTAAACTCACAATTTTCGTATTTTGTCTGTTTTTTGGGGTTTTTTGGGTTTTTTTGCTTTGTTCTGTTAGAAATGTAATATAATCGACTGGTTGCACTGACACGATAAATAAAAAAATAAAATAGGATGAACATTGCCACAGTTGCAGGTCATATTTGCCCATTTAAGCCTACCAAGTTTCAGAATGTTTCAGTCATCCACCGATTTTTAGGAAACGTTTAAAGTTCACAACCTCTGAGGATGCCTGCCATAGATGCAGGCGAAACGTCAGGAGGGAATGCTTCTGGGACATGGCCAGACAGCCCAAAAAAATTCAAACAACCCAATGATTCCAGCCATGAAAGCCTTCGACAATACATTTCCACAAATAATTTTTAAACTACTTTTTTCATTTCAGAAAAACCTGGAAGTTGCCCACCTGCACCAAAGGTAGCCAAGTGCAGTGCAGAGCGCCCGTGTGGAAGTGACAGCGACTGTCCCGAAGAGGAGAAATGCTGCGGCAATGGATGCACCCACTCCTGCACAAAGCCCGCCTCAAAGAAGTGAGGCCCTTCCTTGAGTGGATCCTCCGAACACACAGCCTCCTTGCGTGGATCCTCCGAACACACAGGCTCCGCTGGATCCCGGTCTCTTTCTGGGCCCAATGGCAACCTATAAGGACCCGATAAGGCTTGGGACACTCTCTCCCTTTATAGGCTCTAGAGATCTTTTGGAGGAGTCCTATAGAATCATAGGGTTAAAGGACACCATTTGGGTCATCTAGCCCCACAAGTTGGGATATTGATATACATACGAGAGTTGAATGAAAAGTAATGCCTCTGCCTTCGTAACTCCTCAACCAATGGCAGTCCTGGTATACGGCAGCAACTGGCTTGATCAGTAGACTCTCCTCTAGAGTTCCATTTTGGTGAGAAGCCTTAGCATTGAACAGTTGTGCTGTTAAAGTGCCAAGTATGGAACCCTGCACAGACAGTCGGTCAATGAGACTTCAGCAACGTATGTGGCAGGTACTGGCTTGTTCAGTAGACTCTCCTCTACAGTTCCATTTTGGCAGGAAGCCTTAGCATTGAAAAGTTGTGTTGTTAAAGGGCAAAGTATGGAACCCTGCGCAAACGGTCGATCAATGCGACTTCAGCAACGTATGTGGCAGGTACTGGCTTGTTCAGTAGACTCTCCTCTACAGTTCCATTTTGGCAGGAAGCCTTAGCATTGAACAGTTGTGTTGTTAAAGTGAGAAACATGGAACCCTGCGCAGACGGTTAGTCAATGAGACTTCAGCATCGTATACGGCAGGTACTGGCTTGTTCAGTAGACTCTCCTCTACAGTTCCATTTTGGCGGGAAGCCTTAGCATTGAACGGTTGTGTGCAGAGTATGGAACCTTGCGCAGACAGTTGGTCAATGCGACTTCAGCAAGGTATGCGGCAGGTACTGGCTTGTTCAGTAGACTCTCCTCTACAGTTCCATTTTGGCAGGAAGCCTTAGCATTGAAAAGTTGTGCTGTTAAAGTGCAAAGTATGGAACCCTGTGCAGACTGTTGGTCAATGCAACTTCAGCAACATATGCGGAAGGTACTGGCTTTTTCAGTAGACTCTCCTCTACAGTTCCATTTTGGCAGGAAGCTTTAGCATTGAACAGTTGTGTTGTTAAAGTGCAAAGCATGGAACCCTGCACAGACAGTCGATCAATGCGACTTCAGCAACGTATGCGGAAGGTACTGGCTTGATCAGTAGACTCTCCTCTACAGTTCCATTTTGGCGGGAAGCCTTAGCATTGAACGGTTGTGTTGTTAAAGTGACAAGTATGGAACCCTGCGCAGACGGTCAGTCAATGCGACTTCAGCAATGTATGCGGCAGGTACTGGCTTGTTCAGTAGACTCTCCTCTACAGGTCCATTTTGGTGGGAAGCCTTAGTATTGAATGGTTGTGTTGTTAAAGTACCAAGTATGGAACCCTGCTCACAAGGTCGGTCAATGCGACTTCAGCAACGTATGCAGCAGGTACTGGCTTGTTCAGTAGACTTTCCTCTACAGTTCCATTTTGGCGGGAAGCCTTAGCATTGAATGGTTGAGTTGTTAAAGTGTGAAGTATGGAACCCTGCACAGACGGTCGGTCAATGCAACTTAAGCAACTTAAGCAATGTGTAGTCATTGAAGGTGTCACCCAAAGGAGATTCATCAGAGAATGAAAGCTGTTGATGGTGATTGTGTTGATGTGAAGATTATGAGTCGTTAGGTGAGTCAGTTTAAAGATTTGAGGGGTTTTTTTATCGTGTCAGGAGCAACTTGAGAAACTGCAAGTCGCTTCTGGTGTGAGAGAATTGGCCGTCTGCAGGGACGTTGCCCAAGGGACACCGGATGATTTGATATTTTTATCATCCTTGTGGGAGGCTTCTCTCATGTCCCCGCATGAGGAGCTGGAGCTGATAGAGGGAGCTCACCCGCCTCTCCCCAGATTCGAACCTGCAACCTTTTTGAGGTGGGAACATCTGATTTGCGTGACAAACAAAGAGTTGGACGTCCTGTGACAGCAAACACCGAGTTTCACAAGCAAAAGGTTGACAGATTGATTCAGGACGATCGTCATATCACTCAGAGAGAAATTTCAAGCATAATCGGCATTTCACAAGAACGTGTGGGTCACATTATTGCTTTGCTTGGCTATCGGAAGATCTCTGCACGATGGGTACCCAGAATGAGTGAACTGTGAGATGTTGGTTGCGGGAACAGAGTGTCGACATCTTCCGTGACGGCTTCAGAAAACTTGTTCATCGTTGGCAGAAATGTATCCAATCGTCTGGTGATTATATGGGAGAGTGAACAGTGGTAGATAAAGAGCACATTCCAAGGATTATTTCTGCATTTGATTTATTAAAATATTCCCATCCAAACCCAAGTAACGAAGGTGGAGGCATTACTTTTCATTCAACCCTCGTACTATAATAACTGGCCTCCACATTTGTGGGTTTGCTTACACTATGTATTTTTGTTCCTGGGTTATATCTGATAAATGTAATTCTAACACAGCACCTTTCATTCCCTTGTAAACCATTCCTGGTTGAGGAATGAGCTTTGGGAGCTGGTGTGATGCATTTTGAACCTTTTGGGTGGCTCAATAAAAATTTCGCTGCAAAGGCAGCAAGAGGCGAAAACTCAGTGATGGTGGCAATGTGCTCTTTCATCCAGGAGGTGGCAGCATTCAGCTGTGCTTCGGCTCAGGTGGCTTGATTTGATGGCAATTTCAACAGAAAGGAGGAAACCATGGAAATGAACAAAATCTGTCTACCAATGTTAAAAAACTCTAAAATTACAACAGCAAAACAACAGAGAGTAAACAATCAGGCACATCTAATCACCTCTCAACAAAAGATTGCCCCAGGCACTGCCAGGCCATCAAATGCTAATCAAGGTGGTCAGTTGAAACATTCACACCTAGCTCCAACAGACAATAGTCCTTTGTCCCATCCTGGTCATTCCACAGATATATAAACCAATTTTCCTAGTTCCAACAGACCTCACTACCTCTGAGGATGCTTGTCATAGATGCAGGTGAAACGTCAGGAGAGAATGCCTCTAGAACATGGCCATATAAAACCTGGAAAAACCTACAACAACCCAGTGATTCCGGCCATAAAAGCCTTCGACAATACATCGAATACATCCTTGCACTCCTAAATACATACGTGACACATAACTGTTTAAACCATTCTATGAACCTTCCATAGAATAGATTGCAAATTTGGCCAAGTCTACAAGGCTGCAAGTCATGTTCTTCTGCTTGCTGAATCTTGTTTTTTATTAAATAAATTCCTGCAAAAGGAAGACATAAGGTTGGAGGCATCTGCAAATGGGGAAAGGAAAGGCCGGCCTTTGCCCAGCTCATTCGCACTGAAAACAGTCTTTGATCCAACATAATTGAAATACAATGAATAGGAGAGACTCTAGGCTGGGGATGTCTCTTGTGCCACATCATTAACGGGCCTGATCGCTTCAATGCTGGTGGTCTTTGCTTCTTCCAGCACACTGACGTTTGTCCGCTTGTCTTCCCAGGAGATTTGCAGGATTTTCCGGAGGCAGCACTGATGGAATCGTTCCAGGAGCTGCGTGTGACGTCTGTAGACAGTCCACATCTCGCAGGCGTAAATCGGGGTTGGGAGGACAATGGCTTTATAGACAAGCACCTTGGTATCTCTACGGATGTCCCGGCCCTCAAACACTCTCTGCTTCATTCGGGAAAATGCTGCACTTGCAGAGCTCAGGCGGTGTTGTATTTCGGCATCGATGTTGACTTTGGTGGAGAGGTGGCTGCCAAGGGAGCGGAAATGGTCCACATTTTCTAACGTTACACCATTAAGCTGTATCTCTGGCATTGGAGAGGGATTGGCTGGTGACTGCTGGAACAGCACCTTGGTTTTCTCAGTGACAGGCCAAGCTTCGTGTATGCTTCTGCAAAGGTGTTGAGAGTGGCTTGTAGATCTTCTTCTGTATGTGCACAGACGACATTGTCATCAGCATACTGGAGTTCTATAACAGATGTTGTTGTAACTTTGGTTTTGGCTTTCAGTCTGCTGAGGTTAAACAGCTTGCCATCTGTCTGATAGATTATTTCCACTCCGGTCCTCCAACATCAACTCCGCTGGGCCGGCCACGTTGTCTGGATGCCTGACCACCGTCTCCCAAAGTAGTTGCTGTACTCTGAACTTAAGAACGGAAAACGGAATGTTGGAGGACAGGAAAAGAGATTTAAAGATGGGCTCAAAGCCAACCTTAAAAACTCTGGCATAGACACTGAGAACTGGGAAGCCCTGGCCCTTGAGCGCTCCAGCTGGAGGTCAGCTGTGACCAGCAGTGCTGCAGAATTCGAGGAGGCACGAGTGGAGGGTGAAAGAGAGAAACGTGCCAGGAGGAAGGCGCATCAAGCCAACCCCGACCGGGACCGCCTTCCACTTGGAAACCAATGCCCTCACTGCGGAAGAAGATGCAGAGCAAGAATAGGGCTCCACAGCCACATATGGACCCACAAGGAAATCCATAATGGAAGACCATCTTACTCGTCCAACGAGGGCTCGCCTAAATAAGTAAGTAAGTAAGTAACGGGCCTGAAAGGCCGCTGTGTGCCAATTATGCCAATTTGGATGAGATTACAGCAATGCCACCAATGCCATCAGTGGCCATTTCTGTGTTGGGCCACGAGGGGGCAATTGTGCTACACACAGAGAGAAATTGGCTTTTGCAGACTGAGGACAATGGGATTCTTCTTGCCTTTCAGTTTGTTTATGTGGGGAGGAATGTAGAGGAAGAGATCTTCTTCCCACAGAGAAGATCTGATAGGAATAGGGATGGGCAGAAAATGTTTGATATAAGGCTATTTTTGCACACATTTGCCGTTCACGTAAACCGTGGACTTTGCAAGACTTTGAGGTGCAACCAGCATGGAGGATTGGAGACTTGTAGGTCCTTGGGAAGCCACATCTTCCCCAATGCACCCCTTGCAATTTCCCTCCCAAAATATCTTCTGGAAGGGGCATGCGTCCATTGTTTGGTG
Organism: Anolis sagrei; assembly: GCF_037176765.1. Taxonomy (NCBI): domain Eukaryota; kingdom Metazoa; phylum Chordata; class Lepidosauria; order Squamata; family Anolidae; genus Anolis; species Anolis sagrei. The sequence continues at coordinate 245,674,431 of NC_090024.1, read as the reverse complement.
GGGTCTTAAGGGCCTTTTCAGGTCCAGGAGGAGCTTGAGGGTCACCTCCTGGGGTTGCTATAAATTATCTGTTGGACATATGGCAACTGGCAAGCTATTTAATCCCAGCAGACTGAAAGCCAAAACCAAGGTCGCAACAACATCTGTTATAGAACTCCAGTATACTGATGATAATGTAGTCTGTGCACATTCAGAAGAAGGCCTACAAGTCATTCTAAACATCTTGGCAGAAGTATGCGAAAAGCTTGGCCTCTCACTGAACATTGAGAAAACCGAAGTGCTCTTTAAGCATTGCCAGAAATACAGCTTAATGGTGCAATGTTAGAAAATATCGACCATTTCTGCTCCCTTGGCAACCACCTCTCTACAAAAGTCAACATAGACACCGAAATACAACACCGCCTGAGCTCTGCGTGTGCAGCACTTTCCCGAATGAAGCAGAGAGTGTTTGAGGACCGGGACATCCGTAGGGAGACCAAGGTGCTTGTCTATAAAGCTATTGTCCTCCCAACCCTGCTCTATGCCTGTGAAACATGGACTGTCTACAGATGTCACACTCAACTCCTGGAACGATTCCATCAGCATTGCCTCTGAAAACTCCTGCAAGTCTCTTGGAAAGATAGGCTGACAAACGTCAGCGTTCTGGAAGAAGCAAAGACCAGTAGCACAGAAGCCATGATCCTCTGCCATGAACTCTGCAGGACCGAATGCAACATTATCCAAATGCTGAAAGATCACCGTCTCTCAAAGCAGTTACTCTACTTTCAACTAAAGAATGGAAAACAGAAAGTTGGTGGACAGGAAAAGGAACTGAAAGAGGGCCTTAAAGCAAAACCTTCAAAACTGTGGCATAGACACTGAGAGAATTGGGAAGCCCTGGCCCTTGAGCGCTCTAACTGGAGGTCAGCTGTGACCAACAGTGCTGTGGAATTCAAAGAGGCACAAATGCAGGGCTGGTAGGAAGGTTCCCATCAACAAGGTGCAGTATCATAGTGATGAAGATGATGTCGAACACGAATTTGGGAGGACCTGCTTAGGCAGAGACCGGCCAGACCTAAAAAAGAGGATCTGGGACACCTGGCGAGACAGCAAGCACCAAAGAAGATTTTTCCTTAATTTTCCCAAAATAAAGTCTCACCGAGTTGAAGGAAAGCCACCAAGGTTTTATTTAATTCCAGCTGGAACGGATGACAACCGCAGTTATCTGCCCAGGAGCCGACATAACCCAATGGGCAGAGAAATACAATATTTTTTTTAGAGCTGTCAGATTCAACCCTCTCACACCTGTCTCCTGAGCCAGCTTCTTGCTGATTGGTTGTGATGTCATTGAGCTGGGAGGAGATCTGGCCCTATTTTGGCTGCTCAGCCAATGAGGTGGGAGGGAGGTGGGCAACAGGGAAACAATGAAGAAATGTCTAGGTGACTGGATTACAAATGACAAGTGCTTGCCAAATGACCAGGTGATAGCTTCAGGCTCTCAAGCCTGGTCTGAGTTATTGTTTTGTCTCTTGAATTAACATTTTTATCTGCCCTCAAGAGGCCAGGTCCTTTGTCTTACTGTCCTGCAATATATTTATTTATTTATTTATTTATTTACAGTTCTTATATTCCGCCCTTCTCACCCCGCAGGGGACTCAGGGCGGATTACAGTAAACACATATATGGCAAACATTCAATGCCAATTTGACAAACAACATTTAACACACAAATACACTGAGGCTATTTAACTTTTTTCTGGCTGCCAGGGGAGCTGCTGCTTTTCATCGTCCATCAACGACACCGATGAAGTTCTTCCGCATTCCACATTCCCCGGAGTCTTTTTTCTTTATGGCCTCATAAATTAGTTAAATTTAGCCTCCCACACAAGGTGGTCCCTTATTTTCCTACTTGACAGATGCAACTGTCTTTCGGGTTGCAAAGGTCGACAAAGGGCTACACAATGGCTGGACACCCACTCCAGCCCGGGCTGGCTTCGAACTCATGACCTTTTGGTCAGAGTGATCTTAATGCAGCTGACACTCAGCCAGCTGCGCCACAATTGATGAAGCAGAGATAGGTTCTGGAGGTCAGGATGTGGCACAGCAGGGAGGCAGCGACAAATCCATGGTTCCTCACAGATGGGGAAATGTCCTTTGTGTTGAGTGAATTGATATGTCCATAGACGCCACTATTCTGAATGGCCTGGCCATCAGCCCTCCGAGGTCCAGGCGAATAGAGCCATTTACTTATTGGCCATGCTAATGGATCTGGTTGAGTCCTTTGTTAGGGGATTATTGGCTCAGGAAGTTTGGAAACTCCAAGAGCCATGAGTTGCTGGTTTATGAAAAGGCAGTTTTACTTCATATTTTCTTATATAGACATATATACATATTGGGAATGAGGAATGGGGCATGGGAGCATACACAGAGTTCATAGGGAAGGGGGAAATCATGTAGTGTTGAAGGGGAGCTCATGCCAGCCCCCTCCCCCCAAATGTCCGTAAAAATTCCTATAAACTTTATGAAAGTTCATAAAAGCTCATAAAAGCACTGAGTAGCTGAAGTCTATTCATAAAAACAGGAGGAGAAACAGGGGATTATGGAATCATTCCAGCCTGATGTCCTTGGCAAAACTATGAGTTCCGTGATTCTGAACTATCTTTTACAGAGCCCTGGGGAGGGATGGGGAGGGGGGTCACCTCTGATTACAAAGATACACACAAACACACACACGTCTGGAGTTACATTCACAAAATGTACCTGTTTCGACTTACAAACAAATTCAACTTAAGAACAAATCTACAGAATCATTCTTATTCATAACTTGGGGACTGCTTGTATGTAATGACTGTATGTCCCAGGTTGACCATTGTAGTGTGACCCCTTCCTTGCTTGTTTGCCTCTTCATCCCCCTTGTCTTCACTCATTGGCATGGGCTGGGCCTGCCTGGAAGGGCTGGTTGCCTGGCACCCTCTTCCTCGCTCCGTGCTTCAGCCCAGAAGACAGAAATGGGCTTTTGATTACCTCCATACATCAAAGCGGCTGCCCAGATTCAAGTGATTTTTCTTCCTGGTTTGCAGAAAAATGTTGTCAAGGGGAATGGAGGAAAACTTTGCTCTGGCGTGAGGTCAGCGAGCACGTGCAGAGAACAGGGCGATGGATAACCGGAGCACTAATGAGGCCCTTTGGCAACAAAAGGGAGCAAGAAGTGGGGTGGATTAGGGGAAGGTGAGGGAACTTCATGCACTTCTGCACCTCCATGCGCAGTTTGGCACACAATTTGGAACCTTTGGCACTGTTTCTTTCTCTGCAAATAATAACGAGATTCCTGGAAGTCAAGGAAACCTGAGAGATTAATAAAGGAGCAATTAAGACCTTTTTGCTTCCTCTTCATCCTGGAAAGAAGTGACGAGCGGAGTGCCATCAGGAGGGTTCCCCCCTGGGCCCGGTCCTGTTCAACATCTCTATTAACGACTTAGATGAAGGGCTAGAAGGCAGGATCATCCAGTTTGCAGGCAACATCAAATTGGGAGGGATAGTCAAGACTCCAGAGGACAGGAGCAGAATTCAAAACGATCTTGACAGATTAGAGAGATGATGGGCCAAAACTCACAAAATGAAGTTCAACAGGGACAAATGCAAGATACTCCACTTTGGCAAGAAAAACGAAATGCAAAGAGACAGAATGGGGGACAATGAGGCCTGGCTCGAGAGCAGTACGTGTGAAAAAGATCTTGGAGTCCTCGTGGACAACAAGTTAAACATGAGCCAACAATGTGACGTGGCGGCAAAAAAAGCCAATGGGATTTTGGCCTGCATCAAGAGGAGCATAGTGTCTAGATCTAGGGAAGTCATGCTCCCCATGCTCTATTCTGCTTTGGTTAGACCACACCTGGAATATTGTGTCCAATTCTGGGCACCACAATTCAAGAGAGATATTGACAAGCTGGAATGTGTCCAGAGCAGGTGACTAAAAGGATCAAGGGTCTGGAGAACAAGCCCTATGAGGAGCGGCTGAAAGAGCTGGGCATGTTTCGCCTGAAGAAGAGAAGGCTGAGAGGAGATATGATAGCCATGTATAAATATCTGAGAGGAAGCCACAGGGAGGAGGAGGGAGCAAGCTTGTTTTCTGCTTCCATGGAGACCAGGATACAATTGAACAATGGCTTCAAACTACAAGAAAGAAAGGAGATTCCATCTGAACATGAGGAAGAACTTCCTGACTGTGAGAGCCGTTCAGCAGTGGAACTCTCTGCCCCGGAGTGTGGTGGAGGCTCCTTCTTTGGAAGCTTTTAAACAGAGGCTGGATGGCCATCTGTCAGGGGTGATTTTAATGCAATATTCCTGCTTCTTGGCAGAATGGGGTTGGACTGGAAAGCCCAGGAGGTCTCTTCCAACTCTTTGATTCTATTATTCTATGTTGTTGTTGCATTGTTCAATGCAAAAATCTCTCTGGTTATATGTTCTTTGTACAAATCCCATGATTTGTGCATGAAATATGAATTCTAAGCACAGAAAGGTGTGCAGTCTACAGACACGACAACAAAAACAACAGCAACATCAGATTTGGGGTGCATCCACACTGGCACTTTGACACCACTTTAGTAATAATAATAATAATAATAATAATAATAATAATAATATCAATTTTATTTCTTACTTGCCTCTCCTCACAACTTGAGGAGAGGCTAAAACACATAATCAAAACACATAATTTAAAAACACTCCATAGGATAACACTTTAACTATGCTGGTTCATTACTATGGAATCCCAGGATTTGTAGTTTGACAACACTTTTGGGCACAGAGGTGAAACACCTTGTAAAACTACAACTCCCATGATTCCATTGCATTGCACTCTTTCCCCAGACTTAGAGGAAGGCAATGGTAACAAACATTGCCTAAGGAGACATCATTAATTATACCCAAGGTTGCATCCAAACTGAATAGAAGGACCAGAAAATCCCTGGTTCCTCACAGATAGAGAATTGCCCTTTGTGTTGGGTGATCCTAAATGTCCATAGATCCTATCATTCCAGATGGCCTGACTTTCAGCCCTCCAAGGTCCGGTCTGATAAGAGCCATTTATTTATTGTCCATGTATATGGGTCTTGGCTGAATCCTTTGTTTAGGGATTTACTGGCCCAAGAAGTTGGGAGGTGCTGGTTTCATGAAAAGGTGGCTTTTCCTTCATTTTTTAATATTGACATACATACACATAAGAGAATGGGAAATAGGGCAAGGGTACATACAAGGAATTCATAAGGAGAGGGGAAATCATGCAGGGTCGGTGGTCCTATATCAGCCCTTCCCAAAGTCCATTGAAGTTCATGAAACTTCTTAAAAGTTCGCAAAAGTTGATAAAACTTCTCAAAAGTTTATAGAAGTTGGAGAAAGTTCATAAAGGTTCCTGAGAAGTTCATAAAAGTTCATAAGAGCACCCAAAACTTCATGGGGAGCGTATGGGAACCAAAGGAGGCACTGAGGGGTTAGAGTCCATTCACAAAAGAAGAAGAAAATTATAGATTCATTTCATGATGGCCAAGACAGCCTGCTAGGGGTCCAGGTGTCCCAGGGAATGATCACAAGGGACTCTCCCAGGGTTGATAAGCTCTTGGGTGTACATGAAATGGAGGAATGAACATCTTTGCAGCGCGGAGCTATGGAAGGAAGCTTGCTGGTCCCCACATGAGGTTTTTCTTAAAAGACTGGTTTCCCAGGGCGCAGGGGTCCATTCAGCAGAAAGCGAGATAGCAGTTAGTCTTAGAATTAGCCTAGGAGAAGAATGGCACTGGTCTGGACCCGATTGGTTGACCCGCGGATACGGGGGCCCAGTGGGTCTCCGTATCCACGGTTCAAAGGAAAGCAGTTTCGGCCTCCCCAGGACGCTGTAAGAGCATCCCAGGCTGGCCAGCAGTGATCTGTGGCTCGGAAAGGGAAAGGTTCATGCTAGGGTGTATGTTGTGGCTGAGCTATTTTCTGACGATGAGGATGATGGGATTCAGATTCTTGTTGGGTTTCAGCTTCCTGGCTCTTTGTCTGTGCCTCAAATCTCTGAGCCTGCTTCCGAGGCTCTCACAAACAGTGCAGTGTCAACACAGCTGTTTCCACCAGAAAGAAATTTTAACAAAGGGAATAGTGGCCAGGTGCCTTCCCACGATGATATCGAAAGTATAGATAAGGATTTGACCTGAGAAGCTCGCCTTGATCTCCGGGTCAGGCGCAGTTCATGTCTGGCAAGCAGACGGGAGGCTACCTCGGTGCAAGGTCGTCACAATGCTTTTATTATGCTGAGAGACTAATGTTTTGATGTTGGGAAGGTATTTAGACCTCCTGGAAACTCTGTGAAAGCGTCAGTTCAATGTAGCTTACTAGCCTGAAAGCTTCATTGAAAAATCTTAGCCTGGAAAACAGTACGCTTGGGATTTCTTGCATTGTGATTCTTGGGGCAAATGTTTCATTGCTCGTACCTGGGACTCTGGTTTGAACTTTGCCAATAGGATTATGTCTCCTGCTTTTACTTGAAGATCTTTGGAACCGTATCCTGCATTTAACCTTAATCTTTGGAACTTTGCAATGCTTATTCTTTATTTTGGCTTGGATTTCTTCCTCAATAAACTAAAACTACAGCTCTTGTGTGGTGGTGTTTAGAAACAAGGTGAAGCCTACACTGAGTTGCGACAGTGTGTTAGAGTCAGTAAAGGGATGCAATGTATCACTCTGAAGAGAGAAAAGTGGCAAGTAAAGGATACTTTTATTGGGGGATTGTTACAAGGAAGCAGTGTGAGCTCAGTAGGAAAGAGAAGGAGGGAAATGTCTCTTCTAGGACTGGGCGGGTTCGTTCGTTAATTTCGTAATTCATTATTAATTTGTTATTTTTTTTATAACGAAGCGATATTGAACCATTCAGGAGCAACTAAAAAACGAAACGAATTTTTCAATTCGTTTCGTAATTGTTTCGTAATTGTTTCGAAATCGTTTCGAAATCGTTTCAAAATCGTTTCGTTATTATTTCCGCATGTCTCGTGCAAGTTTTAGGGTTGCTGTTTGTTTTATCAGTGAAAAAAAATATAATTATCACACCAACAGTCAACAACAGAGGGAGAGGGAAGCTTCAGAAGTTCCCCCTGTCCCACTTGGAGGTTTTTTTTAGCGTATTGCGCGATAGCGTCCGCCATTAATGAATCGATTCATAATTGTTTCGTTATTGTTTCGTAATTGTCTCGTAATTTCCGAAATTTCATAAATATCGAACTTTTTTAAAGAAAAATTTCGGAATTCTTTTAAAAATCGAAACACAAAAAAACCCTAAAAAAGAATCGTGTTTAGAAACAAATTTTTCCGTGGTTGGACAGCCCTAGTCTCTTCATTAAAGCTGCTGCTGATGCCACAGACGATTGTTTTCATTAAACCCAGGCATTCAGGAACTGTGGAACTCCCTGCTGTGGTTCAGATCAGCTTGACGGTAGGGGCCTGCGAGCTCGTCCTCAGGTCCACTGCATTGAGCCACGACAGTTCAAGTGGCGCCAAACTGCTTTCATTCTCCATTGTAGAAACACCCTGAGTGTGAATTACTTTTTTGCATTTTGAACTCACTTTGCAGCAACGGAGGACAAAGAAGGGAAGATAGAACTGGGGCAACATGAAGGGGGCTAGATGACTCTGATTCCTATTTTAAAGGCTGGCTTTGAATTTTGTATTCTGAATATGATGAGCTTCCCTTTTTGGCATTTGCATTGGCTTGGAATCCTTTCTGCACAGAAGAGAGCATTTAGTGCATAAAAAATAGTGGCTGAGAAGTAGGAGAGGCAAATGAATGAGCAAGCCCACAAAGCCTGGGGGGCCATTCCCATCCCATATTCAGATATTCCGGGAAGTCTGCCCCATTGATTAATTCTGCATTTTCCCCAATGAGCGTGGAGTTGTTCCATTGCATCTTGATGCTGGCGGGATATCTAATGTGCTGTGGGTGCTTTTTGGGCTCCTTCCTATCCCCTTCCTGTAATTGCATTTACTTTCTATTTCTTGCTCTCCCCCTGCAAACTCCTGTCCAATGAGATAAGGCTTAATGCCTTCCAATGGTGACTATCAGGCAGCGCATAAGGCCCATAAATATTAATAGCATTCTAATTAGCCCCCTTCCAATACATCAGCCAAACGAAGCCTCTCTCCCAACATAAATCAGCCGGATCCATTTGCATTCTCTTCATGATGCAAGGGAAGGGGCTCCTCTTCTCTCTCCTGCTCTCTTCCCATCATTCTGGGAAAATCCCATTCAGTTCTATGACCCCAAATGGGCCAGAATGGGATGGCTTCCCTATGGGGAGACCAAAATGGCATCCAGGAAAAGAATGCACGGCACAGTCCTTGCTAAAAATATGGAAAGAGCCAGGGCCAGGATCCTTTGAGTTTCTTTCTCGTGTGTAAGTTGCCCCCTGGAAACAGCAGAGCAGCTCAGTTTGCATTCCCTTTGTATTGCCAGTGAATGTGTACAGCATGCAATTGCAAAGGTGTGCACTGTAGACACATACAAATGTACACTGTACACTGCATCTATGTGTCTTGTGCATGGATGCACCCAGTTGTGATCTTTGAGAGTGTTAGACAGGAATTGTTGCACCCAGGAGTAGGAACAGGACCCTCTAATCCAGTCGTTCTCAACTTGGGGGTCGGGACCCTTGTGGGGGTCACGAGGGAGTGTTAGAGGGGTCACCAAAGACCATCAGAAAACATAGTATTTTCTCTTTGTCATGGGTGTTCTGCGTGGGAAGTTTGGTCCAATTCTATCATTGGTGGGGTTCAGAGTGCTATTTCATTGTGGGTGAACTATGAATCCCAGCAACTACAACTCCCAAATGGCAAGATCTATTTTCTCCAAACTCTACCAGTGTTCACATTTGGGCGTATTGATTATCTGTGCCAAGTTTAATCCTGATCCATCACTGTTTGAGTCCACAGTTTTCTATGGATGTAGGTGAACTACAACTCCAAAAACTCAAGGTCGTGTCCACCAGACTCTCCCAGTATTTCTCTTGGTCATGGGAATTCTGTGTGCCAAGTTTGATTCAATTCCATCATTGGTGGAGTTCAAAAGGCTCTTTGATTTTAGGTGAACTATAAATCCCAGCAACTCCAACATTCCCGAATGACAAAATCAATCCCCTCCAACCCCACCAGTATTCAAATTTGGGTGTATCAGGTATTTGTGCCAAATTTGGTCCAGTGAATGAAAATACATTCTGCATATCAGATATTTATATTACGATTCATAACAGCAACAAAATTAAAGAAGTAGCAACAAAAATAACGTTATGGTTGGGGGTCACCACAACGTGAGAACCTGTACTAAGGGGTCACAGCATTAGGAAGGTTGAGAACCACTGCTAATCATTAATTACACCACACCTTGGATGAAAAAGAGTCATCTTTATTTGAAGAATAATTGGAGCCAATAAAAGAGATGAATATAAAGTTGATAAAAGTCCAAAAGCAAAAAGCCAAATAAGCAGTAATATAAACAGTGTCCAAACATAGGAATAATATCAAAGATCCAAAAGCTTGTTGTTTAAATCCAGATGCAAAGAAATATCAAATGCTGTTCTGTCGCGCGCTGGGCCTGTGAAGAATTGTCTTTAAATCAGGATGTGCAACCTTTGCCCAGCAGGAAGCCAGGGAGCCCCAAAGAGAAGTTCTCAGAGGTTTTCCACCACAAATGATCTTTAGATGGTTTGTGAAGTACAACAAAGTCTTTTATTAATGAACAATCAAACAGAAACTTCTCTTGTCTTCAGTAAAGTTAAGCAAATGATTCCAAGCTTTTAGACAATTGGTGAATTCCTAAACTTGCCCATGAAAGACAGGCAACTGTCTTCAATAACTTCTTTAAAGGAAAACCCCCTTTTTAGTTTCTCCCAGGCTGACTGTAATCTAACCCTTACTGATGTGAGCTCTAGGGCTGGTCAATTCATTTCGTTAATTCGTAATTCGTTAAAAAATTCGTTAATTTTTGAATTACGAAACGATTACAAAACTTTTTTTTTAACCTGGAAGTGTTTTTAAATATCGAAACGGCAGGCGCCAAAAAATTTTGTATTTCCGTCCATTTCGGAAATACGTAAGATGGCCGCCTGCCGATGCTTGCTGGGAGCTCTCCTCTCTCGGCGCCAGCTGAGCAAGCGAGAGGGGGTTGCATTCTGGAACATGGCCGTATAGTTCAGTAAACTCACTGCAGTCTTGCTTCCTGCCAGGAAGTTTGCCCGTGCCTGATCTAGGGTCATAGTCCACCACAGAGAGATTTGAAGGGCTCTCAGCTTGGAAATGGGAAAGGTCTTGCTTCTGGTTCTCTCAATATGCTGCCCCTTCCCTCCAATCAGGTGATTATGTGTCCAAAAAGAGGTGAAATGGTGCCATATGGGAGACAGAAAGGAGGGAAAAGAGGGGAGACAGAGGTTAGGAGGAATGGAAAGAAATAGAAAAGTCCCTTACTTCTCCTTCAGGTGAATTATTGGGGGTCACAAAGCAGGAGGGGCGAGCGAGCGGCGAGCGAGAGGGGGTTGGCATTGGCAATGAAAATCCTGGCAGGAACCAACGACTGCCACAATTCAGACCTCAGAACCTCAGAACCTCTGATGATGCCTGCCATAGATGTAGGCGAAACGTCAGGAGAGAATGCTTCTGGAACATGGCCGTATAGTTCAGTAAACTCACTGCAGTCTTGCTTCCTGCCAGGAAGTTTGCCCGTGCCTGATCTAGGGTCATAGTCCACCACAGAGAGATTTGAAGGGCTCTCAGCTTGGAAATGGGAAAGGAGGGGCGAGCGAGCGGCGAGCGAGAGGGCCCGCCAGAGTGAGTGCCTGCCTTCCCTCCTTAATAATAATTTTAATTTCTCCTCCCTATTCTACTAAATTAATAATTAAATTTAAAAAATATTGAAAAAATATTGAAAAAAAAAGGGCGCCATCTTTACAAAATGTTTTGTAAATATTTACAAAATTTCGTAAATACCGAACTTTTTTTTTGGAAAATTTTGTAATTTTTTTAAATATCGAAACAAAAAAAAACCCCAATTACAAAACGATTTTAGAAACAAATTTTTGCGTTGTTACCCAGGCCTAGTGAGCTCCTCTACCGAGTCGAACTGCGTCTCAAACGCCGAGTGGACCTACCAGTAAAGGCTTAGATGTTCTCCAGCTGGAATTCTTTGGTCTTTAGGGCTGTTTTCCTGGAAATTCTTTTTTAAAAAAATGTTTATTTGGAATATATTGCTCTTAGAGGAGCTGATAGAAGAGAAGTGTATTAGTGCAAAGAGACAATACAAACAAACATATGAATGAATAGACAGACATACGACTGGATACAATGCCACGACAATCAATAACAACACTTGCCAACACCAACAATTATTCCCCAAAGTGAATTTTAAAAACTTCCAGATTTTGCTGGTCAGGCACCGGGGAGTAAACTATGCTTAAATCCCCTTTTCTTTTCTGTTGTCTATATTAGTAATAGTGTAATCGCCAGTTTCCTATTACTATACCTTCAAGTTTCTTTAATGTATAGTACTGTATAGTACTGGAAATTCTTAAAGGTTGAAGCTTTTGTACAGGGGAAGCTTGCACACGTCCTATACATTAGTTTTCCTTGCTGAGACTAACTAAAAATTGCTCCCTTCCCTTCCCAATTGCCCTGAGCAAGGGGTGGGACCAAAACTTAACGATGATGGACAGGTGACTTGCCATATGACTGCAACCAAAAGAAGCCACCTATCTGCAGAGTGAAATGACTTCCCTAGATCTAGACACTATACTCCTATTGATGCAGGCCAAAATCCCATTGGCTTTGCACCTAGTTTCTATCTGTGTATTTTATTTAGCACACATCCATCCCGAAGAGAGAGAAAAAGTCCACAAGATACTGTTAAGATTATGATAGAAAGCAATTAAAGATGAAAAGCAAACTAAAAAGAGAGAAGAAGACAAAAAATGTTAAACGGCGTCATGTCGAACGAGGAATTATAGTGACCCAGTGAACCCATGTGGCTTCTTCTGGTTCTTTTAGGGCAGGAAGGTCTGCCATTAATAAGAGAGAAAAGGGAGAGAGAGAAAGAATGAGGGAAAGGGAGGAGAGATTGAGAGAGAGAAAAGGGAAGAAGGGGGAGAACTAATACTTGATTTCTCTTTGAGAAAAATGGAGATGCCGCTGGAGATTGAACCGAAGACCTCCTGCACACACTTTGCTAGCAGCGGGGAGAAAATCAGAGAGAATGCCTTGCTGTTCGGGAGGCTGGATTAGATGGCCAATAGCTGACAAGGAGAATTCAGAATTCAATCTACTTCTCCCCCTTTTCCTCTCTCTTGGTGCTTTATCTTGCTTCTTTGTTTAGTCCCCTGTTTGTCTCACTTCAAATCCTTGAAAGATGGCGTGAGCTTGTTTTCTGTGCACTGGAATCTGAGGCGATGGCTTCAAGTGACAGAAAATAGTGTCACTCGTCCCATAGCTCTGCACTTCATTTTTATCACCAAAGTCTGTATTTCTCTCCCTGTTGAAATTGTTTTATTAGTTTGAGTCAATCAGTTCTCATTTGAGTAACATCTCCAGCTCATCCCTTGTTTGGGTATCAGCCAGCACGTCAATGACTTAAATCAAGAAATAGTTTTCTAAGATCTACAGGGACACTCACTGGAAAACCCCAGCAAGCGAGAGTCCAAAAGTGGCAGGCTCAAACCCAGAACCTCAATCAATGGCTGATACCAAATGAGACACTCCCCCCTAAGGATCTTGGCAGTGCTCCCCCCTGGGCACACAGAAAACTGGGCAACTTGGAAGGAATTGAACAGACTGTGCTCTGGCACCACGAGATGCAGAGCCAACCTCAAGAAATGGGGTCACAAAGTGGAATCCACGAGTGTGGAGAAGAGCAAACCGCTGACCACCTGCTGCAATGCAACCTGAGCCCTGCCATGTGCACAATGGAGGACCTTCTTGCAGCACTCCAAGTGGCCAGCTACTGGTCAAAAGACATCTAATCAACTACCAAGCTTGCAAACTTTATGTTTTGTTTGTTTGTTTGTTAAAAATGCAATACAAATGTTTGGTTTCTGTTGTGTCTGCCTCAGACAGTGCAACAGGGGAAACATCAAGTCAGTTCTCAGGGGAAAAGAATGTCAGTGGGATAGATAACGGCCACGTGGAGTTGTCTTCGCCTCCCCACAGTGATCTAGTCCAGCTGGACCAAGATAAAGAGAGCCTTGAAGATAGTGAAATAATGAGCAGGCAAGAACGCTTAGAATTAAGGGTTTGAAGGAGCTCTCGCTTAGCTGGTAAGCGAGAAGCCAAGTCGGCCAAGGGTCATCGCAATGCGTTCATGGTTGCAAAGGGTATTTAGCCTTCTGGCTGACAAACGGGAGTTGTCAGTTCAACGTGGCTCTTTCCATGCAAAGTTCTATGGATTAATCTTGGCTTTAAGCAGCACGCTTTTGGCTTCCTGAATCTGGGATTTTGGGTCTTGTGTTTCACTATTTTACCATGGACTCTTGTTTGACCATTGCCTAAAGGATTATGCATCATGTTTTTGCCTTTGGATCTTGGGAACTGTGTTTTTGCATTTAAGCCTCTGTTCTGCTTGTGGAACTTTTGCATTTCTTATTCTATGTTTTGACTTTGCTTTTTTCTCAATAAACTACAAAACCTACAGCTCTGGTGTGGTGGTGTTTGAGAGCAAGGTGAAACTACCCTGAGTTGCAACAGTTTACAAATCAGAGTCGAAAATAGATTACATCGTTCAGAGAGATTAGGTGAGATAGTTGTGAAGGAAATTCATGGGAAATGGAATGATTTCATGGGTGTTTATTAAATAACAAGTTGTTTACTTTAAGGTCAGTTCAGGCAATGCTGCGTTAGAGCGAGCAGCTAAGCCTGAATTCAACTGTTCCTGTTCCTGATTTTGGATTTTATATATCCTGGAAGTTTTCTATGTTTCTGTTCATGTACTCGTGTTCAAGTTTAGTAGTGATGCCTTCCTAATTGTGGATTTATGCAGTATCTGTGATTCCTGGTTGTTCCTGGACTTTGTCACCTTTGGAACTTTATGAGACCTTTACCTTTTTACCTATCATCTGTTGCTAAACCTTCTTGCATTATACATCTTCCTTTCTTATTCTTTATTTTTATATGTTTTCTTTGTTTTTACAATAAACTGGTTGCTTATATGCCTGGACTCTTGTGTGGTGTGGTGGTCATAGATTTATTTTATTTGTCGTGTCAGGGCAACCAGTCAATTATATTACATTTCCAACAGAACAAAGCCAACAAACAGACAAAATACAAAATGTGTGAGTTTGGTAGTTGATTAAATGTCCTTTGACCAGTATCTGGCCACTTGGAGTGCCTCTGGTGTTGCCGCAAGAAGGTCCTCCATGGTGCATGTGGGAGGGCTCAGGTTGCATTGCAGCAGGTGGTCAGTGGTTTGCTCCTCTCCACATTCGCATGTCAAGGATTCCACTTTGTGGTCCCATTTCTGAAGGTTGGCTTGTGGTGCCAGAGCGCAGGCTGTTCAGCACCTTCCAAGTCGCCCAGTCCTCTGTGTGCTCAGGGAGAGTCTCTCATTGGGTATCAGCCATTGGTTGAGGTTCTGGGTTTGAGCCTGCCACTTTTGGACTCTCGCTTGCTGAGGTGTTCCAGCGAGTGTCTCTGTAGATCTTAGAAAACTATTTCCAGATTTAAGTCGTTGACGTGCTGGCTGATACCCAAACAGGGGACGAGCTGGAGATGTCTCTGCCTTGGTCCTTTCACTATTGGCTGCCACTTCCCGGCGGATGTCAGGTGGTGCAATACCGGCTAAGCAGTGTAATTTCTCCAGTGCTGTAGGGCGCAGACACCCCGTGATAATGCAGCATGTCTCATTAAGAGCCACATCCACTGTTTAGTGTGGTGAGATGTGTTCCACACTGGGCATGCATACTCAGCAGCAGAGTAGCACAGCGCAAGGGCAGATGTCTTCACTGTGTCTGGTTGTATCTGGTGCTCATAGATGTTTCCAGGCTTGTTATTTCCTGTTTAATTGTGCACTACTTAGTTTGAAATTAGTTGCTCTACTTCAGAAAGTCTCTTCCAACTCTAGGATTCTATGTTTCTAAAGGAGACTGACACCAGTTTAAACCCACTACTCTCCATGGGATAATATTGTTCTGCACCAAATCTCATATGACGCAAAAGACAGTGATCAAGGCTAAAACCATTTATTTCCATGGGATCCTATTGTTCTGCATCAAACCCCATAGGGTACAAGAGACTGCTGACATCTAGGCAATGAAACAGGAAACTTTGATGGTTCCCATCTCACCTATTTTTCAGTTGTAAACATGGGAGTAAAGCACGACAATCTACAGTCACCTATTGACCCACCGCCACAATCCTACACTTTGAAGGCAATCATACTCGGACATGAGTGATTGCCCATAATAAAAGTGCACTAAGAGTTCAGAGCTCTGATCAGGATTGCTGTCCCATGTTCAGAGTTCCCTCCTTTCAGGACATTTCTGCCTCTTTTCAAACTTATTTATTTATGTATTTATTTATTTACAGTATTTCTATTCCGCCCTTCCCACCCCGCAGGGGACTCAGGGCAGATCACAATGTGCATATACATGGCAAACATTCAATGCTGTGCAGATACAACTCCACCAGGAGCTCCAATTTTGTTTGCTTTGCATTAAATGTTTGTTTGCAATCCCAGGCTTGGGATTTTGCAGCAGGGTGGCTTCCTGTTATAGTTTGCAATCATAGGGCAAGCCACCTGGTTCCCTGGTCCCACCCCCTTTTTAGTTTTGGAGGGAATAGGAGCCTTTTGGAGTCAGTCCACACAGAGCAGCTTTCCACACAGGACATAAAACCAAGAGCTTCTGTAGAAAGCTTCGTCTTCTACGGCTTGGCCAGGGAGATACAGCCCCACAGCTTGGCCGAGGATCATACAGCCTTACAGCTCCTTTGCTGAGGGACTTCAGCCAGCCATCACCGAAACCTGAACTCCTTTTTCCTTGGAAGTCTACAAAGCTCTGCCTGGCAAAGGTCTCTCACGGAAGCCAGAAGCAGTTGGTGCCGGGTGTAGAGGCTCCACGCCAACAGAGGCAAAGACAGACTGCCCAGATTAGAAGTTAAGGATTTCCCCATTATTTAATTACAGTTATGAAGATAGTGCCTGTTCCCTGTGGACAAGATTGCAAGAACCAATAGACTGTTAAGAAAGCTTTAAAGTACCTGTTTGTTTTCATCAATAACGAACTTTGTTGGACTTACTTTAAGCCTCTACAGAACTTTGTTTTGGGGAGGTCCAAGGGCCTTTAATCCGAGGCAGCCCCGGCATCCCGTTGGGCACTCAGAATTTATGTCCTGTTTACAGTCATATGCACAGGCCCAGCGTGCGACAGCACAAATGCCATAGACACACACACATATATATAGACAGATTCACAGAGGCTATTTAATTTTCCAGCTTCATGAGGGTATGCTTTGAAATTCCAGCCACCAGGGGAGCTGTTGCTTCACCGTCCACTTCTGACACTGATGGAGTACTTCCTCATTCTTTTGTATGCTGCTGGAGATTTTTATGGCATCATAAATTAGTTAAATTAGCCTCCCCACATATGCGGTACTTAAATTTCCTACTTGACAGATGCAACTGTCTTTCAGGCTGGAAAGGTCGACAGCATGCTAGACAGATGGTCAGGAGCTTACTCCGACCTGGGCTGGCTTTGAACTCATGACCTCTCGGTCCGTAGTGATTTTAATACAGCTGACTCCCAACCAGCTGCGCCACAACCCGGTCCTTAGAACATGTGATGAGCTCAGTGCTTCTCCATGCTTGAAAAGAGGCTGAATTGTCCTGTCAGGGGGAAATGTCTCAATGTTATTAAGTCAATTGCTAGAGTTCCCTCCTTTCAGGACACTTCTACCTCTTTTCAACCACAGAGGACTATACATGATGGATGGAAGTAGTTTAACTCATGTGATGAGTTCCATTCCTCTCCATGCTTGAAAAGAGACTGAAATGTCCTACAACTGGGAAATTTCTCAATTGGGTGAGGTCATGAGTGTTTACAGATTCTCTTTTTAATGATCTGCTCCAGAATCTTTCCTAGTAGTGATGTCAGGCTGGTTAGAATCATAGAGCTGGAAGAGACCTCGCAGGCCATCCAGTCCAACTCCCTGCCAAGACGCAGGAAAATTGCTTCCCTGAAACTGTCAATCACTGCCTCGCCTCCCAAACAAAACAACACTCAGAGCAGCTACTCTCAAACACACACTCAGATTTCTAATGCACTCTAAGACAAAGCTTACCTGAAGCAAAGGGAACAAAGATGGCTTCTTCTTCCTCAACTGCTGCGGGAACTTGTTGAGATTAATTTCACAATTCAGCAGCAGATCGGTTGCACAACTTCAGCGCTTTCCAGTAGCTTCTTCCTGCACAGTATTTTCAGTCAACTGCTCCCACAAACTGCAATCACTCTGGAACCTTTTTACAGACACTTGAGCACATGCCCGGCCATTGTCAGTTTTACCATTGTCTTTCCCCCAGTCTAGATGACATTACAAACTTACCACAGCACACAGTTATATCTTGTCTTAGCAGATAGGTTCTTTTAATCAATTACAGCCTTCGACGAACAACATCACAGCACAAGGAGAGAGAATACACTGTACATGACTTCGTTATATACAATTCTATACAATTACACATAGCGATCTCTGATTGGTTCCCAACTCATTAACTTAACTCAGACCCAGGATTACATCATTCACAATCACCCGGACTAGGCCAGAACACATTCCCCAAATGATTCCCTATATACAGTTAATGCATGACTCCGCATTTCCAATAGAAGCCTATTAGCAGTGCATGACTCAGCTATATTACATTACAATACATTGTAAAACCTGACAGAACTCAACTGCCACTTGAGCTCAGGCCCTGGCTTATATAGGTTAGACAGGAAGAAAACACTCACTCCCAGAGAGCTTCAAAGAACAGGAACTAGATCCTCTATCCCTGCCAACTTATTGAAGAAAGAGACCATATTTGCTTTCTTCCAGTCGATCCAAAATACAGATGGGTGAAGACATTGGCCTGGCAGCTCCACTCCATAGTGGACATCAGATAAGATGCTCTTTCTCTCTCTGGCTCAGAGGCAAGGAGAGGAATGCAGGGGCAGCAACACATTTGCAGCCAAGTTGTCCAAGGAGGACTACCCTTGGACATCTCCCTTTGCCAGGCAACCAGCCCAGGGGAGCTCTTAAACTGTACCAGGTGAGCAGACTTGCACCTGGTCAGTGTGATGTATGCCTAGCCATGGGCACCTCTCTGTCCTTTATGCAAGCCTCATTGGCATGTGGTGAGGTTTGTGGACCTAGTGGGTGCTGGCGGGAGGCACACAGTTGGGAGGAATATATATGTATATACAGGTTTTTAATACTGGCATAAGAAGAAGCAGTTGGACATCACTACTCATGCAATACAAGGTCACAGAGACAGCACTACGCATGTGGCACCATTGCTCAGGGATCTGCATGCACATTGCCCATGGTCTCTGCAAATGCACAAGGCTGCACATTTGGCTGCACAATGTCCTTACGCCCTGGACAGGAAATTTTGCATCACCAAGGAGCATAAAGTAGCATCTCTTCTCTTCATTGTGGGCCCACTATTGATGAGTCGAGGAGGAAGAAATTGAGACAATACTGAGAATTGTATTATATTTGAGTGTTAAGCTGGTTCTAGGAGCCCCAGTGGCACAGTGGGTTAAAGCGCTGAAATGCTGAACTTAACAGGTTCAAATCCAGGGAGTGGGGTGAACTCCCACTGTAAGCCCCAGCTTTTGCCAACCTAGCCGTTCAAAAACATGCAAATGTGAGTAGATCAATAGGTACCACTCTGATAAGAAGGTAACGGTGCTCCATGCAGTCATGCCAGCAGCCACATGACCTTGGAGGTGTCTACGGACAATGCCGACTTCGGCTTAGAAATGGAGATGAGCACCAACCCCCAGATTTGGACACAACTAGACTTAATCTCAAGGGGAAACCTTTACCTTTACCTAGGCTGTGTCTTTGTAGTGGAAATAATCTATCGGACAGATGGCAAGCTATTAAATCTCAGCAGACTGAAAGCCAAAACCAAGGTTACTACAACATCTGTTATAGAACACTAATATGCTGATGACAACATCGTCTGTGCACATTCATAAGAAAACCTACAAGCCACTGTAAACACCTTCACAGAAGCTTACGAGAAGCTCGGCCTGTCATTGAACATCAAGAAAACCAAAGTGGTCTTCCAGCAGTCACCAGCCAATCTCTCTCTAATGCCAGAGATATAGCTTAATGGTGTAACATTAGAAAATACTGACCATTTGCGCTACCTTGGCAGCCACCTCTCCACAAAAGTCAACATTGACACTGAAATACAACACCGCCTGAGCTCTGCGAGTGCAGCATTCTTCCAAATGATGCACAGAATGTTTGAGGACTGAGACATCCGTAGGAATACCAAGGTGCTTGTTTACAAAGCTATTGCCCTCCCAACTCTGCTATACGCCTGCAAGATGTAGACCATCTACAGACGTCACATGCAACTCCTGGAACGATTCCATCAGCATTGCTTCTGAAAAATCCTGCAAATCTCTTGGGAAGACAGGTGGGGAAATGTCAGTGTGCTGGAAGAAGCAAAGACCACCAGCATTGAAGCGATGGTCCTCTGCCATTAACTCCGCTGAACCGGCCACGTTATCCAGATGACTGACCACCATATCCCAAAGCAGTTGTTCTACTCTGAACTCAAGAATGGAAAACAGATTGTTGGTGGGCAGGAAAAGAGATTTAAAGATGGGCTCAAAACCAAACTTAAAACTCTGGCATAGACACTGAGAACTGGGAAGTCCTGTCCTTGAGCACTCCATTTGGAGGTCAGCTGTGACCAGTAGTGCTGTGGAATCTGAAGAGGCATAAATGGAGGGTGAAAGAGAAAATATGCCAAGAGGAAGGTGCATCAAGACAACCCTGACTGGGACCACCTTCCACCTGGAAACCGATGCCCTCACTGTTGGCAAAGATGCAGGTCAAGAATAGGGCTCCACAGTCACCTACGTACCCACCGCCAGTACACTGATCTTGGAAGACAATCCTACTTGGACAGCGAGGGATCGCCCAAGTAAGTAAGCAAGTCTCTGGAAACCAGAGTTTGAATCCCACTCAGCCATGGAAACTCAAGGAGAACCTTGGAAACCCTTGGAGTCACACTCTTTCAGCCTCAGAGGAAGCTAGAAACACACACACACACCAGAAACCTCTATGATAGGTTCCATTCAGCAGTGGAACTCTCTGCCCCGGAGTGTGGTGGAGGCTCCTTCTTTGGAAGCTTTTAAACAGAGGCTGGATGGCCATCTGTCAGGGGTGATTTGAATGCAATATTCCTGCTTCTTGGCAGAATGGGGTTGGACTGGATGGCCCATGAGGTCTCTTCCAACTCTTTGATTCTATGATTCCCCCTAGGGTTGGAAAAAAAAAATGGAAAGCACACACCAACAATTAATGTAAGCATGGCTTTGAACACAAACCGAAGTAAAATCCTTTTTCCAGTCTTCTGAGTTGTTGGAGTGGCAGATCTGCTCCGGCTTGTGGTCTGAACTCTCATAACATTCTCCAGCAGCCGAATCCTGTCCCCTCCAGATAGTGCTTCACTTTGGAGAGCTCTTTTGAACTCTCTAACCCCGAATGGATTCATTGCAAACCCGTTGGCAATCATGCGCCTGGTTGTCTTGGGCTCCGTCAGGAATGTTATCTTCCTCTGAAGAAAGTTCTCTGATTTAATAGCTGGAGGCAAGGATGTTTTTCAAGGGAAGTTTCAGGTTCTCTGTACTTTTTAATATGCATGAAATGATTTCGTATAATTTTGCCTGGTAGAGTTCCTTTAAAATAAGCAGCCCACCTGGAGACGTGGAGGAGATGAGCTGGGCTTGCAAGAATTGGTCACACTCTCCTTGCAAGTGTTTTGGGTGGGCAGAGCGTCTCTCCTATCTTCACAAGTTCTCATTACGGCTCTTCCTTCCTTGCAAGGCTTAGAAGGAGGAGGCATAGAATCATAGAATCATAGAATCAAAGAGTTGGAAGAGACCTCATGGGCCATCCAGTCCAACCCCCTGCCAAGAAGCATTCAAATCACCCCTGACAAATGGCCATCCAGCCTCTGCTTAAAAGCTTCCAAAGAAGGATCCTCCACCACACTCCGGGGCAGAGAGTTCCACTGCTGAACGGCTCTTACAGTCAGGAAGTTCTTCCTAATATTCAGATGGAATCTCCTCTCTTGTAGTTTGAAGCCGTTGTTCCATTGCGTCCTAGTCTCCAGGGAAGCAGAAAACAAGCTTGCTCCCTCCTCCCTGTGGCTTCCTCTCACATATTTATACATGGCTATCATATCTCCTCTCAGCCTTCTCTTCTTCAGGCTAAACATGCCCAGTTCCCTAAGCCGCTCCTCATAGGGCTTGTCCTCCAGACCCTTGATCATTTTAGTCGCCCTCCTCTGGACACATTCCAGCTTGTCAATATCTCTCTTGAGTTGTGGTGCCCAGAATTGGACACAATATTCCATATGCATGGTGGGCAAGAGACCGTTTGGAGCAGTCTCAATAAAGCAAAAGACAAATACAAACCAGAGAATGGCTGTAATGTCTATTGCTAAATTGCAGAAGGGCTGCTGATCATGCATTTTGCCTCAGATGCGGGGACTCAAAGTCTCAGAAGCCCAACTGGCCTCCTTTGGCTCTCAGGAGTGTGAATCTGATGTCAAATATGACACACACACACACACACACCCATAAGAGATAGTAACATAGTTTTGCTAAGGGCAAGGACGCCAGGCTGGATAATAAGGGTTAAGCCTTGGTCAGTTTGGTGTGTATCATTTAATCAAGGCTTTATGCTCTATTTTCATATGTTTACAGCAGAAAGTAACTGATGAAGGCTTGATAATACATAATACACATATTAGAAAATATATTTGATATAACCATATTAGAAATAGTAGTTAGAAAATATATAGTTCACAAAGAGAAATGTATGTATGCATGGCCATTTCACTTGACTTCTTAAAAGCTGCAAAATTAGAAACGCCAGCATCTAGGAAAGGAATGTCTCAGGCCTGGCATATTTCAAGAGGCCGATAAGGGTACCAGGCACCTTATCGTAAGTTTGACTAATGAAGTGTTCATTAAGAAGTTTCAGGAATATGTTATCTTAGGATGGATGGAGACACTTGCAATCAGGTCTTGGAGACATCCTGGCGCTGGACTTCATTAATAGCCACTCTTTAGATAGAGCACAAATGAAGATTGACAAGGTGTTGAATTTGAAAATATGCTATTGAAGTCAATGTAAAAGTAGAAGTTTGTGACGCACATTGTGATGTCTACATGATGCATGAATAATTATTTCAAAAAGTATATAAACTCAGCATTTCCTTTGTTCTGTACCCTTCTTTCCTGGCTTACCAGGGGGTCCATATCCGGTTGGCGCCAACCGAGAATAAAGCGTGCTTTCCAGCACTCAGGATCTCTCTTTGACTCTTTTCCTCAAACTTTCTCCGTGCCATTTCATAACCAATTTATTACTGAAAATCATGCCACAAAAGTATTTAAATTTTTCCATCTGAGGCATACCTGGGCTCTTGAGGGTCCCCCATCTCACACACAAGGGACTCTCTTTCCCCCTCATGAACTTTTCCCTTTATGGACTATGGACTTATGAGATATTTTCATGATTTTCCTTGTGGCTGAGATTTCCCCCTTGACCTTTTCCTCCCCTTTCCCTATGATGAAATCCCACCAGGAAGTGCCCCCGATACTGAAAGGATGCAGAGCCTAAATCAGTCACAAAGAACTCCTATCAACATGGACAGAAACAAAGGCGACATCCTTGCTCTCGGAGTTTCGCCCAGCAGGGAGGTCGCCCCTTGGCAGACTTTTGATTACTTTTCTAATTGGAGATGGGGGACGCCTTCGAAAAGCATCCCCCTTTCCACCCTGTTGCCCCATTCAATCATTTATCAAAAACTTCACCCAGTATTGCCCCTTTTGTCCTTCTGTTTTGCCGCCACAGAAAGCCTGGATTTTCCTGTTTGTATTCAATTATCACCATTCATGAATCAATAGAACTGCTTGATTAGAAGGCCTTTCCTGGGACTCATTAAGCCGCTGGCAATTTCCTTACTTCATAATCCATTCAAGTATCCATTGTTTTTCCCTCGTCCTGCCTCCCTCGCTCCTGATTCATCGAGACGCCAGAGCAGTAGAAGTCTTTTCATTGGCCCTGACGCACTGCAGTGGCTCTGATTGGTCCAGATGTGCCGGGGCGGACGAGCCCCCTCCCAGCTGTTGGAATGTCAGCCAATCATGACGAAGACCGGGCAGGGGGAGGGCGCGGGGGATTTGAACCATACAACTCTGTATTTCTATAAAAATAGCATTTATTTCTGTAACCACATGCTCTGCTTGGCAAATGATTGCTGCATTGCATCCTTTTCAGCTGAATCGCAAATAAAACATCTCGGTGGTATTTCCTTCCACTTGGTGAGACCTTTTATTGGGAAAAATCAGGGATTGGGTGCTTCCCTCTGTCTCGCCAGGGTAACAAACTCTTTAAAGAGTCTGATTGGTCTCGGCCTCCTGGCCAAGACCCCTAAATTCATGCTCTATAGAACATCTGTCCAAAAGCTTCTCTTTCTTCACCTGCCCTGAGTCCCTTTTGGGGTAAGAAGGGTGGGATATAAATGCAGTAAATAAATAAGATGAACAGGAGTCACTACTGTGATGCAGAAGCTTTAAAAGCCATTGTAATTCTAGGCTGCATCAAGAGGAGTCTAGTATCCAGTTCAAGGGAAATCAATAGCTTCTTTGATAACAAAGATCTAAAATGAAGTTAGATAGAGCCACATAGAAAGGATGGCTGCCAGGAAATAGCTCTGACTACTTGAGCTGCAGGCTGTAAGGAATTGTGGGAGTTGAAGTCCAAAACACCTGGAGCACAGGTATTTGCCCATTCCTGTTGTAGGGGTTTACTCAGGCCCCTTCTACACTGCCATATTATCCATATTATCAAAGCAGATGATCCACATTGTCTGCTTTCAACTGGATTATATGAGTCTACACTGCCACAAATTTGCACAGATTCCTCCCCCAAAGGCAGGGGCTGAGACTCCACCCAAAATGCAAGGCAGGCCCTCGTAATCACAAGGCCCCCCTCGGAAAGGGGAGTGAGCCACCATCGACACCACCCACTCGGAGAGAAGTTAATATGGTGTAAAATCGGCAGCAGATGATTTAAGAAAACTTAATTTCGAATCCCAGTGCAAATAAGCTTTTGATAAGGTCAAACGAAAGATTAAACGCCTCCAACCAGAGAATCACTTAGGCAATAAAAAGAAAATGCACAGATACAGAATGGGTGACTTGGTAGACCGACCACAAGCCGAACACGAGCTGAGAGTGTGAGGCGGCAGCTGGAGGTGGATCTGTAATTGGTTAAATGGACGAACCCAGAGGGTGATTCTTCCCAAGGTTTCCTCTTCATCTTGGAAAGAAGTGACAAGTGGAGTGCCGCAGGGTTCCATCCTGGGCCCGGTCCTGTTCAACATCTTTATTAACGACTTAGATGAAGGGCTAGAAGGCATGATCATCAAGTTTGCAGATGACACCAAATTGGGAGGGATAGCCAAGACTCCAGAGGACAGGAGCAGGATTCAAAGGGATCTTGACAGATTAGAGAGATGATGGGCCAAAACTAACAAAATGAAGTTCAACAGGGACAAATGCAAGATACTCCACTTTGGCAGGAAAAACGAAATGCAAAGATACAGAATGGGGGACGATGAGGCCTGGCTTGAGAGCAGTACGTGTGAAAAAGATCTTGGAGTCCTCATGGACAACAAGTTAAACATGAGCTAACAATGTAATGTGGTGGCAAAAAAGCCAATGGGATTTTGGCCTGCATCAAGAGGAGTCATGCTCCCCATGCTCTATTCTGCCTTGGTTAGACCACTTTACCTGGAATATTGTGTCCAATTCTGGGCACCACAATTCAAGAGAGATATTGACAAGCTGGAATGTGTCCAGAGGAGGGCGACTAAAATGATCAAGGGTCTGGAGAACAAGCCCTATGAGGAGCAGCTTAAGGAGCTGGGCATGTTTAGCCTGAAGAAGAGAAGACTGAGAGGAGATATGATAGCCATGTATAAATATGTGAGAGGAAGCCACAGGGAGGAGGAGGGAGCAAGCTTGTTTTCTGCTTCCTTGGAGACTAGGACGCAAGGGAACAATGGCTTCAAACTACAAGAGAGGAGATTCCACCTGAACACTAGGAAGAACTTCCTGACTGTGAGAGCCGTTCAGCAGTGGAACTCTCTGCCCCGGAGTGTGGTGGGGGCTCCTTCTTTGGAAGCTTTGAAACAGAGGCTGGATGGCCATCTGTCAGGGGTGATTTGAATGCAATATTCCTGCTTCTTGGCAGAATGGGGTTGGACTGGATGATGGCCCAGGAGGTCTCTTCCAACTCTTTGATTCTATGATTCTATGAAAGCCCAATGTGATTCTAGGCTGCATCAGAAGGACTATAACATCCGCCGCATGTAGATAATGGAGTCAGCTTGTTGTCTGATCATCCAGAGTGTAAAACTAGTAGCAATCCATTCAAATGTCAAGAAAGGAGATTCTAGCTTGATAGGAGGGAGAATTTCCAGAGTTGTTCAACAGTGGAAAGGACGGTGTGCTGTCGAAGGCTTTCATGGCCAGAATCATGGTGTTGTTGTGGGTTTTCCGAGCTGTCTGGCCATGTTCCAGAAGCATTCTCTCCTGATGTTTCACTTGCATCTATGGCAGGCACCCTCAGAGGTTGTGATGTCTGTTGGAAACTAGGAAAATGGGGATTATATATCTGTGGAATAATGTCCAGGGTGGGAGAAAGAACTCTTGTCTATTGGAGGTAGTGTGACTATTTCCATTGGTCACCTTGATTAGATTTACTGTCCTTGCAGCTTCAAAGCCTGGTTGCTTCCTGTCTGGGGAAATGTTTGGTTGGGAGGTGATTAGTTGACCCCGATTGTTTCTTGTCTGGAATTCCCCTGTTTTTGAGTGTTGTTCTTTATTTACTGTTATGACTTTAGTGTTTTTTAATACTAGCAGCCAGATTTTGTTCATTTTCATGGTTTCTTCCTTTCTGTTGAAATTGTCCACTTGCTTGTGGATTTCAGTGGCTTCTCTGTGTAGCCTGACATGGTGGTTGTGAGATTGGTCCAGCATTTCTGTGTTCTCAAATAATATGCTGTGTTCAGGTTGGTCCATCTGCTGAGCACTTGATGAACCAACCTGTCAGACTACACAGAGAAGCCATTGAGATCCACAAACACTCAAAAACAGGGGAATTCCAGACAAGAAACAATCAGGGTCAGCTAATCACCTCCCAACAAAGGATTCCCCCAGGCAGAAAGATGCCAGACCTTGAAACTTCTAGGACATTAAAAGCTAGTCAAGGTGGCCAATTGCAACATTCACACTTACTTCCAACAGACAAAAGTTCTTTCTCCCACCCTGGACTTCATTCCACAGATATATAAACCTCACTTGCCTAGTTTCCAACAGACCTCACAACCTCTGAGGATGCCTGCCAGAGATTACAGGAGAAATGTCAGGAGAGAATGCTTCTGGAACAAGGCCATAGGGCCCAGAAAACTCACAACAACCCAGTGAAAAGGACTCCTTTGGAGGTTCTCAGAGTTCAGGGGAATAATAATAACAACTTCATCAGCATAGAATAGAATCATAGATTCAAAGAGTTGGAAGAGACCTCCTGGGCCATCCAGTCCAACCCCATTCTGCCAAGAAGCAGGAATATTGCATTCAAATCGCCCTTGGCAGATGGCCATCCAGCCTCTGTTTAAAAGCTTCCAAAGAAGGAGCCTCCACCACGCTCCGGGGCAAAGAGTTCCACTGCTGAATGGCTCTCACAGTCAGGAAGTTCATGTTCAGATGGAATCTCCTCTCTTGTAGTTTGAAGCCATTGTTCCGCGTCCTAATCTCCATGGAAGCAGAAAACAAGCTTGCTCCCTCCTCCTCTCTGTGACTTCCTCTCACATATTTATCCATGGCTATCATATCTCCTCTCAGCCTTCTCTTCTTCAGGCTAAACATGCCCAGCTCCTTAAGCCGCTCCTCATAGGGCTTGTTCTCCAGACCTTTTATCATTTTAGTCGCCCTCTTCCTCTGGACACATTCCAGCTTGTCAATATCTCTCTTGAATTGTGGTGCCCAGAATTGGACACAATATTCCAGGTGTGGTCTAACCAAAGCAGAATAGAGGGGTAGCTCTACTTCTCTAGATCTAGACACTATGCTCCTCTTGATGCAGGCCAAAATCCCATTGGCTTTCTTTGCCGTCACATCACATTCCTGGCTCATGTTTAACTTGTTGTCCACGAGGACTCCAAGATCGTTTTCCCACGTCCTGCTCTCGAGCCAGGCATTGTCCCCCGTTCTGTATCTTTGCATTTCATTTTTCCTGCCAGAGTGGAGTATCTTGGATTTGTCACTGTTGAACTTCATTTTGTTAGTTTTGGCCCATCTCTCTAATCTGTCAAGATCATTTTGAATTCTGCTCCTGTCCTCAACAACAACAACAACAACAACAACAACAACAACAACAACAATGTAGGTTAACATTCATGGTTTACAACAGGCTGGGTAGGCCTGCCAGAAGAGATAGGTTTTCACTTGGATCTTGAATTCTGACAGCTGATTTAGCAGCTGTCAGATCTCTTTAGTAGTAGTTCCCTCCATGGCAGGTTGTTGGACTTGATGTCCCTCATCACAGACCCTTCCAAAATTAAAAATTCCATGATTGTTTTCACCTTGAGCTGGGTTTAAGTTGAGAAGTCTCGCACAGATGCTGAGAAGTTTGTGCAAAGTGTCCATCTGGCTCACCTGGAGCTCAGAGAGTGCCAATGGACCACGGGAATTTGGAGGTGAGATCCCTCATGGACCAAAAACAGGCTTTGGCTTTGGGGAGAGACCCCCTAATGAGTGGGGTGGCCTTTGGGTGCCCGCCGCCCTCCTCGGGGCCCAGGACTGGCATTGACGGATGAGGCCCGGCGGTGGGCAAAGGAGCGTCCTGGTGACGGATGAGAGCTGCCATCCTCCGACACAAACCCATTTGGCTCCGGGAAATGATGGATGCTAACACTAATTTTAAACACCGGGACCTGAGTTCCTCCCGACACGCGCCAGGCTCGGAATTTAGGGCACAGCTGCTGGGTTCAGATAAGGTGCGAAATCTGTCCCCGGCACCGAGTGCTTCTTAATAACAGGGAATTTGCTGATGGATGCGGCTGTCGCTGGGATGTCACCTCCACAGTTGGAGCCTCTCTGCTCCAGCGCCATCGATTCGGGTCCCTGGGTGGCTCCTTTGGAAGATACTGAGGAGGAGGAGGAGGAGGAGGAGGAGGAGGAGGAGGAGGAGGAGGAGGAGGAGATGGAAGCAAAGGAGGAGAAGGAAGCCAAGGTGGGACAGGTGGATATTTGCAGGAACAGCGCTCTCTTCCACATCTCTGCAAACTCTGGAGGACATGAGAAAGAGAAAGAAGGGATGGTCTATTTAGGTGGGCCTCAGGTATTTGGAAAGAGGTGGGAGCAAGCTTGTTTTCTGCTTCCTTGGAGACTATGAACATGAGGAAGAACTTCCTGACTGTGAGAGCCGTTCAGCAGTGGAACTCTCTGCCCCGGAGTGTGGTGGAGGCTCCTTCTTTGGAAGCTTTTAAACAGAGGCTGGATGGCCATCTGTCAGGGGTGCTTTGAATGTAATATTCCTGCTTCTTGGCAGAATGGGGTTGGACTGGATGGCCCAGGAGGTCTCTTCCAACTCTTTGATTCAATGATTCTATGATTCTATGACTAGGACGTGGAACAATGGCTTCAAACTCCAAGAGAGGAGATTCCATCTGAACATGAGAAAGAACTTCCTGACTGTGAGAGCCGCTCAGCAGTGGAACTCTCTGCCCCGGAGTGTGGTGGAGGCTCCTTCTTTGGAAGCTTTGAAACAGAGGCTGGATGGCCATCTGTCAGGGGTGATCTGAATGCAATATTCCTGCTTCTTGGCAGAATGGGGTTGGACTGGATGGCCCAGGAGGTCTCTTCCAACTCTAGGATTCTATGATTCTATGATTCTAGGTTGGCAAAATGAATGACACAGAAATAACATCCATGATGAGATTGGGTTGTTATAGGTTTTTTCGGGCTATATGGCCATTTTCCAGAAGATGCAGAACATAGATGCAGGCGAAACATCAGGAGAGAATGACTCTAGAACATGGCCATATAGCCCGAAAAAACCTACAACAACCCAGTGGTTCCGACCATGAAAGCCTTCGACAATACATGATGAGATTCTTTGCCAAATCACAAACTCCAGTTTTATACCGATTTATGCAATGCTTTTGATACGAAAAAAATAAATTGAGGATACCACCTTCCAAAATAACAACCTGACTTGACAACAGTCCATGGGACAGTCCAACAGTCGCCCTCGGGCTGAGAGGGGCGGTCAATAAATGCAAAAAATAAATAAATAAAATAAATAAGGGAGGCTTAGGAGGCTTAGGAGACCATAAGCTGGACATGAGTCAACAGCGTGATGCAGCAGCTAAAAAAGCCAATGAGATTCTAGCCCGAATAGATAGGAGTATAGTGTCCAGACCGAGAGAAGTCATAGTCCCTCTCTCTTCTATCAGACTTCACCTGGGCACCAAAATTCAAAAGTAGATGAACAAGATGGAAGGTACTTACTTACTTACTTAGGCGATCCCTCGTACTCCGAGGATGGTTGTTCTGTCACGCGCTGGGCCTGTAATAATTGACTTTTGAAATAGGAGGTGCACCTTGTGGCCAGCGGGAAACCAGGGTGCCACGAAAGAGGCCCTCAAGGATTTTCCTGAAGAAATGGTCTTTAGATGGCTTGAAAGGTTAAACAAAGTCCTTTATTATTGAACAAATTAAACAGATATTTCTCAAATCTTCAATGAGTCAAACAAATCCTTCAAGGCTTTAAATCAACTGGTGGCTTCCTTAATCTTGTCCACAAGGGACAGGCAACTGTCTTCATTAATTGTTCTTATACTTTGAGAGGAAAACCCCTTTTTTAACCTCTTCCAGGCTGTCTGTTATCTACGTTTTGTTGGTGTGGGATCTACTACCGATTCCAAACTGCGTCTTGATACCGAGTAAACCTACCAGACAAAGCTTGTAGATTCTCCAGCTGGAGTTCTTTGGGTCTGTGAAGCTGCTTTCCCTCTGGAATGTCTTTAAGACTTTAGGGCTGTTTCCCTCAGATGCTATAAGGCTGAGAGGCTGCAAGCTCCCAGGCAGATCTTTGGGAATTTTCCCCTGGAATGTCTTCAGAAATGAAGCTTTTGAGCAGGTGAAGCTTGTCCACGTCCTCTAACTTAGCTTTCCTCACTAAGACTAACTAAAAATGGCCCCCTCTTCCCTTCCCATCTCCCTGGGAGAAGGGGCGGATCCAAACTTAACAATGATAGACAGGTGGCTTGCCCTATGACTGCAAACCAAAGGAAGCCACCTTTTTGCAGAATCCCTGAAACTTTGGAATGCATGCAAACATTAAAATAGAAAGAAAATAAAGTTGGAGCTCCTGGTACAGACGTACCAGCACAATGGTCTTCCAAGTGTAATGTCCTAGTGGTGGGTCCGTAGGTGACTGTGGATTCTTGACCTGCATGTTCTCCCACAGTGAGGGCATTCGTTTCCAGGTGGAAGGCGGTCCCGGTCGGGGTTGGCTTGACACACCTTACTCTTGGCATGTTTCGCACGTTCGCCCTTTTCTCTTTCGCCGTTTCTCTCTTTCGCCCAGGAAATCAACTAATCAATAATAATAATAATAATAATAATAATAATAATACGTTATTTATACCCCACCACCATCTCCCCAAAGGGACTCAGGGCAGCTTCCATGAGGCCAAGCTCATCAAATACAAATACAACAGTACATCAACAAAACAAGCAAGCAAATAAAACAATATAAATAATATAACTAAACATCTAAGCAATAACACACAAGAGATTTAAAACACTATGGCAGGGCCAGATGTAATAGATTAAAATTTCAAAACACTGGGCGTGTACAGAGTAGGGTATGTCTAGACAAGGGGGTTTTAGAGAGTGATGTAGGGAGATCAATCCAACGGATAGATAAAGTGCTTCATAGAATCATAGAATCATAGAATCAAAGAGTTGGAAGAGGCCTCCTGGGCCATCCAGTCCAACCCCATTCTGCCAAGAAGCAGGAATATTGCATTCAAATCACCCCTGACAGATGGCCATCCAGCCTCTGTTTAAAAGCCTCCAAAGAAGGAGCCTCCACCACACTCCGGGGCAGAGAGTTCCACTGCTGAATGGCTCTCACAGTCAGGAAGTTCTTCGTCATGTTCAGATGGAACGTATAGTGAAAGGGGATGTATAGTGAAAGGACCAAGGCAGTGACATCTCCAGCTCATCCCCTGTTTGGATATCAGCCAGCACGTCAACGACTTAAATCAAGAAATAGTTTTCTAAAATCTACAGAGACACTCGCTGGAACACCCCAGCAAGCGAGAGTCCAAAAGTGGCAGGCTCAAACCCAGAACCTCAACCAATGGCTGATACCAAACGAGAGACTCCCCCCTGGGCACACAGAAGACTGGGCGACTTGGAAGGCGCTGAACAGACTGTGCTCTGGCACCACGAGGTGCAGAGCCAACCTTCAGAAATGGGGCCACAAAGTGGAGTCCATGACATGCGAGTGTGGAGAAGAGCAAACCACTGACCACCTGCTGCAATGCACCCTGAGCCCCGCCACATGCACAATGGAGGACCTCCTTGCGGCAACACCAGAAGCACTCCAAGTGGCCAGATACTGATCAAAGGACATTTAATCAACTACCAAGCTTGCAAACTTTGTGTTTTGTTTGTCTGTCTGTCTGTTTGTTTGTTTGTTAAAAATGCAATGCAACTGTCTGGTCTGCCCCTGACATGATAAATAAATAATAGAGGAGGTATAGAAGGAAATTGGTCAGATCAGGCATTATTTCCTTCATTCAGGCACACTGGAACAGCCACATTTTCAAGCTCCTCCTAAAGACTGCCAAAGTGGGGGCTTGTCTGATATCTTTAGGGAATGAGTTCCAGAGTCGGGGGGCCACCATAGAGAAGGCCCTCTCCCTCGTCATTAGCTGCCATAGTCGACACAATATAAAGTACCCTTTCTGTGCAGCTGATCAGATGCTAGCAAATGCGGTCATCACTAATAGTCAACATGGATTTATCAAAAACGAGTCATGCCAGACTAATCTGATCTCTTTTTTCGATAGAGTTACAAGCTGGGTAGATGCGGGGAATGCCGTGGATGGAGCGTGGATGGATTTCAGGAAGGCCTTTGACAAGATCCCCCATGACCTTCTGGCAAGGAAACTACGGTGAGGTGGATCTGTAATTGGTTAAATGGACGAACCCAGAGGGTGCTCACCAATGCTTCCTCTTCATCCTGGAAAGAAGTGACAAGTGGAGTGCCTTCAGCAGGGTTCCGTCCTGGGCCCGGTCCTGTTCAACATGTTTATTAATGACTTGGATGAAGGGCTAGAAGGCAGGATCATCAAGTTTGCAGACGACACCAAATTGGGAGGGAGAGCCAAGACTCCAGAGGACAGGAGCAGGATTCAGAACGATCTTGACAGATTAGAACTAACAAAATGAAGTTCAACAGGGACAAATGCAAGATACTCCACTTTGGCAGGAAAAACGAAATGCAAAGATACAAAATGGGGGACGCCTGGCTCGAGAGCAGTACGTGTGAAAAAGATGTGTCCAGAGGAGGGCAACTAAAATGATCAAGGTTCTGGAGAACAAGCCCTATGAGGAGCGGCTTAAGGAGCTGAGCATGTTTAGCCTGTATAAATATGTATAAATACGTGAGAGGAAGCCACAGAGAGGAGGGAGCAAGCTTGTTTTCTGCTTCCCTGGAGACTAGGACGCAATGGCACAATGGCTTCAAACTACAAGAGAGGAGATTCCATCTGAACACGAGGAAGAACTTCCTGACTGTGAGACCCATTCAGCAGCTTAGGGAGCTGCCATGTGATGCTGAGGAAGACTGCAGAAACCATCGTCCTGCTGGAAAGGGCCATGCTTGCTCCATCCCTTGCCGATGACTTTGGCCCTTCCTTGTGCGGCAGTCTTCTTCTCTCTGGTGCGTCACCCAGAAGCGAAGGCTGTAAATAACCTCCCATTACGGCAGGGAGATGCTCCGCTGAGCAACTTGTTTGGCCGGCCACATTATGGGCTCCATAAACAGCCTCATTTATTTCCTGCTCCTTTCTCCTTGCGCCTGGAGGCGTGCAAAGAGAGCTTTTCCAAGGCTGCGTGTGACAAATGCCGCCTCCTCACTGTGCCGTGACCAGAAGGATGCGTCCGGAAATATCTACAAAAGGCAGGTGGAAACAGAGCAAAGACAGGGGAAGGTGCTTTGGAAAACAGCAAACTCCAAGCGCTACACTTTCGAACTGTCCCAATTTGAGAAGGACCGTCTCGATGAATATGCATTGCCCTTCATACCCAGTTTGGTGCCCAGGTACAATGAGGTAACCTGGCCTGTGATATCATTGTTGTTAGGTAGATTGGGAATGGGTTAAGCAGTCAAACCCAAAGGGTGCTTACCTTACCTTACTTACTTGCTTGCTTGTTTACTTACTTACTGAGGCAATCCCTTGTTGTCCGTGTAAGATTGTCCTCCAAGTGCAGTGTCCTGGCGGTGGGTGCGTAGGTGATAGTAGAGCCCTATTTGCATGTTCTCCTGCAGTGAGAGCATTTGTTTTCAGACAGAAGGTGGTCCTGGTTGAGGTTTTCTTGACGCGCCTTCCTCTTGGCATGTTTCTCTCTTTTGCTCTCCATTTGTCCCTCTTCAAATTCTACAGCACAGCTGGTCACAGCTGACCTCCAGCTGGAGTGCTCAAGAGCCAGGGCTTCCCAGTTCCCAGTGTCTATGCCAGAGTTTTTAAGGTTGGCTTTGAGGCCATCTTTAAATCTGGGTTGTTGTAGGTTTTTTCGGGCTATATGGCCATGGTCTAGAGGCAATCTCGCCTCTAGAGGCATTCTCTGGTGACGGCCAACAGGGAGCTCTGGCGTGGACTGGTCCATGAGGTCACGAAGAGTCGAAGTCGACTGAACGAATGAACAACAACAACAATAGAGGCATTATCTCCTGACGTTTCGCCTGCATCTATGGCAAGCATCCTCAGAGGTAGTGAGGTCTGTTGGAACTAGGAAAAGGGGTTTATATATCTGTGGAATGATCAGCGTGGGACAAAGGACTCTTGTCTGCTGGAGCTAGGTGTGAATGTTTCAACTGACCACCTTGATTAGCATATAATGGCCTGACAGTGCCTAGAGCAATCTTTTCTTGAGAGGTGATGAGATGTCCTTGTTTGTTTCCTCTTCGTTGCAATTTTAGAGTTTTTTAATACAGGTAGCCAGACATTGTCCACTTTCATGGTTTCCTCCTTTCTGTTGAAATTGTCCACATGCTTGTGGATTTCAGTGGCTTCTCTGTGTAGTCTGACATGGTGGTTGTTGGTGTGGTCCAGCATTTCTGTGTTCTCAAATAATATGCTGTGTCCAGGCTGGTTCATCAGGTGCTCTGCTATGGCTGACTTCTCTGGTTGAAGGAGTCCGCAGTGCCTTTCACGTTCCTTGATTCATGTTTGGGCAAAGCTGCGTTTGGTGATCCCTGTGTAGACTTGTCCACAGCTGCATGGCCAGAGAAACGCCTTCATGTTTTGCAAAGGGTATTAAACAGGGTGTTTGTGGCCAGATCTTTTGTCAAAGCAACTTCGAATTTACCTAAGGAGCGTGCCTAGGCTAGTCTGGATTATCTTGCAGTCTTTGTGTTCATGGTTTCCAGGACTTGGTCATGTTCTCTTGGGTCTTGCTTTGCTGATACCTATTGGATTATGCTTCAAGTGCTATGTTATCCTGATCTTTTGGAACATTAACCTTTGTTTTTATGAACTTTTTACTTTTTATTTTTAATAAACCATAAAGACTTCTGGCTGTGTGCAGTTTGGTGTTTTTCAGCAAGGTGAATCTACTCTGAGGTGCAACACATACCTGGTTTGGTGCCCAGGTACAATGAGGCAATGTGGCCTGTGATATCATTGTTGTTAGGCAGATTAGGAATGAGTAAAGCAGTCAAACCCAAAGGGAGCTTACCTTACTTACTTACTTACTTACTTAGGCAATCCCTTGTTATCTGAGTAAGACTGTCCTCCAAGTGCAGTGTCCTGGCGGTGGGTCCGTAGGTGATGGTGGAGCCCTATTTGCATGTTCTCCTGCAGTGAGAGCATTTGTTTTGAGACAGAAGGTGGTCCTGGTTGAGGTTTTCTTGATGCGCCTTCCTCTTGGCACGTTTCTCTCTTTTGCCCTCCATTTGTGCCTCTTCAAATTCTACAGCACTGCTGGTCACAGCTGACCTCCAGCTGGAGCGCTCAAGAGCCAGGGCTCCCCCGTTCTCAGTGCCTATTTCAGAGTTTTTGAGGTTGGCTTTGAGCCCATTTTTCAATTTCTTTTCCTGTCCTCCAATATTCCATTTTCCATTCTTGAGTTCAGAGTAGAGCAACTGCTTTGGGAGATGGTGGTCAGGCATCCGGACAACGTGGCCGGTCCAGCGGAGTTGATGACGGAGGAGCATCACTTCAATGCTGGTGGTCTTTGCTTCTTCCAGGACGCTGACATTTGTCCGCTTGTCTTCCCAAGAGATTTGCAGGATTTTTCAGAGGCAAAGCTGATGGAATTGTTCCAGGAGTTGCATGTGACTTCTGTAGATCCTATGCATACTGCACATATCTTATTTGTAGTGCAAAAAACACTTTAAAACAATACAACAATTAAACTGAAGAACAAATTTAACAAATATAAACTTATTGGTATTTCAATGGGAAGTGTGGGCCTGCTTTTGACTGATGAGATAGGATTGTTGTTGTTGTGTGCTTTCAAGTAGTTTCAGACTTAGGCTGACCCTGAGCAAGGGCCAGATAAATGACCTTGGGAGGCTGTACCTGGCCCCCGGGCCTTAGTTTGGGGACCCCTGGTTTAGAGAATATGACACAACAGAGTCATGGATCCAATTGCCATTAAAGCACATTCCACTAAACGTTAGGAAAAATCCCTGACAGAGCTTGGTGG
Source organism: Anolis sagrei (assembly GCF_037176765.1). Taxonomy (NCBI): domain Eukaryota; kingdom Metazoa; phylum Chordata; class Lepidosauria; order Squamata; family Anolidae; genus Anolis; species Anolis sagrei. Next base: position 245,638,142 of record NC_090024.1, on the reverse strand, counting down.
GCTCTGCTTTTGTACACGTACTGCTCTTGAGCCACGCGTCCCCCCATTCTGTCTCTTTGCATTTCATTTTTTCCGCCTAAGTGGAGTCTCTTGCATCTGTCACTGATGAAGCAGCTGGAGATGTTTATCTTTGAGGAAAGAAGGATGAAGGGAGGACATGAGACCCCTCTTCAAACATCTGAGGGGGTGTCCCATTGAAGGGGGTTAGAACAAAATTAAGCAACAGATGCAAACGGCGGAAAAAGAGATTCCGCCTAAACATGAGAAAGAACCTCTCAATGGTAAGAGCTGTTTGAGTTGGAATCTGTTGCTGTCTAGGAGTGCGGTGGAGTCTCCTTACAATCATAGAATCAAAGAGTTGGAAGAGACCTCCTGGGCCATCCAGTCCAACCCCATTCTGCCAAGAAGCAGGAATATTGCATTCAAAGCACCCCTGACAGATGGCCATCCAGCCTCTGTTTAAAAGCTTCCAAAGGAGGACCCTCCACCACACTCCTGGGCAGAGAGTTCCACTGCTGAACGGCTCTCACAGTCAGGAAGTTCTTCCTCATGTTCAGATGGAATCTCCTCTCTTGTAGTTTGAAGCCATTGTTCCATTGCGTCCTAGTCTCCAGGGAAGCAGAAAGGAAGCTTGCTCCCTCCTCCTCCCTGTGGCTTCCTCTCACATATTGATACATGGCTATCATATCTCCTCTCAGCCTTCTCTTCTTCAGGCTAAACATGCCCAGCTCCTTAAGCCGCTCCTCATGGGGCTTGTTCTCCAGACCCTTGATCAATTTAGTCGCCCTCCTCTGGACACATTCCAGCTTGTCAATATCTCTCTTGAATTGTGGTGCCCAGAATTGGACACAATATTCCAGGTGTGGTCTAACCAAAGCGGAATAGAGCATGGGGAGCAGGACTTCCCTCGATCTAGACACTATGCTCCTATTGATGCAGGCCAAAATCCCATTGGCTTTTTTTGCCGCCACATCACATTCCTGACTCATGTTTAACTTGTTGTCCATGAGGACTCCAAGATCTTTTTCACACATACTGCTCTCGAGCCAGGCGTCTCCCCCCCCCCCTTCCTTCTCTGGAAGTTTGAAAGCAGTGATTGCCATCTGTCAGGAGGGTTTGGATGGTGTCCGCATCAATAGAAGTCTAGTACCTAGATCCAGGGAAGTCATGCTCCCCATGCTCTATTCTGCCTTGGTTAAACCACACTTGGAATATTGTGTCCAAATCTGAGCACCGCAATTGAAAAGGGATATTGACAAGCTGGGATGTGTCCAGAGGAAGATGGCGACTAAAATTATTTATTTATTTATTTGTTTGTTTGTTTATTTACTATATTTGTATACCGCCCTTCTCAGCCCTTAGGCTATCAAGGGTCTGCAGAACAAGCCCTATGAGGACCGGCTTAAAGAGCTGGGCATGTTTAGCCTGAAGAAGAGAAGGCTGAGAGGAGACATGATCAGGGCCATGTGTAAATATGTGAGAGGAAGCCACAGGGAAGGAGGAGGGAGCAAGCCTGTTTTCTGCTGCCCTGGAGACTAGGACGCAAGGGAACAATGACTTCAAACTACAAGAGAGGAGATTCCATCTGAACATGATATCGAGCCGCTTTTAGTAGGGTCTCCTCAAGAGAAGAGAACCCGAGGACCGCGCCAAAAGGGCCCTGGATACCTTGGTGAGGCCAGCGAAACCAAATTGTGATAAAAATATTAAAAATAATAATGCCCCATCAAGGTGGAAGAAGTTTCCAGCAACCGAGGTTTATTTGTGATTCAGCTGAGATCAGATGCATTGCAGGAATCATTCCGCTGCAAGCATACCAGTACAAAGAATACAGACATATTTATAGCATACAGACAAAGGAAGACAGTTTGAAATTCCCGCCCGCCCTCTGCCGGCCGGCTTCGCGCTGATTGGCTGGCTGCAGAACAGCTGGGAGGAGGCTGGGCGGCCTGCCCCTGCTCTGGACCAATCAGCGTGTTTCTTTGCCTCTAGAGGGCCAATGAGCGCCCTCCGCTCGCCTCGCAAGATGGACAAATCAGGAGAGAGGAGGCGGTGCGGCCGTGTACAATGGAGGGGGGAAATGATGGGATTAGGAGTTGCCAGCAAGCCTTTGTCTCAAGCCGGCAAGGTGTGATCTTTGTAAACAAAGGTCTTCCTGACCTTGATGAGCTTTGAGGGGAAATATGAATGGCTTTTTCCGACATCGGACCTCAGGGGGGATCAACGATGTCTAATGCAAATATAATCTTTTGTTCCGGGTCACCATAAGTTCCCTGATCCTATTAGACATGCTCAGAGGATGGGGCAGGGTCCATTATGGCTATGTTTCCATGCAGGGTGAATTAATCAAGGGTGATTGAGGGAGAGGCTGGAGCCCTCCCTCAGGCAGTTCCTGGTCACAGCAGTTTTTGTGGGGCAAGGGTCAAGGGGACGAGGGTACAGGGGAATTTCATAAGGGTTACATACATCAAAATCATGGGTAATAGGCATCACTGATACAGAGTTAGTTCATAAGAGGAACCCCCATCCCACCCCATAAAGTTTATTTCAATATTTGATCTTTATTAAGGTCCAAACTGGAAATCCCATGCTCTTAGGAAGGGCGTGTGGAAGCAGAGGTTGCTAGCAGTTCAAATCAAAGTTCATGGCCAGGGTTGGGGCAAACAGTCCAGTCCACTCAGCAGAGAGTCATGGATTCAGGCTGGAATCAGCAGATGGGCGCTGAGTTGATCAATAACAGAATCCATCGCTCAGCCCTTGGGGAACTACAACTCTCAGAAAAGGGCAGAAGTTCCAAGATCCAGCCATTTCCCAAAAAGCCTCGTGGGGTCCTTGTTGTTGTCAGTGCCTTGGCAATGTGGCCAAGACTTAACCCTTGTTGTGTAGTCTGGTGCCCTTGCCCTTTGCAGAACTATAAGTCCTTATCCCTTAATTCTGAGGGGGGGGGTTGGTGCCTGACATCAAACATGAGGAAGAACTTCCTGACTGTGAGAGCCGTTCAGCAGTGGAACTCTCTGCCCCGGAGTGTAGTGGAGGCTCCTTCTTTGAAAGCTTTGAAACAGAGGCTGGATGGCCATCTGTCAGGGGTGCTTTGAATGCAATTTTCCTGCTTCTTGGCAGAATGGGGTGGGACTGGATAGCCCTGGAGGGACTGTGGAGCAACTGGCTGGGTGTCAGCTGCATTAAGATCACTACTGACTGAAAGGTCATGAGTTCAAAGCCAGCCTGGGACAGAGTAAGCTTCCGGCCACTTTGTGTAGCTTGTTGTCAACCTTTGCAACCCAAAAGACAGTTGCATCTGTCAAGTAGGAAATTTAGGTACCACCTATGTGTGGGGAGGCTAATTTAACAAATTTACGAGGCCATAAAAAAATATCCAGCAAAATGCGGGGAATGCAAAAAGTACTTCGTCAGTGTTGCAGATGGACAGTAAAGTGACAGCTCCCCTGGTGGCCAGAAAATTGGAATGTTAGATAGCCTCTGACTGTCTGTCTATATGTGTTGTGTGTCTATGGCATTGAATGTTTGCCATGTATATGTACATTGTAATCCGCGGGGTGAGAAGGGTGGAATATAAATACTGTAAATAAATAAATAAATAAATAAATAAATAAATAAATAAGGTCTCTCCCAATTCTATGATTTTATGATTCCATGTGTCTTCCTGCCTATCACAATTGGGTTGGACTGGGAGTCCCTTCCAAGTCTAGGATTCTGTTTCTTCGTTGCAGAACTCGGTTTCACGATAACTTCTGCAAGAATTTTTTTCTCAGCTGTCGGCCTCCTTTTGCATCTATTTTCCCATCTTATGTACATAAATAGGTGCTCCTTTCTTCACAACCGTGGACAGCGAGTGGAGAGGGGAGGTCTGGTCTCCGAGAGGTCCCCTCTCTCTCTCTTGTGGGGTTCCTCAGGAGGCCATTCTCTCCCCTCTGTTGTTTAACATCTATATGCGACCACTTACTCAGCTGGTTTGAGGTTTTGGGCTGGAGTGTTACCAGTACGCGAATGACATTCAGCTGGTGCTGAAGATGGAGGACAGACCGGACTCTGTACCTGATTGTTTCCATCAGTGCCTCGAGGCCGTGACTGGATGGCTGCGTGCCAGCAGGTTGAGGGTGAACCCGGCAAAGACGGAGATCCTATGGCTGGGTCAACCGGGCAGTGGGGACATCCAGCTGCCTACCCTGGATAGCGAGGCGCTACGCCCGTCATCGTTGGTCAAGAGTCTGGGAGTCCTTTTGGACCCTCTGCTGATGATGGAGGCCCAGGTCTCTCTCCGCCGTGAGCAGAACTGCCTTCTTTCACCTGCGGCAGGCTAGATGGCTGGCCCCCTCCCTGTCCAGGGACGACCTCGCTATGGTGATCCAGGCCACGGTCATCTCAAGACTGGACTACTGGAACGCCCTCTACATTGGCCTTCCTCTGTCGGTGATCCGGAAACTCAAGTTGGTACAAAATGTAGCCGCTCGGCTTCTTGCGGGAATTCCGATGAGATGCCACATAACACCAATCTTCCTGCAGCTGCATTGGTTGCCAATTGAGCACCGGATCACTCTCAAAGTGATGGTACTCACCTTGAAGGCCTTGCATGGTCTGGGGCCGATGTACCTGAGGGACCGCCCCTCCCCCTCCCAACCCCAGAGATCCCTCCGTTCTGAGGACCAAGATCTATTGGAAATTCCCAGTGTCAAGACCTTGCGTCTAACAGCAACCAGGCGCAGAGCCTTCCCAGCAGTGGCACCATCACTCTGGAACACTCTGCCACCTGAAGTCCATGCCTTGCGGGACTTACCAGCTTTCCGCAGGGCATGTAAGACATATCGGTTTCAACAGGCCTTTGATCTTTGATATTGCTGTTTTTAAATTGTTTTAAATTGTTTTTAAATTGTGTTAGATTTTAACCTGTTCTTGTAAGCCGCTCCGAGCCCCAGGGGAGTGGCCGCATATAAGTTTGAAATATAAATAAATAAATAATAGTAGAGAGGCATTGAATTGTAACCAATCCCAGCTTCATTGAGGGCTCTATCACAGAATGACAGGAACACAAAGGCCATCTAGTCGAACCCTCTGCCATGCAGTAATGCTCAACGGCAGCTCTCCAGAAAATTGCGAACGAGTTTCTTGAGCTCTCCGCCTTGGCACCCGTCTTGCTCCGCTCCCTCCTACTTTCTTGGCACGATGATGAAAAGCTTCTTGGGAGCCGGCAGATAGCGTACAAGCCCAGGTCAGCCGAGGCCCATGTAAGCCATCCATCAGGGCCGGTGGCGTCTCTCCGTGAAGCCTTCCCTTGCTGCTGCCATTGGGTGTGCTTTACCCAGCACAAATGTGTTCCTTCCTCCAAGGTTAAATGGATGAGTGAGGTTTAGGTGATGACAGCTCAGCTTCGGAGCAGGAACAATAAATGAGCCAAGGAGGAGGAAGGAAAAAGAGCACGTTGTGATGTACAGTTGAATTGTTTAGCTATCTATTGCTTTCTATCAATGTTGTTTGCATCTGTTAAATTGCCTCCCCTGCTTAATTGTTTGGCTCCTCCCCTTCCTGGGGAAGAGGGCAGGGCTTTCTTTTCATTCCACCATCAAACATCTCAGCAGATGGATGTGAAAAAGGATTTGGCTCTAAAAGCTCTTGGATAAATTATATCTCATTATCCTGGAGGAGGGCAGAGCTTTTCCTTTTCCATTCTACCATCAAACTTTCTATCAGATAGATGTGAGAAAGAGACTCTGCTGGCTCTAAAGCCCTTAATTAAGTTACCTCTCATCACCAATTCTAAGGTTTTTACCCTTGGGACTCATACTTCATTCCCAGTTCACCCTGGACGACGTTGAGGAGACCCAAGCGCCCTCAAACCGGTCCTTTGGCATCAAAAGGAAGACTCTGTGCCTTCAACATAGGCCATTAGACTGGGGGTTGTGTTTGTTCCGACATTCACAACCATTGAGGAAAGAGGGGACAGGGAAAGCTTCTCAGCTGCAAAACTCCTTGGACCCAGGGATTCAGAGACTGTAAAGTATATTTCCCTTGTCCCTTTTGAAATATCACGATTAATCCCCCAGAAAGATAACTCTTTGTCAACAATAAATACCATTTCGAGTTATCTATTTTTTCCTGGTCCTTGGGAGTTCCAGTTTCCCTAAAGGAGGGCAAGAAGCAATCCCCTGGGGAAAAGATGTCACATCCATGTCTCTTTCACTAAGAGCTACAGCCCCAGACGTGACGGCACACGCATGGGGAGGGCCATGAATGCAGAGGAGCTTATTTTATTTATTTATTTATTTATTTATTTACAGTATTTCTCTTCCGCCCTTCTCATCCCGCAGGGGACTCAGGGCGGATTACAATGTACATATACATGGCAAACATTCAATGCCATAGACATATAACATATATAGACAGACACTCACAAGCTATTTAACATTCCAGCTTCTTGCCACCAAGGGAGCTTTCGCTTCCGTTTGTGAGATTGATGAAGTACTTCCTTATTCTTTGCATACTTCCTGGAGATTTTTATGGCCTCGTAAATCAGTTAAATTATATTTCTTAAAATTGTTATTCATTTTAATTATTGTATTGTTTTAAGTGTTTTTTGCACTACAAATAAGATAAGTGCAGTGTGCCTAGGAATTCATTCATGGTTTTTTCAAATTATAATCCGGCCTTCCAATAGTTTGAGGGAATGTGACCTGGCCCTCTGTTTAAAAAGTTTGTGGACCCCTGCTCTAGAGAGTAGGACACAATGGAGCAAAAGATTCAAATTACAGAAAAAGAGACTCCACCTAAACAATATGTTGTTGCCTGCGAGTCCAGTGGGGAATCCTTCTCCTAAGGTTTTTCAATCAGACGCTGAGTGTCAATCTCTTGGGGGGGGGGGGGCTTGAATGGGATCCTCCAGCCTAGCAGAAGGGGGTTTGGCTAGATGGCCTTTGGGAACTTAGAGTTCTAGAATCATAGAATCAAAGAGTTGGAAGAGACCTCATGGGCCATCCAGTCCAACCCCATTCTGCCAAGAAGCAGGAATATTGCATTCAAAGCACCCCTGACAGATGGCCATCCAGCCTCTGTTTAAAAGCTTCCAAAGAAGGAGCCTCCACTACACTCCGGGGCAGAGAGTTCCACTGCTGAACGGCTCTCACAGTCAGGAAGTTCTTCCTCGTGTTCAGATGGAATCTCCTCTCTTGTAGTTTGAAGCCATTGTTCCATTGCGTCCTAGTCTCCAAGGAAGCAGAAAGGAAGCTTGCTCCCTCCTCTCTGTGGCTTCCTCTCACATACTTATACATGGCTATCATATCTCCTCTCCGCCTTCTCTTCTTCAGGCTAAACATGCCCAGCTCCTTAAGCCGCTCCTCATAGGGCTTGTTCTACAGACCCTTGATCATTTTAGTCTCCCTCCTCTGGACACATTCCAGCTTAGAGTCAATATCTCTCTTGAATTGTGGTGCCCAGAATTGGACACAATATTCCAGGTGTGGTCTAACCAAAGCAGAATAGAGCATGGGGAGCATGACTTCCCTAGATTTAGACACTAGGCTCCTCTTGATGCAGGCCAAAATCCCATTGGCTTTTTTTGCCACCACATCACATCCCTGGCTCATGTTTAACTTGTTGTCCATGAGGACTCCAAGATCTTTTTGCCGCTGCATCACATTTCTTATTTGAAGTGATTAGGAGAGGAAATACAGCATATTTTGGATTTTTTCCCCAGTTTTTGACATATACATATGAGATAGCTAATCTGATACCTTTCTGTCACCCCTCTCCTTCGAAGCAAAGGCTGGCAGCAATAACTTCCAACCTTTAAAGGTTTTCAGAGTTTAGATTTCCAGATGAGGGGTGTGTGCTGGTACGACTGTACCAGGAGCTCCAATTTTATTTGCTTTGTATTAAATGTTTGTTTGCAGTCCAAGGTTCCTGGGATTCTGCAGATAGGTGGCTTCCTTTGGTTGCATTCTTAGGACAAGTCACTTGTCCATCATCATTATGTTTTGGTTCTGCCCCTTGCTCAGGGCAATTGGGAAGGGAAGGGAACCATTTTTAGTTAGTCTCAGTAAGGAAATCTAATGTACAGGACGTGTTCAAGCTTCTCCTGTACAAAACCTTCAACCCTTAAGACTTTCCGGGAGAGAACAGTGTTAAGAGTCTCCAAAGATTTCCAGGGAAACAGCCCTAAAGACCAAAGAACTCCAGCTGGAGAATCTACTAGCCATACTGGTCGGTCCACTCTGCGTTCAAGACGCAATTCGACCCGGTAGCAGAGCCCATATCAGTAAGAATTAGATTATAGTCAGCCTGGAAAAAGTTAAAAAAAGGGGATTTTCCTTTAAAGCAAAAAATTAGTTATTGAAGACAATTGCCTGTCCTTCGTGGACAAGATTAGGAAGCCACCAGTTGCATAAAAGCCTGGAATCATTTGTTTAGCTTTCTGAAGATGAGAAGTTTCTGTTTGATTGTTCATTAATAAAGGACTTTGTTATACTTCACAAGCCATCTAAAAACCATTTGTGGTGGAAAACCTCTGAGAACTTCTCTTCGGGGGGCCCTGGCTTCCCGCTGGGCTCAAGTCGCACGTCATATTTAAAGACAATTATTTACAGGCCCAGCGCGCGACAGAACAGGGGGTCCAAGCTGTACCAAAGTGGCCAAATGAAACTCAGGCCTTGTTGGCATTCACAGTGGAAGAGGCAACAGGTGGCCATGTGTCAAGAGGGCTTGCATTGTATTTTCCTGCATGGAAGGAGGTTAGTCAGGATGGCCTTTGGGGTCCCTTCCAACTCTAGTGAAATATAGACTGCCTTGGAGCCAAGTAGAGTTTCCATCGCTGGAGGTTTTAAACAGAGGTTGGCCATCTGCCAGGAGTGTTTGGATTGTGTCTTCCTTCCTGGCAGAAGGGGATTGGACTGGATGGACTTTGAGGATCCCTTCCAAATCTAGCAGAAGACAAATAGCTTTAGACTCCGGTGGAGTCTTCTTTTCTAGGAGGCTGGGTGGTCATCAGTTGGGAAGGTTTTCATTTGCTGTCTGTACCTCTGTTCAGAACATTTCCCTTCACTTCCTGTCCCTGTGATAATTGGATTTTGAAAATATTAGTTTGTTGTGGGAGCAAGGATTGGAGAGAAAGCTTCAGTGGAGACCCCTTTCCCCCATGATAATAACTCTCTCAGGAGTGAATTTCCCAGGCAAAGGGCAGATTTCCCTCACTTCCTGTTGTCTCACCCCTCCATTCTTAACTATGAGTCATCTATAAGTCAGATGATTGTAACTCAGGATTGCCAGGACCCGAATCTATAAAATATGCCTTTGCACTAAGGACTTGTCCTCTTTCGTCTGAACAAAGCGTCCAACCGGTATCCTATTTCTGGGTGCATAATTCAGTAGCTCCAGCAGCTGCCAAAAAAAGCAGCCCAGTTTCTGCTTAATTTGGGGCATTGCTTTTGAAAGGCGCCCGGCTGTGTCCGACGGCTCTGCGCAGCTGCTTCTTGAACAGTGCTGAGTGGTTTTCTAAAGAGAGCAAATCCTGCCTCCCCTCTCCATTCCCAGCACCACCATCGCCCACAGCCTCCTCCCAAACTATTCATCCCAAAGGCGATTTGTGGAGATCCTCCCATTGTGTGGGGCTTATCTGCTGCAAAGCAGACACTTGCCACTGGCTGGGTCAAGCTCAGCTTTGCAGCAAACTCCGTGGCCCAGGAAGCCGCCATTGCACACTATGCCCACGTTAATCCTATTTGGGGGCACAAGGATTTAGAGAGATCCCATTACTTATGCCTCTGAGGTTTGGCAGTCCTGGAGAGGTTGCCCCACCTTTGTAGTGTTCCTTCACCTGCCCATGGCTTAGGAAGAGAATGGGAGGGAGATGTACCAAGGAGCCTTCTTAGGAAAACAGGGAGCTGCATCACAGCTCTAGTTTGCAGGATTGAGAGAAGTATGGTGATTGTGATGCAAGGCTTCAAAGAACCACAGTGAAGTCAAATTTAGTGCTACAGACCGCGGATAAGAGGATCCATGCCTGGTGAGCATTACGCTAACAGCTTAGGAAGAGGGTGGAAGAGAGATGTACCAAGAAACCTTCTTAGGAAAACAGGGAGCTGCACCAGGGAACTCTAGATTGCAGAACTGAGAGAAGCATGATGATTGTGATGCAAGACTTCAAAGAACCACAGTGAAGTCAAATTTAGTGCTACAGACCGCGGATAAGAGGATCCGTGCCTGGTGAGTGTTATGCTAACAGCTTAGGAAGAGGGTGGGAGGGAGATGTACCAAGGAGCCTTCTTAGGAAAACAGGGAGCTGCAGCAGGGAGCTCTCGACTGCAGATCTGAGAGAAGCATGGTGATTGTGATGCAAGGCTTTAAAGGACCACAGTGAAGTCAAATTTAGTGCTACAGATCGCGGATAAGAGGATCCGTGCCTGGTGAGCATTACGCTAACAGCCCTAAGTTTCAAATCAGAGAACTACCAGAAAAAACAGTGAAATAGATGTGTGATTTATAGTTTTCTCCTTCCTCTATCACACCCTCCCTATGCTGGCAACTGGGCTTATTGTCTTAAGGCAAGCTATAAAAATCAACCCAAACATTGCAGAATCTTTTATCAGAAATCCGCAGAGTTTTACTGCACAGCCTCTGACCTTGTGTCACTCACTGCTTTTAGAAAAGCCGTTTAACTGTTCTCCTATCAGTATATATAAAGATCTACTCATAACAGATATCAGCAACAATACAGTGAGAAGCAACAATCATGGCAAGAGTATTATGGTAAGTATATCCTGGCAAACAGGGATAACCGTGAATGATGTAGCCCTCGTCATGCCTGTCACATGATCATGACTCAGCTTCTTTTCTTGTCTCTGGAATTCCACATCACCACTTATTTATTTAACCCTTCAGTGGATGTGTGACCACATGCCCATTAGAACTGTATTGTTCCAACTAGTAATGCACAATGGGTTACGGACAATACATTTCTAACAATACATTCATAGAATCATAGAATCATAGAATCAAAGAGTTGGAAGAGACCTCACGGGCCATCCAGTCCAACCCCTCAGTAAGTAAGTAAAGTTATATCTATCTGTACAATGTCCAGGGTGGGAGAAAGAACCCTTGCCTGTTTAAAGAAAGTGTGGCTTTGCAAACTTCATGGCTACTCAAATGCTAATTCAAGCTTGCTAATTGCAACATTCACCCTTGCTTCCACTTTCACACTTGATTCCAGCCATAAAAGCCTTCCACTACTTTACATTTGTTTGGAATATCAGAACCATTACAGGATGTGACACTGAAACTGGCCAATGACCCATTATGGATGAAAGGCAGGATTTCCGTTACTCTTTCGGGTGTATTCCCTCACTTATTGAAGGTATTACGTTCCAGGACCGCCCGCAATAAGTGAAAATCCGCAAAGTAGGGACGCTATATACAGTACAATAGAGCTGCCTTTTCGGTCCTCCCTCTCTCGTTCACCCACCCATCCCTTCTCCCTCACTCATACTCACCAGGCTGGGTCCCGGTGGCAGAACCAGGACTCGGTCCGGTGAGTAGCGAGTGAGGAAAGATGGGTGGGTGAGCCAGCGAAGGAGGGCCACAAAGGCGGAAGCAGTGGTAGAAGCAGGAGCCTGGAAGAGAAGAGGTTGCCATGTGCTGTCATGCGCTGGGCCTATAGCAATTGGCTTTTGAACAGGACGTGCTCTTTGTGCCCAGCGGGAAGCCGGGGTGCCTCAAGTGAGAGGCCCTAAGGATTTTCCTATACAGAGTCTTTAGAAGCTTGAAAAGTTTAACAAAGTCCTTTATTATTGCTTAGGTCTTCAACAAAAGAATCAAATACTTCTGAGATCTTCAACAAGTCAAACAAATACTTCAAGGCTTTGAATCAACTGGTGGCTTTCTTAATCTTGTCCACAAGGGACAGGCAACTGGCTTCATGAACTGTTTCTTTTCTTTAAGAGGAAAACCCTTTTTAACCCCTCCCTGGACAATCTACTTTCTAAATTTGCTGGTGTGGGCGCTACTCCCGGCTCCAAACTGCTTCTTGGGTCCCGAGTAGACCTACCAGCCAAGGCTTTGTAGATTCTCCAACTGGAGTCCTTTGGAACTGTTTCCCCCCGGAATTTCATAAGAAACGAAGCTTCTCTATAAGTGGAGCTTATTCATGTCCTGTAGTTAAGCTTTCAACTATAAGACTGAGCTAAAATGGCTCCTTTTCCTTCCTGAACCCTGGGGAAAGGGGCAGAACTAAAAAACCCAACGATGATAGGCAGGTGGCTGCAAACCAAGGGAAGCTACCTTATTGCAAAATGCATGGAACTTTGGAATACATGCAAACACTCAAAGAAAGAAAAGGAAGTTGGAGCTCCTGGTACAGCCGTACCAGCACAGGCCAGACTCCTTCTTCTGCCGCCGCCACCCTTGCTGCTCTCGTTCACTCGCTTACTCACCCGCCCTCCCTCGCTTGCTCAGTCACCGGCTGGGGGTGGAAAACCGTGAAACAGCGAGCCTGCAAGAAGCGAACCGCAAAGTAGTGAGGGAACAGTGCAATCCTTTGGGGTCTATGTCCAAAGCCCTACAAAGTCCAGCTGGTGTGACCCAGCTCTATATGCCAATGGGGAAGGATGCTCCTGCTGGATTTCCGCCTCTCCCCAAGGAAAGAAAGTTGGCAGTCCTAAGGCATTATTAACCATTATTGTGAAGGAGGGCTTTTTAGTTAGTTATGGGGATATATATCTGGTCTCCAGCCACTTCCCTGGGCAGGTTTTACTCTGAGAAAGTGGTACTCAGCCGTAAAAGTGATGGAAGCGGCAGGCTCCTGACGCCCCAAAGAAGAAGCAGAGAGAAACAAATCTCAAAAGTGTCTGGATTATTTATTGCTCCAATGCATTTCGGAGGTACATGTCTCTCCAGGGGCTCCTAAAAGCGCAAGGAAAGATGTGACAAAGTTAACCTGCCCAAAACTTAAAAACACAGTAGAAACATTCTGGAGTCTCTAAAAGGTCACAGCAAGACGCCATATTCTTCAAACCAAAAGCACCACAAACAATTGAGCCATCTCTCGACTTTAATTAATCTATGGCATTAGAACGACTATTGAGATCTATTCTGACTTTTTTGATGCACACAGACACGACTTTCAAAAGTCAATATCTAAGAATGGGACCCTTCAAACAATAATTCAAGTTCATAGATTCATTGAAAGATCATCCAGTCCATTCCTTCTGCTTGGCAGGAAGACACAGTCCGAGCCCTCCCAGCAGATGGCCATTGAGCCTTTGATTACAAACCTCCAAAGGAGGCTCTTCCAGCAGTAGCGAATTGCATGGACAATCCTGGTGGTCATCTCAGACCTCTAAAATGATCAAGGGTCTGGAGAACAAGCCCTATGCGGAGCGGCTTAAGGAGCTGGGCATGTTTAGCCTGAAGAAGAGAAGACTGAGAGGAGATATGATACCCATGTATAAATATGTGAGAGGAAGCCACAGGGAGGAGGAGGGAGCAAGCTTGTTTTCTGCTTCCCTGGGGACTAGGACGCAGCTTCAAACTACAAGAGAGGAGATTCCACCTGAACATGAGGAAGAACTTCCTGACTGTAAGAGCCATTCAGCAGTGGAACTCTCTGCCCCGGAGTGTGGTGGAGGCTCCTTCTTTGGAAGCTTTTAAACAGAGGCTGGATAGCCATCTGTCAGGGGTGATTTGAATGTAATATTCCTGCTTCTTGGCAGAATGGGGTTGGACTGGATGGTCCAAGAGGTCTCTTCCAACTCTTTGATTTTATGATTCTATGATTCTCTGACTGAAGATAAGAACAGGGAAGTGAGAGGTAAGAACCAGAAGTCAGATTGGAGATAAGAGCAGGAGGTTTTTGTTGTCTCGCTGGTTGTCCCAAGGAAACCTGAGATGGCCAAAGACTCAAAGGCTGAGTGTAGGGTCATTCTTGAGGCCCTACAAGCTGGCTTTGGCCCCTGTTTGGTCCCTCCCTGGACTACAGAGATGGGGATGCAGCTAAGTTTGACTATGGGCTGGAAGCTTCCTAAAATAAGGTTAGAGCCTCCAACTTCTCACCAGTTCTGGAGTCTCTGTCTCCATGGTTATGTGATTTGAGCCTCATATGCAGCTGGAAAGCTTCCTATGATCTTCTAAATGACTGCCCATGGAAAATGAACACTGTGGTTGGGTTGACCATTGAGGCTGCCTTCCTACAAGAATCCTGTGGTTCTTGCCTCCCTTTTCACGCCTCACCAAATGATTGGAGATAAGAGCGGGACGCTTTCCTTCTCCTCCTCCTGGTTTTCCCAAAGCAGAATGAATTGGCCAAAGACTCAAGAGCCAAGTGTGGGTCATTCTTGAGGTCCTACAAGCTGGTTTTGGCCTCAGACCACAGAGATGGGTGTTAGGTTGATCTTTAGAGTGGTCCCAACCCCCAGGTTGAGAAACACTGCTCCAGTCCCTTAAATGCTGCTTTCATAGCTGATCCTTGTTGCTGGCCCTCTTTTTGGCAAGCCTTGAAGATTTCCTCAGCTAAGACTTTCCTCTTCTTACTTCCACAAATACAGGAAGAGTTAACTCAACTGTGTTTGGCCAGCACGCTGCGTAGCCGTTCCTTCTGGATGTGGCTGAAGGGGTTGCTGTTCTTGGCTAGGCTTTAGTTCTACATCAATAGCTTTATAGACAAGCTATTGTCCTCCCAACCTTGCTCTATGCCTGTGAAACGTGGACTGTCTACAGACGTCACATGCAACTCCTGGAACGTTTCCATCAGCGCTGCCTCCGGAAAATCCTGCAAATATTTTGAGAAGAAAAGCGAACAAACGTCAGCGTGCTGGAAGAAGCAAAGACCACCAGCATTGAAGCGATGGTCCTCTGCCATCAACTCCGCTGGACCAGCCACGTTGTCCAGATGCCTGACCACCGTCTCCCAAAGCAGTTGCTCTACTCTGAACTTAGGAATGGAAAAAGGGATGTTGGTGGGCAGGAAAATAGATTTAAAGATGGGCTCAAAGCCAACCTTAAAAACTCTGGCATAGACACTGAGAACTGGGAAGCCCTGGCCCTTGAGCGCTCAAGTTGGAGGTCAGCTGTGACCAGCAGTGCTGCAGAATTCGAGGAGGCACGAGTGGAGGGTGAAAGAGAGAAACATGCCAAGAGGAAGGCGCGTCAAGCCAACCCCGACTGGGACCGCCTTCCACCTGGAAACCAATGCCTTCACTGTGGGAGAAGATGCGGGTCAAGAATAGGGCTCCACAGCCACCTACAAACCCACAAAAATAGTAATCAAGGAAGACCATCTTACTCGTTCAACGAGGGATCGCCTAAGTAAGTAAGTAAGTTCTACATCCGTTCCACCAATCAGCAAACCCTCATCCATGACATAGGTTGGCCTACTATAATCATAGAATCATAGAATTCTAGAGTTGGACGAGACCTCCTGGGCCATCCAGTCCAACCCCATTCTGCCAAGAAGCAGGAACATCGCATTCAAATAACCCCCAACAGATGGCCATCCAGCCTCTGTTTAAAAGCTTCCAAAGAAGGAGCCTCCACCACACTCTGGGGCAGAGAGTTCCGCTGCTGAACGGCTCTCACAGTCAGGAAGTTCTTCCTCATGTTCAGATGTAATCTCCTTTCTTGTAGTTTGAAGCCATTGTTCCATTGCGTCCTAGTCTCCAGGGAAGCAGAAAACAAGCTTGCTCCCTCCTCCCTGTGACTTCCTCTCACATATTTATTATACATGGCTATCATGTCTCCTCTCAGCCTTCTCTTCTTCAGGCTAAACATGCAAACTCTTTAAGCTGCTCCTCATAGGGCTTGTTCTCCAGACCCTTGATCATTTTTGTCACTCTCCTCTGGACACATTCCAGCTTGTCAATATCTCTCTTCAATTGTGGGGCCCAGAATTGGACACAATATTCCAGGTGTGGTCTAACCAAAGCGACCAAATGTCTCACCTATGGCTGAAGGAGAGGCCGCTCGGCCAGGTCTTGGGGGCCAAACGGCCCTCCGGTCTCCCCAAACGCCTTTCCACCCCTCCGTTTCGTGCCCTCGCTCAATGTCACCCTCGGAGGCTGTCAACTTGAAAAAAGGGGGCCTGCATCCGATAAGGGAGAGGCTGTCAGGCGCAGGGGTGTCGCTTGCTTGTGATTTACTGCGCCGCTGCTAACGGAGCACAGATTTTTCTTAATCTAAATTGAAAACTGCTCAAGTAGAAAAATAATTTCATTGCTTCATCTTAAAAGGAGGGGAAATGGGGGCAGGAGAGAGAGAGAGAGAGAGAGAGAGGAAGAGGGAAAAGAGCACGGTGATCCACTCCAAATCTGTTGGGGGAAGAGGTCAGAAGGGGTGGCGAAATTCAATGGGTTGGCAGGGGGCTGCCATTGATGTTGTTTCCTGGGCAGTTTGGAAAGGAACCTTGGCATTGAAGATACTGGTTCAAGACCTTACAACAATGTCCTCAAAGGTTCTTGTGGGTTTTTTCGGGCTATAGAGCCATGTTCTAGAGGCATTTCTCCTGACGTTTCGCCTGCATCTATGGCAAGCATCCTCAGAGGTTGTGAGGTCTGTTGGAATTAGGACAATGGGTTTATATATCTGTGGAATGGCTGGGGTGGGGCAAAGAGCTCTTCCCTGCTGCAGTTAGGCGTGAATGTTTAGCTGATCACCTTCATTAGCATTTGAAGGCCAGGCTGAGCCTGGAAAAATCTCTTGCTGAGAGGTGTTAAGATGTGCCTGGTTGTTTCCTCTCTGCTGTTTTGCTGTTGTAATTTTAGAGTTTTTTAATACTGGTAGCCAGATTTTATTCATTTTCATGGTCTCTTCCTTTCTGTTGAAATTGTCCACATGTTGCTTGTGGATTTCAATGGCTTCTCTGTGTAGTCTGACATGGTGGTTGTTGGTGTGGTCCAGCATTTCTGTGTTCTCAAATAATATGCTGTGTCCAGGCTGGTTCATCAGGTGCTCTGCTATGACTGACTTCTCTGGCTGAAGGAGTCTGTAGTGCCTTTCATGTTCCTTTATGCGCGTTTGGGCAATGCTGCGTTTGGTGGTCCCTATGTAGACTTGTCCACAGCTGCATGGTATACGGTAGACTCCTGCAGAGGGGAGAGGATCCCTCTTGTCCTTTGCTGAATGTCCTCAAAGATTTCTAGACCCCCCAATGCAGCAGAATTGGGCACTCCCCGGTCAGTGGGGCATTCAGTACGCTCTGGGTTTTGGTCCAAACTTTAAAGGAGAGTGTTTTTTTGCAGCATGGGGTCCAGCAACTCAGGGTGCATGTTCACTTTACAATTAATGCTATCTGATAACATTCAAACTACCTTGGCATAATACTATGGACTCATTGGAGTTGTAGTTTCACAAGGTCTTCAGCACTCTCAGCCAAAGCTTTCATGGCCGGAATCACTGGGTTGTTGTGAGCTTTCCGGGTTGTGTGGCCATGTTCGAGAAGCATTCTCTCCTGATGTTTCACCTGCATCTACGGCAGGCACCCTCAGATGTTGTGAGGTCTGTTGGAAACTAGGAAAATGGGGATTGATTAGCATTTGATAGCCTGGAAGTGCCTGGAGCAATCTTTTGTTGAGAGGTGATGAGATGTCCCTGATTTTTCTCCCTCTGTTGTTTTGCTGTTTTAATTTTAGAGTTTTTTTAATAGTGGTAGCCAGATTTTGTTCATTTTCATGGTCTCCTCCTTTCTGTTGAAATTGTCCACATGCTCCTTGTGGATTTCAATGGCTTCTCTGTGTAGTCTGACATGGTGGTTGTGAGAGTGGTCCAGCATTTCTGTGTTCTCCAATAATCTGCTGTGTCCAGGTTGGTTCCTCAGGTGCTCTGCTATGGCTGACTTCTCTGGTTGAAGGAGTCTGCAGTGCCTTTCATGTTCCTTGATTCGTGTGTTGGGCAATGCTGCTGCTTTTGGTGGTCCCTATGGAGACTTGTCCACAGCTGCATAGCATACGGTAGACTCCTGCAGAAGCGAGAGGATCCCTCTTGTCCTTTGCGGAATGGAGCATTTGTTGGGTTTTGTTGTATGTTGTGTTTCCTCATCAGCTTCCCTCTGCGGTCAGGGGTTCCCTTGATGTATGGCAAGAACACTTTTCCTCTGGGTGGATCTTTGTCTTGACTCTTGCGGCTTGTTCTTGGTCAATTTCAACAGAAAAGAGGAAACCATGAAAATGAACAAAATCTGGCTAGTGGCTACCAGTATTAAAAAAAACTCTAACAGCAAAACAGCAGAGGGAAAACAATCAGGGACATCTAATCACCTCTCAACAAAAGATTGCTCCAGGCACTTCCACTATCAAATGCTAATCAAGGTGGTCAGTTGAAACATTCACACCTAGCTCCAGCAGACAAGAGTCCTTTGTCCCACCCTGGTCTTTCCACAGATATATAAACCCATGTTCCTAGTTCCAACAGACCTCACTACCTCTGAGGATGCTTGCCATAGATGCAGGCGAAACGTCAGGAGAGAATGCCTCTAGACCACGGCCATATAGCCCGAAAAAACCTACAACAACCCATGGTTTGCACCTTTCTGTTGAAATTGTCCATGTGCCATTGAAATCCACAAGCATGCGTACAATTTCAACAGAAAGGACAAAACCATGAAAATGAACAAACTCTGGTGACCAGTATTACAAAATTCATGCAGTTTCACTCCACTTTAACCTCTATTTCTCAGTTCCTTGGAATTCTGGGAGTTGTAGTTTGCTAAGTACTCTGGCTCAAGACCTTGTCAACTATGACTCCCAAAATTCCATAGCATTGAGCCACAGCAGTTAAAGTGAGGTCAAACTGTGTTAATTCTAGAGTGTAGATGTATCTTCAGCCGGAAAAAAAAAATCACGCAAACGACAATGTTATATATTTCTGACTCTAAAAAGGAAATGCAAATAATACCAGCACAAATATGGTAATGTGGATGGGAAGGGGGGAAAAAATCAATCTATCACTTATGGATCTGACAAGAGTTGCACAAAGTTATTATGAGTGAAAAATGATAATCTCGTTAACAGAAAACCAACATAATAAAAGTTCAGTTGCAAAGTGCAGCTACAAGAAGTAAACAGCGTGAATGTTTGTAATGGCAAGAGGTTAGCCAGCTAATTAAATAACAAGAAGCTGGCAAAAATACAGAATTTCCAGATGTTCCTCTGTTTCTTTCGCAAATTGGCGGCTCCCACGCATTCATTAGCAACCACCGTCAGGTGTGTTTCAAACACCTTGGATATCCCAATATGGAGCTGGCGCGTTTGACTCAATTCCTTCCAACAGAAGGTCTCCAGAGCATAACCAAAGTGCCTAAAGAGCGGACGCATTTGAGAAGTTCCTAAGGCTGCATTTACATGGGAGAACGAATGCAGTTTGACACCACTCAATGCTATGGATTCCTGGGATTTGTAGTTTGCTGAGGCCCCAGTACTAAAGACCATGTAAAACTACAACTCCCACTATCCCATAGCATTGAGCCAAGGCAGTTAAGTGGGTTTCAAACTGCATCAATGTGCCCCAAGAAACATCCAGGATGGATCACAAGAGGAGCATTGGCAGCAGGTGGCACTATTGTTGAATTTGGCCTAAGATAAGAGAAGTGCAAGCTATTTGTGAGGAGCCAACAACTAGTGATACCTTTATGGAATTCTCTGGGGATGATGGGTCAATGAGAGAAGAAGGAGGAGGAGGAGGAGGAGGAGGAGGAGGAGGAGGGGGAGGGGGAGGAGGAGAAGAAGAGACCATGGATTGGCCTAAGATAAGAGAAGTGCAAGCTATTTGTGAGGAGCCAACAACTAGTGATACCTTTATGGGATTCTCTGGGTATAATGGGTCAATGAGAGAAGAAGAAGAAGGAGAAGGAGAAGGAGAAGGAGAAGGAGAAGGAGAAGGAGAAGGAGAAGGAGAAGGAGAAGGAGAAGGAGAAGGAGAAGACACCATGGATTGGACTAAGATAAGAGAAGTGCAAGCTATTTGTGAAGAGCCAACAACTAGTGGTACCTTTATGGGGTTCTCTGGGGATGATGGGTCAATGAGAGAAGAAGAAGAAGAAGAAGAAGAAGAAGAAGAAGAAGAAGAAGAAGAAGAAGACACCATGGACTGGACTAAGATAAGAGAAGTGCAAGCTATTTGTGAGGAGCCAACAACTAGTGGTACCTTTATGGGGTTCTCTGGGGGTGAAGACTGGCAATCAGGGGATCCAACGGGGTCTTGGGGGGACCTAAGTCTTGACAGGAGATGAAGGACTTGGAGGGAAAGACAAGGGAATTCACGTGAAGAGCTGGGAGCAGCTGTGGAGGATAATGATGGGGCGGTGGTCAGTTCATCTTCTGATGATGATTTGTAAATAAAAGTGGGTTCAGGGGTGATGGGTCCTTGCAGTAGGCAAGGTGTTGATGAGCATTCGTGTGTTGGGTGCTGTGTATTGGAAGAGATTCTTGTAGACTTGCTGCTGCCTGTTTTGTGTTTGGCATTGGTTTAGAATCTGAATTTTGGATCTCCTGATCGTTTGTGTGTTATTGACCAGGATTGGCTTCTCGTGAATGTGGACTTCTCCCTTCTTGGACCTGGACCAGTTTGGCTAAAGACGCTGCTTCTGCGGCATTGCATTTAAGTACCTCTGCATCCTTTTCCTTTTGTTTTAATAAACGCTTTTGAAGCCACTTTTGAGTCTGGCCCTTTAAGATGCCTATGATTCCAACACATATCATGCATTTCAATTAAATTTAATTTTATGAGTTTGCACTGATTGTATCCTGCAATTTGAAACTGCATCATATGGCAGTGTAGATGAGGCCTCTGCCTCTCAGCCAAATGCACCTGAAGTGGCGCCCAGACATAATAAAGTATAATGGCCAATAAATGCACTTAAAGAAAAAAGAAATGCCAATAAAGCCATCTACAAATCAAGCACTCGAGGACCACCGACAGTCGCAGAGACCCCAAATCAAACTGATTTCCTCAGCTTGGCTAATCAGCAGAATCGCTCATAAAGAGAATCACCTACCCTGGGCCTTTTCTTGAAATGATCAGCCTATTATTCAGGCATTTAGGCCGTCATTTCAGCTTCCGCTCCGAGGACAAATTGCAAGAAACAGAGGCGATGCCGGAAAACATTCTCGCCGTGTCGCATCCTTCACCCTCCCTAGGAAAAAAAAAGGGAAAGCGCCTTGCAATATTGCATTGTTAGCATTAGAGGGAAAAAAATCCAGGTGTTATTTTTTGGAATGAGTTGGTGCTACGGAGCTTGGGAAGTCATTCTTGGAACTAATTGGTTCTTTTCGAAAGCCTGCAGAAAATACCCGCGTTCTTGGAAAGTGATATTATATAGAGTCAAGTGGGCCTTATGCAAAATGTTTGGGAACAGAAATGTTTAGGATTTGGGTTTCCGTCTGTCCCAGATTTTGAGATATTTGCATATATATTTGCATATAGATAAAGAGATATGTCTTGTAGATGGGAACCAAGTCGAAACATGAATGGGCCAAAACTAACAAAATGAAGTTCAACAGTGACAACTGCAAGATACTCCACGTAGGCAGAAAAAACGAAAAGCAAAGATACAGAATGGGGAACAATACCTGGCCCAAGAGCATGTGGACAATTTCAACAGAAAGGAGGAAACCATGAAAATGAACAAAATCTGGCTCCCGGTATTAAAAAACTCTAAAATTACAACAGCACAACAATAGAGAGGAAACAAACAAGGACATCTAATCACCTCTCAACAAAAGTTTGCTCCAGGCACTGTCAGGCCATCAAATGCTAATCAAGGTGGTCAGTTGAAACATTCACACCTAGCTCCAACAGACAAGACTCCTTTGTCCCACCCTGGTCATTCCACAGATATATAAACCCTTTTTTCCTAGTTCCAACAGACCTCCCTACCTCTGAGGATGCTTGCCATAGATGCAGGCGAAACGTCAGGAGAGAATGCCTCTAGAGCATGGCCATATAGCCCGAAAAAAACCTACAACAACCCAAGAAATACATAAATTAAAAACTTGACTTGGGGTAAATCTACACTGGAGATGTAATGCAGTTTGACACCACTTTAATTGCGATGGCACAATGCAATGGAATCCTGGGATATGGATTCTTTGACAAAGAAAGCTATTTATTTCTTAATTTTTTTATTTGTCATGTCAGGACAACCAGTCAAATTATATGACATTTCTAACAGAACAAAGCAAACAAACAGACAAAATACAAAATTTGTGAGGTTTGGTAGTTGATTAAATATCCTTTGACCAGTCTCTGGCCCCTTGGAGTGCCTCTGGTGTTGCCGCAAGAAGGTCCTCCCTGGTGCATCATGTGGCAGGGCTCAGGGTGCATTGCAGCAGGTGGTCTGTAGTTTGCTCTTCTCCACACTCGCATGTCGAGGATTCCACTTTGTGGCTCCATTTCTTGAGGTTGGCTCTGCATCTTGTGGTGCCAGAGCGCAGTCTGTTCAACGCCTTCCAAGTCGCCCAGTCTTCTGTGTGCCCGGGGGGAAGTCTCTCACTTGGTATCAGGCATTGATTGAGGTTCTGCGTTTTAGCCTGCCACTTTTGGACTCTCGCTTGCTGAGGTGTTCCAGCGAGTGTCTGTGGAGTTCTTAGAAAACTATTTCTTGATTTAAGTTGTTGACGTGCTGGCTGATACCCAAACAGGGAATGAGCTGGAGATGTCTCTGCCTTGGTCCTTTCACTACTGGCTGCTACTTCCTGGCAGATCTCAGGTGGTGCAATACCAGCTAAGCAGTGTAATTTCTCCAGTGGTGTAGGGCGCAGACACCCTGTGATAATGTGGCATGTCTCATGAAGAGCCACATCCTCTGTTTTAGCGTGGTGAGATGTGTTCCACACTGGGCATGCATACTCAGCAGCAGAGAAGCACAGTGCAAGGGCAGATGTCTTCACTGTGTCTGGTTGTGATCCCCAGGTTGTGCCAGTCAGCTTTCATATGATATTGTTTCCAGCACCCACTTTTTGCTTGATGTTCAGGCAGTGCTTCTTGTAGGTCAGAGCACGGTCCAGAGTGACTCCCAGGGATCTGGGTGCGTTGCAATGCTCCATGAGATTCCTTCCCAGGTGATCTTCAAAGCTCGGGATGCTTTTCTGTTCTTGAGATGAAAGGCACATGTCTGTGTTTTAGATGGGGAAAGAAAGCTAAATGCATAAAGAAAGCTAAACGCACCGTAAAACTACAAAGCC
Organism: Anolis sagrei; assembly: GCF_037176765.1. Classification (NCBI taxonomy): domain Eukaryota; kingdom Metazoa; phylum Chordata; class Lepidosauria; order Squamata; family Anolidae; genus Anolis; species Anolis sagrei. Next base: position 245,614,977 of record NC_090024.1, on the reverse strand, counting down.
TTGAGCCATAGTTGTGTCAAAGTGTATTTGAATATGCAACCTTTTCAAGGCAGCGCTTTCACCCTGAGATTCCTCCCCAATGCCCAAGCATTGAAGTCTGGCAACTCCAAAAGGTCCCTTTCTGCCCATTTTTTTGGAGATCAAATGGCAGCTTGGAAAGAATTGGAGCGGATTCGGGTCTTGTTTGCTGAGCCGGGACAGAATGACGCGCCCAGTGAGCTGCATCGCAAGACTGCCACCAAATTAAAGAAATTCTTTTTTCCCCCTTTAATTTGAAAGCCGCCGCTGGGAAATCTCCCATGGCTTCGGCAATGATTTCCCCCCAGGCTGGCTTTCTGGAGAAATCTTTAATTTTGATTGTCACAGTTTGCGGAGTTTTAAATCAAGAAAGCCGAGCCATAAATAAAAAAAAGCTCTGGTTCAGAAGGGAGAAAAACAGCTGCTCTCTTTGCAAGGAACATTTTGGCTCCAAATTTCATCATCTTTGGGGTTGCCCCTCTAGCAATCTCAAAGATATTGAAATTTCTATTTTCCCATAGAAACCGATGTCGAATTTGACTCAAATAGGAGGAAAGTTACGGTAAAAGAAATGGCCATATATGTTCTTCCCACTCCCAACTTAGAATCATAGAATCCTAGAGTTGGAAGAGGCCTGGTGGGCCATCCAGTTCAACCCCATTCTGCCAAAAAGGAGGAAAATCACATTCAAAGCACCCCCAACAGATAGTCATCCAGCCTCTGTTTTAAAGCTTCCAAAAAAGGAGCCTCTACCACACTCTGGGGCAGAGAGTTCCACTGCTGAACAGTCAGGAAATTCTTCCTTATGTTCAGATGGAATCTCCTTTCTTGTAGTTTGAAGCCATTGTTCCACGTCCTAGTCTCCAGGGAAGCAGAAAACAAGTTCGCTCCCTCCTCCCTATGACTTCCCCTCACATATTTATACATGGCCTTCATCATGTCTCCTCTCAGCCTTCTCTTCTTCAGGCTAAACATGCCCAGCTCTTTAAGCTGGAAGAATGCTGCACTCGCAGAGCTCAGGTAGTGTTGTATTTCGATGTCAATGTTGACTTTTGTTGTTCATTTGTTCAGTCGTCTCCAACTCTTTGTGACCTCATGGACCAGCCCACTCCAGAGCTCCCTGTTGACCGTCACCACCCTAACTCCTTCAAGGTCAATCCAGTCACTTCAAGGATGCCATCCATCCATCTTGCCTTGTTTGGCCCCTCTTCCTTTTGCCTTCCACTTTCCCCAGCATCATTCCCTTCTCTAGGCTTTGCTGTCTCCTCATAATGTGGCCAAAGGACTTCTACTTTGTCTCTAGTCTCCTTCCCTCCAGTGAGCAGTCGAGCTTTCTTTCCTGGAGGATGGACTGGTTGGATCTTCTCGCAGTCCAAGGCACTCTCAGCACTTTCCTCCAGCACCACAGCTCAAAAGCATCTCTCTTCCTTCGCTCAGCCTTCCCTAAGGTCCAGCTCTCACATCCGTAGGTGACTACTATGGGGAAGACCGTGGCTTGGACTAGGCAATGGATCTTTGTTGCCAGTCTGATGTCGCTACTCTTGACTATTTTATCGAGACTGGACATTGCTCTCCTCCCAAGAAGGAAGCGTCTTCTGATTTCCTGGCCACAGTCTGCATCTGCAGTCATCTTTGCGCCTAGAAATACAAAGTCTGTCACAGCCTCCACATTTTCTCCCTCTATTTCCCAGTTGTCAATCATTCTTGTTGCCATAATCTTGGTTTTTTGACGTTTAGCTGCAACCCGGCTTTTGCGCTTTCTTCTTTCACCTTGATTAGAAGGCTCCTCAGCTCCTCCTCGCTTTCGGCCATCAGAGTGGTGTCATCTGCATATCTGAGGTTGTGAATGTTTCTTCCAGCAATTTTCACCCCAGCCTTGCATTCATCCAGCCCCGCACATCCTCGCATGATGTGTTCTGCATACACGTTCAAAAGGTTGGGTGAGAGGATGCAGCCTTGCCGGACGCCTTTGCCTTATGTTGACTTGCCGTACGTTGACTTTTGTGGAGTGGTGGCAACCAAGGTAGCAAAAATGGTTCTGCAGGAAATAATTCATTCAATTCAATAGAGTCGGCTATTATCTGCATTGTTCTGTGTCCTGGAGCATCTTCCCTGCAGATATGGGAGCCATGCAATTATATCTCAGTTAGAAGTGGACATAAGATCAATAGTACAACAGAATTAAACTATCAACAGCAACAATTAGAAATGATGAAGAGCAGATGAAAAACAGTACTGCACCCACAGAATCCTAGAGTTGGAAGATGCCCCCAAAGGCCATCCAGTCCACCCTCCTCCCAAGCAGGAATACATAATCCAAGCCCTCCTGACAGATGACCATCCAGCCTGTATATAAAAGCCTCCAGAGAAGGAAATTCCACTGGCCTCCCATGCAGTATATTCCATTGTCAAACAGCTCTAGCCTCTTAGCATCAGGAAGAATTTCTTGATGGACACAGGGTTATTCCAGGTGAGGTCTAACCAAAGCAAAATAAGGTAGGACTACGACTCCCCTCGATCCAGACCCTATCCTCCTATGGATGCAACCTAGAATCACGACTTTTTTAGCTGTTGCATCACATGGTTGGCTCATGTTCAGTTTGTGGTCTACAAAGACCCCTATATCTCTTTCCTGTGGACTGTTTTCTAGCTTGATGTCACCCATCTGCAAATTTGTTTTCTATCCCCTTGTACAAGTCATTGATAAAGCTGGAATGTGTCCAGAGGCGGGCGACTAAAACGATCAAGGGTCTGGAGAACAAGCCCTATGAAGAGCGGCTTAAGGAGCTGGGCATGTTTAGCCTGAAGAAGAGAAGGCTGAGAGGAGATATGATAGCCATGTATAAATATGTGAGAGGAAGCCACAGGGAGGAGAGAGAAAGCTTGTTTTCTGCTTCCCTGGAGATTGGACGTGAAACAATGGCTTCAAACTACAAGAGAGAAGATTCCATCTGAACCTGAGGAAGAACTTCCTGACTGTGAGAGCCGTTCAGCAGTGGAACTCTCTGCCCTGCAGCGTGGTGGAGCCTCCTTCTTTGGAAGCTCTTAAACGGAGGCTGGATGGCCATTTGTCAGGGGTGCTTTGAATGCAATATTCCTGCTTCTTGGCAGAATGGGGTTGGACTGGATGGCCCAGGAGGTCTCTTCCAACTCTTTGCTTCTAGAATTCTATGATTCTATGTTGAATAGAATAGGCAATTTTTCTGCTTCTTAGCAGGGTGTTGGACTGGATGGCCTACAAGGTCTTCTCCAACTCTATGATTCTATAATTTTAGGAGAGAGCCCTCTTTATGGCACCCAAATGGTCACTTTTCTCCAGGAGGAAGGAGGTGGAGTCATAAGAGAAACGCACCTTTGGGTTTGGCCAGTCAACCAATTCCTAGCCCACCTCACACCAGCATTGGCTAGCCCACATTTTATTAGCTTATTTGTGGGAATGTTGTGGAAAACTGTTCCAGGATGCTGGTATGTGATTTATAGTTTTCCAATCGTTCCTTGAAATGTTGCACACGGAACAAACAGAGGCCACAACAGTAAGCAAAGCTAGCAGAGCCCATTCACAGCAGAGTATAGCTAATCGGCTTCTCTGCAGAGTGCGGTTATTACTTCTGACCTTCTTCCTGCACACTGTTGAACAAATTCACAGGTACCATTGTCCATCCACTATTTACAGCAGTACAATTCAGCATATATCGATCCACAGTCTTGTACTCGCAAGACAAGATTTGCTCAGCAGCGACATACAGCAAGATAGTCACAGGTACAGATCACATGAACAGAGCATATGAAGAGATCACGAAGACAGAATAAGCATTGGGTTGTTGTAGGTTTTTTCGGGCTATATGACCATGTTCTAGAGGCATTCTCTCCTGACGTTTCGCCTGCATCTATAGCAAGCATCCTCAGAGGTAGTGAGGTCTGGTGGAACTAGGAAAATTGGATTTATATTTCTGTGGAATGACCAGGTTGGGACAAAGAACTCTTGTCTGTTGGAGCTACATGTGAATGTTTCAACTGACCACCTTGATTAGCATTTGATGGCCTTTCATTTGAAGGAGAGTAAGCATTCTACTCTCCTTTTATAGCCACCTGGTAACTTGTCATCACTAAGGGATAAATGAATGGTGCAAGCGCTGTCACAAATCTCACATGATTATGACTCATTCAATTCTGCAATCCCATCTGGTATTTCATCATAACCTCTCAGTCATTCCCCAGGTGTTTGCCACATGTCCATCAGAACTGTATTTTACACATTGATTAAATGCTTAGGCACTTCTATCGAAGAGGAACATCATCAAAGGCCTTACTGAAATCAAGATATGCTGCATCTACATCATTCCCTTCATCTACCAAGATTGTAGAGCTCCCTGGTGGCGCAGCAGGTTAAACTGCTGAGCTGCTGAACTTGCTGACCAAAAGGTCGGTGGTTTGAATCCAGGGAATGAGGTGAGCTCCCACTGTTAGGCCCACCTTCAGCCAACCTAGTGTAAGGGACCCCAAATCTGGGCCTCTGTTGAAGGTCCGGTCACGGGAGGCAAACAGGCAAAATGTCCAGTCTGAGGAGTAGATCGAAAGCAAGGTTTATTCCATCATGGCCATAAGGAGATGGATCAGTCGTATTGCACTCGCAGGTTACTGTTGCAACTCAGGGTAGTTTTCACCTTGCTCCAGACACCACCACACCAAACATGAGGAAGAACTTCCTGACTGTGAGAGCCGTTCAGCAGTGGAACTCTCTGCCCCAGAGTGTGGTGGAGGCTCCTTCTTTGGAGGCTTTGAAACAGAGGCTGGATGGCCATCTGTCAGGGGTGATTTGAATGCAATATTCCTGCTTCTTGGCAGAATAGGGTAGGACTGGATGATGGCCCATGAGGTCTCTTCCAACTCTTGGATTCTATGATTCTATGAAGCAGACAGAGTTTGAGGACCAGGACATCCGTAGGGAGATCAGGGTGCTTGATTATAAAGCTATTGTCCTCCCAACTCTGCTCTATGCCTGCGAAACATGGACTGTCTACAGACATCACATGCAACTCCTAGAACGATTCCTCCGGAGAATCCTGCATATCTCCCGGGAAGACAGGCAGACAAATGTCAGAGTGCTGGAAAAAGCAAAGACCACCAGCATTGAAGTGATGGTCCTCCATCACTTCGTGACATCTTGCAGCTCTGCTGGACCAGCCACATTGTCCGAATGCCTGTCCACCGTCTCCCAAAGCAGTTGCTCTACTCCGAACTCAAGAACGGAGAATGGAATGTTGGAGGACAGGAAAAGAGATTTAAAGTCAACCTTAAAAACTGTGGCATTGCCACCAAGAACCGGGAAGCCCTGTCCCTTGAGTGCTCTAGCTGGAGGTCAGCTGTGACCAGCAGTGCTGTAGAATTTGAAGAGGCATGAATGGAGGGCAAAAGGGAGAAAAGTGCCAAGAGGAAGGCACGTCAAGCCAACCTTGACTGGGACCGCCTTCCATTTGGAAACCAGTGCCCTCACTGTGGGAGAACATATGGATCAAGAATAGGGCTCCACAGCCACCTTCGGATCCACCCCCAGCATACCATTCTTGGAGGACCATCATCCTTGGACTATGAGGGATCACCTAAGTAAGTAAGTAAGTAAGTAAGTAATGTACTTACCGCCAGGATACTGCACTTGGAGGACAATCTTACTCGGACAACGAGGGATCGCCTAAGTAAGCAGAAGCATACCTTAAAGTTACACTGAAGGTTCTGTGAAATGTCTAGGGAGAGCCTATCAGGAGGCTCCTGCTGCCTTGATGCTCCAGTGAATCAGAAGGGAGGGAGGCGGGATGAAGGGAGACAATGCATTCTGGAGTGGATTATGGAGTTTTAATGTCCTTAGGCTTATCAAATCCGGGGATCGGCCTGCCAGAGAAGCCACTTTATTGTCCTGAGATGGGTCTGTGATAAGCATTGATGGCTTAATCCGGTTTTTCCTCTTACAATCAGATAGGGCACAAAGGGGGAACTTTTGTGAATGTCCTTAGTGGAAAGATTGGAAAGAAAAACACCCTAGAGGAAAAGAAGACTTTCCTAAGGTCATATTCCCCCCATTGTTATATGATTAAAAAGTCTGCCAAACGGAAATCCTAATGGCGGCCCAACTCCGAAGTCAAAAGGATTTCCTTTACTATTGTCCATGCAAAGAATGTCCAAAGAGAAGGGTCTTTTCCTGATCGCTGATTGCTTTTCCAGAGGAAGGGCAGCTTCCTTGTAGATTTCCCCCAAGGAGAGGGGAAGGGGGCAAAAGGGTCAGGGCAAGGTCAAATACATGAAGGGAAATATGGAAATACAGGAGAAAATATGAAAATATAGAAATCATAACACAGAGAGTGAACACAACTACCTTCCCCCAGTGTCCATAGTTCATATTATTCATAGGAAGGTCCATAAAGGGAAATATCCATGAGGGGGAAAAGAGAATCCCTTGTTTGTGAGATGGGGGACCATCAGGAGCCCAGGTGTGTCTCAGATGGAAAAATTCAAATACTTTTGTGGCATGATTTTCAGTAATAAATTGGTTACTTTCTGCTGTAAACATATGAAAATAGAGCATCAAGCCTTGATTAAATGATACACACCAGACTGACCAAGGCTTAACCCTTATTATCCAGCCTGGCGTCCCTGCCCTTAGCAAAACTATAAATTACTATCTCTTATTTGGGGGGGGGGGGGGGAGGTCATGTTCGACTTCAAACTTAGGAAAGTTACCTTTTTTGGACTTTCGATCACAGAATCCTCAGAATTCCTGACAGATGAGTTGAAGAATAAGTAAGCTGTGAATTGTTATTGTTGTTTTGTCTGGCAAAAAGCAAGAAGCAAACAAACAGGAGCAGCTGGCGGTTGAAGGCAGCGGGGAAAAGGGCTTCCTTGAGTACTAGAATTGGGGAAAAGTTGGGACATTAAGTGAATAAATGAAAAACCAATGGATGCATTTGGGGCGTCAAAATGAATTGCAGCCTCACACATGCACAGGCACACGCGCGCACACAGGCACACCCATCCAAGCAGGGAAGCAAATGGCTGTTGCCTCCCAAGATGATAAAAATTTATGAACCTGCAGTTTCCCATTTGCAGGGAGAAGGATGGGCGGCTGGCTAATGGAAAGGAGCCGACCTGTGAAATCGGGGCTCTCGGTGGCTGCGCCGGAGAAGATGGAGAGCGAAGGAGCAAAGGAGAGGAAGGCAGGCAGGCAGGCAGGGGGGTGCGGCAAGCTCACTCTTGTGCTTTGGGGAAAGCCAGAGGACTACAACTCCCAGAATCCCCTATGCACAAGCAGACCAGGGTTGCACAGTGATGGGGTCTACTCCTCGCTCCTTGAAGTTCCATGGCCATCCTGTTCGATCAGCTAATCATAGAATCATAGAATCAAAGAGTTGGAAGAGACCTCATGGGCCATCCAGTTCAACCCCATTCTGCCAAGAAGCAGGAATATTGCATTCAAATCACCCCTGACAGATGGCCATCCAGCCTCTGCTTAAAAGCTTCCAAAGAAGGAGCCTCCACCACACTCCGGGGCAGAGAGTTCCACGGCTGAACGGCTCTCACAGTCAGGAAGTTCTTCCTCATGTTCAGATGGAATCTCCTCTCTTGTAGTTTGAAGCCATTGTTCCATTGCGTCCTAGTCTCCAGGGAAGCAGAAAACAAGCTTGCTCCCTCCTCCTCCCTGTGGCTTCCTCTCACATATTTATACATGGCTATCATATCTCCTCTCAGCCTTCTCTTCTTCAGGCTAAACATGGCCAGCTCCTTAAGCCACTCCTCATAGGGCTTGTTCTCCGGACCCTTGATCATTTTAGTCGCCCTCCTCTGGACACATTCCAGCTTGTCAATATCAGGTAAAGTAAAGTAAAGGTAAAGGTTTTCCCCTGAAATTAAGTCCAGTCATGTCCGACTCTGGGGTGTGGTGTTCATCTCCATTTCATAAGCCAAAGCACCGGCGTTGTCCATAGACACCTCCAAGGTCATGTGGCCACTGGCATGACTGCATGGAGTGCCATTACCTTCCCGCCAGAATGGTACCTATTGATCTACTTACATTTGCATGTTTTCAAACTGCTAGGTTGGCAGAAGCTGGAGCTAACAGTGGAAGCTCATCCCACTCCCTGGATTCGAACCTGTGACCTTTTGGTCAACAAGCTCAGCAGCTTTTGTGGTTTAACCCACTGCGCCACCAGTCAAAGAGCAGGTCAAATGGGCTTACCAAAGAGCAAGTTGTAATTTTGTTATTGAGCCATGGTAAGCCCCCCAAAAAGATTTATAGTTCACCAAGGGTTCAGAAATAAATATATTTTTTTTCCTTTTTGTAAAAGACCCTTTCTAGACTTGCACAAATTCAAAGCATCAGAAGATGGAGACCAAACCAGCAGCAGCTATAAACCCCAATACTCTATCGTATCTAACCCTTTGATAAATGGCATATACTTTACGATTTTGTGTAACTTGTATCTTTCAGCTGTATACTCTATCTATCTCTTGTATATCAAATGTATAAACTGCTTCACAAAAGGTATCAAGACATAGTCCAGAGACAGTCAATTCCTCATGACCCAGCAAAAAGAACAGGAAAGCTGGACAAATCCCTTTGGCCGTTTCCCAAGCAAGGAAATCACCAGATTCATTGTTTATGTATATGCAATGATAGGTGACTTCCCATGTCAGCTCAGGTAAAACCAAAACTGTTTGTCTAGCTCGGTATTTCTCAACCTGGGGGTCGGGACCCCTGAGGGGGTCATGAGAGGGGTGTCAGAGGGGTCGCCAAAGACCATCAGAAAACACAGGATTTTCTGTTGGTCATAGGGGTGCAGAAAGTTTGTCCCAATTCTATCATTGGTGGGGTTCAGAATGCTCTTTGGTTGTATGTGAACTATAAATCCCAGCAACTGCAACATCCAAATGTCAAGGTCTGTTTTCCCCAAACTCCATCTGTGTTCATATTTGGGCATATTGAGTATTCGTGCCATGTTTGGTCTAGAGCTATCATTGTTTGAGTCCACAGTGCTCTCTGGATGTAGGTGAACGACAACTCCAAAACTCAAGGTCAATGCCCACTGAACCCTTCCTGTATTTTCTGTTGGTCATGGGGGTCCTGTGTGGGAAGTTTGGTTCAATTCCATCGTTGGTGGAGTTCAGAATGCTCTTTGATTGTAGCTGAACTATAAATCCCAGCAACTACCGCTCCCAAATGACAAAATCATAGAATCATAGAATCATAGAATCATAGAATCAAAGAGTTGGAAGAGACCTCAAGGGCCATCCAGTCCAACCCCATTCTGCCAAGAAGCAGGAATATTGCACTCAAATCACCCCTGACAAATGGCCATCCAGCCTCTGCTTAAAAGCTTCCAAAGAAGGAGCCTCCACCACACTCCGGGGCAGAGAGTTCCACTGCTGAACGGCTCTCACAGTCAGGAAGTTCTTCCTCATGTTCAGATGGAATCTCCTCTCTTGTAGTTTGAAGCCATTGTTCCGTGTCCTAGTCTCCAAGGAAGCAGAAAACAAGCTTGCTCCCTCCTCCCTGTGGCTTCCTCTCACGTATTTATACATGGCTATCATATCTCCTCTCAGCCTTCTCTTCTTCAGGCTAAACATGCTCAGCTCCTTAAGCCGCTCCTCATAGGGCTTGTTCTCCAGACCCTTGATCATTTTAGTCGCCCTCCTCTGGACACATTCCAGCTTGTCAATATCTCTCTTGAATTGTGGTGCCCAGAATTGGACACAATATTCCAGATGTGGTCTAACCAAAGCAGAATAGAGGGGTAGCATTACTTCCTTAGATCTAGACACTATGCTCCTATTGATGCAGGCCAAAATCCCATTGGCTTTTTTTGCCGCCACATCACATTCCTGGCTCATGTTTAACTTGTCCACGAGGACTCCAAGATCTTTTTCACACGTACTGCTCTCGAGCCAGGCCTCATTGTCCCCCATTCTGTCTCTTTGCATTTCGTTTTTCCTGCCAAAGTGGAGTATCTTGCATTTGTCCCTGTTGAACTTCATTTTGTTAGTTTTGGCCCATCTCTCTAATCTGTCAAGATCGTTTTGAATTCTGCTCCTGTCCTCTGGACTATTGGCTATCCCTCCCAATTTGGTGTCGTCTGCAAAAATCAACCCCTCCCCACAACCCCATCAGCATTCAAATTTGGGCGTATTGGGTATTTGTGCCAAATTTCCTCCAGTGAATGAAAATACATCCTGCATATCAAATATTTACATTGTGATCCACAGCAGTAGCAAAATTACAGTTATGAAGTAGCAACAAAAATAAATTTATAGCTGGGGGTCACCACAACATGAGGAACTGTATTAACCTGTGTTGGACGGGGTTACACTCCCCCTGAAGCCACAGGTCCGTAGCTTGGGAGTCCTCCTGGATTCATCGCTCACGCTTGAGGCTCAGGCTTCGGCGGTGACCGGGAGGGCCTTTGCACAATTGAGACTTGTGCGCCAGCTACGTCCGTACCTCACTAAGGCTGATCTGGCCGGGGTGGTCCATGCCCTAGTCACCTCTAGACTGGATTACTGCAATGCGCTCTACGTAGGGCTGCCCTTGAAAACGGCTCGGAAATTCCAATTGGTCCAACGGGCGGCAGCCAGGATGTTAACTGGGGCCCATTACAGAGAGAGGTCAACCCTCCTGTTTAAGGAGCTCCACTGGCTGCCGTTTATTTTCCGAGCCCAATTTAAGGTGCAGGTGCTTACCTACAAAGCCCTGAACGGTTTGGGACCACCCTACCTGCGTGACCGCATCGCTGTCTACGAACCCACACGCTCACTCCGGTCATCCGGAGAGGCCCTGCTCGTGATCCCGCCCGCGTCACAAGCGCGCTTGGTGGGGACGCGAGACAAGGCCTTCTCTGTGGTGGCCCCCCGCCTCTGGAACGCCCTCCCGAAAGATCTCAGACAAGCCCCTACACTGGCAGTCTTCAGAAAGAATTTGAAAACCTGGCTGTTCCAATGTGCCTTTTCAGATTAGGAATCTCCCAGGACCAAATCCCAGAAGCACTTTAGTTACCAAGATCACCGCACACTGCACACCGCACTTTTAATATAATCCCACACCCCTCCGACACATCAGCACTTTTAACCCTGTACCCTACTTCGGCCGACTCAGTTTTTAATAATGTCTTGTCATGTTGCTATTGTCATTGTTTTTGCTTGACTGTTTTCTTTGCTATGTATTGTATTGTTGTATTGTTTTTGGGCTTCGGCCTGCTGTAAGCCGCATCGAATCCTTCGGGAGATGCTAGCGGGGTACAAATAAAGTAATAATAATAATAATAATAATAATAATAATAATAATAATAATAATTAAGGGGTCACAGCATTAGGAAGGTTGAGAACCACTGGTCGAGCTATATGGTTCACTTGAAGCTGAGAGATTGTGGCCTGTGGAAACAGAAGCTCAGAGTATGTGCATCTATTAAACCTCTTTATTGACAGCCAAGCCCTTGATTACCCAAAATCAGCACCTTTGTCCATTGAGTCTGACACCTTTCTTTCCTAAGATCTGTATCTTTCAGTTCTTGTGGGTTTTTTCGGGCTATATGGCCATGTTCTAGAGGCATTTCTCCTGACGTTTCGCCTGCATCTATGGCAAGCATCCTCAGAGGTCTGCGGATGCTTGCCATAGATGCAGGCGAAACGTCAGGAGAAATGCCTCTAGAACATGGCCATATAGCCCGAAAAAACCCACAAGAACTGAGTGATTCCGGCCATGAAAGCCTTCGACAATACATCTGTATCTTTGTTTGGACATTGAAACTGGACATTTAAGCTGATCAAAAGCTCATTACAATATGTTTACCATTTGTTTTCCCCGGACTGTGTCCTCCTATCGGTGTCTCTGCACAATCCCCGGCTGCCATTCTCCCTTGCAGTCAATCCCAGCACAGAAACCAAAGGAAAGTGGAGCGACGCCCCAACTGTTAGAAAGAGACTCCTGGACTGCTGCAAAGTGCCTGGAAGGAAAGCCTTACTTCTTTATCTCCTCGCTTAGAAATGTGCTCCGCTTTGTCCCTGGGGACTTTGGGAAAGGCTAAGCAATTTAATTGTGCGCCCATTAATGGAGTCTCCTTTTAAGCACTCCCGGCTTATTGTTTTAAGAGCCTGCAACCTCACTGAGTAAAGTTCAGCCAGGGCTCTGCTTTGTTCCCCAGCCTGCCTGTAATAATTTCATCTTCCTCCCCAACTTCTCCTTCGGTTCAAAAAGTGGCAAAAGCAGCTCGTTTCCCACAGACGCTTGCCCTCCTCCTGCATTGGCAATTGTGCAATAATGTGCTAATCTGCAATAACAGCAGCCGTCTTTCACTCTCGCGTAATGAGGACCTTGGAAAGGGATCACTTCTCATCGATATTAGCAATTAAAATAACGAGGGAAGAGGTGGGATGGGGAGAGATGAGGAAGGACGCCATGCATCGGCCTGGACAGACATCTCCCCCCCATCGCTAACAAAATCCCCCGCAGCTCCAAATGGTGAACTCCAGAAAGGTTGCCGCCAATTTGCATTTCACTCTTCTGTAATTTCCCCCCTTCAGGGTGCAATTAAATCGAAGGCTGGAGTTATGAGGCTGTCGGTGAGCGGAAAGACCTGAATGCTAACCGGCTCCCGTTCGTTTGTTCGTTCGCTCATTGCAGGCGGCCTGATTTATCCGTGATGAAACCTCAATAATGCCCCTGGATTTCCATCGGCAGATGAAATGGACCTTGACGGCATTAAAGGGCCCAAATTATTTATTTATTTGAGCCCGGCTGATTTTTTATCCCAGCCTTCAGGAATGTGTTTCTTGTTGGCGAATGGTCAAGTTGATGGGAGGTGGAAAGTTCTTGGCGGTCAGAAGGAGGAAAAAGTTATTTCTTGTTATGGCAAGAGAGTACAGCTGGATACTGTAGGAAAGGAAGAACGTGGAGGCTGGAATCCTCTTGATGACATGTATGACCTTTGGTAACATGGATGTCCCTTTTGTGGAAGGAACTATTCCTTACCTTCTGGTATAATGTCCACCTACCCAAAGTGGTATAATGTCCATCCATCCAAGTATGTCCTTTGGTAACATGGATGTCCCTTTTGTGGAAGGAACTATTCCTTAACTCCTGGTATAATGTCCACCCATCCAAAGTAGTATAATGTCCACCCATCCAAGTATGTCCTTTGGTAGCATGGATGTCCCTTTTGTGGAAGGTACTATTCCTTACCTCCTGGTATGATGTCCATCCATCCAAAGTGGTGTAATGTCCATTCATCCAAGTATGTCCTTTGGTAACATGGATGTCCCTTTTGTGGAAGGAACTATTCCTTACCTCCTGGTATAATGTCCACCTATCCAAAGTGGCTTAATGTCCACCCATCCAAGTATGTCCTTGAGCAACATGGATGTCCCATTCATGAAAGGAACTATTCTTTACCTACTGTTATAATGTCCACCCATCTAAAGTGGTATAATGTCCATCCATCCAAGTATGTCCTTTGGTAATATGGATGTCCCTTTCATGGAAGGAACTATTCCTTACCTCCTGGTATGATGTCCACCTATCCAAAGTGGTTTAATGTCCATCCATCCAAGTATGTCCTTTGGTAATATGGATGTCCTTTTTGTGGAAGGAACTATTCATTACCTCCTGGTATAATGTCCACCCATCCAAAGTGGCTTAATGTCCACCCATCCAAGTATGTCCTTGAGCAACATGGATGTCCCATTCATGAAAGGAACTATTCCTTACCTCCTGTTATAATGTCCACCCATCCAAAGTGGTATAATGTCCATCCATCCAAGTATGTCCTTTGGTAGCATGGATGTCCCTTTTGTGGAAGGAACTATTCCTTACCTCCTGGTATAATGTCCACCCATCCAAAGTGGTAGAATGTTCACCCATCCAAGTATGTCCTTTGGTAACATGGATGTCTCTTTTGTGGAAGGAACTATTTCTTACCTCCTGGTATAATGTCCACCAATCCAAAGTGGTATAATGTCCATCCATCCAAGTATGTCCTTTGGTAACATGGATATCCCTTTTGTGGAAGGAACTATTCATTACCTCCTGGTACAATGTCCATCCATCCAAGTATGTCCTTGGGTAACATCATTGATGTCCCTTCCATGGAAGGAACTATTCATTACCTCCTGGTACAATGTCCACGCATCCAAGGAGGTATTCGTTATCTTATTATCTTCTTGTGTGATGTCACCCACTGAAAGAAGTAGTATTTTCTTATCTAGTGTTCAAGGAGGTATTCATTATCTCCCAGTGCAATTTCCACCTGCTCAGTGAGGTATCCATGACCTTCTTGTGACTTTAGTATTTCTTTGTCCAATGTCTACTTGTGCAAAGGGGTATTCATTATCTCCTTGCGAAATGCCCAGATGTCAAATGAGGTATTCAATATATCCTTGTGCAACATCCACCCATCCAAGGAGGTATTCCTTATCTACTTGAGCATTGCCCACCTTCAAATGAGATATTCAATATCTTCTTATGCAATGTCTACTCTCCAAGGAGGTATTTGCTACTTCCATGTTGAAGGTCCACCTTATTCATTATCTCCTTGTGCAATGTTCACTCACTCAAGGAAGTAATATTTCCTTATTGAATGTCCACCCATTCAAGGAGATATTCATTACTTCCTTGTGCAATTTCCATCCAATCAATGAGGCATTCATTAGCTTCTTGTGCCTTTAGTATTTCTCTGTGCAATGCCCACTTGTAGAAGGAGGTATTTGTTATCTCCTGGTGCAATATCCACCCATCAAATGAGGTATTCGTTATCCCCTTGTGCAATGTCCACCATTCCAGAAGTTATTCTTCATCTCTTTGTGCAATGCCTACCTGTCCAAGGAAATATTCATTATCTCCTTTTGCAATGCACACCTGTGAAAGGAGGTATTCATTATTTCCTTGTGTAATGTACACCTATCCAAAGAAATATTCATTATCTACCTGTGCATTCATTATCTTCTTGTGGAATGTCCACCCATCCAAGGAGGCATTGACTATTTCACTGGGCAATGTTCACCTGTCCACAGGATGCAAAGCCAACCTTAAGAAATGGGGCCACAAAGTGGAGTCCACGAGATGTGAGTGTGGAGAAGAGCAAACCACAGGCCACCTACTACAATGCGGTCTGAGCTTTGCCACGTGCATCATGGGGGGCCTTCTTATAACGACAACAGAGGCACTCCAATGACATTAGTATAATGCCAAGTTTTTAACTTTGTTTTTTTTTGTGTGTATAATAACTCAGTTCTTGTGGGGTTTTTCGGGCTATATGGCCATGTTCTAGAGGCATTTCTCCTGACGTTTCGCCTGCATCTATGGCAAGCATAGATGGATGGCAAGCATAGATGGATCTATGGATGCTTGCCATAGATGCAGGCGAAACGTCAGGAGAAATGCCTCTAGAACATGGCCATATAGCCCGAAAAACCCCACAAGAACTGAGTGATTCCGGCCATGAAAGCCTTCGACAATACATTGTATAATAACTGTATTCTCAATTCGCTTCTGATACAATAAATAAAAATAAAATACCTGTCCAAGGAGGTATCCAATATTTATTTATGCATACATTATTTATGTGTGCAATTCCCACATGTCCAAGGAGCTACTGTATTCGTTACCTCCTTTTGCCTTCATTATTTCCTTGTGCAATGCCCACCCATCCAAAGTGGTATTTGTTCTCTCCTTGTGCAATATCCATGTGTTGAAGGCATATTCTTTATTTCCTTGTTCAATGTTCACCCATCCCAGAAGGTATTATCTCCTGGTGCAATTCCCACATGTCCAAGGAGCTACTGTTCGTTACCTCCTTGTGCCTTCATTATTTCCTTGTACAATGTCCACCCATCCAAAGAGGTATTTGGTATCTCCTTGTGCAATGTCCATCTGTCCAAGGAGGTATTCTTTACCCTCTTGCGCAATGTTCACCCATCCCAGAAGGTATTATCTCCTTGTGCAATGTCCACTTCTCTCAAGAGGCATTCATTAGTTGCTGATGCCATGTCCATCTGTCCAAGGAGGTATTCTTTACCTCCTTGAGCAATGTTCACCCATCCAAACTCTAGCATGATGTAAAGATTGGAGTGTGTTACTATCAGCATTTTCTGTCTGTGAGGGGAGGAGGTACTTTAGACATTCTTCATAATACTTGATTTCCATATATTTGATCCCTTGTAATGGTTGTCTTGGGACAAGTTCCAGAAAAGGAAACGTTTTGACTTGTTGAGCATGCCTCTTGACTTCCAGAAGATCCTGGGGATTGAAATGGATCCTCAGCCCTGAAGAAGTTACCATCTTACTCCATTCTATTGACTTCCAAAATCATAACACTTGGAGGAATTGGAAGAGAATGTGTGAACAGGCCTCAATATAGAATCATAGAATTGGAAGAGACTACAAGAGCCATGCAGACCAACCCCCTTCTACAAGGCAAGAAGACATAATCAAAGCACTCATGACAGATGGCCATCTAGCCTTTGATTAAATATGTGAAGAGGGAGTCCAGACAGTTCTCTGAAGCAAGGTTTAAAGCACTCGGTTGCCATTTCCACCCAGTCCTGACCACTCCAGTGAAGACCAAAGCTGTGCCAACCCTCCCACTCTTCAAGGGCGGCTTTTCCGTTTCCTCCATCCAAAGATAAAGTGTGCAGACGCGGCTGATTTTTCCCCGGCAGAAGATGCCTGTCCCTTTAAGTCTCATCAGAAATTTAATGGGATACTTTTGAACTTCAGTCTCATGATTTTCTCTCTCTTTCTTTGCCTCCATCAATTTGGCCTGAGATTTCTTTCTTTCCCTCTATTATCCACCCTGATTAACTCAACTGCACCTGTCAGCTTTTATTCCACGGAGCGGGGAGCCGGAGCCGGAGCCTGTTAAAATGCATGAGTTTTTATCACATTTGCACTTTCTTGGCCAGCAAGGCTGAACCAGAAGCCGGCAGGGGAAGGGAGGAGGCCGCCCCGGGCGCTCTGCTCCGCTGAAGGAGAAAGCGGCCTGATGCCGGAAGGCAGGAACAAAACAAGCCCTCCGCATGCAAACAAATGGCAGCAGCCGACTCCAAGAAATGCAATCTCTACTTCGAGAAAACAGGCAGGCCAGAAAGCACTCTAGTCTCGTTTATATAAAACTAAAATCCACACACTGGGTCAGCTTGGATTGTCTGTACGTTTTGATTTTATTCTTTGTTCATATTGACTGCAGGTTCCAATACAATCTCAGGACCAGGGGCGGCTCAACCATTACGCAAAGTAAGCATTTGCAGTATAGTTGATTTTGCCCAGGGGGGCTCTTGAGGCGCTCTTGGGGGAAAATAGACCTTGACCTATGCAAGTTGTACTTACTGGGATGTATAGTTCACCTTTTTTAACTTGTATGCAGAACACATCATGCGATGTGTGGGGCTGGATGAATGCAAAGCTGGGGTGAAAATTGCTGGAAGAAACATTAACAACCTCAGATATGCAGATGACACCACTCTGATGGCCGAAAGCGAGGAGGAGCTGAGGAGCCTTCTCATCAAGGTGAAAGAAGAAAGCGCAAAAGCTGGGTTGCAGCTAAACATCAAAAAAAAAAAAAACAAGATTATGGCAACAAGAATGATTGACAACTGGGAAATAGAGGGAGAAAACGTAGAGGCCGTGACAGGGTTTGTATTTCTAGGTGCAAAGATGACTGCAGATGCAGACTGAGGCCAGGAAATCAAGAGACGCTTCCTTCTTGGGAGGAGAGCAATGTCCAGTCTCGATGAAATAGTCAAGAGTAGAGACATCAGACTGGCAACAAAGATCCATTGCCTAGTCAAAGCCATGGTCTTCCCTGTAGTCACATCTACGGAGGTGAGAGCTGGACCTTCGGGAAGGCCGAGTGAAGGAAGAGAGATGCTTTTGAACTGTCGTGTTGGAGGAAAGTGCTGAGAGTGCCTTGGACTGCGAGAAGATCCAACCAGTCCATCCTCCAGGAAAGAAAGCCTGGCTGTTCACTGGAGGGAAGGAGACTAGAGACAAAGCGGAAGTCCTTTGGCCACATCATGAGGAGACAGCAAAGCCTAGAGAAGGGAATGATGCTGGGGAAAGTGGAAGGCAAAAGGAAGAGGGGCCGACCAAGGGCAAGATGGATGGATGGCATCCTTATGAAGCCAAACTAGACTTTAGGGGGGGTCAACTCCAAGGAGAGATGACCCTTAGTTCCCATCAAAGAGGGAACGCTACCTTGGCAAGCCTTGGGGGGGCACCAAAATACTGTTTGCTTACCGTTGAAAATTACCTAGGGCCGCCTCTGCTCAGGACTTCATACTATCTTTAGAAGTGTCATTCGACCACATTGTTGTTGCTACTAAGGGTTTACAACAGGTTTTTTCTAAGTAACAGAGAGGAGCAGAACCTTTACAGCTGCCACAAGTTAATTGGGTGTGTTTCCAGTTTCTGCATATAACAAGGTACTAAGGTTAACAAGCTTTGAGCTTTGCATTTTGGCTTAGCTTGATGGTTCGTTGCGAGCTATTTCTATTTATTTATTTGTCGTGTCAGGGGCAACCAGTCAATTGTATTACATTTCTAACAGAACAAAACAAACAAACAAACAGACAAAACACAAAATTTGCAAGCTTGGTAGTTGATTAAATGTCCTTTGACCAGTCTCTGTCCCCTTGGAGTGCCTCTGGTGTTGCCGCAAGAAGGTCCTCCATTGTGCATGTGGCAGGGCTCAGGGTGCATTGCAGCAGGTGGTCAGTGGTTTGCTCCTCTCCGCACTCGCATGTCGTGGATTCCACTTTGTAGCCCCATTTCTTCAGGTTGGCTCTGCATCTCGTGGTGCCAGAGCGCAGTCTGTTCAGTGCCTTCCAAGTCACCCAGTCTTCTGTGTGCCCAGGGGGGAGTCTCTCATTTGGTATCAGCCATTGGTTGAGGTGCTGGGTTTGAGCCTGCCACTTTTGGACTCTCGCTTGCTGGGGTGTTCCAGTGAATGTCTCTGTAGATCTTAGAAAACTATTTCTAGATTTAAGTCGTTGACATGCTGGCTGATACCCAAATGGGATGAGCTGGAGATGTCACTGCCTTGGTCCTTTCACTATTGGCTGCTACTCCCCAGCGGATGTCAGGTGGTGCAATACCGGTTAGACAGTGTAATTTCTCCACTGGTGTAGGATGCAAACAAATGGTTCCAGACTTTTTTTGCAACTGGTGGCTTCCTAATCTTATCCATGAAGGACAGACAATTGTCTTTAATAACTGAATCTTTACTTTAAAGGAAAATCCCTTTTTAACTTCTCCCAGGCTGACTGTAATCTAACCCTTACTGATGTGGGCTCCGCTACTGGGTCGAACTACGTCTCGAAGCACTGAGTGGACCTACCAGTAAAGGCTTTGATATTCTCCAGCTGAAGATCTTTGGTCTTCCAAATTGTTCCCTCCGAAATTCTTCAAAGCTTTGGGGATGTTTCCCTGGAAATCTTTAGAATCTTTGGAGGCTCTTAAGACTGTTCTCTCCCGGAAAGTCTTAAGGGTTGAAGCTTTTGTACAGGGGAAGCTTGCACACGTCCTGTATATTAGTTTTCCTTGCTGAGACTAACTAAAAAATTGCTCCCTTCCCTTCCCAATTGCCCCGAGCAAGGGACAGAACCAAAACTTAATGAAAATGGACAGGTGACTTGCCCTATGACTGCAACCAAAGGAAGCCACCTTCCTGCAGAATCCCTGACTGCAAGCAAACATTTAATACAAAGCAAATAAAGTGGGAGTGTTATAGAGCTAAAATTTAGGGGTCTTTGCCAGGAGGCAGAGACCAATTAGACTCCTCAAAGAGTTCTTTTTTTCCCTTCCGAGACAGAGAAGCATCCCATATTTTTCCCTGATTTCCCAATGAAAAGTCTCACCAGTTGAAGAAGAGCCATTGAAGTTTAATGCGGTTCAGCTGAAACCGGATGCAAAGCTGCAATCATTCGCCAAGCTAAGCATGAGGAGATTACACCAATGCAATCATATTTATAGTGAATTCAAATTTGCAGAGTTCAAACTCCCTGCCCCAGCTTCCCTGTTGTTCCCTGCTGTGATTGGGTGATGGGCGGACACCTGGGAGGCGGCCCTCCCACCCCCAGCGCCTCTGGACCAATCAGGAAGCTCCAGTGGTCCGTAGGATCCAATGGGGAGACCCCTGCCACCTGGTGGCGACAGCCAATCAGGAGAGACGGAGGTGGGATGATGGAACACAAAGGAATCTGGGAAGGAATCTTTAAACAAAGGAATGCCATGTGCTCTTGTGAGACAAAGAGCCTATACAGGGCTGCTTTGAGTGTTGTGAATCAACATGTGTCCTTCCTGGCTGTGAGACAGGGGAACAATGCCTGGGGTTTATGCTATCAATGGGAAGTAAACAAAAAGCAGAGGGGAAGGTTTCCCCTTATCTATCTTCCCATCCAGGACCCCAGAGAGAGATTAATAATACCAGTTATAAAAAGCAGACGATATCAGGACACAGCATGAATTCATAAGTTGTCTTGAAGAAAGTTCATGGGTAGAGAGCGAGTCCTTGAAGAGAGTGAAGTCCAGGAATGTAGCAGAATTCAAAAAGCCACCAAAGGGAGTCTATGGAGTTCCACTGGGCCAAGACGCAAAGCCCTGCAGCGCTGGGATGGAAGCTGGTCCCATGGTCCTTGGAAAACTACAGCTCGAGAGAGAGAGGCAGAGACCTCAAGGTCTAGCCATTCCCAAAGTTTCATGGGGTCCTCATTGTTGTTAAGGCCTTGACAAATTGACCAGCACTTAACCCCTATTGTGCGGTCTGGTACCTCTGTCCTTTGCAGAACTATAAGTCACCATCCCTTGTTGGGGCGGGGGGGGGGGTCATGCTTGGCTTCAGGAGCTCCTGGTACAGTCGTACCAGCACAGTACTGCTCCTTATTTTGCAAGGGAAGGGAATGTGGGGCAGCCAGGGTTGTTCCTTTCTAGTCTGCGCTGGGCCAAAACAGAGAGGGAAAGCATCTGTCTGATAGGCTCTGTGCAAAAAGCGGAGTGTGTTGCAGTTAATGTTAACATGGATGCACGGAGCTGCCGTCTGCAATCGTGTCTTTGCCCGCCGTTATTTCTCTTTGCTTTAGTGTGTGGCCTGGAAGGAGCGTACAGCCGAAGCCCCCAAAGAAACAGCAAACGTGCTTGCGGCGCACAAAGGTTTGGTCTCTCCAAACATTTCCCTCCTTAGCCGCAGATTTGCTGCTTTGCTCATGCTAATTCCGCCGTCCAATTATAACCGGTTTGCCTTTCTCGTTTTAATAAAAACGAAAGCATCCGGAAACGCCGCTGTGCCCAGGAAAGCGGCAGATCTGACATAATTAAAAAGCGACTTCAATCAGGCGGTTTTCCTAATGGTTTGTCATATCAAGCCACAAAGCTCCCAGTGAGCAAAGCAGCCCCCTCCTCGCGCACATTTCGATTCCCAAAACCCCCGAGGCATCATTTACATTTCTTAATAACCCTTCATTAATATTCATGATGTGGGGAGGGTAATGACGACCGAGTGCACACCACTAATTCAATTTTGTGGAGGCGCCGTGTGTTTAGTTAATCACCGGGGGACCCGGGTTACGCAGCACAATTATTTATTCAGAATTGGAACTCGAGGCACCGCAATGGGAAAGCGCCCGAGGAATACAATTAGGGAAGGTGCCGTTCTCCACCCGGTCAAGGCCTCATGGCCCTCTCGCTCTGGATGCAGCTACACCGCAGAGTTAATGCAGCTTGACATCGCTTTTACGGCCTTGTCTTAAGGCAAGGGAATCATTGTTTTAGATGGCCTTGACAATGAGCAGCAACACATATTATTTCCCCAGGGCTGAGGTTTAGACTTCAAAACTTGGCAGATCGCTTCTTCCAGAGATGATGCAGAAAGGTGGTTCCAATTTGGAGCAGCATTTCTTGCTACTCTCAAAGTCTGATTCCTACTCTTAGGATGCATCCACAGTGTGGAATGAATGCAGTTGGAAACCACTTTAATTGCATTGTCGAAGGCTGTGTTCTCAAATAATGTGCTATGTCCAGGTTGGTTCACAGAAATGCTGGACCACGCTAACAACAACGAGCGGTGAATGAAAAGTAATGCCTCCGCCTTCGTTACTTGGGTTTGGATGGGAATATTTTAATAAACCAAACGCAGAAATAATCCTTAGAATGTGCTCTTTAACTACCACTGTTCATTTTTCCACATGCTGGTCGCTTCTGTGACCAGGGAGATCACCTGGGAAGGAATCCCACTGAAGCATTGCAGCACACCCAAATACCTGGGAGTCACTCTGGACCGTGCTCTGACCTACAAGAAGCACTGCCTGAACATCAAGCAAAAAGTGGGCGCTAGAAACAATATCATACGAAGGCTGACTGGCACAACCTGGGTTTCACAACCAGATACAGTGAAGACATCTGCCCTTGCGCTGTGCTAGTCTGCTGCTGAGTGTGCATGCCCAGTGTGGAACACATCTCACCACACTAAAACAGTGGATGTGGCTCTTAATGAGACATGCCGCATTATGACGGGGTGTCTGCGCCCTACACCACTGGAGAAATTACACTGCTTAGCCGGTATTGCACCACCTGACATCCGCCAGGAAGTAGCAGCCAATAGTGAAAGGACCAAGGCAGAGACAACACCAGCTCATCCCCTGTTTGGGTATCAGGCAGCACGTCAATGACTTAAATCTAGAAATAGTTTTCTAAGACCCACAGAGCCACTCGCTGGAACACCTCAGCAAGCAAGAGTCCAAAAGTGGCAGGCTCAAACCCAGAACCTCAACCAATGGCTGATACCAAATGAGAGACTCCCTCCTGGGCACACAGAAGACTGGGCGACTTGGAAGGCACTGAACAGACTGCGCTCTGGCACCACCAGATGCAGAGCCAACCTTCAGAAATGGAGCCACAAAGTGGAATCCACAACATGCGAGTGTGGAGAAGAGCAAACCACTGACCACCTGCTGCAATGCAGCCTGAGCCCTGCCACATGCACAAGGGAGGACCTTCTTGCAGCAACACCAGAGGCACTCCAAGGGGACAGATACTGGTCAAAGGACATTTAACCAACTACCAAACTCACACATTTTGTATTTTGTCTGTTTGTTTGCTTTGTTCTGTTAGATATGTAATATAATTTGACTGGTTGTCCTGACACGACAAATAAATAAATAAAATACTTTTCCACATAATCACCAGACAACGATGGACAAGTTTTCTGAAGCAGTCATGGAAGAAATCGATACTCTGTTTCCACAACCAGCGTATTGTAGTGAGCCTGTAAGTAACGTTGCAAGTGGTAGTATGGGTGTCAGAAGGAGAAAAAGGAGTGCTCGTGAGCAGGAGTTAGATGAGGAACAACAAAGGAAAAGGATCTGGGATATACTTATGGCACCTACCAACGAAGACTCCTTCGAAGGGTTCTCTGATAACGAAGGGTCAATGAGTGAGGGAGAGGAAGGAGATACAGTGGATGTGAATAGGGGAACAAAGACTCGGGAGCAAGAATCGGATGAGAAGCGACAAAGTAAGAAGATCCGGGATATACTTACTGCTCCCACAGATGAAGAGTCATTTGCATTGTTCCCTGGGAGTGATGGGTTAGAGAGTGATGAAAGTGAGGATGACACATTGGATTGGAGTAAGATACAAGAAGTACAAGATGTATGTGTGGAGCCAACGTCTAGTGACACATTTGTGGGGTTTTCTGGTGGTGGGGATTGGCAGTCGGGAGATACTTCTGAGTCTTGGGGGATCTAAGTCTTGACAGAAGATGGAGGAGTTGGAGGGATGGACGTCGAAATTCATGTGTGCAGTCAAGGACAGCTGTAAGTGATGTTGACGGGGTGGAGGTCAGCTCATCTTCGGATGATGAGGTGTAAGATAAAAGTAGGCTGTGAAATGGAGAATCTTTGCAGAAGGCAAAGTGTTGGTTTCATGCTTTGGGTTTTGTTGCTGCCTATTTCGTGTTGGTATTGGGTCCCAGATCTGCAGGTTGCTGCTTCCGTTTGTGTGTGTTTCGACTCGGCTTGGATTCTCATGAATGCAGATTTCCCCTTCTTTGACTTCAGACCGGTTTTGACTACGACGATGCCTACGTGGATTTTGGAACCTCGCAACTTTGGACTTGGCTTACTACGACCTCGGACTTCGTTTGACGACGTCTTCTTCCTTGCTGCTCTTTGCTTGTTAACCCTTTACTTGCTGTGTTATTTTGTGTGACTTTTGGAGCACTTTGGACCCCCATATAAAATCCATATTATTTGCTTTGAACTGGATTATATGGCAGCATAGAAGGAGTCTCAGATGACATTGTGGGCTTCGCATTGTGGATACATGATGGGAGACACTTGGCATAAAAACAGTCCATGTGAAAGGGATCTAGGGCTGGATCTACACTGACCTATATCCCAGGATCAAGGTTACTTCTACACAGCCATATAAAATCCAGATTATCTTCTTTGAACTAGATTATATGGCAGCGTAGAAGGAGTCACAGATGACATTGTGGGCTTCGCATTGTGGATACATGATGGGTGACACTTGGGTTGAACACAGTCCATGTGAAAGGGATCTAGGGCTGGATCTACACTGACCTATATCCCAGGATCTAATCCCAGATTATCTGCTTATCCCGGGTTATCTGGCAGTGTAGACACATATAATCCAGTTCAAAGCAGATAGTCTGGGATCAGATCCTGGGATATAAGGCAGTGTAGATCCATCTTAGGAGTCTTGGGCTGGCTCTACACTGCCATATAAATTCCAGATTATCTGCTTTGAACTGGATTATATGGCAGCATAGAAGGAGTCTCAGATGACATTGTGGGCTTTGCATTGTGGATACATGATGGGAGACACTTGGCTTGAAAACAGTCCACGTGAAAGGGATCTAGGGCTGTATCTACACTGACCTATACGCCAGGATCTAATCCCAGATTATCTGCTTATCCCGGGTTATCTGGCAGTGTAGACACATATAATCCAGTTCAAAGCAGATAGTCTGGGATCAGATCCTGGGATATAAGGCAGTGTAGATCCATCTTAGGAGTCTTGGGCTGGCTCTACACTGCCATATAAAATCCAGATTATCTGCTTTGAACCGGATTATATGGTAGTGTAGACTCATACAATCCAGTTCAAAGCAGGTAATGTGAGTTATATGCTTTGATAATATGGTTTATATGGTAGTGTAGAAGGGGCCAGAAGGTGTCCAGAGAAGGACCACCAAAATGGTGAGATATCTGCCAAGCATGGATCCCTCTGAGTAGAGTCCTATGGAGCTGGGTATGTTTAGCTTGGAGAAGAGAACTGTGTCTGAATATCCGAAAGGATGTCAGATTGAAGAGAAGGAAAGCTTGTTTTCTATTGCTCCAGAAACCAGGACACAATGAAGTCTTGGAATCAAATTGCATCTGGGGATTTCTTCCAACTCTAGGATGCTATGATTCTGGGTGGCAAAACCTGGTGACAGTCCCTGTAAGGAAATGTGTTTCTCTCTCCCCAGCATCTCCCAGCGGATTCCATTTCTGAACAACGAGAGATCGAGCAACGAAACACACCTGTAATTGCTTTCATCGAGTTTCCCAAGAACAATCGATGGCTGCTCATTACAGGAAGAACATCTCCATCCTGTTCGGGTGGGAACCAGCTTGGATGACAACATGCCAGAAGATGCAAACTTTTAGTTAATTGGACTCCCTGGAAATGCTTTTGGTTTCTGCAGTTATTTAAAAAAAGGTTTATCCACTTTCCTCCTTGGTTGTTAAACTGGTGTCAAACTGCATTAATTCTGCAGTGGAGATGCACCCCAAGACATCTCAACATCTCATCTATCTATCTATCTATCTATCTATCTATCTATCTAATGTCAAGAGCAACCAGACAGTTGTATTACATTTTTAACAAAACAAACAAACAAACAGACAAAACACAAAGTTTGCAAGCTTTGTTGTTGATTAAATGTCCTTTGACCAGTATCTGGCCACTTGGAGTGCCTCCATTGTGCTTGTGGCAGGGCTCAGGGTGCATTGCAGCAGGTGGTCAGTGGTTTGCTCTTCTCCACACTCGCATGTCGTGGATTCCACTTTGTGGCCCCATTTCTTGAGGTTGGCTCTGCATCTCATGGTGCCAGAGTGCAGTCTGTTCATCGCCTTCCAAGTCGCCCAGTCTTCTGTGTGCCCAGGGGGGAGTCTCTCCTTTGGTATCAGCCATGGATTGAGGTTCTGGGTTTGAGCCTGCCACTTTTGGACTCTCGCTTGCTGGGGTGTTCCAGCGAGTGTCTCTGTAGATCTTAGAAAACTATTTTTTGATTTAAGTTGTTGACGTGCTGACTGATACCCAAACAAGGGATGAGGTGGAGATGTCTCTGCCTTGGTCCTTTCACTATTGGCTGCTACTTCCCGGCGGATGTCAGGTGGTGCAATACCGGCTAAGCAGTGTAATTCCTCCAGTGGTGTAGGGCACAGACATCCCGTGATAATGCGGCATGTCTCATTAAGAGCCACACCCACTGTTTTAGTGTGGTGAGATGTGTTCCACACTGGGCATGCATACTCAGCAGCAGAGTAGCAAAGCGCAAGGGCAGATGTCTTCACTGTGTCTGGTTGTGATCCCCAGGTTGTGCCAGTCAGCTCTCGTATGATGTTGTTTACAGCGCCCACTTTTTGCTTGATGTTCAGGCAGTGCTTCTTGTAGGTCAGAGCACGGCCCAGAGTGACTCCCAGGTATTTGGGTGCGCTGCAATGCTCCAGTGGGATTCCTTCCCAGATTATCCTCAGAGCCCTGTCATTGAACATCAAGAAAACCAAAGTGCTCTTCCAGCAGTCACCAGGCAATCCCTCTCCAGTGCTAAAAATACAGCTTAATAATATAGCTCCATACTTCAAGAAATAAAGCCTGACTGCTCATTGGAGGGAAGAATAGTAGAGGCCAAGATAAAGTACTTTGGCCACATTATGAGAAGAAAGGAAAGCTTAAAGAAGTCAATTATGCTGGGGAAAATGGAAGGAAAAAGGAAGAGGGGCCGACCAAGGGCAAGGTGGATGGATGGTATCCTTGAAGTGACTGGATTGACCTTGAAGGAGCTGGGAGTGGTGACGACAGACCGGGAGCTCTGGCCTGGGACTGGTCCATGAAGTCACGAAGAGTCGGAAACGACTGAACGAATGAACAACAATATAGCATTGACTATTTCCGCTACCTCAGCAGCCACCTCTCCACAAAAGTCAACATTGACACTGAAATACAACACCGCCTGAGATCTGAGAGTGCAACATTCTTCCGAATAAAGCCAAGAGTATTGTTGAAGGCTTTCATGGCCAGAATCACTGGATTGTTGTAGGTTTTTTCAGGCTATATGGCCATGGTCTAGAGGCATTCTCTCCTGACGTTTCGCCTGCATCTATGGCAAGCATCCTCAGAGGTAGTGAGGGCCTCACTACCTCTGAGGATGCTTGCCATAGATGCAGGCAAAACGTCAGGAGAGAATACCTCTAGACCATGGCCATATAGCCCGAAAAAACCTGCAACAACCCAAAGCCAAGAGTGTTTGATGACCTGGACAGCTGTAGGGAGACCAAGGGGCTTGTTTAGAAAGCTATTGTCCTCCCAACCCTCCTGTATGCCTGCAAAACGTGGACTGTATACAGATGTCACATTCAACTCCTGGAACGATTCCATCAGCGCTGCCTCCGAAAAATCCTGCAAATATCTTTGGAAGACAGGTGGACAAATGTCAGCATGCTGGAAGAAGCAAAGACCACCAGCACTGAAATGATGGTCCTCCTCCATCAACTCTGCTGGGCTGGCCACATTGTCCAAATCACCATCTCCCAAAGCAGTTACTCTATTCTGAACTCAAGAACGGAAAACGGAATGTTGGTGGGCAGGAAAAGAGATTCAAAGATGCGCTTAAAAACTGTGGCATAGGCACCGAGAACTGGGAAGCCCTGGCCCTTGAGCGCTCCAGCTGGAGGTCAGCTGTGACCAGCAGTGCTGCAGAATTCGAAGAGGCACAAATGTAGGGTGAAAGAGAGAAACATGCCAAGAGGAAGGTGCATTGAGCCAACCCTGACCGGGACCACCTTCAGTCTGGAAACTGATGCCCTCATGCAGCATCAGAGAACATGCAGATCAAGGGTCTGGAGAACAAGCCCTATGAGGAGCGGCTTAAGGAGCTGGGCATGTTAGCCTGAAGAAGAGAAGGCTGAGAGGAGATATGAGAGCCATGTATAAATATGTGAGAGGAAGCCACAGGGAGGAGGGAAGAAGCTTGTTTTCTGCTTCCTTGGAGACTAGGACGCAAAAACAATGGCTTCAAACTACAAGAAAGGAGATTCCATCTGAACCTGAGGAAGAACTTCCTGACTATGAGAGCCATTCAGCAGTGGAACTCTCTGCCCCGGAGTGTGGTGGAGGCTCCTTCTTTGGGAGCTTTTAAGCAGAGGCTGGATGGCCATCTGTCAGGGGTGATTTGAATGCAATATTCCTGCTTCTTGGCAGAATGGGGTTGGACTGGATGGCCCATGAGGTCTCTTCCAACTCTTTGATTCTAGGATTCTAAGAATATGGCTCCACAGTCACCTACAGACTGTAGGTGAACTGAACTTGGAAGACAATCCTACTCGGACAACAAGGGATCACCTAAGTAAGTAAGTAACTGACAGCGTATTACTGAATTGTATCTGAATTCTTTGTTTTGCAATTGTTTTGTACAGTTTCATGTTTTGTTATTCCCCCTTCTGTCTCTGTTTGTATATGTATAATAACCATATATTTCAGATTATATCCCTTTGGCAGGACTCATTGTTTTGGATTGATGGTACTGTGAAGGCTCACATGCATTTGAAGGTGTTATATAAAGAAAGGGTTGTTTGTTGTTGTTTTTATTAGTGTTCAAGGGATCACAGAGTAACTATGAGTTTACATAAGGGGAATGTTGGACAAGGAACATTTTGAGCTCATGCAAAACCGCAGGCCCTTATTTTGCTCTTTCATTTGATATGTTCAGAGCTTTCCATGTTTATTATAGGGCTTAATGTAGACAGAAATGCCGCAGCTGGCCTGTCAATATCACGGCTTGCAATTCTAGCCTATTCCCTGTGTTTTCTCTCCTTCCTGCTCAACATCGTTTACTCTTCTCTATTGGCCTTTAATTCAATATTTTCTCCCTGCGCTCCATCTCTTTTTATTGGAAAGCGCTACTCTGTTATTGAATCTTCCTCCTCCGCAGATGCAGCAAGAATTTGGTTTCCCGGGCAGCAATAAAGCCGGATCTCAGGAGGCTAAAGCTGCATCTACACTGCTGAATTAATGCAGTTTGTTACCATTTGAATTGCCGTGGCTCAGTGTTGTGGAATCCTGGGAGTTGTCATTTGCAAGGTCTTTTGCCTTCCCTGCCAGACAGTGTGCTACCAATCACAGCTCCCAGGGTTTCATAGCATTACTTTCTCGCCAGCCAATCCCTCTCCAATGCCAGTAATACAGCTTAATGGTGTCACATTAGAAAATGTGGACCATTTCCGCTACCTTGGCAGCCACCTCTCCACCAAAGTCAACATCGACGCCGAAATACAACACCGCCTGAGCTCTGCAAGTGCAGCATTTTCCAGAATGAAGCAGAGAGTGTTTGAGGACCGGGACATCCGTAGGGATACCAAGGTGCTTGTCTATAAAGCTATTGTCCTCCCAACCCTGCTCTATGCCTGTGAGACGTGGACTGTCTACAGACGTCACATGCAGCTCCTGGAACGTTTCCATCAGCGCTGCCTCTGGAAAATCCTGCAAATCTCCTGGGAAGACAAGCGGACAAACGTCAGTGTGCTGGAAGAAGCAAAGACCACCAGCATTGAAGCGATGGTCCTCCAACATCAACTCCGCTGGGCAGGCCACGTTGTCCGGATGCCTGACCACCGTCTCCCAAAGCAGTTGCTCTACTCCGAACTTAAGAACGGAAAACGGAACGTTGGTGGACAGGAAAAGAGATTTAAAGATGGGCTCAAAGCCAACCTTAAAAACTCTGGCATAGACACTGAGAACTGGGAAGCCCTGGCCCTTGAGCGCTCCAGCTGGAGGACAGCTGTGACCAGCAGTGCTGCAGAATTTGAGGAGGCACGAGTGGAGGGTGAAAGAGAGAAACGTGCCAGGAGGAAGGCGCGTCAAGCCAACCCCGACCGGGACCGCCTTCCACCTGGAAACCAATGCCCTCACTGCGGAAGAAGATGCAGAGCAAGAATAGGTCTCCACAGCCACATACGGACCCACAGGGAAATCCATAATGGAAGACCATCTTACTCGTCCAACGAGGGATCGCCTAAGTAAAAGTTTCTTACTTTACTTACTTATGAAATGGCAGGGAGAAGGTTTCAGGAAAAGAGACAAAGAGAGGTCCGGAGGTCTCAAAAGCACGGATTTTATTTCCAGCTGGGACCCTGGAGTGGACTATGTCCAAAAGCATCCAGAGCAATGATATAGGTGCGGACTATGCCTTTTATACCCTTCAATTGCAGTCAAGCAAAGAACATGCATCTACATACATTGACCTCATTCACAACATCACCTTAGCATCATACGAATATAAAGTTCTATTTTCCAACATGCAAAAGGCATGTCTCTGTGTATTTTTAGGAGAAGCTTACATCCATCAGGGGCCTGCTTTTGACCTGTCAGAAGGGAGAGGGGGGCTCCTACTTAGAGCCTAGTTGTACCAGTCTGTTGCCACTAGGACAGACTGTTGCCACTGGGGAAGTCGGATCTGGCCACAGTGGTCCACACTCTTGTTACATCCTGATTAGATTACTGCAACGCACTCTATGTGGGGTTGCCTTTGAAGACTGTTCGGAAACTTTAATTACTCCAGCGGGAGGCAGCCAGATTAATCACCGGAGCGTCATACAGGGAGCATACCACCCCTCTGCTATGTCAGCTCCACTGGCTGCCGATCCAATTCTGAGCACAATTCAAAGTGCTGGTTTTGACTTTCAAAACCCTATAAATATGTGAGAGGAAGCCACAGGGAGGAGGGAGCAAGCTTGTTTTCTGCTTCCCTGGAGACTAGGACGCAATGGAACAATGGCTTCAAACTACAAAAGAGGAATTCCAACTGAACATGAGGAAGAACTTCCTGACTGTGAGAGCCGTTCAGCAGTGGAACTCTCTGCCCTGGAGTGTGGTGGAGGCTCCTTCTTTGGAAGCTTTTAAACAGGGGCTGGATGGCCATCTGTCAGGAGTGATTTGAATGCAATATTCCTGCTTCTTGGCAGAATGGGGTTGGACTGGATGGCCCATGAGGTCTCTTCCAACTCTTTGATTCTATGATTTGATTCTATGATTCTATACGGTTCCGGCCCAGCGTATCTGTCTGAACGGATCTCCCTCTACGTCCCACCTCGGAGTTTAAGATCTTCTGAGGAGGCCCTTCTCTCGGCCCCGCCTCTATCACAAGCAAGATTGGCGGGGACGAGGAGCAGGGTCTTCTCGGTGGTGGCCCCTCACCTATGGAATTCACTCCCCGGGGAAATTAGATCAGCGACATCCCTCCTTTCCTTTTGAAGGAAATTAAAAACATGGATTTGGGACCAGGCGTTTGGGCAATCTGGCAGATGAATAAAGGACTACTATGACTGATAGGAATAGATAATGTAGAACGAAATATGGACTCTAAGTTGGCGAACACTGAGCTTGGGATTGGTTTATGGACTGTGATATATATTGATAGTTTAACTGTCTTAATTGTTTAATTGCTGTTTTTACACGTTTATGTGTATTATTGTGTAGGCATCGAATTGTGCGTTTTTGTAAGCCGCCCTGAGTCCCCCCTCGGAGGTTGAGAAGAGTGGGGTAGAAGTACACGAAATAAATAAATAAATAAATAAATAAATAAATCTCCTGGAATGTATAGATAACATGCCCCCCCTTTTCAGCCCCCCTCTTGCTGTGCCTGGACAGCAGCTCTCCTTCAGCATCCTCTCTAATACAGAGAGAACTTGATTTTTCCATACATTTCAGTGCTTGTAAAGTACATACAATTTACACATAAATAAATATCTATTTTTCCAATATCTCCTCATCACTTAGACGATCCCTCGTAACTCGAGGATGATTGTCTTCCAAGTGTAGTGTCTTGGTGGTGTATATGTAGGTGACTGTGCTAGTACGGCTGTACCAGGAGCTCCAACTTTATTTGCTTTGTATTAAATGTTTGCTTGCAGTCCAAGGTTTCAGGGACTCTGCAGAAAGGTGGCTTCCTTTGGTTGCAGTCATAGGGCAAGTCACCTGTCCATCATCGTTAAGTTTTGGTTCCGCCCCTTGCTCAGGGCAATTGGGAAGGGAAGGGAGCCATTTTTTAGTTAGTCTCAGTGAGGAAAGCTAATATACAGGACATGTACAAGCTTCTCCTGTACAAAAGTTTCAACCCTTATGACCTTCCGGGGGGAAACAGTCTTAAGAGTCTCCAAAGATTTTCAGGGAAACAGCCATAAAGACCAAAGAACTCCAGCTGGAGAACATCTAAGCCTTTACTGGTAGGTCCACTCGGTGCTTCGAGACGCAGTTCGACCCGGTAGCGGAGCCCACATCAGTAAGGGTTAGATTACAGTCAGCCTGGGAAAAGTTAAAAAGGGGGTTTTCCATTTAAAGTAAAGAAGAAATTATTGAAGACAGTTGCCTGTCCTTCGTGGGCAAGATTAGGAAGTCACCAGTTGCATAAAGCTTGGAAGCATTTGTTTAGCTTTATTGAAGACAAGAGATGTTTCTGTTTGATTGTTTCTGAAAGACTTTGTTATACTTCGCAAGCCATCTAAAGACCATTTGTGGTGGAAAACATAGAATCATAGAATCATAGAATCCTAGAGTTGGAAGAGACCTCATGGGCCATCCAGTCCACCCCCATTCTGCCAAGAAGCAGGAATATTGCATTCAAATCACCCCTGACAAATGGCCATCCAGCCTCTGCTTAAAAGCTTCCAAAGAAGGAGCCTCCACCACACTCCGGGGCAGAGAGTTCCACTGCTGAACGGCTCTCACAGTCAGGAAGTTCTTCCTAATGTTCAGATGGAATCTCCTCTCTTGTAGTTTGAAGCCATTGTTCCGCGCCCTAGTCTCCAGGGAAGCAGAAAACAAGCTTGCTCCCTCCTCCCTGTGGCTTCCTCTCACATATTTATACATGGCTATCATATCTCCTCTCAGCCTTCTCTTCTTCAGGCTAAACATGCCCAGTTCCCTAAGCCGCTCCTCATAGGGCTTGTTCTCCAGACCTTTTATCATTTTAGTCGCTCTCCTCTGGACACATTCCAGTTTGTCAATATCTCTCTTGAATTGTGGTGCCCAGAATTGGACACAATATTCCAGATGTGGTCTAACCAAAGCAGAATAGAGGGGTAGGATTACTTCCTTAGATCTAGACACTATGCTCCTATTGATGCAGTCTTTTTTTGCCGCCACATCACATTCCTGGCTCATGTTTAACTTGTTGTCCACGAGGACTCCAAGATCTTTTTCACACGTACTGCTCTCGAGCCAGGCGTCACCCATTCTGTATCTTTGCAAAACCTCTGAGAACTTCTCCTTGGGCCCCCTGGCTTCCTGCTGGGCAAAGGTTGCACGTCCTGTTCTAAAGGAAATTCTTTACAGGCCCAGCGCGCGACAGAACAGTGACTGTAGAGCCCTATTCTTGACCCGCATGTTCTTGCGCAGTGAGGACATCGGTTTCCAGATGGAAGGCAGTCCCGGTCAGGGTTGGCTTGATGTGCCTTCCTCTTGGCACGTTTCCCCCTTTATTTATTATTTACTGTATTTGTATACCACCCTTCTCAGCCTATCGGCAACTCAAGACGGTTTCCCTTTCACCCTACATTCGTCCCTCTTCAAATTCTACAGCACTGCTGGTCACAGCTGACCTCCATTTAGAGCGCTCAAGGGCCAGAGTTTCCCAGTTCTCGGTGCCTATGCCACTGTTTTTGAAATTGGTTTTAAGCCCATCTTTAAATCTCTTTTCCTGTCCACCAACATTCCGTTTTCTGTTTTTGAGTTCGGAGTAGAGCAACTGCTTTTTTTTTTTTTTTTACTTTCAACGTGTTCTAAAGGTTGTTTTTGAAGTGCAACTCAGGACACTATGGAGTCTTGGAATAATAATTGAAGGACCACTGGCATGACAAGTAATTCGTTAATTAATTATATTTCCACCCGTTTACTCAAGTTGAACACCATCTGGCCAAGAAAAAGCGAAGAACTGAAAATTTTATTTTATTGCATTTCTAACAGAACAAAACAAACAAACAGACAAAATACACAATTTGCGAGTTTGGAAGTTAATTAAATGTCCTTTGCCCAGTCTCTGACCACTTGGAGTGCCTCTGGTGTTACTATAAGAAGGTCCTCCATTGTGCATGTGGTAGGGTTCAGGGTGCATTGCAGCAGGTGGTCAGTGGTTTGCTCTTCTCCACACTCGCATGTCGTGGATTCCACTTTGTGGCCCCATTTCTTGAGGTTGGCTCTGCATCTCGTGGTGCCAGAGCGCAGTCTGTTCAGCGCCTTCCAAGTCGCCCCGGCTTCTGTGTGCCCAGGAGGGAGTCTCTCATTTGGTATCGGCCATTGGTTGAGGTTCTGGGTTTGAGCCTGCCACTTTTGGACTCTCGCTTGCTGGGGTGTTCCAGCGAGTGTCTGTGTAGATCTTAGAAAACTATTTCTAGATTTAAGTTGTTGACGTGCTGGCTGATACCCAAACAGGGGATGAGCTGGAGATGTCTCTGCCTGAAAATATACTTATGCTAATTTCATGATATTGCAAGTCAAAGAAGTGTTAGGTGGCTTCCGAGTCAGTGGGGTGATGAATCCACTCCTGACTTTAGTGGGATCTAAGGTGCATCTACATTGTCGAATTGATGCAGTTTGATCCCACTTTGGCTCAATGATAGGTAACCTGGGATTTGCAATTTGGTGAGGCACCAGCCTTCTTTGGCAGAGAAGGCTACAGATGTTGCAAAACTGTAACTGCAGCATTGAGTTGTGGCAGTTAACGTGGTGCTACACTGCATTAAATATTTAGTGTAGATCTGTGTTTCTCAACCTTCCCAATGCCGCGACCCGTTAATACAGTTCCTCATGTTGTGGTGACCCCCCAACCATAACATCATTTTCATTGTGACTCCATAACTGTAATTTTGCTACAGTTATGAATTGTAATATCTGAGATGAAGGATGTTGTTTCATTCACTGGACCAAATTTGGCACAAATGCCCGATACACCCAAATTTGAATACTGGTGGGTTTGGGTGGTTGGATGGGGAATTGATTCTGTCATTTGGGAGTTGTAGTTGCTGAGATTCATAGTTCACCTACAATCAAAGAGCATTTTGAACTCCACCAACGATGGAATTGAACCAACCTTGGCACACAGAACTCCCATGACCAACAGAAAATACTGGAAGGGTTTGGTGGGCATTGACCTTGAGTTTTGGAGTTGTAGTTCAACTACATCCAGCGAGCACTGTGGACTCAAACAATGATAGACCAAACTTGGCACAAATTCTCAATATGCCCAAATGAAAACACTGGTGGAGTTTGGGGGAAACAGACCTTGACATTTGGGAGTTGTAGTTGCTAGGATTTATCGTTCACCTACCATCAAAGAGCATTCTAAACCCTACCAGTGATTGAATTGGGCCAAACCTCCCACACAGAACCCCCATGACCAACAGAAAATACTGTTTTCTGATGGTCTTTGGGGACCCCTCTGACACCCCCTCGCGACCCCTCCAGGGGTCCTGACCCTCAAATTGAGAAACACTGGTGTAGATACACCCGACGGTCTCCCTTTCTCTTGTCTCGGATGTTCATTCTCTGCTTGCATTAAGCTAGGACAGCTGTCGCCGAGTCCATACGTCTTCTTTATTAACACTGGTTGCAAGCCTTCCAATTTCCTTGTAATGTTCCCAATAAACGCGGCGGTTTCCGCAGAGCAACTGTACGCCGGCGACTGTCGCAGCTGGTCCTTTATCTGTCGGCCCCATAAAAAGGATGCCAGGCGATGCCCGTCGCCCCATAACATCCGTCTCTCCTTTACAGCCGAGATTTGTTGCGCTAATTTCATCCCGGCTGCTTCGTCCCCGGATTCCCCGCAAGGACCAAGGTGCAAGCGGGGGCCGCCTGTCAACAAATTATATATGTTTTTAATTCTGGGCCCATCTTTCGAGCCAAACCCCTATGGAGACAATGCTGCAAACGAGGCTGCAAATGGCACCGGAGTCCTCCGTGTCTCTCTCTCTCTTGTATTAAAGCTGTTTTTCAGGGTTTGCAAGCAACTAGCTTTCCTTCTGTAGCTATTTGCGTTCGCATCCGAGTTATGTTTATCGCTACTTCATATATGGCTGAAAATGAAATGCATTTATTACGCACTCTAAACATAGCTGATGTGACTTTCCTCTGCTCTTGAACGCATCCGCCGAAAAGGGACACGGAGCCTCGGAGTCAGAATTTCAGTTTTCTCAAGAAAAAGTTTCACATTGTGCATTTACTCTGTAGAATGAAGAATTATAGAACTTTCATTGCTCAATGCTTTGCAATTATGAGAGCTGTGCTTTGGCAGAGAAGGCTTGTAAAACTATAACTTCCACCATTCCATAGCATTGAGCCAGGGCAGTTAAGGCTGTGCCAGACTGCATTCGCTCCTATACTCCTTGTTCCGGTACGGCTCTACCGGGAGATCCAACTTTATTTGCTTTGCATTAAATGTTTGTTTGCAGTCCTAGGTTTCAGGGACTCTGCAGATAGGTGGCTTCCTTCGGTTACAGTCATAGGGCAAGTCACCTGTCCATCATCGTTAAGTTTTGGTCCCACCCCTTGCTCAGGGCAATTGGGAAGGGAAAGGGGCCATTTTAGTTAGTCTCAGCAAGAAAAGCTAATGTACAGGACGTGTACAAGCTTCCCCTGTACAAAAGCTTCAACCCTTAAGAGCTTCCCGGGGAGAGCAGTCTTAAGAGTCTCCAAAGATTTCCAGGGAAACAGCCCTAAAGACCAAAGAACTCCAGCTGGAGAACATCTAAGCCTTTACTGGTAGGTCCACTCAGCGTTCGAGAAGCAGTTCGACCTGGTAGCAGAGCCCACATCAGTAAGGGTTAGATTACAGTCAGCCTGGGAGAAGTTAAAAAGGGGATTTTCCATTTAAAGTAAAGAAGAAGTTATTGAAGACAGTTGCCTTTCCTTTGTGGGCAAGTTTAGGAAGTCACCAGTTGCATAAAAGCCTGGAATCATTTGTTTATCTTTCTGAAGACAAGAGAACTTTCTGTTTGATTGTTCATTAATAAAAGACTTTGTTATACTTCACAAGCCATCTAAAGATCACTGGTGTTGGAAAACCTCTGAGAACTTCTCTTTGGGGCCCCCTGGCTTCCTGCTGGGCAAAGGTTGCACGTCCTGTTCTAAAGGAAATTCTTTACAGGCCTAGCGTGCAACAGAACACTCCTCATGATTACAGCTCATGGGAGTTGTAATGCAGGAACATCTGGAAGGCTGTGGTTTGCTCTGTTTAGTCAAGAGAGTGGGGTTTGGATTGAGATACAAGGCTAGCGGATAGGATGCCCAACTTTAAAACGATGAGACAAATGCAAGATACTCCACTTAGGCAGAAAAAACGAAATGCAAAGATACAGAATGGGGGACGCAAGGCTCGAGAGCAGTACGTGTGGAAAAGATATTG
This sequence comes from Anolis sagrei, assembly GCF_037176765.1. NCBI lineage: Eukaryota > Metazoa > Chordata > Lepidosauria > Squamata > Anolidae > Anolis > Anolis sagrei. The sequence goes on along the minus strand of NC_090024.1, from coordinate 245,577,259 downwards.
GCGCCCTCGTGGACAGGAAGTTAAACATGAGCCAGGAATGTGATGCGGTGGGAAAAAAGCCAGTGGGATTTTGGCCTGCATTAATAGGAGCATAGTGTCTAGATCTAGGGAAGTCATGCTCCCCATGCTCTATTCTGCCTTGGTTAGACCACTTTACCTGGAATATTGTGTCCAATTCTGGGCACCACACATTAGAAAACGTGGACCATTTCCGCTACCTTGGCAGCCATCTCTCCACCAAAGTCAACATCGACGCCGAAATACAACACCGCCTGAGCTCTGCAAGTGCAGCATTTTCCAGAATGAAGCAGAGAGTGTTTGAGGACCGGGACATCCGTAGGGAGACCAAGGTGCTTGTTTATAAAGCTATTGTCCTCCCAACCCTGCTATATGCCTGTGAGACGTGGACTGTCTACAGACGTCACATGCAGAACGTTTCCATCAGCGCTGCCTCCGGAAAATCCTGCAAATCTCCTGGGAAGACAAGCGGACAAACGTCAGTGTGCTGGAAGAAGCAAAGACCACCAGCATTGAAGCGATAGTCCTCCAACATAAACTCCGCTGGGCTGGCCACATTGTCCGGATGCCTGACCACCGTCTCCCAAAGCAGTTGCTCTACTCCGAACTTAAGAACGGAAAACGGAATATTGGTGGACAGGAAAAGAGATTTAAAGATGGGCTCAAAGCCAACCTTAAAAACTCTGGCATAGACACTGAGAACTGGGAAGCCCTGGCCCTTGAGCGCTCCAGCTGGAGGACAGCTGTGACCAGCAGTGCTGCAGAATTTGAGGAGGCACGAGTGGAGGGTGAAAGAGAGAAACGTGCCAGGAGGAAGGCACGTCAAGCCAACCCCGACCGAGACCGCCTTCCACCTGGAAACCAATGCCCTCACTGCGGAAGAAGATGCAGAGCAAGAATAGGGCTCCACAGCCACATACGGACCCACAAGGAAATCCATAATGGAAGACCATCTTACTTGTCCAACGAGGGATCGCCTAAGTAAGTAAGTAAGTACCACAATTCAAGAGAGATATTGACAAGCTGGAATGTGTCCAGAGGAGGGCGACTCAAATGATCAAGGGTCTGGAGAACAAGCCCTATGAGGAGCGGCTTAAGGAGCTGGGCATGTTTAGACTGAAGAAGAGAAGACTGAGAGGAGACATGATAGTCATGTATAAATATGTGAGAGGAAGCCACAGGGAGGAAGGAGCAAGCTTGTTTTCTGCTTCCTTGGAGACTAGGACACAATGGAACAATGGTTTCCCACTACAAGAGAGGAGATTCCATTTGAACATGAGGAAGAACTTCCTGACTGTGAGAGCCGTTCAGCAGTGGAACTCTCTGCCCCGGAGTGTGGTGAAGGCTCCTTCTTTGGAAGCTTTTAAACAGAGGCTGGATGACCATCTGTCAGGGGTGCTTTGAATGCAATATTCCTGCTTCTTGGCAGAATGGGGTTGGACTGGATGGCCCAGGAGGTCTCTTCCAACTCTTTGATTCTATGATTCTATGGAGGAGCCACAGGATGTTTAGAAGTTTGTTAGGGCACCTGATTTCTTGGACCATGGTCCAGAGAGTGCTGCGGTTCACTGTTTCGAATGCCTTTGCAAGGCCAATGAATGCCATGTACAGATTGTATTTCCTTTACAATTAATGTGTTACACTGTATTTGAAAGGTTATTGTCCTTAACAGGCAAGATCTCTATGCCAAGAATGGTTTGTAGGGCTTTCAAATGGGGGGGGGGGGGTGGAGATCTAGAAAACGGTCCTTTTCCCGACCCTGACCCTCTCCCTGCCTTATCCACGCATTGCACTTCGCCTATGGATCTAACTCATGCCAATTAGCAAAGCCACGTGCAGCCATTATTTAAGGGGGAAGGATTTCATGGCCGGAATCGAAGGATTTCATGGATGGAATCACTAGGTTCTTATGGGTCTTTTCGGGCTATAGGGCCATGGTCTAGAGGCATTCTCTCCTGACGTTTCGCCTGCATCTATGGCAAGCATCCTCAGAGGGAGTGAGGTCTGTGGGAACTAGGAAAAAGGGTTTATATATCTGTGGAATGACCAGGGTGGGACAAAGGACTCTTCTCTGCTGGAGCTAGGTGTGAATGTTGCAAGTCTGACTTGGCCACGGTAGTCCACGCTCTGGTTACATCCCGTTTAGACTACTGCAATGCTCTCTACGTGGGGTTGCCTTTGAAGATGGCCCGGAAGCTCCAACTGGTCCAATGTGTGGCAGCCATGATTCTAACAGGAGCGGGGTGCAGGGAGCATACAACCCCCCTGCTGTACTAGTTCCACTGGCTGCCGATCTGCTACCGGGCTCAATTCAAGGTGCTGGCTTTGGCCTATAAAGCCCTAAACGGTTCCGGCCCAAGATACCTATCCGACCGCCTCTCGGCGTATGAGCCCACGAGGATTTTGAGATCGTCCGGGGAGGCCCTGCTCTCGATCCCGCCTGCGTCACAGGCACGGCTGGCGGGGACAAGAGATAGGGCCTTCTCGGTGGTGGCTCCTCGGCTGTGGAACACCCTTCCCGTGGACATCAGGCTAGCTCCCTCCCTGATGATATTCCACAGGAAGCTAAAGACCTGGCTGTTTAAGAAGGCATTTGAATGAAGTGCAATGACTGGTAATTTGACCATAGGAATGGAACAACGGAAACGATATCGGATTGTGGGATTGACGATGAGACGACTCGGAATGGCTTTGTAGTAATGTTGATATTTTGATGAGATGTTTTCTGATAATGTGGAATTGTGGGTTATTTTACACTATGTTTTGTATTTTGCACCTGTTTTTCTATGTTGTACACCGCAATGAGTCGCCCTTGGGCTGAGAATTGCGGTATATAAGCGCAGTAAATAGATAAATAAGTAAATAACTGACCACCTTCATTAGCCTTTGAAGGCCTGGCTGAGCCTGGGGGAATCTTTTGTTGAGAGGTGTTAAGATGTGCCTGGTTGTTTCCTCTCTGCTGTTTTGCTGTTGTAATTTTAGATACACAAACTTAAATACAGGGTTAGTCAAAATGAATAGGCCAATAAGAATATTAATTGTACCCGAATTGGCCTATTCATTTTGACTAACCCTGTACACAAATTCCCGTATTTGCTTTTCCTGCGCGCGCTGCTCCTAGGCGAATTACGGCCCCCTGCTGGAATCTGGTCGAACCTTCACCCCGCGCGCGCCCTTCGCTTGACGGCAGCGCGGGCCAATCAAGGCCTTCCCTTCGCTTTACGGCGCCGCTTTGCGACGTTTCGCGACACCCGGAAGCACAAGGAGTCTCTCAGCTTACACCACCGGGCTTGTTTCTTTCTCTCTCTCCTTCTCTCTCTGTTTCGGTGTCTTTTCTCTTCAGGGAAGGAAAAGAAAGGAAAGAGGGAAGGCATGGACGTCGGGGAGCTGCTCAGCTACCAGGTGGGACCCCCATATTGGTATCGTAGGGTGGGATTATGTGGGGTTTCAGCATGAATGAGCTCTCTCTGTGTCTACAGCCAGGGCTTTGAGTGCGATTGTCCTCCTTCTTGGCAGAATGAGGATGGACTGGATGGCCCATGAGGTCTCTGCCAACTCTTGGGTTCTGTGATTCTATGAAAGAAAGGAGATTTCATCTGAACATTATTTATTTATTTATTCGCTGCATAAATAAATAAATAATGTTTATTTATGCACCCAAATACCTGGGAGTCACTTTGGACCGTGCTCTTACCTACAAGAAGCACTGCCTGAACATCAAGCAAAAAGTGGGTGCTAGAAACAATATCATACGAAAGCTGACTGGCACAACCTGGGGATCACAACCAGACACAGTGAAGACATCTGCCCTTGCGCTGTGCTACTCTGCTGCTGAGTATGCATGCCCAGTGTGGAACACATCTCACCACACTAAAACAGTGGACGTGGCTCTTAATGAGACATGCCGCGTTATCACGGGGTGTCTGCGCCCTACACCACTGGAGAAATTACACTGCTTAGCCGGTATTACACCACCTGACATCTGCCGGGAAGTAGCAGCCAATAGTGAAAGGACCAAGGCAGAGACATCTCCAGCTCATCCCCTGTTTGGGTATCAGCCAGCACGCCAACGACTTAGATCTAGACATAGTTTTCTAAGATCTACAGAGACACTCGCTGGAACACCCCAGCAAGCGAGAGTCCAAAAATGGCAGGCTCAAACCCAGCACCTCAACCAATGGCTGATACCAAATGAGAGACTCCCTCCTGGGCACACAGAAGACTGGGCGACTTGGAAGGCATTGAACAGACTGCGCTCTGGCACCACGAGATGCAGAGCCAACCTTCAGAAATGGGGCTACAAAGTAGAATCCTCGACATGCGAGTGTGGAGAAGAACAAACCACTGACCACCTGCTGCAATGCAACCTGAGCCCTGCCACATGCACAATGGAGGACCTTCTTGCAGCAACACCGGAAGCACTCCAAGTGGCCAGATACTGGTCAAAGGACATTTAACCAGCTACCAAACTCACAAGTTGTGTATTTTTCTGTTTGTTTGCTTTGTTCTGTTAGACTGGTTGTTCTGACACGACAAATAAAATTTGCTGCATTTGTTAACCGCCGTTCTCAGCCCTAGGGCGACTCACGGCGGTGTACAACATATAAAAGACAATTTACAATAAAGCAATAACGAAAAATCAACATATCACTAATACACAATAATATAATTACACTAAAATAATCCGCTCCGTCTCATCATAGAATCATAACCAATCTCGTAATCCATATTCCGTTCCAGTTGTCATTACCAATTAATGTAGCACTCAGTTAAATGCCTTCTCAAATAGCCATGTCTTCAGGCTCTTACGGAAAGACATAAGGGAGGGCGCCTGTCTGATGTCAACAGGGAGGGTGTTCCACAGCCGGGGGGCCACCACCGAGAAGGCCCTCTCTCTCGTCCCCGCCAAACGTGCCTGTGAAGCAGGCGGGATCGAGAGAAGGGCCTCCCCAGACGATCTCAAGGCCCTCGTGGGCTCATAGGCCGAGATGCGGTCCGAAAGGTATTTTGGGCCAGAACCGTTTAGGGCTTTGTAGGATAACACCAGCACCTTAAATTGGGCCCGGTAGCAGATCGGCAGCCAGTGGAGCTGGAACAACAAGGGCGTAGTATGCTCCCTGCGTCCCGCTCCTGTTAGTAACATGGCTGCCGCGTGCTGGACTAGCTGAAGCTTCCGGGCCTTCTTCAAGGGCAGCCCCACGTAGAGAGCGTTGCAGTAGTCAAGGTGGGATGTGACCAGAGCGTGTACCACCGTGGCCAAGTCAGACTTCCCGAGGTATGGGCGCAGCTGGCGCACATGAGGAAGAACTGACTGTGAGAGCCGTTCAGCAGTGGAACTCTCTGCCCCGGAGTGTGGTGGAGGCTCCTCCTTTGGAAGCTTTGAAACAGAGGCTTGTCTTGCGTTAGCATGAGTAGCATGCAGATTGACTCTAGCCCAGTTAACTGTGTGTGTGATGAAATTACTCATAAAAGAAAAACACACGAGACTTCGGCTTAAAGTAGAAAAGAAAATATTGTAGTATTGGCAGCATACAAAAACAAAGTAGCAGGATTCCTGTTTCCACAAAAGTAACATGAAACAATATCTTCTGAGAGATATCACTACTCAGCTGGGATAAGCAGGAATCCTTGTCCTCTTCTCATGGCTGTGTCTTCGCAGGACATCTGCAGCATAGTCCCCGGCTTACACAAAGCAGAACGGCACAGAGGCATAGATGCACAATAGCATAAAGGCACAATGGCAAAGAACTAAACACACAGTAGCTATCTTTATACACATGAAAATAACACTCTCAATTAACTCTTCAATCAACTGAAACAGCTGTAGCACAAACAGCCTTGAACCTTAAAACAACTTAAAGTTATAGCACAAACAACATTGATCCTTACAACAACTTAGATAAAGTACGTTGCAATCTCTTAGTAGCAACAAGGCTGGGTGGCCATCTGTCAGGGGGGATTTGAATGCAATATCCCTGCTTCTTGGCAGAATGGGGTTGGACTGGAGGGCCCATGAGGTCTAGGATTCTATGATCTGTTGTTGTTGTTCATTATTTTTAAAATTTTAACTACTACATTTGGCCCAGCCATTGGTTTTTAAATGTTATTGTGTTATTGTCGATGTTTACTGCCTATTTTTTTTGTTTATGAGCTTTATTTTATTGTTTTGTATTACTGCTGTTGTTGTTTTTTGGTGATGTATTGTGAGCTCAGCCTCATGTAAGCCGCACAGAGTCCCTTGGGGAGTTGTTGTTGTTGTTCATTCGTTCAGTCGTCTCCGACTCTTCGTGACCTCATGAACCAGCCCACACCAGAGCTCCTTGCCGTCTGTCACCACCCCCAGCTCCTTCAGGGTCAGTCCAGTGACTTCAAGGATGCCATCCATCCACCTTGCCCTTGGTCGGCCCCTCTTCCTTTTGCCTTCCACTTTCCCCAGCATCATTGTCTTCTCTAGGCTTTGCTGTCTCCTCATGATGTGGCCAAAGGACTTCCACTTTGTCTCTACTCTCCTTCCCTCCAGTGAGCAGTCGGGCTTTATCTATCTATCTATCTATCTATCTATCTATCTATCTATCTATCTATCTATATATATATAACTAAATGGACCAGTACAACCCTTGGGGAGACTTATTATTTATTTCGTGTACTTCTACCCCGCCCTTCTCAACCCCCGAGGGGGGACTCAGAGCGGCTTACAAAAAGGCACAATTCGATTCCTACACAATAATACAAATAAACGTGTAAAACAGCAATTAAAACAATTAAGACAGTTAAAACAATCAATATATATCACAGTCAATAAACCAATCCCAAGCTCAGCGTTCGCCAACTCAGAGTCCATATTTCGTTCTACATTATCTATTCCTATCAGTCGTCGTAGTCCTTTATTCATCTGCCAGATTGTCCAAACGCATGGTCCCAAATCCATGTTTTTAATTTCCTTCTAAAGGAAAGGAGGGATGTCGCTGATCTAATTTCCCCAGGGAGATGGTAGCGGGGTACAAATAAAGGTCTTTTAAAAATTATTATTATTCATTCAGTTGTTTCCAACTCTTCGTGACCTCATGGACCAGCCAAGGCCAGAGCTCCCTGTCAGCCATCACCACCCCCAGCTCCTTCAATGCCAAGCCAGTCCCTTCAAGGATGCCATCCACCCACCTTGCCCTTGGCCAGCCCCTTTTCCTTTTCCTTTCCATTCTTCTCAGCATCATTGTCTTCTCTAAGCTTTCCTTTCTTCTCATGATGTGGCCAAAGTACTTCCATCTTTGCCTCTACTAATCTTCCCTCCAATGAGCATAGAATCATAGAATAATAGAGTTGGAAAAGACCTCATGGGCCACCCAGTCCAAACCCATTCTGCCAAGAAGCAGGAAAATTGCATTCAAAGCACCCCTGACAGATGGCCATCAAGCTTCTGCTTAAAAGCTTCCAAAGAAGGAGCCTCCACCACACTCCGGGGCAGATGGTTCCACTGCTGAATGGCTCTCATAGTCAGGAAGTTCTTCCTCATGTTCAGATGGAATCTCTTTTCTTGTAGTTTGAAGCCATTGTTCCATTGCGTCCTAGTCTCCAGGGAAGCAGAAAGGAAGCTTGCTCCTCCTCCCTGTGGCTTCCTCTCACATATTTATACATGGCTCTCATCATGTCTCCTCTCAGCCTTCTCTTCTTCAGGCTAAACATGCCAAGGATGATGGTCCTCCAAGTGTAGTATTCTGGCGGTGGGTCCGTAGGTGACTGTGGAGCCAGATTCTTGATCTGCACCTTCTCCCACTGTCCATGTCTCACAGGCGTATAGCAGGATTAGGAGGACAATAGTGTTATAGACAAGCACCTTGGTATCCCTACGGATGTCCCGGTCCTCAAACACTCTCTGCTTCATTCGGGAAAATGCTGCACTCGCAGAGCTCTGGCGGGGTTGCATTTCAGTGTCAATGTTGAATTTGGTGGAGAGGTGGCTGCCAAGGTAGCGGAAATGGTCAACATTTTCTAATGTGACACCATTAAGCTGTTTTTCTGGCATTGGAGAGGGATTGGCCGGTGACTGCTGGAAGAGCACTTTGGTTTTCTTGATGTTAAATGACAGGCCGAGCTTCTCGTATGCTTCCGCAAAGGTGTTTAGAGTGGCTTGTAGATCTTCTTCTGAATGCGCACAGACAACATTGTCATCAGCATACTGGAGTTCTATAACAGATGTTGTTGTAACCTTGGTTTGGCTTTCAGCCTGCTGAGGTTAAACAGCTTGCCATCTGTCCGATAGATGATTTCCACTCCGCTGGGAAGCTTCCCATCAACAAGGTGCAATATCATAACAATGAAAATGGAAAATAAAGTTGGGGCAATAACACATCCCTGTTTGACATCTGATTCCACCTTAAATGGGTCACTTTGGGAGCCATTGCTGTTCAAGGCTGTTGTCATCATGGAGGAGCCAGAGGCTGTTCAGAAATTTGAATTGAATTGGAATTGCAGAAAAAGATATTAGGAAAACATTCCTGACAGGTAGAGTGGCAGTGGATTAGGTTGCTGCTCTGGAGTCCAGTGGAGTCTCTTTCTCTCTCTGTATGTGTGTTAAGCATCTGCTGTAAGTGTTCTAGTTGTATTTGCCTGTATGGTAGAATGGGTTTGGACTGGGTGGCCTTTGGGGTTTCTTCTAACTCTAAGGTCCTGTAATGATGATGGTGTCTATTCAAATCTCCAATGTCAGGAGTAGCAAAATATGTAGGTTAGGTTTTGCACCTTTTGCTCACTTGTACTCCAGTGAAATGTGATTGGTAGGCTGGGAAATGAGTGGTTTAGTGCACTACTTCTTAAACTGTAGGTCCCAACCCCAAATAGGGTCTTCTTAGCTCAGTGCTGGGGATACAAAAAATTGGTAACAGTAAAAGGCTCCTGAGCACCATCCATTTGCAGAAATCTGTTAGCAATAACCTGCAGTGATTACAGCGGACTATGCAGAAATCACTTCATCTGTACTCCACAAACTGGGAAATCAGCCTATTTAGTAGCCTTTGCAAATGTTGATTTATTACACTACTAGCTGTACCCATCACGCGTTGCTGTGACTAACCTTCCCTCCCTTTTTCTGGATCCATCGCAGTCTCTTTTCAAGCCTGGTCACGGTACCGAGAAGGCTTTGGTCGCCTTAGTGGATGACCTCAGCAGAGAACTTGACAGTGAGAGTGTGTCCTTGTTGGTTCTCCTGGACATCTTAGCGGCTTTTGATACCATCAATCATGGTATCCTTCTGGGGTGGCTCTCCGAAATGGGTCTTGGAGGTACTGCATTGCAGTGGCTCCATTCCTTTCTGGAGGGCCATACCCAGTTGGTGAAACTGGGGGATACCTGCTTGGACCCCTGGCCTTTGACCTTTGGAGTCTCGCAAGGTTTTATTCTTTCCCCTATGCTTTTCAATATCTACATGAAACCACTGGGTGAGGTCAACCGGAATTTTGGAGTTTGTTGCCATCTTTACGCAGATGACACACAACTCTATTACTCCTTTCCACCAAAATCCAAGGAAGCCCCTCAGGTCCTGGACCTCTGCCTGGCTGCTGTGATGGGCTGGATGAGGGCTAACAAGCTGAAATTGAATCCTGACAAGACAGAGGTCCTCCAGGTCAGTCGCTTGGCCGAACGGGGTATAGGGTGGCAACCTGTGTTTGACAGGATTACACTCCCCCTTAAGACATAGGTCTGCAGTTTGGGGGTCCTCTTGGACTCAGTGCTGATGCTCAGGTGTTGGCGGTGGCTGGGAGGGCCTTGGCACAGTTAAGGCTTGTGCGTCAGCTGCGACCGTACCTCGAGAAGTCTGAATTGACCATGGTGGTCCATGCCTTAGTTACCTCAAGATTGTACTACTGTAATGCACTCTACGTAGGGCTGCCCTTGAAGACGGTTCGGAAACTACAACTGGTGCAAAGGTCGGCAGCCAGATTGTTAACTGGACCAAGTTACAAGGAGCGGTCAACCCTCCTGTTTAAACAGCTCCACTGGCTACTGATAAGTTTCCAGTCCCAATTCAAGGTGTAGGTTATTACCTATAAAGCTCTAAACGGTTCAGGACCTGCCTATCTGCGCGACCGCCTCCTCCCCTATGAGCCCATGCAAACCTTAAGATCTTCTGGGGATGCTCTTCTCTCACTCCCGCCCTCGTCTCAAGCGCGGCTGGTGGGGACGAGAGAAAGGGCCTTTTTCGGTGGTGGCCCCTCATATCTGGAACTCCCTCCCCAGGGAGATTAGACTGGCACCCTCCCTAGCCACATTCCACAAGGAATTAAAGATGTGGATGTTTCATCATGCTTTCAGCTGACAACTCTTAGGACATACGACTTGTATCGTGACCTGAATCATGATTCAACCTGAATTCTATATTACATTACTATTCAGATTTTTAAGTTAACCTGAATTGACTCTGATCCTGTTGAATTGCTCTGTTTTCATGCTATTTCCTATGCTATTTTTATGTTTCCATCCACCCTATTTCCATCAACCAATTATCTTTTGATCAGCTCGTATATTGGCCTTCTCCCCCCTTTCAAAATTAGTCTCTTATTGCTTGATGCTTGTCTATTATTGTTATGCTGTTTTATGCTTTTTAAATTGTAATTTGTTATTGCTCTGCTTTTAATTGAATGTTGCCTGCAATCCAGGAATAGGAAATTGGAAATATGCAGGGATTAGGATGCTCTCAAAGAAATCCAAGGAGAAGAAAGCTTGCAGCTTGGAAGCAGTGCATTTGGATCATCCTCCTCTCCTAAAAGGCCTGGTCTAGGGGATGCTGGGAGCTGTAGTCCAAAAGAGAGTGTGGATATGCTATTGTGTGTTTTGTTTGCTAGGGAGAGTCGTTTTTGCGCATGCGCTGTATCATCTTTTTGCTTTTTTGGCTTTTTAAGTCTCTTCTGCTGTGTTTTTTAGTGTTTTTATGAGTGATGGTCACTTGTTGGCCTGATAGGTGTATTGTGTCCAAATTTCATATCAATTAATCCAGTGGTTTTTGAGTTATGTTAATCCCACAAACGAACATTACATTTTTATTTATATAGATATTAGCTGTCCCCTGTCACGCGTTGCTGTGGCCCAGTCTGTGTAAATGTGTTTTGAGTGTGTATATATTTGTGTGTATGTGTATATATGTGTGTTTGCGTATATATGTGTGGTTTTAAGCATGCATTGTAATGTTTTTTTTTTGCTTTTTCAGTCTCTTTTGCTGTGTTTTTAGTGTTTTATGAGTGATGGTCACTTGTTGGCCTGAGAGATGTATTGTGTCCAAATTTTGTGTCAATTCATCCAGTGGTTTTTGAGTTATGTTAATCCCACAAACAAACATTACATTTTTATTTATATAGACTAGCCGTCCCCTGCCACGTGTTGCTGTGGCCCAGTCTGGTGATCTGGAAAATAAAGTAATTAGAAAGTGTTGGTTTTTAATATATGTAATTTCTTTATTGTTGTGGGTAAACAGTATTTCTTGCTGTTTCTTTGTCAGTGTTGATGTGGGGGTTGTCTGATTTCCCACTCTGGAACATGCAACATATAATTGTCCTTCTTTAGGGGTCCCTTTAAATCTATGATACTATGTATGGGAATCATGTTGTTGTTGTTCATTCGTTCAGTCGTCTCCGACTCTTTGTGACCTCATGGACCAGCCCACGCCAGAGCTCCCTGTCGGCTGTCACCACCCCCAGCTCCTTCAAGGTCAGTCCAGTCACTTCAAGGATGCCATCCATCCATCTTGCCCTTGGTTGGCCCCTCTTCCTTTTGCCTTCCACTTTCCCCAGCATCATTCCCTTCTCTAGGCTTGGCTGTCTCCTCATGATGTGGCCAAAGGACTTCCACTTTGTCTCTAGTCTCCTTCCCTCCAGTGAGCAGTCGGGCTTTCTTTCCTGGAGGATGGACTGGTTGGATCTTCTTGTGGTCCAAGGCACTCTCAGAACTTTCCTCCAACACCACAGCTCAAAAGCATCTCTCTTCCTTCGCTCAGCCTTCCCTAAGATCCAGCTCTTACATCTGTAGGTGGGAATCATGTATATCTAGCTATATCTACTAGGCCTGGGTAACAACGCAAAAATTTGTTTCTAAAATCGATTTGTAATTGGGGTGTTTTTTTGTTTCGATATTTAAAATAATTACAAATTTTTCCAAAAAAAAAGTTCGGTATTTACGAAATTTCGTAAATATTTACAAAACATTTTGTAAAGATGGCACCCTTTTTTTTCAATATTTTTAAAATATTTTTTAAATTTAATTATTAATTTAGTAGAATAGGGAGGAGAAATTATTATTGAGGGAAGGCAGGCACTCACTCTGGCGGGCCCTCTCGCTCGCCGCTCGCTCGCCGCTCGCCCTCTCGCCCTCTCGCTAGGATGAGTTCCTTCCAGGAGGGGCTCTTTTTCCCAGGCTGCCAAACTACAACTCCCAGGATGCTACAGCATTGAGCCAATGAAAGAAAGAGAAGGAGACCTCCCTCTCGCCCTCTCACTCGCCCTCTCGCTCGCCCTCGCCCTCTCGCTCGCCCTCGCCCTCTCGCTCGCCGCTCGCCCTCTTGCTCGCCCTCTCGCTTGCTCAGCCGGCGCCGAGAGAGGAGAGCTCCCAGCAAGCCAGGCGGCCATCTTACGTATTTCCGAAATGGACGGAAATACAAAAAATTTTGGCGCCTGCCGTTTCGATATTTAAAAACACTTCCAGGTTTAAAAATAAGTTTTGTAATCGTTTCGTAATTCAAAAAATAATGAATTTTTTAACGAATTACGAATTAACGAAACGAATTGACCAGCCCTAATATCTATGGCTGGATGGCTGTTTGTTGGGAGGGCTTTGATTACATTTTCTTGCCTTAGTGAAGAGAGTTGGACTGGATGGCCTTAAGTATTTTCTGTTGGCCATGGGGGTTCTGTGTGGGGAGTTTGACCCAATTCTGTCCTTGGTGGGGTTCAGAATGCCCTTTGATTGTAGGTGAACTATAAATCCCAGTAACTACAACTTCCAAATGTCATGGTCTATTTTCCCCAAACTCCACCTGTGTTCATATTTGGGCATATTGCGTATTCGTGCCAAGTTTGGTCCAGATCCTTCATTGTTGAGTCCACAGTGCTCAATCCAGGAACAGATTGAATATAACAGTGAGTTGTAAGTTAAGACACCACTCTATGTGGGAAGATTGTGTTGAACTAAAGTCTGCAAGGAGCAGAGATTGGCATGAGCCAGGAATGTGATGGAATGTGTCCAGAGGAGGGCAACTAAAATGATCGAGAGTCTGGAGAACAAGCCCTATGAGGAGCAGCTTAAGGAGCTGGGCATGTTTAGCCTGAAGAGAAGCTGGGCATGTTTAGCCTTGGAGAAGGCTGAGAGGAGATATGATAGCCATGTACAAATATGTGAGAGGAAGCCACAGGGAGGAGGGAGCAAGCTTGTTTTCTGCTTCCCTGGAGACTAGGACGCAAGGGAACAATGGCTTCAAACTACAAGAGAGGAGATTCCATCTGAACATGAGGAAGAACTTCCTGACTCTGAGAACCGTTCAGCAGTGGAACTCTCTGCCCCGGAGTGTGGTGGAGGCTCCTTCTTTGGAAGCTTTTAAGCAGAGGCTGGATGGCCATCTGTCAGGGGTGATTTGAATGCAATATTCCTGCTTCTTGGCAGAATAGGGTTGGACTGGATGGCCCATGAGGTCTCTTCCAACTCTTTGATTCTATGATTCTATGATTTACCCACAGATCACAGCATAATCCATAATTTTGGCCCCAAAATTTTCCCTCAACTTCAGTGTCTGATTGACTTATACCTGAGTTCATTCTGTAGTTCCAACCGGAGCAGACCCTTCGAATCATTGGCATTTTTCTGTGTGTTGACGCACTGTTTATCAATAGCTATTGAGGTTGAGCAGCAGAGTTTAGACCATTATGAAATTATCAATTGCAATAAAAATTAAACATAACGATTTGAATGAACAGCAAATCTAGTTTTTGATAAAGTGTAATTAAATGCAGAGCAGCATCCTGTTAAAAGCGTTTGCTTTACAAAAACATTCACTTCTCGAAGGCTTTTCAGAATAAACACCGCCCTCGCCATTTTTCTCAATCAACTCCTCACGCTTCCTTTCAATTCTGCGTCAAGCTATTTTGAGAATTGATTTCCGTGTCCTGTTCTGGTTGAGTTTTGTTCTTTGCTTTCTAATAAACACTGCACCTTGATGCTGTTCTTCCTGAATAGAAAGAAAAGTGACGCTGTCACTGCCCTGATAGCATCGCGCTCAAATTGAATTGCTTACTGTATTTTTCCTATTGATTTGTACTTCTTTGTACTTGAAACACGGGTGGCACAAGGCAGAGCGTTGGTGCGCAATGGTTGATTGTCTCATATTTGGAGCTGTTTGGGTAATAAGCTTTCTATCACACAGAGGCTGTTTGGAAGGGGGGGGCTCTTAGCTGATGTCGGTTTCACAGGTAATGGAGCGAAATTATATAGCATCGGCTATGGCCCTTGAGTCCTTTTCTCATGAAATTCTCGACTGATAGGATGTGTATTTGCAAGTACGTGTGGGTTTGACTAGGGCTCGAATCCTAGCTGGCCTTGGGACCCCACTGGTTGCTCTTGGGCCAGTCACACTCTTTCAGCCTCAAAGAAAGGCAAAGACACTCTTCCTGAACAAATCTTTCCAAGAACCCCTCATCAGAGGTTCACCTTTGGGCCACCATAAGGTGCCTGTGCTGGTACAACTGTACCAGAAGCTCCCACTTTATTTGCCTTGTATTAAGTGTTTGTTTGCAGCCCAAGGCTTGGGATTTTGCAGAAGGGTGGTTTCCTGTTAAAGTTTGCAGTTATAGGGCAGGTCCCCTGTCCATCATCGTTAAGTTTGGTTCCGCCCCCTGTTCAGGACAATTGAGAAGGGAAGGGAGCCATTTTCAGTCAGTCTCAGCAAGGAAAGTCAATGTACAGGACGTATACAGACTTCTCCTGTACAAAGGCTTCAACCCTTAAGACTTAAGACCAAAAGGATTCCCAAAGATTCCCAGGAAAACAGCCCTAAAGCTCTGAGGAATTTTGGAGGGAAAAACAGCTTTGAACATCTAAGAATTCCAGCTGAAGTGACTACAGGCCTACTGGTAGGTCCACTCGGTGCTTTGAGACGCAGTTCAACCCGGTAGTGGCACCCATATCAGTTAGGTTTAGGTTCACAGTTAGCCTGGGAGAAGTTTGGAAAGGGATTTTCCTTTAGAGTAAAGTAACAGTAACAGTTAGAAGCCACCAGTTGCACAAAAGCCTGGAAGCATTTGTTTAACCTTTTGAAGACAAAAAAAGTTTCTGTTGATTGTTCATCAATAAAGGCATTGTTATATTTCACAAGCCCTCTAAAGACTGTTTATGGTGAAAATCCTTAAGAATTTCTCTTTGGGCCGCCTGGCTTCCCACTGGGCTAAAGTTGTTTTAATTGCTGTTTTAAAAGCAATTCATTTCAAGCCCAGCATGTGACAGAACAGTGCCTGAAGATATGGTATCTATTGAGCTATAGCAAACCCTCAACATTTTGCTGGGATTAGGGTCACAGACCCCACAAAAGTGGAAAATCCACAAATAGATCATTTTTCTAGGAATCTGTAGGTCCTCCAGTGTGATTCTGTGGACATCTCCCATTGAATATTGATCCTAGGGGCACTCTGGAGGACCTAGAACAGGGGTCTCAAACTTTTTCAGCTGCTGAGCCCTTTTTAAAGCAAAAGTTTCTCATGGAGGCTCAATAAATGTGTGTGTATACCTATAATAATAATAATATAATAGTAAAACTTTATTTATACCCCGCCACCATCTCCTCAAGGGACTCGGAGCCGATTACATGAGGCCAAGCTCAACAGTACATCAATAAACAAAAGCAATAAACAAAAACAATAAATACAATACAATTAATATAAATCATATATAAACAATAACCAATAAATAGTAACACAAAAGGATTTAAAAACCTATGGCCAGGCCGAATGTAATAGTTTAAGATTAAAAAATAAATGCTGGGCATGAACAAAGGTAGGATATATCTGGTAGGAGTGAAGGGAGCGCAATCCAACGAATAGTTAAAGTGCTTCTGAGGACATTTTGCTGGGAAATGTTTCCTTTATTCAGGGAAGGCACACTGGAACAGCCACGTTTTCAGGCTCCTCTTAAGGACTGCCAATGTGGGGGCTTGCCTGATGTCCTTGGGAAGTGAGTTCCAGAGTCAGGGGGCCACCACTAAGAAGGCCCTCTCCCTCGTCCCCACCAATCATGCCTGCGATGGGGGCGGGAGTGAGTGCATGGCATCTCCAAATGATCAAAGAGTTTGTATGGGTTCGTACACAGAAATGTGGTCACCATAAGGTGCCTGAAGATATGGTATCTATTGAGCTATAGCAAACCTTCAACATTTTGCTAGGATTAGGGTCACAGAGCCCCAAAAAAGTGGAAAATCCACAAAGAAATCATTTTTCTAGAAATCTATAGGTCCTCCAGTGTGAATCTATGGACAGCTCCCATTAGATATTGATCCTAGGGGCACTCTGGAGGACCTAGTGCAGGGGTTCTCAAACTTTTTCAGCTGCTGAGCCCTTTTTAAAGCAAAAGTTTCTTGTGGAGGCCCAAGAAATATGTGTGTGTACCTATGAACCATCACAGAGATTAAGATCCTCCGGGGAGGCCCTGCTTTCCGTCCCACCATTGTCACAGGCGCGATGGGTGGGGACGAGATACAGGGCGTTATCGGTGATTGCTCCCCGGCTATGGAACTTCCTTCCTGGTGAGATCAGGTCAGCCCCCTTTCTCCTGTCCTTTAGAAGGATGGTAAAAACTTGGCTGTGGGACCAAGCTTTCAGGACAGGGCAATAAAGCAGCAATGGGAAAGATGACCAGGCCAATTAGATTTGACGTGGATGACTAGGACGGTTTTAAATGGTGTATTTTAATAGTGAGATAAATGTTTTTAATGTTTACGTATGCGTATATGAATTTGTGTCTCGGCATTGAATGTTGCCGTATACATGCTGTGCTCTGCACTGAGTCCCCTTTGGGGTGAGAAGAGGGGAATATAAATGTTTTAAATAAATAAATATTATATATATAGATGACCATTCAGCCTTTGTAATGATGATAATAATAGTAATAGGAGTGATTCCAGGGGCCATCCAGTCCAACCGCCTTCTGCTGTGCAGTCCAACCCATTTCTGCCTTTCTAAACCTTACCTGAGCATCGACCTTCATGTTCTCTCTCCCTTCACTCTCCTGTAGATAGCAAGATATTCCTACAGAGACAACCAATATTTCTGGAGGAAACACTTTTCCAGGAATCTCTAGGTTCTCACCCGTGACTCTGTGGTCAAGTTCTACCAGAGGTTGATCAAAGAGACACATTGGACATTCCTGAACACATTTTCTCTTAAGGAGTCTTTAGATCATTTAGCATAATTCTGTGGTCAGTCCCTGATGGAAGTTGACCACAGATTTGCACTGAAGGGCTGCATTTCCTGGGAGGACATATTAATCAAGTCTGCAAAAGTTAAGTCTACAAAAGTGGAGGATCCAACTGTTTCTCTCTCTTTCTGCCAGGACTAAAATGCTGCCGCTTCCAACATGATTGCAAAGAAGTTTCAGCCAAAACACAATGAATTATACATATTAAAACACGTATTAAATTATTGATGCCGTTAAAAGCACAAATCATTTTAAAAGGAAGTTAAAGCTTCACACTAATAACAAATAGGGTTTAAAGTATTCAAAAGCCCAGCCCCTTTAAATAATTGATATTGTTCCTGAAATACATGCTGCAGTTTTGCACAAACAGCGGAAGAGAAGGAGGGGTGGACTAGAAACAGGACAATTGTAAGGCAGGAGGTGATTGAAGGTAGATGCACCACTCATTGTTTTCAAAAATAAGTCCCCAATCCTGAGCTCCATTCATCCTTTCTCCTTATTTTTCTCCCTTTCTCTTTGGTACTGCTGTTCCTTTTTCTTTTCCTTTTGACAGAAAAATTACTTTCTCTGCTTGGCTCTGCCTTGTTTATCTGATCCTGGAAGAGGAGGGAGACTTCTCCTCTTCATTTATTTAACTATTTCCATCCTGTCCTCTGTCATGGGATCTCAGAAATGCAGGTCATGATTGGAATCCTTGAATCATAGTGTTGAATCAATTCAGCCCCCTTTCACCAGGAAGGAAGACACAATCGAAGCAAAGATCCCACCTGCCATTTTTAAGCATTAAAAGGGTTATTTTATTCTGTTTCCAGACAGGTTGAATTAGGCATTTTACAGAGAAAGAAAGTAGACACACAAACTACATAGGTTACACAAACAAAAGGGGAAACAGTCCCATACACTCTTAACACTCATTCATAATTCATTCATTCTCCATGCATAGGTTACCGTCCCTTCTTCTATCTCCTGGAGAAGGGAACTGAACGTGGGCCTGATCACGTTCCTTGCAAATCTGGCATTTTGCTGGTATACCATCCCTCTTTGAGAAAGAGGCAGGTATACAGACCCTACTGTCTGCCACACTTTTGGAAAATAAGAAAGTCTCTTATATAGCGTATTTCTCACTGATGTTGTTTAGTGACTAACAAGTTGTTTTCCAGCTAAAACTTGCTGACTCCATTAGTTCCAGGCAGATGTTGTTTTCCTTTCTTAACAGATACTGGCTTTCCTTGGCATTTCTTTCCTTGGCATTTCTTAACAGATACAGGCATTGTTTGACTTCCTTAGCTTGAAGAATCATTGTCTTTGACTTTGTAAACATGCTGTTTTCCACCAAGAGTTAATCATTGTCTCTGGTCCTGTCAGCAGTTCATGTTTTTTTGCAGTTTTCCATGCTTCATTCTTCTTAGGATGGTGTTTTCAGTCTTCGTCAAATCCCATCAATCATTCAATTTCATTCAATACACACATCACACACCTAAACACTAGGAAGGTCCTCCTGACTTTAAGAGTTGTTCGAGACTGGAAAGCATTGTCTGGGAGTCTGATGGCATCTCCTTTTCTAGTGAAAGGGGCTTTGAGTGAAATTAGCGATAGCTAAGCTCTAGTTTCTGCCAACCTAGCAGTTCGAAAACATGCAAATGTGAGTAGATCAATAGGTACCGCTCCAGTGGGAAGGTAACGGCGCTCCATGCAGTCATGCCGGCCACATGACCTTGGAGGTGTCTACGGACAACGCTGGCTCTTCGGCTTAGAAATGGAGATGAGCACCACACCCCAGAGTCAGACATGACTGGACTTAATGTCAGGGGACTAACTTTACCTTTTAAGCTTTAGCAACAAAGTAAAGGATAAATGTACCCTTCCTTGCCGGTGCAAGATTAGCAAGCTTACATAGGAAATAGGTTTGCGGTGAAGCGCAGGAAAGAACAAATTGTGGTTTTGACAAAGGTTCAGATGACCAGGTGCAAGAAAATGCTGATAATCAACAAGTTGGAGAGAGGGGGTGTTGGAAAAGAGTAAAAGGTCAAGCTATCAAAGGTACTTTCCATTTTGCTTTGTTTACTTGAAGGGTATAAAGATTTGGAGAAATCAAGGACGGGTGCTGCAGTCATTCGCAAACATTGGTGCCTGTGTGCACTTAACGTGGCTGTCCGACTTCTTTATGAAGAAACTAAAATAAACCTTTTTTTTAATCCTTTTTTGGGACTGTCTCCTTCCTTACGTGCTCCCGTGACACAGACCTAAGAATACCCGATTTAGGGTCTCTAACACTAGAAGTTCATAAGCATTGGCTGGATGGCTGTCAATTAAGAAAACTTGGGTCATGTCTTCCTTTGTAGCAAAACGGTGTTGGACTCGATGGCCCTTGGGGTCTTTTCCAACTCTGTGATCCTATGATTCTACACATCATGGCACACCAAGAGCATGGATGTCATGGTCCCTAGCGTCACAGAGCTGGAGGAGCCCCCAAGGGCCATCCAATCCAGCCCCTTCTGCCGTGAAGGAGGATAAAATCAAACCACTCCAGATAGATGTCCAGTCAGCTTCTGCTTAAAGAGCTCCAGAGAAGAAAGAAGACTCCACTGGACTCCAAATTTGCTGACACAGCTCTTACTGCCAAAAAGATCTTCCAATTTTTAGGAGGAATCTCTTTTCCTGTAATTTGAGTCCATGGCTCAATTGCATCTTAGTCTCAAAGCAGCAGAACACAACCTGCTTCCTTCTCAAGACACATCCTTTCACATATTTTGAAATAGCTGTCATGTCCCCTTTTCTCATCCCTCTCTTCTCCAAGCACCACATACCGAAGTTGCTCCTTAGAGGGATTAATAGTTTCCAGGCCTTTGACCATTTTGGTATCCTTTCTCTAGATACCTTCCGTCTTGTCCATCCTTGTCCAGAACTGGATATTGTCCAGAATTGTTATTCCAGGTGAGGGTGCAAAAGTATAATAGAGGCAAACTTTGGCTTCCCTCAATCTAGACACGATGCTCCTATTGATATAGTCTGGAACCATATTGGCTTTGAAAGCTGCTACTTCACACATGTAAATCCAAACTCCCCGTTAGACATTCCCCTTCATTTTTCTTTTAAGTGAGTTTTTGTTTTGTCCTTGAAAATTCAAAAATGAAGATATTCCCTATTATTATTATTCTACTTTATTAGTATCTTTTTGTTCCTAATTATTGCCTCTGAACCAAAAACCGCCGGAAAGTGGAAAGGTTTTGTGAAGTGGGAAAGTTGGCCCAGAAACCCAAAGCATTCTGTAGTTTCTAGTTGAAAAGAGAGAGAAAAAAAACTTTGAGAAACATAAAAGAGGGAATAAATCCCAATAAAATACATTTTTCCCCTGGAATGAGTGCAATGCTTCCAAAGACAAGGTTTTACTCACTCAGAATGCCAGGTGCCTTGCAGTATGAAGATTTGTATATAAGACAGTTGCCAAGATTAGAGAGCCATCATTCCTCTGCTTACCGGGGATGCATAAGACCCTTAAATCAGAGGCGCGTTTCTGTGCCTGGCAGGGGGCTCCCACTTCCGCACAAACCTCAAGGCTTCTGGAATTGAGAAAATGAAGGCACAGATTCATGGCTGCGCTCCATCAACACATCTGAGGAAATGGATGGTGATTCCAAGGAGGTTTGTGCTAGAATAAGTCTGACTGTCTCAAAGGAGCTGCGAGACTCCTCTTTTTCATCCCCCACTTCTTTTACATGTAGTCCTAGAGTTCAAAAGGATGCCCAGAGGGCATCTAGTCAACCCTCCTTCTGCTGGTGCAGGAGATCCACCCTTAAAACAGCCGCTGAATGATGTGCATTCAGCTTCTGTTGAAAGACCCCTTCCCATGGAAACCATCCAAACACTCTTACAATCAGTAAATTCTTCCTAGGATTTGATCACAATCTTCTTTGTGTTCAATGTATTGTGGACAATTTCAACAGAAAGGAGGAAACCATGAAAATGAACAAAATCTGGCTATCAGTATTAAAAAAAACTCTAAAATTACAACAGCAAAACAACAAACAAGGACATCTAATCACCTCTCAACAAAAGTTTGCTCTAGGCACTGCCAGGCAATCAAATGCTAATCAAGGTGGTCAGTTGAAACATTCACATCTAGCTCCAGCAGACAAGAGTCCTTTGTCTCACCCTGGTCATTCCACAGATATATAAACCCAATTTCCTAGTTCCAACAGACCTCACTACCTCTGAGGATGCTTGCCACAGATGCAGGCGAAACGTCAGGAGAGAATGCCTCTAGACCAAGGGTCCACAAACCTTTTAAACAGAGGGCCAGGTCACAGTCCCTCAAACTGTTGGAGGGCCAGATTATAATTTGAAAAAAATATGAATGAATTCCTATGCATGCTGCACATATCTTATTTGTAGTGTAAAAAGACTTAAAATCAATACAGTAATTAAAATGAGGAACAATGTTAACAAATATAAACTTATTAGTATTTCAATGGGAAATGTGGGCCTGCTTTTGGCTGATGAGATAGGATTGTTATTGTTGTTATGTGCTTTCAAGTCATTTCAGACTTAGGTTGACCCTGAGCAAGGGCCGGGTAAATGACCTTGGAGGGCCGCATCCGGCCCCCGGGCCTTAGTTTGAGGACCCCTGCTCTAGACCATAGCCATATAGCCCGAAAAAAACCTACAACACCCCAGCTTCTTTGTGTTGTTGAAGTCTTCCCTGGCTGGAATCACTGGGTTGCTGTGAGTTTTTCAGGCTGTATGGTCATGTTCCAGCAGCATTCTCCCCTGACATTTCACCTGCATCTGTGGCTGGAATCTTCAGAGGTTCTGTTGGCAGTGAAGCAAGTGGAGTAGATATATACCTGTGGAAGAATGTCCAGGGTAGAGGAAAGAAAGTACCCAAAGTCATAACGTTCAATTTTACACTGCCTGCTAATCCCTAACAATGTCATTTGACTTACAGACTTTACCCACCAGTCCTATCCTAGTGCACCGATTTGCCCACCCATGCCCAGAAATTGTTTATTATTTCAGGTTCACTGGTTGTTAGTTGATGGTGGTTCTCATATTTTGTTATGTTATATTGTTGTTTTATTCTGTTTTCTGCTATTGTTTTTATATTTTAGTCTGTAATATTGTAACCATGTTGTCTGGGCTAGTCCCTATGTAAGCCGCCCTGAGTCCTTCTGGTGAGATAATAATAAATAAAGTTGTTGTTGTTTTTGTTGTTATTATTATTAACACTTGTTTAAAGCACATGTTGCAGTCAGAAAACTTGAATAACATTGAGTAGCCCTGAAGGTAGGAAGTGAATCAGTGAGAGTATCTGCATAGAGTTGTTGTGTCAGCTCAGGTTCTCTCTCTTTAAAGATTTCAGCAGGGATCCCATCAGGTCTGCTGGCTTTGTTATTTTTTTGTTGGTTGATGGCATTGCTGACTTCTTCCAAACTAGGCAGTGCTTCAAGCTCATCCCTGGTTTGTTGCTGCAGGATTTGTGTGAGAGAGGTAATCTAGCTTCTGTTGCCTGGAGGCACCCTCTGTTTGGGATGTTTTAACTACCACTTAGTTGTTTGCTGTCTGAAATTTCCCTGTTTCTGAGTGGTACTCTTAATTTACTGTCATGATTCTGGTTTTTTTTTTTCCATACTGGTAGCCAGATTTTGTTCATTTTCATAGTTTCCTCCTTTCAGTTGAAATTGTCCACATGCTTGTGGCTTTCAGTGTCTTCTCTGTGTAGTCTGACATGATGGTTGCAAGAGTGGTCCATAATTTCTGTGTTCTCAAATAGTATTCTGTGTCCAGGTTGGTTCATCAAGTGCTCTGTTATAACTGACTTCTCTGGCTGAATTAGTCTGCTGTGCCTTTTGTGCTCTGTGATTTGCAATCTTGTCTGCTAGGGTTTGGTTCCAAGACACTGGATGCTCAAGTCTTGTTATACACAATGACATCTTCGTGTGTGTGTGTGTGTGTGTGTCAGGATCGACTTGAGAAACTGCAAGTTGTTTCTGGTGTGAGAAAATTGACTGCCTGCAAGGATGTTGCCCAGAGGATGCCTGTTTTTTTTTTTAAAAAAATATGTTTTATTGAATTTTCTGTGAGATAATTAAAAAAAAAGAGACAAGGGGGGAAGAGAAAGAGAAAAAAAGAAAAGAGAAAAAAAGAAGAAAAAAAACCCCCGGGTATGTAGTGCAGGGAAAGGAAAGGGAATTGGAGAGGGGGGGAGGCCGAAAGGGGAAGGGAAGTTGTAGCGAAAAAGAGCAAAAAATAAAATAATAGTTAATAGTTTTGTACGTTTTATCATCTTTATGGGAGGCTTCGATCATGTCACCATATGGGGAGCTGGAGCTGACAGAGGGAGCTCAACCCACTCTTCTCAGACTCAAACCTCTGACCTGTTGGTCATCAGTCCTGATGGCACAAGGGTTTAAACCATTGTGACACCGGGGCTCCAGTAACATCATAACATGGCAAAACTATTATTTGCTTGGCATGTTTCAGGATAAAATTATATTCTTGGATGGTTGGATCTATGGCTGAAGAATCCACGGATATGGAAAGCTGGTTGTATTTAACTTTTACCAGTCAGGAAGGAAAAGAGGTCTTTGCGCCCCTTGAAAGTGTGCAAATATGGGATATCACTTCATTGGCAACTTTTGGAAGCATCTCATATGAAAATGTGTCTTGTTTGTGGCTGGTGGGCTATGGCTTCTGCTGAAAATGGTTCCTGCTTCTTGGCAGGGGGTTGGATTGGCTGGCCCATGAGGTCTCTTCCAACTCACTGATGCTTTGATCCTTTGTTTGGAGAGACATTTTGTGTTGGCTGGGTCTCTGCCGGTTGCTCTCCCTTCCCTTGTAAATATAATCTCCACCGGGCAGCTGAATGCGGGCCTAATAAACTCAACTAATGTTTTTATAACAGTGTTCTGATCCATTTGTTCGCGCAGGGCCCGGAGTTTCGTGCTCCAGCAGACTTATTCTTCATCTGACAGTTTCAGTCGGAAGCCAGAAAGCAGTTAAAGCATTAGCCAGAGTCATTACGGAGGGAGCAAGCGTTCCTGCTTAAGGGAACTTCGGCTAGATTGATTTCCACAAAGCCTGGCAGTTTGGGAACGGCACCAGCGCAGCGCCTGCTTGTAGCTGTGATGTTGCTTGAGTTTGGACTCCCTGCTGGGAGAAAGACTTCTACAGACAATGGGGAGAGATTGGCTTCTGAAGTGGCAGCTGCAAACCTGGACATACCTCTCGGAGAACTGGACTTGGTGGCCATTGAAGACCCCAAGGGCATCCAGTCCAACCTCCTGCTTTTCAAGGAGACACTCCCAAGGCTTTCCCAGTAGATAGCCATTGTTGTTGTCATTTATTCATTCAGTCGCTTCTGACTCTTCGTGACCTCCTGGACCAGCCCATGCCAGAGCTCCCTGTCGGCCGTCACCACCCGCAAATCCTTCAGAGTCAAGCCAATCACTTCAAGGAGACCATCCATCCATCTTGCCCTTGGTTGGCCCCTCTTCCTTTTTCCTTCCATTTTCCCCAGCATCATTCTCTTCTCTACGCTTTCCTTTCTTCTCATGATGTGGCCAAAGAACTTCATCTTGGCCTCTAATATCCTTCCCTCCAGTTAGCAGTCAGGGTTTCTTTCCTGAAGTATATACTGGTTGGATATTCTCATGGTCCAAGGCACTCTCAGAATTTTCCTCCAGCACCTCAGTTCAAAAGCGCCTATCTTCCTTTGCTCATCCTTCCTTATGGTCCAGCTCTCACATCCATAGGTTACTATGGGGAATACCATTAAGCTCTGATTTAAAAGCTCCAGAGAACGAGACTTCCAGAAAGCATATTCCATTGTTCAACAGCCTTTATCATGAAGACTGGAATCACTGGAGTGCTGTGTGGTTTCTGGACTGTGTGGCTGTGTTATAGCAACATTTTCTCCTGACATTTTGCCTGCATCTGTGGCTGGCATCTTCAGAGAATCACTCTTTTAATGGTCTGTCTTACACTCTTTAAGAAATCAACTGGTTTCTTCTCAAATTGTTTAGAGACAATTGGGAGCTCTCATCATAGGTGGCGACAGGTGAGCCCTCTTTGTAGTACAATAGAGGTGAGGAAGGGGAAAAATATCACGGAGCTGCTTTCTCTTCCATCTTAGTTAGAAAGAAGGGAGGTTATTCCAAAAGGATACTGGTTTCAGGGGTAATGCAGGCACTGATGACACAGTTTCTCACAAACAGCCTCCTTGTAGTTCTTCCTGCTTTTTTTTTTTAGTGAGCATGGCCTTACAGATGGCCTCTTGAATGATCTGCTCCAGAATATTTCATGTTTTCAATGTCAGGCTGACTGGGTGGTCATAGAATCATAGAATCAAAGAGTTGGAAGAGACGTCATGGGCTATCATCCAGTCCAACCCCATTCTGCCAACAAGCAGGAATATTGCATTCAAATCGCCCCTAACAGATGGCCATCCAGCCCCTATTTAAAAGCTTCCAAAGAAGGAGCCTCCAGCACACTCCGGGGCAGAGAGTTCCACTGCTGAACGGCTCTCACAGGAAGTTCTTCCTCATGTTCAGATGGAATCTCCTCTCTTGTAGTTTGAAGCCATTGTTTTGTGTCCTAGTCTCCAGGGAAGCAGAAAACAAGCTTGCTCCCTCCTCCTCCCTGTGGCTTCCTCTCACATATTTATACATGGCTGTCCTATCTCCTCTCAGCCGTCTCTTCTTCGGGCTAAACATGCCCAGCTCCTTACGCCACTCCTCATAGGGCTTGTTCTCCAGACCCTTGATCATTTTAGTCGCCTTCCTCTGGACACATCCCAGCTTGTCAATATCTCTCTTCAATTGTGGTGCCCAGAATTGGACACAATATTCCAGGTGTGGTGTAACCAAAGAGGAATAGAGCATGGGGAGCATGACTTCCCTGGATCTAGACACTAGGCTCCTATTGATCTAGGTCATTGTTTGGGTCCTCTTTCTTCTTCTCTTTCTCCTTCCTTTTAGATTAACCAGATGTTCAATGTATTGTCGAAGGCTTTCATGGCTGGAATCACTAGGTTCTTGTGGGTTTTTTCAGGCTATATGGCCATCTTCTAGAGGCATTTTTCCTGACATTTCGCCTGCATCTATGGCAAGCATCCTCAGAGGTAGTGAGGTCTGTTGGCATTAGGACAATGGGTTTATATATCTGTGGAATGGCTGGGGTGGGGCACAGAGCTCTTCTCTGCTGAAGCTAGGTGTGAATGTTTCAACTGATCACCTTCATTAGCATTTGAAGGCCTGGCTGAACCTGGGAAAATGTTTTGTTGAGAGGTGTTAAGATGTGCCTGGTTGTTTCCTCTCTGCTGTGTTGCTGTTGTAATTTTAGAGTTTTTTAATACTGGTAGCCAGATTTTGTTCATTTTCATGGTCTCCGCCTTTATGTTGAAATTGTCCACATGCTTCTTGTGTATTTCAATGGCTTCTCTGTGTCGTCTGACATGGTGGTTGTGAGAGTGGTCCAGCATTTCTGTGTTCTCAAATAATCTGCTGTGTCCAGGCTGGTTCATCAGGTGCTCCGCTACGGCTGACCTCTCTGTTTGAAGGAGTCTGCAGTGCCTTTCATGTAACCAGATGTTCCTGTGCTGCCTCTTTACCTCTTTTGTGCTGCCTTTCCCCTCCTGCTTTCTCTGCTCCATCCTCTCCAAAAGTGGGACCTGATAACCTTTTGGGAGAGAGAAGACCGAGGCAAAGAAGGTGTTGAGTAACTCTGCTTTTTCTCTGTTCCCTGATTGCATTTTTCCATTGCAGCGGCCCTCCCATCTCCTTGTTCTTCCTTTTGCTATGGACATAAACACCCTGTTTATTTTTGTTGACCTTTAAAATGCGCATTTCAGCCCTAGCGTAATCCTGATCCCTTTGCGTCCTCTGCCTGCGTCAGGCCCTCTGCAGATTGCTGAGATGACAATGGACCCATCTGCGCCCATCTCTTTCCGCTGCCTCGCTTATTGTACGTCCCGCACTTTCTGCCAACTCTTCATCTTGCTTCTAATCCCAAGTGAAAACATTCATTTTTCTGCTGTCTTTATTTCCTCACTTTTCCCGGGCCTTGCTGTTATTTATGACCCTCTTATTTAATTCTAAGTATTTTTGATGCAATTTGCATGTGGCAGGAAAGACATTATAAAATGTAATGCTGCGCCGTATTTCACCGTCCTCGCTTGTTTCAGCAGCTCGTCTCGAAGAGAAGATTGATTTTGCTCATATTTTTCCCCTCCCGCTTTTGGAAATGAAAGGCTCCTGCAGTGAAAATCGGGGGCGGGGGCCGCGTGCATCTCTTTAGGCATATATCACGTCTCCTCTCCCCCTTTGCCCCCCTCCAATTTCTCAGCGAGATGATGCTTTTGCAAGTTAGGGTTGGCTTCTGGTGGGAGGAAGGTGAAGAAGAAGCTGTTTTATTTATTTGCTTATTTTAAAAGCATAGTGCGGATATTATTCAGTGGCAGAAGTTCCATATTTCCTCCACTTTCTGCGCCCGGAGAGGATTTTTGCACTTGTCTGCTCCATCTGCAGCTTTCAGTGAAACTGACAAAAGATTTTGGGGGGTTTTGTGGCAAGGCTGGGGATGTCACACCTTCCCAGAAATGCCAAAGGGGTTAGAAATAAACCAAAAATGGAAATAAGAAGTGCCCAGAAATCCACTTTTGGCTTTGAAATGGACATTTAAGTGTTCAAGAATACAGTGATCACCAATGGGGTGCCACACAAGGGGTTCTGTCTTGGGCCTTTCAGGGCTATTCAGTGTCTTTATCAGTGACTTGGATGATGGAATAGAAGGCGCCCTTATCAAATGTGCAGATGACCCCAAATTGGAAGGGACCTGCCTTGAAAATATTCCATGTGAAAGAGGTTTAGAAGTCTTAGCAGACCACAAGCTGAACCTAAGTCAACAGTGAGATGCTACAGCTTAAAAAGCCAGTGAAATTCTAGGTTGCATCAACAGGAGGATAGTGTCCAGATTGAGGGAAGTCATAGACCCATTCCCTTCTTCTTTGGTCAGGCCTCACCTGGATTAAGACTGTCTCCTGTTCTCGGTAAAGCAATTAAAAAAAGAGACAGATTAGACATTGGCTTTTTTTGCCGCCACATCACATTCCTGGCTCATGTTTAACTTGTTGTCCACGAGGACTCCAAGATCTTTTTCACAGGTCCTGCTCTCAAGCCAGTCCTCGTCCCCCATTCTGTCTCTTTGCATTTGGTTTTTCCTGCCAAAGTGGAGTATCTTGCATTTGTCCCTGTTGAACTTCATTTTGTTAGTTTTGGCCCATCATCTCTCTAATCTGTCAAGATCCCTTTGAGTCCTGCTCCTGTCCTCTGGAGTCTTGGCTCTCCCTCCCAATTTGGTCCCGTCTGCAAACTTGATGATCCTGCCTTCCATCCCTTCATCTAAGTCATTAATAAAGATGTTGAACAGGACCGG
This sequence comes from Anolis sagrei, assembly GCF_037176765.1. Lineage (NCBI taxonomy): Eukaryota > Metazoa > Chordata > Lepidosauria > Squamata > Anolidae > Anolis > Anolis sagrei. The sequence continues at coordinate 245,548,378 of NC_090024.1, read as the reverse complement.
GCCCAGGACGGAACCCTGCGGCACTCCACTTGTCACTTCTTTCCAGGATGAAGAGGAAGCACTGGTGAGCACCCTCTGGGTTCGTCCATTTAACCAATTACAGATCCACCTCACCGTAGTTTTGCCTCGCCCACATTGGACAAGTTTATTTGCCAGAAGGTCATGGGGGACCTTGCCGAAGGCCTTACTGAAATCCAGACACGCTCCATCCACGGCATTCCCTGCATCTATCCAGCTTGTAACTCTATGGCCAGACTTGGCTTGGCCATCATGCTTCTTCCTTCGGCACCAAATTCAGGAAACATAGCTACAGACACCACTCTTTCTACCCCGGTATTCATTCGGTGGCATTGCTTCTAGCTGCACCTGGTGGCTTGCAAAGAGTGGGAATGGCTATAAACTCTTTTTACCTGGTGGAACAAAGCCCTTGCAGATGGCCTAAACTGATGGTGATTAAATATAGCTGTAGCTGCTGCAAGGTTCCTGATTACCTCGGGCAATTAGGGGTTCACAGCCAAGTCCGGCCACTTCCAAGGACTCTTTTCCAATCTCTCGGCAGAGATGAGAGACGAGAGACAGAAAGGAGGCAATTGTCCTGATTGCCGGGAGCTGATTTCCGCTGTCGCCGTGGCTGATTCCTAATGGCCGTTTTGGGTTTCAGAAAAAGACTGTTTGTGTCAGCCTCGAGGGTTGTTGAGAAAGGAAGGAGAGAATGTCAGAATGCAAAGTGATTGGTAACTGCTGTAGCAGGTGGCAGTGGGCCCCAGGTGCCAAGGACAAGGCCATTGAATGTCCTTCGGGGTCCTTGTTGCCAAGCCATCCTCTCTGAATCTCTATTTATTTATTTATTTATTTGGGATGCTTCTACCCCGCCCTTCTCAACCTCCTAGGGGGGACTCAGGGCGGCTTACAAAAGGCACAATTCGATGCCTAACAATTCACAAAATACAATACAATATACAATGCACAAATTTACCATATAATGTCAACAGTTATAACTAATTAAAAACAATAAAACAGTATACTAGCAGCAATAAAATCATCTTGTGGTCAATATTCACCAATTCACAATCCGTAAACCATCTAGCATCGTCATTGTCCTTTCCTACTCTGGTCGTCATTAGTTGTCTTTGTCCATCTGCCAGCTTACCCAAAGGCCTGGTCCCACATCCAGGTTTTTAGCTTCCTTCTGAAAGAGAGGAGGGATGTTGATGTCCTAATCTCCCCCGGAGTGCATTCCACAGGCGAGAGGCCACCACCGAGAAGGCCCTGTCCCTCTTCCCACCAGTCTTGCTTGTGATAAAGGTGAGGCCGAGAGCAGGGCCTCCCCAGCAGACTTTAAACTCCGAGGTGGGACGTAGAAGGAGATACATTCGGACAGGTACGCTGGGCCGGAGTCGTAAAGGGTTTTGTAGGTCAAAAGCAGCACTTTGAATTGTGCTTGGAACTGGATCGGCAGCCAGTGGAGCTGACATAGCAGGGAGGTGGTATGCTCCCTGTATGACGCTCCGGGGAGTAATCTAGCCGCCGCCCATTGGACTAATTGAAGTTTCCGAACAGTCTTCAAAGGCAACCCCACGAGGAGCTCATTGCAGTAATCTATTCGGGATGTAACAAGAGCATGGACCACCAATCCTCTAGTGGGATTCTTTCCACCTGAGAGGGAAATGCTTTCATGTTTATGTTGTTTTAATCGGATCTTATTTGTTCATAGCATATATGACTTCTCCAGCTGACTTCCATCATTGCCTGGTCTTCTGAATAGACCAGTCATTATCATCATTATCCATTTTGATATTTTACCCACCTGTCATGGCAATGCTCTTGTCATCTGAATGGCTTCTACAGTGTCTTTGCTAATGGTCCAGGACCCTTTCATTTACACTACGTAACACGATTTTTGTAATAAATGTAAATTTTCTAATTGGTTCTATCATACAGACATGGAAAAGGTTTATTAAGCTGCAAAAACTTTGTTCTTATTATTTATTTATTTATTTATTTATTTACACTATTTATATTCTTGCAGGACATCCTGCAGTAGCTTTTCAATGAATATCTCATAGAGCATTGTTTCTGGAGAACAAGCCCTATGAGGAGCGGCTTAAGGAGCTGGGCATGCTTAGCCTGAAGAAAAGGCTGAGAGGAGATATGATAGCCATGTATAAATATGTGAGAGGAAGCCACAGGGAGGAGGGAGCAAGCTTGTTTTCTGCTTCCTTGGAGACTAGGACGCAATGGAACAATGGCTTCAAACTACAAGAGAGGAGATTCCATCTGAACATGAGGAAGAACTTCCTGACTGTGAGAGCCGTTCAGCAGTGGAACTCTCTGCCCCGGAGTGTGATGGAGGCTCCTTCTTTGGAAGCTTTTAAACAGAGGCTGGATGGCCATCTGTCAGGGGTGATTTGAATGCAATATTCCTGCTTCTTGGCAGAATGGGGTTGGACTGGATGGCCCAGGAGGTCTCTTCCAACTCTTTGATTCTAGGATTCTATGACTGTGAGAGCTGTTCAGCAGTGGAACTCTCTGCCCTGGAGTGTGGTGGAGGCTCCTTCTTTGGAAGCTTTTAAACTGAGGCTGGATGGTCATCTGTCAGGGGTGATTTGAATGCAATATTCCTGCTTCTTGGCAGAATGGGGTTGGTCTGGATGGCCCACGAGGTCTCTTCCAACTCTATGATTCTATGATTCTCAGCCTGGGGATTGGGACCCTTGGGGGGTCACGAGGGGGTGTCAGAGGGGTCACTAAAGGCCATCAGAATACACAGTATTTTCTGTTGGTCATGGGGATTCTGTGTGGGAAGCTTAGCCCAATTCGGTCATTGGTGGGTTTCTTTGATTGTACGTGAACTATAAATCTCAGCAACTACAACTCCCAAATATCAAGTTCTGATTTCCCCAAACTCCACCAGTGTTGGCATTTGGGCATATTGAGTATTCATGCCAAATTTGGCCCAGGTCCATCATTGTTTGAGTCCACAGTGCTCTCTAGATGTAGGTGAGCTAAAACTCCAAAACTCAAGGTCAAGTCTGTTACGGTAATTTTGGGCGCTAGGACACTGGAATAAAACATGCTCTGCGTAACAAATTCCTATCTTCCAGTATTGTTTGTTGGTCGTGGGAGTTCTTTGTGCCAAGATTGGTTCAGTTCAATTGTTAGTGGGGTTTAGAATGCTCTTTATTGTAGGTGAACTATAAATTCCATCAACTACAACTCCCAAATGACAAAATCAATCCCCTCCCAACTTCACCAGTATTGAAATTTGGGCGTATCGGGTATCTGGCCCATTGAATGAAAATACGTCCTGCATACTAGATGTTTTCATTACGATTCATAACAGTAGCAAAACAATAGTTATGAAGTAGCAATGAAAATAATTTTATGGTTGGGGGTCACCACCACATTAGGAGTCCTCGTGGACAACAAGTTAAACATGAGCCAACAATGTGATGTGGCGGCCAAAAAAGCCAATGGGATGTTGGCCTGCATCAAGACTGTGAGAGCCGTTCAGCAGTGGAACTCTCTGCCCCGGAGTGTGGTGGAGGCTCCTTCTTTGGAAGCTTTTAAGCAGAGGCTGGATGGCCATCTGTCAGGGGTTATTTGAATGCAATATTCCTGCTTCTTGGCAGAATGGGGTTGGACTGGATGGCCCAGGAGGTCTCTTCCAACTCTTTGATTCTATGATTCTATGATTCTAAGAGGAGCCTAGTGTCTAGATCTAGGGAAGTCCTGCTCCCCATGCTCTATTCCGCTTTGGTTAGACCACACCTGGAATATTGTGTCCAATTCTGGGCACCACAATTCAAGAGAGATATTGACAAGCTGGAATGTGTCCAGAGGAGAGCGACTCAAATGATCAAGAGTCTGGAGAACAAGACCTATGAGGAGCGGCTTAAAGAGCTGGGCATATTTAGCCTGAAGAAGAGAAGGCTGAGAGGAGACATGATAGCCATGTATAAATATGTGAGAGGAAGCCACAGGGAGGAGGGAGCAATCTTGTTTTCTGCTTCCCTGGAGACTAGGACGCAAGGGAACAATGGCTTCAATCTACAAGAAAGGAGATTCCATCTGAACATGAGGAAGAACTTCCTGACTCTGAGAGCCGTTCAGCAGTGGAACTCTCTGCCCCTTGTGGAGTGTGGTGGAGGCTCCTTCTTTGGAAGCTCTGAAACAGAGGCTGGATGGCCATCTGTCAGGGGTTATTTGAATGCAATATTCCTGTTTCATGGCAGAATTGGGTTGGACTGAATGGCCCATGGGGATTCTTCCAACTCTTTGATTCTATGATTCTATAACTGTATTAAGGGGTCACAGCGTTAGGAAGGTTGGGAAACATTGATCTGGATATTCCTAATGCAAGGACTCCTCTAGGTATTTGTGGGTCCCTCAAGGTGAGTCACAGAATTACACTGGAGGACTTAAAATTCTTAGAGACGTGTTCTCTTAGGAAGGAAAATAGAGCAGTTTTTAAATTTGCTGTTCCACCATTTTTGCAGAGGTCCTTCTCTGTTTTCCTGTATGTCGTAGGAAAGTCACGTGGGAGGGGAGTGACAGGAGACGTTTTGTGGTCCGGGTTATGGAGACCCTTTCTTTCAAGCTTAAGCTAGGCTTCTGAATTAGACTAGATGGGCCTTCTGATTCTGTGCTGTCCTGAAGCAGCATGTGTCACTGCTGAGCAGGTCTCGTGGTCACTTGTTATAGGCACTGCTTTCTTGTTTTGTTTTTGCTTTTGCCTCTATGCTAGCACGATAGGACTCTGAAAAAAAGATCCACCTGTATTCGTTCATTTGGTAAATCCTTGGATATGTACACCTGAAAACACACCCATGCACACAGTTTTTAAAATCCTCATTACAACCTAGCACGGTGCAGTGAAGTCTCAGCATGTTCCTGCACCTTCGGGAGTGATGGGCTCTGGAGTATCAACTGAGAGCAAAACCTACTGCTGTATTGCCTCCTGGCAGAGGGCACGGCTGGCCATGCATTGTTCTGCATTGGGCATCATGAAGCCTTTGCCCTGTGCTCAAATCCTTCTCTTCCCAGCTGCCCAAAACCTTCTGTTGCCGACTACTTTGGGAAAAGGTTGATGAGCGACACGGTATTTTTGAAATTCACTTAGAAGGAAGTGGCATGGTAACATATCTGTCTGAAGAGAAGCACCGTGACATTTACTAGGTATTAAAACATTTTATTTTATCCCACTCCATATGTATAAATCTCAAGGAGGGAATTGGAAAGCCACAACCCAGAAGTTCGTGAAGTGGTCTGCTATAGTTGACTTCTCTGGTTGGGTTAGTCCGCAGTGTTTTTCTTTGATTTGTGTCTGGCCAATGCTGATGTGTTTGGTGGTCCCTTTGTAGACTTCTCCACACTTTCTTCTTCTTAGGTGATCCCTCGTTGTCCGAGTAGGATAGTCTTCCAAGATCAGTGTGCTGGTGGGTCCGTAGGTGACTGTGGAGCCCTATTCTCGATCTGCATCTTCTCCTGCAGTGAGGGCATTGGTTTCCAGGTGGAAGGTGATCTCGGTTGGGGTTGGCTCCCTCTTGGCACGTTTCTCTCTTTCGCCCTCCATTCGAGCCTCTTCAAATTCAGGCAAACGAGCACAAGCTGCTTGGTTGAGTGAGAAGTTGCTCTGACCAAGGTTTGTTTTCAAACACACTGCTTAATACCCTTTGCAATGCATGAAAGCATTTCTTTGGCCTCTGACCTCCTTCTTGTTGGCTATTCTCACACTCCTTCGAACTCTGAATTCCAAACGGTCAGCCTGATCCAAGATTCCCGTTTCCTCAAGGTCAGGCTGCTCGTTAGTGTCAGCCTGGTTGCCTTCTTGCTTATTATCAGGCTGAGAACTGCCCTCCTTTTCTGAGTCAATTTGCACCTGGCTAGTTTTAGTATCAAAAACATCATTCACCTCATTTCACTTCACTTCACTTCATTTCTTAATTAGTCGCTCTCCACCAAGGTGCTCCGGGCGACTTACAATTTAAAATAGCATTTCACAATATTAAAACATTCAACATAAAAACATTCAACAGTGACTATTTTGCAAATTAGATCTGATTACTTAAATGCACAACCAAACAGCCAAGTCTTGAGCGCTTTTACAAAAGGTTGCAACTCGGACATTGCTCTAACATATGGAGGCAATGAGTTCCACAGAATTGGAGCATAGATCGAAAAAGCGATACGCCTTGTAGTTTCCAGGTGTCCCTCCCTAGGGCCGGGATGTATAGGATATTTTCCTGGGTGGATCGAGGTAACCACTGATGGAGAAAAGGAATGAGGCGGTCCCTAAGGTATAAAGGTCCTTGGCCATTTTGAGCTCTAAATGTCAGGATCAGTATCTTGTAAGAGATCCGATGTTCTCTTGGTAGCCAATGCAGTTGTTGCAGAATCGGTGTGATATGGGATCTTATAGATGATCCCGCTAGCAGCCTGGCCGCTGCATTTTGGACCATCCGAATCTTCTGGGTTGTTGACTTTGGAAGGCCGGCATATAAGGCGTTGCAATAGTCCAACCTCATGGTAACTGTTGCGTGGATTACCGTTGCCAATGCTTCTACCGAAAGGTCGGATGCCAATTTCCTTCCCTGCTATGAGGAACTCGCACACCTTGTTCCTCACTATCTACAACAGGAACATTTTGAACCTGATTGTGAACCTGAATCCCATCATGCTTGGTCAGAGTCACTCTGAGACCCCATCTGAGTCACAACACTATCAGTCTGTGTCTGTGGTTCCAGCTGACTCACAACAGTTTGTAGGTAGAATGACATCTGCCACAGATTCAGGAGTTAGTCCTGAACGCCAGTGGGGGATCCATGTGGATCTTGATGGTCTCTTCCAACTCCATGATTCATGGTTGCCTGGTGGGTTTCCATGACTTAATGAAGATCGAACCCAGGCCTCCTGATGCTTTTTGAATTAAAACTTGTGCGCCAGCTGCGCCCATACCTTGGGAAGTCTGACATGGCCATGGTGGTCCACGCACTGGTTACATCCCGTATAGACTACTGCAACGCTCTCTACGTGGGGTTGCCTCTGAAGACTATCCGGAAGCTACAACTAGTCCAATGAGCAGCAGCCAGATTACTAACAGGAGCGGGGTACTGGAAGGGTTTGGCAGGCAGTGTCGTTTGATTATGGAGTTGTAGTTCACCTATATCCAGAGATCACTGTGGACTCAAACAATGATGGATCTGGACCAAACTCTACACATATACTCAATACGCCCAAATGTGAACAGTGGTGGAGTTTGCAGAAAATAGAATCTTGACATTTGGGAGTTGTAGTTGCTGGGTTTTATAGTTCACCTACAATCACAGCCTAGAGAAGACAATTATGCTGGGGAAAGTGGAAGGCAAAAGGAAGAGGGGCCGACCAAGGGCAAGATGTATGGATGGTATCCTTGAAGTGACTGGACTGACCTTGAAGGAGCTGGGGGTGGTGATGGCTGACAGAGAGCTCTGGCGTGGGCTGGTCCATGAGGTCACGAAGAGTCAGAGACGACTGAACGAATGAACAACAACACAATCACAGAGCATTTTGAACTGCACCAATGATAGAATTGGGCCAAACCTCCCACACAGAACCTCCATGTGGGCCACAGCAACGTGTGGCAGGGGACAGCCAGTAAATAAATAAATTTGAACCACTGCTACCTGGCAGCAGGAGATGCGAAATGCCCCCCTTGCCAAGGCCTAAGCGCTTCCCTCTCTTGCAGAAAGGAAAACGCTTTAGCGCACGTACTGCCTGACATTGCTTATTTCTTCCGAGATGCGCTCTCCGAAAAGCAGGATTGAAAGCCGGCCGGCTTAACACAGGTGTTACAAAGAAGATTAAGAGGTTGCGGGGAAGATATCGCGGGAGATTTGGGGCTTCCTTCCTCCCGAAGTCTTTCTAAATTGACAGCTAATGGGTAGCTCTCTTTGACGGCTCTTTCGTCTGGCGCGGATCGCGCACAAAGCCAACCTGGAGGTTTCATTTCAAATTTCTTTAACAAATTATTTCTGAGCTCCATAGTAACAAGGTTATTTTGCATTTGCACTATGCAAAGCAGGCACATATGTATGTGTGTGTGTGTATATATAGATAGATATATCTCCTCCTCTTTTTTCCCTCTGCTAAATGGAATAAGTTAATTCATTGCCAGAGTCGGATATTTTATTCTGCGCCGTCGTTTTCCAATTTCCTTCAGTCGCTGATGAAGGTTGGCAGGTGGGAGTGCTATGTATAATTCCTTGTTTCTTTCTGGAGGAAAGGCTTGTAAGGAGGACAGGCGATCCAGCAAAGAAGCGTTACTGTTTATTAAAATATTTATAAATTGCCTATTTTGTGCCGGAGGCAGCGTGTGAGTTTTGAAAACAGAACAATCAAGGGCTGAGCAGGGACACCGCTCTCTCTTTGAAGCCGCGTGAGAGCCAAAATAAACCTCCAAAGCCATCAAAAGGCAACCTGAATAAAATAGTATTTTATTGACCAACTGCCGCTAGGCAGGGATTGAACCAACCTCACCATTTTGGGAAGCTGATGCACAGTTTCTTAATTTATTTTCTTACAGAAATATCCATATTCTTCCCTAGATTATGGGATCTGAAGGCTGTGTAGGAGTGAAATCAGTTTAAACAATTTACAGCAAGTTTGAAACAATACAAAATAAATATGGGCACAGGACCTACCTGAAAGTGAAGAACCATGAATGAAGAAATCTCAGTTGTTTTACCCGAGAGAATGTATGTGCATATGTTTGTGCCACAAAGGCTCTGACTTTCCTTGATGGATCTGGACCTGATTTGGCACACAGAATTTCATTATCCAATTATGCATAAATTGCAGGGTTTTAACTACAAAACCTATCCTGTTGTTGATAAGAGCACCAAAAAGTATAGATTTATTTATTTACTAGCCATCCCCTGCCACACGTTGCTGTGGCCCACATGGGGGTTCTGTGTGGGAGGTTTGGTTCAATTCTATTGTTGGTGGGGTTCAGGATGCTCTGTGATTGTAGGTGAACTATAAATCCCAGCAACTACAACTCCCAAATGTCAAGATTCTATTTTCCCCAAACTCCACCAGTGTTCACATTTGGGCATATTGAATCTTTGTGTAGAGTTTGGTCCAGACCCATCATTGTTTGAGTGCACAGTGATCTCTGGGTGTAGGTGAACTACAACTCCAAAACCAAAGGACACTGCCCACCAAACTCTTCCAGTATTTTCTATTGGTCATGGGAGTTCTGTGTGCCAATTTTGGTTCAGTTCCATAGTTGGTGGGCTTCAGAATGCTCTTTGATTGCAGGTGAACTATAAATCCCAGCAACTACTACTCCCAAATGACAAAATCTATTTTTGAGTGAAGGACATACATTGGGTTGTTAGGTGTATCGTGTCCAAATTTGGTGCCAACTCGTCCAGTGGTTTTTGAGTTCTGTGAATAGCACAAACGAGCATTGCATTTTTATTTATATAGATTGTATTTATTTTCCACCCTTCTCATACCGAAGGGGACTCGGATAGATCATAGAAGAGTGAGAACACATATACGGAAAACATTCAGTGCCATTATACACTGTCAAGACAGACAACTGTACACAGATAGAGGTATAGATAGATTTTCCTATCTTCAGCATCTTGGAGGCTGAGCTCAGTTCTGTCCACTGGAGTGGGAGTGGGGGTGGAGTTCTGTCACTCCACTTTCTCTACTCAAGAGCTTTGTTTGTAACCTTCCTCCTTGATCGAATCTCTGGCATTTTTCTGGCATTTCCTTTAAGCGGTACCTATTTACCTACTCACATTTGCTTTTGAACTGCTAGGTAGGCAGAAGCTAGGCTAAAGGTCAGGATCTCACCCGTTCCGGGCTTCGAACTGTCAACCTTATTATTCGCAAGATTTACTGCAGTTTGCATTTAACGAGCTGTGCTAAAGCCCGGCCCAAGGATTAGCTCCTGGGAGACAAAATGAATGCACCATGAGATCTAGAACGTCACCATGAAGGCCATTGTTAGGACATCCACCCCATTAGGAAGAAAGCAATTTATTGATCTCGATCAGGGTCCTCAAACTTAGGCCCGGGGGCCGGATACGGCCCTCCAAGGTCATTTACCCGGCCCTCGCTCAGGATCAACCTAAGTCTGAAATGACTTGAAAACACACAGCAACAACAACAATCCTATCTCATCAGCCAAAAGCATCCTCGTTCATTTCTTCTCTGGCTATAACATCGAAAGGTTGGTTGCCTTGAGATGCACTGTGGAATTAATGCAGCTTGACACATCATTAACAGACATGGCTGTTGTTGTTCATTCGTTCAGTCACTTCCAACTTTTCGTGACCTCATGGACCAGCCCAGGCCAGAGCTCCCTGTTGGCCGTCACCACTCCCAGCTCCTTCAAGGTCAATCTAGTCAGTTCAAGGGGACCATCCATCCATCTTGCCCTTGGTTGGCCCCTCTTCCTTTTTCCTTCCATTTTCCTTCATTGTCTTCTCTAAGCTTTCCTGTCTTCTCATGGTGTGGCCAAAGGACTTCATCCTTGCCTCTAATATTCTCCCCTCCAATGAACAGTTGGGTTTTACTTCCTGAAGTACGGACTGGTTGGATCTTCTTGTGGTCCAAAGCACTCTCAGAACCTTTCTCCAGCACCACAGTTCAAAAGCATTTCTCTTCCTTCGCTCAGCCTTCTTTATGGTCCAGCTTTCACATCCATAGGTTACTATGGGGAATATCATTGCTTTGACTATGCAGATTTTCGTTGACATGGCTGAATGCTATGCAATCCAGAGAGTTTTAGTTTTGCAAAAGAGTGCTTGAGTGTTGCCTCTAAAAAATCCTGAAAGTCTCTTGGAAAGATAGGCGGACAAATGTCAGCGTGCTGGAAGAAGCAAAGACCACCAGCAATGAAGCGATGGTCCTCCGCCATCAACTCCACTGGACCGGCCACATTGTCCGGATGCCCAACCACCGTCTCCCAAAGCAGTCACTCTCCTCCAAACTCAAGAATGGAAAGCGGAATGTTGGCAGGCAGGAAAAGAGATTTAAAGATGGGCTCAAAGCCAACCTTAAAAACTCTGGCATAGACACTGAGAAGTGGGAAGTCCTGGCCCTTGAGCGCTCCAGCTGGAGGTCAGCTGTGACCAGCAGTGCTGCAGAATTTGAAGAGGCGCGAATGCAGGGTGAAAGAGAGAAATGTGCCAAGAGGAAGGTGCATCAAGCCAACCCCGACTGGGACCGCCTTCCACCTGGAAACCGATGCCCTCACTGCGGAAGAAGATGCAGATCAAGAATAGGGCTCCACAGTCACCTACGGACCCACCGCCAGAACACTAACCTTGGAAGACCATCATCTTTGGACTTTCGTTGACATGGCTGAACACTATGTCATGTTTCGTTGACATGGCTGAATGCTATGTCATGTTTCGTTGACATGGCTGAATGCTATGTCATATTTCGTTGACATGGCTGAATGGTATGTCATGTTTCGTTGACATGGCTGAATGCTATGTCATGTTTCGTTGACATGGCTGAATGCTATGTCATGTTTCGTTGACATGGCTGAATGGTATGTCATGTTTCGTTGACATGGCTGAATGCTATGTCATGTTCCGTTGACATGGCTGAATGCTATGTCATGTTTCGTTGACATGGCTGAATGCTATGTCATATTTCGTTGACATGGCTGAATGCTATGTCATGTTTTGTTGACATGGCTGAATGCTATGTCATGTTTCATTGACATGGCTGAATGCTATGTCATGTTTCATTGACATGGCTGAATGCTATGTCATGTTCCGTTGACATGGCTGAATGCTATGTCATGTTCCGTTGACATGGCTGAATGCTATGTCATGTTTCGTTGACATGGCTGAATGGTATGTCATGTTTCGTTGACATGGCTGAATGCTATGTCATGTTCCGTTGACATGGCTGAATGCTATGTCATGTTTCGTTGACATGGCTGAATGCTATGTCATATTTCGTTGACATGGCTGAATGCTATGTCATGTTTTGTTGACATGGCTGAATGCTATGTCATGTTTCATTGACATGGCTGAATGCTATGTCATGTTTCATTGACATGGCTGAATGATATGTCATGTTCCGTTGACATGGCTGAATGCTATGTCATGTTCCGTTGACATGGCTGAATGCTATGTCATGTTTTGTTGACATGGCTGAATGCTATGTCATGTTTCGTTGACATGGCTGAATGCTATGTCATGTTCCGTTGACATGGCTGAATGCTATGTCATGTTTCGTTGACATGGCTGAATGCTATGTCATGTTTCGTTGACATGGCTGAATGCTATGTCATGTTTCGTTGACATGGCTGAATGCTATGTCATGTTTCGTTGACATGGCTGAATGCTATGTCATGTTTCGTTGACATGGTTGAATGCTATGTCATGTTTCGTTGACATGGCTGAATGCTATGCCATGTTTCGTTGACATGGCTGAATGCTATGTCATGTTCCGTTGACATGGCTGAATGCTATGTCATGTTTCGTTGACATGGCTGAATGCTATGTCATGTTTCGTTGACATGGCTGAATGCTATGTCATGTTTCGTTGACATGGCTGAATGCTATGTCATGTTTCGTTGACATGGTTGAATGCTATGTCATGTTTCGTTGACATGGCTGAATGCTATGCCATGTTTCGTTGACATGGCTGAATGCTATGTCATGTTCCGTTGACATGGCTGAATGCTATGTCATGTTTCGTTGACATGGCTGAATGCTATGTCATGTTTCGTTGACATGGCTGAATGCTATGTCATGTTTCGTTGACATGGCTGAATGCTATGTCATGTTTCGTTGACATGGTTGAATGCTATGTCATGTTTCGTTGACATGGCTGAATGCTATGCCATGTTTCGTTGACATGGCTGAATGCTATGTCATGTTCCGTTGACATGGCTGAATGCTATGTCATGTTTCGTTGACATGGCTGAATGCTATGTCATGTTTCGTTGACATGGCTGAATGCTATGTCATGTTCTGTTGACATGGCTGAATGCTATGTCATGTTTCGTTGACATGGCTGAATGCTATGTCATGTTTCGTTGACATGGCTGAATGCTATGTCATGTTTCGTTGACATGGCTGAATGCTATGTCATGTTTCGTTGACATGGCTGAATGATATGTCATGTTTCGTTGACATGGCTGAATGCTATGTCATGTTTCGTTGACATGGCTGAATGCTATGTCATGTTTCGTTGACATGGCTGAATGCTATGTCATGTTTCGTTGACATGGCTGAATGCTATGTCATGTTTCGTTGACATGGCTGAACGCTATGTCATGTTTCATTGACATGGCTGAATGCTATGTCATGTTTCGTTGACATGGCTGAATGCTATGTCATATTTCGTTGACATGGCTGAATGCTATGTCATGTTTTGTTGACATGGCTGAATGCTATGTCATGTTTCATTGACATGGCTGAATGCTATGTCATGTTTCATTGACATGGCTGAATGATATGTCATGTTCCGTTGACATGGCTGAATGATATGTCATGTTCCGTTGACATGGCTGAATGCTATGTCATGTTCCGTTGACATGGCTGAATGCTATGTCATGTTTTGTTGACATGGCTGAATGCTATGTCATGTTTCGTTGACATGGCTGAATGCTATGTCATGTTCCGTTGACATGGCTGAATGCTATGTCATGTTTCGTTGACATGGCTGAATGCTATGTCATGTTTCGTTGACATGGCTGAATGCTATGTCATGTTTCGTTGACATGGCTGAATGCTATGTCATGTTTCGTTGACATGGCTGAATGCTATGTCATGTTTCGTTGACATGGTTGAATGCTATGTCATGTTTCGTTGACATGGCTGAATGCTATGCCATGTTTCGTTGACATGGCTGAATGCTATGTCATGTTCCGTTGACATGGCTGAATGCTATGTCATGTTTCGTTGACATGGCTGAATGCTATGTCATGTTTCGTTGACATGGCTGAATGCTATGTCATGTTTCGTTGACATGGCTGAATGCTATGTCATGTTTCGTTGACATGGTTGAATGCTATGTCATGTTTCGTTGACATGGCTGAATGCTATGCCATGTTTCGTTGACATGGCTGAATGCTATGTCATGTTCCGTTGACATGGCTGAATGCTATGTCATGTTTCGTTGACATGGCTGAATGCTATGTCATGTTTCGTTGACATGGCTGAATGCTATGTCATGTTTCGTTGACATGGCTGAATGCTATGTCATGTTTCGTTGACATGGTTGAATGCTATGTCATGTTTCGTTGACATGGCTGAATGCTATGCCATGTTTCGTTGACATGGCTGAATGCTTTGTCATGTTCCGTTGACATGGCTGAATGCTATGTCATGTTTCGTTGACATGGCTGAATGCTATGTCATGTTTCGTTGACATGGCTGAATGCTATGTCATGTTCTGTTGACATGGCTGAATGCTATGTCATGTTTCGTTGACATGGCTGAATGCTATGTCATGTTTCGTTGACATGGCTGAATGCTATGTCATGTTTCGTTGACATGGCTGAATGCTATGTCATGTTTCGTTGACATGGCTGAATGATATGTCATGTTTCGTTGACATGGCTGAATGCTATGTCATGTTTCGTTGACATGGCTGAATGCTATGTCATGTTTCGTTGACATGGCTGAATGCTATGTCATGTTTCGTTGACATGGCTGAATGCTATGTCATGTTTCGTTGACATGGCTGAACGCTATGTCATGTTTCATTGACATGGCTGAATGATATGTCATGTTTCGTTGACATGGCTGAACGCTATGTCATATTTCGTTGACATGGCTGAATGCTATGTCATGTTTCGTTGACATGGCTGAATGCTATGAATCCAGGGAGTTGGAGTTTTGCAAAAGAGTGCTTGAGGACCTCACCAAATTGCAACTCCCTGGCTTCTGTAGCATTCAGCATTAAAGTGATGCAAAGTGCATTAATTCTCCACTGTAGATGCACCTTTAGAAGATGTTTTGGAGCCATTCTCGTAACAGTGAGAGCAAGAATTTCGCTCCATTTTTGGCTGTCCAAATTTAGCACAGTTTGACTATATTTGTGGGGTTTGTTCCGCCCTGGTAGAGTTCTTAGCAAGTTCTCTCCTTTAGATCTGAACTCAGACGGGTTTGTGTGTGTGTGTGTGTGTCTATCAAGGCATTCGTTGGCGCTCAGGTTCAACTGTGTCGGCGGTGTTAATAATTGCACTCCACGCGCTTCTCATAATTCCTCCTAATGCCTCTGTTATTGCATATTAGAGATGATTTCCCTCCGCCTCCCCGTCCCCAATTGGGGTCGAAAGCAGATCGTAACGGCTGATAATGACAACCGATTGCGAGGGCTCCCAGGAAATGGAGTCGGCTTTGCGGCGGAGTTTTAATTTAGCCGTCGTCGCTCCGGCGGTGGTGCGGCACATTACGCCCAGCCAAACCCCATGCTTCCCTACCCTCTCGTTACAGTGGCAATCTCATTGCTTTTTAATTAACCAAAAAGTAGAAGGAGTGGAAGGGAGGAAAATTAGAACTGGCAGCCCAGATTGTACGCTGCCGCGATCAGAGGAGGCCGCGGCGTTTCCTCCCGGAGCAGATCAGAACTTTCTCAAGTTGCAATTTCAAACTGGGAGCGGCCGACGCTGGCTTCAGAGGGAAGCCGGACTCAGCAGTGCCTCCTTCCACCTTTTTTCCTTAATTGGAACTTAATGAAGATGGAACTACACTTCAGTCTGATTAAACCTGTTCTTCCAAATTCATATTCACTGGAGCAAGGGGCATGCATGCAAAGAGGAGGCAATTTGTGTTGTCGAAGGCTTTCGTGGCCAGACTCATCAGCCTGCTGTGAGGTTTTTGAGCTGTATGGCCATTCGAGTAGCATTCATAGAATCATAGAATCAAAGAGTTGGAAGAGACCTGGTGGGCCATCCAGTCCAACCTCCTGCCAAGAAGCAGGAATATTGCATTCAAATCACCCCTGACAGATGGCCATCCAGCCCCTGTTTAAAAGCTTCCAAAGAAGGAGCCTCCACCACACTCCGGGGCAGAGAGTTCCACTGCTGAACGGCTCTCACAGTCAGGAAGTTCTGCCTCGTGTTCAGAAGGAATCTCCTCTCTTGTAGTTTGAAGCCATTGTTCCACGTCCTAGTCTCCAAGGAAGCAGAAAACAAGCTTGCTCCCTCCTCCCTGTGGCTTCCTCTCACGTATTTATACATGGCTATCATATCTCCTCTCAGCCTTCTCTTCTTCAGAATGCCTCTCAGCATTCTCTCCTGGCGTTTCACCTGCATCTGTGGCTGGCATCGTTAGAGGTTCTGTTGCTAGTGAGGCAAGTGCAGTGTGTATACAGTGTTCCCTCACTTATTGCGGGGCTTCCATTCCAGGACCTCCCACAATAAGTGAAAAACCACAATGTAATGACACAATATTTATTTTAATATTCATACATTGTTTTAGTTTTGTTGTTATTGTTCATTCGTTCAGTCACTTCTGACTCTTCGTGACCTCCTGGACCAGCCCAGGCCAGAGCTCCCTGTCGGCTATCAACACCCCCAGCTTCAAGGTCGATCCAGTCCCTTCAAGGATGCCATCCATCCATCTTGTCCTTGGTTGGCCCCTCTTCCAGGCTTGCTCTCTGCTTCCCTGGAGACTAGGATGCAATGGAGCCATGGCTTCAAACTACAAGAAAGGAGATTCCATCTGAACATGAGGAAGAACTTCCTGACTGTGAGAGCCGTTCAGCCGTGGAACTCTCTGCCCCGGAGTGTGGTGGAGGCTCCTTCTTTGGAAGCTTTTAAACAGAGGCTGGATGTCACCCATTCTGCCAAGAAGCAGGAATATTGAATGCAATATTCCTGCTTCTTGGCAGAATGGGGTTGGACTGGATGGCCCAGGAGGTCTCTTCCAACTCTTTGATTCTATGATTCTATCTTGCTTTTGGTCGGCCCCTCTTCCTTTTTTCCTTCCATTTTCCCCAGCATAATTCTCTTCTCTAAGCTTTCCTTTCTTCTCATGATGCTGCCAAAGTACTTCATCTTGGCCTCTACTATCCTTCCCTCCAATGATTAGCCGGGCTTTATTTCCTGAAGTATGCACTGGTTGGATCTTCTCGAGGTCCAAGGCACTCTCAGAACATTGTTTTAGTAGTTATACACTTTTTAAGTCTTTAGAAACTTAAAATAAAGTGAAGGAAAGAAAGGAAAAGCCCTTGAAGGCTGGCGGGAGGGAGGACCTAGGAGGGAAAGTGCCTTGGAGAGCGGCGATAGCAAAAAACCGCAAAACAGCGAAAATACTGCTATATTTTAAGTTAGTATTTTTTGAAAACCACGGGAGAGCACGTCCACTAAAAGCGAACTGCAAAGTAGCGAGAGAACACTGTATTTTAAATTAGTACTTTTTGAAAACCACTTAATAGCGAGTCCACTAAAAGCAAACCGCGAAGTAGCGAGGGAACACTGTGTGTGTGTGTGTGTGTGTGTGTGTGTGTGTGTACATATGAAATGTCCAGTTTGGGAGAAAGAACCCTTGCTATTTGAAGCAAGTGTGAATGTTGCAGCTAGCAAACTTGAATAGCATTGAGTAGCCATGAAACCACAAAGTCAATCAGTGAGGGTATCTGCATAAAGATAGTCTGGCCTTCATTGCCTGTTTGGGAGGTGTTCACTGGCACTTGGTTGTTTGTTGTCTGGAATTCCCCTGTTTCTGCTGAACCACTCTGACAACTACACAGAGAAGCCATTGAAATCCACAAGCACGTGAACAATGTCAACAGAAAGGAGAAAACCATGAAAATGAATAAAATCTGGTTAGCAGTATTTTAAAAAAAACACCAGAATCAGGACAGTAAATAAACAACACCACTCAGAAATACTCGTCACTCAACTCGCCCTGTGTTCATCTTGTAATTTAATTCCATTTCCCCAAACTTATTATTTAAATCAGTGTTTTAATTTATTTTAGTTACCTGTTACAGAAGTTTTAGGATAGTGATTTGTGACTATTTGTCAGTGTTTTTTTTTTTGGTCTTTTATGATGATATGGTCAGTGGACTAATTAATAAACAGATCTATCTATCTATTGTCAAAGGCTTTCATGGCCGGAATTACTGGGTTATTGTAGGGTTTTTGGGCTGTATGGCCATGTTCTAGAACCCTAGCCCTAATCCTAATTTCTAGAACATGGCCATACAGCCCCCAAAACCTACAACAACCCTAATCCGTTATCTCATACAAGTTGAGAATCCGTACTCTGGAATTTCAAAATGCTCCAAAATGTAACATTTGTTGTGACTCAGTCTGAGCTTGAGCTTTCTGATCCTGAGTTTCCTCAGGACGAGGAGGATGATGGGTTACAGATTTCTGAACATGTCCCTGTTGTTGAGGCAGACAGTGTTGATACTGAAGACGAGGCGGCGTTTCAGTTTCCCAGGGAAAGGAATGTTGTTTTAGAAGATGGTCATGATTTGTGTAATACTTCACAGCTGCAGGTGGAGGAGTCGACCACTCCGTCTGTGAGTTCAGTGCCTGTCGATTCCCAGGCTGGCCAGTCCCAAGATAATGAGTTATTCGGCCTTGAAGGTGATGGGGATTTAGTTAGGGAGGACCGTTTGCAATTAAGGGTACGCCGAAGTTCTCGGCTTGCCAACAAAAGGGAAGTTTGAGGTCAACGCAATGCTTTCATGCTAGGGAAACATGTATAACGATCTGATTGAAGTCAATCTTTTGTCAGTGCAACTTTGCTTACACCCTGTTAACTTCTCTGGAACTGCCCTGGCTTTTGGGGAAACCTTTTGGCTCTTTGGGACTTTGGTTTTGACCTTGGTTTCTGAGGACTTTGTCATGCCGCCATAGATTGTTGTTTGACCAAGTCTTGTGGATTATACTTCATGTTATTTGCCTTTGGACCTTGGAAACTCTGCCTTTGCATTTAAGACTCTGTTTTGGCTATTGAACTTTTGCAACCTTATTTCTATGATTTTACTTTTTTTCAATAAATTACAAAACCTACAGCCTTGGTGTGTGGTGTTGTTCTTAGCAAGGTGAATAATATAATAATAATAATAATAATAATAATAATAATAATAATAATAATAATCTATCCTGAGCTGCGACAACATTCTCCATCTGGGTGCCTGAGGCCCCTGCTACACTGCTATATAATCCAGATTATCAAACAAGATAATCCAGATTATCTGATTTGAACTGGATTATATGAGTCTACACTGCCATATAATCCAGTTCAAAACAGTTAATCTGGATTTTATATGGCAGTGTAGAAGGGGCCTGAGAGAGTAACAGCTTTGCTTTCCGACTGCTCAGTGTAGACAATCTTTGTTTCATGTGCAACATTATGAAAAATATGATTTGTAAAATTAACACCATGCAAAGTGTGTGTGCCACATTGATGCATTGCATGTCTAGACTGTTGGGTGCTACCAGGACAAGAAGAGATGGGGCTTCTCTTGGCTCAACGTCTTATATTTCCCCCTTCCTTCTCACAGCCAAATAGAGGGACGAAAAGGTCTCGGGAAGACGAAGAGGAGGAGCTGAAAGTCCGGCACAAGCACTCTGGGGGGGCGCGGGAGCGGGGTCGCCACCGGGAAGAGGAGCCCCCCGCGGCCGAGGAGACGGAGGACGACAAGAAGAAGCTGCTGCAGATAATCGAGAAGGGGGACGAAGAAGAGGAGGAGGTAGGTCTCCCATGATGGGGATGGGGTGCTGTGCGGTCTCCTTCAAAGTTCCTAAGCCGGTAAAAGGAGAATGGACCTCAGATTATGCCAGGCGTGGGCCAACTTCGGCCCTCTCTCCAAGTGTTTTGGAGTTGAACTCCCACAATTCCTAACAGCTGGCTGCTCAATTCCAGGGCATATTGGGGGGTTGCATGGGATAGAAGATGGGGGTGTGAAGCCGGAGTCTAATAGTGTCCAGGGTCTGGGCTGGCACTAGTCGTTCTCAAATAATAATAATAATAATAATAATAATAATAATAATACTTTCTTTGTACCCCGCTACCATCTCCCCAAGGGACTCGGTGCGGCTTACATGAGGCCGAGCCCACAATACAACAATAAAAACAATAGCAACAGTAATAAAAACAATAAATAAAACCCATAAACAAAAAAATAAGCAATAAATATTAACAATAACACAGTGACGTTTAAAAACTTATGGCTGGGCCAAATGTAATAATTAAAATTTTAAAAATAATTCTGGGCATGACCAGGTGACATATAAACAGGATAGAAATTTTGAAGAGGGATGGAGCGTGCAGACAATCCTAGATCACTAATAAAGTGCGTTTAGGGACATATTGCTAGGAGTTTCTAGGCTTGGGTAACCACGGAAAAAATTGTTTCTAAACTCGTTTCGTTTTTAGGGGTCCATCACGTTTCGTTTTTTAAAAGAATTCCGAAATTTTCCTTTTAAAAATTTCGAAATTTACGAAATTTTGTATAATTACGAATCGATTCGTTAATGGCGGACACAATTGCGCAATATGCTAAAAAAACCTCCAAATGGGACAGGGGGAACTTTTGAAGCTTCCCTCTCCCTCTGTTGTTGACTGTTGGTGTGATAAAACAAACAACAATTATAAAACTTGCACCAGACATGCGAAAATAATTACGAAATAATTTCGAAATAATAACGAAATAATTATGAAATAAATTGAAAAAATTGTTTCGAATCTAATTTACTCCTCACACTATTCTTGCATGGCTCAATATTGGATGGTAAGCTAATTTAAATACGAATTAATAACGAATTACGAAATTAACGAACGAAACCACCCAAGCCTAGGAGTTTCCTTATTCTGGGAAAGCACACTAGAACAACCATGTTTTCAGGCTCCTCCTAAAGACTGCCAGCGTTGGGGCATACCTGATGTCCTTGGGGAGTGAGATCCAGAGTCGAGGGGCCACCACCGAGAAGGCCCTGTCCCTCGTCCCCACCAATCGCGCTTGCGATGGAGGCGGGAGCGCGGGCAGGGCCTCTCCAGATGGGTTCGTACACAGAGATGCGGTCACGCAGGTAGGCGGGCCCCAAACCGTTTAGGGCTTTGTAGGTAAGCACCTGCACCTTGAATTGGGCCCGGAAAATGAACGGCAGCCAATAGAGCTCCTTAAACAGGAGGGTTGACCGCTCCCGTTCTCAAAGGCCTTGTGAAATGTCTCTTTGTCCAGGACGAGCCCCTGGACGAAAGCTCAGTGAAGAAGATGATCCTCACTTTTGAGAAGAGGTCCTACAAGAACCAGGAGCTGCGGATCAAGTTCCCAGACAACCCAGAGAAGTAAGTCTGGGCTTTTCTCTCAATCCCTTTGTCTATTGATTCTCCGTCTCGTGATGCCACCCCCTCCGGCTCCCTTTGATGAAAAGGCCAAAGAGGTGGCAGGTTTGTTTTTGGCTTTAATCCAGAGCAACCGGCCTGAGAGAATGAGGGCCAGGCGATGGCTGGCATTTGGTCTGCTCCTCTTATTTCCTTGGGGATCTTCGAGTTGCGCAGATGGTAGATTTGAAAAGCAGGGCTCTCTGTTTGCAAGAGACGAGCGAGCAACCATTTCGTGAGGCTTCTGAGCTGTGTGTTCCCTTTTTAAAGCCAAATCTTGTTGAGATTTGATGGGTCAGGAAGAGGAAAACGTATCTTGTCGACAGGACCTCAGATTTGCATCTCGCTTCCAAGGGAATGGGGCCGGTAGGCCCCATTCCCTTGGAAGCGAGATGCAAATCTGAGGTCCTGTCGACAAGATACGTTTTCTTCTTCCTGACCCACCAAATCTCATCAAGCCGCTCTTCAGAGCAGATCCTCTTTGGTATCTGGAGCGGTGTCTTTTCACCTGGCACTATTATCTTGCCAGCTATAAATCAGAAGCTGGGCTTGAAAGGCAGCTTTATTGATGCTGATGACGCTGATAAACAAGTAAAGTATCCAGGAAAGCCTTATGGCGCCTGGCATCAGACTTCGCAGGCAGGGAAGCACAAATAATGTTCTGCTCCATCTTCAGATACAGTTGGTCCTCCAGGTTTGCTGTTTTGACTTGCGGCTTTATTTTTGGATTTGATTAAAAGTCAAAAGAGAAGCCATGGAAATCCACAAGAAGCATGTGGACAATTTCAACAGAAAGGAGGAAACCGTGAAAATGAACAAAATCTGGCTACCAGTTTTGAAAAACTCTAAAATTACAACAGCACAACCAAAAAAAGCACCAGGATTGTGGCGCAGCTGGCTGAGTGTCAGCTTCATTAAGATCACTCTGACCAAAAACGTCATGAGTTCGAAGCCAGCCTGGGTTGGAATGGGTTTCCAACCAATTGTGTGTAGCCTGTTGTCGACCTTTGCACCCCGAAAGACAGTTGCATCTGTCAAGTAGGAAAATTAGGTACCACCTTAAAGTGTGGGGAGGATAAATTAACTGATTTATGAGGCCATGAAGAAGACTCCAGTAAAGCATTCCAGCGGGGAAGCATGCGGGGAATGCGGAAGTGCTTCATCAGCGTTGTAGATGGACGATGAAAGCGACAGCTCCCCTAGCAGCCAGAAAAAGTTAAATAGCCTCTGTGTATGTCTGTATATGTTTGTATGTTAAAAAATTGGCATTGAATGTTTGCCATATATGTGTACACTGTAATCCGCCCTGAGTCCCCTGTGGGGTGAGAAGGGCGGAATAGAAAAGCTGTAAATAAATAAATAAATAGAAAGGAAACAATCAAGGACATCTAATCACCTCTCAACAAAAGATTGCCCCAGGCACCAACAAGCCACACCAAACAACTGCCAGGGCATCAATGTTAATCAACGGGGCCAGTTGAAACATTCACACCTAGCTCCAGCAGACAAGAGTCCTTTGTCCCATCCTGGTCATTCCACAGATATATAAACCCTTTTTCCTAGTTCCAACAGACCTCACTACCTCTGAGGATGCTTGCCATAAGATACAGGCGAAACGTCAGGAGAGAATGCCTCTAGAACCTGTCCATATAGCCCGAACAAACCTACAACAACCCAAAAGTCTTATCTTTAGGGATTTCTAGGTGGTTGATTTCTGCCATGGGTTGACCATGGATGGCATCATGCTAGAGATTTTAGAGAGAACACAACAGAAAGTGAACATAGGGACTTCTTGAGAAGTGTTCTCTAGTAAAGAAAATAGTGTTTCTCATGCATGTTTTCCCCCCTTTTGTGGGGATTCTGCGTCCCTAACCCTAGCAAATGTTTAAGGCAGACCACAGGGCCTTTTGGGCTTCCAAATGGGAAGCACAGCGCTCCAGAACTCACACTTTTAGAAGTGACCTTGGGAAGATATTGCCCAAAAGGCAATGCCTGGTTGGATTTCAGTTTTCTGGAATTAATATTTTCATCATACATACAACAGAAAAAAATATGTTGTCGAAGGCTTTCATGGCTTTAATCAGTGGGTTGCTGTGGGTTTTCTGGGCTGTATGGCCATGTTCCAGAAGCATTCTCTCCTGACGTTTCACCTGCATCTATGGCAGGCATCCTCAGCGGTTGTGAGGTCTGTTGGAAACTAGACAAGTGAGATTTATATATCTGTGGAATAATGTCCAGGGTGGGAGAAAGAACTCTTTTCTGTTGGAGGCAAGTGCGAATGTTGCAAATGGTCAGTTTGATTAGTATTGAATGGCCTTGCAGCTTCAAAGCCTGGCTGATTACTGCCTGGGAAAATTCTTCGTTAGGGGGTTACCTGGCCCTGGTTGTTTTCTCTCTGGAATTCCTCTGGGTTTTTTTTTTTGGTTTTTTTTAGTGTTGCTCTTTATTTACTGTCCTGATTTTAGAGTTTTTAAAACACTGGTAGCCAGATTTTGTTCATTTTCATGGTTTCCTCCTTTCTGTTGACATTGTCCAGATGCTTCTTGTGGGTTTCAATGGCTTCTCTGTGTAGTCTGACATGGTGGTTGTGAGAGTGGTCCAGCATTTCTGTGTTCTCAGATAGTATGCTGTGTCCAGGTTGGTACATCAAGTGATCTGCATTTCCAACATTCATGCTTACCTCCAACAGGCAAAAGTTCTTTCTCCCACCCTGGATATTATTCCACAACCTCCCTTGCCTAGTTTCCAGTAGACCTCATAACTTCTGGGGATGCCTGCCACATCCCGTATAGACTACTGCAACGCACTCTACGTGGGGTTGCCCTTGAAGACTGTTCGGAAACTCCAACTGGTCCAACGAGCGGCAGCTAGACTGCTTACTGGAGCGACATACAGGGAACACACCACCCCCCTGTTATGTCAGCTCCACTGGCTGCCGATTCAGTTCCGAGCACAATTCAAGGTGCTGGTTTTGACCTACAAAACCCTTTACGGTTCCGGTCCAGCGTATCTGTCCGAACGTATCTCCCTCTACGTCCCACCTTGGAATCTGAGATCATCTGGGGAGGCCCTGCTCACGACCCCACCGCTATCACAAGTGAGGCTGGTGGGGACGAGGAACAGGGCCTTCTCAGTGGTGGCCCCCCATCTGTGGAACTCACTCCCGGGGGAAATCAGGGCTTCAACTTCCCTCCTTGCCTTCAGGAGGAAGGTAAAGACGTGGCTCTGGGACCAGGCCTTTGGGCACCCTGACAATTAGACACGGAACCAGAATGATAGGACCAACAATGTGTGGAAAGTAGAACCTAACTATGAGTCGGTTAAACGCTGACCAGCAATGAGGTTTGTATTGCTTTTATTGTTTTAATTGTTTTTACGGGTTTATGGCTATTCCTGCCGATAATATTGATTGTTTACGTTAATTGTTATCAGTGTTATAATTACTGTTGTTACTGATGTTATGTTTTTGATATTATGTTTTTGTAATACAGGCATCGAATTGTGCCTTGTGTCTGTAAGCCGCCCTGAGTCCCCCCGGGTGAGAAGGGCGGGGTATAAGCAACCGCAATAAATAAATAAATAAATAAATAAATAATAGATGTGGGCGAAAGGTCAGAAGAGAATGTTTTTGGATCTTGACCATACAGCCTGGAAAACTCACAGCAACCCATCATTGTTTGAGTCCACAGTGCTCTTTGAATGTAGGTTAACTACAACTCCCAAACTCAAGGTCAATGCCCACCAAACCCTTCTAGTGTTTTCTGTTGGTCATGGGAATCCTGTGGAATTCCATCATTGGTGAAATTCTGAATGCTCTTTGATTGTAGGTTAACTATAAATCCCAGCAACTACAACTCCCAAATGACAAAATCATTTTTTTTTTTTAGTAATGGTCATTCTTTGGGTTAGTAGGTGTCTTGTGTCCAAATTTGGCGGCAATTCGTCCAGTGGTTTTTGAGTTATGTTAATCCCACAAACAAACATTACATTTTTATTTATATAGATATTTATATGTTGTAGGTTTTAAATTGTATTGCTGTTAATATTACGAACCGCTTTGAGTCTCGTTTAAAAGAGGAAATTGTGGTATAAATAAATACTCAGTTCTTGTGGGTTTTTTCGGGCTATATGGCCATGTTCTAGAGGCATTTCTCCTGACGTTTCGCCTGCATCTATGGCAAGCATCCTCAGAGGTAGAGGTCTGTTGGAATTAGGCTTTTATGGTGCTTCTTTTTTGACTTGGGTGAAAAAAAAAAAAGAAGCACCATAAAAGCCTTGGCAGACCGTGCAAAAAGAATCTGCGAACCCCACCTCCTCCAAGATGAACTGAACCACCTCAACTGGGCTCTCCAGACCAATGGAGACTCCACCTCAGACATCAGAAGAGCTGCAAGACCAAGAACAAGCCACGAGAGTCAAGATGAAGATCCACCCAGAGGAAAAGTGTTCCTGCCATACATCAAGGGAACCACTGACCGCATAGGGAAGCTGATGAGGAAACACAACATACAAACTATCTACAAACCCACCAAGAAAATCCAGCAAATGCTACGTTCAGCAAAGGACAAGAGGGATCCTCTCACCTCTGCAGGAGTCTACCGTGTACCATGCAGCTGTGGACAAGTCTACAGAGGGACCACCAAACGCAGCGCCCAGACACGCATCAAGGAACATGAAAGGCACTGCAGACTACTTCAACCAGAGAAGTCAGCCATAGCAGAGCACCTGATGAACCAGCCTGGACACAGCATATTATTTGAAAACACAGAAATGCTGGACCACACCAACAACCACCATGTCAGACTACACAGAGAAGCCATTGAAATCCACAAGCATGTGGACAATTTCAACAGAAAGGAAGAGACCATGAAAATGAACAAAATCTGGCTACCAATATTAAAAAACTCTAAAATTATAACAGCTAAACAACAGAGAGGAAGAAACCAGGCACAGATTAACACCTCCCAGCAACAGATTTTCCCAGGTTCAGGCAGGCCTTCAAATGCTAATGAAGGTGATTAGCTAAACATTCACACCTAACTGCAGCAGGGAAGAGCTCCTTGCCCCACCCCAGCCATTCCACAGATATATAAACCCATTGTCCTAATTCCAACAGACCTCTACCTCTGAGGATGCTTGCCATAGATGCAGGCGAAACGTCAGGAGAAATGCCTCTAGAACATGGCCATATAGCCCGAAAAAACCCACAAGAACTGAGTGATTCCGGCCATGAAAGCCTTCGACAATACATAAATAAATACTGTTATAATAGTATCTAAAAAGTAATAATTGGTAGGCAGATCTTCGAATGCTGCTGTTGTGTTTGTGAAAGATAGCAGTCTATCCCAGGGCATTATACCATTTAGGAGGAAAACAATACGAAGGCTGGATTTGTTAGGGAACCTCTTCCCTGGGTAGGCTTGACCCCATCCTCCTGCATCTCTCTGAGTTTATCTTAAATTAAAAAGAGGAAAACAAAGCCGCATGCTGCATGGAATTGCAAACGAAGGAATCTTACTAATTGGTTTCGGGACGTGAAATGCCTGCATCCAAACTAACTAATGAAAAGATTAGCTGCAAGAAAGACAGTGCCAGAAAGCCTTTTAGCTCAACATCTCGAAACTTGAGAAAAGAAAAGAGAGACCAGGAAGGGGAATTTTGTATGTGACCCTGGACCACGAACACTTTCTGGGTTTCACAGCCTGGTTGCTTAGGTATCCAATACGCTTATGGCTATGCATTGCCACAGATGTGTGGGCAAATGGAGAAAAGTGAGCTAAAAAACTCAGAATGCAGAAAAGCATTGCAATGTCTACAGTACAGCAAGACCATCCCATAGCCAGGGAGATACATTCCCAGCTGGAATGCGGGTGTTGTCAGGGTAGTTTTCACCTTGCTCCCAAACACCACCACACCAAAGCTGTAGATTTTGTAATTTGTTGAAGAAAAGGCAAAGTTAAAACATAGGTTTTTTTTCGTGTCAGGAGCGACTTGAGAAACTGCAAGTCGCTTCTGGTGTGAGAGAATTGGCTGTCTGCAAGGACGTTGCCCAGGGGACGCCCAGATGATTTGATGTTTTTATCATCCTTGTGGGAGGCTTCTCTCATGTCCCTGTATGAGGAGCTGGAGCTGATAGAGGGAGCTCATCCGCCTCTCCCCGGATTGCCACTGTGCCACTGGGGGCTCCAAAACATAGTATGAGGAATGTAAAGTTCCAAAAAGGCTTAAATGCAAAGACACAGTTCCCAAGATCCAAAGGCAAAAACATGAAACATAATCCTTTAAGCAATGGTCAAACAATAGTCCATGAAAAACAGTTGAACACAAGAACCCAAAATCCCAGACTCAAGAAGCCAGAAGCGTGCTGCCTAAGGCCAAGGTTAATCCATAGAAGTTTGCATGGAAAGAGCCACGTTGAACTGACAACGCCTGTGTGTCAATGAGAAGGCTAAATACCCTTTGCAGACATGAACGCATTGCGATGATGTTTGGTTCACTTAGCTTCTCGCTTGCTTGCAAAGCGAGAGCTTCTCCGGACCCTTAATTGCAGAGATCTTGCCTGCTCATTAATTCGTTATCTTCAAGGCTCTCTAACCCCTTATCACCTTGGTCCAGCAGCTGGACCGGATCACCGTGAGAAGGCAAAAGAGGCAAAGACATCTCCACCTGGCCGTGTGGGAATTCACTCTCATTGTCATTCTCACTGACATTCTTTCCCCCTGAGAACTGACTTGCTGTTTCCCCTTTTGCAGCCTCTTCGTCAACCCTGTCTGAAGCATGAACAGAAATCTGTAACCCATCCTCCTCCTCATCATCTTGTAGGAACTCTAGCTCACAAAGCCCACAGAGGTCAGCTTCAGACTCAGACTCAAGCTGAGTCACAACAGCAGCTGTCTTAATGATAGAATGCCATTGAGTTAGCTAACTCTTGTTCCCAGCATACCACAACCGATCTAGAAATTGGCATCTTTTATAGAGCCGTGGCGGCACAATGGTTGAACCCTTGTACTGCTGAACTGTTGTCCTGAAGTTTGGCATTTCAAATCCGCGACCTGGGTGAACTCCCATTTGTCAGCCCTATCTCCTGCCTACCTAGCAGTTTGAAAACATGCAAATGTGAGTAGATAAATAGGTACTGCTTTGGCAGGAAAAGGCAAAGAGATGCTCCATGAAAAACAGTTCAACACAAGAACCCAAAATCCCAGACTCAAGAAGCCAGAAGCATGCGGTCACTACATCTGAGGATGCTTGTCATAGATGCAGGCAAAACATCAGGAGAGAATGCCTCTAGAACATGACCATATAGCCCAAAAAACTTACAACAACCCAGTGATTCCGGCCATGAAAGCCTTCGACAATACATTCTTTGTAATGTTTGGAATCTTTGAGTCATAAAGGATCCCGAGAGCCATTCATCCCAACGCCCTTCTGCCTGGCAGGGAGGCACTATCCAAGCCCTCCTGATAGATGACCATCCAGCCTCTGCTTAAAGTCATACAGAGAAGCTTCTCGTCAGAGATATGAATCTTTCCATAATGTGCCAGAAGCCATCTTGAGCATCTTTCCAGCAGAACCAGGGGTGACGTTTTGCTTGCAGGACATTGGGATTGGGGAAGGGAGCAAATGCCTTCCTTTTGCAGGTTCCCCTTCCCCACATTGGCCCTGAAGTACTGGGGAGAACGGGACTGGTTTATTTTCCCTCTGAGATAATCCAAATGGAGAAGGAGATGTGTGGCAGGCCTCCCTTCTGAGCCCGTAGCCTTTTATGTTCTTCCCAGAAGCACACAAAGTCCCCTGTCCAGCTGGGAGGAAGATTTGTGCCTGCGCGGCGTTTTCCTTCCTTCCTCCGGAGCCACCGCTGCGCTCATTTCTCTCGCTTTCCGTCTTCTGAGGTTTCCCATTTCTCCCTCTCCGATGCTTTGGGTGGGATTGGTGCTTTTAAAGTGTAGATGGTTTCCCTTTGTCTGCCCCTCCTGCTGGTTCTTTGCTTCTCTTTTAAATAATATTGCCATTTATATACCATCTCTGTAGGTGTCTGTGTTTTTTAAAAGCACTTCGCCCACACTTTCTCTTATTGCATTTCATATACTAGTAAAGCAACGTGTCACAGTTTGAGTGTTCTCCTAGAACTCTGGAGACCAGGGTTCAAATCCCTACAGAGCCCCACTGGGTTTTATTCATTTTGTCAGGAGCAAACTAAACAGTTGTATTGCATGTGATGATTGTTTGTGTAGCAGGCGTCTAAGTGCGCCTTGCAGCTGTAAGCCGCCCTGGGTCCCCTTCGGGGTGAGAAGGGCGGGGTACAAGAACCCCAAATAAATAAAATAAAATTTTTAACAAAACAAACAAACAAACAAAACACAAAGTTTGCAAACTTGGTAGTTGAATAAATGTCCTTTGACCAGTAGCTGGCCACTTGGCGTGGCTCTGGTGTTGCCGCAAGGAGGTCCTCCATTGTTTATGTGGCAGGGCTCAGATTGCATTGCAACAGGTGGTCAGTAGTTTGCTCTTCTCCACACTCAGCCCCTTCTCCTTCAGCATGGGTCTGCTTCATCCATCCTCTGCAGTCTTTTGAAAGTAATTGTAGTGTCACGAAGGAGCTCTGAGCTTAGAACATCCCTGATGACGCCAGGGGATGCTGAGTGTCTTTTTGCTCGTGCAATATTCCCCATGTCTTACGGCAAGGGCCTCCTTCAAGAATGCCATAAGCCATCCTCTTGCTTCCTTCAGATCAGCTTCTTTTCCTTTTCCTCCATCTTCCTTTGGCAGACAGGAATGTTGAAACCTCTGCACCCCAGGCAGCCCAGTTGGGATGCATAGATTCCCTGCAGAACAGAAGAGTATTGATCACATTGAAAGAAAGACATCAAAGTGTATATGAGAGAGTGGAAACTGCATGAGTGAGTGTGCCTTGGAGATGAACCTACCCGCAGTGAGCTGTTGCTCCATCTTTTTTCTGGCTTGCACCCTGATCCTGAGTCAATCCTTGTCTGAACATTGGGAAATGCAATGAAGAGTGTCAGGAGGTGCTGCAGGATTCTCATCTTTGGTGTACACTTGTTGTGGCCTTGTAGCTTGAAGTTTTATTTATTTTATTTATTTATCGTGTCAGGCAATCGAACAGTTGTATTACATTTTTGACAGAACAAACAAACAAACATACAAAAGACACAGAGTTTGCAAGCTTGGTAGTTGATTAAATGTCCTTTGAGCAGTATCTGGCCCCTTGGAGTGCCTCTGGTGTTGCCGCAAGGAGGTCCTCCCTTGTGCATGTGGCAGGGCTCAGGGTGCATTGCAGCAGGTGGTCAGTGGTTTGCTCTTCTCTGCACTCGCATGCCGAGGATTCCACTTTGTGGCCCCATTTCTTAAGGTTGGCTCTGCATCTCGTGGTGCCAGAGCGCAGTCTGTTCAGCGCCTTCCAAGTCGCCTAGTCTTCTGTGTCCTCAGGAGGGAGTCTCTCATTGATTGAGGTTCTGGGTTTGAGCCTGACACTTTTGGACTCTCGCTTGCTGGGGTGTTCCAGCGAGTGTCTCTGTAGATCTTAGAAAACTATTTCTTGATTTAAGTCGTTGACGTGCTGGCTGATACCCAAACAAGGGATGAGCTGGAGATATCTCTGCCTTGGTCCTTTCACTAATGGTTGCTACTTCCCGGCAGATGTCAGGTGGTGCAATACCGGCTAAACAGTGTAATTTCTCCAGTGGTGTAGGGCACAGACACCCTGTGATAATGCGGCATGTCTCATTAAGAGCCACATCCACTGTTTTAGCGTGGTGATATGTGTTCCATATTGGGATGCATACTCAGCAGCAGAGTAGCACAGCGCAAGGGCAGATGTCTTCACTGTGTCTGGTTGTGATCCCCAGGTTGTGCCAGTCAGCTTTCGTATGATATTGTTTCTAGCGCCCACTTTTTGCTCAATATTCAGGCAGTGCTTCTTGTAAATCAGAGCATGGTCCAGAGTGACTCCCAGATATTTGGGTGCGCTGCAATGCTCCCGTGGGATTCCTTCCCAGGTCATCCTCAGAGCTTGGGATGCTTCTCTGTTCTGAAGGTGAAAGGCACATGTCTGTGTTTTAGATGGATTAGGGATCAGCTGGTTTCCCCTATAATAGGCAGTAAAAGCAACTAGAGCCCCACTGGGTGATCTTGGGGAAGTCTTTCTTTATTTATTACATTTCTATCCCACCTTTCTCGACCCGAGCGCCATCCAATCCAACCCCATTCTGCCAGGCAGAAGTACACAATCTGAACCCTCACAACCGATGGCCATCTAGCCAGCCTTGTGTCCCTTTCGTCCTTGCTCTGGTGTTGAATTCAAAGGTTATTGACAAGCCGGAAGCTGTCCAGAGAAGAGTGACAAAAATGTTCAAAGCTCTGTAAACCATTATTTACTATTAGGAGTTGTTGAAGGAGCTGGGTAGGTTTGGCTTGGAGAAGAGAAAGCAGAGAGAAAGGGAGTTTAAATATTGGAAAGGATGTCACATTGAGGAGGGAGCAAACTTATGGAATCATAGAATCATGGAATCAAAGAGTTGGAAGAGACCTCATGGGCCTTCAGTCCAACCCCATTCTGCCAAGAAGCAGGAATATTGCATTCAAAGCACCCCTGACAGATGGCTTATTTTCTGATTCTTTAGAGGCAATAATAATAATAATAATAATAATAATAATAATAATACTTTATTTATACCCCACCACCATCCCCCCAAGGGGACTCAGGGCGGCATACATGAGGCCAAGCCCAACAACACATCAGTAAAAACAAAACAGCAAGCAAATAAAACAGTACAATTAATATAACTCACATATAAACAATAACACAGATAATTTAAAACCTTAGACTAGGTTTGAATGGAACCATAGATTCAAATTGCACTGAAAGATATTCCACCTAAACATTAGGAAGTGTTTCCTGATTGCTAAAGCTGTTTCGCAGGAGCATGCGCTTCTTGGAATCTCCTTCCCCGGAGATTTTGAAACATTGGTGGGATGGTCATCTGTCGGGAGGGCTTGGATTGTGTCTCCTTGCCCGGTAGGAATGGGATTATACCGGATGACCTTTGGAGGGCTCTTCCTCCAGCTCTACAGTTCTCTGATTCCTCTCTTCCAACTTGCACATTGTGGCATCCTGGCTCCATGCTCCACTTTGGTGAGCGATGACATTTACCTATTCCTTGCCTAACTTTGCCACCTGTCAGGTGCATGGCCCAGATAAGTGTTCCATCATTTTTATGACGCGCTCAGAGGCACCAAATTGGCTGCGTGGCTCCTCCAGCTGGGGCCACGAGAGCTGCTACATGTCCCAGGCCCACACGGGGAAGGGTTTGCCGCTCGGCTGGAGAGCTCTTCCTTGAGTGGCAGGGCTGTGAAAGTCAAGCGCTGATGCCTCCCCTTCCCCATCTTCTGCCATCAGATTCAGTTCCAGCCTCCTGCATCGGTAGCTCTCCCCTCCTGGGGCTGCCATCACTGCTGGCTGCTCCTGCTAGTTTCTCCGGCTGCGGCTGCGGCTTGCCGTTCTGCAGGAGAGGGATCCACTGCCAGGTCTGCTCTCTGGTGACCCATCAGGCTGGACTTCTGCCCCTCGAGTACAGACTAAAAGGCAACAGAAAGTGAGCTGTTGCTCTTCCTGCAGAGTCTGTGAATCGGAAACGGTTGCTTCACATGGGGACCCTGGGCCCAAGCCTCTCTGTAGGGCTTGGGGTTCTTCAAGTGTGAAGGGAAGACTGCTCAGTGCAATTCCTTTATCTGAATTGATGCATAGAATCCTTGGAAGGGACCCACAAGGGCTATCCAGTCCAACCCCGTTCTGCCAGGCAGGAAGACACAATCCAACCTCTGCGTATAAATCTTCAGAGAAGGAAGGAGACTCAGCTGGACATCATATAGTAGATTCCAGGGTGGAACAGCTCTTATGAATGGATAGATAGATCATCAACATTGGAAGGGACCCCAAAGGTCATGCAGAACCCTCTCAACAGATGGCTACCCAGTCTCTGCTTAAAAGCCTCCAGAGAAGGAGACCCCACCTCACTCCCAGGCAGCGTATTCCACCATTGAAAGTTCTTATGGAGCATTACCGTAGATGCAGGCAAAACATCAGGAGAGAATGCTTCTAGAACATGGCCATATAGCCCGAAAAAACCTACAACAACCCAGTGGTTCCGGCCATGAAAGTCTTCAACAATAAAATATTATATTCGTTGGCCATCCAGTCCAACCCCGTTCTGCCAGGCAGGAAGACACAATCCAACCTCTGCGTATAAATCTTCAGAGAAGGAAGGAGACTCAGTTGGACATCAAATAGTAGATTCCAGGGTTGAACAGCTCTTATGAATGGATAGATAGGTCATCAACAGTGGAAGGGACCTCAAAGGTCATGCAGAACCCTCTCAACAGATGGCCACCCAGTTTCTGCTTAAAAGCCTCCAGAGAAGGAGGCCCCACCTCACTCCCAGGCAGCATATTCCACCATTGAAAGTTCTTATGGAGCATTACAACCTCTGAGGATGTTTGCCATAGATGCAGGCAAAACATCAGGAGAGAAGGCCTCTAGAACATGGCCATATAGCCCGAAAAACCTACAACAACCCAGTGATTCCGGCCATGAAAGACTTCAACAATACAATATAATATTTGTTGGCCATCCAGTCCAACCCCATTCTGCCAGGCAGGAAGACACAATCCAACCTCTGCGTATAAACCTTCAGAGAAGGAAGGAGGCTCAGCTGGACATCAAATAGTAGATTCCAGGGTTGAACAGCTCTTATGAATGGATAGATAGGTCATCAACATTGGAAGGGACCTCAAAGGTCACGCAGAACCCTCTCAACAGATGGCCACCCAGCCTCTGCTTAAAAGCCTCCAGAGAAGGAGGCCCCATTTCACTCCCAGGCAGCATATTCCACCCTTGAAAGTTCTTATAGAATCATAGAATCATAGAATCAAAGAGTTGGAAGAGACCTCAAGGGCCATCCAGTCCAAACCCCTGCCAAGAAGCAGGAATATTGCATTCAAATCACCCCTGACAAATGGCCATCCAGCCTCTGCTTAAAAGCTTCCAAAGAAGGAGCCTCCACCACACTCCGGGGCAGAGAGTTCCACTGCTGAACGGCTCTCACAGTCAGGAAGTTCTTCCTAATGGAGCATTACAACCTCTAAGGATGCTTGCCATAGATGCAGGCAAAACATCAGGAGAGAAGGCCTCTAGAACATGGCCATATAGCCCGAAAAACCTACAACAACCCAGTGATTCCAGCCATGAAAGACTTCAACAATACAATATAATATTTGTTGGCCATCCAGTCCAACCCCATTCTGCCAGGCAGGAAGACACAATCCAACCTCTGCGTATAAACCTTCAGAGAAGGAAGGAGGCTCAGCTGGACATCAAATAGTAGATTCCAGGGTTGAACAGCTCTTATGAATGGATAGATAGGTCATCAACATTGGAAGGGACCTCAAAGGTCACGCAGAACCCTCTCAACAGATGGCCACCCAGCCTCTGCTTAAAAGCCTCCAGAGAAGGAGGCCCCATTTCACTCCCAGGCAGCATATTCCACCCTTGAAAGTTCTTATAGAATCATAGAATCATAGAATCAAAGAGTTGGAAGAGACCTCAAGGGCCATCCAGTCCAAACCCCTGCCAAGAAGCAGGAATATTGCATTCAAATCACCCCTGACAAATGGCCATCCAGCCTCTGCTTAAAAGCTTCCAAAGAAGGAGCCTCCACCACACTCCGGGGCAGAGAGTTCCACTGCTGAACGGCTCTCACAGTCAGGAAGTTCTTCCTAATGGAGCATTACAACCTCTAAGGATGCTTGCCATAGATGCAGGCAAAACATCAGGAGAGAAGACCTCTAGAACATGGCCATATAGCCCGAAAAACCTACAACAACCCAGTGATTCCAGCCATGAAAGACTTCAACAATACAATATAATATTTGTTGGCCATCCAGTCCAACCCCATTCTGCCAGGCAGGAAGACACAATCCAACCTCTGCGTATAAACCTTCAGAGAAGGAAGGAGGCTCAGCTGGACATCAAATAGTAGATTCCAGGGTTGAACAGCTCTTATGAATGGATAGATAGGTCATCAACATTGGAAGGGACCTCAAAGGTCATGCAGAACCTTCTCAACAGATGACCACGCAGTTTCTGCTTAAAAGCCTCTAGAGAAGGAGGCCCCATCTCACTCCTACGCAGCATATTCCACCCTTGAAAGTTCTTATGGAGCATTACAACATCTGAGGATGCTTGCCATAGACCTTCGGAGAAGGAAGGAGGCTCAGCTGGACATTAAATAGTAGATTCCAGGGTTGAACAGCTCTTATGAATGGATAGATAGGTCATCAACTGTCATCAACTGTCTCACCTCAGGGTAAAATCACCTTTCTTAAGACACCAAAGAACACACCAGCAATAGTCTTTATGGTTTATTAAAATAAAGGATACAAAGTTCAGAAGGCAAAAGTATATTTCAAAAGATCAATCCAAGGTAACATAGGCAAACAAGATCCATGAAGACACAGGCAAGGCAAAGTCCCATGAGAACATGACAAAGTCCTGAATGAAACATGAACATGAAAGCTGCAAGAGAAACCCAAAGTCTCTTGGATGAAGCGGGAAGTTGCTCTGACACTGAGGCACATTCAATACTGTTTAATACTCTTTGGAGAACATGAAGGCGTTTCTATGGCCCCGAGCCTCCCTCTCTCGCCTGTTGGCGATCCTGACACTCCTTCGGACCTTAAATTCCAACCGATCAGCTCTATCTAAACCTCCGGCTCCATCAAGGCCAATTCCCTTGTTAGTGCTTTTCCCCTCATTATCAGGCTGAGAACCGTCCTCCCTTCCTGAATCATGCACCTGGGTCTCCATAGTTTCACTTTCCCCAGCGTCATCCCTTGCTTGGGAAACAACTGAACTTCTGCCCCCTGTTCCTGGTGGTCTTCCTAACACAGGGACATCATGACTTTGCACCTGACTGTGCATCTGAAACCCATCATCCCCATCAGAATCATCGACACTATCACTCTGAGATTCCCGACATCTCAGATTCCTGAGATTCACAACATCAACATTGGAAGGGACCTTAAAGGTCATGCAGTCCAACTCCCTTCTGCCAGAGTCAGAACCCTCTCAACAGATGGCCACCCAGCTGCTCCTCAGAGGGATTCATAGTTTCCAGTCCTTTCACCATCTTGGTCGCCTTCCCATCATCCATGAAACCGGTCCATTGTACTGTAATGTGAAAAGGCCCATTTAGGATTTGGCGTAAATGATGGAACGTTTCAGGCCTTTGTTTCAGGGAGAATTGGGACAAGATGCACACATTTGGGGTCTGTGTGCTTCTCTTTAATCTCTGACTATGTAACGTAATATGCGTGGAAGAGAAATGGCGCATTTTTCTGGGCATAGGCACAAAGGAAAATCTCTTCCCCAAACTCAGCTCTGCTTTCCAAGTCCTAGCAATTGCTGGAGATGTCCTGTTTATTTGTGTTAATATTGCTTCTTTGTTGTTGCATGCCTTCAAGTGAACTCTGACTCCCTCCTAGGGTTTTCTTGGCAAGACTGAATATTCACAGGAGAGTTCTCATTGCTTTCCTATTAATATGAGGTTGTGAGGCTTGCCTGAAGGCATTTGGTGGGTTCTGTTGCAGAGCAATGATTCAAACACTGGTCTCACGCAGCCTTAGTCCAGCTCTTACACCATTGACTGACTATTGGCAGCTCTCCGTCTTCATGTCAACTGTGACTTATGCATTTTCTGGCAAGATTTATCCCAAAGGGCTTGCCACCATTGTGATAAATATTATGTGTGGTTTGAATGAAACGGCATGAAAGATGTATGGTTGGGGCCTATATAGCCTGAAAATGCCATCCTCAGAAGAATAAATTATGGAAAAACTCAAAAGGCTGATGAAGGAAAAACTGCTGAACTGCTGACATGACCAAAGACAAAGACTCTGTGGTGGAAAACAACATGTTTACATGACCAGAGTTCTTTTAACTCAAGTAATAGGTTCTTGTGGGTTTTTTCGGGCTATATGGCCATGTTCTAGAGGCATTTCTCCTGACGTTTCGCCTGCATCTATGGCAAGCATCCTCAGAGGTAGCGAGGTCCGTTGGAACTAGGAAAATGGGTTTATATATCTGTAGAAGGATCAGGGTAGGACAAAGAACTCTTGTCTGCTGGAGCTAGGTGTGAATGTTTCAACAGACCACCTTGATTAGCATTTGATTGCCTGGCAGTGCCTGGAGCAATCTTTTGTTGAGAGGTGATTAGATGTCCTTGTTTGTTTCCTCTCTGTTGTTGTGCTGTTCTAATTTTAGAGTTTTTTAATACTGGTAGCCAGATTGTGTTCATTTTCATGGTTTCCTCCTTTCTGTTGAAATTGTCCACATGCTTCTTGTGGATTTCAATGGCTTCTCTGTGTAGCCTGACATGGTGGTTGTTGGTGTGGTCCAGCATTTCTGTATTCTCGAATAAAATGCTGTGTCCAGGTTGGTTCCTCAGGTGCTCTGCTATGGCTGTCTTCTCTGGTTGAAGGAGTCTGCAGTGCCTTTCATGTTCCTTGATTTGTGTTTGGGCATTTCTGCGTTTGGTGGTCCCTCTGTAGACTTGTCCACAGCTGCATGGTACATGGTGGACTCCTGCAGAAGCGAGAGGATCCCTCTTGTCCTTTGCTGAACGGAGCATGTGTTGGATTTTCTTGGTGGGTCTGTAGATAGTTTGTATGTTGTGTTTCCTCATCAGCTTCCCTCTGCAGTCAGTGGTTCCCTTGATGTATGGCAAGAACACTTTTCCTCTGGGTGGATCTTGGTCTTGACTCTCATGGCTTGTCCTTGGTCTTGCAGCTCTTCTGATGTCTGAGGTGGAGTAATGCTCCTTACTTAAGAAGGAAAACCAACATTAGTTGAGAAGGAAAACTACCATCTGTCTGGAACTGATGGAGTCAGTATGTTTTAGTTGCAAAACAAGCTGTCAGTTATTTACAACTTTTTGGAACAACATCAGCAAGGAATATGCTACGTAAGAGACCTTTTTTCTATCCAAAAGTGTGTCAGATCTGCAATGGAACACAGAGTGTGGTTACTGTCCATTTTCTCTAGATTTGCAGGAAAAAGCAATCTGACCTACATGCAGGTCTCTTCTTCAGGAGTAGGAAGAAGGGATGGTAATATGTGGATGACTGAATGAAGGTTATGTGTGTGTGACTGCTGAGTAAAATGTAATATCCCCTTTGTTTGTAGTTATATAGTCTCTGTGTGCGTACTTCTTTCTTTGTATTGTTTTCTGATATACTCTGTCTCACATGACATGGAATAAAATCACCTTTTCATTGTTGAGAAAGTATTTATGATACCATGTCCTTCCTCTGAGCCTGAGAGAGAATGCCCTGCCCAAGGTCCTCCAATGGGTTTCTATGGCTGAGTGAGAATTTGAACCCTCATCCATGGAGTCTTAGGGTGGATCTACAATGACAGCTTATTGCAGGGCTGATCCGGGGTTGTGGCTGGTGCTGGATCCGCCCCAAGATTGCTTAGATTTAGATTATAAAATCATAGCATCCTAGAGCTGGAAGAACTCCAAACGGCCATCCAGTCTAACCTTTTGCCAGACAGAAAAATACAGTCCAAGCACTTCTGACAGATGTCCAGCCAGCCTCTGTTTAAAGATTTCCAGGGAAGGAGACTCTCTGACTCCCAGGAAACATATTCCCTTGCCATACAGCTCTAACTGTCAAGAAGTTCTTCCTAATGTTCCTATAATTCAAGTCCTAGTTTCCAGGGCAGCAGAAAGCCATCCCACACCCTCTTCCTGATGGCATCCTTTCACATCTATAAACATGGTTATCATGTGTCCTCTCAGCCTTCTCTTCTGCAGGCTAAACAGACCCAGCTCTTTCAGCCATTCCTGCTCCTCATAGTGGCTAGCAAATTTGATATGGTTTGTGTCGGTCACACGTCCCTTCAGCTGACATCAAGTTGGGGACGCTTTGCCTAGAGACGAGAAGGCTAAGAGAGGACGTGAGATCCATATTGAAGCATTGAAAGGATGTCCCATTGAGGAGGGGCCGGGCTTGTTTTCTGCTGCTCCAGAGACCAGGATACAAGGGAGCAATTGCGGGAAAATAAATTCCTCCTCAACATTAGGAAGAACTTCCTGATGGCGAGAGCTGTTTGGTTGTGAAATAGGCTGCCTGGGAGTCCAATGGAGTCTCCGACTTCGAAGGTTTGTAAGCAGAGGATAGATGGCTATCTTGAGGGAGTGTTTTGACTGTGCCTTTCTGCCTGGCAGAAGTTTTTTCCCCCATGTCAGGAGTGACTTGATAAACTACAAGTCACTTCTGGTATGAGAGAAGTGACTGTCTGCAAGGACGTTGCCCAGGGGATGCCCAGTTGTTTTACCATTCTTGTGGGAGGTTTCTCTCATGTTCCTGGATGGGGAGCTGGAGCTGACAGAGGGAGCTCATTCGCGTGCTTTCCGGACCCAAAGCTCTGACTTGTCAGTCTTCAGTTCTGCCGGCACAAGGATTTAACCCATCGTGTCGCTGGGGCTCCTTCTGACAGAAGTTAGTTGGACTGGATGGCCCCTGGGGACCCCTTCCAATTCTCGGATTCTAGGATTCCAAAGAACTTAGTACTGTGAAGCAGAGATGGTGGCAATCTCCTCCTGAATACGTTTTAATTCCGAAACCCTTTTATGAACAGAAATAAAATGCTGAGAGGTCCCCTGTTCCTCAGTGCTCTGCTCACCCCCACTGTTCTAAGCTGCCATACTTTTGTCCCGGCTGGTGGATCTCAAGGCAGCCTTCAGAAAAGGGAACAGGCTTGTGCAAGCGTGAAATCTTCCCCACCCCTGTCCTATAGGGTTGGCTGGGTTCAGATAATCCCAGTCATTTAATTTACAACTCTGTCATTCAGAAGAGAAAACATGCAAGGAAGGACCCGAGCGCTCCGCAAAATTGAAAGTTATAGGACTGTGGCGGAGACGTGACACCAGAAAACCGCAGGACTCAGCACAAGCGCTGGTTCGGGGCCACGGGGTGCCACGGCTTTTAATGGAGAGCGCGGCTGCTTTGATGGATCGGGACGCAAGACATGACGCATGCCATATTAAGTCCAGCTGGAAAGTAAAGCAAGAAGAAAGCAAGGATGACCTGGGGCTTGCTTTTGAAATGTTTTGTCCTGTTTGAATGATTTCACTGTTTTCAAACTGGAACTATGTTAATGTACCGTTCTACTTATCGGCCACTTTGGGATCCCATGATTAAAAAGAGGATCGTGGTTTTGAGTGCTAAACTATGACTCCAGAAACCAGGATTTGATCATATGCTCAGCCATTGGAACCCACTATAACATCTTGTGCGAGTCACACAATCTCAGGATGAGAAAACGTTTGGGTGGAAATGACAACCCCAGGAAGATTTGAAAGAGAACCAATATGGAGTAATGGTTGAGTGCTGGACTTGGGGAACATCTACACTGACCAATGAATCATATCAATCAATCTACACTGACCACTTATACTGAGGGATGGGCAAATCAGCTCCTTGGCAGCCAAACGACATGTAAAGCTGATCTGGGTTAACGTGTCCAAGGCCACCTTCATGTTGTTTTGAACCATGCTAACCAAAGTAGTGGGTGGCTCCAAATTCCCCCCCAAAATCAGGAGCAAATCTCAACCTTGGGCCCTTGTAAACAGTTGGTCCAATTGCAAAAGGTTTTCTATGGATACAAGATGGCCCTCACCATCCTCCTTCCACTCTTTTCCTCATGATGGCCAGCAGGTGCAATATGGCTATTGCCTTTAACGCTAAGCAGAGGGATTCATGGTTTCCCCACCTTTGGCCATTTGTAGACCCATCTTACCTGTCTCCTTCTCGAATTGCTTTGCCCAGAAGTGGACACAGGGTTATTCCAAATGAGGAGGTCTGACCAAAGCAGAATAGAGTTGGGACCATGACATCTCTCAGTTAAGACACCATTCTCCTGTTGACGCAGCCTAGAATCAGGCTGGCTCTTTTGTAGCTGGTGCCTCACACTGTTGCCTCACTTGCTTTCATTTGTGGTCTAGATGCCTAGAGATCCTTCTCACATCAATGAGGGGTTTGTTCTCCCTGACCTTTCCTACTTCTCTCTCTGCCCACAGGTTCATGGAGTCAGAACTGGATCTCAACGACATCATCCAGGAAATGCACGTGATTGCAACTATGCCGGATCTGTACCATCTCCTGGTGGAGCTCAACGCCGTCCACTCCCTCCTTGGCCTGCTGGGACACGACAACACCGATATCCTTTCTGTGATGATGCTGAGGAGGCGGGTTCACCAAGCTACCCTAAACACATTATCATGTGTCATGGTTTCCCTCTGGTTTGTATGTTCCTTCACACAGTCAAATTTTCAGATTGTATCACTGAGTGTTGCATAAGGTAGATTCTTCAGTTCAGAGGTAGTGTAGTGGTGCTCCACTTCTGTTTGTAAACGCAACACAATGCCACAGGCTCAATTGCGTATTATCTTCCACTTGTAGGTGCTATGTTCTGGAGATCATCCTGGATGTAAATCCATCCAGAGGTTGAACCCAATCTGGGAGAGAAACAAAATGGGTCACATGCAAGTTGTGATCCCTGTACATCAGTGGTTTTCAACCTGGGGTCCTCAGATGTTTTTGGCCTACAACTCCCAGAGATCCCAGCCAGTTTACCAGCTGTTAGGATTTCTGGGAGTTGAAGGCCAAAAACATCTGGGGACCCCAGGTTGAGAACCACTGCTGTACATGTTTGGAGGGCAAGTGGCTAGAACCCCAGTGTTGTGCTCAAACTGATGGGATCAGCTGGATCTGGAGCCTCATTTGGCCCCAGCAGAGCCCCTATTGAACTCAGAGCTGCTGCTGGAGGAGGAGCTGTAAAACCCACAGTGTATTCAGGGGCAGGTTCACCCATTTGATTTCTCCATTTTCATAGAATCATAGAATAATAGAATTGGAAGAGACCACATGGGCCATCTAGTCCAACCCACTGCCATGCAGGAAAAGTACAAACAAGTACCCCTGACAGCCTCTGTTTAAAAGCTTTCAAGGAAGGAGCTTCCACCAGACTCATAGACAGTTCCACTACTGAACAGCTCTTCTTACAATCAGGAAGTTCTTCCTCATGATCAGGTGGAATCTCCCTCCCTGTCATTTGAATCCAATACTCAATTGAGTCCTAGTTTCAAGGCCAGGAGAAAACAAGTCTGCTCCCTCTTCCTTATGACATCATTTCACATACGTATTTATACATAATAATAAAATTTTAAAAAACTGTTTATACTTTACTTAGGCGATCCCTCGTTTTCCGAGGAGGATTGTCTTCCAGTGTTCTTGTGGGTCCGGATGTGGCTGTGGAGCCCTATTGCT
Organism: Anolis sagrei; assembly: GCF_037176765.1. Lineage (NCBI taxonomy): Eukaryota > Metazoa > Chordata > Lepidosauria > Squamata > Anolidae > Anolis > Anolis sagrei. Next base: position 245,505,650 of record NC_090024.1, on the reverse strand, counting down.
CTGTATCTTCTTCCGCAGTGAGGGCATTGGTTTCCAGGTGGAAGACGGTTTCGGTCGGGGTTGGCTTGACACGCCTTCCTCCTGGCACGCTTCTCCCTTTTGCCCTCCACTCGTGCCTCCTCAAATTCTGCAGCACTGCTGGTCACAGCTGACCTCCAGCTGGAGCACTCAAGGGCCAGGGCTTCCCAGTTCTCGCTGTCTATGCCAGAATTTTTAAGGTTGGCTTTGAGCCCATCTATCAATCTCTTTTCCTGCCCACCAACATTCCGTTTCCCGTTCTTGAGTCCGGAGTAGAGCAACTGTTTTGGGAGACGGTGGTCGGGCATCCGGACAACGTGGCCGGTCCAGCAGAGTTGATACCATCGCTTCAATGCTGGTGGTCTTTGCTTCTTCTAGCACACTGACATTTGTCCGCTTGTCTTCCCAAGAGATTTGCAGGATTTTCCAGAGGCTACGCTGATGGAATCGTTCTAGGAGTTGCATGTGACGTCTGTAGACAGTCCACGTTTTGCAGGCATATAGCAGGGTTGGGAGGAAAATGGCTTTATAAACAAGCACCTTGGTATCCCTACGGATGTTCCAATCCTCAAACACTCTCTGCTTCATTCAGAAAAATGCTGCACTCACAGAGCTCAGGCGGTGTTGTATTTTGGTATCGATGTTGACTTTGGTGGAGAGGTGGCTGCCAAGGGAGCAGAATTAGTCCACATTTTCTAACATTCCACCATTGAGCTGTATCTCTGGCATTGGAGAGGGATTGGCTGGTGACTGTTGGAAGAGCACTTTGGTTTTCTCGATAAGCTGAGCTTATCGTATGCTTCTGCAAAGGTGTTTAGAGTGGCTTGTAGGTCTTCTTCTGAATGCGCACAGACGACGTTGTCATCAGCATACTGGAGTTCTATAACAGATGTTGTAACCTTGGTTTTGGCTTTCAGTCTGCTGAGGTTAAATAGCTTGCCATCTGTCTGATAGATGATTTCCACTCTGGTGGGAAGCTTCCCATCAACAAGATGAAAACCCTACTTAGCATCTGATAACTAATCATAATAGCCAATGCGTCGAAAATAAAGAAACATTACTATGCAGATATTTCCATGGCTTTTGGAGCTTTAACTCAATGCTGTTCCAACCGCTGGTTCCTGGACCAGTGTTGGGTGCTGATGAATTTCCAGAAATTAATGTACAGCACTAGCTGATGGGTACAAATATCATGCTATCTGTGACAAGTTTGAAGAATCCAGAAATGACTGATGCTCAGATCAGATGGCCTGAGAAGCCTTGCGTTGCGTGGCAGCTTGATGTGGCGGTTGTGTGCCGAAAGGTTAGCCTGGATTTGTCATTCTCGGGGAAAACATCAACAGTGGGCCTTCTAATTGGGACTTGTTGGCCTTGCTCTGGGTGACCTTTTGCAGGCGCCTTGTTGTGTCTCTCCAGCCGAGGGAGCCCCGCCTAGGGAGGGCTGTCGCTGCCAATGCTGACGGCTTGTCAGGCTCCCCGCGTGTGGCTGACTCTTGCTCCTCGCTAGGGCAGGGCGCCTGGGGTCTGTCGATTAGATTGGGGGCAGAGGCTGGGCTTGCTTTCTCCGTCCCCCGGGGAGAGGCGTGCGTGCAAATGTCGGAAGGCAGAGTGGGGAAAGAGCAGTTTCTTTTACTCAAAATGCCTTGTTGCAGACAGATCTGAGAACGCAAAGATGGTTCCTTCGCTCAGCGGCTTTGCAATGAGAAGGAGGATGAAGAGGAACTTGGAGCTTCAGGTTTCTTGTCCCTGCGAGGAATACTAAATGGACTCTTCCCTCTTCACACTCAATTTAAAGTCAGGTCTCAGCAGCAGAGGACAGAGATGCTGTGAGGAGGTGGATAAAATCCCCTGCAATGAAATCAGAGGGTCTGGTTTTTACTCCGTGGAAGGAGGGCCAAGGAAAGACATCTAAGAGTCTTAATAGATGACAAGCTGAGCATACGTCAGCAGTGTGGTGTGGCAGCTAAGAAAGCCAGTGTCATTGTAGGATGCGTCAGTGGGAATCTGCTGCCTATATCCAGGGAAGCCATGTTTGTTTGTTTATTTACGATATTTATAGCCCGCCTTCCTCAGCCATACGGCGACTCAAGGCAGGTTACAGATTGGCACAATTCGATGTCAGTATAATACAAATACAACTTGTATGCAGAACACATCATGCGAGGATGTGCGGGGCTGGATGAATGCAAAGCTGGGGTGAAAATTGCTGGAAGAAACATTAATAACCTCAGATATGCAGATGACACCACTCTGATGGCCGAAAGCGAGGAGGAACTGAGGAGCCTTCTCATCAAGGTGAAAGAAGAAAGCGCAAAAGCTGGGTTGCAGCTAAACATAAAAAAAAACAAGATTATGGCAACAAGAATGATTGACAACTGGGAAATAGAGGGAGAAAATGTGGAGGCCGTGACAGACTTTGTATTTCTAGGCGCAAAGATGAGTGCAGATGCAGACTGTGGCTAGGAAATCAGAAGACGCTTACTTCTTGGGAGGAGAGCAATGTCCAATCTCAATAAAATAGTAAAGAGTAGAGACATCACACTGGCAACAAAGATCCATTGCCTAGTCAAAGCCATGGTATTCCCTGTAGTCACCTACAGAGGTGAGAGCTGGACCTTAGGGAAGGCTGAGCGAAGGAAGAGAGATGCTTTTGAGCTGTGGTGTTGGAGGAAAGTTCTGAGAGTGCCTTGGACTGCGAGAAGATCCAACCAGTCCATCCTCCAGGAAATAAAGCCCGGCTGCTCATTGGAGGGAAGGAGACTAGAGACAAAGTTGAAGTCCTTTGAATGCCACATTATGAGGAGACAGCAAAGCCTAGAGAAGGGAATGATGCTGGGGAAAGTAGAAGGCAAAAGAAAGAGGGGCCGACCAAGGGCAAGATGGATGGATGGCATCCTTGAAGTGACTGGACTGACCTTGAAGGAGCTGGGGGTGGTGACGGTCGACAGGGAGCTCTGGCGTGGGCTGGTCCATGAGGTCACGAAGAGTCGGAGACGACTGAACGAATGAACAACAACAACAATGAGTTATTTACAGCGTTTTGGGTTTTGGAAAGTTCCAGTTTCCTATAGGAGGGCAAGAAGCAATCCCCTGGGGAAAGATGTCATGTCCATGCCTCCTTCATTGAGAATTATAGCCCCCAGGCGCGACGGCACAGAATGCAGCATGCAGTTATATAAACATGTTATACTGTTCAATTTAACAGTGATGTCAAACAATATTGTGTAAATTTTGGTACAGCCCCTTAAAATAATATCAATGTCGTATCTTCTTTATGTTGAGTTCCATATGAATCAGCCGCTCACGACCGGTTTCGGCCTTACTTCAGGCCTTCTTCTGGTGGACTGAAATTATTGTATACATCAAAAAGTTTTGTTGCAATTCCATACATATTGAATATCATATACTAGAATACACTTAAAGAAACTTGCAAAGTTTTAAACTTAACCCTTCTTATTACATTTATTTATTTATTTATTTCAAAGTTTTATATACTGAGCTTCTCACCTCATAAGAGGGACTCAGCCTGGTTTCCAACCATAAAAACACATACAATCGGTAAAATATCAAAATACACATTACAATAAAACATTAAAAAAGCACATATATTAAAAACTACAGTGGTCAGTCGTCATACTAAAATCGAATATACACCGTCTTCCATCCAGATCATTGTCTCATTCTTCGAAGGCCTGTCTCCTTAACCATGACTTCACCTGTTTCCTGAATGTCAGGATTGTTGGAGCGGTTCTGACCTCTGGCGGGAGAGAGTTCCAGAGTTGCGGGGCCACTACCGAGAAGGCCCTGTCCCTCGTCCCCACCAGCCGCGCTTGTGAGGCCGGCGGGACCGAGACCAGGGCCCCTCCAGACGATCTTAGTAATCTTGATGGTTTGTAGGGGAGAATACATTCGGAGAGGTAAACCGGGCCGGAGTCGTTTAGGGCTTTATAGGTTAACACCAGCACTTTGAATTGTGCTCGGAAGCTAATTGGCAGCCAGTGGAGCTGGTGTAACGGCGGAGTGGTGTGCTCCCTGTACCCAGCACCCGTTAGTAATCTGGCTGCCGCACATTGTACTTGCTGTAGTTTTCGGGCAGTCTTCAAAGGCAACCCCACGTAGAGAGCGTTGCAGTAGTCTAAACAATATTAGTTGAACATATCCATTAAACACCATGTGTTACAACACATTTAAGGTACTTACAAAGTTATGTGCTTGAAAATTTGCTGAATAGGCCCACTTTGAAACTCTTGCCATTGATATTTCAGATCTTGTCTGGTGGAATAATACTGGGACTGGCCTTTAAATGGTTGTGATTGTTTGAATAGCATGTTTATGTTTTGTGTGATTTTGTGTTGGTAATTGAAGACTTTGGCCTATGTTGGAAACTGTCCTGAGTCCCTTAGGGGAGATAGAGCGGTATACAGATGAAGTTTAGTCTTATTTATTATAAGGTTTCAATGGCACCCTTGTGGCCTCTTCCATGTCTAGGGTTCTCTGAACTTGGATGCCAGTTTCCCCATCTCTGCGAGGAATGCTAAACGGAGGCTTCCTCTCTCCGTACTCCATTTAAAGTGGGTTCTGGGCAGATGAGGATGGAGCTGCTTTTTAGGAAGTGGATCAAAACCCCCTGCAATAAAACCAGAGGACCAGGTGGCTGCTTCGCTGAAGGAGAGCCAAGGAGGGATAATGCCCAGATGGCAAGTGCAAATTGCCAGGGACTCGGGGCTCCTGCGAGGAGGACAGACCGTCCCTTTCTCCAAATCCCCTTTCGCTCAGTGTTTGGCACCTGCAGAGCAGCCAAAGGCAGGTTGCAAAGCCTCTCTGTCCCGGTGCGTGAAGAGGACGGCAGGCCCCAAAACAGCCGTGGTGTAGACTCCAGATTTCCTGCCTGCAGAGGGTTTTTTTTTGCCAGCAAGAGCAGCTTTCCTCCGTGCCTCTCTCCTTCTGCGTGTGTCTTCAGCCAAGCTGGGCCTAAGGGCATCCTCGACAGAGACAAATGCTGCTTCCTTAATCCCAAGGCTTTCCCTCCTCTTTTGCCAAGATGAATTAAGAGTGGCGGGAGCTTTGCTTCCCCTCGATTCCCTCTCCGTATAGTCCTCCGCAGAGATATTTACCCTCCTCCTCCTCCTCTTCTTCCGTCCGTCCTCAGGGACCACCGTTTACAACGATCACTCAGAAATCCCAGGATCAATGTTGGAACTTTGATGCAACCAAATGTGAAAAAAACCACTCGTACCCACGATTTATTTACTTCTTTACTTCCCGTCCCCTGCCACGCGTTGCTGTGGCCCAGTCTGGTGATCTGGAAAATAAAGTAATGAGAAAGTGTTGGTTTCTAATCTATGTAATGTCTTTCTGCTTGTGGGTAAACAGTATTTCTCGTTGTTTCTTTGTCAGTCTTGATGTGGAGATTGTCTGGTTTGCCTATTCTGGAACATGCAACATAGAATTGTCCTTCTTTTGGGGTCCCTTTCAAATCTATGAGACTATATCTGTGTGTGTGTGTATCATATATATTGATCTATATCTATGGCTCTTTGTCAAGAGGACTTTGATTACCTTTTCTTGCCCTGGTGAAGGGAATTGGACTGGGTGGCCTTAAGTATTTCTGTGGTCATGGGGGTTCTGTGTTGAAAGTTTGCCCCAATTCTGTCTTTGGTGGGGTTCAGAATGCTCTTTGATTGTAGGTGAACTGTAAATCCCAGTAACTACAACTCCCAAATGTCAATGTCTGTTTGCCCCACACTCCATGTGTGTGCATATTTGGGCATATGGAGTATTCGTGCCAAGTTTGGTCCAGATCCATCATTGTTTGAGTCCAAAGTGCTCTCCAGATGTTGGTGAACTACAACTCCCAAACTCAAGGTCAATGCCCACCAAACCCTTCTAGTGTTTTCTGTTGTTTATGGGAGTCCTGTGTGCCACATTTGGTTCAATTCCATCGTTGGTGGAGTTCAGAATGCTCTTTGATTGTAGGTGAACTATAAATCCCAGTAACTACAACTCCCAAATGCCAAGGTCTATTTGCCCCAAACTCCATCTGTGTGCATATTTGGACATATGGAGTATTCATGCCAAGTTTTGTCCAGATCCATCATTGTTTGAGTCCAAAGTGCTCTCTGACTATTGGTGAACTACAACTCCCAAACTCAAGGTCAATGCCCACCAAACTCTTCTAGTGTTTTCTGTTGATCATGGGAGTTCTGTGTGCCAAGTTTAGTTCAATTCCATCATTGGTGGAGTTCAGACTGCTCTTTGATTGTGGGTGTACTATAAATCCCAGCAGCTACAACTCGCAAATAACAAAATCAATTTTGTTGAGTGAAGGACATACATTGGGTTGTTAGTTGTACTGTGTCCAAATTTGGAGCCAATTCGTCCAGTGGTTTTTGAGTTATGTTAATCCCACAAACGAACATTACGTTTTTATTTATATAGATTTCTTTACTAAAACCTATGTTTCCTGCCCTTTATCACGAGGTCTTGGAGGCAGCTGGGGAGCAAGGCAAGAGGAGCCCTTTAATGCATTGAAACCATTGACACAGGATAAAGAACATATTGAAAAGCTGAGACATTAAGAGAACTTAAAAGATTAAAGCAATTAAAACATACAATGTATTTGCAGAATAAATTAGCCCCCGGAGGCTTTAATTAAAAGAAATGTTTTGATTTGGCATTGGAATGAAATCGCAGAAGAACAGAGCGGGAAGAGATTGTAAGGGTTATCCGGCCCTTTTCCTTTACTAAAATATATGTATCCTGCCCTTTATCATGAGGTCTGCACAGCAGAGCTCATGATAAAGGGCAGGATACACATATATTTTAGGTAACAATACATACAAACCAATCAATATCGGTGACAGTGAGGTTCCACAGCTGAGGTGCCTTAGCAGAGAAAATCCTCTCCCATATCTTCTCTAAATGCATGGCTGTATATGATGGTGAAAGCAGGATAGTGAGGATGGTGTAGGAAGTGGAGGGATAGCCCATACTCCATAAGACAGGAGCAGAATTCAGAACGATCTACACAGATGAGAGAGATGATTGGCCAAAACACAATGAAGCTCAACAGAGACAAATTCAAAAGACTCCACTTAGGCAGAAAAAGGGAAATGCAAAGAGACAGAATGGAGGACGATGCCTGGCTTGAGAGTAGGATGTGTGGAAAAGGTCTTGGAGTCCTCATGGGGAGGAAGGGGAACATGGACCAAGAGCGGTTTAAAAAGCTGGGCATGTTTAGCCTGCAGAAGAGAAAGCTGAGAGGAGACATGATGATGGCCATGCATAAATATGTGAGGCGAAGTCAGAGGGGAGAAAGAGGGAGCAGGCTTGTTTTCTGCTGCCCTGGAGACTAGCACACAATGAAGCAATGGCTTCAAACGACAGGAAAGGATTTTATTTATTGTGTCAGGAGCAAACCAAACAGTTGTGTTGCATTTTTTAACAAACAAACAAACAAACCACAAAGTTTGCAAGCTTGATAGTTGATTAGATGTCCTGGAACTTTTGGTCATTTCTGTTGTTCATTTCTTATCTTGGCACAGTTCATAGAGCAGTTGTTTTTTAACAGTTGACATGCCTTCCATGTTGATTGAGATTATTGTCATGGTTGGTCCTGAAAAGGTCCGTTGGTTGTTTTGCTTGCTTGTTTGCATGTTGCAAGTCACTTCTGGTCGCTTCTGGATTCCCCGTGAACACAAGAACTTCCTAACTGTTCAGCAGTGGAACTCTCTGCTCCGGAGTGTGGTGGAGGCTCCTTCTTTGGAGGCTTTTAAGCAGAGGCTGGATGGCCATCTGTCAAGGGTGCTTTGAATGCAATTTTCTTGCTTCTTGGCAGAATGACCCACAAGGTTTTTTTCCAATTCTAGGACTCTATGAAATCAACTTGTGTGAGAGAATGAGCTGTCTATGAAGACGTTGCTCAGGGGACGCTTGGATGTCTTGCAATACTGCGAGGAGGCTTCTCTCATGTCCCCCAACAGGAAAGGAGATTCCCCGTGAACACAAGAACTTCCTAACTGTTCAGCAGTGGAACTCTCTGCTCCGGAGTGTGGTGGAGGCTCCTTCTTTGGAGGCTTTTAAGCAGAGGCTGGATGGCCATCTGTCAAGGGTGCTTTGAATGCAATTTTCTTGCTTCTTGGCAGAATGACCCACAAGGTTTTTTTCCAATTCTAGGACTCTATGAAATCAACTTGTGTGAAGTTAGTGCTGGAGGAGAAGTCTATAGTTTCTATAGACTGATAAAAAGACAAATAAATGCGTCTTAGAGCAAATCCTTGAACGAGGGCCCTTCCCATAAGACATGGGGAATATTGCATGCGTAAAAAGACATGGGGGTGGTGACGGCCGACAGGGAGCTCTGGCGTGGACTGGTCCATGAGGTCACGAAGAGTCGGAGACGACTGAATGAATGAACAACAACAACAACAGAGCAAATCAAGCTGAACTTTCCCTAGAAGCCATGATTCCTGACTTGAGACTGTTGCCCTTTGGTCATGTCATAAGAAGACTTGACTCACTAGAAAAGACAATAATGCTTGATAAGGTCACAGGAAAGGAGGCATAGATGGGTAGACTCCATCAAGGAAGCCGTATCTCCTGTGGATGAGAGGTTGGCCTGGAGGTCTCCATAAGTCAACCTGATGGCAAACAGCAACAAGAGCCAATCAACAGCCATGATTACTAAGCTGAGGCTGTTGTCCCTTGGCCATATCAAAAGAAGGCAGGATTCACCAGAAAAGAGACTGATTATTGGGAAGGTGGAAGGCAGCCAGAAAAGAGGAGGACTCTACTGCAGGTGGATGGACTTCACCAAGGAAGCCATGGCTGCCTTGACTTTGCACTGAGGACAGGGTGACTTGGAGGTCTCTCATTCATTGGGCTACCATAAATCGGAGTGAACGTTTGACAGCAGCTATGAACAGCAAATCCCTTCAAGCTCCAAGGCTGCAATCTCTTTACGGCTTTGAATGCCATCACCATTCATCAGCCCCTTCTCCTTCAGTATGGGCCTGCTTCATCCATCCTCTGCAGCCTTTTGAAAGTAATTGTTGTGTCACGAAGAAGCTCTGAGCTTAGAACGTCCCTGATGACGCAAGGGGCTGCTGAGTGTCTTTTTTACTCGTGCAACATTCCCCATGTCTTACGGGAAGCACCCTCCTTCAAGGATGCCGTAATCCACCTTCTTGCTTCCTTCAGATCAGCTTCTTTTCCTTTTCCTCCGTCTTCCTTTGGCAGACAGGAATGTTGAAACCTCTGCACCCCAGGCAGCCCAATTGGGATGCATAGATTCCCTGCAGAACAGAAGAGTATTGATCACATTGAAAGAAAGACATCAAAGTGTATATGAGAGAGAGGAAACTGCATTGGTTGAGTGCGCCTTGGAGATGAACCTACCTGTAGTGAGGTGTTGCTCCATCTTTTTGCTGGCTTGCACACCATTCTCAAGGCAATCCTTGCCTGAACATTGGGAAATGCAATGAAGAATGTCAGGAGGTGCTGCAGGATTCTCATGTTTGGTGTACACTTGTTGTGGCCTTGTAGCTAGAAGTCAGCTCTAACATATTGTGATGTTATCATGGGATTTGCTTGGCCAGTGTCCTCACAGCAGATCTTGCATCTTGGCCATCATAGAAGTTCGATTCCGCTTTGGTTAGACCACACCTGGAATATTGTGTCCAATTCTGGGCACCACAATTCAAGAGAGAGATTGACAAGCTGGAATGTGTCCAGAGGAGGGCGACTAAAATGATCAAGGGTCTGGAGAACAAGCCCTATGAGGAGTGGCTTAAGGAGCTGGGCATGTTTAGCCTGAAGAAGAGAAGGCTGAGAGGAGACATGATAGCCATGTATAAATACGTGAGAGGAAGCCACAGGGAGGAGGGAGCAAGCTTGTTTTCTGCTTCCTTGGAGACTAGGACGCGGAACAATGGCTTCAAACTACAAGAGAGGAGATTCTATCTGAACACGAGGAAGAACTTCCTGACTGTGAGAGCCGTTCAGCAGTGGAACTCACTGCCCCGGAGTGTGGTGGAGGCTCCTTCTTTAGAAGCTTGTAAACAGAGGCTGGATGGCCATCTGTCAGGGGTGATTTGAATGCAATATCCCTTCTTCTTGGCAGAATGGGGTTGGACTGGATGGCCCATGAGGTCTCTTCCAACTCTTTGATTCTATGATTCTATGAATGCTAGAACTGGAAGAAACCTCAAAGGTCATGCAATTGAACCCCTTTCTGCCACATAGGAATCAAAGCACTCCCAATGGAGAGGCATCTAGACCCTGTTTAAAAGCTTCTAGAGAAGGAGAATCAACCACTCTCCTTCTGTCAAACAGCTCTTACTTTCAAAAGGTTCTTCTGATTTAGGTAGAATTCCTTTTCTTGTTGCTTGAATCCATTGCTCCTTTGTGTCCTAGTTTCCAGAGCAGCAGAGACCGTGCAGGGTCCTTTCTCAAAGAGATGTCCTTTTGAGTATGTGAACATGATGGTCATCATCATCACTGGTGTTCCCTTGTATCCGAGTACAATTGCCTTTCAAGTGTAGGGTCTTGGTGGTGGGTCTGTAGGTGATTGTAGAAACCAATTCTTGATCTACATGTTTTTTTTCACATGAGGACATTGGTTTCCAGATGTAAGGCGGTCCTGGTCAGTGCTGGCTTGATGCACCTTCTTCCTCTTGACAGGTTTCTCCCTTCTGCCCTCCATTCGTGCCTCTTTGAATTCCACAGCATTGCTTGTCACAGCAGACCTCCAGTTAGAATGCTCAAGGGCCAGGTCTTCCCAGTTCTCCTTTGATGGCTATGCCACAGGTCTTAAGGTTGACTTTAAGCCCATCTTTCCATCTCTTTTCACTGTCCACCAACATTCCTTTTTCTATTCTTGAGTTAGGAGTAGAGCAAGCGCTTTGGGAGATAGTGATTGGGCATTCGGACAACGTGGCCAGTCCATTGAAGTTGACGGTGAAGAATCATCGCTTCGACACTCGTGGTCTTTTCTTCTTGCAGAATACTGACATTTGTCCACCTATCTTCCCAAGAGATTTGCAGGGTTTTTCAGAGGCCATGTTGATGAAATCAAGCCATAAGTTGAGTGTGACGTCTGAAGACGGTTCACATTTCACAGGCATATAACTGGATTAGGAGGACAATAGCTAAATAAGTGTCATGGTTTCCCTATGAACGTTCCGATCCTCAAACACTCTCTTCTGCCTTTGGGAGAATGCTGGATTCCCAAAGCTGAGGTGGTGTTGTATTTTGGTGTCGATGTTGACTTTGGTGGAGAGGTGGCTGCCAAGGTCGTGGAAATGGTCAACATTTTCTAATGTTACAGCATTAGAAAATGTTTCTGGCATTGCAGAGAGATTGGCTGGTGACTGTTGAAAGAGGACTTTGGTTTTCTCAGTGTTCAGTGAGAGGCCAAGCTTTTTGTATGCTTCTGCAAAAGTGTTCACAGTGACTTGTAGGTCTCCAAACTACAAGAGAGGAGATTCCATCTGAACATGAGGAAGAACTTCCTGACTGTGAGAGCCATTCAGCAGTGGAACTCTCTGCCTCGGAGTGTGGTGGAGGGTCCTTCTTTGGAAGCTTTTAAACAGAGGCTGGGTGGCCATCTGCCAGGGGTGATTTGAATGCAATATTCCTGCTTCTTGGCAGAATGGGGTTGGACTGGATGGCCCATGAGGTCTCTTCCAACTCTTTGATTCTATGATCCTTCTGAATGAGCACACACTACGTTATCATCAGCATATTGGAGTTCTATAATAGACTTGGTTTTGGCTTTCAGCCTGCTCAGGTTAGAAATCTTGCCATCTGTCTGATAAATGATTTCCATGCCCGTTGGTAGTTTCCCATCAACAATGTGCAGTATCATAGTGATGAAGATGGAGAATAAGGTTGAGGCAATAACACATCCCTGTTTGATATCTGATTCCATCTTTAAAAGGTCAATTTGGGATCCATTGCTGTCCAAAACCATTATGTTAATGTGGAGGAGCCGCAGGATGTTCACAAATTTGTCAGGACATCCAGTTTTTTGGAGGACCTTCTCTTCTCCATGATAAACAGTTCCCTAAGCTGCTCCTCAGAGGAACTCCTGGTTTCCAGACCTTTGAAGCCCTCTGAAGCTGAGAGAATGGGACATGCCCAAGGCCATCTTGGGGTTTCCATGGCTGGAGTTGAATCCTGGACTACAAGACAGACAACTTCACCAACTGGCACACATGATAAAGAAGAGCCGATTGTGGTTGCAAGAAGGGAGAGGAGCATCAGTCCTGAGCTGGAAAGCCATCTCCCAGCCTTTGAAATGAGTCTCAACTTTTCAGAAGGACAGTTGGAACAGAGCTGTAGGAGCAAGAGCCTACTTTTCCAGCCCAGATCTGGAGGCTGCTATGTAGGACACTGCAAGAAAGTGGGTTGCCTTTTGTGTGTCCTGTGGTAAGAAGAGGTCACGATTGATCAGCTTGCCTTGGAGAATAGTCAAGTAGGTCTAATGAGCAGCAAGGCGGCCGAGTGCGTTGTCTGCTGGAATGATGCTGCGGAGGAAGGGAAGGGAAGGAAAGAGCGGAGATAATGAGGGAAATTCTCCGTACAGTACCAGTCGAGACCTGGAGGGCGGGGAGGCGGAGTTGCGGTTGTCTATAAGAATTCCATTCCCCTGACCAGAGGCCCCATCCCGCAGTCAACTAATTTTGAATGTGTCTACCTGAAGGTGGGTGACCGGGACAGAATAGGGATTCTGTTAGTGTACCGCCCACCTCGCTGCACTACGGTCTCCCTACCTGAGCTAGCAGGGGTGGTCTCGGGCCTGGCATTGGAGTCCCAACGGCTCCTTGTGCTGGGGGACTTCAATGTACATGCTGAGACTACCCTAGTAGGAGCGGCTCAGGACTTCATGTCTTCCATGGCAACCATGGGGCTGTCCCAACAGATATCTGGCCCCACTCACAGTGCTGGACACACATTGGACTTGGTTTTCTGTCAGGGATGGGAGCAGAGTGGCGGTGTTGAGGAGTTATCCATCTCTCCGTTGCCATGGACCGACCACTATCTGGTCAGCTTTAGACTTACTGCACCTCCCAACCTCTGCAGAGGTGGGGGACCCATTAAGTTGGTCCGCCCCAGGAGGCTTATGGATCCGAATGGATTCCTGACGGCTCTTGGGGATTTTCCCGCTTCCTTGGTTGGTGATCCTGTTGATGCCCTGGTGTCTCACTGGAATAGGGAGATGACTAGGGCAATAGACACGATTGCTCCGGAACGTCCCCTCTCAAGTAGCCGAGCTAAACCAGCTCCTTGGTTCACCGAGGAGCTGGCAGCAATGAAGCGAAGGAAGAGGAGACTAGAGCGCGTGTGGCGTTCGGACCCGAGCGAGTCAAATCGAACACGGTATGTCGCCCTTCTCAGGGCATATGCCGTGGCAATAAAGGCGGCAAAGAAATCTTTCTTTGCGGCCAATATTGCGTCCGCAAAGAACCGTCCGGCTGAGCTGTTTCGAGTTGTCAGAGGTCTATTAAATCCCACCAAGTCGGATGGGAACCCTGACAACTCGACGGCCCGCTGTGAAGCTTTTGCTCGGTTCTTTGCGGACAAAGTCGCTTCGATCCGTTCCGACCTGGACACCATGTTAACGGCAGTCTCAGAGGATGTAACACGAGCATCTGCTTATCCGATTTCGTTGGATTCATTTCAATTGGTGAAACCTGAGGATGTGGACAAGATGCTTGGAGGAATGAGGGCTACCACATGCATCCTAGACCCCTGCCCATCCTGGCTTCTAAAGGAGGCCAGAGGGGGATTGGCCGAGTGGGTGGAGGTGGTGGTTAATGCCTCCCTTCGGGAAGGCAAAATTCCAGCCAGCTTAAAACAAGCTGTGATAAAACCGCTGTTGAAGAAACCATCACTGGATCCCACTCAATTCGTCAACTTTCGGCCTGTTTCCAATCTTCCCTTCTTGGGCAAAGTCCTGGAACGTGTGGTGGCCTCACAACTCCAGACATTCTTGGTAGACACTGATTATCTAGATCCGGCACAGTCTGGTTTCAGGCCGGGACATGGTACCGAGACAGCCTTGGTCGCCTTAGTGGATGATCTGCGCAGGGAGCTAGACAGGGGGAGTGTGTCCCTGTTAGTTCTGCTGGACCTCTCAGCGGCCTTCGATACCGTCGACCACGGTATCCTTCTGAGACGCCTCGCGGGAATGGGCCTTGGTGGCACTGCTCTGCAGTGGCTCAGGTCCTTCCTAGAGGATCGTACTCAGAAGGTGTTGCTGGGGGACAACTGCTCTACCCCACAACCATTGACTTGTGGGGTCCCGCAGGGCTCAATATTGTCCCCCATGTTATTTAACATCTACATGAAGCCGTTGGGAGAGATCATCCGGAGTTTCGGGGTGCGGTGTTATCTGTACGCAGATGACGTCCAACTCTGTCACTCCTTCCCACCTACTACTAAGGAGGCTGTTCAGGTCCTGAACCGTTGCTTGGCCGCTGTATCGGACTGGATGAGGGCGAACAAATTGAAATTGAATCCAGATAAGACAGAGGCACTCCTGGTCAGTCGGAAGGCCGAACAGGGTATAGGGTTACAGCCTGTGTTGGACGGGGTTACACTCCCCCTGAAGACGCAGGTTCGCAGCTTGGGTGTGATCCTGGACTCCTCGCTAAGCTTGGAACCTCAGGTTTCGGCGGTGTCCAGGGGAGCATTTGCACAACTCAAACTTGTGCGCCAGCTGCGCCCGTACCTTGGGAAGTCGGACTTGGCCACGGTGGTCCACGCTCTGGTCACATCCTGGATTGATTACTGCAACGCGCTCTACGTGGGGTTGCCCTTGAAGACAGCCCGGAAGCTTCAGATGGTCCAGCGCTCGGCAGCCAGGTTGCTAACTGGAGCGGCACTCAGGGAGCACACCACCCCTCTGTTGAGCCAGCTCCACTGGCTGCCAATCCGCTACCGGGCTCAATTCAAGGTGCTGGCCTTAGCCTATAAAGCCCTAAACGGTTCTGGCCCCGCTTACCTCTCCGAACGCATTTCCGCCTACGAACCGACTAGAACATTAAGATCATCTGGGGAGGCCCTGCTCTCGATCCCGCCTGCGTCACAGGTACGCTTGGCGGGGACGAGAGACAGGGCCTTCTCAGTGGTGGCCCCTCGGCTATGGAATACCTTGCCAGCTGACATCAGACAGGCACCTTCGTTGCTGGCGTTTCGGAGAATGGTCAAGACCTGGCTTTACGAACAAGCGTTCGGCTAAGCAATGCAACTAACTAAGGAAGACGGTAACTGAACATAGGAACGGCACAATGACTATGAGAATGGATCTGACTTTAACGGAGGCGCTATATATGTTGTTTGTTGATTTGTCTGTCTATGTTAATTGTTGTGGAGCGACGTTGTCGTCCCGGTTGTTGTATTGCCGTGTTTTTAATTGCACTGTAAACCGCATTGAGTCGCCTGTCAAGGGCTGAAATATGCGGTATAAAAGTGAAGCAAATAAATAAATAAATAAATAATAAATAAATTGGGTGCGCCTCTGTGTTGCGGCTGCAGCATCCCAGCCCTATTCTTTAGTCTGCATTGGCACAAAGAGACCACTTGCTCTATCGAGTTTGCAACAACGATGTGGCATCCGTTGATTAAATCCGTTTGTTGCAAGCTGGTTTAGGTTAGCCTCTGCACAGCGCCTTGGCAATTATTCCCACGTCAACCAACGGCGGTGCAATAAGAACGGGTCTATTTCTGAAGCTGTATTTATTTTTTATTTTGTGTCAGAATCATTGCATACATAATTATAATACTAATAAAAACAGGAGCACAAGTGGCTAAATATCTTTTGACCAAAAACGGGCAACAGCAACGGCATTGTCTGTAGCCTCCAACCATTCTTCCACTGTACATGAGGCAGGGCAGAGTGGACAAGCATACAGATGCAGAGTTGTCTGTTCTGCTTCACAGTCACACAAGGTAGGTAGTGCCATTGTGCCAGGTTGTCTTTTGACCATTATAATCATCATAATGTTGACCCCACATTTTTTTAGCATTGACAAACTCAAAAGATTCCTGGACTGACAAGAACCTTCACAATTTGAGCCTCATTTGCACACATTTTAAGATGGTTGTTTTGTACAGAAAACAGCATTTTTTTCTAGGCAGAAAGCTGTTTCCTATGCAGAAAATGTAGGCTGGAATATGATGCCAAATGCGCACGTCTTTGAATTGCATTGAAAACAACACTGTCTTTATAGGAAACATTGTATTATTTTGCACGTGTATTACATTGTATCATATGACAGGAAATGCTATTTTCTGTAACCATTTACTGTTCTTGGTGCAAAACAACCACACCTGAGTGAATTTTGTGCAGAAGGAAGTCCTGCCCCCCCCCCCCAGTGGTGCAGCAGGTTAAACTGCTGAGCTGCTAAACTTGCTGACCGAAAGGTCGGTGGTTCACATACGGGAAGCAGGATGAGCTCCCGTTGTCAGCCCTAGGTTCTGCCAACCTAGCAGTTCGAAAACATGCAAATGTGAGTAGATCGATAGGTACTGCTTCTGCGGGATGATAAGGGCACTCCATGCAGTCATGCCAGCCACATTGAAGGCGTCTACAGACCATGTCGGCTGTTCAACTTAGAAATGGAGATGAGTACCAACCCCCAGAGCTGGACATGACTAGACTTAATGTCCAGGGGTACCTTTACCTTTACTAAGAATTTCTAAAATTATGCATCGCTTTCTTTGTTACAGTATATCCTTAGGGCCAGATTGCTTTAAAAGTTCCTTTCTTTTTTTAAAAAAAAAAGTTGTTTAAAAAGATAAACATGGATGTGTGTTGCATTTACATCTAGGTTTCTTCAAGGCTGAGGGAACGAAGAAGGGAGCATATGCTTTCTTAGACCGAGTCTGAGTCATGCATCTGAGGAAGAAGGCTTGCTCTGTGAAAGCCTGTGTTCCCGACTTCATTCTCTGAGCGAGTCTCTGAGGTGCTGCAAAGATCCCTTTGCATACTGATGTTCCAGACTTAACAGGGCCATGGCTTTGAATCCTTGATTTCCCTTCGAGTGGGGAAAGCGTGGAATGAGAACGACTTCTCTACTTACCTGACTGGCTTTGGTCCATCCTGGAAAAAAATGCGGGAAGCATGCCTCTTTCTTTCCACTGCAGCCCCACTGGCGCAATTTAAGGGGATGACCGATAAAGCCCTATGCAGCTGACCTCCAGGTTGCATGAAGGACCATATTGAACCCTCTGCAGAGAGCCTTCTCTTGGCCCCATTACCATCACTGGTGCATCTATTAGGGGCACAAAAGACAAGTTATTCTCAGCAGAGGGTAGAATTGCACCCTATCTTCCTATGAGCAGAACCCCAAAGGGCGCACCTGAAAACCTAGTGTTAAAAAAAGTTTTTTAATGAAATAAGTTACCATATTACCCATATTTATTCAAGTCTAATACACACTTGCATGAGCAGATAATAACAAGAAACAAGAAATCCTTAAGCATAAATGTTCAAAGCAGGGCTTCTCTAAAATGAGGACAAGCACTTAGCATGATTCTAAATGATGCTACATCTGACTGTATTTTCCATGCTTGGAACTTTTAAGCCTTTCCAAACACTCAGAAACTGGTTTCGCTTTCCTTAAGCACCCCTTATCTTTTTCTGTTGAAGCCTGGCAGGACACCGAAGTCATTGCTCGGCCTGTCTGTTTTGACTAATTTCCGCCCGCCTATCTATATGCTTATTAGTTTCTGCAGGTGGTTGTTGTTTTCAAGCCCCAAATCCTGGGAACTCTCGGAGCTATTCAGGGAGTAAACCATCATTCTCTTGGAACATTCTCATGGGAAACTACACTTGGAACAGGTGCCTCTATGTCATTCTCTGCATCAATATCACTGACCAAACTATTGCCATCTGGAACCGCATTTACATAATTCCCCACATCCAAAGCACCCTGATCCTGAAACACAATCACAGGCTGATCTCCAACACCTTGGGGGTCAGGTATCTTGTCTTGCTTTCACCTCTGTTTCTAGATTTCTGTAACTCAAGGTGTTTTAGCTTGCTGCCTCCATGTGGACACTACTTTCCCCTTCTTCCTGAAAGAAGCCTTTGTTGTTCTCATTCTTCTCTGTTACCTACCTAACAGTCATGGGTCCATGGACCGTAATCAGTTGTTATTGTTGTTGTTTTATTGTTCTCTATGGCCCTTTGTTTGAGAAGGGAGCGTCATGAGGCCTCTCTCTGTCTCAAGATAACTGACACACAGATATCAGAGTTAGGTTGCTGTTTTTGTATGTCCATCCTTTGATCCGAAATGTATTCCCTCCAGCAATGAAGCTAGGTTTGTACCTTCTTGAGCCTTTCCAGAGCCTCCTGTGTTTCCTCCCACAAACTCCCATATAGCACTGCTGGCCCGCAGTGCCATTCTTCGTCCTTGTTTCCCTTAACTGGCTCCACATGTCTCCATCGCAGTGGTGGACCTTCTGCAGGAGCTGACCGACATCGACACTCTCCACGAAAGCGAGGAAGGAGCCGAAGTCCTCATAGACGCCTTGGTGAGTCATGCTGAGAAACTC
Organism: Anolis sagrei; assembly: GCF_037176765.1. NCBI lineage: Eukaryota > Metazoa > Chordata > Lepidosauria > Squamata > Anolidae > Anolis > Anolis sagrei. The sequence goes on along the minus strand of NC_090024.1, from coordinate 245,487,068 downwards.
TCTCCCCACCCTCTCATTTTATTGTCAGAGCCATGTAAGAGTAATAGCAGGAGGGCCAGGAAGCAACGTAATTTTTCTAACATACCCTAACCCCCTCCCATTTCCCCAAATATTTCTATCTTCAACCATGTGTTTCCAAGAATGGTGACCAGGTGGCCAGGTGTGATTTTGTGTCACTTGTGGTCAACATTTTGTCTGTTGAAAATAAGAGGTACTTAGGGTGTGGTTGGGGGGCTTCTGGGGGTAGTTGTACATAGTTTGGGGGGGATTTATAACATAATTAGATTAAGATAAAATTCAGAATGATTTGACGATGCACTTGGATCACGATTTTAGTAAGGAGACGCTGTAGGTTATGTTTTTATGGCTTTGTTTGTTTTTTCATATTATACTAGCCGTCCCCTGCCACGTGTTGCTGTGGCCCAGTCTGTTGATCTGGAAAATAAAGTAATGATAAAGTGTTGGTTTCTAATATATGTAATGTCTTGATTCTTGTGGCTAAACAGTATTTCTTGCTGTTTCTTTGTCAGTGTTGATGTGGAGAGTGTCTGGTTTGCCTACTCTGGAACATGCAGGATATCTTTGTCCTTCTTTAGGGATCACTTTCAAATCTATGATACTGCATCTGTCATATACATATGTATGTGTGTGTGGATGGCTGGATGGTCTTTGATTATGTTTTCTTGCCCTGGTGAAGGGAGTTGGACTGGATGGCTTTAAGGCAGCATTTCTCAACCTGGGAAGTCAAGACCCCGAGGGGGGGGGGGGCACCAGGGGGGTGTCGGAACAGTCACCAAAGACAACCACAAAACACAGTATTTTCTGTTGGTCATGGGGGTTCTGTGTGGGATGTCTGGCCCAATTCCATCATTGGTGGGGTTAGGAATGCTCCTTGATTGTAGGTGAACTATAAATCCCAGTAAATACAACACCCAAATGTCAAGGTCTATTTCCCCCAAACTCCATCTGTGTTCATATTTGGGTATATGGAATATTCGTGCCAAGTTTGGCCCAGATCCCTCATTGTTTGAGTCCACAGTGCTCTCTGGATGTAGGTGAACTACAACTCCCAAACTCAAGGCCAATGCCTACCAAACCCTTCTAGTGTCTTCTGTTGGCCACGGGAGTACTGTGTACCAAGTTTGGTTCAATTCCATAATTGGTGGAATTCAGAATGCTCTTTGATTGTAGGTGAACTATAAATCCCAGCAATTACAACTCCCAAATGACAAAATCATAGTTTTTTGAGTGATGGTCACTCCTTGTGTTGTGAGGCGTTTTGTTGCCAAATTTGGTGTGATTTCGTTCATTGGTTCTTTTGTTTTTAAGGTACTCATTACACATAGAGCATTTTTATATAGATAGATAGATAGACAGACAGACAGACAGACAGACAGATAGATATAGATGTTAATAGTAATGTTTTAATTGTATTTATAATCTGTTTTTAATTTGCATTTTATAGTTGTGGAAGCATCGAATTGTTGCCGATTGTGAACCACCCTGAGTAGCCTTCGGGCTGAGAAAGGCGGTATATAAATGTGGCAAATAAATAATAAATAAATATTTTTTTGCAAGGTTTTTGGACAAACATCACATGAAAATTGTGTAATTTTATTTAAAAAAATGGGGAAGCGGGGTTTTTGGTGGACTTGGAAGAATTATAGTTGCAAACAAGGAGTCCAAAATCCATCTGTAATCTGTGGGCCACAGGCTTCACTAGTCTTATGTAAGGCTGTCTCTTTCCCTTTGTTCAGCCATAGATGGCAATGCATGGCCATGGATGATCTCCCAAATTTAGTTCTTTGATTCAGTGATCCTCCTTCCCTCCCTCCTTCCCTCCCGGCCCCGTCTTCTCTCTTTCATCCCTTGTTATTTATTTGCAGGGATGAGACTGTCACTCTTTGAACATGTAATGAGATGATGTGAGTCATTGGAAAAGACAGTAATGCACAGCTTGCTAGAAGGTGGTTGCCAAAGAGAAAGATTCTGTCACAGGTAGAGAGGCTCCATCAAGGAAGCTGTAATTGCCACCTGGGATTCGCAAGATCTGAATTGAGGACTGGGGCCCTGAGAGGTTGCTCATCCTGGAGTCGGCACCAGGAATCATAGAATTGGAAGAGACTTGGTGGGCCATCCCTTGCCAAGAAGCAGACAGTTCTGCTATTGAACAGCTCTTTCACACAGTTATGAAGTTCTTCCTCATTAATAGGAGCCTAGTGTCTAGATCTAGGGAAGTAATGCTCCCCATGCTCTATTCTGCTCTGGTTAGACCACACCTGGAATATTGTGTCCAATTCTGGGCACCACAATTCAAGAGAGATATTGATAAGCTGGAATGTGTCCAGAGGAGGGCAACTGAAATGATAAAGGGTCTGGAGAACAAGCCCTATGAGGAGCGGCTTAAGGAGCTGGGCATGTTTAGCCTGAAGAAGAGAAGGCTGAGAGGAGATATGATAGCCATGTATAAATATGTGAGAGGAAGCCACAGGGAGGAGGGAGCAAGCTTGTTTTCTGCTTCCCTGGAGACTAGGACGCAATGGAGCCATGGTTTCAAACTACAAGAGAGGAGATTCCATCTGAACATGAGGAAGAACTTCCTGACTGAGAGCCGTTCAGCAGTGGAACTCTCTGCCCCGGAGTGTGGTGGAGGCTCCTTCTTTGGAAGCTTTTAAACAGAGGCTGGATGGCCATCTGTCAGGGGTGATTTGAATGCAATATTCCTACTTCTTGGCAAAATGAGGTTGGACTGGATGGCCCATGAGGTCTCTTCCAACTCTTTGATTCTATGATTCTATGATTCTAAGCAGGAAAATCGCATTAAAAACACTCCCAACAGACGGCCATCCAGCCTCTGCTTAAAAGCCTCCAAAGAAGGAGCCTCCACCACCACCGGAGCAGAGAGTTCCACTATTGAACAGCTCTCTCTCACAGTTATGAAGTTCTTCCTCATGTTCAGGTGGAATCTCCTTTCCTGTCATTTGAAGCCATTCTAAACGATGCTTCATCTGACTGTATTTTCCATGCTTGGAACTTTTAAGCCTTTCCAAGCACCCAGAAACTGGTTTCGCTTTCCTTGAGCAGCCCTTATCTTTTTCTGTTGAAGCCTGGCAGAACATTGAAGGCATTGCTCAGCCTGCCTGTTTTGACTAATTTCCATTCTTTACTTCTGCAAAACACATATGCATTATGCAATCATATGATTAGAATCATAGAATAATAGAATGATAGAGTTGGAAGAGACCTCATGGGACATCCAGTCCAAACCTATTCTGCCAAGAAGCAGGAATATTTCATTCAAACACCCCTGACAGATGGCCATCCAGCCTCTGTTTAAAAACTTCCAAAGAACGAGCCTCCACCACACTCTGGGGCAGAGAGTTCCACTGCTGAATGGCTTTCACAGTCAGGAAGTTCTTCCTAATGTTCAGGTGGCATCTCCTTTCCTGTCATTTGAAGCCATTCTTCTGCGTCCTAGTTTCCAGAGCAGCAAAAAATCAAGCTTGCTCCCTCTTCTTTATGACTTCCCCTCACATCTTGATCCCTGGCCCTCATGTCTCCTCCCAGCCTTCTCTTCTGCAGGCTAAACATGCTCAGCTCTTGAAGCCATTCTTCTCCAGACCCTCCTCTGGACACATTCCAACTTGCCAACATCTCCTTTTAGTTGTGATATGCCGAATTGGATACAGTGTGATTCCAGGTAACGTGTTCTGACCAAGGCAGAATAAAGGTGGAGCATCACTCCCCTGGATCTAGGCATTAGACTCCTCTTGATGCAGACCAAAATCCCATTGGCTTTTTTTGCCACCACGTGACATTCCTGGCTCATGTTCCCCTTCCTCCCCACGAGGACTCCCAAGAACTTTTCCACACATCCTACTCTCGAGCCAGGCCTCATCATCCCCCTCATCATCACCCCCCATTCTGTCTCTTTGCATTTCCTATTTTCTGCCTAAGAAGGAGACTCCTCTGGATTCCACCAGGAAGTTCTTCCCAGTGTTTTGGTGGAATCTCTTTTCCTGCCATTTGAATCCATTGCTGCATTGTGTCTTAGTCTCTGGAGCAGCAGAAAGAACCCTGCTCCTTCCTTTGTAGAACATCCAGACCTTTGACCATTTTACTTGCCTTTTTCTGGATACCTTCCATCTTGTCTTTCTTTGCTTGTGGTGATCAGGACTGGTTTATTGCAGGTGACCAAAGGAGAATAGAGTGGGACAATCTAGGCACTATCCTTTGCAGGCAGCCTAGACTTTCATTGGCTTTTAAAGCTTCTGCATCACGTTGTTGACTCATGTTCAGCTTGCAGCCTGGATCCCATTCACATGGACTTTTTTCAAGCCAGGAGTTTCCAATGCAATTCAGTGACAAAACAGGGAAGCAGAAGGTTGGCTGGATGGCCACGGGTTGGGAGGGCTTGGATTGTGGATCCCTACATGGCAGAAAGGGGCTGGAGTAGACCTCAGGGGACTTCAAGGGATGGTCCTGAGTCCCTTTCAGGAGATAGAGTGGAATATAAACATATTATTATTATTATTATTATTATTATTATTATTATTATTATTATTATGTGAAACACCACAAGATGAGTCCACAGCAGTCACTCTGCTGGTTTTTGTATTGGATCACACGTCGGACACTTCCCAAGTGTCTAAGGCTGTGTGATGTATCGACGAATCATGCGTGCAGATCCCAGTAAGGTGGCCTTTTGCAGTTGGCAGATGGTAATTTTATCAGCACCTATTGTGTTTAAGCCCAGGCCAAGGTCTTGAGGCACTGCACCCAGTGTGCCGATCCCCACTGGGGCCCCCTTGACTGGCTTGTGCCAGAGTCTTTGCAGTTCGATCTTTAAATCCTCATATCGTGTCAGCTTTTCAAGTTGTTTCTCTTCGACCCTGTTGTTACCTGGGATTGTGACATTGACAATCCTTACTTTGTTTTTTAACGCGATCATGAGGTCAGGAGTCTTGTGCTCCAAAACTCTGTCTGTCTGAATTCTGAAGTCCCAGAGTAGCTTGATGTCGTCGTCGTCGTCTTCTTCTTCATCATCATCATCATCATCATCATCATCATTATTACAGTGTTCCCTCGCTATTTTATGGTTCACTTTTCACAGACTTGCTGTTCAGTCTGAATCCGGAAGTCCCAGAGTAGCTTGACATGTTCATTCTCTGTAACTTTTTCCGGCTTGTGATCCCACCAGTTCTTTGTCGCAGGCAGATGGTGTTTGTGGCACAAGTGCCAATGAATCATCTGAGCAACGGTGTTGTGCCTCTGCTTGTAGTCCGTCTGCGCGATCTTCTTGCAGCAGCTCAGGATGTGATCTATTGTTTCATCTGCTCCCTTGCAGAGTCTACACTTGGGATCTGTCGTCGACTTGTCAATTCTGGCTTTGATGGCATTGGTTCTATTGGCTTGTTCTTGGGCTGCCAGAATCAGGCCCTCCTTTGTCTCCTTTTTCAGAGTTCCATTTGTGACCCGCAGCCATGTTTTTTCTTTGTTGTTGTTGTTATTATGGCTATTCCTATTGATTATTATTATGGATTATTATTATTATTATTATTATGGCTATTCCTATTGACGTAGCCTGGCATGTAACTTTGTAATAGAGCAGTGTTACTCAACCTTCCTAATGCCATGACCCTTTAATACACTTCCTCATGTTATGGTGACCCCCCAACCATAAAATTATTTTTGTTGCTACTTCGTAACTGTCATTTTGCTGCTGTTGTGAATCGTAATGTAAATATCTGGTATGCAGGATGTACGTTCATTCACTGGACCAAATTTGGCACAAATACCCATTGCGTCCAAATTTGAATACTGGTAGGATTGTTGGGGGGGGGGGAGGTTGATTTTATCCCGTAGGAGTTGTAGTTCCTGAGATTTATAGTACACCTACAATCAAAAAGCATTCTGAACTCCACTAATGATGGAATTGAAACAAACTTGGCACACAGAACTCCCATGACCAACACAAAATACTGGAAGGGTTTGGTGGGCATTAACCTTGAGTTTTGGAGTTGTAGTTCACCTCCATCTAGAGAGCACTGTGGACTCAAACAATGATAGATCTGGACCAAACTTGGCACAAATTCTCAGTATGCCCAAATGAGAACACTAGTGGGATTTGGGGAAACAGACCTTGACATTTGGGAGTTGTAGTTGTTGGGATTTATAGTTCACCTACAATCAAAGAGCATTCTGAACCCTACCAATGATTGGATTGAGCCAAGCTTCCCACACTGAACCTCCATGACTAACAGAAAATACTGTTTTCTGATGGTCTTTGGCGACCCCTCCAACACCCCTTCGCGACCCCTCCAGGGGTCCCGACCCCCAGGTTGAGAAACACTGCAATAGAGCCTTCCTTCCTTTTGGGAATCTTCTGCTGGGGACCAGGGAGGACTTCCTGACTTTTAGAAGGGATGCTGGCCAAACAGCCCAAGTATTCTCATCACTCCCCATGTCAAATGAGCTGTAGCCAGAGGAGGAGCAGCCTTTCTGGTGGATTTCGCTTCTTCCCGGTGAGGCCACAGAGGGTCAGGGAGCTTTCTCTGGAGGAGCTGAGCCAGCGGCAGCCTTGTTGTCATCCTCTGCGGTTGCCGTCTTTCTTGCCTGGCTGCTGTGTGATGTTCGCGCCAAAGGTTAATGACGGCTGCCCTGGATGCATTCTGCCGGCCGGCCTCTGGGCTGCTTTAATTACTGGCTCTTCGTTACAAGGGCAGCGGAGGGTTTGGGGACAAGAGAAGGGAAGGCGTTTGCATGCTGGATGCAGATGTGTTGGAGCTCTCTCCCGCAGGGAAGCAATCAGCCTCCACAAAAGCTCCCTTTGTGTGTCGTGCTTTCTTCCAGCCCTGTTGACGGTGGCCCAGATTTGAGAGGATTTTGCTGTTTGCCACATCTGAATCACCCCTCTTTATGTGAGAAAATTATGAGCTCTCCCTGTGCATCTGAAGCGAGGCTGGCTGCAAAGATGTTGGGTTCCCATTGTGGGCAGGGATCCAGGTTCAGACTGTAAGGGAGCTCTGAACTCTGGATTCAGTGAACATTGAAGCAACCATCTGCTTTCACCAGGACGAGAAAAGGAGGGTTTTGTCTACCTAAAAGGTCCAATTCCAATCAGTGCTTTGCTGTTCTTGTCTGCTGGAAAATTAGTGACCTTATGACTGAGAGGCCTTCAGTGCATCTTGCAAACTCAAAGGCATGACAACTTTCATGACTCAGTCCACTTGCAAAGTGGCATAGAAGCCCCTTGGATTGAAAAAATGGGGTTTGGTGAGTCTCTTAGGCAGCAGAGCTTACGGCACACTAATGCTGAAGGCAGAATAGAAAGACTAGCCACGTCCCTGACACACAGTCTTGCAGAGAAAAGGCCCACACTTAAGTAAAAACATAACAATATCTTCAATGTATTGTCAAAGGCTTTCATGGCCATACAAAAGCTGACCGGCACAACCTGGGGATCACAACCAGACCCAGTGAAGACAACTGCCCTTGCGCTATGCTACTCTGCTGCTGAGTACGCATGCCCAGTGTGGAACGCTAAAACAGTGGATGTGGCTCTTAATGAGACATGCCGCATTATCATGGGGTGTCTGCACCCTACACCACTGGAGAAATTACACTGTTTAGCCGGTATTGCACCACCTGACATCCGCCAGGAAGTTGCAGCCGATAGTGAAAGGACCAAGGCAGAGACATCTCCAGCTCATCCCCTGTTTGGGTATCAGCCAACACGTCAGCGACTTAAATCAAGAAATAGTATTCTAAGATCTACAGAGACACTCACTGGAACACCTCAGCAAGCGAGAGTCCAAAGGTGGCAGGCTCAAACCCAGAACCTCAACTAATGCCTGATACCAAATGAGAGACTCCCCTCTGGGCACACAGAAGACTGGGCAACTTGGAAGGCGCTGAACAACTGCGCTCTGGCACCACAAGATGCAGAGCCAACCTCAAGAAATGGGGCCACACAGTGGAATCCACGACATGTGAGTGTGGAGAAGAGCAAACCACTGACCACCTGCTGCAATGCAACCTGAGCCCTGCCACGTGCACAATGGAGGACCTTCTTATAGTAACACCAGAGGCACTCCAAGTGGACAGCTACTGCTCAAAGGACATCGAATCAACTACCAAGCTTGCAAACTTTCTGTTTTGTCTGTTTCTTTGTTTTGTTAAAAATGTAATACAAATTTCTGGTTGCTCCTGACACGATAAATAAAATGGCCATAATGACTGGGTTGTTGTGAGTTTTCCGGGCTGTATGGCCATGTTCCAGAAGCCTTCTCGCCTGACGTTTCGCCTGCATCAGTGGCAGGCATCCTCAGAGGTTGTGTGGATGCCTGCCATAGATGCAGGTGAAATAGTAGGAGAGAATGCTTCTGGAACATGGCTATATATTTTCGAAGGCTTTCATGGCCAGAGTCACTGGGTTGTTGTAGGTTTTTTCGGGCTGTATGGCCATGATATAGAGGCATTCTCTCCTGACGTTTCACCTGCACTTTGGCAAGCATCCTCAGAGGTAGTGAGGTACCTCACTACCTCTGAGGATGCTTGCCAAAGTGCAGGTGAAACGTCAGGAGAGAATGCCTCTAGACCATGGCCATACAGCCCGAAAAAACCTACAACAACCCATGGCTATATAGTTTGGAAAACTCACAACAACCCATAAAAATGCGTTTACTCACAACTTGTTCATAAACACACACAAGCGTGTCTTCTTAAGGCAAGGTGAAAGAATAACAGAGTTCTCCATAGCATCAGGAATGATGAAGTGCCTTATCTAGGGACATCTGCTCCCATGTGCTTAATGACAAAGGGTCAGAGGGGAAAAGATAAATGGGCCACCAAGGAAAGAAAAGAGTATTTTCAGTAACTCAGGAAAAAGAGGGTATGAGCAAACAAACAAACAGGAAGTAAACAACCAACATCCGTTTGAACTACGGACTATGACTACCAGTGAGTTCAGCATGCAAAGGTTGATCTCTCCAACAAAATCTGCTTCCTAGATTTTATTATTTATTTATTTAAAAGTTTTGTATACCGACCTTCTCACCTCTTTTGAGGGACTCAGACCAGTTTCCAACCATAAAATCACATACAGTCAGTAAAACAACATAATTCATATTACAATAACACATTAAAACAGCAAATATATTCAATAACTACAATGGCCAGTCGTCATACTAAAATTGATTGTACATCATCTTCCATCCATATCTCAGGGTGTTGGCTCACTCGTCGAATGCCTGTCTCCATAACCACATCTTCACCTGTTTCCTGAATGTCAGGATAGAAGGGGTGGTTCTGATCTCCAGTGGGAGAGAGTTCCAGAGTTGCGGGGCCACCACCGAGAAGGCCCTGTCCCTCATCCCCACCAGACGCGCTTGCGAGGCCGGTGGGACCGAGAGGAGGGCCTCTCCAGACGATCTTAATAATCTTGATGGTTCATAGGGGAGAATACGTTCAGAGAGGTAAACAGGGCCAGAGTCGTTTAGGGCTTTATAGGTTAACACCAGCACTTTGAATTGTGCTCGGAAGCTGACTGGCAGCCTGTGGAGCTGGTGTAACAGCGGAGTGGTGTGCTCCCTGTACCCAGTCCCCGTTAGCAGTCTGGCTGCCGAGCGTTGGACTAGATGTAGCTTCCGGGCAGTCTTCAGAGGCAACCCCACGTAGAGAGCGTTGCAGTAATCTCAACGGGATGTAAACAAAGCGTGGACCACCGTGGCCAAGTCAGACTTCCCAAGGTACGGGCGCAGCTGGCGCACAAGTAGATGGGACTTCTGTAGGCAAAACTCTCTTCCAGTCTTACCTCCATCAGGGCAACTTCTAGATGTGTGACTAGCCCCCTTTCCCCAAAGGAGGAAGTTTCTATTTTTGGATTATTTCCAACTTTGGTCAAAGGAAACTCAACTGTATTTGCTAAATTTCTGCTGGAAGATGGAGTGTGAGCCACGTCCGTGTCCACTCAGGCTTATGTACAAAGAAGAGATGAATCTCCAAATCTCAGAGAGTCAACCAGGGCAGACGTGTTCCGTGTGATGTGGCTGCCGTTCTTTGCTTTTCTAAACAGTGCATCTGATATCCCCAAACCAACCCCCGGGGACCCATTATATATATTGGGAAGATGTGTTCCAGGATCTTTAATACTTTATGTTTTGGAAATTACGTTCAGAATGGTTCGCTCGCAGTAACAGAAGCAAAAATGTATTTAGACTACAAAATCGATTATAATGCCATTGTCATTATATGATAGTGTATTTACGTTTATTGTCTTAGAGAGTGGAACAAAATACAAAAGAAAATATCATTTTAAGAACTTCCTCCAGTCTCACTACTTGTAAGAAGAGAGGCTTTTCATCCACTGAATTTTTAAAAAATGATGTTTGGGCAGTTTTGCCCCCAAATCATGCAGAAAGCCCTCCATCCCACCCCCACAAACATCGCAGAATTACCTCTGAATATCTGTTTTCCTCTGCAACATCACTTCCTAAGATTTTTTTGAGACTTATTGCAGACTGCAGTGGAGATATTTGGTTTTGCAAGTGCAAACCTAGGATGGATTTGAGGAGGAAATGGCCCTCCAAATCTGGCCAGGCTACCTCTAGGCAGATACCCTCACTGATTGACTTTGCAGCTTCAAGCTTGCTCATTGCAACATTCACACTTGCTTTAAATAGACAAGGGTTCTTTTTCCCACCCTGGACATTATTTACTTAGGTGTGTTTATTGTAATTTTATATTGCTATATTGTCTTTTGATTTATGTAATTGCGTTATTATTGTTTATTATTTGCGTTTTCGGTTTTGTTTTATTTCATGTAATTGTTGTTTTGGGCTTGGCCTCATGTAAGCCGCACTGAGTCCCCATTGGGGAGATGGAGCGGGGTACAAATAAAGATTATTATTATTATTATTATTATGATCCCTCATAGCCCAAGGATGATGGTCTTGGTGGTGTGTCCATAATGGCTGTGGAGCCCTATTATTGACCTGCATGTTCTCCAGACAGAAGACAGCCCCAATCAGGGTTCACTTTACGTGCCTTCCTCTTGCCACGTTTCTCCCTTTCACCCTCCATTCATGCCTCTTCAAATTCCGCAGCACTGCTGGTCACAGCTGACCTCCAGTTAGAGCGCTCGAAGGCCAGGGCTTCCTGGTTCTCGGTGTCTATGCCAGAGTTTTTAAGGTTGGCTTTGAGACCATCTTTAAATCTCTTTTCCTGTCCAGCAACTTTACATTTCCCGTTCTTGAGTTGGGAGTATAATAAGTACTTTGGGAGATGGTGATTGTGCATTTGGACAACGTAGCTAGTCCAGCGGAGTTGATGGCGGAGGACCATTGCTTCAATGCTGGTGGTCTTTGCTTCTTCCACCACTCAGACATTTCCCCGCCTGTCTTCCCAAGAGATTTGCAGGATTTTTCATAGGCAGCACTGATGACATCGTTCCAGGAGTTGCATGTGACGTCTGTAGACAGTCCACGTCTCACAGGCATAGAGCAGGGTTGGGAGGACAATAGCTTTATAAACAAGCACCTTGGTATCCCTACGGATGTCCCGGTCCTCAAACACTCTCTGCTTCATTCGGAAAAATGCTCCGCTCGCAGAGCTCAGGCGGTGTTGTATTTCGGTGTCGATGTTGACTTTGGTGGATCTGGACCAAACTTGACATGAATACCCAATATGCCCAAATGTGAACACTTGTGGAGTTTGGGGAAAGTAGACCTTGACATTTGAGTTGTAGTTGCTGGTATTTATAGTTCACCTACACTCAAAGAGCATTCTGAACCCCACTAACAATTAAATTGGACCAAACTTTCCACCCAGAACCCCCAGACCAACAGAAAATACTGTGTTTTCTGATGGTCTTTGGCGACCCCTCTGACACTCACTGGTGACCCCCGCAGGGCTCCCGACCCCCAGGCTGAGAATCACTGTCCTAGAGCCATGGCAGCTAAAGGAGGACCAAAAGTGTAGATGCACCCTAAGTCTTCTGAATGTGGCTATTAGTTGAATACCATTTTGATGTTCCTCTTTGGTCCTCAGCTGGTGTTGTATTTCAGTGTCAGAGAGGTGGCTGCCAAGGGAGCGGAAATGGTCCACATTTTCTAATGTTACACCATTAAGCTGTATTTCTGGCATTGGAGAGGGATTGGCTGGTGACTGCTGGAAGAGCACTTTGGTTTTTTCAATGTTCAATGAGAGCCTGAGCTTTTTGTATGCTTCTGCAAAGGTGTTTAGAGTAGCTTGTAGGTTTTCCTTCTGAATGCGCACAAACGATGTTGTCATCAGCATACTGGAGTTCTATAACAGATGTTATTGCAACCTTGCTTTTGGCTTTCAGTCTGCTGAGGTTAAATAGCTTGCCATCTGTCTGATAGATGATTTCCACTCGGGTGGGAAGCTTCCCCTCAAAAAGATGAAGTTTCATAGCAATGAGGTTAATGTCCACCCTGGACATTATTCTTCAGGTATATATAGACTCCACTTGCCTCACCTCCAACAGAACCTCTGAAGATGCCATTAGCTACAGATGCATACAAAAAGTTAGGAGATAGTGCTACTGGAACATGGCCAGACAGCCTGCAAAACTCTCAGCAACCCAGCAAGTGTTGAGCCTTGCGAAGGAGGACCTGTCAAAACTTATATGCGGTTGACGCCAATGGGAGCTTCTGCCTGACATTTTGGGAAGCGGGGAGATTAGAAGTCACTCAAGACTTGATTGGGGAATAGCAGACTTGTGACAAGGTTCATATTCCTCAGATGTTTTCTTCTTGTTTTTCTCCCCCTGTCGCATCTGACTCGGAAAAAATTGCCCAATTAATTAAAAGGGGAAAAAAACATAGCGGTGGAGTTTTCTGGGGGAAAAGCTTTGACAAGAAGATTGTTCCTTGATCAAAACATTCCTTGCCAGAGTGATTCTTGTTTTCTTTTCTCCCCTTGACAGCGTTTGATATCTGGCAGTGCGCCAACTTAGAATTATAGAGTTGAAGGAGACCCCAAGGGCCATCCAGTCCGACCCCTTTCTTTCTGTCAAGCAGAAACACACAGTCAAAGCCCTCCCAAAAGAGGTGGGCTGGTGGAGGAGACCCTAAAAGTAAAACAGGAAATAAAGAACAACACTCAAACACAGGGGAACCTCAGACAAGAAATCATCAGGGACAGCTAATCACCCCTCAACAAAGGAATTTCCCAGGCAGTAACAAGGCACACCCAAAAACGTCTAGGCCATCAAATGCTAATCAAGTGGCCAATTGAAACATTCACACCTAGTTCCAACAGGCAAGGGTTCTTTCTCCCACCCTGGACATAGAATCATAGAATCATAGAATCAAAGAGTCTCACAGTTTGGAGCCTTACAGTAGGACGTGTGGGCTTTCTCTGTCCCACCTGCAAAAAGCTTCACTTCTTACAGCTTTGCTGGGGAGTAAAGCTAAAGTTCCACAGCTTTGCTGGAGTTTTATTTATCGTGTCATCCGCAACCAGAACATTGTATTACATTTCTAACAGAACAAAACAAACAAACAGATGAAAAAACACCACAAATTATGCAAACTTGGTAGCTGATTAAATGTCCTTTGACCAGAAGCTGGCCACTTGGAGTGCTTCAGGTGTTGCTGCAAGGAGGTCCTCCATCGTGCCGGTGGCAGGGCTCAGGTTGCATTGCAGCAGGTGGTCAGTGGTTTGCTCCTCTCCACACTCGCATGCTGTGGATTCCACCCTGTAGCCCCATTTCTTAAGATTGGCTCTGCATCTCATGGTGCCAGAGCACATTCTGTTCAGCGCCTTCCAAGTTGCCCAGTCTTCTGTGTGCCCAGGGAGGAGTCTCTCATCTGGTATCACCCACGGATTGAGGTTCTGGGTTTGAGCCTGCCACTTTTAAACTCTCGCTTGCTGAGGTGTTCCAGCGAGTGTCTCTGTAGATCTAACAAAACTATTTCTTGATTTAAGTCGTTGACATGCTGGCTGATGCCCAAACAAGGGATGAGCTGGAGATGTTACTGCCTTGGTCCTTTCACTATTGGCTGCTACTTCCCGGAGGATGTCAGGTGGTGCAATACCAGCTAAACAGTGTAATTTCTCCAGCGGTGTAGGGCGCAGACACGCCGTGATAATGCGGCATGTCTCATTAAGAGCCACATCCACTGTTTTAGTGTGGTGAGATGTGTTCCACACTGGACATGCGTACTCAGCAGCAGAGTAGCATAGCGCAAGGGCAGATGTCTTCACTGTATCTGGTTGTGATCCCCAGGTTGTGCCAGTCAGCTTTCATATGATATTGTTTCTAGCACCCACTTTTTGCTTGATGTTCAGGCAGTGCTTCTTGTAGGTCAGAGCACGATCCAAAGTGACTCCCAGGTATTTGGGTGTGCTGCAATGCTCCAGTGGGATTCCTTCCCAGGTAACAATCCTCAGAGCTCGGGATGCTTGTCTGTTCTTGAGGTGAAAGGCAGAGGTCTGTGTTTTAGATGGATTAAGGATCAGTTGGTTTTCCCTGTATAGGCAGTAAGAGCACCTAGAGCTTCGGAGAGCTTCTGTTCTGTTTGCTGGGGTGAAAAAAATAGATTTACAGCCAGCTTTGCTGGGAAAAAGGAAAACCTCCAAAGCTTTGCTGGGGAATAAAGTTACAGTTCCACAGCTCTGCTGGGGAAATACAGCAGCTTTGCTGGAAAATAAAGGAATGGTTCCACGGCCTTTGTGGGGCAAATCTACAGGACACCAACTTGGCAGATCTACAGAGTCCTTGTCTGGTAAGGGTCACTCGGGCTATCCATAAAGCAGTTTGGAGCTGGGGGTTGGGGCCTCACGCCAGCAGGGTTAAGAAAGATTGCCCAAGGAGGGATCGGAAGGTTTCCCTAAAGAAGAAAGGAACAGTTTAACAAGCAGTTGCCTATCCCTTGTTGGGAGATTGAGAAAGCTACTAGTTTTTCAAGATTATTTGTTTGAAGATTTAAGCCTTAATAAAGAACTTTGTTGGACTTGTTTTGAACCTCTACAGAACTTTGTGTTGGGAAACCTATGAGACCCTTTAGCTGAGGCACCCCCAGGGTCCCATTGGTCATACAGAAAGGACGTCCTGTAAACAGACATTGTCATAGGCCCAGCGTGCGACAGCACACCTAGTCTCAAGAGCAGCAGAAAATAAGCTTGTCCCCTTGTCCTCAACGAGTCATACTTTCAAATATTGAAACATTGCTCTCATGTCCTCTTCTCTCAACCTTCTTTTCTCCAAGCTAAATCTACTCAGCTCCCTTAGCCTCAGTCATTCATCACAGGGCATGGTTTCAAAAACTCTGACCATTTTGGTGGCCTTTCTCTGGACACATCCCAGCTCGACTCGGTTTGCCCAGAACTGGACACAGATTTGTTCCATGTGGGGTCTGGCCAAAGCAAACATCTCCCCCTTTCTTGGCATCCCAGGTGGACGGTCAGGTGGTGGCGTTGCTGGTGCAGAACCTGGAGCGCTTGGATGAAAACGTCAAGGAAGAGGCCGATGGTGTTCACAACACTTTGGGTAAGTGGGGCTGGGCTGAATGAACTGTGAGGGGGGCAGCATGCCAGATTTGATGGGGAAAGCTTGGCATGTCTTAGCCTGGGTGGCTCACTTTTGGGAGGTCCTAGATGTTGGATAGAAATGGTGCAGCATTTGTAACCATGAAAGAAAATACTGTTTGATGAACATGTGGTTGATTGAGAACACCTGGGTATGACTATAAATGTCATGATGCAATTCCTAAGGGGGTGTGGTGATGGCTAACTCCAATTGCAAAGGGGTTGCATCAGCCAGTGTCCCTTATGATGACCTATCAGCAGGTGGCTATATAAGGAGGATGAAAGAATCCATCTTTGTCTCTCTTGTGTGACTCAGTGTGAGTATCTGCCTGTTCTGTATATGACTATTGTTTGCAATGACAAGCTGAAAGTGGATCTGCATATCCTGTTTGTATATTAATATATATTGCAACAGTGAAGATTAAAGCCTCTGGATATTTTGGATGAAAACCTTACTCCATGAGTTAACTCTGCAGATAAGGTCAGGTGCCTGCAGTTGTGCTGTGAATAACTTTCCCACATTGGAAAAGAATATCCCACTTCTGACACCAATTATGTCATGGATGACTTTTCAATAACTTTAAAGCATAGGTTCTTTTATTGCAATTTCCAGTGTGAGAGAGTATATCAGATTACAGAAAAACATTTAGACAAATAATGACATTGGACGTACAGATTATACAGACATTCTATGCAACTATACTGGATTTACAATTACATTGGTTAACAAACAAACAAAGGGGAATAACATTTTCACTCAACATTCACGCACAAGTACATGCATTCATCCACATGCTTCCAAAATATTACCATATCCTTTTCTCCTTCCTTGGAGAAGCACCTCTTAGGCCAGACCCTGATTTCTTGCAGCCTGACAAACACATAGCTCCATAACGCCAAAACTTCAAAGTGCCAAAACTTCTTTCCCTAAGAACCGTGCCAAGGACCAGACCTCTGTTTTCCATACAGCAGAACCTGACTCCCTGCCCAAAATCCAAGACTCCAAAAGCGCACTTCTTCCTCTTCCCTTGAGAAAGAAGCCCCAAAGTGTCCAGAATCATGCTTTCCCAGAGCATACCTGACACTCTCCGAATACACCATCTCTCTCCTTCCCATGGAGAAGAGCATGACGGGTGGAACAGACTCCTCGGTCCGCCACACTTTAAGAATTGTTAGACTGAGTCTTTTATAGGAGTTTTCTGCTGATGTAGTCCCAAAGTTGTAAATGAATGATAGACGTCTACCATCCTGGATCCATCTCAGTTTCCTGGCCAGATGTTGATCTTCTTGATTGGTGTTGATCTTATGTTGACTTCCT
The DNA here is from genome assembly GCF_037176765.1 of Anolis sagrei. Taxonomy (NCBI): domain Eukaryota; kingdom Metazoa; phylum Chordata; class Lepidosauria; order Squamata; family Anolidae; genus Anolis; species Anolis sagrei. The sequence continues at coordinate 245,470,195 of NC_090024.1, read as the reverse complement.
TCTTAACATAAGGAATGTTGCAAACATTTCCTTAACTTGAAAGAACCATTGTCACAGTTCTTATCCATTCTCGTTAGCAGGTTTTGATCACAGTTTCAGCAAGGAGGTAGTTAGTCATTGCAGGCCTTAATATTATGCTGGTGTTTCCAAAATCATATTTAGAATCATATGTCTCTTTCATGTCAAGAGTGACTTGAGAAACTGCAAGTTGCTTCTGGTGAGAGAGAGAATTGACCGTCTGCAAGGACGTTGCCCAGTAGACGCCCAGATGTTTTGATGTTTACCATACTTGTGAGAGTCTTCTCTCATGTCCCTGCATGGGGAGCTGGAGCTGACAGAGGAAGCTCTGACAGAGGGAGCTCATCCATGCTCTCCTCGGATTCAAACCTCTGACCTGTCGCTCTTCAGTCCTTCTGCGCCATCCATTGCGCCACTGGGGGCTCCGTAAAATCACATAAAATCACATAATCCAATATTGTTGTCCAGGCCATTCGATTTTATTAAAATACCTTCATTTAAGACTGATCGTCTCCAAAAAGCCTGCTTCCAGAGCCAAGTCTTCAGTTGCTTTCTACAAATCAATAAGGAGGTAAAGCTCTCAAGAAGTCTCCGAGTGAGTGGAGAAATCCTTGTAAATCTTCAGCGCCAAGTCTGCAAATCATCACTCGTCTAACGAAATGATCATTAAAGCTAGAAGGTAGAATCATAGAATCTAAGAGTTGGAAGAGACCCCTGGGCCATCCAGTCCCACCCCATTCTGCCAAGAAGCAGGACAATTGCATTCAAAGCACCCTTGACAGATGGCCATCCAGCCTCTGTTTAAAAGCTTCCAAAGAAGGAGCCTCCACCACACTCCGGGGCAGAGAGTTCCACTGCTGAACGGCTCTCACAGTCAGGAAGTTCTTCCTCATGTTCAGGTGGAATCTCCTCTCTTGTAGTTTGAAGCCATTGTTCCATCGCGTCCTAGACTCCAAGGAAGCAGAAGACATGCTTGCTCCCTCCTCCTCCCTAGGACTTCCTCTCACATATTTATCCCTGGCCCTCATCATGTCTCCTCTCAGCCTTCTCTTCTGCAGGCTAAACATGCCCAGCTCTTTAAGCTGCTCCTCATAGGGCTTATTCTCCAGACCCTTGATCATTTTAGTTGCCCTCCTCTGGACACATTCCAGCTTGTCAATATCTCTCTTCAATTGAGGTGCCCAGAATTGGACACAATATTCCAGGTGTGGGCTAACCAAAGCGGAATAGAGCATGGGGAGCATGGCTTGCCTAGACCTAGACACTATGCTCCTCTTGATGCAGGCCAAAATCCCATTGGCTTTTTTTGCCGCCACATTACATTGTTGGCTCATGTTCAACTTGTTGTCCATGAGGACTCCAAGATCTTTTTCACACGTACTGCTCTCGAGCCAGGCCTCATCGTCCCCCATTCTGTATCTTTGCATTTCGTTTTTCCTGCCAAAGTGGAGTATCTTGCATTTGTCACTGTTGAACTTCATTGTGTTAGTTTTGGCCCATCATCTCTCTAATCTGTCAAGATTGTTTTGAATCCAGCTCCTGTCCTCTGGAGTCTTGGCTCTCCCTCCCAATTTGGTGTCTTCTGCAAACTTGATGATCCTGCCTTTCATGATCCTTTCATACCCTATGCAGGCCTGTCAACTGAAGCTCAGATGTAGTCCTTTGAGTTGTATTAACCTCTAATTTCTCAAAATCAGACAATTTTTACAAACACCCTGAAGAAGTTTAAACCTAATTCTAGGTTTCTTTGCCCTTCATATGAATTCTGACAAGTACTTGTTCCTTTGCTTGAAAGGGGCGTCATTAACTAGAATGGGAATAGTTTGGAATAAATGTTCATTTCAGTGGCCGAAATGCTCCCTAGAAATGATAGATGTCTCCAAGGTGGTTAGAAAAAAATGCTTTAAAGCTGAAGATGTAAACTCCGGGGAAGAAGTGCCAGCATTGCTTTCTTGGAGAGTTCTCTGCTGACGGCTTCGATGCCCAAGTCGTGTTCGGAGCAGAGCAAACCCATTTCCAGCCTTCTATTACAAATAATAGATACCTGCAGCTGCCTGTTTTCCTTCAGACTGATGTTTCCCTCGAAGGCTGATGTTGGAAGCGGGTGGTAATTTGCAAAGAAGCCCCATTTCCTTGAAAGACAACCCATTACTCCGGCTCCCAGACAACGCCATGGCCGGCAGCTCTCTTGTTACTCGGTGCTTTTTGGGAAAGGTCCATATTTCTTTGCTTAGGAATACTTGGTCTCTATCACAGAGTAGAATAAAACTAAAGAGATCAGGGAAAATACACAGACCAGTTAGATATGATCTCACTAACATTCCTAGCGAATATACAGTGGAAGTGAAGAACAGATTTGAAGGACTAGATTTAGTAAACAGAGTCCCAGAAGAACTATGGACAGAAGTCCGCGACATTGTTCAGGAGGCGGCAACAAAGTACGTCCCAAAGAAAAAGAAAACCAAGAAGGCAAAATGGTTGTCTGCTGAGACACTGGAAGTAGCCCAAGAAAGGAGGAAAGCAAAAGGAAACAGGGATAAGGGGAGATATGCCCAGTTAAATGCGCAATTCCAGAGGTTAGCCAGAAGAGATAAGGAACTATTTTTAAATAAGCAATGCATGGAAGTGGAAGAAGACAACAGAATAGGAAGGACAAGAGACCTCTTCCAGAAAATTAGAAACATTGGAGGTAAATTTCAGGCAAAAATTGGTATGATAAGAAACAAAGATGGCAGGGACCTAACAGAAGCTGAAGAGATCAAGAGAAGGTGGCGAGACTATACAGAAGATCTGTATAGGAAGGATAATAATATTGAGGATAGTTTTGACGGTGTGGTGAATGAATTAGAACCAGACATCCTGAGGAGTGAGGTTGAATGGGCCTTGAGAAGCATTGCTAACAACAAGGCAGCAGGAGATGACGGGATCCCAGCTGAACTGTTTAAAATCTTAAAAGATGATGCTGTCAAGGTGATGCATGCCATTTGCTAGCAAATATGGAAAACACAAGAATGGCCATCAGACTGGAAAAAAATCAACTCACATCCCCATACCAAAAAAGGGAAATGCGAAAGACTGCTCCAACTTCTGTACAGTGGCCCTTATTTCTCATGCCAGTAAGGTAATGCTCAAGATCCTGCAAGGAAGCCTCCAGCAATACATGGAGCGAGAGTTGCCAGATGTTCAAGCTGGGTTTAGAAAAGGCAGAGGAACGAGAGACCAGATTGCCAATATCCGGATGCTGGAGAATGGAGAAAGGCAGGGTATGGAGAAAGGCAAGTATTTTACTTCACTCTCACAACCACTATGTCAGGCTACACAAAGAAACCATTGAAATACACAAGCATGTGGACAATTCCAACAGAAAGGAGGAAATCATGAAAATGAACAAAATCTGGCTACCAGTATTAAAAAACTCTTAATGTATTGTTGAAGGTTTTCATGGGCGGAATCACTGGGTTGTTGTAGGTTTTTTTGGGCTATATGGCCATGTTCTAGAGGCCTTCTCCCCTGACGTTTCGCCTGCATCTATGGCAAGCATCCTCAGAGGTAGGGAGGTCTGTTGGAACCAGGAAAATGGGTTTATATATCTGTGGAACGACCAGGGTGGGACAAAGGACTCTTGTCTGCTGGAGCTAGGTGTGAATGTTTCGACTGACCACCTTGATTAGCATTTGATTGCCTGGCAGTGCCTGGAGCAATCTTTTGTTGAGAGGTGATTACGTGTCCTTGTTTGTTTCCTCTCTGTTGTTGTGCTGTTGTAATTTTAGAGTTTTTTTTAATACTGGTAGCTAGATTTTGTTCATTTTCCTGGTTTCTTCCTTTCTGTTGAAATTGTCCACATGCTTGTGGATTTCAATGGCTTCTCTGTGTAGTCCGACATGGTGGTTGTTGGAGTGATCCAACAACCACCATTCTTGATTATTATTGGTTCCCCTTTTGAAAGGGACACGTACCTGTCCAGGTGTGTGGGTTTTTAAGGTAACGCCTTCTCTAGGCTTGGAAGTGGGCTTTCCAAATCACCTTGTTGAGAATGACACCAAAGCCGTTCCCAGGTGCCTCATCTGAATGATACTTCAAAGAGGAAGGAGGAGGGGGGACCCACTCCCTCTCCTTTTATTTTGAAGCCACGCTGCCCTAATTAATGCCTGGCAATTCAGAAAAGAGAAGCTGACGCATGCTGAGAATGCGGAGATGACAGGAAGGGATCCTCTTGGTGTCAGCTGGAAATCTGGAACTGACAATCTCTCTTCTCTCCCCCCCTCCCCTTTTCCACTCCAGCGATCATTGAAAACATGGCGGAGTTCCGGCCAGAGATGTGTTCGGATGCCGCTCAGCAGGGCCTCATGCAGTGGCTCCTCAAGAGGCTAAAGGTGAGAGCAGGCTTCTTTCCACTTTTAGCAGGCATGAGCAAACTTGGGCCCTCCTCCAGGTGTTTTGGACTTCAACTTCCACAATTCCTAACAGCCGGTAGGAATTGTGGGAGTTGAAGTCCAAAACACCTGGAGAAGGGTCCAAGTTGGCCCATGCCTGACTTCAAAATGACCTTAACAGATTGGAGTACTGAACCAAAACTAACAAAATGCATTCCAACAAGGACAAATGTAAGATACTACACTTAGGCAGAAGAAAATGGAATGCATTTCTGTCTAATGACCATATTTCCATCTACGAACCCACACAACCTCTTCGATCTTCTAGAGAGGCTCTTCTCTCGCTTCCGCGACTTGTGGGGTTTCTAAGCCGAAGAGCCGGCGTTGTCCGTAGACACCTCCGAGGTCATGCGGCCAGCATGCCTGCATGACATGCGGTTACTTTCCTGTCGGAGTGGTACGATCAACCTAGGGCCCTGTTGCACCTCAGAGTAGATTCACCTAGCTGAAGAACACCAAACTGCACACAGCCAGTAGTCTTTATGGTTTATTCAAAATAAAAGGTAAACAAGTTCTTAAAAGCAAGGTTAATGTTCCAAAAGATCAATAGAACATAGCACTTGAAGCTTAATCCAAAAAGGCATCAGCAAAAGGCAAGCTCCTTAGGTAAACGCGAAGTTGCTTTGACAAAGACCTGGTCCCAAACACACTGCTTAATACCCTTGGCAAAATATGAAGGCATTTCTCTGGCCTCCCTCTTGTTAGCTATTCTTTCACTCCTTCGAATTCAGAATTCCAACCTGTCAGCCCTATCTAATGTTCCCTTATCGTCAAGGTCAGTCTGTTCTTTAGCCTGTTTCCCTGCTTGCTCATTATCAGGCTGAGAACCAGGCCGAGAGCTGTCCTCCTTCTCTGAGTCAAACTGCACCTGGCTATTTTCAGTATCAACATTCTCATGCCTTACTGTGGGAAACTGCATTTCTTCACTGTCTATAACAGGGACATTTTGAACCAAACTGTGAACCTGAGTCCCATCATCGTCATCGGAAACACTCTCTGATTCCAGCTGAGTCACAACAGGCCCTGAGATCATCCGGGGAGATCCTGCTCGTTATCCCCCCATTACCGCAATCTCATTTGGTGGGGACAAGGGACAGGGCCTTTTCTGTGGTGGCCCCTGGGCTGTGGAACTCCCTCCCAAGCGAAATTAGATCTGCTGCATCCCTCTTGACCTTTCGGAAACAAGTGAAATGCTGGCTATGGGATCAGGCTTTTGTAGATGAGGTTGACCTGCTGACGTGACGGCTTTTATGGAACTGACTGACTACTCCTTTGTTGATGACTTAAACCGGCCACTGTTGACTGATTGTTATTATACTGTTTTGTACTGTTTTATTGCTATATTGTTATTTAAATTGTATATTTATGTTTTTGGTTGTGGGCACCGTGGGCTACCAGTTTGTTAGCCGCCCAGAGTCCCTCCGCGGAGGTTGAGATAGGACGGGATATAAATGTCCGGAATGAATAAATAAATCTGTATAAAAATGTAATGGACTGTATGCATGCTCTGCTTGTGTTTGGGGGTCAATGCTTTGACAGCCTGGGCATACCGGTGCTTAGGATTCCTGCCTGAAGCTTCCAGGATGAAACTTTCTTGAGGTCAGATCTTCATCCTGAGGAGCAGAGTTGAAGAGACCATCTAGTCCTACTTCTTTCTACCAAGCTGGAACTTCCAGGATGAAACTTGAGAGCAGATCTTGAGGTCAGATCTTTATCCTGAGGAGCAGAGTTGAAGAGACCATCTAGTCCTACTTCTTTCTACCAAGCTGGAACTTCCAGGATGAAACTTGAGAGCAGATCTTGAGGTCAGATCTTTATCCTGAGGAGCAGAGTTGAAGAGACCATCTAGTCCTACTTCTTTCTACCAAGCTGGAACTTCCAGGATGAAACTTGAGAGCAGATCTTGAGATCAGATCTTTATCCTGAGGAGCAGAGTTGAAGAGACCATCTAGTCCTACTTCTTTCTACCAAGCTGGAACTTCCAGGATGAAACTTGAGAGCAGATCTTGAGGTCAGATCTTTATCCTGAGGAGCAGAGTTGAAGAGACCATCTAGTCCTACTTCTTTCTACCAAGCTGGAACTTCCAGGATGAAACTTGAGAGCAGATCTTGAGATCAGATCTTTATCCTGAGGAGCAGAGTTGAAGAGACCATCTAGTCCTACTTCTTTCTACCAAGCTGGAACTTCCAGGATGAAACTTGAGAGCAGATCTTGAGATCAGATCTTTATCCTGAGGAGCAGAATTGAAGAGACCATCTAGTCCTACTTCTTTCTACCAAGCTGGAACTTCCAGGATGAAACTTGAGAGAAGATTTTGAGATCAGATCTTTATCCTGAGGAGCAGAGTTGAAGAGACCATCTAGTCCTACTTCTTTCTACCAAGCTGGAACTTCCAGGATGAAACTTGAGAGCAGATCTTGAGATCAGATCTTTATCCTGAGGAGCAGAGTTGAAGAGACCATCTAGTCCTACTTCTTTCTACCAAGCTGGAACTTCCAGGATGAAACTTGAGAGCAGATCTTGAGATCAGATCTTTATCCTGAGGAGCCGAGTTGAAGAGGCCACCTAGTCCTACTTCCAAGCTGGAATAGACAAAGTCTTCCTGACAGATGGCTATCCAGCCTTTGCTTAAAACCTCTTGAGAAGGAGGCTCCACCAGACTCTGAAGAAGCATGTTTGGAAACATGCCTCATATGCCTTGGAGGGAGGGAGGGAGGAAGCATCTGAAAGGGATCCCTGAGCTGCCAGTTCCAGGAGAAGAGCATCTGTTAAGGCAGTTGAGTCGGCAAATGACAGCCCAAAAGACTAGTCGGTTCCATTGCGATCCTCCTCTATTTGGGGATCAAAGGGAAACGTGCCCACCCTCCCCATCTGTGTCTTATCAAACCCAGGAGAATCCTGGAATGGAAGGTGGGAAACGGTGCCCAAAGCGCCAGGAATGGCGCAGGTGCCGTCGGTGGCTTGAAACGGGGAAACGGCTCTGCCACTTGCGTCTTGCCCAAGTTTCTAAGTCTTTGAATTGGCAGGAGAAATTACGGCGCCGAGAACACTTCTGCACTCCAGGGAAACCTGCCTAGAATGAAATTAGACAAATGGCTTTTCTTTTCTTTGCGCGGAAATCACGGCTACGGTGTTAGCCGCAATGAGACATCACAGGCTGTTTCTGCTAACTAGCACGCGAGGGTCACTGAGAAACATCTGCGGATTTTTGCAACTGATGGCATATTCTTTACAGGAACACATCAAGGAAAGCGGCATTCTGGTCCTGCTAAGCATCAAACCAAGGACTTGCTCGTTAGTAGTTCAGCCAGCCGTTTGTCCAAAAGGAAAGGACAGAACATGGAATCTGAGTTGCGATGCACATCCATCCCTCTCCCAGATATTATTGCCCACAGTCTGAGCTCCTCTTGGAATTCTAGAATCCTAGAATTGGAACGGACACCCAAAGGCCATCCAGTCCAGCTCTGTTCTGCGAGGCTGCAAGGCACAATCCAAGCACTCCCAACAGATGGCCATCCAGGCTCTGCTTAAAAACATCCAGAGAAGAAGAGTCCACTAGACTCCCATTCCTCTATTGAACACATGTGATGTGGCGGCAAAAAAAGCCAATCGGATTTTGGCCTGCATCAGTAGGAGCCTAGTGTCTAGATCTAGGGAAGTCATGCTCCCCATGCTCTATTCCGCTTTGGTTAGATCACTTTACGTGGAATATTGTGTCCAATTCTGGGCACCACAATTCAAGAGAGATATTGACAAGCTGGAATGTGTCCAGAGGAGGGCGACTAAAATGATCAAGGGTCTGGAGAACAAGCCCTATGAGGAGCGGCTTAAGGAGCTGGGCATGTTTAGCCTGAAGAAGAGAAGGCTGAGAGGAGACATGATAGCCATGTATAAATATGTGAGAGGAAGCCACAGGGAGGAGGAAGCAAGCTTCCTTTCTGCTTCCCTGGAGACTAGGACGCAAAGGAACAATGGCTTCAAACTACAAGAGAGGAGATTCCATCAGGGCAGCGGAAAACAAGCTTGGCCCCTTCTCAATGTGACCACCCTTCAAATGTTTAAACATGACTTTCCTCTCTCCTCTCAGCCTTTTCTTCTGCAAGCTAAACCTCTCCAGCTCCCTCACAAAGATTTGTGGTTTCCAGACCTTTGACCATTTTGGTGGTCCTCCTCTGGAAACCTTCTACTTTATCAATTTATTTATTTTCTATATTTGTATACTGCCCCTCTCGGCCTTCCAGTGACTCAATGCAGTTTACAACGCAAAATTCAATGCCACAAAAATGCAAATACAATATAAAAAATGTTAGCATCAATAAAATCATAACAGCGACATCTAAAACACAGACATGTGCTTTTCATCTTCAGAACAAACAAGCATCCCGAGCTCTAAGGATTGCATTGCAGCGCACCCAAATCCCTGGGAGTCACTCTGGACCGTGCTCTGACCTACAAGAAGCACTGCCTGAAAATCAAGCAAAAAGTGGGCGCTAGAAACAATATCATACGAAAGCTGACTGGCACAACCTGGGGATCACAACCAGACACAGTGAAGACATCTGCCCTTGCGCTGTGCTACTCTGCTGCTGAGTACGCATGCCCAGTGTGGAACACATCTCACCACACTAAACCAGTAGATTTGGCTCTTAATGAGACATGCCGCATTATCACGGGATGTCTGCGCCCTACACCACTGGAGAAACTACACTGTTTAGCCAGTATTGCACCACCTGACATCCGCCGGGAAGTAGCAGCCAATAGTGAAAGGACCAAGGCAGAGACATCTCCAGCTCATCCTTTGTTTGGGTATCAGCCAGCATGTCAATGTCTTAAAACTAGAAATAATTTTCTAAGATCTACAGAGACACTTGTTGGAACACCTCAGCAAGCAAGAGTCCAAAATTGGCAAGCTCAAACCCAGAACCTCAACCAATGGCTGATACCAAATGAGAGACTCCCTTCTGGGCACACAGACGACTGGGCGACTTGGAAGGTGCTGAACAGACTGTGCTGTGGCACCACGAGATGCAGAGCCAATCTTAAGAAATGCGGCTACAAAGTGGAATCCTCCACATGCGAGTGTGGAGAAGAGCAAACCACTGACCACCTGCTGCAATGCACCCTGAGCCCTGCCACATGCACAATGGAGGACCTTCTTGCAGCAACACCGGAAGCACTCCAAGTGGCCAGATACTCCTCAAAGGACATTTAATCAACTACCAAACTCACAATTCTGTATTTTGTCTGCTTTTTTTTTTGTTGCTTTGTTCTGTTAGAAATGTAATATAATCGACTGGTTGCACTGTCACAATAAATAAATACATGTAATAGCATGGAGAACCTAGCAAATGGCACAGGTAAGGGAAGTAGTGAGTGCAGCATATTTGTGAAAAGGGATGCATCACCAAGGATGTCTTTTGTCGCAGCTGCCGTTCGTTGGGTCTGCATTTCACTGCTGCTGAAATCATGGCTTACTCTTCGGTGTTTGTTCCGGGCCTTTTGCCCTTCTCTAGGGCTGGAGACAGCTTACAAATGAAGACAAGTTCAGGGTGGCTGGAAGCATGCAAGATGTCCTCCCCCTCAGGACCAGACCCCTGACCCGGCCTCCCGCAGGTCTTTAAATACCTTTCTCCGTCGTTCAGAAAAGTGCTGACTCTCTCCCAGGACAAGGCTGCCAATCACCCTCCTCTGCAAAGAAGCAGCACTCGCCTGGGCTTTGCAAACACAAGACATGCCTATCTCACTCAGGCATGGGCAAACTTGGGCCCTCCAGGTGCATTGGACTTCAACTCCCACAATCCCTAAAAGCCTACTGCCCCTACAGGGAATACCATGGCTTTGACTAGGCAATGGATCTTGGTTGCCAGTCTGATGTCTCTACTCTTCACTATTTTATCGAGATTGGACATTGCTCTCCTCCCAAGAAGGAAGCGTCTTCTGATTTCCTGACTGTGTCTGCGTCTGCATTAATCTTTGCTCCTAGAAATACAAAGTCTGCCATTGCATTCATGTTTTCTCCCTCTATTTCCTAGTTGTCAATCATTCTTGTTGCCATAATCTTGGGGTTTTTTATGTTTAGCTGCAACCCAGCTTTTGCGCTTTCTTCTTTCACCTTGATTAGAAGGCTCCTCAGCTCCTCCTCACTTTCGGCCATCAGGGTGGTGTCATCTGCATATCTAAGGCTGTTAATGTTTCTTCCAGCAATTTTCACCCCAGCCTTGCATTCGTCAAGCCCCGCACATCCTCGCATGATGTGTTCTGCATACAAGTTGAATAGGTCGGGGGAGAGCATACAACCCGGCCGTACACCTTTCCCAATCTTGAACCAGTCTGTTGTTCCATGGTCAGTTCTTACTGTTGTTACTTGGTCCTTATACAGATCCATACAAAACTCATATAGAGGGTGAGTGCTAGTCCTTGGAAATAGTCGTTGCAACTCTTGCTGGAAATTTGGCCCAACAGCAATGCTAGGGATGGAGGAGTTCTGCCTCAACTGCTTTCATAGGATCCTAGATTTGGAAGAGACCCTAAGGACATCCAGTCCAACCCATTCCACCACATAGGGATGCATAGGAAACAAGATTCCCCCTTTCTCAATATGACACCTTTTCAGATGTTTAAACATGGACTCATGGCGCCCTTCCCTACTCACCTTCCATTTGGTCCATATTCCTCATGAGTTGCTTTGCCCAGAACTGGACACAGGGTGATTATTACAGGTGAGGTCTGACCAAAGCAGAAGAAAAGAGCGGGATGATCACTTCCCTCGATCTGGACATTCTACTCCTAGTGATGTTGCCTAGAAACTCACTGGCTATTTTATCTGTGGCATCACATGTGGGCTCATGTTCATCTTCTGGTCTACTAAGGCCCCTTCTACACTGCCATAGAAAATGCAGATTACTTGTTTTGAACTGGATTATATGACAGTGTAGACTCATATAATCCAGATTATCTGATCATCTGGATTATATGGCAGTGTAGAAGGGGTCTTGGTTAGTTTGACCAGTCAGCTCTCTAAGCTAAGCCCCCTTCTATGGCCCCTTCTATATTGCTATATAATTCAGATATCAGCTAACCCACATTATCTGCTTTGAACTGGATTATATGAGTCTACACTTCCATATTATCCAGTTCAAAGCAGATAAACTGGATTTCATACAGCTGTGTGGAAGGGGCCCAAATGAATCCGAATTAGGGGAGATAAAGTGAGGTATAAATAAATATAATAATAATAAGCCAGTAAAGGTGGTCCCAGTGGCAATTGGCACACTGGGTGTGGTGCCTAGATCTTGGCCTGCACTTAAAAACAATTGGCACTGACAAAATTGCCATCTATCAGCTGCAAAAGGCCACCCTACTTGGATCTGCATGCATTATTTGCCGATACATCATAGAATCATAGAATCAAAGAGTTGGAAGAGACCTCATGGGCCATCCAGTCCAACCCCATTCTGCCAAGAAGCAGGAATATTGCATTCAAATCACCCCTGACAAATGGCCATCCAGCCTCTGCTTAAAAGCTTCCAAAGAAGGAGCCTCCACCACACTCCGGGGCAGAGAGTTCCACTGCTGAACGGCTCTCACAGTCAGGAAGTTCTTCCTCATGTTCAGATGGAATCTCCTCTCTTGTAGTTTGAAGCCATTGCTCCATTGCGTCCTAGTCTCCAAGGAAGCAGAAAACAAGCTTGCTCCCTCCTCCCTGTGGCTTCCTCTCACGTATTTATACATGGCTATCATATCTCCTCTCAGCCTTCTCTTCTTCAGGCTAAACATGCCCAGTTCCCTAAGCCGCTCCTCATAGGGCTTGTTCTCCAGACCCTTGATCATTTTAGTCGCCCTCCTCATACAGTCCTAGACACTTGGGAAGTGTCTGACATGTGATCAAATACAAAAGCCAGCAGAGTTATCTGTCCTAGATGCTTGGGGAGTGTTTGACTTATGATTTTGTGATATGAACTCCAGCATATATATCTCATATGCTGTGACATGCTGTGTTTTTGTATCAGTAAAATAATAATAAGATCTCAGCCAGCATTTGGAAACAATAAATATTGACAAAAATCACAATTTGTCAACTGCAAAAGGCCACCTGACTGGGATCTGCGCGCATCATTCGAAAATACATCCCACAATCCTAGATGCTTGGGAAGGGTTCGACTTGTGATTCTGTGATACGAAATCCAGCATAGAGATCTCGTTTGCTGTGACATACTGTGCTTTTGTGTCAGTAAAATAATAATAACAACAACAATATGAGTCTACACTGCCATATAATCCCCTTCAAAGCTGATAATATGTATTTTATATGGCAGTGTGTGAGAGTGGCTTATGAAGGGTCATTTTGGATCCTGTCCTCTGGAGTATTCTTTCTCCCTCCTGATTTGGGATTATCTGCAAATTTGATTCTGCTTTGGTTAGACCACATCTGGAATATTGTGTCCAATTCTGGGCACCACAATTCAAGAGAGATATTGACAAGCTGGAATGTGTCCAGAGGAGGGCGACTAAAATGATCAAGGGTCTGGAGAACAAGCCCTATGAGGAGCGGCTTAGGGAACTGGGCATGTTTAGCCTGAAGAAGAGAAGGCTGAGATATGATAGCCATGTATAAATATGTGAGAGGAAGCCACAGGGAGGAGGGAGCAAGCTTGTTTTCTGCTTCCTTGGAGACTAGGACACGGAACAATTGCTTCAAACTACAAGAGAGGAGATTCCATCTGAACATTAGGAAGAACTTCCTGAATATGAGAGCCGTTCAGCAGTGGAACTCTCTGCCCCGGAGTGTGGTGGAGGCTCCTTCTTTGGAAGCTTTTAAGCAGAGGCTGGATGGCCATCTGTCAGGGGAGATTTGAATGCAATATTCCTGCTTCTTGGCAGGGGGTTGGACTGGATGGCCCATGAGGTCTCTTCCAACTCTTTGATTCTATGATTCTATGATTCTATGATCAGTGTGACTTCTATTTTGATGCTGGGGGAAATGGAAGGAAATGGAAATGGAAGGTAAAAGGACGAGAGGCCGACCAAGGGCAAGATGGATGGATGGTATCCTTGAAGTGACTGGATTGACCTTGGAGGAGCTGGGGGTGGTGATGACCGACAGGGAGCTCTGGCGTGGACTGGTCCATGAAGTCACGAAGAGTCGGAAACGACTGAATGAATGAACAACAAGCCTTCTATTTTAACTCTGGGTTGTTGTGAGTTTCTCATGCTGTATGGCTATGTTAGTTCCAGTAGCATTCTCCAGTAGCATGTTCCAGTAGTACTGCTTCTGGAACATGGCCATACAGCCCAAAAACTCAAGACAGCCCAGTGATTCCATCCATGAAAGCCTTGGACAACACATATTTGAACTCTGCTGGGTGGAATCTGCTTCCCTATAGTTTGCATCCAGTCTCTGGAGCATCAGGAAGCAAGCCTTCTCCCTCCTGAATGGGACCTCCAATATTTAAACCTGGCTCTCATGTCCACTTCTCTCAGCTCCCTCAGCTGCTCCTCAGAAGGATTCATAGTTTGTACACCTTTGACCCTTTTGGCAGCCCTTCTCTGGACACATTCCACCATATCTGTATCTTATATCTCCACTTTTGCTTCTCCCAACAGGCCAAGATGCCCTTTGATGCCAACAAGCTCTACTGCAGCGAGGTCCTGGCCATTCTTCTCCAGAATAAAGACGGTAAGTTGCTCTTCCCGTTGATATTTCGTGTGGACGGTCAGGGGGCGAGTTCGAGACGACTCCTGCCCTCTTTGCTTTTTTGCATGAGTGCGTGTCCTCTTTCTCTTTCTTTCGGCCTCCATCCCTCTCCCTGTCCTTTCAGCCTCCTTTGCGCTCTGTCAAGCTGTATTGATTTTGTTTGCTGATATATCCGTGTTAGATGGCTGTAAAACCTGACAGCCGGTTTCATTTTTCCTCCCTTCTCTCCCTTCTTGTAGACAACCGGGAATTGCTTGGGGAACTGGATGGAATTGATGTGCTGCTTCAGCAGTTATCGGTGAGTAATCCCCTGCCATTTTGGCTGCCCCGGAGAACCCCGGAGCCATAGAAGCGTGCGCCTGCCTGGGTTTCTCTGGGTCTGAGAGCAAAACAAGAGGGGAAAGAGTGGGAAGTTGAGACTCAAAGGCTGCAGGGAGGAGACCACAAGGTGGAGAAGAATCTGTCTCACTTTGAATCATAGAATCATAGAATCAAAGAGTTGGAAGAGACCTCCTGGGCCATCCAGTCCAACCCCATTCTGCCAAGAAGCAGGAATATTGCATTCAAACCACCCCTGGCAGATGGCCATCCAGCCTCTGCTTAAAAGCTTCCAAAGAAGGAGCCTCCACCACACTCCGGGGCAGAGAGTTCCACTGCTGAACGGCTCTCACAGTCAGGAAGTTCTTCCTAATGTTCAGATGGAATCTCCTCTCTTGTAGTTTGAAGCCATTGTTCCATTGCGTCCTAGTCTCCAAGGAAGCAGAAAACAAGCTTGCTCCCTCCTCCTCCCTGTGGCTTCCTCTCACATAGTTATACATGGCTATCATATCTCCTCTCAGCCTTCTCTTCTTCAGGCTAAACATGCCCAGTTCCCTAAGCCGCTCCTCATAGGGCTTGTTCTCCAGACCCTTGATCATTTTAGTCCCTTGATCATTTGGATATGAATTAAGTACGAATACATACATGTGTGTATTTATGGTGTTGTTGGGCATTGAACTGTTGCCTCTGTAAACCACCTTGAGTCACCTGCGGGTTGAGAAGGGCGGTATACAAATATAGCAAATAAATAAATAAATATTGTTGTTTTCTTGCTGTTGTGTGCCTTCTGAGGCTGAGAGTGTGTGACTTGCTCAAGGTCAATGAGTTGCTCAAGGTCAATGAGTTGCTGAGTAGGGATTCGAAACCCTGGTCTTCTGGAGCCCTAGTTTGCATCTACACTGTAGAATTCATACAGTTTGATACCACTTCAATGGCCACGGCTCAATTATAGGAAATTATGGGTGTTGTAGTCTTCCAAGGCCTTAATCCTTCTCTGCCGAAGAGTGCTGGTGCCTCACCAAACTATTATTATAATTATAATAATAATAATAATAATAATAATTATTATTATTATTATTATTATTAGAAACACAACAAGATGAGTCCACAGCAGACACTCTGCTGGCTGTTGAATTGGATCACACATCGGACCCTTCCCAAGTGTCTAGGACTGTGTGATGTATCGGCGAATGATGCATGCAGATCCCAGTAAGGTGGCCTTCTGCAGCTGGCAGATGGTAATCTTGTCAGCGCTGATTGTGTTTAAGTGCAGGCCAAGGTCTTTAGGCACTGCAACCAGTGTGCCGATCACCACTGGGACCCCCTTGACTGGCTTGTGCCAGTCTTTGCAGTTCTGTTTGTTCTGGTATGGCTGTACCAGGAGCTCCAATTTTATTTGCTTTGTATTAAATGTTTGTTTGCAGTCCTAGGTTGCAGGGACTCTGCAGATAGGTAGCTTCCTTTGGTTGCAGTCGTAGGGCAAGTCACCTGTCCATCATCGTTAAGTTTTGGTCCCGCCCCTTGTTCAGGGCAATTGGGAAGGGAAGGGAGCCCTTTTTTTAGTTAGTCTCAGCAAGGAAAGCTAATGTACAGGAGGTGTGCAAGCTTCCCCTGTACAAAAGCTTCAACCCTTAAGACTTTCCGGGGGGAAACAGTCTTAACAGTCTCCAAAGAGTTCCAGGAAAGCAGCTCTAAAGACCAAAGAACTCCAGCTGGAGAATATCTAAACCTTTACTGGTAGGTCCACTCGGTGCTTCGAGACGCAGTTCGACCTGGTAGCAGAGCCCACATCAGTAAAGGTTAGATTACAGTCAGCCTGGGAGAAGTTAAAAAGGGGATTTCCCATTTAAAGTAAAGAAGAAGTTATTGAAGACAGTTGTCTGTCCTTTGTGGGCAAGATTAGGAAGTCACCAGTTGCATAAAGCCTGGAAGCATTTGTTTAGCTTTACTGAAGACAAGAGAAGTTTCTGTTTGATTGTTCATTAATAAAAGACTTTGTTATTCTTCACAAGCAATCTAAAGGTCATTTGTGGTGGAAAACCTCTGAGAACTTCTTCTTGGGCCCCCTGGCTTCCCACTGGGCAAAGGTTGCATGTCCTGTTCCAAAGGAAATTCTTTACAGGCCCAGCATGCATCAGAACAGTGTTGTTGTTGTTGTTGTTGTTGTTGTTGTTGTTGTTGTTGTTGTTGTTGTTGTTGTTGTTGTTGTTGTCCACAGCAGACAAGATCACTCTGCTGCCTGTTGTATTGGATCACATGTTGGACACTTCCCAAGTGTCGGCAAATAATGTGTGCAGATCCCAGTAAGGTGGCCTTCTGCAGCTGGCAGATGGTAATCTTGGCAGTGCTGATTGTGTTTAAGTGCAGGCCAAGGTCTTTAGGCACTGCAACCAGTGTGCCGATTACCACTGGGACCACCTTTACCAGCTTGTGCCAGAGTCTTTGCAGTTTGATCTTTAAATTCTAATATCGTGTCAGCTTTTCCAGTGGTTGCCCTACAGGCCCACATCCTGGTTGCTCAGCAGTGGGTCCTGGTTCCGGTAGCCCACTTGGGTGCACTTAGCTCTACTTCTCATTAGAGACCACTCTGGCTTGGTTGGACCTGCTGGTAGTTTACACTACCGCCAGTACAACTCTCAACATCATAGAAGCAGTTGACAAGGCGGCACTCGATTGGGGTATTATTATTATTATTATTATTATTATTATTATTATTTCTTTCCCGCGTCTCCTCATGGCTCGAGGTGACTTACAATATTGTAAAACACACATTCACCTAAAACATTCTTTAAAATACACATATTAAAACGTATTTCCACAAAATACATATTAAAATACACAAATCGGAGATTAAACACAAGGTGCAAGTCTAAACTTCTAGTATTTCATAGCACTGAACCATGGCAATGAAAGTAGGGTCATTCTGCATCAATTCCTTAGTGTAGATGCACCTTTAGGCCCACACCCAAACCACTGTACTGTACTCTCTCTTGCATCAAAGTCTGAAACAATCTGAAGTCTGCATAACTTCTTATTGTTGTCCCCAAATACATTGTTGACTGTCCCTTATTGACAGTGTTGAGCAACAGAAGTGTCTTTGATTTTGTAATACTTATATTTGAATATACGTAAATAATACATGTACATAACATACATTTAGACCCCGGTGGCACAGCGGGTGAAATCGCTGAGCTGCAGAACTTGCTGACCGAAAGGTCGGCAATTTGAATCAGGGAGCAGGGTGAGCTCCTGCTGTTAGCCCCAGCTTGGGATCTTGGAAATTCATTCATGATTCCTATATAATTTCTACACATAGCTTGAAGGTCATTCTATGCACAATATGTTAAATAATGTTGTTGATAATACAAATGGTGTATATTGGAAGCAAAGGTGTCACTGTCTCAGACCCCCATGTGGTCACTTTTGCATTTTGGAGTATTTATGACTTCCAAATAAGGGATGCTCAGCCCGTATTGAGCCCGTATTGAGCCAATTCGTGGAGTTAAGGACATGAAGTTCTGATTTTTCTGGGTGTGTTAGATAGTCACGGTTCTTGATTCCTCCTTCTCCTCCTCCTTTCAGGTGTTCAAGCGCCACAATCCCAGCACCGCGGAGGAGCAGGAGATGATGGAGAACCTCTTTGACTCGCTGTGCTCCTCGCTGATGCTGAGCTCCAACCGGGAGCGCTTCCTCAAAGGGGAGGGGCTCCAGCTGATGAACCTCATGCTCAGGTAAGAGGGCTGCGCACCTGTGTATGTCAACCTCACTGCACGTGTCGATCCCCAGATCCCCAACAATCAGTATATTTTGCTGAGGAAAAGGGAGACAGGGACTTCTCAGTGGCTGCTTTCAGATGGTGGAATTATTTCCCATAAGAGTGTATTTACACTCCAGAATCAGTGCAGTTTTGGCTCCACTTGAAGTGCAGTGGTTCAATGTTATTCCTGAAATATGTTGGCTTCTCTTCTTAACTGATGTTGGTTATCCTCCTTAAGTAAGAAATCATTGTAAACACTTCTTTAACTTACCATTGTCTCTGGTAATGTAAACATGTTGTTTTCCACCAAGAGTTAATCATTGTCTCTGACCATCAATACCAGCATTTCTCGTTAGCTTTTAATCACAGTTTATGAATTCTCCTTTTGTAGTTTTCCAGGCTTCAATCTTAGGATGGGATCTCTAGTCTCCATGGGCCCCAACCATGTTCCTTTCACACAATTTCATTCAAATCATTACCGTATATACTCGAGTATAAGCCATCCCGAATATAAGCCGAGGCATCTAATTTCACCACAATAAATTGGGAAAATGTATTGACTCGAGTATAAGCCGAGGGTGGGAAATGCAAAATAAAAATAGATACCAATAACATTACATTAATTGAGGCTTCAGTAGGTTAAATGCTTTTGGATATTTATATAAAACTGTAATTTAAGATAAGACTGTCCAACTCCGATTAAACCACGATTCTCACCTTCTTCCATGTAAAGGTGCTCACCTATCATTCCCATTCAATAATGAAGAGAGTGAAATAATATATGTAATAATAATAATAATAAATAGAGAAAAATAATAAATGTAATATAAACAATAATAAATAGAGAAAAATAATAATTGCAATCCACCCAAAAATCCAATTCACCATGGAAAAAGAAAATGAAGGAAGACTGCCTTTTCTAGATGTCCTAGTCATCTGCAAACCAGATCAACAATTGGGTCACACCGTCTACAGAAAACCCACACACACAGATAGATATCTACATAAAAACTCCAACCATCACCCAAGTCAAAAAAGAAGCACCATCAAAGCCTTGGCAGACCGTGCAAAAAGAATCTGCGACGCCCACCTTCTCCTCCAAGATGAACTGAACCGCCTCAACTGGGCTCTCCAGGCCAATGGAGACACCACCTCAGACATCAGAAGAGCTGCAAGACAACCGAGAAGAAGCCACGAGAGTCAAGACAGAGATCCACCCAGAGGAAAAGTGTTCTTGCCAGACATCAAGGGAACCACTGACCGCAGAGGGAAGCGGATGAGGAAACACAACATACAAACTATCTACTGACCCACCAAGAAAATCCAACAAATACTACGTTCAGCAAAGGACAAGAGGGATCCTCTCACCTCTGCAGGAGTCTACCGTGTATCATGCAGCTGTGGACAAGTCTACGTATGGACCACCAAACGCAGTGTTGCCCAAACACGCATCAAGGAACATGAAAAGCACTGCAGACTCCTTCAACCAGAGAAGTCAGCCATAGCAGAGCACCTGATGAACCAACCTGGACACAGCATATTATTGGAGAACACAGAAATGCTGGACCACTCTCACAACCACCATGTCAGGCTACACAGAGAAGCCATTGAAATCCACAAGAAGCAGGTGGACAATTTCAACAGAAAGGAAGAGACCATGGTAATGAACAAAATCTGGCTACCAGTATTAAAAAACTCTAAAATTAAAACAGCACAACAACAGAGGGAAAACTATCAGGGATATCTAATCACCTCTCAACAAAACATTGCTCCAGGCACTTCCAGGCTATCAAATGCTAATCAAGGTGGTCAGTTGAAACATTCACACTTGGTGCTGCAGCAGACAAGAGTTCCTTGTCTCACCCTAGTCTTTCCAGAGATATATAAAGCCATTTTCCTTATTCCAACAGACCTCACTACCTCTGAGGATGCTTGCCATAGATGCAGGCGAAACGTCAGGAGAGAATGCCTCTAGACCATGGCCATGTAGCTCGAAAAAACCCACAACAACCCAGTCTGTTTAGTACTCTTGGGCCAACATGAAGGTGTTCCTATGGCCTTCCCGGCGATCCTGACACTCCTTCGCACTTTCAGTTCCAAGCGACCAGCCCTATCTAACTCACCGGCCCCATCGAAGTCAAATCCCTCGTTAGCTGGCTGAGAACTCTCCTCCTTGATTCCTTCATCAGGCACCTGGCATCCAGTCTCAGGAGTTTCACTTTCCCCATCGTCAACCCTTGCTGTGGGAAACCACTGAATTCCTGCCCCCTGGTCCTGGTCTTCCTCGTCTTTGCAACTGACTCTGAATCTCATCATCCCAATCAGAATCATTGACACCATCACTCTGTGATTCCAGCTGAGTCACAACACCATATATCTTTTATTGATCACAATGGCTCCCAGTTTCTGGAATATGGGAGTCTTTCAAGAGCCTGCAAGAGGATCCTCTGTTTCTCTTAAATCCTTCTGAATGTCTTGTCTTTTCCGTCCGGGTCTTGGCTCCGCTCCCCCCAGTAATCTATTCTCTGCCCCCCAAAAAGCACCCAGAGCAGGCCAGGAACCGAGCCCCCCCCCCCCCCCAATTGGCTTTGCTCAGTGCTGTGTTTGGAGGGCTGGAAGAAGCAGCACCCAGTAAGGCGTGATCTATTCCTGCAGACGGAGGCTGGCTAATGCTCCGCAACAGCAGCAGGGAACTGAATAAATAACCAGGAACATGGATTATTCAGATAGGAGTGCTGAGTTGTCTTAAGGCTAATTAAAGCAACGCTACAACCCTCCGAAAGCGCGGCGGACACAGCCCCCCCCCTTCCCGCTCCCTCCTCCGGCCTCCTGGATCTTCCTGTCCTTTTTCTCCTCTGCAAACGCTAAGCTGGTCAGCTAGCCTTGCAGAACTAATTACCTGGAGCCCTTGGGCCGGAAGGGTGGGACCACGCATTTTAATTCCAGGGTTTTTTTGGGTTTTTTTTAGTAATGATCCCTTTATCCTGTGCTGAAACCTCCATCACCCTGGCTATTTTGGGCAGCGCTGTTTACCCTCGAAGCCCTGCTGGCAAATAACAACAAGGAGGCAACGTCTCTCTCTCTGGACGTGGTGGTGCGCGCTGAACAGTCGTCGCTCTGAAGGACAAAGCGGGGATCAGCCAGTCGCCCCATCTGTTGCCACTGCGATTCGGAAAAAACCAGGGTGGGTGTGGATGTGTGTGTCCTTTTTTCTGGCAGAGAAGGAAGGCTTGGAAGTAGACCCTGCCCTTCCCGCTCCCAGGAGCACCAAGGTGTCATGGAAGCCTAGAGCTGGGAGAGTCCCCAAAGGCCATCCGGCCCAACCCATTCTGCCAGGCAGGAAGGCACCAGCTGGCCAGTTTCTGTTTATGGGATAATAATAATAATAATAATAATAATAATAATAATAATAATAATAACAATAATAATAATAATACTTTATTTATACCCTGCCACCATCTCCCCAAGGGACTCGGAGCGGCTTACATGAGGCCAAGCCGGACAACACATCAATAAAACAAAAAGCAATAAGCAAAAAACAATACATGTAGACCAGTAGTTCTCAACCTGTGGGTCCCCAGATGTTTTGGCCTTCAACTCCCAGAAACCCTAACTGGCTGGGATTTCTGGGAGTTGTAGGCCAAAACACCTGGGGACCCACAGGTTGAGAACCACTGTCCTAGATCCAGGGAAGTCATGCTCCCCATGCTGAGCTCTGCGAGTGCAGCATTTTCCCAAATGAAGCAGAGAGTGTTTGAGGACCGAGACATCCATAGGGAGACCAAGGTGCTTGTCTACAAAGCTATTGTCCTCCCAACCCTGCTCTATGCCTGCGAAACGTGGACTGTCTACAGGCGTCACATGCAACTCCTGGAACGATTCCATCAGCGCTGCCTCCGGAAAATCCTGCAAATCTCTTGGGAAGACAAGCGGACAAACGTCAGCGTGCTGGAAGAAGCAAAGACCACCAGCATTGAAGCGATGCTCCTCCGCCATCAACTCAGCCACGTTGTCCGGATGCCTGACCACCGTCTCCCAAAGCAGCTGCTCTACTCCGAACTCAAGAAAGGAAAACGGAATGTTGGTGGGCAGGAAAAGAGATTTAAAGGTGGCCTCAAAGCCAACCTTAAAATCTCTGGCATAGACACTGAGAAGTGGGAAGCCTGGCCCTTGAGCGCTTCAGCTGGAGGTCAGCTGTGACCAGCAGTGCTACAGAATTCGAGGAGGCACGAGTGGAGGGCAAAAGAGAGAAACATGCCAGGAGGAAAGTGCGTCAAGCCAACCCCGACCGGGACCGCCTTCCACCTGGAAACCGATGCCCTCACTGTGGGAGAAGATGCAGGTCAAGAATAGGGCTCCACAGCCACCTACGAACCCACAAGGAAACCCATAATGGAAGACCATCTTACTCGTCCAACGAGGGATCCCCTAAGTATGTAAATAAGCTCTATTTTGCCTTGGTCAGACCACATCTGGACTACTGTGTCCAATTCTGGACACCACAATTGAAGGGAGATGTTGACTCTAAGCTGGAATGTGTCCAGAAGAGGGCGACTAAAGGATCCAGGGTCTGGAGAACAAGCCCTATGAGGAGCAGCTTCAAGAGCTGGGCATGTTTGGTCTCGAGAAGAGAAGGCTGAGAGGAGACATAGTTAGGGCCATGTATAAATATGTGAGAGGAAGTATTTGGGGGGAGGGAGCAAGCTTGTTTTCTGCTTCCCTGGAGACTAGGACACAAGGGAAGAATGGCTTCAAACTACAAGAGAGGAGATTCCATCTGAACATGAGGAAGAACTTTCTGACTGTGAGAGCCGTTCAGCAGTGGAACTCTCTGCCCCGGAGTGTGGTGGAGGCTCCTTTGGAAGCTTTTAAACAGAGGCTGGATGGCCATCTGTCAGGGGTGATTTGAATGCAATATTCCTGCTTCTTGGCAGAATGGGGTTGGACTGGATGATGGCCCAGGAGGTCTCTTCCAACTCTTTGATTCTATGATTCTATGATTAGTAGCATTGAATCCTTGCTGTAAGCCGGTCTGAGGCCCTCTATGGAGGAGAAGATCGGGATATAAAAGTTTTAAATAAAAATAATAATAACTGGGAGAGAGAACCATTCAGCAGTGGAACTCTCTGCCTCGGAGTGTGGTGGAGACTCCTTCTTTGGAGGCTTTTAAGGAGAGGCTGGATGGCCATCTGTCAGGGATGTTTTGAATGCGATCGCCCTGCTTCTTGGCAGAATGGGGTTGGACTGGATGGCCCACGAGGTCTCTTCCAACTCTTTGATTCTACGAGGTTCTCTTTTTGGAGGTCTCCTCATTTGCAGCTCCCCATTCCTTCCTTCCCTCCTCTTTCAATATTCTTCCTGTTCCTTATATATATAAAATACCTTAAAATAG
This sequence comes from Anolis sagrei, assembly GCF_037176765.1. NCBI lineage: Eukaryota > Metazoa > Chordata > Lepidosauria > Squamata > Anolidae > Anolis > Anolis sagrei. Next base: position 245,446,582 of record NC_090024.1, on the reverse strand, counting down.
CACTGATCAATGACGAACCTTTTCTTCCAAAAGCCTGAGAAATTGAGTAGGGCCAAAATCCGACCTTCTTCCCTTCCACTCTTTTCTGCAAAAGAGAGGAAGACATTTGGAGATGCCAAAAAGAAAGGACCCCCCTTTCTTTTCTCTCTCCCCACCAAGAGCAAAGGAAGGGGGAGCGGAGCTTTTCCACCGCCACCGGCTCCGTGGCAGGAGGTCTGCAGAAGGAGGCATTAGAAGGGCCGGTTCCGCTCAGCAAACACAGCATGCGGCTACTAATAAATGGGATTTTCAGTAGATACACATTAATTTTGGGGTTTCCAAGGAGCCGATGTGACATGAAAACAAGAGGAGGAATGAAGGGATTATTATAGGGAAGCTGCTCTCCACAACACACGGGTGCACGATGCCAATGAGGCCGGCCTGGGCCAAGGATGATACCCGTTTCTCTAGCCTCGTTGAATTGGTGAGGTCCCCAAGGGTCATTCACTTCTGCCAGGAAGGAAGACAAAATTCAAACCTTCCTCACAGATGCCTTGTCAGCCAATGGCTTGAAGACTGCAGAAAAGACATCTCTGCAGTTTTCAAGCAGAGATTCATAGAATCATAGAATCAAAGAGTTGGGAGACACCTCATGGGCCATCCAGTCCAACCACATTCTGCCAAGAAGCAGGAATATTGCATTCAAATCACCCCTGACAAATGGCCATCCAGCCTCTGCTTAAAAGCTTCCAAAGAAGGAGCCTCCACCACACTCCGGGGCAGAGAGTTCCACTGCTGAACGGCTCTCACAGTCAGGAAGTTCTTCCTAATGTTCAGATGGAATCTCCTCTCTTGTAGTTTGAAGCCATTGTTCCGCGTCCTAGTCTCCAAGGAAGCAGAAAACAAGCTTGCTCCCTCCTCCTCCCTGTGGCTTCCTCTCACATATTTATACATGGCTATCATATCTCCTCTCAGCCTTCTCTTCTTCAGGCTAAACATGCCCAGTTCCCTAAGCCGCTCCTCATAGGGCTTGTTCTCCAGACCCTTGATCATTTTAGTCGCCCTCCTCTGGACACATTCCAGCTTGTCAATATCTCTCTTGAACTGTGGTGCCCAGAATTGGACACAATATTCCAGATGTGGTCTAACCAAAGCAGAATAGAGGGGTAGCATTACTTCCTTAGATCTAGACACTATGCTCCTATTGATGCAGGCCAAAATCCCATTGGCTTTTTTTGCCGCCACATCACATTGTTGGCTCATGTTTAACTTGTTGTCCACGAGGACTCCAAGATCTTTTTCACACGTAGTGCTCTCGAGCCAGGCATTGTCCCCCATTCTGTATCTTTGCATTTCATTTTTTCTGCCAAAGTGGAGTATCTTGCATTTGTCACTGTTGAACTTCATTTTGTTAGTTTTGGCCCATCTCTCTAATCTGTCCTCCTGTCCTCTGGAGTCTTGGCTCTCTCTCCCAATTTGGTGTCGTCTGCAAACTTGATGATCCTGCCTTCTAGCCCTTCATCTAAGTCATTAAAAAGCTGTTTAAAAGCTTCCAAAGAAGGAGCCTCCACCACACTCCGGGGCAGAGAGTTCCACTGCTGAACGGCTCTCACAGTCAGGAAGTTCTTCCTCATGTTCAGATGGAATCTCCTCTCTTGTAGTTTGAAGCCATTCCTCCATTGCGCCCTAGTCTCCAGGGAAGCAGAAAGGAAGCTTGCTCCCTCCTCCCTGTGGCTTCCTCTCACATATTTCTACATGGCTATCATCATGTCTCCTCTCAGCCTTCTCTTCTTCATGCCCAGCTCCTTAAGCCTCTCCTCATAAGGCTTGTTCTCCAGACCCTTGATCATTTTAATCACCCTCCTCTGGACACAATCGAAACATTCACACCAACCTTCAACAGACAAGAGTTCTTTCTCCTTCCCTGGAATTTCCACAGATATATAAACCCAATTTTCCTAGTTTCCAACAGACCTCACAACCTCTGAGGATGCTTACAATAGATGCAGTAGAAATGTCAGGAGTGAATGCTTCTAGAACATGGCCATATAGCCCAAAAAACCTACAACAACCCAGTTTTTATACTCCAGAAAAGACATTTAAAAATGGGCTGAAAGCCAACCTTAAAAACTGTGGCATAGACACAGAGAACTGGGAAGCCTTAGCCCTTGGGTTCTCCAGCTGGAGGTCAGCTGTGACTAGCAGTGCTGTAGAATTTGAAGAGGCACAAATGGAGGGCAAAAGGGAGAAAAGTGCCAAGAGGAAGACATGTCAAGCCAACCCTGACCAGGACCACCTTCTGTCTGGAAACTGATGCCCTCACTGCTGGAGAAGATGCAGGTCAAGAATAGGGCGCCACGGTCACCTATGGACCCACCACGAAGACACTGCACTTGGAGGACCATCATCCTCGGGCTACGAGGGATCATTTCCTGCAGTTTGAATCCATTGCTCCGTTGTGTCCTAGTCTCTGAAGCAAGAGCAAACAAGCGTGCTCCTTCCTCCGTACACCCTCCTTTCAGAGATGCTTCAGGCCAGCCCCAGGTTGCGTTGCCATATAGATGTGCCCTTAGCTTGCCTGATAAATCCATCTCGTCAATAGTTGATGTCTCCTCCTGACCTGTGTGGCTTGCTGAGCTGTGTTGTTTGTGTTAGGCCAGAAATGCAGCAACTGCAATATTCTGTGCCCCGGAGCACCCCGTCAATACTCTGACTCCGCACAGTGCCAGGAATCTGAGAAACAACCACATCTACAAGCAGATTCTTAAACACAAGCTGGTCACATATGCTCCAGAAAAGAATTAGGTATCGCTCGTGTGCACTTGCTCCGCATAATTCTGAATTTCACATTATCCACCTTGGACACTGATGTGAGTAGGGTGGACTGAAAGCTGTTCTGAACTGAATTGTTCCTTTTGCCAAAGTTGGTGTTTATTATATTTGCCTTCCTGCTCAGTTTCAAGGTTAATCCCAGCTCCATGTTTCACTTGTAGCCTCTAAAACACAGGCTGGAAGGGCATCTGTTGGGAGGGCTTGGATTGTGTCTTTGTGCATGGCAGAAGGGGGCCTGCATATTTCAGTCCGACCCAACAGACAATCTCTAGTTACAATCATAGAGTTGGAAGAGACTCCAGGGCCATTCAGTGTATGCAGAAAAACACAATCAGAACCTTCCCAAAATGATCAAGGGTCTGGAGAACAAGTCCTATGAGGAGCGGCTTAAGGAGCTGGGTATGTTTAGCCTGAAGAAGAGGAGGCTGAGAGGAGATATGATAGCCATGTATAAATACGTGAGAGGAAGCCACAGGGAGGAGGAGGGAGCAAGCTTGTTTTCTGCTTCCTTGGAGACTAGGACGCAATGGAACAATGGCTGCAAACTACAAGAAAGGAGATTCCATCTGAACATGAGGAAGAACTTCTTGACTGTGAGAGCCGTTCAGCAGTGGAACTCTCTGCCCCGCAGTGTGGTGGAGGCTTCTTCTTTGGAAGCTTTTAAACAGAGGCTGGATGGCCATCTGTCAGGGGTGCTTTCAATGCAATTTTCCTGCTTCCTAGCAAAATGGGGTTGGACTGTATGGCCCATGAGGTCTCTTCCAACTCTAGGATTCTATGATTCTCTGATGGACATCCAGCCTCTGCTTAAGGACTTCCAGAGAAGAACACTCCATTGCACTCCAAGGAAGGGAGGGAGGGAGGGAGGGAGGAAGGAAGGGAGGAAGGGAGGGAGGGAGGGAGGGAGGAAGGGAGAAAGAAAGGAAGGAAGGAAGGAAGGAAGGAAGGAAGGAAGGAAGGAAGGAAGGGAGAAAGAAAGAAGGAAGGAAGGAAGGGAGGGAGGGAGGGAGGGAGGGAGGGAGGGAGGGAGGGAGGGAGGGAGGGAGAAAGAAAGAAAGAAAGAAAGAAAGAAAGAAAGAAAGAAAGAAGAGAAAGAGGGAGGGAAGTTTGGGCACAACAACACGTGGTGGGTACAGCTAAATAATAATAATAATAATAATAATAATAATAATAATAATAATCAATATATTACCCTCCTTTCCTTGTGGCTTAAGACAGGGAACAACGTATTTCAAACAGAGATAAAATACAACACAATTAAAATCCATATAACAAGATATACACAGGTAAACACAGGTTGTAATTCACTGACAGAATCCTTTAATTTGAAACCCTTCCTCCCTTGTGTCTGAGCCTGATATATCAATCCAACCCAGCAATGGCACAATACTAAAGCCAAAGTTTTCATTGAGGGTGACGGAGCTGCCTTTGCTTTGGTGGCCTCGTGCATTTGAGAACTGCCCTTCCCAAAAGTCTTTGTTGGGTGAGGCTCTCAATTTCTGGCACCTTTGCATCAATTTCCCATCCAAGAGAAACACCCTCGTGCTCCAAATGAGACTAAGACGAACCGCTTGCCCTCCGGTAGAATAAATATTTCAAATGAAATCAACCCGAGTCAGTCCAGTCAAGCAGGTATTGATCTCGGGAAGACCGCACTTCAACCCAATGAATATTCCACGCAACGGCTGCCTGCCTCCGGCCTAAAAGCTGATCGATATGCCATTACCTGCCCTGAAAAATGCCAAAACTTGGCCTGTATTTTTTTTTACCCTGTTGCTCTATTGACACCGAGGTGAAGGACAGTTGGAAGAGAGGAATGGCAGGAGCGTGCGCATGTTTATGAGCGGGAGGTGGAATAATTATGGCACCCGTGGCGTTACTTTCTTGTAAGCGCTCTCGACAGGTAACGCCTTAAATTTGTTGCCGAATGATGCTATTATACCGGGCTCCGAATACAGCTGACACTGCAAGCCTTGTGTTTGATTTTGTGTCTAAATGCCCACTGAGTTACAGCAATGTGGGAAAGGCATGGAAGCCTAGGCTCAACCCATCAGAACTGCTTACGGCCTCATTATCTGTCAGGACCCAGAAGCCTTAAACAATACCAGACACAAAATAAAGGTTCAAACACAGCTTTGTTGCATACAAACGGACCAAAAATGCACTGAACTTCAGTGCTAAAGGTCTCAGGAGTGATTTGGCATCAAAAAGAAGTCGTTACAAGAAACAAAAATATAAACCAGATTATAATGCTGCCTTATAATCCGGGTTAAACAAAAACTGAAGCAAACTGCTTGAAAATCGAAATGGTATCAAAACACAGTCACAGAAGCAGGAAAAACGTGGTTTCAAAACTAAGAAATGTTTCAGTCACAAAGATATTAAAGTTCAAAGTCCAGAGAAGCCAAAAGCGTAGTCAAACCGGTCCGTGGTCAATCCGTTGGTAAACAAAGGCTGGAATGCTGGAATCACAGGAGTTCAGAAACACACAAAGCTGTAGCCCAGGACCGAAGGTTGAAAATTGGCAGCACAAAGAATTATGTCCAATAAAGACACTTTGCCTTCTGCGAAGTATAGTCCAAACTGAACCCCCTTTTATCTCAAAGTTCTTCCTCAGAGCTTGATGAGCTCCCCACCCTCTCGTCATCACTCTCAGCTGCCCCCAAACCTGCAGCTGAGTGCCCATCCCTCCACCTCTGCCAACGATTATAGAATCATAGAATCAAAGAGTTGGAAGAGACCTCATGGGCCATCCAGTCCAACCCCATTCTGCCAAGAAGCAGGAATATTGCATTCAAATCACCCCTGACAAATGGCCATCCAGCCTCTGCTTAAAAGCTTCCAAAGAAGGAGCCTCCACCACACTCCGGGGCAGAGAGTTCCACTGCTGATCGGCTCTCACAGTCAGGAAGTTCTTCCTCATGTTCAGATGGAATCTCCTCTCTTGTAGTTTGAAGCCATTGTTCTGCGTCCTAGTCTCCAAGGAAGCAGAAAACAAGCTTGCTCCCTCCTCCCTGTGGCTTCCTCTCACATATTTATACATGTCAGGGTTCAGATCCTGCCAAGAATCCCCTGGCTGCCCATCCCCAGTGAACCCCTCAAACTCCTCACTAGAGGTGGGTTAGTTACAGATGTCCCTTATGTATTGCACACGGGTCCAATCTAATTCCTCCCCTTCTTCCATATCACTCCCAGACCCAGAACTCCTTTCAAAACCAAGGAATTCTTCATCCTCTTGCACCACCAAGTATTTCCCGAATACGCTTCCTTTGTAATTCCCCCTCAGACTCTGGCTCACCTTTTTACACCTCTGCTCACTTCCCCATCCCCCATCTCACAATAGGAGAAGCCTGGAAACGTGTCAGTATCACTTGGAGCCATAATGATTTCCCTAATGCGCTGACACTACTGTTCTCTTTCCGACTCCAAAGTAGACCCGTTCTCCCTGCTACCAGGAGTAGCAACTCGACCAACACGCTGAACTACAACATTATCTCTCCTGAAATCTCTAGAACTACCACTTCTAGGGGCTGAGTCAGAATATATATATATATATATATATATATATATATATATATATATATATATCAGAAAATATCCAAATCCAATCCAATGCAGATTCTTAGTTGGGAGAGCAAGAGCACTCAAGAATGAGAAATGCAGCCGTTTCATATGTTATCTATAATGTTTGCGGTTTGCTTTCAATATCCTTTTGTCTGACTCGCCTCTCAAAGATATGAATACAAATATATTAACTGAATAAACTGCAATTGATAGGCTGGGATTGAACATGGCCACCACCTGCCCTGGCTTGGTTCTTACAGTGATTTATTTATCGTATCAGGAGCAGACCAAACAGTTGCATTGCATTTTTTAACAAACGAACAAACAGACAGACAAAAGACAAAGTTTGCAAGCTTGGTAGTTGATTAAATGTCCTTTGACCAGTATCTGGCCCCGTGGAGTGCCTCTGGTGTTGCCGCAAGGAGGTCCTCCATTGTGCATATGGCAGGGCTCAGGTTGCATTGCAGCAAGTGGTCAGTGGTTTGCTCTTCTCCCCACTCGCATGTTGTGGATTCCACTTTGTAGCCCCATTTCTGAAAGTTGGCTCTGTATCTCGTGGTGCCAGAGCGCAGTCTGTTCAGCGCCTTCCAAGTCGCCCAGTCTTCTGTGTGCCCAGGGGGAAGTCTCTCATTTGGTATCAGCCACTGATTGAGGTTCTGGGTTGAGCCTGCCACTTTTGGACTCTCACTTGCTGGGGTGTTCCAGCGAGTGTCTCTGTAGATCTTAGAAAACTATTTCGTGCTGGCTGATACCCAAACAGGGGATGAGCTGGAGATGTCTCTGCCTTGGTCCTTTCACTATTGGCTGCTACTTCCTGGCAGATGTCAGGTGGTGCAATACCGGCTAGACAGTGTAATTTCTCCAGTGGTGTAGGGCGCAGACACCCCGTGATAATGCGGCATGTCTCATTAAGAGCCACATCCACTGTTTTAGCGTGGTGAGATGTGTTCCACCCTGGGCATGCGTACTCAGCAGCAGAGTAGCATAGTGCAAGGGCAGATGTCTTCACTGTGTCTGGTTGTGATCCCCAGAAGTGACCAGAAGTGACTTATAGTGATAATAGCATTTGAGGTCCTGCTTTAAATGCAAATATCTTCAAACTACAAGAGAGGAGATTCCATCTGAACATGAGGAAGAACTTCCTGACTGTGAGAGCCGTTCAGCAGTGGAACTCTCTGCCCCAGAGTGTGGTGGAGGCTCCTTCATTGGAAGCTTTTAAACAGAGGCTGGATGACCATCTGTCAGGGGTGATTTGAATGCAATATTCCTGTTTCTTGGCAGAAAGGGGTTGGACTGGATGGCCCAGGAGGTCTCTTCCAACTCTTCGATTCTATGATTCTATAAGCAAAGACCAAATGACATTTGAGGTCCTGCTTTGTAAACAAACCGCACACCAGCGTAGTTTTCTCCCTTTTTGGGTACCAACCCCCAAGTCGAGGCATCTGCCACACTATTATAATTGTACAGTTTCAGTTCCTGTATTATGTCTACTTATTTTTTTAATTTTTTGCTTGTAATTCATAAACAATAAAATGTAAACATGCAAAAGACAAGATAACGCTGAGAAAACTCCAGGGCAGGGTTGCTGTCAATCAGAACAGACTTGCATGCACAAGGCAACAATAATAATCAGAAGATCTCAGAGTGGTGACATAAAGCCCTCTTAATACAATAAATAACAACCCTAATTTTAAAAGATGGCAATATATATCTGACTATTCATCACTTATCACTGGCTAAATCAATTTGCAGCTCTGCTGAGCTCTGCAAGGTCTGCTCTGAGGCCAAAAGGCCCTTCCATGGGGACCTAGTGATGCTCCTCTCCAGGTGGGACGGCCATGACGAGCAAAGGAGGTTCTGTATGAGGGTTGAATGAAAAGTAATGCCTCCACCTTCATTACTTGAGGTTTGGTTGGGAATATTTTAATAAATCAAATGTAGAAATAATCCTTAGAGTGTGCTCCTTAATTACCACTAGTCACTTTTCCACATTTCTGCCAACGATGAACAAGTTTTCTGAAGCCGTCACAGAAGAAGTTGACACTCTTCCCACAACCTATTGTGCACTGATCTTCCGATAGCCAAGCAAAGCAATAATGTGACCCACACGTTCTTGTGAAATGCCAATTATGTTTGAAATTTCTCTCTGAGTGATACGACAATCGTTCTGAATCAATCTTTCAACCTTTTGCTTGTGAAACTCGGTGGTAGTTGTCACAGGACGACCAACTTTGTCACACATGTCAGATCTTCCCACCTCAACATCTTTAAACTTACTTGCCCAACGACTCACAGTACTCACATCAACACAATCACCATAAACAGCTTGCATTCTCTGATGAATCTCCTTTGGGGTGACACCAAAATGGAACTGTAGAGGAGACTCTACTGAACAAGCCAGTACCTGCTGCATATCAGTACTGCCATCTGTTGAGGAGTTATGAAGGTGGAGGCATTACTTTTTATTCAACACTCGTAGTTTTCTGCTTAATGTATTGTCGAAGGCTTTCATGGGTTTTTCGGGCTATAGGGCCATGTTCTAGAGGCATTTTCTCCTGACGTTTCGCCTGCATCTATGGCAAGCATCCTCAGAGGCAGTGAGGTCTGTTGGAACTAGGAGAATGGGTTTATATATCTGTGGAATGGCTGGGGTGGGACAAAGAGCCTTTCTCTGCTGGAGCTAGGTGTGAATGTTTCAACTGACCACCTTCATTAGCATTTGAAGGCCTGGCTGAGCCTGGGAAATTCCCCTGTTGAGAGGTGTTAAGCTGTGCCTCACTGCCTCTTGAGGATGCTTGCCATAGAGGCAGGCGAAACGTCAGGAGAAAATGCCTCTAGAACATGGCCCTATAGCCCGAAAAAACCCACAAGAACCTAGTTTCCTGCTTCTTTCCCTCCTTTGCAAACCCAGATGGTTCTCGTCTCCCCCATCTCTCTGCCCAGAGTACTAATTCATGCCAGGCCTGACCTTTTGCTATCCTTGCGCTGGAATTTTGTTTTGCCATCTCAAGGAGGGCTCCCTGCCGCTTGCTGTGATTTATGGCCCAGTGGCCCAGCAGGTGGGCACAATCCTCAGATGGACCCATGCCTTCCCTCATTAGAGCGCACTGTACAAAGCTTAGCAAAGAGAGGAGCCCTTTTCCTTCACCTTCTCCTCTTCATATCTTACAAATATATTCTTTGATGCCATCGAGATTGGCAGATGCTTACTGCGTTCGAGCCTCCACAAGCCCAGGGCTCTTCATGGCGCCTGAAAATCCACTTGCAAAATTGTGGTGGGCACACAGGAGATAGGAAAGGAGTGGTCAAAGAACAGTGGGGCAGGGACTACTTTGAGGGATGATCTGAACCAGGTGTGTCAGACTTGTTTGATAGAAATGGCAAAGCACTTCTTCCTTCCTTCCTTCCTTCCTTCCTTCCTTCCTTCCTTCCTTGCTTCCTTCCTACCTTCCTTCCTTCCTTCCTCCCTTCCTCCCTCCCTCCCTCCTTCCCTCCCTCCTCCTCCTCCTCCTCCTCCTCCTCCTCCTCCTCCTCCTCTTCCTCTTCTTCTTCTTCTCCTTCTTCTTCCTCTTCTCCTCCTTCTCCTTCTCCTTCTGGAATATTGTGTCCAATTCTGGGCACCACAATTCAAGACGAGCTGGAATGTGTCGAGAGGAAGGTGACTAAAGTGATCAAGGGTCTGGAGAACAAGCCCTATGAGGAGCGGCTTAAGGAGCTGGGCATGTTTAGCCTGAAGAAGAGAAGGCTGAGAGGAGATATGATAGCCATGTATAAATATGTGAGAGGAAGCCACAGGGAGGAGGAGGGAGCAAGCTTGTTTTCTGCTTCCTTGGAGATTAGGATGTGGAACAATGGCTTCAAACTACAAGAGAGGAGATTCCATCTGAACCTGAGGAAGAACTTCCTGACTGTGAGAGCCGTTCAGCAGCGGAACTCTCTGCCCTGGAGTGTGGTGGAGGCTCCTTCTTTGGAAGCTTTGATACGGAGGCTGGATGGCCATCTGTCAGGGGTGATTTGAATGCAATATTCCTGCTTCTTGGCAGGGGGTTGGACTGGATGGCCCTTGAGGTCTCTTCCAACTCTTTGATTCTATGATTCTATGATTCTATAACACCGAAGATATCAGTCTATTTGGAATTAGCATGTTTGTAGCGTCACCAAACGCATTTTGGGTCAAACAGTCTCATTATCTAACCGGACTTGAACATGAGGATGGCAACTTGACCCAGGTAGAAGTAGATGACTCTCGTGAGTCACATAGCTGCCAATGTTTTTCCTACAATGCAGTGCCAAGTTAGGTTGTACTTCTTGTCAAACTCCTTCTTGATGTGGGCAATGATATCCTTCTCGATATTGTACTTCTCCAAGGTCTGGGTGGCACACTCCACCTAGTCCTGCAGCATCTCTTCAGACATATCCGCATTCTTGATCACGACCTTGTGGTCACTCATGGTTACCGTCTGTTGCTGGGCTGCTTCCAAAGGGAAGGGACTCGGATTGAGTGGGGTCCAGCGAAGGACCGCTGGCTCTTCGCTGGACCCCAACGTCCTCGACGGCAAAGCATTTCTAATCATAGAAAACATACTGTTTGTTGAACATGTGGAATATTGATAGCACCTGGGAAATGGCTGTGAATGTCATGATGCAATACCTAAGGGGTGTGGTAAAGGCTGAGTCAAAAGCATGTGAGGGTTATTGCAAAGGAATTGCATCCGCCAGTGTCCCTTACTGATGACCTATCAGCAGGTGGCTATATAAGGAGGAGGGAAGGTTCCATCTTTCTCTCTCCTGTGTGACTCTTCGTGAGTATCTGCCTGTGTTACATGTGACTGATGACTCTGATTATTTGCAAGTACAAGGAATGAGAATCTGCAAATACTATTTGTGTGTGTGTGTATGCATATATATATATATATATATATATATATATATATATATATATATATATATATATATATATATAATTTAAACTTATATGCGGCCACTCCCCTGGGGCTCGGAGCGGCTTACAAGAATAGCTAAAATCTAACACAATTTAAAAGCAATTTAAAACAATTTAAAAACAACAGTATCAAACATTAAAAGCCTATCGAAACAGGTATGTCTTACATGCCCTGCAGAAAGCTGGTAAGTCCCGCAAGGCACGGACTTCAGGTGGCAGAGTATTCCAGAGTGATGGTGCCACTGCTGTGAAGGCTCTGCGTCTGGTTGCTGTTAGACGCAAGGTCTTGACACTGGGGACTTCCAATAGATCTTGGTCCTCAGAACGGAGGGCTCTCTGGGGTTGGGAGGGGGTGAGGCGGTCCCTCAAATACATTGGCCCCAGACCATGAAAGGCCTTAAAGGTGAGTACCATCCCTTTGAAAGTGATCTGGTGCTCAATGGGTAACCAATGCAGCTGCAGGAAGATTGGGGTGATGTGGCATCTCATCGGAATTCCCGCAAGAAGCCGAGCAGCTGCGTTTTGTACCAACTTGAGCTTCCGGATCACCGACAGAGGAAGGCCAATGGAGAGGGCGTTACAGTAGTCCAGTCTTGAGATGACCGTGGTCTGGATCACCGTAGCCAGGTCGTCCCTGGACAGGGAGGGGGCCAGCCGTCTAGCCTGCCGCAGGTGAAAGAAAGAAGGCAGTTCTGCTCACGGCAGAGAGAGACCTGGGCCTCCATCCTCAGCAGAGGGTCCAAAAGGACCCCCAGACTCTTGACCAATGATGACGGGCGTAGCGCCTCGCCATCCAGGGTAAGCAGATGGATGTCCCCACTGCCCGGTCCACCCAGCCTCTGGATATTTTGGATGAAAACCTGAGTCCATGAACATGAAAGCATCCAGTGCCTCCGAACTGCAGAAGCAATGGCATCAGGACATTGATTGCAAAGTACTAATCAGAAAATTAGGCAAAAAGCTTCCACTGGGCACAGAGGAGAGGCAATGCCACTCAGCCATTTTGTTAACCTCCTTGCCATCTGTTGCAGTCCTTTTGGACGCCCTCCCAAATGCCAATCTGTTTATTGCAGAAATCACTAAAGACTAGACCCAGGCTCCCTCCTTCCTCCTCTTCCTAGAGCCATGGCAGCTAAAGGAAAGTCAAACTGCATTCATTCGGCAGTGTAGATGCACCCTAAGTCTTCTGGATGTGGCTATTAGTTGAATACCATTTTGATGTTCCTCTTTGGTATGTCTTAGCTGTATTGCATCAATCTGAAAGCTGTTCTGAGTCGCAGATTTGGTGCAAAAGCTAATCGGTGGTTATGATAGTTATTCTTGTTATTTGGCACTCTGCGATCCAGATCCCTTTGCCTTCTTGGATTCCCTTAGATGGGCACCCGAAGCCTTTGGGAACGCAGCCCCAGATGCCAGACAAACATGCAAGTGGAAGAAAGGGGTCACACAGTATTACTGAGTCGTATTGGCCTTTACATCTCCTCTTGGATTGGAAAGGATCAGTATTGACTCAGAAGAAGCTGCCAAGATGTGTTCATTCTCTCCTCTTCCTCTCATCTGCTCATGTTCCAGCTCTCACCCTTTGCAGCGGCTCAGCTTTCAGTTAATGTTTCAGGTCTGAACAAATTGGGAGCTACGCCTCGCCGCTTGCTCTCAAACCCCCTTTTCCTTCTCCTCCTTCTCCTCGCCTCTTGTTTTCTTGGCGTGGATTACAAACACGGTGGTTTGCAGCAGCATTTTGAGCAGGAAGGGATGCTTTTCTTTCCGTCCGCACCTGCTGCTGGCAGCGGCTGTGGAAAATCAGGAAATCAAGACGATGCGCTAACAAGGCCCTTGCCGTATGAGGCTGGAATTGGGAGGAGACATGGTGTGGTGTTTTTGCACATGCATCGAGAAAAAGAGAAGATGCATGAGGAGGTGTCAAAGAAGGGAACAGGACTTAGAATCATAGAATCTAGAGTTGGAATCATAGACTCATAGAATCAAAGAGTTGGAAGAGACCTCATGGGCCATTCAGTCCAACCCCATTCTGCCAAGAAGCAGGAGAATCGCATTCAAAGCACCCCCGACAGATGGTCATCCAGCCTCTGTTTAAAAGCTTCCAAAGAAGGAGCCTCCACCACACTCCAGGGCAGAGAGTTCCACTGCTGAACAGCTCTCACAGTCAGGAAGTTCTTCCTCATGTTCAGATGGAATCTCCTCTCTTGTAGTTTGAAGCCATTGTTCCATTGCGTCCTAGTCTCCAGGGAAGCAGAAAACAAGCTTGCTCCCTCCTCCCTGTGGCTTCCTCTCACATATTTATACATGGCTATCATATCCCCTCTCAGCCTTCTCTTCTTCAGGCTAAACATGCCCAGCTCGTTAAGCCGCTCCTCATAGGGCTTGTTCTCCAGACCTTTTATCATTTTAGTCACTCTCCTCTGGACACATTCCAGCTTGTCAATATCTCTCTTGAATTGTGGTGCCCAGAATTGGACACAATATTCCAGGTAAAGTGGTCTAACCAAAACAGAATAGAGGGGTAGCATTACTTCCCTAGATCTAGACACTATGCTCCTATTGATGCAGGCCAATATCCCATTGGCTTTTTTTTTGCCGCCACATCACATTGTTGGCTCATGTTTAACTTGTTGTCCACGAGGACTCCAAGATCTTTTTCACACGTACTGATCTCGAGCCAGGCATCCCCCATTCTGTATCTTTGCATTTTGTTTTTTTCTGCCAGTCCAACCCCATTCTGCCAAGAAGCAGGAAAATCACATTCAAAGCGCCCCCGACAGATGGCCATCCAGCCTCTGTTTAAATGCCTCCAAAGAAGGAGCCTCCACCACATTCCAGGACAGAGAGTTCCACTGCTTAATGGCTCTCACAGTTAGGAAGTTCTTCCTAATGCTCAGATGGAATCTCCTCTCTTGTAGTTTGAAGCCATTGTTCCCTTGCGTCCTAGTCTCCAAGGAAGCAGAAAACAAGCTTGCTCCCTCCTCCCCCTGTGGCTTCCTCTCACATATTTATACATGGCTATCATATCTCCTCTCAGCCTTCTCTTCTTCAGGCTAAACATGCCCAGTTCTTTAAGCTTCTCCTCATAGGGCTTGTTCTCCAGTCCCTTGATCATTTTAATCATCCTTCTCTGGACACATTCCAGTTTGTCAACATCGCCTTTCAATGGTGGTGCCCAGAATTCGACACAGTATTCCAGATGTGGTCTGACCAATGGTGGAAATGGGCAAGGAGTGTGGCTCTTTCACTAGGAACCCCTTGAAGGCTGGATCCTCCTGTGTTACAGTAGAATTAATTTAGTTTGACACCACTTTTAACTGCTGTGATTCAGTGCTATGGAATCCTTGCAGTTATTCTCATATAAGGCCTTAGCCATCTTTGACAAACAGGGCCAGTTCCTCACCAAATTACAAATCATAGATTCCTTAGCAAAGAACCATGGTAGTTAGTTGGTCTAACAGTGGTTCCCAACCTGTGATCCATGAACCACCAGTGGTCCCCATGAATGAAAATATGGTCCATGGCCTCACCATTACTACACCGGGTTGTTGTAGGTTTTTTCAGGCTATATGGTCATGTTCTAGAGGCATTTTCTCCTGACGTTTCACCTGCATCTATGGCAGGCACCTCAGAGGTTGTGAGGATGCTTGCCACAGATGCAGGCGAAACATTAGGAGAAAATGCTTCTCGAACATGGCCATATAGCCTGAAAAAACCGACAACAACCCGGTAAAAAAAAAAATCACATTGTTTACAGGCAAATATTCCTAAATCTGAAATCCCAAAGCATTTTGAATAAGGGATGCTCAACCTGTGCCATTTTTGGAGATTTCATCTGGTTGGGTTTGTGGATTTCTATACAATAATAAGACAGACAAATGCTTGAAATTATGATACTAATTATGTGCATTCATCGTGGATCCAGCAATATGGCGCAGTTGAGCGAACAGCGAGATCCAACTGGACAATTCACTTTCCCTGTAAGAAAAGGCAAAAGCATTGGAGACGATTGCCACAATCACCTTAAGTGGATAGAAAGAGAGAAAAGGGTTTGTGGTAGAAGTTAGGCAATTATGCATTTTGTATTCTTGTGGCTGGAGAATTTATTAGCGCAACCTAAGCCTGGTGTAACAAGGGCTACTTTTATATTTTTAGTATGAGAATGGTGTGGAAAGGGCTCCAGCCAGGGGAGGAATGAGTCTTGCCTTGAGCACCAATTCTTGCTTGATAAAAAGCTGGAATAATAAGGAAAGCACCGTTTCTGAGGACCGCGCACTAGAGATGACAGCGCAAAGCAGACTCCTGCATTATCGGGCTTGCGAGTGTTGTTTCTCCCGCTCTCCTTCGTTGTCCTTTCCCTTGCACACACATGTAGCTGTCAGTGCAAGAAATATGAAGCATGATTAGCCGATCGATAAGGCCTGTTTTTCCCCTTGACACAGCCATTGCGCTCCATTCCTCTTCTTCTTCGTTGCCCGTTTAAGGAGGGAGGCTTCAGCACAAAACACACACACACACACACACAAACCGCTCTGTGTCCGGCACAGAAGGTCAGTGAAGAACAAGACCCACTCCAGGACATCTTGTTCCCAGGCGCAGCCCTTGTCATGTAACACAGATGCAGCCCTTCGCAGGGGACAAAATGTACAGTTATTGGTCTGGAGAGGCGGGAACCACTGCATCATTTGGATCTAAAACCTGTTATGACTCACAATAGATTAGATCTGAGTGAGACGGTATTGTGTCATGCTGGCCTCCGACTCTGGAGGTCAGGGTTCGAATCCCTGTTTGGACATGGAAACCCTCTGGGTGACCTTGGAGAGTCACATTCATTCAGCCTCAGAGGAAGGCAATGGTAGAACTCTTCTCAACCAGTATTACCAAGAAAACAACTAATAGAATCATAGAATCAAAGAGTTGGAAGAGACCTCCTGGGCCATCCAGTCCAACCCCATTCTGCCAAGAAGCAGGAATATTGCATTCAAATCACCCCTGACAGATGGCCATCCAGCCTCTGTTTAAAAGCTTCCAAAGAAGGAGCCTCCACCACACTCCCTCTGGGGCAGAGAGTTCCACTGCTGAACAGCTCTCACAGTCAGGAAGTTCTTCCTCATGTTCAGATGGAATCTCCTCTCTTGTAGTTTGAAGCCATTGTTCCATTGCGTCCTAGTCTCCAGGGAAGCAGAAAACAAGCTTGCTCCCTCCTCCTCCCTGTGGCTCACAATAGAGTGGATCTGAGCGAGACGGTATTGTGCCATGTTGGACTCTTGACTCTGGAAGTCAGGGTTCGAATCCCTGTTTGGACATGAATCATAGAATCAAAGAGTTGGAAGAGACCTCCTGGGCCATCCGGTCCAACCCCATTCTGCCAAGAAGCAGGAATATTGCATTCAAATCACCCCTGGCAGAGGGCCATCCAGCCTCTGTTTAAATCTTCCAAAGAAGGAGCCTCCACCACACTCCGGGGCAGAGAGTTCCACTGCTGAACGGCTCTCACAGTCAGGAAGTTCTTCCTCATATTCAGATGGAATCTCCTCTCTTGTAGTTTGAAGCCATTGTTCCACGTCCTAGTCTCCAGGGAAGCAGAAAACAAGCTTGCTCCCTCCTCCTCCCTGTGGTTTCCTCTCACATATTTATACATGGCTATCATGTCTCCTCTCAGCCTTCTTTTCTTCAGGCTAAACATGCCCAGCTCCTTAAGCCGCTCCTCATAGGGCTTGTTCTACAGACCCTTGATCATTTGAGTCGCCCTCCTCTGGACACATTCCAGCTTGTCAATATCTCTCTTGAATTGTGGTGCCCAGAATTGGACACAATATTCCAGATGTGGTCTAACCAAAGCAGAATAGAGGGGTAGCATTACTTCCCTAGATCTAGACACTAGGCTCCTATTGATGCAGGCCAAAATCCCATTGGCTTTTTTTGCTGCCACATCACATTGTTGGCTCATGTTTAACTTGTTGTCCACGAGGACCCCAAGATCTTTCACACGTACTGCTCTCGAGCCAGGCACCCCCCATTTTGTATCTTTGCATTTCATTTTTCCTGCCAAAGTAGAGTCTCTTGCATTTGTCACTGTTAAACTTCATTTTGTTAGTTTTGGCCCATCTCTTTAATCTGTCAAGATTGTTTTGAATCCTGCTCCTGTTTTTTTGGTATTGTTCCTCCCAGGTATTTTATTTTTTTAGTACCGGGACTCTAGTGCAGATGGCTGGGAGTCAGCTGCATTAAGATCACTACTGATCAAAAGGTCATGAGTTCTAAGCCAGCCAGGGCCGGAGTAAACTTTCGACCAATTTGTGTCGACCTTTGCCACCCGAAAGACAGTTGCATCTGTCAAGTAGGAAATTTAGGTACCACTTATGTGGGGAGGCTTAATTTACAACGCCATAAAAATCTTCAGCAAGCATGCAAAGAATGAGGATGTACTTCATTAGTGTCACAAATGGACGGTGAAGCAACAACTCCCCTGGTGGCTAGAATACCCTCATGAAAAATGCTGGAATGTTAAATAGCCTCTGTGTGTCTGTCTACATATGTTGTGTGTCTATGGCATTGAACATTTGCCATGTATATGTACGTTGTATTCTACTCTGAGTCCCCTGTGGGGTGAGAAGGGCAGAATATAATACTGTAAATAAATAAAGAAATGAATAGTATCCGTGCCCATTCTTGTAATTTTATTCATCTCCTTTTTTCTGTGTTTTTTACATTGTAATTCATAATTTCATAATTAAATTACCTTTACTGTAAGTTTCCCAACGATCCTGTGCTGTGTAGCAGGATATAGCTATTTTAATATGTAAATACATTGCTAATTCTCTGGAGGCTGATATGGTGCAAAAGAATCTGTTTGGTCGTTAGGGTGGAAGGAATGAGGTTTAAGATGCCTGAGGTCCCATTTTTCTTCTGAAGCTTATCTTCTGGACTTTGTGACTTGTTCGTCTTTCCATGAAGCCACATCATGAATTTTTGCTCTTGTGGCAAAGGACATGTGGTTCAATATACCCCCAAATTAATGAACATTAATCATTCATTCATTCTTCTTTATTTCCTCAGGGAGAAGAAAATTTCCAGGAGCAGCGCCTTGAAAGTGTTGGACCATGCCATGATTGGGCCTGAAGGGGCGGACAACTGCCACAAGTTCGTGGACATTCTGGGCTTGAGGACCATCTTCCCGCTCTTCATGAAGTCCCCGAAGAAAATCAAGAAGGTGGGGACCTCCGAGAAGGAGCACGAAGGTAGGGATGATCAAGGGTCTCGTGGTTACAATTCAGCCATTACCACACCTTTTAGGTATTGCATCATGGCATTCACAGTCATTACCCAGGTACTATCAATATACCCCATGTTCATCAAACAGCATGTTTTCTATGACTAGAAATAATAACAATAACAACAACAATAATAATAATAACAACAACACTTTATTTATATTCCGCCCTTCTCACCCACTCAGGGTGGATCACAGTACATATATACGACAAACATTCAATGCCGCTTTGTATAGATAATACACAGACAGACAGAACAGAAGGAGATGCCATGGAAGGTTGGGCTCGAGTCCAGGGGGTGCTGTTGCTCTATCCTCTATGACGAAGAGCCGTGTGGACTTTCTCCTTCCTTTTGGTTGCCCACCATTTTCTGATCTGGGTTGTTGTAGGCTTTTTCGGGCTATATGGTCATGGTCTAGAGGCATTCTCTCCTGACATTTTGCCTGCATCTATGGCAAGAATCCTCAGAGGTTGTGAGGTCTGTTGGAAGTAGGAAAAGGGGTTTATATATCTGTGGAATGACCAGGGTGGGACAAAGGACTCTTGCCTGCTGGAGCTAGGTGTGAATGTTTCAACTGACCACCTTGATTAGCATTTGATGGCCTGACAGTTACTGGAGCAATCTTTTGTTGAGAGGTGATTAGATGTCCTTGTTTGTTTCCGCTCTGTTGTTGTGCTGTTGTAATTTTAGAGTTTTTTTTAATACTGGTAGCCAGATTTTGTTCATTTTCAAGGTTTCCTTCTTTCTGTTGAAATTGTCCACATGCTTCTTGTGGATTTCCATGGCTTCTCTGTGTAGTCTGACATGGTGGTTGTGAGAGTGGTCCAGCATTTCTATGTTCTCAAATAATCTGCTGTGTCCATGTTGGTTCATCAGGTGCTCTGCTATGGCTGACTTCTCTGGTTGAAGTAGTCTGCAGTGCCTTTCATGTTCCTTGATTCGTGTTTGGGCATTTTTGCGTTTGGTGGTCCCTGTGTAGACTTGTCCACAGCTGCATGGTACACGGTAGACTCTTGCAGAGGTGAGAGGATCCCTCTTGTCCTTTGCCGAACGGAGCATTTGTTGGATTTTCTTGGTGGGTCTGTAAATAGTTTGTATGTTGTGTTTCCTCATCAGCTTCCCTATGCAGTCAGTGGTTCCCTTGATGTATGGCAAGAACACAACCTCTGAGGATGCTTGCCATAGATGCAGGCGAAACGTGAGGAGAGAATGCCTCTAGAACATGGCCCTATAGCCCGAAAAAAACCTACAACAACCCAGTGATTCTGGCCATGAAAGCCTTCGACAATACATAGATCTTACAACTGCTAATGATTTACCAGCTGTGCTAAACTTCCGGCCCTACTGTGTCATTTCTGTCTAACAAGACTCCAGTTCAGCTGGAATTCTGGGAGCTGTCCAAAGTGCTGTCCAAAGTACCAAACTGCCCTAGAGCAGTTTAAAATTGTATTCTTGAATTGGCCCTGCCCAGTGAAATTCCTTTGTGTTTTGATGTTTGATTTTATATTGCTGCGTTGTTTATTATATTGGTTTTTGCATTTTGTGTATTTTATTTTTTGGTTCTGTTATGTTTTTGTGTAATACTGTATTTATTATATTGATGGGCATGTTCTCATGTAAGCCGCCCCGAGTCCCCATGGGGGAGATGGAGCGGGGTATTTTAGTGGTACCCAATTTGTCTAATCACATCTAAAGCTGTTTCCGAATTGCTTAGGTAAACAATGAGCTAGGCTGACAGTTGGCAGCTCATGCCAACCCGAGGCTTTGTACTTGCAACCTTTTGGTTGAGAGATCTTACAATTGCTGATGATTTACCAGCTGTGCTAAACCTCCTGCCCTACTGGGCCATTTCTGTCTAACAAAACTCCAGTTTCCGCAAGTCCAATGGCCTGAAATTATGAGAGCTGTCCAAAAGATCTGGAGTACCAAACTGCCCTAGAGCAGTTTAAAATTTTATTCTTGAATTGGCCCTGCCAATTGTATTGCTTAGGTAAATAATGAGCTAGGCTGGCAATTGGTAGCTCACGCCAACCCGAGGCTTTGTACTTGCAACCTTTTGGTTGACAGATCTTACAATTGTTTTGATGTTTGATTTTATATTGCTGTGTTGTTTATTATATTGGTTTTTGCATTTTATGTATTTTATTTTTTGGTTCTGTTATGTTTTTGTGTAATACTGTATTTATTGTATTGATGGGCATGTTCTCATGTAAGCCGCCCCGAGTCCCCATGGGGGAGATGGAGCGGGGTATTTTAGCGGTACCCAATTTGTCTAATCACATCTAAAGCTGTTTCTGAATTGCTTAGGTAAACAATGAGCTAGGTTGACACTTGGCAGCTCACGCCAACCCGGGGCTTCGTACTTGCAACCTTTTGGTTGAGAGATCTTACAATTGCTGATGATTTACCAGCTGTGCTAAATCTCCAGCTCTACTGTGCCATTTCTAACAAGACTCCAGTTCAGCAAGTCCAATGGCCTGAAATTCTGGGAGCTGTCCAAAAGATCTGGAGTACCAAACTGCCCTAGAGCAGGCCTCTTCAACCTGTGGTCCTCCAGGTATTTTGGACTTCTGTTCCCAACTTTCTTGACCATTGAAGGGGCGAAGCATGCACCGGTGTGCCTTGTTGGTGGCAGCGCATTGAGTCTGGGCCCCTTCCCATCTCCTCCTCCTCCTCCCTGCCTGGCTGTTAATTAGCTCTTGCATATGCACATCTGAGCTTGTCGTTTGAAGCTGTCCCTTTGATGCCAAACTCTTTTGAAAAGAGTAATGAGCCAACTGCAAATGTCACCTCCAAAGCAGTGCGTTTCTTTTTCTTCGCCCGGCTCCCCAGCACTGGAGTGTGACGCGCACGTCAGGCGCTGCTGCAGACGCCAAACTACTTGTGGCTCCTGTTGTTCCTGGTTCCCCTCCGACAAACAGGCGCTCCCTGGGGAGACAAACAAACACACTCCCCCCAAAAATGTGTGCTCACAAAGACCCAGAAGTTTCCATCAACCCGATCTGTTGCAGATTTCGGCACTGTTGTTTTTTCTCCTTCCTAGCATAAACATTGCAAACGCTGGGGGAAAAAAAAATCAGATTTCAGAGTCTGTACTGGTTCGGGAGATAGCTAAAAGAGCACCGACACTTGCAAGATGGTAATGTGGGTTACTAGGTTGTTGTGGGTTTTTTCGGGCTATATGGCCATGTTCTAGAGGCATTTTCTCCTGACGTTTTGCCTGCATCTATGGCAAGCATCCTCAGAGGTAGTGAGGATGCTTGCCATAGATGCAGGTGAAACGTCAGGAGAAAATGCCGCTAGAACATGGCCATATAGCCCGAAAAAACCCACAACAACCTAGTGATTCCAGCCATGAAAGCCTTCGGTAATGGGGGTTGTTTGGGTGATGTGAATTAAGATCCAGTGGACTTTCAGGCCTCCAAACAGAGTTTGTCGGCCATCGGCTGTGACCAACCCTCCCTCCTTCTTTCTCTCCTCCTTTCTTTGTCTCCTTCCTTCCCTTTCTTTCTTTCATTATCTCCTTCCTTCTCTTCCTCTTCCTTCCCCCCCTTTTTTTTCTTTCCCTTCTTCTTTCTCCCCTTTCTTTCTTCTTTACCTATTCTTGGACTGCAACTCCCAACAGTCCCCCTGATCAATCTCTATCTATCTATCTATCTATCTATCTATCTATCTATCTATCTATCTATCTATCTTATCTATCTGGAGGCTTGCTGGGAGTTGCAGTCCAGGAATAGGAATTTGGAAATATGCAGGGATTGGGATGCTCTCAAAGAAATCCAAGGAGATGAAAGCTTGCATCTTGGAAGCAGTGCATTTGGATCATCCTCCTCTCCTAAAGGGCCTGGTCTAGGGAATGCTGGGAACTGTAGTCCGGAAGAGAGTGTGGATATGCTATTGTGTGTTTTGTTTGCCAGGGGGAGTTGTTTTTGCACATGTGCTATAGCGTCTTTTTGCTTTTTTGGCTTTTTAGGTCCCTTCCATTGTGTTTTTCAGTGTTTTTATGAGTCATGGTCACTTGTTGGCCTGATAGGTGTCTTGTGTCCAAATTTGTGTCAATTTGTCCAGTGCTTTTTGAGTTATGTAAATCCCATAAACAAACATTTCATTTTTATTTATATAGACTAGCTGTCCCCTGCCAGGCATTGCTGTGGCCCAGTCTGGAAAATAAAGTAATGAGAAAGTGTTGGTTTCTAACATATGTAATTTCTTTTATGCTTGTGGGTAAACAATATTTCTTGTTGTTTGCCTGCCTTGCCTACTCTGGAATATGCAACATATCATTGTCCTTTAGGGGTCCCTTTCAAATCTATGAGACTATATCTGTGTGTGTGTGAATCTATCTATATCTGTGGCTGGGTGGCTCTTTGTCAGGAGGGCTTTGATTATGTTTTCTTGCCCTGATGAAGGGAGTTGGATTGAATGGCCTTAAGGCAGCAGTTCTCAACCTGGGTGTCGGGACCCCTGGGGGAGGGCTCGCGGGGGGGTGTCAGAAGGTTCACCAAAGACCACCAGAAAGCACAGTATTTTCTGTTAGTCATGGGGGTTCTGTATGGAAAGTTTGGCCCCATTCTATCATTGGTAGGGATTCAGAATGCTCTTTGATTGTAGGTGAACTATAAATTCCAGTAATTACAACTCCCAAATGTCAAGGGAGTTGTAATTACTCCATCTGTGTTCATATTTGGGCATATTGTGTATTCATGCCAAGTTTGGTCCAGATCCATCATTGTTTGAGTCCTCAGTGCTCTCTGGATGTAGGTAAACTACAACTCCAGAACTCAAGGTCAATGCCCACCAAACCCTTCTAGTGTTTTCTGTTGGTCATGGGAGTTCTGTGTGCCAAGTTTGGTTCAATGCCATCATTGCTGGAGTTCAGAATGCTCTTCGATTGTAGGTTAACTATAAATCCCAGAAACTACAACTCCCAAATGACAAAATCAATATTTTTGAGTGATGGTCACTCCTTGGGTTCATAAGTGTCTTGCTGCCAAATTTGATGGTTTTTGAGTTCTGTTAATCCAAACGAACATTGCATTTTTATTTATATAGATTTTATTTATTACAATCTTTCTAGTGCATCCTACATGACAAAATCTCTGGGTAACATTGATTTAAGGAACTTGAAATCATCTAAAACAGTCAAAACAATTTGAAAACGTACCGATATGCTCAAAATAATGGAATTCTTAGGCACGGCATCTTGAAACATAAAACCTGATACCAGAGGCAAAAGCAGCACGGAAAGGATAAAGCTGTACGCCGTTGCCACAAAAATATAAAGACAAGCAAGTCAACATATTTCTTATTCAAAATGGGCACATTGGAAATGATACATCCAGGTCAAGGAAGCCTTGGAGAAGTAAACAAAAACATCATGAACTTTATGTTTCTTCCAAAACGCATCCAGGATCCATTGTCCTAGATCTTGCCAATTGTTGTAGTGGCCTCGGTGGCCCCTTCTACAAAGCAGTTGCTCTACTCATTGGAGTAGAGCAACTGCTTTGGGAGACGGTGGTCGGGCATCCGGACAACGGAGTTGATGGCGGAGGACCATCGTTTCAATGCTGGTGATCTTTGCTTCTTCTTCCAGCATGTTGACGTTTGTCCGCTTGTCTTCCCAAGAGATTTGCAGGATTTTTCGGAGGCAACACTGATGGAATCATTCCAGGAGTTGCGTGTGACGTCTGTAGACAGTCCACGTCTCGCAGGCATATAGCAGGGTTGGGAGGACAATAGCTTTATAAACAAGCACCTTGATATCCCTACTGTTGCAACTCAGAGTAAGCCTCACCTTGCTTCCAAACACCACCACACAAGAATCATAGAATCATAGAATCAAAGAGTTGGAAGAGACCTCATGGGTCATCCAGTCCAACCCTCTGCCAAGAAGCAGGAATATTGCATTCAAATCACCCCTGACAGATGGCCATCCAGCCTCTGTTTAAAAGCTTCCAAAGAAGGAGCCTCCATCACACTCCGGGGCAGAGAGTTCCACTGCTGAACGGCTCTCACAGTCAGGAAGTTATTCCTCATGTTCAGATGGAATCTCCTTTCTTGTAGTTTGAAGCCTTTGCTCCCTTGCGTCCTAGTCTCCAGGGCAGCAGAAAACAAGCTTGCTCCCTCCTCCCTGTGGCTTCCTCTCACATATTTCTACATGGCTATCATGTCTTCTCTCAGCCTTCTCTTCTTCAGGCTAAACATGCCCAGCTCCTTAAGCCGCTCCTCATAGGGCTTGTGCTCCAGACCCTTGATCATTTTAGTCGCCCTCCTCTGGACACATTCCAGCTTGTCAATATCTCTCTTGAATTGTGGTGCTCAGAATTGGACACAATATTCCAGGTGTGGTCTAACCAAAGCAGAATAGAGGGGTAGCATTACTTCCCTAGATCTAGACACTATGCTCCTCTTGATGCAGGCCAAAATCCCATTGGTTTTTTTTGCTGCCACATCACATTGTTGGCTCATGTTTAACTTGTTGTCCACGAGGACTCCAAGATCTTTTTCACACGTACTGCTCTCAAGCCAGGCGTCCCCCATTCTGAGCTTTAGTTTTATAGTTTATTGAGGAAAAAATCCAAGTCAAAATAAAGAATAAGCATTGTAAAGTTCGAAAGATTCTGGTAAAATGCAGAATACAGTTCCAAAGATCTTCAGGTAAAAACAAGGTACAAGCAAAGACAATTGCCCCAAGAATCACAATGCAAGAAATCCCAAGCGTGCTGCTTGCCAGCTAAAGTAATCCATGAAGCTTTCAGGCTAATAAGCTACGTTGAACTGACGCTTTCCCTTAGTTTGCAAGAAGCCTAAATACCTTTCTAGCATGAAAACATTATGCTCTCGCTAACATGAAAGCATTGCGATAACCTTGGCCCGAGCTGGCTTCCCGTCTGCCGGCTAGGCGAGAACTCCGCCTGACCCGCAAATCAAGACGAGCCTGCCGGGTCAGTTCACTATCAAGGCTTTCTGAACTTTCAGTATCAGCGTGGGAAGGAGGCAAATGCCTCCCCACCTGTTCACTATCTCCTTGTTCGCTATCTCCTTTGTTAAAATTATTTTCTTCTGAGAACCGCTGTGTTGCACTGTCTGTGGGAACCTCAGAAAAAGACCTAGAAGCAGGCCCAGAGACCTGAGGCACAGAAAAAGAGCCAGGAATATGAATCCCATCATCCTCATCATCAGGGAACATCTCAGCCACCTACGGATGTCCCTGTCCTCAAACACTCTCTGCTCCATTCAGAAAAATGCTGCACTTGCAGAGCTCAGGTGGTGTTGTAGTTCAGTGTCAGTGTTGACTTTTGTGGAGAGGTGCCTGCCAAGGTAGCAGGAATGGTCAACATTTTCTAATGTTACGCCATTAAACTGTATTTTTGGCATTGGAGAGGGATTGGTCAGCCAATTGTTGCTCTAGACTAGGACATAATGGAACCATAGGTTCCAATTGCAGGAACAGAGATTCCACCTAAACATTACGAAGAAGTTCCAGATGGTAAGAGCTGTGAATATGCTTCTGTGGAGCTTTTCTGGAGATTCTGATGGCCATCTGTCGGGCGGGCTTGGATTGTGACTTCCTGCTTGCCAAAACAGATGGTCATCAGAATCTGATGTCATCAGCTGGATGTCCCTTAGGGGTCTCGTCTAACTCTAGGCTTCCAAGACCCTTCACCTCTTCCTGTCTTGAGTCTGCTTTTCCTGAAACCATGTTCTTTGGGGCCTGAATGTGCACGTAGTCATATATACGTGGAAAGTGATGTTTGGGGGGTGGCGGATGGATACCCCAGGTGCCACCTGCCTCACACTTAGGATTTACACGGAACGAGGGGGTGAAGGGAAGCCAGGGCCAGCCTTGATAGAGACTTCACTACTCAACGTTTGCTTTCCAGAGGGAGTCCAATTTCCCTTGCCTTGCTTCACTGGGCAGGTGAGTTATTGAGATCCGCAGCCAGTCCAGCTAATTGAGACACCTGAGTGGTGTCCTGGGGGCTGGCCAGACTGCGGCTGGAGGCAGGGGATGATGGGTGTTCAGGGCCGCTGCTCAATCCTTTGCCTTGGAAAACCCTTTGTGAAGAGGAGCCACTTCAGTAAAATCCTAGTCTTGGGTTTCCATTGCACTGAGTTGTAAGAGCCTCTAGACCAGGCATGGGCAAACTTCAGCCCTCCAGGTGTTTTGGACTCATTTATTTTATTTTCAGTATTTATATTCTGCCCTTCTCACCCCGCAGGGGACTCAGGGTGGGTTACAATGCACATATACATGGCAAACATTCAATGCCATTTAGACATACAACATATATAGACAGACACAGAGGCAATTTAACATTCCAGCTTTTCTGGCTTCATGAGGCTACGCTCGATTCCAGCCACGGGGGGAGCTGCCTCTTCACCGTTCACTTGTGACACCAAGTCCTTTGATGGAGTACTTCCTCATTCTTCTGCACACTGCTGGAAGCTTTTATGGCATCGTAAATTGCTTAATTTACGATGCCATAAAACTCTCTCACCCAACCTTTTTAACTTGTATGCAGAACACATCATGCGAGGATGGGCGGGGCTTGATGAATGCAAGGCTGGGGTGAAAATGGCTGGAAGAAACATTAACAATCTCAGATATGCAGATGACACCACCCTGATGGCCGAAAGCGAGGAGGAGCTGAGGAGCCTTCTAATCAAGGTGAAAGAAGAAAGCGCAAAAGCCGGGTTGCAGCTAAACATCAAAAAAACCAAGATGATGGCAACAAGAGTGACTGACAACTGGAAAATAGAGGGAGAAAACGTGGAGGCCGTGACAGACTTTGTATTACTAGGCGCAAAGATTACTGCAGATGCAGACTGCAGCCAGGAAATCAGAAGACGCTTCCTTCTTGGGAGGAGAGCAAGGTCCAGTCTCGATAAAACAATAAAGAGTGGAGACATCAGACTGGCAACCAAGATCCATTGCCTAGTCAAAGCCATGGTATTCCCTGTAGTCACCTACGGATGTGAGAGCTGGACCTTAGGGAAGGCTGAGCAAAGGAAGATCGATGCTTTTGAGCTGTGGTGTTGGAGGAAAGTTCTGAGAGTGCCTTGGACTGCGAGAAGATCCAACCAGTCCATCCTCCAGGAGGTGAAGTCCGACTGCTCACTGGAGGGAAGGAGACTAGAGACAAAGTGGAAGTCCTTTGGCCACGTCATGAGGAGACAGCAAAGCCTAGAGAAGGGAATGATGCTGGGGAAAGTGGAAGGCAAAAGGAAGAGGGGCCGACCAAGGGCAAGATGGATGGATGGCATCCTTGAAGTGACTGGACTGACCTTGAAGGAGCTGGGGGTGGTGACGGCCGACAGGGAGCTCTGACATGGGCTGGTCACGAAGAGTCGGAGACGACTGAACGAATGAACAAATTGTTTAAATTAGCCTCCCAGCTTTACGGTACCTAAATTTCCTATTTGATAGATGCAAGTGTCTTTTGGACTGCATAGGTCGACAGCAAGCTAGACTGTTAATGGTCAGGAGCTTACCCTGACCCGAGCTGGTTTCAAACTCCACTTGTTTGACTACCACCAGATCCTCTGAAGATGCCAGCCCCAGATGCAGGTGAAACGTCAGGAGAGAATGCTGCTAGAACACAGCCATGCAGCCTGGAAACCACACAACACCCCTTTAAAATGCTTTTTAAACTAGTTATTATTTCACAGATATATGGTCCTGGGCCCCGAGGCAAGAGTCACACTGGGTCAGCAAAGGCCAAGCCAAGAAGGCCGTCCGATCCATCAAAGATCAGAGGAAGACTTACCGCGGAAGGCGTTCCATCTGCAGCAATGTTGGGGCGCGAGAGGAGATGCGCGGGAAAGACACGGCTCGATGGCAAGGCGCTTAACAAGCAACAAAAGCCATCAAGACACACGTTTTAATCCTTGCTTAACAGAAACTGCTTGTTAGTGAACAGCTTAATGCCATTCTTTAAATTAAACAGCAGTGATTGTTCCAGGCTTTATAGCCAAGCGTTTCGAGCTGAAAAGTGGGGCACGCTCCCACACTGGGGGGCCGGATGATGATACTCTCAGATTGGGTGGAGAAGTCTGGCCCCATTTGACTTTATCAGAATGGTTTAGCGTGTTTTGAATCTGTCCAGACTATATTTATTCGTCCTCCTTTAATTTATTCATTTCAAGCCCACTTTTCTCCCCTTATTGGGACTCATCAAGGATTACAAGATATTTCAAAGCCCATGCTAATCAATTCTGAAAAGGTGGGTGGCCTGAGAATATTTTGACTTGCAAGTGGAAGCAGAAAAAGGAGGGAAGCTCATTTCAAAACCTGGAGGCAGACACTAAGAAGACCCTGTCACCTTTCTTTCCACCTAAAGAATCCTAAGAAAATGGTAGGAGTGAGAGAAGGGGCTCTGCAGAAGATCTCAGGGCTCTTAAAGCGGGGGGGGGGGGGGGTGCCTTCAAGTTGCTTATTGACTAGGTTGTTGTAGGTATTTTGGCCTGTATGGCCATGTTCCAGAAGCATTCTTGCCAGACATCAAGGGAACCACTGACCGCAGAGGGAAGCTGATGAGGAAACACAACATACAAACTATCTACTAGGGCTGGGTAACCATGGAAAAATTTGTTTCTAAACTCGATTCGTTTTTTGGGGGGTTTTGCGTTTCGTTTTTAAAAAGAATTCCAAAATTTTTCTTTAAAAAAGTTCAAAATATACGAAATTTCGTAAATTACGAAACAATTATGAAACAATTACGAATCGATTCGTTAATGGCGGGCACGATTGCGCAATATGCAAAAAAAAAACCTCTAAATGGGACGGGGAACTTCTGAAGCTTCCCTCTCCCTCTGTTGTTGACTGTTGGTGTAATATTTTTTTTTATCACTGATAAAACAAACAACAACCCTAAAACTTGCACCAGACATACGGAAATAATAACAAAACAATTTCGAAACAATTTCGAAACAATTACGAAACAATTACGAAATAAATTGAAAAATTCGTTTCGATTTTTAGTTGCTCCTGCATGGCTCAATATCGGATCGTAAACTAATTTAAATACGAATCAATAACGAATTACGAAATTAACGAACGAAACCGCCCAGCCCTACTATCTACAGACCCACCAAGAAAATCCAACAAATGCTCCGTTCAGCAAAGGACAAGGGGGATCCTCTCACTTCTGCAGGAGTCTTCCGTATACCATGCAACTGTGGACAAGTCTCCAGAGGGACCACCAAACGCAGCAGCAATGCCCAACACACAAGTCAAGGAATATGAAAGGCACTGCAGACTCCTTCAACCAGAGAAGTCAGCCATAGCAGAGCACCTGAGGAACCAACCTGGACACAGCCTATCATTAGAGAACTCAGAAATGCTGGACCACTCTCACAACCACCATGTCAGGCTACACAGAGAAGCCATTCAAATCCACAAGAAGCATGTGGACAGTTTCAACAGAAAGAAGGAAACCATGAAAATGAACAAAATCTGGCTACCAGTATTAAAAAAAAACTCTAAAATTACAACAGCAAAACAACAGAGAGGAAACAATCAGGGACAGCTAATCACCTCTCAACAAAAGATTCCCCCAGGCACTGCCAGGCCATCAAATGCTAATCAAGGTGGTCAGTTGAAACATTCACACCTAGCTCCAACAGACAAAGAGTCCTTTGCCCCACCCTGGTCATTCCACAGATATATAAACCCATTTTTCTAGTTCCAACAGACCTCACTATCTCTGAGGATGCTTGCCATAGGTGCAGGCAAAACGTCAGGAGAGAATGCCTCTAGAATATGGCCATATAGCCCGAAAAACCTACAACAACCCAGTCATTTTGTGAGTTTTGGGCAATCATCTCTCTAATCTTTTCAGATCCCTTTGAATCCTGCTCCTGTCCTCTGTAGTATTGGCTCTCTCTCCCCACTTGGTCCCATCTGCAAACTTGATGATCATGCCTTCTCAACCTTCATCTAACTGTTTAGAAAGAATAAACCAGCTGCAGGTGTAGCATCCTTTATCCGGCATTCCAAAATCCAAAATAGAGAATAGGGCAATTGGCACTTCCATTAGGTTTTCTCCAGCGAGACTAAATTCTTTCTTTATATCACTCAACTCAGAGAAGGGGATCGTTCCTAATTTAGAGCTGGATGGCCATCTGTCAGGGGTGCTTTGAATCCAATTTTCCTGCTTCTTGGCAGGGGGTTGGACTGGATCACCCCCGAGGTCTCTTCCAACTCTTTGATTCTATGATTCTATAAGTCGTTAATAAAGATGCTAAACAGAAAACTGGGCCCATGAGGGAACCCTGCTGATGGCATTCCACTTGTCACTTCTTTCCAGGTTGCATACCTGCTTTAACCAGGCAAGGGTTCTTTCTCCCACCCTGGACATTATTCCATAGATATAGATACACTCCACTTGCCTCACTGCCAGCAGAACCTTTGAAGATGCCAGCCACAGATGCAGGAGAAACATCAAGAGGGAATGGCCATATAGCCTGAAAAACTTGCAGCAACCCACTGAAATAATACGCCTTCCTGACCCCATTTTAGTTTAGCATGAAGCTTGTGCAGCCAAGATTCCCATTGAGCGGCCTGCCGAACGTGACTGTCCAGTCTGGCCTTTCTGCGTTTAAAGGAAGAAAGAGGGAGGCCGGCCCTTGTCTCTCGCAGGGTCCGCAGCCTGGCAAAACGGTCTGCAAACACCTGCCGCCACCTCCTCCTCCATGTCCGGCTTCACGGCTCATTAGCGAGGAGGCCTCATTACAGCAGCGGAGGAGATGACAACCTCCGGGAACGGCTTGACAAATGGCTGGGTTGGCTTCCGCCAGCGATGCATAGCCTCTTGCAGGGCTTCACTCTCTCTGCGAAGGAGGAGGAGCGGATGAGGGTCTCTAGGGGCTAATGGGATACAGTCTTTAAGTAGAGATCCCCAAAAAGAGAGGGAGAAAGGGAGAAGAAGGGAAAAGGGAGGGAACGAGAAAGGACGATGGAAGGAGAGCGCAAAGGTGAGCCTGTGTGTCCAGTTTTGTCAGAATTGATGTCCATGCGCATCTAAAGCAGTTAGGTCTCCTGAGATCCTAAACTTTTCTGTGTTGCAGTCCATGGCATCTGCAGAATCATCAGAGTTCGCATGGGCCATCTAGTCTAACCTCCTTCTGCCCTGCAGGAGAAAGCACAATCAACACAACCTCAACAGATAGCCATCTAGATCTGCTCCTAGAAGAGCATTTCTTTCTTTTGGAGGGCATTTTGGGGGGTTAGGAAAAACTAAAGGAGCCGGTGGATGCACCCTAAAGCTTTGGAGGTCATATCTGGCTCCAGCACCACTCATGAACTAAGCTGACTTCAACAAGGGTGCGTCCACATGGTAGAATTAATGCAGTTTGATGCCACTTTACTTGCTCGTTAGAAAGAGGGCACCAATGGGCAGTGCAAGTCTGCGTTCCCCGTTTACATAGTTTTTGGGGCCAGCTCTTGCTTTGCCTCTTCTGCCCCAAATGGGGTCTTCCTTCCTTTCTTTTCCCCAGATCTTCGCGCTCTTCTTCCGGGGACTAGGCTCAAGTATTTTCTGTATTTCCTGTCAAGAGATTATGTGTAGAACAATGTTTATCCTCTTATTCAAAGCCTTTCTGCTGGCATTTTAGTCTTACCTCGATGTATCGTGGGCCGCTTCGCTCTTCTTACAAATTTTCACGCTGCAAATCAAACTTTGCAGAATCTCTTTTAAAAATGTTCAATCCTGGAAAGAAGTGACAAGTGGAGTGCCGCCGGGTTCCGTCCTGGGTCCGGTCCTGTTCAACATCTTTATTAATGACTTGGATGAAGGGCTAGAAGGCAGGATCATCAAGTTTGCAGACGACACCAAATTGGGAGGGAGAGCCAAGACTCCAGAGGACAGGAGCAGGACTCAAAACGATCTTGACAGATTAGAGAGATGATGGGCCAAAGCTAACAAAATGAAGTTCAACAGTGACAAATGCAAGAGACTCCACTTTGGCAGGAAAAACGAAATGCAGAGATACAAAATGGGGGACAATGCCTGGCTCGAGAGAAGTACATGTGAAAAAGATCTTGGAGTCCTCGTGGATAGCAACTTAAACATGAGCCAACAATGTGATGTGGCGGCAAAAAAAGCCAATGGGATTTTGGCCTGCATCAATAGGAGCATAGTGTCTAGATCTAGGGAAGTCATGCTCCCCATGCTCTATTTTAGTCGCCCTCCTCTGGACACATTCCAGCTTCTCAATATCTCTCTTGAATTGTGATGCCCAGAATATTCCAGGTGTGGTCCAACCAAGGCAAAATAGAGCATGGGGAGCATGACTTCCCTAGATCTAGACACTAGACTCCTATTGATGCAGGCCAAAATCCCATTGGCTTTTTTTGCCTCCACATCACATTCCTGGCTCTTGTTTAACTTGTTGTCCACGAGGACTTCAAGATCTTTTTCGCTCTCAAGCCAGGCATCGTCCCCCATTCTGTATCTTTGGTTTCCAGGTGGAAGGTGGTCTTTTTCGCATGTACTGCTCTCAAGATAGTCATCATCCCCCATTCTGTCTCTTTGCATTTCATTTTTTTCTCCCTAAGGGGAGTCACTTGCATTTGTCCCTGTTGAATTTCATTTTGTTAGTTTTGGCCCATCATCTCTCTAATCTGCTAAGATCGTTTTGAATTCTGCTCCTGTCCTCTGGAGTCTTGGCTATTATTGGCTAGAATAATTTTTATTTATTAATTGCCTCTTTATTAATTGCCTTTCCTCACAACTTGAGGTGGGGCATCATGCAGTCAGAATACATCCATCATAATAATAATAATCATCATCATCATCATCATCATCATCATCAAATACATTCAACTAAAAGCATATATTTATTTATCATGTCAGTATCAACCAGACAATTGTATTACATTTTTAACTAATTTTTAACAAACAGACAAAACAGAGTTTGCAAGCTTGGTAGTTGATTAAATGTCCTTTGACCAGTATCTGGCCACTTGGAGTGCTTCTGGTGTTGCTGCAAGGAGGTCCTCCATTGTGCATGTGGCAGGGCTCAGGTTGCATTGCAGCAGGTGGTCAGTGGTTTGCTCTTCTCCACACACGCATGTCGTGGATTCCACTTTGTGGCCCCATTTCTGCATCTCGTGGGGCCAGAGCGCAGTCTGTTCAGCGCCTTCCAAGTCGCCCAGTTTTCTGTGTGCGCAGGGGGGAGTCTCTCATTTGCTATCAGCCATGGATTGAGGTTCTGGGTTTGAGCCTGCCACTTTTGGACTCTCGCTTGCTGAGGTGTTCCAGCGAGTGTCTCTGTAGATCTTAGAAAACTATTTCTTGATTTAAGTCATTGGCGTGCTGGCTGATACCCAAACAGGGGATGAGCTGGAGATGTCACTGCCTTGGTCCTTTCACTATTGGCTGCTCCTTCCCGGCAGATGTCAGGTGGTGCAATACCGGCTAAGCAGTGTAATTTCTCCAGTGGAGTAGGGCGCAGACACCCCGTGATAATACGGCATATATAAAAGCATACATTAAAATGCATGGAACAAAGAGACATAGAATGTGAATTTAGAATTCATAGGATCTCATAGCAATAAGTTGGTGTCATATTTTCTGGCAATGTGTTGGTGTCAAACTGCATTAATTCTGCAGTGTAGATGCACCCTCTGTTGCAGCCGGTCCTGGCCAAATGCAGGGATGCAAATCCAGGATGGATTTTTCTTTTTCCCATGAATTTTTAATTAGAGCTTTTCTCTCTCCCGGCAACAACATTGCAGCTCTTGCCTCTTGTTTTCCACCACCTTCTCTTTTTCTCCCAGTGTACAAACAAAAGTCCTTTTGTGATGGGAGAGATTCCTTCCCTGCCTGGACCCAGAGGCCATCTTCCGTGCCCTAAATCTCCAAGCTGAGCCGTGGAGATAGGCAGGGTCTGCTTAATCGAGGCGAACTTGGGAGAGTTTGAAAACAGCCGCAGAGCCTCATGCAATCCTGTTGCCTTTTGCACTCCAAGGGGACCGCTTTCGGTGCCTAAAGGACTGCAGAGATTGGCAGCCCAATAAATGAGGAATTGGATCGTCTTGCCGTCATCGTCTCTGCCTCGTGTCAGTGGCACCAGATATCTTAACCGAGCTCTTTGAAGCTGACGCCTTCCCAAGCGAGAAGGCATTTCCCCTTGTCTTTCCCCATTAGGCATCTCTGCAGTTCGGGGCGTGAATATCTGACTGTTTTATCCCTGCATGCCACGGCGAGCAATTTCTGCCGTTTCCTCCATCGCAGTGGGAGAAAAGGGGGTATTTTTGCAATATTGACGCATCCCGAATCCTCTCTGTGAAGAAGAGCTCAATGAAACACAAAGATCCAGCCCTTCTGGCAGACCGACCCAGTCAAGTGGACACTATGAATTTTCAATTTATATTTTACTATCATATATACCCAATGTTGCACGTAGCTCTTTCTTTCTTTCCTCCCTTTCCCTCCTACACCTTCTCCTGCTCTTTCCTTCCTTTCTTTCCTTCTTCTCTTGCTTTCTCTCAAACTTACGTAGGCAATCCCTCGTAGCCCGAGGACAATGGTCCTCCAAGTCTGGTGTCCTGGTGGTGGGTCCGTAGGTGGCTGTGGAGCCCTATTCTTGACCCACATGTTCTTCTGCAGTGAGGACATCGGTTTCCAAGTGTAAGGTGGTCCCAGTCAGGGGTAGCTTGACATCTCTTGGTACATTTTTCCCTTTCACCCTCCAATCGTGCCTCTCCAAATTCTGCAGCACTGCTGGTCACAGCTGACCTCCAATTAGAGTGCTCAAGTGCCAGGGCTTCCCACTTCTCAGTGTCTATGCCACAGTTTTTAAGGTGGGCTGCAAGCCCATCTTTAAATCCTTTTTCCCGTCCTCCAACTTTGTGTTACCCATTCTTGTGTTGGGAGTATAGTAACTGTTTGGGAGACGATGAACAATGTGGCCATTCCAGTGGAGTTGATGGCTGAGGATCATCGCTTCAATGTTGATGGTGTTTGCTTCTTCTTCCAGCATGTTGACATTTGTCTGCCTGTTTCATAGGCATAGAGCAGGGTTAGGAAGACAATGGCTTTATAAACAAGCACCTTGGTCTCCCTACGGATGTTTCAGTCCTCAAACTGTGCTTCATTCAGAAGAATGCTGCACTCTCAGAGCTCAGGTAGTGTTGAATTTCAGTGTCAATGTTGACTTTTGTGGAGAGGTGGCTGCCAAGGGAGCGGAAATGGTCAGCATTTTTTTTTAATGTTACACCATTGAGCTGTATTTCTGGCATTGGAGAGGGATTGGCTGGTGACTGCTGGAATGGAAGAACACTTTGGTTTTCAAACACCTCCCTCCCTTTCTTTCTCTCACCTTCTTCCACTTTCTTTCCTCCATCCCTTCTTTCTTCCCCTCTTTTTCTTTCCTTGTCTTCCTTAAATCCTTTCCCAGTTTTCCTTTGGTTTTGTTCCCTCCTTTCCTCTTTTTTCTTTCTTGTTTATTTATGTACGCCATTCCTACCCTTCCTTTCTCAACCCGGAAGGGGACTAAAGGCAACTGTTGAATGCCATTAAAAACAATGTTAAATTAAAATAAACATTTAAAATAGGATTATAAATACAGCAAAACATTTAAAACGTAAACCAATTTCGCCACTCTTAAATCATGCTGTTCATAATTGTAATTTGGGCCGTTCCAGTAGTCTTTACACATAATACTTTATCTGTCTGTTGCACAGGTTCTCCAAAGGCATGATCAAAGAGCAACATTTTCACTTTTCTACAAAAGGCCAGGTGGGAGGGGACCAGTCTAATATTCCTGGGGAAGGAATTGCACAGCCGAAGGGCCATCACTGAGAAGGCCCTGCCTCTCGTCTCCACCAGTCTCCTCCCTCCCTTCCTCTCTTCCTTCCTTCCCTCCCTCCCCTTCATGCTCATGTCACCTACCAACAGCCAATGTGCATCACTTTCCCAGCCACATGAGAGAGGGCCACTTCACCTATCAGTCTTCTCAGTTCCTTTTCTTTCCCTCAATTCTGTGCTTGAAAGGTGTGGGTTTTTTAGTTGCCGCTTTTTGGCTGAAAATAGGAACCCAGTGAAGCTTAGAGAAGCACACAGGAACAGCCTTTCAACCCAACGTGAGACAACAACATGCCTGATTGGAAATAAGTGATAATGCTGGTAAATCAAAAAGTCATAGAAGAAGAGGTGGGTAGATGTAATCATGAATTTGCAAGACTGTGGGTGACCAGAGGCCCTGCATCCAGAGAGGGTCACCTCACCAAGGCCCAAAGTTACCTCAATGGCAAATAGCAGCTGCAAAGGATGAGCCCAGAGGAAGGCACTGGCGCTGTGGCAGAAGCGCTTTCCAACTCCGCCGCATCCAAGTTTTCACTCTGCCCGGCACCGCCAGCCCTGTTTGTTTTCGGATTAGCCGAGTGTTGTAATCTTCTTGATGAAGGATTATGAGTCCCGTCGAAACATAATCCCCAGAAGTCTCCCAGGAGCCGACGGAGCACCACACACCTCGAATGGCTCAGCGCTTGAAGGAAGGCATAACCTCTCCATGGCTGAGGATTGTGGAGCTGAGGAAGGCGGACGGGGCTCAAGAGCGCTCCGTCCTTTTGGGCAGCGAAAGGTCATTGTTCGGACAAAACGAATAGAACAAGTGAGGGTCTTTCTGGGCTTCAGCGATGGACATACAACCAACCCAGGGACATACACCCAACCCATCATCCACACTTCCTTTGACAGGATATCACCTGGAGTTGCACACACAACGGTCTCAAGAAATGGGGGGAAAAACTAACATCAGGATCAAGCAGCATAAAGTTTTCTTAGAGATCTCACCAAGAGGGTTGCCATAAGTCAAAGTCAACTTGGTGGCAAAGAACAAGAAGTTTTGGTTAAACTCCTTCTGCAGTATTCCTCTACTCAGTTCTGGGTATGTCAGCACAAAATGGGTGTTGACCAACTGGATTGTCTCCAGACCCCCAAAGAGGAATAATAATAGTAATAATACTTTATTTATATTCTGCCCTTCTCACCCCCAAGGGGACTCAGGGTGGATCACAGCACACATACACGGATCACAGGGCAGATTACAGCACACATACACGGCAAACATTCAATGCCGCTTTTGTATAGACAATGCACAGACAGACAGAACAGAAAGGAAGTGTTGTTGACTCAGTGTCCAGCTGTTTTTTTGGTACCAAGGAAGGTGAGTGCTGTTGCTCCATTCTCTATGACGAAGAGCCATCAGGACTTTGTCCTTCCTTTTTGGTTGCCCAGCATTTTCTGATCTTCTTTCTTTACTGTGTCGTAAAACACCTCTCCCACTTTTAGCGGTACCTAATTTCTCTAATTACAGCTAAAGCTGTTTTCAAACTGCTTAGGTAAACAGTGAGCAGGGCTGACAGTCGACTGCTCACGCTGACCTGGGGCTTCGAACTTGCAACCTTTCAGTTAACAGATCTTCTAGTTGCTCATGATTTATCACCTGTGCTAGATCTCCAGCCCAGATTATAGGAAATCTGGAAGATGAATTTGAGGCAGTCAGGGATATTTAGCCTAGAAAGAGAAGCCCAAGAGGTGAAGCGATAGAGCTGTCTTCAAGTATCTGAAGGGCCATCTTCACATAGAAAATAGAGTGAGAAGATTCCACTTGAACATTAGGAAGAGGTTGCCTAGAAAGGTGACAGCTGGTTCTCAGAGATGCATTTGCTGTGGATTCGTGTTCCAGCATTTCACTCAATGCTCCTTGCAGCTCCCTTTCTGAGTCTGTTCTGCTTTGAGAACTGGATCAATGCCTTGGAAGACCAACTCTTGCTGTGGACACTCTCAGAGACAAATGGGAGCATTGCATTTGAGATAGACCACTCGGAATCCCATTTGAGAGAGGAAAATGCGGTATAAATATAACAGAACAATGACAATAAAAATAATGAACAAGGATCCAGTTGAAGAAGATAGTCCATTTCTGAGATGGCAAATTGCTTTTTGCCCCAATGGTCTTCTCTTCCCTCTTGGGCAAGCAGATGGTGGAAAGTAGGGTTTGCCCTTTGTATACTGGGCTACAAATGCATGTAATCATAGTGTTAAATGAACTAACAATAGTTCGACTAGCCCAACCATCTCACCTGCTGGAAAAGCCAATATTCCAGAAGACAGGAGCAAAATTCGAAATGATCTGAACAGATTAGAGAGATGGGCCAAAAGTAACCAAATGAAGTTTGGGCACAAATGCAAGATACTCCACTTAGGCAGAAAAAATGAAATGCAAGGAGACAGAATGGGGGACAATGCCTGGTTTGTCAGCAGGATATGTGGAAAATACCTTCAAAGTCCTCATGGACAACAAGTTAAACATGAGCCAAAAATTTCATCTGGCAGCAAAATAAGCCAATGGGATTTTGGCCTGCATCAAGAGGAGTCTAGTGTCTGGATCCAGGGAAGTCATGCTACCCATGCTCTATTCTGCCTTGGTCAGACCACTTTACCTGTTCTGGGCACCACAATTGAAGGGAGATATTGACTGAAAGCTGGAATGTGTCCAGAGGAGGGTGACTAAAATGATCAAGGGTCTGGAGAACAAGCCCTATGAGGAACGGCTTAAAGAGCTGGGCATGTTTAGCCTGAAGAAGAGAAGGCTGAGAGGAGACATGATGAGGGCCATGTATCAATATGTGAGGGAAAATCATAGAGAGGAGGGAGCAAGCTTCCTTTCTGCTGCCCTGGAGACTAGGACGCAAAACAATGGCTTCAAAGTACAGGAAAGGAGATTCCATCTGAACATGAAGAAGAACTTCCTGACGGTGAGAGAGAGCTGTTCAGCAGTGGAACTCTCTGCCCCAGAGGGAGTGTGGTAGAAGTTCCTTCTTTGGAGACTTTGAAGCAGAGGCTGGATGGCCGTCTGTTGGTGGTGCTTTGAATGGGTATTGCTTCTTGTCAGAA
This sequence comes from Anolis sagrei, assembly GCF_037176765.1. Lineage (NCBI taxonomy): Eukaryota > Metazoa > Chordata > Lepidosauria > Squamata > Anolidae > Anolis > Anolis sagrei. The sequence goes on along the minus strand of NC_090024.1, from coordinate 245,407,081 downwards.
TGGGGTTGGAATGGATGGTCCACCAGATCTCTTCCAACTCTATGATTCTATGATACTCCTTGGAGATGTCCATCCAACCCCCAATGAAGGAGAGTCCACGATCCTCCCAACACCCTAACCCTTTTCCACTCATAACAACAGGAAGCTCTGATTTATTTACTGAGTTCATATCCCAGTTTCTTGCAACATAAGAATCAGGAAGATCACTCTGTGGGCTCTTTCCAGAACTATGAACCACCCTTGTTTTGGAGATGGTGGGATCCTTTTTTGGCTGTGTAATTCAGTGGTGGAAAGGGGGATCATCCAAAAAGACCCCTTGACAGTGTCATATTTCAAAATCTAAATACCACTGTGCTTTGGGGTACTTCGCGTGAAGTTTTCACCTGGGACATTAGTGGCGTAAATGGTGAGATCCTCCTTCCTCTGCTGTGTTTTGCAGCGAATGGAGTGGGCAGCAGTGTTTTTGTGGTCCCCCTTGGGGTCTCCTTGGCCTTCTGCCTTCGGAGCCTCCATCAGCCGCCTGTTTTACCTTTCCTTGTGACAAGTTAAGCTGACACCCGGAGTTAAACATGCGCCTGGCTTGCAGAGTCACGAACATAATGAATCAAGGTGTCAAGTAGCTTGAGGAAAACGAATTTGCTAATTGCCTGAACACTCACAGAAAGGAAGGTTTGGAAACACTAGAGCCAAGGAAGGGGAGACCTGGTGTGATGGGAATGATAAAGCAGCCATCGGAGAGAAGAGCCTTGGGTGCCCCTCCCAGCTGGACAAACACTTGTGGTCACCAGCCAACAGAACGTCAGGTTGTAGGATTTTACTGAATTTGGCTCATGGGTGCCACAGTGGTCCTAGATTCCTAGATTTGGAAAGGACACCAAAGGCCATCCAGTCCAGCCCTCTTGTGCCTGGCAGGGACACACCACCCAAGTCCTTCCAACAGATGCCGATCCAGCTTCTGGTTGAAACCTCTGGAGAAGGAGATGTCTCCACAGAGTCTCCCAGTGGTGCACACATGTTGCTCACCAAAAAACTCTTTGGGGCACTTTGTGAATTCCATCCTGGGCCCAGTTCTGTTCAACATCTTCATTAATGACTTAGATCAGTGGTTCTCAACCTGTGGGTCCCCAGATGTTTTGGTCTTCAACTCCCAGAAATCATAACAGCTGGTAAACTGGCTGGGTTTTTTGGGAGTTGAAGGCCAAAACATCTGGGGACCCACAGGTTGAGAACCACTGGCTTAAACGGTTAGAAGGTATGATCATCAAGTTTGCAAGCGGGACCAAATGGGGAAGGAGAGCCAATACCCCAGAAGACAGGAACAGAATTCAAAAGGATCTTCGCAGATTAGAGAGATGATGGGCCAAAACTAACACAATGAAGTTCAACAGGGGCAAATGTCAGATACTCCACTTAGGCAGAAAAAAGTAAATGCAAAGATACAGAACGGGGGACGATGCCTGGCTTGACAGCAGGACGTGTGGAAAAGATCTTGGAGTCTTTGTGGGCAGGAAGGGGAGCATGAGCCAGGAATGTCATTGGGCAGCTTAAAAAGCCAATGGGATTTTGGCCTGCATCAAGAGGAGCCTAGTGTCTAGATCCAGGGAAGTCATGCTCCCCGTGCTGTATTCTGCCTTTGTCGGACCACTTTATCTGGAATACTGTGACCAATTCTGGGCACCACAATTGAAGGGAGATGTTGACTCTAAGCAAAGAATGGGGGACAATGCCTCGCTCAAGAGCAGTACGTGTGAAGAAGATCTTGGCGTCCTCGTGGACAACAAGTTAAACATGAGCCAACAATGTGATGTGGCGGCAAAAAAAGCCAATGGGATTTTGGGGTGCATTAATAGGAGTCTAGTGCCCAGATCAAGGGAAGTCATGCTCCCCATGCTCCATTCTGCCTTGGTTAGACCACACCTGGAATATTGTGTCCAAATCTGGGCACCACAATTGAAGAGATATTGGCAAGCTGGAATGTGTCCAGAGGAGGGCAACTCAAAGAATCAAGGGTCTGGGGAACAAGCCCCATGAGGAGCGGCTGAAAGAGCTGGGCATGTTTAGCCTGCTGAAGGGAAGGCTGAGAGGAAACAGGATGATAGCCATGTATTAATATGTGGGAGAAAGTCCTAGGGAGGAGGGAGCAGGCTTGTTTTCTGCTGCCCTGGAGACTAGGATGCAAAACAATGTCTTTAAACTATAGGAAAGAAAGGAGATTCCTCCTGAACATTAGGAAGAACTTCCTAAATGTGAGAGCTGTTCAGCAGTGGAACTCTCTGGCCCAGAGTGTGGTGGAGGCTCCTTCTTTGGAGGCTTTTAAACAGAGGCTGGATGGCCATCTGTCAGGGGTGCTTTGAATGCGATTTTCCTGCTTCTTGGCAGAAGGGGGTTGGACTGGATGGCCCATGAGGTCTCTTCCAACTCTAGGATTGTATGATTCTGTGGTTAGGATCCCAGGGGTCATCCAGTTCTGCAGGCAGGAAGACAAAATTCAAACCTTCCTGACAGATGCCCTGTCAGCTAGTGGAGGCTCCTTCTTTGGAGGCTTTTAAACAGAGGCTGGATGGCCATCTGTCTGGGGTGCTTTTAATGTGATTTTTCCTGCTTCTTGGCAGAAAGGGGTTGGATTGGATGGCCCACCAGGTCTCTTCCAACTCTTAAGATTCTATGATTCTAAGTGGACTGTGTTCTTGGAAACTCTTCTCATCTTCCACAACACTCTCTTTTTCTCCTCTTGGGTAAAGACATGTATTTCTGCACAGAATTATTTCTTGAGACCTTCAAAGATGTGCAAAGACAGAGGGGAAACTACCAAGAAACCTTCCTTTCCACATGCAGTAGGCAAAAACACATTAGAGGCCTGAAATCGAGGAAGATTTGCATCCGCACTCGAGGTCTGACGCAGCCCGCAAGGCTCCCAGAAGCCAACGAGGGCCGTATTAATTTGGGCCAGGCTCTTCCCCTCGTTGGGGAGCAGACAGCACATTTATTACTTTAATTACATGTTTCTCCACATTTAGCCCATCGCCAGCCTGTGGGGAAAACAGGGAAGGAGGACGGAGATGCAAATCAATGCACTGAGTAAACTGCCGGCTTTCCGGAAACTGGTTCAGACTTCGGGATGGAATTAATTTTGGGTGGCTTCTGCAGAATGGGGCAGAGGGGGGGACTGATCCTCTCTCCGAGGAGGGCATTCGCTTTGGAGCCCCAGGCAGCATTTTGGAAACCAGAGTGCATTCATATTGGAGCTTAAGTGCCAGGCGGGACTGGACCAATGGAATGGTTCACTCCACTTTCTTTCAGCAGTGTTTACATCGGAGATGTTCTTCCACCCTAGAATCATAGAGTTGGAAGAGACCTCTTGGGCCATCCAGTCCAACCTTCTGCCAAGAAGCAGGAATATTGGGTTGTTGTAGGTTTTTTCGGGCTATATGGCCATGTTCTAGAGGCATTCTCTCCTGACGTTTCGCCTGCGTCTATGGCAAGCATCCTCAGAGGTAGTGAGGTCTGTTGGTACTAGGAAAACTGGGTTTATATATCTGTGGAAAACCAGGGTGGGACAATGAACCCTTGTCTGTTGGAGCTAAGTGTGAATGTTTCAACTGACCACCTTGATTAGCATTTGATGGCCTGGCAGTGCCTGGGGCAATCTTTTGTTGAGAGGTGATTAGCTGTCCCTGATTGTTTCCTCTCTGTTGTTTTGCTGTTGTAATTTTAGAGTTTTCTTTTAATCCTGGTAGCCAGATTTTGTTCATTTTCATGGTTTCCTCCTTTCTGTTGAAATTGTTCACATACTTCTTGTGGATTTCAATGGCTTCTCTGTGTAGTCTGACATGGTGGTTGTTGGAGTGGTCCAGCATTTCTGTGTTCTCAATTATATAGTGGTTCTCAAATAGTACGTTGGTTCATCAGATGCTCTGCTATGGCTGACTTGTCTGTCTGAAGTAGTCTGCGGTGCCTTTCATGTTCCTTGATGCGTGTCTGGGCAATGCTGCGTTTGGTGGCATGTCAGGCTACACAGAGAAGCCATTGAAATCCACAAACATGTGGACAATTTCAAAACTTTCCAAAGAAGGAGCCTCCAACACACTCCAGGGCAGAGAGTTCCACTGTTGGATGGCTCTAACAGTTAGGAAGTTCTTCCTAATGTTCAGATGGAATCTCCTTTCTTGTAGTTTGAAGCCATTGTTCCATTGCGTCCGAGTCTCCAGGGAAGCAGAAAACAAGCTTGCTCCCTCCTCCTCCCTGTGACTTCCTCTCACATATTTATACATGGCCCTCATCATGTCTCCTCTCAGCCTTCTCTTCTTCAGGCTAAACATGCCCAGCTCTTGAAGCCGCTCCTCATAGGGCTTGTTCTCCAGACCCTTGATCCTTTGAGTCACCTTATTCCTCTGGACACATTCCAGCTTGTCAATATCTCTCTTCATTTGTGGTGCCCAGAATTGGACACAAAATTCCAGGTGTGGTCTAACCAAGGCAGGATAGATCATGGGGAACAGGACTTCTAGAATCATAGAGTTGGAAGAGACCTCATGGGCCACCCAGTCCAACCCTCTGCCAAGAAGCAGGAAAATCCATTCAAAGCACCCCCAACAGATGGCCATCCAGCCTCTGTTTAAAAGCCTCCACCACACTTCGGCATAGAAAGTTCCACTGCTGAACCTCCCTCTCTCACCGTCAGAAAGTTCTTCCTAATGTTCAAGTGGAATCTCCTTTCTTGTAGTTTGAAGCCATTGCTCCCCATCCTAGTCTCCAGGGCAGCCAAAAGCAAGCTTGCTCCCTCCTCCCTATGACTTCCCCTCACTAACTTATAGATGGCCCTCATCCTGTCTCCTCTCCGCCTTCTCTTCTTCAGGCTAATCATGCCCAGCTCTTTAAGCCGCTCCTCATAGGGCTTGTTCTCCAGACCCTTGATCATTTGAGTCACGCTCCTCTTGACACATTCCAGCTTGTCAATATCTCTCTTCAATTGTAGTGCCCAGATTTGGACACAGTATTCCAGGTGTGGTCTGATCAAGGCAGAATAGAACATGGGGAGCATGACTTCCCTGGATATAGACACTATGCTCCTCTTGATGCAGGCCAAAATCCCATTGGCTTTTTTTGCCACTGCATCACATTGTTGGCTCATGTTTAACTTGTTGTCCACGAGGACTCCAAGATCTTTTTCACATATACTGCTTTCACATATACTGCGTCCCCTAATCTGTATCTTTGCATTTCATTTTTTCTGCCTCAGTGGAGTCTCTTGCATTTGTCCTGATGAAGTTCATTTTGTTAGTTTTGGCCCTTCATCTCTCTAATCTGTCAAGATCGTTTTGAATCCTGCTCCTGTCCTCTGGAGTATTGGCTCTCCCTCCCAATTTGATGTCATCTGCAAACTTGATGATCATGCCTTCTAACCCTTCTTCTAAGTCATTAATAAAGATGTTGAACAGGATATTGTTGTTCTATGGGTTAATGTACCTAGTGCCCAGATCATTGCTTTGTGCCCATTATTTGGAGACTAGCAGACACCTGTAGAGCTGGGCCTGTCTATCGAACTGTAAAATCCTAAATTTGGAAGAGACCCCAAGAGGCCATCCAGTCCACTCCCCTTCCACCAGGCAGGAATGTCCTCATCCTGAAAGGGACCTCAAGGCCATCTAGTCCAACCCTCTCCGTCCATGAAGGAATACACCATTAAAACCCTCTCGAACGAGACCAGTCCAGTCTCTGCTTTGAAATCTCGAAAGAGGAGACTCTAAATAATCAAATCAACCTTCAAGTTGCAGCAAGAAAGCACTGATCTTTTTCATAGAGCCATGTTTATACATTAGTTCACCTATTTATGCACCCAATGGAGTATGATTTCAGAAATGCATATAACCGAACTTCCACATTCAGTTATATTCAGTGATCTCTCTCACGCTGAACTTCTAAATTCATATTCCATGCATTTTATGGTATTGATTTGCATACCTTTTAAGAACAGAAACAGGGTGGCACGAGATATATTGCTACTCCCGCCCATTGTAGTATCTAAGAGCCTGGCTGGGGATGAAAAGGTGCGCTGCCCACCTGGTAATTGCATGGAATAGCTGGAAAGTGATGCCTTCCCGATACTTCCCAGAAATGTCGTTTCACTGCCTCTTTTGTGGCTCATGCCACTCGGAAGAGGATGAGTCTCCCTGGTGCCAAGGAAGGACTCCTGTCTGTTATATTGCCTCTCTTTGGCCAGCAATCCAAGGCAAGGGCCTGGGGTCTTGAAGGTAGCTGAAGACAAGTGTGAAAACACCTGGAGAGCTTCTCTTCCCTCCCTCTTCATCTCCCAGCAGATAAGCTGCTGCTCCAACTTAGAATCATAGAATAATATGGGCAATGTAGTCCAACCCTTCCTTTTTTTCATGTCAGGAGCGACTTGAGAAACTGCAAGTTGCTTCTGGTGTGAGAAAATTGGCTCTCTGCAAGGACGTTGCCCAAGGGACATTGCCCAGATGTTTTGATGTTTTACCATCCTTGTGGGAGGCTTCTCTCATGTCCCTGCATGAGGAGCTGGAGCTGACAGAGGGAGCTCATCCATACTCTCCCCAGATTTGAAACTCCAACCTGTCTGTCTTCAATACTGTCAGCACAAGGGTTTAACCCACTGCACCACCGGGGGCTCCAACCCCTGCCATGCAGGAAAAGCATAATCAAAGCAGTCCTGACAGATGTCCATCCAGCCTCTGTTTAAAAGCTTCCAAGGAAGAAGCTTCCACTAGGCAGGGAGTTTCACTGCTGAACAGCTTTTCTTAAAGTCAGGAAGTTCTTCTCTAATTTGAACCCATGGCTCCAGTCTTAGTGTCCAGGGCAGCAGAAAGGGAAGCCTCTCCCGCTTCCTTATGGCATCCTTTCAGATATTTATGCATGTCTCCTCTCAACCTTCTCTTCTGCAGGCTAAATATACTCAGCTATTTAAGACACTCCTCAGAGGAATCATTCGTGGTCTCCACATCTATGATCCTTTTAGTTTCCTTCCTCCAGACACCTTCCAGCTTAGAAAGGCAAACAGTGTAATTCCAAATAAAGAGGTCTGACCAAAACCAAATAGAGAGGCACCATGTTTTCCCTCAATCTGGACACTAGGCTCCTTTGGATGCAGCCCAAAATCCCATTGGCTTTTTGAGCTGCTGCATCACACTCTTGGCTCATGTTCAGCTTGTTCTCCATGAAGATCTTTCTCACTTGTATCTCTGTTGTCAAGCCAGGCATTGTCCCCCATCCTGTATCTTTGCGTTTCATTTTTCCTGCCTAAGTCTCGTATTTTACCATTGTCCTTGTTGAAATTCATCTCTCTCATGTGTCGAGGTCATTTTGAATTCTGATCCTGTCCTCTGGAGCATTAACTTTAGCATTAGCGTCTGGTGGGGACGAGGGACAGGGCCTTCTCGGTGGTGACCCCCCGCTTATGGAACTCGCTCCCTAGAGAGATTAGGTTATGAGGATGCTTGCCTCAGATGCAGGTGAAACGTCAGGATAGAATGCTTCTGGAACATGGCCATACAGCCCAAAAAACCTACAACAACCCAGAAAGAAGCAGATTTCCCCCTGGCCATACAGGATTGGCATGGAAGACACGGAACCCGTCTTCGCCTTCTCTTCCATATTTGAAACCAAACAGATCTGGCCAGGTTTTGGGGTGGCTCTCGTCGCTTTATTCCAAAGCCTGTTGACAAGGAAGGGGTCCTGCTCTTCCCACCCCCCTCCCTTCCCCAGATCCTCTTGGCCTGTTTTGCAATCTCTGTTCCAAAAGCGGGGAGAGGGATGCCCCCTTCTTTGTTGAGGTGCTGTATTGGTTTTCCCTGATTTCCTGGAGGCAGCATCAGTATTCTGGCAGAGTGCGTGCCAGCCTTTCCCCCTCCAGCCCCCTGCTAGTTTTCCTCCCAGGCAGATGTCCATTAGAGTGCCTTGGAAATTGGGGGAGTGGGAGGGAGGGAGGGAAGGGGCTTCGGGTGGAAGGGAAAACAACAACAGCATCTGAGAGCTCGCTTTTGAGGGGACTTCCCGCTGCGGCAGCTGCCAGCCCCGGAATAGATGGATCTGTATTCCAGCCCGCCTCCGCCAAAGACCAATCTAATTAGGATATTTTGAACACGGCCTGCATCCCAAGGCCTCCCAGCCTCCTCGTTGCTGGAAACCAGTCTGGAAATGATCTCTAGTTTCACCTATAGGAATCCCAGGCTTTGACTTTGGATGTTTGGAAGGGATCTCCAAAGGGCATCCAGTCCAACCCCATTCTGCCAGTGCAGGGATTCTTATTATACTTACTAGCTGTTGCTGTTGCCCACATGGGGGTTCTGTGTAGGAGGTTTGGCCCAATTCTATCATTGGAGGGGTTCAGAATGCTCTGTGATTGTATGTGAACTACAAATCCCAGCAACTACAACTCCCAAATGTCAAGATTCTATTTTCCCCAAACTCCACCAGTGTTCACATTTGGGCATACTGAGTATTCGTGTAGAGTTTGGTCCAGATCCATCATTGTTTGAGTCCACAGTGACCTCTGGATGTAGGTGAACTACAACTCCGAAACCAAAGGACACTGCCCTCCAAAAAACCCGTCCAGTATTTTCTGTTGGTCATGGGAAAACTGTGTGCCAAATTTGGTTCAATTCCATTGTTGGTGGGCTTCAGAACGTTCTTTGATTGTAGGCGAACTATAAATCCCAGAAACTACAACTCCCAAATGACAAAAATCGTTTTATTTTTTTTTAGTGAAGGACATACATTGGGTTGTTAGGCGTCTTGGGTCCAAATTTGGTGTCAATTTGTCCAGTGGTTTTTGAGTTCTGTTAATCCCACAAACGAACATTACATTTTTATTTATATAGAGTTATATTCAGAAGTAAAAAAAAAAAGTTCACATATACATTGCCATATACTTTACTTACTTATTTACTTAGGCGAATCTTCATTGTCCGAGTAAGATTGTCCTCCAACTGTGGTGTCTTGGCAGTAGGTCTGTAGGTGGCAGTAGGCCTATTCTTGATCTGCATCTTCTCCCGCAGTGAGGGCGTCGGTTTCCAGGTGGAGGGCGGTCTCAGTCAGGGTTGGCTTGATGCGCCTTCCTCTTGGCACCTTTCTCTCTTTCACCGTCCATTCGTGCCTCTTCAAATTCTACAGCACTGCTGGTCACAGCTGACCTCCAGCTGGAGCGCTCAAGGGCCAGGGCTTCCCACTTCTCAGTGTCTATACCAGAGTTTTTATGGTTGGCTTTGAGCCCATCTTTCAATCTCTTTTCATGTCCTCCCACATTCCATTTTCCTTTCTTGAGTTTGGAGTAGAGCAACTGCTTTGGGAGACGGTGGTCAGGCATCCGGACAACGTGGCCACCCCAGCGGAGTTGATGGCGGAGGACCATCGTTTCAATGCTGGTTGTCTTTGCTTCTTCTTTGAGCACAATGATATTTGTCCGCTTGTCTTCCCAAGAGATTTGCAGGATTTTCCAGAGTCAACGCTGATGGAATCATTCTTGGAGTTGCATGTGACGTCTGTAGACAGTCCACATTTCGCAGGCATATAGCAGGGCTGGGAGGACAATGGCTTTATAAACAAGCACCTTGGTCTCTCTACGGAAGACTCGGTCCTCAAACACTCTCTGCTTCATTCGGAAGAATGCGGCACTTTTAGAGCTCAGGCGGTGTTGAATTTCAGTGTCAGTGTTGACTTTTGTGGAGAGTTGGCTGCCAAGGGAGTGGAAATGGTCAACATTTTCTAATGTTACACCATTAAACTGTATTTCTGGCATTGGAGAGGGGTTGGCTGGTGACTGCTGGAGGAGCACTTTGGTTTTCTTGATGTTCAATGAGAGGCAGCTTCTCATGCTTCTGCAAAGGTGTTTAGAGTAGCTTGTAGGTCTTCTTCTGAATGCGCACAGACGACGTCATCAGCATACTGGAGTTCTATAACAGATGTTGTTGTAACCTTGGTTTTGGCTTTCAGTGGTATATAATCTGGTTTGACACTGTTTTATGATCAGTGTAGACTCATATAATGCAGTTCAATGCAGTAAAATTGCATTGTATGAGTGTATACTGAGTCTATGGCAGAGTAGATTGAAGGAAATTTCAATAGTGGGAAAGGTCTTATAGGAGGGAATGCCCTCTATTCCCAAACATGCAACCCTGGCACACATGCAGTGCCAAACATGCATGCAGTGGTCACCCTGCAGCTGTGTTGACTCATGTTCTGCATGGATGTCCCCTTTATCTCTCCCTCCTGCGGAAAGACGGAGCCCAGAGTGGGTCCCATAGCCAGATAGCAAGTTGATCGCCTCTTCTCTTCCTTCAGCATCTCTCCCCTCCATCCCACTCCTTTGCCTTGGCGCATGACAAATGGACATCACCGCCGGCTGAAATCCGTTGCGGAGGGAGCAACATTTATTAGCGGCTAATGAAACCTGTGCGCTCCTTGACAAACCACGCCGGCCGCTCTCTGTTTTCTAGATATAGGACATGTAGCAGGAGACGGCTGTGGCAAGAAAGAGAGGTCTCTTGCGTGTCGTTTGGGATCTCGGCCTCCAATTTCTTGGAAGAGCCTCTCCAGCAGGTGCGCACAGGGGTCCGTGCGCAATTGATCGCAATCGATCACGTCTCCTTGTGGCCCCAGGGCTCAGGCAGAGCCATGGAAACCCCACGTTAATCCGTCTTGACAGCGGCGAGGAGAGAAGCGTTTTCCTCTGTATCTGGCTGTTTCCTTGCTGAAAAATAACAAACCCTGACACGGACGCAGGCACAGTTTATGGCCCCTTCTGGCTCATCCGTCTTCATCAGTCCCAGATTAATGCAAAGGCAGCAGCCTGGAGAAGCCGGGGCAGTGTGTTTTCCACTAGAAGGCTTCCCACCTGAGGTCTTTCGCCTATTGGGAAGCACATGCCTTGTCGTGGGATGCTGGTACATGAAGTGATTTCTAGTTTCCAAATCATGACCTCCCTGAACTGCTGCAGGCTGGATAGCAAGTGTGTCCAGAAGCAAGCAAAATACAGCAGAGTCCATTCACATCACAAACATGCCAGCATCTGACCTTATCTACACACTGTTTAGTAAACTCATGAATTCAGATTTTCATCCAAAATATCTGGAGGCTTTAATCTTCACAGTTATAATGTTTACAAAATGTAGAAACGGGATTCGCAGATCCACTTGCAGCTTGTCATTGCGAACAATCAGAGTCATCAAATAGTCATATACTGTCATATGTTCTGCAGTTGAGGGTGCTTGGTGATTGAAGGGTTAATGTAAGTATTAGTTCTAAAGGGGTGAGTAATTTGTAAGTAAGAGTTCATGGGTGAAAGCAATTAAGGGTGGAGGTATGCAAGAGATAGGTTACAGCTGGGTGTTCGTGGATATAAGGAGCAAGTCTTGGGAGTGATGTTCAGGAGAAAAGTATTTGCCATATTTTGGTGGTGGATGCTGCTGGTTTTTCCCCCAGGTATATTGGATTTCAGTATCCTGACCTGTCTCCTGTAATCTTGGAACCCTGGAACCTTGAACCTTTGGACTGGCTTTTGACTACGGTATAGATTCTTGATCCCTGGACTTTGTTTATTGAACTCTTGGGCGTTTGACCACTGGACTGAACCCTTTGACTTTGGTGTAGTGTTTGCTATCAGTTTTTGTTTATTCTGTGGCTGAGTGCTATCTTTATGTTTTATATTTTGGTCTACTAAAGCAGCCAGCAAGTAAGTGCTGTTTCAATTAAACTGTTTTATGTCAAACTGGGTTTTTGTTTGATTCACCTCTGCTGGAAATAACAGCAGAGCCCTGGCAACGTGGCATATACAATGTAGGCAGATACTCACACCGAATCACACAGGAGAGAGAAAGATGGATTCTTTCAACTTCCTTATATAGTCACTTGCTGATAGATCATTGGTAAGGGACACTGGCTGATGCAACCCCTGTTTTTGAGCAGAGGCTGGGTGGCCATCTGTCAGAAGGGCTTGGGTTGTGTTTTCCCACCTGGCAGAAAAACGTTGGAGTAGATGGCCCTTGGGGTCTCTTCCAACACTGTGTGACTTTGGACTTCAACTCCCCCAAAAGTTGTTGCGGGATGGGTTTGTGAAATGATTCCAAACCTCCCTGAACAACTGCACTCTGGATAGCAAGTGTCCCAGAAACAAGCAAAATACAGCAGAGTCCTTTCGCAGCAAAAACACGCTTCAGCCTGTCTATCAGCAGAGTCCAACTGCCAGCATCTGACCTTATCTAGACACTGTTTACTCGCGGATTCAGGTTTTCATCCAAAATATCAGGAGGCTTTGATCTTCACTTTTGCAATGCATACAAAATGTACAATCAGGATACGCAGATCCTCTTTCAGACTTGTCCTTGCAAACAGTCACATCTCAGATAGTCACTTACAAGATAGGCAGATACTCACACAGAGTCACACAGGAGAGAGGAAGATGGATTATTTCCTCCTCCTTATATAGCCACCTTCTGGCAGGTGACTGTTGAACTTCGTTTTGTTAGCTTTGGCCCATCTCTCTAATCTGTTAAGATCGTTTTGAGAAATGGGCCAAAACCAACAAAATGAAGTTCAACAGTGACAAATGCAAGATACTCCACTTAGGCAGAAAAAAGGAAATGCAAAGAGACAGAATGGGGGGTGATGCCTGGCTCAAAAGCAGGACGTGTGAAAAAGATCTTGGGAGTCCTTGTGGACAACAAGTTAAACATGAGCCAACAATGTGATGTGGCACCAAAAAAAGCCAATGGGATTTTGGCCTGCATCAAGAGGAGCATAGTGTCTAGATATAGGGAAGTCATGCTCCCCATGCTCTATTCCACTTTGGTTAGACCACACCTGGAATATTGTGTCCAATTCTTGGTACTACAATTGAAGAGAGATATTGACAAGCTGGAATGTGTCCAGAGGAGGGTGACTAAAATGATCAAGGTTCTAGAGAACAAGCCCTATGAGGAGCGGCTGAAAGAGCTGGGCAAGTTTAGCCCGAAGAAGAGAAGGCTGAGAGGAGACATGATAGCCATGTATAAATATGTGAAGGGAAGCCACAGGGAGGAGGGAGCAAGCTTCCTCTCTGCTTCCCTGGAGACTAGAACATGAAAAAATGGCTTCAAACTACAAGAAAGAAGATTCCATCTGAACATGAGGAAGAACTTCGTGACTGTGAGAGCCGTTCAGCAGTGGAACTCTCTGCCCCGGAGTGTGGTGGAGGCTCCTTCTTTGGAAGCTTTTAAACAGAGGCTGGATGGCCATCTGTCAGGGGTGATTTGAATGCAATATTCCTGCTTCTTGGCAGAATGGGGGTGGACTGGATGATGGCCCAGGAGGTCTCTTCCAACTCTTTGATTCTATGATTCTATGAACAAGCGTGTCCTTTGCGGGGGCCGTGTACAGCCAGCCCTCCTTTTCCATCACTTGAGCAGCATTGAACCTGACCCGTCAGCAAAATCCAAGAGGCTGCAGAGCAGGCAAAAAAGCTCATTATTTTTGCACCGCTTTTGTGCCTGAACTCCATTTTGGGCACAAAGGCACTTCTGTGAATAAAGCTGAGCAAACGTTGTGCTGGATCTGTGCGTCCTGGAGCTAAATGAGAGTCAAGGAAAACCTCTTTGCAGGACACGTACTCTCTCCCCACAGTAGGTCAAGAAATGGAGGCTGTGCTTTGGGATTTGGGCCACAGGAGGAAGGCCGTTCCCGGCTTGTTCCTCTTTATGATAGCTGAGCGGAGGCTAGAATGAGCCTGTGATCTCTGGAAGGATGGGGGGAAGTATACCCATTATTGTTGTTGAAGGCATTCATGGCCAGAATCCCTGGAATGCTGTGAGTTTTTCAGGCTATATGGCTGTGTTCCAGCAGCATTATCTCCTGACGTTTCACCTACACCTGTGGCTGGCATCTTCAGAAGTTCTGATGACATGAAGCAAGTGGAGTGTATATACATACCTCTGGAATAATGTCCAAGGTGGGAGAAAGAACTGTTGGGTTTCATCCCTGGACTGCACAAGTCTCCGGTCCTCAATGAGTAGTTAGACTTAGATATGGGATTAGAGTGAGGGATTCTTTTCCCCACATTCCTATGCATTCTTTTCCCAGAAGGAGCTTTGCCTTAACTCTTCTTGTTTGCCAACATCTCCTCCCCCTTTCCAGTTGACAAGCTGGAATGTGTCCAGATGAGGGTGACTAAAATGATCAAGGATCTGGAGAACAAGCCCTATGAGGAGTGGCTTAAAGAGCTGGGCATGTTTAGCCCGCAGAAGAGAAGGCTGAGAGGAGACATGTTGAGGGCCATGTTTAAGTAAGTGAGAAGAAGTCATAGGGAGGAGGGAGTAGGCTTCCTTTCTGCTTCCCTGGAGATTAGGATGCAATGGAACAATGGCTTCAAACGACAGGAAAGGAGATTCCATCTGAACATGAGGAAGAACTTCCTGACTCTGAGAGATGTTCAGCAGTGGAACTCTCTGCCCCGGAGTGTGGTGGAGGCTCCTTCTTTGGAGGCTTTGAAGCAGAAGCTGGATGGCCATCTGTCGGGGGTGCTTTGAATGCAATGTTCCTGCTTCTTGGCAGAATGGGGTTGGATTGGATGGCCCATGAGGTCTCTTCCAAATCTATGATTGTATGATTCTATGTAGCAATGGAATCTCTGAAAGATGGGGTAACTCCCTCTTTAAAGGTATTTTTATTGCCTTGGCTATTGGCCATGTGATCATGCTGCATTGTCCTCTCTCTGCCTTTGTTTTCTTTCCAGTGAGGACACATTTTGCCTTTCTCCAGGCAAAATGTAGCTGCATAGATACTTTTGATATTTTATCCTTTTACCTTCCTTAGAAGATGGGCTTAGTAAGCTAGTGAGCTCCAAGACCCTTGTCTATCTAGAATTGATTTCTTTTTAGTTCAATAAATATATTTTATTTTATTTATGAGGGTTACTTTTTGAGCCTAACAACAACCCTTGTCTGTTTAAAGCAAGTGTGAATGTTGCAATTGGCAAGCCTCAATAGCATTGAGTAGCCATGAAGCTGCAAAGTCAATCTGCAAGGAAAGAGCTTGGCCTTTGTTGCCTGGAGTATCCTCTGTTTGGGAGGTATTAACTAGCACTTGATTGCAGAAATCCTTTACTCTGATTTACTTGTATGGATGTGAATGTTGCAGTTAGCAGGCCTCAATAGCATTGAGTAGTCATGAAGCTCCAAAATCAATCAGTGAGGGTATCTGCAAGGAAGGAGCCTGGCCTTTGTTGCCTGGAGTCATCCTCTGTTTGGGGGCTGTTAACTGGCCCTTGATTGCAGAAATCCTTTACCCTAATTTACTTGTATGGGCGTGAATGTTGCAGTTAGCAAGCTCGAATAGCATTGAGTAGCCATGAAGCTGCAAAGTCAATCAGTGAGGGTATATGCAAAGAAGGAGCCTGGCCTTTGTTGCCTGGAGTCATCCTCTGTTTGGGAGCTGCTGAGTGGCACTTGATTGCAGAAATCCTTTACCCTAATTTACTTGTATGGGTGTGAATGTTGCAGTTAGCAAGCTCGAATAGCATTGAGTAGCCATGAAGCTGCAAAGTCAATCAGTGAGGGTATATGCAAAGAAGGAGCCTGGCCTTTGTTGCCTGGAGTCATCCTCTGTTTGGGAGCTGCTGAGTGGCACTTGATTGCAGAAATCCTTTACTCCGATTTACTTGTATGGATGCATATGTGAAAAACTCACAGCAACCCTAACCTCTATGTGTGTGTGTATTGCAGGCTGCCTAATTCAAACCTCTCTCTCTCTCTCTCTCTGCCTTTTTTTGTGCCATAGAACACGTCTGCTCCATCTTGGCCTCCCTCCTGAGGAACCTTCGGGGTCAGCAAAGGACTCGGCTGCTCAATAAGTTCACAGAGAACGACAGTGAGAAGGTGAGAGGAGGCGGGATGGTTGGGAATGGGCCTATTTTTGGCTCTTCAGTGGAGCTTTGCAGAATTGGGGGGCAAGCAGGACAGATGTCTATGCAGACACATGCACAATGGCACTGCATTCATGTATGTGGCTGACTCCTCCTGGATGGTCTCAAACACTCACCAGGGCTGGCCCTGCTTGCTTTCCAAGATCTATACCAGTGGTTCTCAACCTGTGGGTCCCCAGGTGTTTCAGCCTACAACTCCCAGGAATCCCAGCCAGTTTGCCAGCTGTTAGGATTTCTGGGAGTTGAAGGCCAAAACATCTGGGGACCCACAGGTTGGGAACCACTGTTCTAGATAGTTGTTGAGGACCTCCTAAGGTCACTATATAGATCTAGATGGTCCTTGAGGGCCTCCTAAAGTCACTCTATAGATCTAGACCAGTGGTTCCCAACCTGTGGGTCCCCAGGTGTTTCAGCCTACAACTCCCAGAAATCCCGGCCAGTTTACCAGCTGTTAGGATTTCTGGGAGTTGAAGGCCAAAACATCTGGGGACCACCGTTCTAGATAGTTGTTGAGGACCTCCTAAGGTCACTATATAGATTTAGATGGTTCTTGAGGGCCTCCTAAAGTCACTATATAGATCTACACCAGTGGTTTTCAACCTGTGGGTCTCTCCCAGGTGTTTCAGCCTACAACTCCCAGAAATCCCAGCCAGTTTGCCAGCTGTTAGGATTTCTGGGAGTTGAAGGCCAAAACATCTGGGGACTCACAGGTTGGGAACCACTGTTCTAGATAGTTGTTGAGGACCTCCTAAGGTCACTATATAGATCTAGATGGTCCCTGAGGGCCTCCTAAAGTCACTATATAGATCTACACCAGTGGTTCTCAACCTGGGGTCCCCAGATGTTTTTGGCCTACAACTCCCAGAAATCCCAGCCAGTTTACGAGCTGTTAGGATTTCTGGGAGTTGAAAGTGAAAACATCTGGGGACCCACAGGTTGAGAATCACTGCTCTAGATAGTTGCTGAGGACCTCCTAAGGTCACTATATAGATTTAGATGGTTCTTGAGGGCCTCCTAAAGTCACTATATAGATCTAGACCAGTGGTTCTCAACCTGTGGGTCCCCAGGTGTTTCAGCCTACAACTCCCAGGAATCCCAGCCAGTTTACCAGCTGTTAGGATTTCTGGGAGTTGAAGGCCAAAGCATCTGGGAACCCACAGGTTAGGAACCACTGTTCTAGATAGTTGTTGAGGACCTCCTAAGGTCACTATATAGATTTAGATGGTTCTTGAGGGCCTCCTAAAGTCACTATATAGATCTAGACCAGTGGTTCTCAACCTGTGGGTCTCTCCCAGGTGTTTCAGCCTACAACTCCCAGGAATCCCAGCCAGTTTGCCAGCTGTTAGGATTTCTGGGAGTTGAAAGTGAAAACATCTGGGGACCCACAGGTTGAGAATCACTGCTCTAGATAGTTGCTGAGGACCTCCTAAGGTCACTATATAGATCTAGATGGTCCCTGAGGGCCTCCTAAAGTCACTATATAGATCTAGACCAGTGGTTCTCAACCTGTGGGTCTCTCCCAGGTGTTTCAGCCTACAACTCCCAGAAATCCCAGCCAGTTTACCAGCTGTTAGGATTTCTGGGAGTTGAAGGCCAAAACGTCTGGGGACCCACAGGTTGGGAACCACTGTTCTAGACAGTTGTTGAGGACCTCCTAAGGTCACTATATAGATCTAGGTGTTTTGGCCTACAACTCCCTGAAATCCCAGCCAGTTTACCAGCTGTTAGGATTTCTGGAAGTTGAAGGCCAAAACATCTGGGGACCCACAGGTTGAAAATCACTGATCTAAATGTTATCCGGTGCCTTGCCTTCATGGCTGTGCATCCTTTCTTCCTGGCAGCATGCTTTCCTTTCTCAGCTTTGCAACCAGCCGTCTGCTGAGGGCGTCTTACGGCCAGCCAGGCTTCCAAATAGCCTCCAGGGCCCCGGCAGCGGCTTTGTGAAAAAGCAAAATTGAAGATGCGAGGCTAGGAATCGCAAGACACAACAGGGCTCCTGGCGCTGCCTCATGCCTTGTGTCTTCCCAGCTTCACTCAAGCCTGGCTTCCCCGACTATGCGGCTACTCAGCATCAGTGAGTGCCATTGCCTTGGGCTCCCTCCCTCCCTCCTTCCCAAAGGAGGCCAGTGCCCACAATGAGCAGATTAAACGTTTGGTGCTTCCAGTGGCCTCAAAGATAATATTGGCTCAAACTTCCGTGCCTGGTTTGGAGAATCAATTAGAAGAGCGCTGGGAACCCAAACCCAACGCTTCCGGGGGGACTTGCCGAACGCCTCCCTGGGGAAGGTGGCCTCGTGTTGGTTTTGTTCTGCAAAGAACAGCAATTAATGAGCCCGTGCTGCTTTTCAAAGGCCTCCCCTTGGAGAGGCAGTAATTAAAAACTCACTCTTCCCCTGGAATTTCTCAAATGGAGGAGGACAAAGAGGCCCTGAGAGGGGAGGGCAGTGGCAAAGGGACATAGCGCCTCAAGGGAGCAGGGACTCAGGGACACTCTACCTCTGAATACCAGGAAAGCTTGGCTTCTGCTGCGCCCAAGAGAAGGAAGCCCTTCTGCATTTGGAGAGGAAGAGGGAGATTAGAGACTTTTGGAGACCTTGCATGAGAAGATAAAGAAGCAAGGAGCAATTTGGAAGATTAGGGCAAGGAATGCAATGGTGCTTCCTGTTGGGACTCAGCCTGTGTGTGAACCTGAGCCTGAATCTTTGATTGTATTGCCTAATGCTGATGCCAATGTTGATGCTAATGTTGATATGCTAATTGTGCAGGTACAACTGCACCAGGAGCTCCAATTTTGTTTGCTTTGCATTGAATGTTTGTTTGCAGTCCTAAGTTTCAGGGACTCTGCAGATAGGTGGCTTCTTTTGGCTGCAATCATAGGGCAAGCCACCTGTCAATTATAGTTAGGTTCCCTGGTCCTGCCCCCTTTTTGGGTTTTTGGAGGGAATAGGAGCCTTTTTGGGTTCGGTCCACACAGAGAAGCCTTTCACACAGGACATAAAACGAAGAGCTCCTGTAGAAAGCTTTGTCTTCTGCGGCTTGGCTGGCGAGATATACAGCCTACAGCTTGGCTGGGGAGAAAAGGCCTCACAGCTTGGCTGAGGATTTTACAGCCTTACAGCTCCTTTGCTGAAGGACTTCAGCCAGCCATCACCTAAACCTACAAAGCCAACCTACAAAGCCCTGAACGGTTTGGGACCAGCCTACCTGCGTGACCGCATCTCCATCTACGAACCCACACGCTCACTCCGGTCATCTGGAGAGGCCCTGCTCGTGATCCCACCGGCGTCGCAAGCGCGCTTGGTGAGGACGCGGGACAGGGCTTTTTCCGTGGTGGCCCCCCAACTCTGGAACACCCTCCCTAAAGACCTTAGACAGGCCCCCTCATTGGCTGTCTTCAGAAAGAACTTGAAAACCTGGCTTTTCCGATGCGCCTTCCCAGATTAGGAAACCTCCACTACCAAGGCCCATAAGCACTTTACCAGGACCAAGGATTGTTTGCACTCTGCACATCGCACTTGCCCTAGAAGCTTTTTATATACTTCCTGTCACATCAGCACTTTTAATCTTTGTAGCCATTCTTTGGCCCGGCCCAATTTTATTGTGTTTTAGTGTATTGTGCCTGTTGTTTATTTTGCTTTATTTTGTTTTTAATTGCTTGATTTGCTTTGATTGTACTGTTATGTTTTTGCTGTTGAGGCCTTGGCCTGTGTAAGCCGCATCGAATCCTGTGGGAGATGCTAGCGGGGTACAAATAAAGTTTAATAATAATAATAATAATAATAATAATAATAACTCCTTCTTTTCCCCTGGAAGTCTACAAAGCTCTGCTTGGTAAGGGTCGCTCGTGGAAGCCAGAGGCAGTTAGTACCAGGTGCAGGGGCTCCATGACAACAGTGGCAAAGAAAGACTGCCCAGATTAGGATTTAAGGATTTCCCCATTAGTTAGTATACAGTTATGAAGATAGTGCTTCTTCCCAGTGGATAAGATTGAGAGAGAGCCAATAGACTGTTAAGAAAGCTTGAAAGTACCTGTTTGTTTTCATTAATAAAGAACATTGTTGAACCTTTAAGCAATCTAAAGACTCTGTTTGGGGGAATCCAAGGGCCTTTAATCTGAGGCAGCCCCGGCGTCCCGTTGGGCACACAGAATTTATGGGCACACATAAATTCTGGGGGTCTACAGTCTTATGCACAGGCCCAGCGTGCGACAGCACACTAATGTTGAAGTGATCAATGAGGACGAGGCTCAAGATGGAGACAATTTTGGCAGTAAAGATCCTACAGGCTTTGATTTAGAGGCTTCAAGAGAAAAGCCAAGTTCTCATGAGAAAGTTTCTGTCAGACCGAGAAAAGAAAATTCACTCTCTTTTCCTTCTGGCCCGAGCTTGCAAGATAACTTGACACCTGGTTGGGTCAATGATAACAGCCGCAGTTTGGAGATAAGCCAGAACCGCAGGGAGGCTCAATGTTTATGTAGGTCCGAGAGAATCCGACAAGTGAAACCAAAGATTAGAGTTAACAGGAATCCGTTTTTGGGATTTAAGAGTAGCCGTGAAGGGGATTTCCTCAGACTAAGCATCATGTAGTATCGAGTACAAACTTCCTGGGTTTTCCAGTTTCCAGTGGTCTGTTCTCTAAGGGAATTTCTGGCTGCAAGTGAGGTTAGCAGGGGCTAATCTGCTCATGGATTTCTATGGAGAGTTTTCTGGACAATGTATTGTCGAAGGCTTTCATGGCCGGAATCACTGGGTTGTTGTAGGTTTTTTCGGGCTATATGGCCATGGTCTAGAGGCATTCTCTCCTGACGTTTCGCCTGCATCTATGGCAATCATCCTCAGAGGTAGTGAGGTCTGTTGGAACTAGGAAAAGGGGTTTATATATCTGTGGAATGACCAAGGTGGGACAAAGGACTCTTGCCTGCTAGAGCTAGGTGTGAATGTTTCAACTGACCACCTTGCTTAGCATATAATGGCCTAACAGTGCCTGGAGCAAACTTTTGTTGAGAGGTGATTAGATGTCCTTGTTTGTTTCCTCTCTGTTGTTGTGCTGTTGAAATTTCTGGACATTACTGCTTTGGATTTTCTGCAAGCTTTCTGGACATTGCTGTTTGCTGTTTCATTTT
This sequence comes from Anolis sagrei, assembly GCF_037176765.1. Taxonomy (NCBI): domain Eukaryota; kingdom Metazoa; phylum Chordata; class Lepidosauria; order Squamata; family Anolidae; genus Anolis; species Anolis sagrei. The sequence continues at coordinate 245,386,037 of NC_090024.1, read as the reverse complement.
GGCTTTTTTTTTACCTTTGGACTTCTATTTTATATTGATCATTCAATAAAAAGCATTGCATTTTTCCTAAACCAAGATCAGGAAACAGGAAGGCCCTGTTTCCTGATCTGAAGTGCAACATTTCCGGGTCTTTTTGCCCAAAATCATTTTGGCAGGGAGTGATTGACTTTGAGGCCAGGTGTGTTCTGAGTCCCTTGGGCCCAGGAGACGAAGGGAAGCCATTTCTCCCAGTGGGTTCAGCTGTGCTTGGACTGGTTTGGCCAAAAGCTTTGCCGGCGGAGCCTATCGCTTTCAGGTCCTTCCATCTCAGAGGTGATGCCACCACGGCAAGTGAGAAGCAGGTTGCCTTCCTCTGCCTGAAGCCTCTCTCCTTTCTGCTTCTTCCTCTCCTGCAGGTTGACAGGCTGATGGAGTTATATTTCAAGTACCTGGACGCCATGCAGGCGGCTGATAAGAAGATCGAAGGCGAGAAGCACGTAAGGATTCTTTGCTGCCTTCCCACTCCACTTCTCTCTCACACACTCTCGCTCACACACGCACCGCTCTCCTCCTCCTCCTCTTCTTCTCATCACTGGCTTGCCACTTAATCACATTTCAGGGATCAGAGGCAGAAAGACGCCAAGTGCCATCCACAGGGAGCCACAGCAGGAGAGGAGCCCTGCCCTCAAAGGCCCACCTCCCAGTCAGGTGCTAGCAGAGCATTGAACGTCGCCTGGCATATTGATGACGGGGGTCCAGGGCTGACATTGGCTCTCAGCAAGGTGTCCTTGTTGGGGTTGGCACTGCACTGGAGATCAGTCTGGCTGCCCTTCCACACTCAGAGCAGAAGGAGATTCAGGAGACCATTGTAGCACAAAGCCCCCCAAAGTGTCACTTCACTTCACTTAGGTGATCCCTCGTTGGACGAGTAGGATAGTCTTCCAGGATCAGTTTTCTGGTGGGTTCGTAGGTGACTGTGGAGCCTTATTCTTGACCCACATGTTCTCCCAAAATGAGGGCATCGGTTTCCGGGTGGAAGGCGGTCTCGGTCGGGGTTGGCTTGACGCCCCTTCCTCTTGGCACGTTTCTCTCTTTCACCCTCCATTTCTGCCTCTACAAATGTGGTCTTCATAGTCCTTGGATGGGGGCTTCACAGAGCCCCCCCCCCCATCTGTTGCTCCCTGCAATTTGAGAGCAAGAATATTGTTGATGTTGGGTTGTTGTAGGTTTTTCCGGGCTATATGGCTATGTTCTAGAGGCATTTTCTCCTGACGTTTCGCCTGCATCTATGGCAAACATCCTCAGAGGTAGTGAGGTCTGTTGGAACTAGAAAATGGGTTTATATATCTGTGGAATGACCAGGGTGGGACAAAGAATTCTTGTCTGTTGGATCTAGGTGTGAATGTTTCAACTGACCACCTTGATTAGCATTTGATGGCCTATCAGTGCCTGGGGGAATCTTTTGTTGAGAGGTGATTAGATGTGCCTGATTGTTTCCTCTCTGTTGTTTTGATGTTTTAATTTTAGAGTTTTTTAATACTGGTAGCCAGATTTTGTTCATCTTCATGGTTTACTCCTTTCTGTTGAAATTGTCCACATGCCTCTTGTGGATCTCAATGGCTTCTCTGTGTAGTCTGACATGGTGGTTGTGAGAGTGGTCCAGCATTTCTGTGTTCCCAAATGATATGCTGTGTCCAGGTTGGTTCCTCAGGTGCTCTGCGATGGCTGACTTCTCTGGTTGAAGGCGTCTGCAGTGCCTTTCATGTCCCTTGATTCGTGTTTGGGCAATGCTGTGTTTGGTGGTCCCTCTGTAGACTTGTCCACAACTGCATGGAATACGGTAGACTCCTGCAGAAGTGAGAGGATCCCTCTTGTCCTTTGCTGAACGGAGCACTGGTTGGATTTTCTTGGTGGGTCTGGAGATAGTTTGCATGTTGTGTTTCCTCATCAGCTTCCCTCTGCGGTCAGTGGTTCCCTTGATGTCTGGCAAGAACACTTTTCCTCTGGGTGGGTCTTCGTCTTTACTCTCTTGGCTTCTTCTCGGTGGTCTTGCAGCTCTTCTGATGTCTGAGGTGGAGTCTCCATTGGCCTGGAGAACCCAGTTGAGGTGGTTCAGTTCATCTTGGAGGAAGTGGGCTTCACAGATTCTTTTTGCATGGTCTGCCAAGGCTTTAATGGTGCTTCTTTTTTTGACTTGGGTGATGGTTGGAGTTTTGATGTAGATATCTATCTCTCTGTGTGGGTTTTCTGTATGTTGATGTTGTCGCACTCTTAGTCTGGAGTTGAGCCCAGGTGAGATGGATGCAGAAGAGACCTTTCTGTTACGATGCTCTCACTGAATAAGTTCTTCTCCAAACTGGATTATTTGTCCCTCTCTCTGTTTCTAGGAAAGAGGCATCATGCTTCAAAGTGAGCTTCAATCTAAACTGTTTTGATATTTATTGATTCCTCCTTGGCAGTGTCTTGGTTTTTAATTATACTATCAGTGACAATATCTTTTGTCTGGCTGATTTTCAGTGAGGTTGCTGTTATCTTGAGCCCTGTTTCTAGTGGGACGGTGGGATGCAAGCACAGTAAAGAAGGGCAACGGGCAGGGGTCTTTGCCACCCACATACCCTGTTTTCCTCCAGCAACGTGGGGGTGCCCAGTGCTCACGTCTTCAGGTGAACCCCCAACTTAGTGGGCAAAGGGCTCATTGGGTTGTTGTAGGGTTTTTTTCGGGCTATATGGCCATGGTCTAGATGCATTCTCTCCTGACGTTTCGCCTGCATCTATGGCAAGCATCCTCAGAGGTAGTGAGGTCGGTTGGAACTAGGAAAAAGGTTTTTTTTCGGGCTGTATGGCCATGGTCTAGAGGCATTCTCTCCTGACGTTTCGCCTGCATCTATGGCAAGCATCCTCAGAGGTAGTGAGGGTTCATTCTTTCTTTGCCTGTTTTCAATCCTTTCTTCGGGGGGAAGCATCCATCCCCCCCCCCCTCCACTCTTTCACTCCGGAGGCGTAATTGCAGGGCCGGGGCTGCCAATCCTGCAAAAAGGGGAAACCGAGTCAGGAGATCGCTCTGTGCATTTCTTCTCAGATCTGCGAGGGGAAATTATGCTCAGCAGGTTTATTCAATAAAACGTTCTCAACGGAAACTTTGCGCCATAACGACTTACAAATTAGATGCTAATTGCGCCGCGGTTAAGTCATTCCATCTCTGAAAGGGAGAATCGGGGATCCTGGAAGGGGAGCTGCAGACGTAGGTTTTGATAGCTTAAATGGAGATCTGAAATTAACCTGGCATTTTGGCTCTGTCGGAAACGGCTCGAATTGCTCGGAAATGCATCGGGGGCGAGAGATAATGACCGGGGTTAATGCAGGAGCGTGAGGAACGCGGGTCCTTCAGCCGCAGAATGGAAATACTTGGCATGCCAGGTGGGCCTTCAGTCTTTCTCGTGCTGCAACCTGTGGCTGCCTTATATCTTTGCTGGCCAGCCCTCAAGTGAGGGAGGAGGGTCGAGGTTTGCAGGAGAGAATGGAGCAAGGAGTTGAGATCTGGGTGCAAATGCGACGTGAGCTTCTCTGCCTTTCCAGAGTCAGCTTCATTATAGAAGCACAGACGTCCCACCTCGGGTCTATGTATCCAGTCCAAACCCTTTCTGCCAAGCAGGAAGGCACAATCCAAGCCCTCCCAAAAGATGGTCATCTAGCCAGCTGCGCCCATACCTTGGGAAGTCTGATCTGGACACGGTGGTCCATGCCCTTGTTCCATCCCGAATAGATTACTGCAATGCACTCTACATGGAGTTGCCTTTGAAAACTGTTATTTATTTATTTGTTTATTTATTTGCTTTGCTTATATACCGCTGTATCTCAAGCCCGAAGGCGACTCACGGCGGTTCACAAACAGTAAAAACAGTAGAAACAGCAGTGGTTCCATACAGCATATAACAATTGACTTAACACATTATCCATAAATTACCAATAAGCAATTACAATGCACAATTATTACAAAAAACAACCGTACCCAATCTTCTCATCATCCAAGCGTAGTCCAGGTTCGTCATCCATTGTTCCATTCCTATGTTCCATTACCAGATTGCACTGTTCAGATGGTAGCCAGATTACTCACTGGAGTGACATACCACCCCCCTGCTGTGTCAGCTCCACTGGCTGTTGATTCAGTTCTGAGCACAATTCAAAGTGCTGGTCTTGGCCTATAAAGCCCTATACTTTTCTGGCCCAGCTTTCTTGTCCGAACAAATAGGGAGGGATAGCCAATACTCCAGAGGACAGGAGCAGGATTCAAAACGATCTTGACAGATTAGAGAGATGATTGGCCAACACTAACAAAATGAAGTTCAACAGTGACAAATGCAAGATACTCCACTTTGGCAGAAAAAAACGAAATGCAAAGATACAGAATGGGGGACAATGCCTGGCTCGAGAGCAGTATGTGTGAAACAGATCCTGGAGTCCTTGTGGACAACAAGTTAAACATGAGCCAACAATGTGATGTGGTGGCAAAAAAAGCCAATGGGTTTTAGGCCTGCATCAAGAGGAGCCTAGTGTCTAGATCTAAGGAAGTAATGTTCCCCATGCTCTATTCTGCTTTGGTTAGACCACACCTGGAATATTGCGTCCAATTCTGGGCACCACAATTCAAGAGAGATATTGACAAGCTGGAATGTGTCCAGAGGAGGGCAACTCAAATGATCAAGGGTCTGTAGAACAAGCCCTACGAGGAGCGGCTTAGGAAACTGGGCATGTTTAGCCTGAAGAAAAGAAGGCTGAGAGGAGATATGATAGCCATGTATAAATATGTGAGAGGAAGCCACAGGGAGGAGGGAGCAAGCTTGTTTTCTGCTTCCCTGGAGACTAGGACGCGGAACAATGGCTTCAAACTACAAGAGAGGAGGTTCCATCTGAACATGAGGAAGAACTTCCTGACTGTGAGAGCCATTCAGCAGTGGAACTCTCTGCCCCGGAGTGTGGTGGAGGCTCCTTCTTTGGAAGCTTTTAAGCAGAGGCTGGATGGCCATCTGTCAGGGGTGATTTGAATGCAATATTCCTGCTTCTTGGCAGAATGGGGTTGGACTGGATGGCCCAGGAGGTCTCTTCCAACTCTTTGATTCTATGATTCTATGAAGGGAGGCCACCGCAGCCAGCCTTCATTATGGCAAGTTCTGATCCCTTCAACCTGGCAGGGACTTGCAAGAAATGTCCCTCTTGGTTGAGCCCAGCACCCACCACCTCCTGTCTCCAGCTGGACCAGACAGAGCCAGAGCCTGGGTCAGGAGCTTGCCACCTCTGCAGCTGAGGAGAGCCTGGGCTTGGCCATCTCCCGCCTGTCAGCCGATGCTCATTAGCAGGAGGGGAGCTTGTTTGAACTTCGCAGGAGCCCATCTTAGAGCTGTCTTCGCCCATCAGCGCAGGGCATCTCCCCGCAGATCAGGAGTGGCACCTGAGCCCTCACTGCTTGGGAGGTTGGCATCTTGACAGCTTCAACAGAGAGAGAATTTGGGAGGGAGAGAGAGAGAGAGAAGGGGGGCAGACTGCCTGGGTGACTGTTTAGTTATTTGCACAACAAACAGATTAGCATTTGGGAGGGACTCCAGAGGGGCTGCAGTGGATGCCAACGAGGCCAAAAAGGCCCCCGGTGGCATTGCCTGCCCTCTACGACCAAAGGACGTATTTTTGCTTAATTTCCTTTCCGGCACTTTGCAATCCATGCAGTCTGGAGGGGAAGAGCATGCCTCCATGTTTGCTTGTTGCACAAATTGCCCGTTCCTGCGCAAAGCATGGTCCATTCTCCTGGTGTTGTGCCCTTGACTTTTTGGATGAACTCCACTGGCTCTGAAATGAAAAATTTGGGGGGTCGATAAAGCAGATGGGCAGAAATCACAGGGAAGAGGAAGTCTCCTGTGATGGTTTTTTTACCTGGCCAAGAAGTGCTTCCTCTCTGCAAGGAGGAGTTCAGAAGAGCCTCCAGCAAATCTGAGTCGGTCTTCCAGCATTGCAGGAACCTTGGCTTTGAAGTCACAAAAGAGGCAGAAGAAAAAAGGAAGGCTTGTATTGGGAAACCGGGAAATGTAGTAGCCCTGTGGCTAGTGGGAGGGGAAGGGAGGAGAGCTCAGATATTTGGTCATTTGCCTCCTCCCCACTCCTTCCCTCCCTCTTTCCCTCTTGCAAGTGGATATTCCAGATACAAAAAAAGCTGGACATATGGGGGCTCCAAAGCCAGGTGCCTCCACTTGCAATAACACAAGCCACGAAGCAGCCCACCTTCATGGTGACAAAGCTTGCTTGCATATACAGGCAATTCCTGAGTTGCAAACATCCGACTTACAAATGAGTCTTAGTTAAGAACAGGGGTGAGACAATAGGAAGTGAGGGGAATCTACCCCTAGGAAGGGAAAATCACTCCTGAAAAAGTTGTTATTTTTGGGAATCAAAGCTGTTAGAGTCAAAAATAACAACTCTTCCAGGAGTGAATTTCCTGGAACAGGATAATAAGCAGATTTCATAACCATCAGAAACTTAAGTGTGGTAAGTCAAGATTAGCTTCCATTATGGAAGCTTCTGCAATCCCGTGCCATCCAGGATGGCACCGGATTGCAGAGTCACAACTTTAGGTTCAAAATATTTACTGAAGTAAAAAAGAATGCCCAAAGGATCCTTCCATGTAAGAACTGCCCACTATCCTTCAGCTGCTCTTCCCTTACCTACTATATGCCTGCTCTCCTATTTTGCAAGTACCTTTCAGCACCTAAGAAGCTCTTGCGAGCATCTTTTAGGACCCAGTTCGCTTTGTGTGTAAGGGAAACATGTCATCCCTACAATCTTACTCTCCGGGATCTTTGCCAGGCCACTATGAATCACCACTTCCAAGATGAACAAAACACTGGTTTATTTCATATTGTGCAATAGGAAGGCGGACAGACAGCATAACACTCCGTATGCTGGTACCAAACTGCCGCGCCGATTGGGACAACCATTGAGTTTATATACTCTCAGGAGGGCGGTGGTCCAACTTCCCTTCTTTGCCTTATTTAGACATTCCTTGCATGTTGGTAACTTCCCTTTTCGACCCTATTTGGGCATATGTACATTGGACCACCCCAAACTCCTCCTCTTCCCAGAATAACACACCTTCAGTAACATAACACGTCCCTTGTACCCTTGTGGTCAACCCAGTGGTCAGCTACCAGTAAACATGTAGTAACCTTGTACCCTGTGGTTACCTCTTGTTCCAAGGAACTATGGGGTAACTATGTTTTCTTGTGGTCAGCATGTTCCAGGCAACCATGGGGCAATCATGTACCTTTTGGTCAAGCAGTAGCATTCATGGAGCAAGGGTGCCTTGGTCAATCATCCTGTTTATCACAAGAGACCAAGTACGGCCCTGCCCCAGGCACCTTGGAATGTTCCCAATATGATATGCATGTAGCCTATATTTCTGTAGCATCCCAGAAGCCCCTAATATGGCTTATTGTCCCCCTCATGTGCAGCAGCTCACTTCCACAAGACCAAGGCAGTTTTGCCTCCATAAGTTTGTAATGCATGCAGAGGAGAAAGAGAAAGTTACAAGCTGGGTAGATGCGGGGAATGCCGTGGATTTCAGTAAGGCCTTCGACAAGGTCCCCCATGACCTTCTGGCAAGGAAACTAGTCCAATGTGGGCGAGGCAAAACTACGGTGAGGTGGATCTGTAATTGGTTGAATGGACGAACCCAGAGGGTGATTCTTCCCAAGGCTTCCTCTTCGTCCTGGAAAGAAGTGACGAGTGGAGTGCCATCTGCAGGGTTCCGTCCTGGGCCTGGTCCTGCTCAGGATCTTTATTAATGACTTAGATGAAGGGTTAGAAGGCATGATCATCAAGTTTGCAGATGACACCAAATTGGGAGGGATAGCCAAGACTCCAGAGGACAGGAGCAGGATTCAAAACCATATTGACAGGTTAGAGAGATAGGCCAAAACTAACACAATGAAGTTCAACAGTGACAAATGCAAGATACTCCACTTTGGCAGGAAAAACGAAATGCAAAGAGACAGAATGGGGGATGCCTGGCTCAAGAGCAGTAAGTGTGAAAAGGATCTTGGAGTCCTCGTGGACAACAAGTTAAACATGAGCCAATGTGATGTGGCGGCAAAAAAAGCCAATGGGATTTTGGCCTGCATCAAGAGGAGCATAGTGTCTAGGTCCAGGGAAGTCCTGCTCCCCATGCTCTATTCCGCTTTGGTTAGACCACACCTGGAATATTGTGTCCAATTCTGGGCACCACAATTCAAGAGAGATATTGACAAGCTGGAATGTGTCCAGAGGAGGGCGACTAAAATGATCAAGGGTCTGGAGAACAAGCCCTATGAGGAGTGGCTTAAGGAGCTGGCCATGTTTAGCCTGAAGAAGAGAAGGCTGAGAGGAGATAGGATAGCCATGTATAAATATGTGAGAGGAAGCCACAGTTAGGAGGGAGCAAGCTTCCTTTCTGCTTCCCTGGAGACTAGGACGCAATGGAACAATGGCTTCAAACTACAAGAGAGGAAATTCTATCTGAACATGAGGAAGAACTTCCTGACTGTGAGAGCCGTTCAGCAGGGGAACTCTCTGCCCCGGAGTGTGGTGGAGCCTCCTTCTTTGGAAGCTTTTAAACAGAGGCTGGATGGCCATCTATTGGAGGTGATTTGAATGCAATATTCCTGCTTCTTGGCAGAATGGGGTTGGACTGGATGGCCCATGAGGTCTTTTCCAACTCTATGATTCTATGATTCTATGAAACGGAGGAAGAAGACTTCTTTCCTTGCTTAGCTTTGCCTACCTGCCCTCCACAAAGGGCTCTCTAATGAGAGAAGATCTTGGTCCAGGGCTGAGAGCTCACCTGGAGAGAGCTCACATTCCGAGCCACTGGGCCATAAATCCCACTGAGCGGCAGGGAGCCCTCCTTGAGATGGCAAAACAAAATTCCAGTGTGAGGATAGCAAAAGGTCAGGCGTGGCATGAATTACGGCGGACAAAGAAGAGGGAGAGGAAGGCAGCCTCCGGGCTCGGAGCAGCCTCTGCCAAGGCCAGCTCCACTCCAGAATGGTTGAACGGGCGCTAAAGGAGGAATGCTTGGATATGTAATTTAGTCTTTTAACATTATAGTTGTTATTTGTTATCTTAAATGGCTTTTATGCCACCCTAAAATCATCAGATATTGTTCCCATGTGCCTTCAAGTCTTTTCTGACTTACGGCGAACTTATCACAGGGCTCTCTTGTTCAAATGTCTTTGTGGCTGAGAGAATGTGACCTGCCCAAGGTCACCCACTGGGTGACCATGGCCAAGCTGCTTTGAGTTTCCTTTGTGGAGAGAAAAGGCAGGTAAATAAACATAATGCATTGTGTTTATTCACACCTTTCGGAAACAATACAATACTTTTAGCAACACTATTCAGAAAAAACATCTACTTCTGCTTCATTGACTATTCTAAAGCCTTTGACTGTGTGGATCATAATAAATTGTGGCAAGTTCTTAGTGGGATGGGCATCCCAAGCCACCTTGTCTTTCTCCTGAGGAATCTGTACAAGGACCAAGTAGCAACAGTCAGAACTGACCACGGAACAGGAGACTGGTTCAAGATTGGGAAAGGCGTACGGCAAGGCTGCATCCTCTCACCCAACCTTTTTAACTTGTATGCAGAACACATCATGCGATGTGCGGGGCTGGATGAATGCAAAGCTGGGGTGAAAATTGCTGGAAGAAACATTCACAACCTCAGATATGCAGATGACACCACCCTGATGGCTGAAAGCGAGGAGGAGCTGAGGAGCCTTCTAATCAAGGTGAAAGAAGAAAGCGCAAAAGCCGGGTTGCAGCTAAATGTCAAAAAAACCAAGATTATGGCAACAAGAATGATTGACAACTGGAAAATAGAGGGAGAAACCGTGGAGGCCGTGACAGACTTTGTATTTCTAGGGGCAAAGATTACTGCAGATGCAGACTGTAGCCAGGAAATCAGAAGACGCTTACTTCTTGGGAGAAGAGCAATGTCCAGTCTCGATAAAATAGTAAAGAGTAGAGACATCAGACTGACAACAAAGATCCGCCTAGTCAAAGCCATGGTATTCCCTGTAGTCACCTACGGATGTGAGAGCTGGACCTTAGGGAAGGCTGAGCGAAGGAAGAGAGATGCTTTTGAGCTGTGGTGTTGGAGGAAAGTGCTGAGAGTGCCTTGGACTGCGAGAAGATCCAACCAGTCCATCCTCCAGGAAATAAAGCCCGACTGCTCACTGGAGGGAAGGAGACTAGAGACAAAGTTGAAGTACTTTGGCCACATCATGAGGAGACAGGAAAGCCTAGAGAAGACAATTATGCTGGGGAAAGTGGAAGGCAAAAGGAAGAGGGGCCGACCAAGGGCAAGATGGATGGATGGCATCCTTGAAGTGACTGGACTGACCTTGAGGGAGCTGGGGGTGGTAACGGCTGACAGGGAGCTCTGGCATGGGCTGGTCCATGAGGTCACGAAGAGTCGGAGACGACTGAACGAATGAACAACAAATTGTTGTTATTATTATTATTATTATTATTATTATTATTATTATTAACACAACAAGATGAGTCCGCAGCAGACAAGGTCCACTGGGTTTCCATGCTAAGCAGGGATTGGGACCCAAGTCTCCAGAGTCACAGTCAAATCATGTTTAAAGGATTATTATTATTTGAAACACAACAAGATGAGTCCACAGCAGACAAGATCACTCTGCTGGCTGTTGTATTGGATCATACGTCGGACCCTTTCCAAGTGTCTAGGACTGTGTGATGTATCTGCAAATAATGTGTGCAGATCCCAGTAAGGTGGCCTTTTGCAGCTGTCAGATGGTAATTTTGTCAGCGCCAATTGTGTTTAAGTGCAGGCCAAGGTCTTGAGGCACTGCACCCAGTATGCCGATCACCACTGTGACCACCTTGACTGGTTTGCGCTAGAGTCTTTGCAGTTCTTTAAATCCTCATATCGTGTCAGCTTTTCCAGTTGTTTCTCTTCAATCCTGCTGTGACTTGGGATTGCAACATCAACAATCCATACTTTGTTTTTTTCCACCATCGTGAGGTCAGGAATATTGTGCTCCAAAACTCTGTCAGTCTGATTTAGGAAGTCCCAGAAGAGTTTGACGTGTTCATTCTCCGTAACTTTTTCTGGCTTGTGATCCCACCAGTTCTTTGTCGCCGGCAGATGGTGTTTGTGGCACAGGTTCCAATGAATCATCTGAGCAAGGGTGTTGTGCCTCTGCTTGGAGTCTGTCTGTGCGATCTTCTTGCAGCAGCTGAGGATGGGATCTTTCATTTCAACTACTTCCTTGCAGAGTCTACATTTGGGATCTGTTGCCGACTTTTCAATTCTGGATTCTTATTCTTCTTAGTCTTATTATTTAATAGCTGGCCTAGTTATATGCAAAAACCACTTGCATTTTTAGACAAGAGTTATTTTTAGAAGGCTGAGAGAGTGGGACTCGCCCAAGGCCACCCAATGGGTTTCCATGGCCAAGTGGGGATTCGAACCCTGCTTTCCAGTCATTGTCCGGTGCTCAAACCACTACATGGCTCTTCCATGCACAATCCTGACCCCAAGAGAAAATGGGAGTGAAGCTTTATCCTGTTCCCTTTTTCCAGAGCTTTTCATTGCAATGTTCAGTTTTCATGTCTTAGGCCCACTTCCTGGCCAAGGCAGGATGTGTTGCTGCAGCTAGTTGATCCTACATGATCTCCCTGCACCACGAGCCTCCACCCTTGCAAGGACTCTGGGCATTCCTGGAAAGAGCCTCCAGCCAAGGAGCTGGTCTGGGGCCCACATTCTCAGCCTCCTTTCCCTTCTTCCAGGACATGGTGCGCCGTGGGGAGATCATTGATGACGACATGGAGGACGAGTTCTATCTCCGCCGCCTGGACGCCGGTCTCTTCATCCTCCAGCTCATCTGCTACATCATGGCGGAGATCTGCAACGCCAGCATCCCACAGGTGAGAGTTGGGCCCCTTGGACGTTGTTTTTGTGGGCTCTCCTGGTTTCCTCCACAGCCCTACCACGTCTTTGTGTCCTCAGCCATGTGGGGTTGGACTGGATGGCCCACCAGGTCTCTTCCAACTCTAGGATTCTATTATTCTGTCTGATCTGGGTGCAGATGACTGTTGCACATCCCAGTTTTCTTCCTCTTTCCATCATCGTCTTCCTCCTCCACCATCATCACCAGCTGTCAATCAGTGATACTGGGCAGAGTGGTGCATCTGTTGCAGATCAGAGCTGGCAGAAACAGGGCTCATTCCATCTCACCTTACTGCCACAGATTGCTCTCACAGTGGAAACGCAGAGCCTTGTTCATTTGCAGCCATTCCCAGGAGCCTGAATGTTGGCTGCACTGAGCAAAATCATCCCTGAATGCCGTGCTTTCTTTGAACCCTTCTGCTCCTCGTCTCCCCTGCCTGTTGGAAGCCTTCTGCAAAGAGCATCCTGCAAGGTTTAATTCAGCCAGAAAATCCCAAGCCGCTGAAAGATGCAATACAGCGTTTCCCCGTTTCTGTTTCCACTTGAGTGACCCTGCATTTTTCTCTCTCCTCATTCTCTCTCTCTCCTTTTTTGTTGTTGTGCTGCTGTTTTTCCCCGACCAGATTCGCCAGAGGGTCCACCAGATACTGAACATGCGGGGAAGCTCCATCAAAATAGTCCGGCACATCATCAAAGGTGAGCTCCTCAAAGTCAGGAATGGGGGAAGCCCTAATGGCCTCAAGAAACTCCCTGGGAATGGAAATGCACAATTTCAGAGGCCTAGGGTGGGAAGACCTCCAGAGGTCATCTAGACCAACCATTCAGGGATGCAGCAATGCACTACTCAAACACTCCTGGAAGATATCCATCTAGACTTTATTTAAAGACCTCCAGAGAAGGGGAGTCCGACACTCCGTTTCCATGTGTTATATATGTAGGTGTATCTAGGTTGGCCAAATACCAAAAATATAACAAAGTGCAAAAAACACATTCATTAGGCTTGCCAATGCATGGGCAAACTTTGTCCCTCCAGGTGTTTTGGACTTCAACTCCCACAATTCCTAACAGCCTACCGGCTGTTAGGAATTGTGGAAGTTGAAGTCCAAAACACCTGGAGGGACAAAGTTCACCCAAGCCCAGGCTAACCCAAAATACCTTTCCCAAGCCCTTGATGCACACTTGTTTCTTAGACCCATAGAATGTTGGAATGCATCTATACGAGAGGTGGCCCTCCAGGTGTGTGGGGCTCCAACTCCCAGAAGCCCTAGCTTGTCTAATGGCCAGGAATTCTGGGAGAGCAAGTTCAGAACACCTGGAGGGATGCAAATTGGACACCACTGATCTAACAGCCTTTCTCAACCTGTGTGTCACGACCTCCAGAGGGGTCGTGAGAGGGGTACCATAGGATTATATGTTCACCATGGGGGTTCTGTGAAGAAAATTTGGCCCAATTCTATCATTTGTGGGTTTCAGAATGCTCTTTGATTGTAGGTTAAGGTAAAGATTTTCCCCTGACATTTAAGGCCAGTCGTGTGCGACTCTGGGGTGTGATGCTTATCTCCATTTCTAAGCCGAAGAGCCAGCGTTGTCCGTAGACACCTCCTAGGTCATGTGGCAAGGAGCGCCGTTACTGCAAGGAACGCTGTTACCTTCCCGCCGGAGCGGTACTTACTCATCTACTCACATTTGCTTGTTTTCAAACTGCTAGGTTGGCAGAAGCTGGGGCTAACAGCGGGTGCTCACTCCGCTCCCCGGATTTGAACCTGGGACCTTTCAGTCAACAAGTTCAGCAGCTCAGTGCTTTAACCTTCTGTGTCACCTCTTTGATTGTAGGTGAACTATAAATCCCAGCAATTACAACACCCAAATGTCACAGTTTGTTTCCACAAACTCCACCAGTGTTCACATTTGGGCATATTGAGTATCCGTGCCAAGTTTGGTCCAGATCCATCATTGTTTGAATCCATAGTGCTCTCAGGATGTAGGTGAACTACAACTCCAAAACTCAAGGTCAATGCCCACCAAACCCTTCTGTTGATCATAGGAGTTCTGTGTGCCCAGTTTGGTTTGATTCCATCATTGGTGGAGTTCGGAATGCTCTTTGATTGTAGATGAACTATAAATCCCAGCAACTACAACTCCCAAATGACAACATCAATCTCCCGCCAACCCCACCAGTATTCAAATTTGGGCGTATTGGGTATTTGTGCCAAATATGGACCAGTGAATGAAAATACATCCTGCGTACCAGATATTTACATTACGATTCATTTCCTGCAAACCAGATATTGATGATTCATAACAGTTGGAAATCACAGTGATGAAATAGCAATAATTTTAGGGTTGGGGGTCACCACAACCTCAAGAACTGTATTAAGAGGTTGCAGCATTAGAGAGGTTGAGAAACACTGCTGTAGAACAAATGCAGGCTGGCCCCACTTTGACCACCATGGATCAGTGCTATCCTGGGAGTCATGGTTTGGTGAGACTCCAGAACGCTTTGGCCGAAGAGCTTGCAAAACTACAAATCCCAGGGCTCTGTAACATGGTCAGTTTTCATCTATTCCATCTGAAAGGAGATTCTATCTGAACATTAGGAAGAACTTCCTGACTGTGAGAGCCGTTCAGCAGTGGAACTCTCTGCCCCAGAGTGGGGTGGAGGCTCCTTCTTTGGAGGTTTTGAAGCAGAGGCTGGATGGCCATCTGTCAGGGGTGCTTTGAATGCAATATTCCTGCTTCTTGGCAGAATGGGGTTGGACTGGATGATGGCCCAGGAGGTCTCCTCCAACTCTAGGATTCTATGATTCCGTGATCCAAGTCCCTGATGCAGATGTTGCAGGGACCCCATTTGGAGCTTGCTTGCCTTTGTGCCCCCTCCTTTTGCCTGCAAGGCTCTTGCCTGCCTCCCCCCTCTCCCCCTCCCACCCCCATCGCTCACCTGCCTTCTTTGCATGCTAATTGCCAGCCTGTGTTTGAGCTTGATTTTTATGGCCTACATATTTCCCCGGTTTCTCTGGCAGCCTGGCAGCTGATGGCTCCCTGGGGAGGGAGCAGAGTGGCTCCTTCGTCTTCTTCTTTGGATGCAAACAAGGGAGGAGAGGAGGGGGCCTCCACGGGCTTTTGGACTGGGCTGAGGGGCATCCTGGCACTTGCAGAGGGAGACACTTTCGGGAGGGAGGAGCAGCCCAAGGGCATCTAGACCCTTCCAAAAACACCAAGACCTTTTTACTTAATATTTATTGAATTTTCCATATATATATATATATATATGGAGCCCCCGGTGGCGCAGTGGGTTAAAGCGCTGAGCTGCTGAGCTTGTTGATCGAAAGGTCGCAGGTTCGATTCCGGGGAGCGGCGTGAGCTTCCGCTGTCAGCCCTAGCTTCTGCCAACCTAGCAGTTCGAAAACATGCAAATGTGAGTAGATCAATAGGTACCGCTCCGGCGGGAAGGTAACGGCGCTCCATGCAGTCATGCCGGCCACATGACCTTGGAGGTGTCTACGGACAACGCTGGCTCTTTGGCTTAGAAATGGAGATGAGCACCACACCCCAGAGTCAGACATGACTGGACTTAATGTCAGGGGACTACCTTTACCTTTTATATATATATATATATATATATATATATATATATATATTAGGGCTGGGCAGTTTCGTTCGTTAATTTCGTAATTCGTTATTAATTCGTATTTAAATTAGCTTACGATCCGATATCGAGCCATGTAGGAGCAATTAAAAATCGAAACAAATTGTTTCGTAATTGTTTCGTAATTGTTTCCGTATGTCTGGTGCAAGTTTTATAGTTGTTGTTTGTTTTATCACACCAACAGTCAACAACAGAGGGAGAGGGAAGCTTCAGAAGTCCCCCCTGTCCCATTTGGAGGGGTTTTTTTTGCATATTGTGCAATCGCGTCTGCCATTAACGAATAGATTTGTAATTGTTTCGTAATTGTTTCGTAATTTACGAAATTTCGTATATTTCGAACTTTTTTAAAGAAAAATTTCGGAATTCTTTTAAAAAATGAAACGCAAAAACCCCCTAAAAACGAATCGAGTTTAGAAACAAATTTTTCCGTGGTTACCCAGCCCTAATATATATGCAACTTAAATCCTCTTGATGACAAATAAAAGCAGAAATACTAAAATAATGCAACCAAAACTATACTAAAATAATCCCTTAGTCATCCCTCCCCATTGGTTCCCCCACCACCACTGTGTTCCCCCCCTTTTAAGATACAAATAAATTATTATTATTATTATTACTATTACTATTATTATTTTACTGACACAAAAACCCAGTATGTTACAGCAAACGAGATCTATATGCTGGATTTCGTATCACAAAATCACAAGTCGATAACTTCCCAAGCGTCTAGGACTGTGCGATGTATTTTCGAATGATGCGCACAGATCCAAGTCAGGTGGTGTTTTGCAGTTGACAGATTGTGATTTTGTCGATGTTTATTGTTTCCGAATGCCGGCTGAGATCTTTTGGCATGGCACCCAGTGCGCCAATGACCACTGGGACCATCTGGACTGGTTTATGCCGTCAAAGCCTTTGCAGATCGATTTTGAGGTCTTGATAGCGGCTGAGTTTTTCCTGTTGTTTTTCCTCAATGCGACTGTCACCCGGAATGGCGACATCAATAATCCAGACTCATGATGTCTGGCCTGTTGTGTTCCAAAACTTTGCCAGTCTGGATTCGAAAGTCCCACGGGATTTTTGCGTGTTCATTTTCCACAACCTCATTTTCCACCAATTCTTTACTGCTGGCAGGTGGTCCTTGTGACATAAGTTCCAGTGAATCATCTGAGCCACAGAGTTGTGCCTTTGTTTGTAGTCCGTTTGTGCAATTTTCTTGCAGCAACTGAGGATATGATCCATGGTTTCCTCAGCTTCCTTGCACAATCTGCATTTTGGGTCATCGGCTCATTTTTCAATCCTGGTCTTAATGGCCTTGGTTCTGATGGCTTGCTCCTGGGCTGCAAGAATCAGGCCTTCTTCTGTCTCCTTTTTCATGAGCCATAACCAGGTCTTCTCC
Organism: Anolis sagrei; assembly: GCF_037176765.1. Taxonomy (NCBI): domain Eukaryota; kingdom Metazoa; phylum Chordata; class Lepidosauria; order Squamata; family Anolidae; genus Anolis; species Anolis sagrei. The sequence goes on along the minus strand of NC_090024.1, from coordinate 245,369,019 downwards.
CTGTCAACTTTTCCTTCAGTTTTGTCAAGGAACTGCTCATGCAATGCTTTGTTTTGCCAGCTGTCAACTCTGGTTTGTAGTGCAGTTTTCTTGCACTGGTTCTTTGTCTGCTGTGCTTTGAAAAGCTCCCAGTTATTGTCTTCATTATGAACTCATCTTGTTGTGTATAGAATATTATTATTATTATTATTATTATTATTATTATTATTATTCTATACACAATAAGATGAATTCACAGCAACCAAGATCACTATGCTGGCTTTTGCACTCAATCAAATGTTGGACCATTCCCAAGTGTCTAGTACTGTGTGATGTATCGGCAGATCCAAGTAGGGTGGTAATTTTGTCAGTGCCTATTGTTTTTAAGTCCAGGCCAAGGTCTTTAGGCACTGCACCCAATGTGCCGATCACCACTGGGACCACCTTTACTGGTTTGTACCAGAGTATTTGCAGTTCAATCTTTAAATCCTCATATCATGTTAGCTTTTCCAGTTGCTTCTCATCGATTCTGCTGTCACCTGGGATTGTGACATCGACGATCCATACTTTGTTTTTCCCTGTGTTGCTTTTATTGCTTTTGTGATGTCTTATACTTTTTAATGTTTTTTTTTATCTATATTATGTTTTATGTATACTGATTTGTTGGAAGCCGCCTTGAGTTGCCAATTGGCAGAGAAAGGCAGTATACAAATACAGTAAATAAATAAAATAAAATAAATCAGGAGTCGTGTGCTCCAAAACTCTTGTCAGTCTAAATTCGGATTTGTGTTTGGATATCAGGCTGTTCCCAAGGACCTGGGATTTTCATAGTATGTGCACAGTTGTTGATGTTGTTGTTGTTGTTGTTGTTGTTGTTGTTGTTGTATTATACTGTTACAAGCTGATAATTAAAAGGAGTTTAAGATAGTCCAACTAGGTGGAATAAAGGATCTAAGCAAGGATCTAAATTACTCCAGAGTTGGGCTTTGTGCAGTTTTGAGATTTGTGCACTCCCATGTATTGTTGTGTAATTGGCCTAATACTGTTTTTACTCTATGCTAATGCTCACTTTTTTTGACTAAATTACCTTCCCAAAATTAGGTTGCACATTAGAGTCGCGTAATTTGGTAAATACTTTTTTGTCCAACTAGGTGGAGTAAAGGATCTAAGCAAGGATCTAAATTACTCCAGAGTTGGGCTTTGTGCAGTTTTGAGATTTGTGCACTCCCATGTATTGTTGTGTAATTGGCCTAATACTGTTTTTACTCTATGCTAATGCTCACTTTTTTTGACTAAATTACCTTCCCAAAATTAGGTTGCACATTAGAGTCGCGTAATTTGGTAAATACTTTTTTGTGTTTCGGGGTTTTGAAAATAGAGGTGCTCATTAGATTCGATGGCGCATTAGACTTGTGTAAATACTGTAATAATGATAATAATATGCTCTACTTTCTTCTCTTAATGAGATTGAGAGTGGCCAGCAACTCCGAAAACAGTGCAAGCTCCAATTAAAAACCCACAACATCCAAACATGAAAATAGAGTTAAACAGAATTGTTCAAACAAATAGTTAAAATCACTTAAAAATACATAAAATAAAAAGACATTGAAGACGTTGCAAACACAGTCGACTTCTTCTCGCCTGCATCTATCAAGATGTTATAAAATATTTAAAATATTATAACGTACTTCTATTCTACCAGTTGCATCAACGAAATAGAGAGAAGTAGACAAAGATCTCTATCAAAGGAAGAGTAATTTTTTTGGCCATGTTCTAGAAGCATTCTCTCCTGATGTTTCACCCACATCTCTGGCAGGCATTCTCACAGATTGTGAGGTCTGTTGGAAACTAGGAAAATTGCTTTAAATACCAGTGGAATGCCCAGGGTGGGAGAAAGAACTCTTGTCTGTTGGAGGTAGGTGTGAATGTTTCAATTGGTCATCTTGGTTAGCATTTGATGGCCTAGCAGTTCTCAAGGTCTGGCTTCTTACTGCCTGGGGGCTTCCTTTGTTGAGAGCATTTTTCTTCTGTTGCCTGTCTATCTGACTTTCTTTCTTGGTTGCTTGCTTTCCTTTTTTCCATCTGGCATCATCACCATCATCATTGCATCTCCTACAGTATCAGCAATACTTATTTGTTTGTTTGTTTGTTTGTTTACAGTATTTATTTTCTGACTCAGGGCAGATCACAGTGCACACATACTGTTTATGAAATGGCGATGATCTCAGCTCACACACAAAGCACTGAAACACATCTCCTTATCTAAAAACTTAGTTTATTTAACACAAAACTATTTACACTAGAACTAAACTAAATTTAAATTGCTTTAAATTGTTTTTAAATTGTGTTTGATTTTAGCCTGTTCTTGTAAGCCGCTCCGAGCCCCAGGGGAGTGGCGGCATATAAGTTCGAATAATTAATTAATAAATAAACAAATAAACAGAACGAGAAACAAAAAACGTCTACATGGCTCAGCTGTTCGTTGCAATCCACTAACCAACACACTCTCACATTCCTCAGTGACGCAATGACGTATGGCGCACTCTACAACACTTTCCGCACTGAGATTTACGACTCCTTCTCCACGATACACTTAACCCTTTCCACACAGGAATTAAAATCTTAGGAACATTGCATTACAAAGTATTACATCTCTAAACACATAATCACTAACTTTGAAAACTACAAAGCACAATTAATCAAGGGAAGTCATGCTCCCCATGCTCTATTCCGCTTTGGTTAGACCACACCTGGAATATTGTGTCCAATTCTGGGCACCACAATTCAAGAGAGAGATTGACAAGCTGGAATGTGTCCAGAGGAGAGCGACTAAAATGATCAAGGGTCTGGAGAACAAGCCCTATGAGGAGCGGCTTAGGGAACTGGGCATGTTTAGCCTGAAGAAGAGAAGGCTGAGAGGAGATATGATAGCCATGTATAAATATGTGAGAGGAAGCCACAGGGAGGAGGAGGGAGCAAGCTTGTTTTCTGCTTCCTTGGAGACTAGGACGCAATGGAACAATGGCTTCAAACTACAAGAGAGGAGATTCCATCTGAACATGAGGAAGAACTTCCTGACTGAGAGCCGTTCAGCAGTGGAACTCTCTGCCCCGGAGTGTGGTGGAGGCTCCTTCTTTGGAAGCTTTTAAACAGAGGCTGGGTGGCCATCTGTCAGGGGTGATTTGAATGCAATATTCCTGCTTCTTGGCAGAATGGGGTTGGACTGGATGGCCCAGGAGGTCTCTTCCAACTCTTTGATTCTATGATTCTATGATTCTATGAACACTCACATATTCTTAACACATACATGGGAAACATTCAATGCCATAGGCACACAACATATATAGACAGACACACAGAGGCTATTTAACTTCGCAGCTTTATGAGGGTATGCTTTTTTTAAAATTCCAGGCACTGGGAGCTGTCGCTTCACCATACACTTGTGACACCGATAAAGTACTTCCTCATTCTTTGCATGCTGCTGGAGAGTTTTTTATGGAGTTGTAAATTAGTTAAATTAGCCTCCCCGTGTAAGCGGTACCTAAATTTCCTACTTGACAGATGCAACTGTCTTTCGGGGTGCAAAGGTCGATAGCAAGCTAGACAAATGGCCGGAAGCTCCGACTGGACTGGCTTCGAACTCATGACCTCTCGATCAGTAGTGATTTTAATGCAACTGACTCCCAACCAACCAACTGCCCCACAACCTGGTCCACAACCTGGTCCAACAACTTTGTTGTTGCTGTTATTGCTACACACCTTGACATCTGCTCTGGATCCAACAGCAAAACAACAGAGAGGAAGCAAACAAGGACATCTAATCACCTCTTAACAAAAGATTGCTCCAGGCACTGTTAGGCCATTAAATGCTAATCAAGGTGGTCAGTTGAAACATTCACACCTAGCTCCGGCAGACAAGAGTCCTTTGCCCCATCCTGGTCATTCCACAGATATATAAACCCTTTTTCCTAATTCCAACAGACCTCACTACCTCTGAGGATGCTTGCCATAGATGCAGGCGAAACGTCAGGAGAGAATGCCTCTAGAACATGGCCATAATATAGCCCGAAAAAACCTACAACTACCTTTCCTTTGCTGCTTCCATCTCTTGGGAGTTTGGAGGTCTTTGCCCCACACCGTGAGCTGCCTTCCTTTTCCCTCCTAACTCCTTTTCCCCCTTCTTTCCTTGCAGAGTATGCCGAGAACATTGGGGACGGGAAGAACCCTGAATTCCGGGAGAGCGAGCAGAAGCGGATCGTGGAGCTGCTGGACAACTTCTGAGCATCTTGTCTTTGGCTGGACATATCTGCATGGCAGCTTGGGAAAGGACTTTCTCGAAAATGGACTTCCTAAGGTTTTTAGGGATATTAAAGATGGTTTGTTTTGGTTTTTGTACATTAGTGTCTTCTTCTCTTCCTGGAGTGGTCCCTACTCTATCCTACAGGCCTTCTTCCTCTGCAAATTATGGCTGTGGGGAGGGGAAACAATAGTGGGCATTTGCCATGTGGATAGTTTGAAATCTCAACCCAAGGAGACTGTGGTGCACACAGAGCATTGCCAGCTGCCTGCTACCCTTGTGTGGGATTCAGACTATCTGATTTTGAGGCGCACATTGTGTGCCATCGCCTACATTGCAGAGCATGGGAATATTTGGTATCTATAGTAGAATAGTGTGCAGCGTAGCCAGGGCTATATATGAGCTTTTGGTAGGAGGCAGGAGAGAACATGCACAAAATGCTATGGTAAGGTTTGAATGGGGGGGTGGGGGTTGTCGTGTCAGAAACGACTTGAGAAACTTCAAGTCGCTTCTGGTGTGAAAGAATTGTCTGTCTGCAGAGACGTTGCCCTGGGGACACCCAGATGTGCTACCATCCTGTAGGAAACTTATCTCATGTCCTCACATGAGAAGCTAGAGCTGACAGACAGGAGCTCACCACGTCTCGTGGATTAAAACCCACTGACCTTCAGGTCAGCAGTTCAGTCAGCACAAGGGTTTAACCCATTGTGCCACCGCGGCTCAAATAAGGTAAAAAAACATACTTTTTATTGTTGCAGGGAATACATCTCAGACAAAAGAGTAGATTCACAAAAGAAAGTTACCCCACTTTGATAGAAATTGGTGGCTGTCATTCCTGTGTGTCAGGCCTCATGGTGCTCCCTTCTCAAGCAAAGGGTCATAAAGCACAATAAAGACTCCTTGGAGAAAAGGGAAAGTGACTTCTCCATGCAGACAAGAAGCAAATATACCTTGAGCTAGGTTCTTGTGAGTTTTTTCGAGCTATAGAGCCATGTTCTAGAGGCATTTCTCCTGACGTTTCACCTGCATCTATGGCAAGCATCCTCAGAGGTGTGAGGTCTTACCTTGAGCCTTCGACAATACAAAAATACTTTGGGTTATACAGATATATGAAACAGAGGCAAGTGTTGCCTTGTGCTCATTCAACCACATCAGAGTCGCCTTATTTCTGGGAAGAGTTGCAGAGGGATTTGGTGAGTCCGTAGTTTCAAGAAGCAGGGATGTTGGGATGCAGGATCGTGTAAAGCAAGAGGAAGGTAAGGGAGCTCAGCTCTTTCTCTGCCACGTCTTTGTCTCTCCCCTGTTTTCTCTTCATGTGGCACAAGGCCTACAAATAATGGGCAGACCACTTGGGTGGCAAGCTGAATTGACCGTTCATAAAGGGATGCCTGAATTCAAGCCAAGGGTCAGGAGGGTAGATGGGGAGAGGAAGGAGAAGGGAATGAATGGGGGTCAGGAATGGATGACTGCAAGGCTGGGTTTGCTTGGCTGAAAAACATGGTTGAGCAGACAATGGATGAATGGAGCCAATGGTTGCTTATGTACGTGAGAGAGCCAGGGTGGACAAAGGGTGCCTGCTTTTCATAGGAAGACATGGACCATGCCAAACCTCATGTGTCCCCTACTACTGATGGAGAGTCTGATCCTGCAAGAAATAGTTGTAGACGTTCTCTGTTTTGCAAGCTGCTTTGGTCTCCAACAAGAAAACTCTGGGGCAAAAAGAAATAGAAGAAAAATTGACATGAAGGTGTTGGGACATGCTGCATGTCCACTATTTCCAAGTGACCCAAAACTTCCAGGTTCTCTGTCCAGTCAGAAGCAAGAAGATCATTCAACATGTTTATTTGATCAAATCACCCTGCCGGGTAAACAAAGGAAAAGTGCCACTGAACTGAGATGCAACTCTGTTTTATAGTCAACGTCTTGAGCATGTGCACAGGTTATTTTATTTGAACTCTCCCTTGTCTTTATCTCTTCCTTTGTTCCTCTTTGGTGCCAGTTCTTATCAGTATTTTCTCAGCAACTATTTCCCCTTCCTGCACCTGCATGTCACTAGGCAATGCCTTCTGAACTTTTCACTTTGTCTGAACTTTTTACTTTGGCTGGTAATTTTCCATTCCAACCCCAACCCTAGTCCCATTAAAGGAAAATCCAGTAAACCCAAGGGAGAGTGATATTCTCCAGAGCCTCACTAAGGTCTCCAAACCTTAGGGACCTCAGGATCAACCTACTCCTTAAACAGAGGCTGGATGACCATCTGTCAGGGGTGATTTGAATGCGATATTCCTGTTTCTTGGCAGGGGGTTGGACTGGATGACCCACGAGGTCTCTTCCAACTCTAGAATTCTATGATTCTATGAGGAATCCCCAAAATAACCACATTGCAGTTTCTGCCATCGCCAAAAAAAAGGCACCTGAGTGTCCTGTGGCTTCAACCTTAGCCAACCCAATGAGAAATGGGAAGAAGGGAGAACTTGGAAAGGATCCCAAGGGCCATCCAGTCCAACCTCCTTCTGCAATGGAGAAACATGCAATCAACACACTCTCAACTGATGGCCATGCATCCTCTGTTTAATGACCTTCATGAAAGAAGTCTCCAATGGACTCCAAGGCAGCAACAGATTCCAACACTGAACAGCTTTGACCATCAAGAGGTTATTCCCAATGTAGACTCTCATTTCCTGAAGCTTGATCCCATTGCTCCATTGTATCCTAGTCTCAAAGACAACAGAAAACAAGCTTGTCCCTTTCTTCTCAATGTGACGTCCTTTCAGATATTTCAACGTGGCTGTGATGTCACCCATCCCTTCTCCAAGATAAGCATTCCCAGCTGCCCAGAGAGATTCTTACTTTCCAACCCATTTTGATGGCCTTTCTCTAGACACCTTCCATCTTGTCCCTATCCTTCCTGAATGTTGTTGCCCTGAACTGGTTACAGGGTTCTTTCAGGTGAGGCTTGGCCGAAGGAGAGGAGAGGTGGACTAAGTCTTCCCTTGAATCTGTCACTTGTTTGGTCTCAAGTTTCCAACTCAGACTGTCTTGGGGATCAAACCAGCCTCGTGAGTGGGACAAATCTCCCCCAAAACTCACATTACACCTTCTTCTTTCTCCAAAAAGGATGCCTGGATCTTCTGGGCTTTGGCAATGGATTCAAGTGGTGGAAAAGGAAGTCCACTTGAATATTAAGACCAAATTCCTGAGAGTCACAGCTGTTCAACAGTGTGGAACACATCTCACCACGCTAAAACAGTGGATGTGGCTCTTAATGAGACATGCCGCATTATCACGGGGAGTCTGCGCCCTACACCATTGGAGAAATCACACTGTCTAGCATTGCACCACTTGACATCCGCCGGGAAGCAGCAGCGAATAGTGAAAGGACCAAGGCAGAGACATCTCCAGCTCATCCCCTGTTTGGGTATCAGCCAGCACGTCAACAACTTAAATCTAGACATAGTTTTCTAAGATCTACAGAGACACTAGCTGGAACACCTCAGCAAGCGAGAGTCCAAAAGTGGCAGGCTCAAACCCAGCACCTCAACCAATGGCTGATGCCAAATGAGAGACTCCCCCCTGGGCACACAGAGGACTGGGCGACTTGGAAGGCGCTGAACAGACTGCGCTCAGGCACCACGAGATGCAGAGCCAACCTCAAGAAATGGGGCCACAAAGTGGAGTCCACGACATGCGAGTGTGGAGAAGAGCAAACCACTGACCACCTGCTGCAATGCAATCTGAGCCCTGCCACATGCACAATGGAGGACCTTCTTGCAGCAACACCGGAAGCACTCCAAGTGGCCAGATACTGGTCAAAGGACATTTAACCAACTACCAAACTCACAAGTTGTGTATTTTTCTGTTTGTTTGCTTTGTTCTGTTAGAAATGTAATATAATGGACAGGTTGCTCTGACACGACAAATAAATAAACAGTGGAATGTAATACTTTGGGGTCTGGTGGAGTCTCCTTCCTTCTCCGTAGTTTTTTAAGTAGAGGAGGTTGGACTGGAGTCTCCTCCAGGATTCTATCACCTTCCTTTCCATTGCAGGATGTCTTGCTTTCTGCAAAGTGGGGGGCCATCAAACCCCCTTTTTCTCCTCCTTCCTGTTCTTTTTAGCTCCAAAGGGTGACCTGCGGAGAGGAGGAGAGGTTTTTCCTCGGCTCCCTCCTGCCCATTAATGACAGACGGCAACAAGGCAGACCAGATGCTCCTGCGAATGGGCCGACCCTCATTGAGCAGGATTTGCATGCTGCCGGCATCTTTCCCTTATCACCAGGCGAGGAAAACACATTGTCAGGGAGCCTGAGCCGCTCCTGTTGGCTCCGCGAGCTCGGAGAGCGCTGTTATTATGGCCATCAACCTGGAAGCAGCAGAAGGGACCTTGGCTGGAGAACAGCAAGAGAGGCAGGCCGGCGACGTGTCTCCTTGAGCGTTGGAACCTGCCTGCTCAGCCCTTTTTCTGCAATCCTGCTGCTTTCTGTAAAAAAAATCCCACAATTGCTTCCAATAAGGACGAGGCAGAAGGATTTAAAGGATGCCCCATAGTATAGAGTTACAAGCTGGGTAGATGCAGGCAATGCCGTGGATGGAGCGTACCTGGACTTCAGTAAGACCTTCCTTTGACAAGGTCCCCCATGACCTTCTGGCAAGGAAACTAGTCCAATGTGGGCGAGGCAAAACTATGGTTAGGTGGATCTGGAATTGGTTAAATGGACGAACCCAGAGGGTGATTCTCCCCAAGGCTTCCTCTTCATCCTGGAAAGAAGTGACGAGCAGAGTGCCATCCGCAGGGTTCAGTCCTGGGCCCGGTCCTGCTCAGGATCTTGATTCATGACTTAGATGAAGGGTTAGAAGGCAGGATCATCAAGTTTGCAGACGGGACCAAATTGGGAGGGTGAGACAATACTCCAGAGGACAGGAGCAGAATTCAAAACAATCTTGACAGAGAGATGATGGGCCAAAACTAACACAATGAAGTTCAATGGGGACAAATGCAAGATACTCCACTTAGGCAGAAAAAATGAAATGCAGAGACAGAATGGGGGGCGAGGACTGGCTCGAGAGCAGTATGTGTGAAAAAGATCTTGAAGTCCTTGTGGACAACAAATTAAACATGAGCCAGGAATGTGATGTGGTGGCAAAAAAAGTCCATGGGATTTTGGCCTGCATCAAGAGGAGCATAGTGTCTAGGTCCAGGGAAGTCATGCTCCCATGCTCATTTCTGCCTTGGTTAGACCACTTTACTTGGAATCATATTGTGTCCAATTCTGGGCACCGCAATTGAAGGGAGATGCTGACAAGCTGGGTTGTGTCCTGAAGAGGGCAACTAAAATGGTCTGGAGAACAAGGCCTATGAGGAGCGGCTTAAAGAGAAGGCTAAACATGCCCTTCCTTCCTTCCTTCCTTCCTTCCTTCCTTCCTTCCTTCCTTCCTTCCTTCCTTTCTTCTCTCCTTTCTTTCCTTCCTACTTCCTTTCTTCCTTTCCTCCTTCCTTCTCTCCTTCCTTTCTGTCTTCCATTTTTCCTTCCTTCCCTCCTTCTTTCTTTTCTTTTCTCCTTTCTTCCTCCCTCTTTCCTTCCTTCTCTCCTTCCTTTCTGTCTTCCATTTTTCCTTTCTTTCTTTCTTTCTTCTTTCCTTCTCTCCTTCCTTCCTTACATCCATCTGTTCTTCCTTCCTTCATTCCTTCCTTCTCTCCTTCCTTTCTGTCTTCCATTTTTCCTTCCTTCATCCTTCCTTCTTTTCTTTTCTCCTTTCTTCCTCCCTCTTTCCTTCCTTCTCTCCTTCCTTTCTGTCTTCCATTTTTCCTTCCTTCATCCTTCCTTCTTTTCTTTTCTCCTTTCTTCCTCCCTCTTTCCTTCCTTCTCTCCTTCCTTTCTGTCTTCCATTTTCCCTTTCTTTCTTTCTTTCTTTCTTTCTTCTTTCCTTCTCTCCTTCTTTCCTTACATCCATCCGTTCTTCCTTCCTTCATTCCTTCCTTCTCTCCTTCCTTTCTATCTTCCATTTTTCCTTCCTTCCTTCCTTCCTTCCTTCCTTCCTTCTTTCTTTCTTTCCTTCCTACCTACCTACCTACCTGCCTTCCTTCCTTCAACACATCAATGACTCTTGCCAAGATGGACCCAAACCAACTCCATCATTCCTGAATTGTGTTTTTTTTCCTTGCTTCCAAATTGATCACCCTTCTGGCTTTTGTTATAGAGGAAGAATGAAATTCAGCTCAAGCAACCCTTTTCCATCGGGCTCGAAAGGGAGATTTTCCTGCATCAACTCTTGAGGTTTTTGGCTTGTTTTCGCTCACTTCTGGCAGCTTTTGTTGCCTGGCAGATCACTCTCCGATTTCTAGGTAGAAGCACACAACGGGTCTGCAGATCACAAATCCACCTCTCTGGAGGGGCCTGCTATCATCCCCTTATCTGAAGGAGGCCACAATGAGTCAAGAGCCAGATGGTATTGGGGACACAGTGTGGGTCAAGGAGAGGTGCCCGGCCCCTTCTCCTCTTTTGGAGAGGATTCTGGCACACACATCTTGATCCCTCCCCAAACCTTGCAGAGACTAATCCTGCCAGTTGCTTTTTTATTTCCCCCTTTCCTTTTTCTTCTCCCGAATGAAAGGAACGTTTGAGGGGATTATAAACAGCCCGGAAAAACAAATCTGAAATGCCACCGCTTATCGGAGTACAAAGCCACCTTGGTATCTCTTCCTTGCGATGAGCAAACGAGGCTCCAGATGGGAGAAGCGCAGAGCAGCATCAAGGGGGGCAGGGGAATATAGGGGCTCAATTGCCTCTGCTCCCCACCTTCCCAGGCAAGTGTAAAGAGTGCCACACACACACAAACACAACCCTAAGTGGCCACAATGGCGGACCAAAGCATCCATTCGATGAGCCCCATGGGAAGATGCAAGGATTTCGATGCAAGCAGACCACTCCCTTGGAAACAGTACACTGTGTGCATGCATGTTGCTTAATTTGTTTGGTTTGAGTTGCTGTGAGATTTTCAGGTTGTATGGTATAATGTTTAGGGACTTATTTGTGAACAAATCCCAACCGCTTGCCAACCACTTATAATAGATTATTAACCAAATCTCAACATGTTGCAAACCAATAAATGTAAGGGTTACGGGATTTTAAATCGCGATCCCACAAGCTGACACCAAATGTAGGGACCATTAACAAAATCCCAACCACTTATATTATTATTATTATTATTATTATTATTATTATTAAACTTTATTTGTACCCCGCTAGCATCTCCCGCAGGACTCGATGCGGCTTACAAAGGCCAAGGCCTCAACACAACAACAGCAAAACAATAATAATACAATTTAAAGCAAATTAAAAACATAAGCAATAACAAAACATTACATCATTACGCAATAAAAACCAGGGCCGGGCCAGTGATGGGTACAGGTTAAAAAGTGCTGGGTGTGGCAGGTGGTATGTTGGATTTCCGGGCAAGTGCCATGTGCAGAGAGTCTTAAGCTCTAACAAAGTACTTCTGGGACGTAGTGCTGGAGATTATCCTATTCCGGAAAGGCACATCGGAATAGCCAGGTCTTCAGATTCTTCCTAAAGACTGCCAACGTGGGTTCTAGTCTAATGTCTTTGGGGAGGGTGTTCCAGAGTCAGGGGGCAACCACAGAGAAGGCCCTGTCCCTCGTCCCCACCAAACGTGGCTGTGACGCAGGTGGGATCGCAAGCAGGGCCTCTCCGGATGAACGAAGGGAGCGCGTGGGTTCATAAACGGAGATGCGGTCACTAAATACATGCTGCCACCATTTAATCTTTGATTTCTGTAAATTGCTTTAAATCTTCACACAGAGGCACACTGAGGCAATGGTTGTGAACAAAGAACAATGTTGTTTATTTGAGAGAACTTTAACAATACAGGCTTTAAGCTTAGCGGTTTCAATATTAAATAAAAGTGTATGGTTTCGTTAAACAGTTCAGCACTTAGTTAAGATGACTTTTCTCTCTCCCTCCAGAAACTACTGACAGGGTTTCTCTCTGCCTAATATTTCTAAACCCCTTTCCTTCTGGATCTGTCTCTCCACTCCACCAGCTATCTTTCTCAATAGCTATAGATCTTCTAACTAACTAACTCTCCTGACAAACTGACCAACTTCTGTCTTCTCTCTTTTCCTCTAACACACACTCTCCCCTACTTCTCTCTTTTTCACACCCAACCCAGACTCCTTCTTCTTTGACACACAGACCCCAACTGAGCTGTCAGGTTTTAAAATGCACCCTTAAAGACATTTTTTTTCCTTTTAAGTTAAGCTCCGCCCACTCTCTCCCAGCCAATCACTCCCCTCATTTCCCTCCAAGCTGCTCCTAAGCACGCCCCCTCCAGGAAATGAGATTCTAAGATGGCTGCTGAACTTCCTGGGCCTACTTTCCTGAGCTTTTCCTAGCCTAACAGGTAGGGAATTCATCACATATGGCCATGTTATAGTAGCATTCTTTCCTGACATTTCACCTGCATCTGTGGCAACCATCCTCAGAGGTTTGTTCAGAGGTCTGTTGGAAATGAGGCGAGTGGAGTGTATGTATATCTGTGCAATGTCCAGGGTGGAGGAAAGAAAGAACCCAAGTGTGGATATTGCAATTAGCAAGCTTGATTAGCATTGAGTAGCCTTGCAGCTTCAAAGTCAATCAGTGAGGGTATCTACATATCCTCCAGCACCTGGAATTCCTTGACAGTCTCCCATCCAAGTCCTAACCAAGGCTGGCCCTGCTTAGCTTCCAAAGTCAGGTGGGATCTGGTGCCTTGAGCATGTTTAGGCCCATGCAGGGTTTTAATTGCTGGATTGTCAATCCTTGTGCCTGTGCAAGGAACCAAAGGCTCTCTTTTTGCTCAGCCATTCATTGCGGCAGCAAAGTGTTTGTAAAAAGAACAAGGGAAAACAACAAAGGGAGAAGGTGTGGAAGGGAGCCAGCGCTTGTACAAGCCTCCATCTCTCTTGCAAAGTAATGGGAAGAGAGTGAGGTCCATGAGCGGAAAAGGAACAAAGGATCCGCATTTAATCCCCCCTTTTCAAGCAGCACCCTTTGGAACAGTTCTACTCCTGATTTACCTGGAACGCCAGAATCTGGGCTTGGTTGGAAAAGTTATTTCTTTACTCATTTTAATACAAAGGCTCCTGTTCACATCCAAAGTAATCAGCATTCCAAAAAAGAATGGAAAAAGAAGAGGGAGGGAAGGAAGGAAGGAAGGAAGGAAGGAAGGAAGGAAGGAAGGAAGGAAGGAAGGAAGGAAGGGAAAGAGAGGGGGGATGGAAGGAATGAAGGAAGGAAAGAGAGAGAGAAAAAGGAAGGATGAAAGAAAGGAGAAAGAAAGGGAAGGAAGGAAAAAACAAAGGAAGGAGGAAGAAAGGGAAGGATGGAAGGAGAGGGAGGGAAGAAAGGAAGGAAGGAGAAATAAGGAAAGAGAGTGAGAGAAAGGGGGGATGGAAGGAATAAAAGAAGGAAGGAGAGAAAGAAAAAGGAAGGAAGGAAGGAGAGAGAAAGAAAAAGGAAGGCAGAAAGGAAGGAAGAAAAAAGGAAGGGAGAGAAGGAAGGAGAGAGAAAGAAAGGGGATGGAAGGAATGAAGGAGGGAGGGAAGGAGGGAGAAAGGGATGGAGGAAAGGAAAGAAAGGGAGGGAAGGAAGAAGGAAGGAAGGAAGGAAGGAGAGAGAAAGTAAAAGGAAGGAAGGAAAGAAAGAGAGAGAGAGAAAGAGGGGTGGAAGGAATGTAGGAGGAAAGGAGAGAGAGAAAGGGAAGGGAGAGAGGGAGGGAGGGAGGAAAGGAAGGGAGGGAGGGAGGAAGGAAGGAAAGAAGGAAGGGGAAAGAAATGGAAGGAAAGAGAGAGAGAAAGGGGGTGGAAGGAAAGAAAAGAATGAAGAAAGGAAGGAAGGAAGGAAGGAAGGAAGGAAGGAAGGAAGGAAGGAAGGAAGGAAGGAAGGAAGGAAGGAAGGAAGGAAGGAAGGAAGGAGAAAGAAATGGAAGCAAGGAGAGAAAAGGGGGGTGGAAGGAATGAAGGAGGAAAGGAGAGAGAAATGGAGGGAGAGAGGGAGGGAGAAAGGGATGGAGAGAAAGGGAGGGAGAGAGGAAGGGAGGGAGAGGGAGGGAGAAAGGGAGGAAGGGAGGAAGGAGAAAGAAATGGAAGGAAAGAGAGAGAGAAAGGAGGTGGAAGGAAAGAAAGGGAGGGAAGGAAGGAAAGAGGGAGGGAGGGAGGGAGGGAGGGAGAAAGAAAGAAAGAAAGAAAGAAAGAAAGAAAGAAAGAAAGAAAGAAAGAAAGAAAAAGAAAAGGAAGGAAGGGGGTTGTATTTTGTAATTATTGGATATGCATAGTTGGGTACCTTGGAGATGAGGACCCGAGTCTGAATACTATGTTAATTGATCTGCATTCTTTCCACAATGTGTTCACACCCATTGTCAGTTTGGAACTGCATTATGTGGACAGTGCAGACTCATATAGCAATTGAACTGCATTATGTGAGTCCTCACTGATCATCATATCATGCGGTTTCAATATGGCAATATGTTAATGGAGGCCTATGTTAAACACTGCTTATATTCTCAATACACCCCACTGATTTCAGAAATTGTATTATGAAGTCTTCTATTTCTGGAATATAAGAATATATTTTGCAAAAAAAAAAACCCTCTAACTTACACTATCTAAAATACCTGATGAGATGAAATCCCATAAGAGCCCGATATTTGCAAAGGCTTTCCTTTGTTCTCCTGAGAACTGGATTGCAGAAATACATTTCCAAACTGCACCAAAGTCTGTTTTGGAGGGCAGTGTTGGAGATTTTCCAATAATGTCTCTATATTTCTAGTGCGGGTGAGATAGATGGTATTTTTTGTGCTGACCTTAATTAGTGTATAAACCTCTTGAACGGGCCTTAATACTGTGCAAACATCCTGTGCTGGCCTAATATTGTGTAGATCTTTTGTGCCGGCCTAACATTATGCAGACCTTAGTACTGGCCTTAATATAATATTGTATAGACCTTAAGATTGTGTAGATCTCTTGTGCCGGCTTCAATATTGTGCAGACCTTTGTGCTGGCCTTAAATTTGTGTAGACCTCTCGTGCCGGCCTTAATAGTGTGCAGACCTCTTGAGCTGGCTTCCTTTGGATTGATAGCTATAGTTATACAATAGACCAACGGGCTGACCGCCGCTGTGTATACCACCTCCGGATGTCCCATCCGCTCTCAGACCAACCGTCTAGAGTACATCTGAATCATAATAACTCTTAACTGTTAGTACCATCATCCTCGTAAGAGTGTGACTATATACCACTATCATAACACACCTCTTGGTTGTCCTCACTGCTAGTTGATATAAGAACGCAATAGCACTTTAAGGCGCCTGCCACCTGCTGCTAAATAACACTTGCACTTACTCCCCCTCCATTATCCCTCTATGCCGCACCTTAGTGAATGCTGAGACCTAGTTAAGGTACCTACTGCACTTTAGATCTTGCACTTTACGTATGTGCCTAACGGCACGCAGTGTGTTGTTAACTGAGTGGTACTACTGACTGTTGTCACACTTAAGACTCTTGCACTCTCGCACTTTACAAACTGTCTAACGGGTGTGGCCGAAACGCCTCTACCATCTGAAGCTTCTGTCATCCATGTGGCCCCCCACCGCCCTGCTGGTACTGTCCCTGTTACTATTGGCTGGCGGAAAAGACAGGGGAGGAGGTGGGCTGGAGCCTATGGACAAAAATGGGGCCGGGAGGAGGGAGGAAGGGGAGAAAGGGTGTCGGCAGGGTCCAACAAATCAAACAACTGACGAAGCAGGAATTAAGACCTGGATATTAGATTGCGGCATGGAGGGGGGGAGGTGTCCCACTAGCCGAGGGGTCCCCATAGAGGTCGTGGTGGGAAGGAGGAGATGCGGAAGAAGGAGACCCCGAATTCGGCCTAATTCGGACCGCTTATCTAAATTAACAATTCCCACCCGGGCTCCTAAGGTAAATTGGTGTAACCAGGTGAGCGGGCCCTCGGGATTGAAGGTGGTGCTGCTGAACGCCAGATCTGTCAACGGAAAAACGACCTGGATTCAGGACCTAATCCTGGAGGAGCGGGCAGATCTGGCGTGCATTACGGAGACCTGGCTGGATGAAGCTGGAGGTGTAAATCTGACCCAGCTTTGTCCTCCAGGCTTCTCCATACAGCACCAACCGAGATCCGGAGGACGGGGAGGCGGGGTCGCAGTGGTCTATAGGGATTCCATCCAACTGACCAGGAGCCCCATCCCGCAGACCACAAATTTTGAATGCGTCCACCTGAGGGTGGGTGACCGGGACAGAATAGGGATTCTGTTAGTGTACCGTCCACCTCGCTGCACTACAGTCTCCCTACCTCAGCTAGCGGGGGTGGTCTCGAGCCTGGCGTTGGAGTCCCAACGGCTCCTCGTGCTGGGGGACTTCAACATCCATGCCGAGGCGACCCTCACAGGAACGGCTCAGGACTTCATGTCCGCCATGGCAACCATGGGGCTGTCCCAACGAGTAACTGGCCCCACCCACTGTGCTGGACATACATTGGACTTGGTTTTCTGCCAGGGATGGGAGCAGGGTGGCGGTGTGGAGGAGTTGTCCATCTCTCCGTTGCCGTGGACTGACCACTTCCTGATCAGATTTAGTCTCACTGCGCCCCCCTAACCTCCGCAAAGGTGGAGGACCCATTAAGATGGTCCGCCCCAGGAGGCTGATGGATCCAAATGGATTCCTGATGGCTCTTGGGGACTTTCCCGCCACCTCGGCAGGTGACCATGTCGAGGCCTTGGTCGCTCTCTGGAATGGGGAGATGGCCAGGGCAATTGACATGATCGCTCCGGAACGTCCCCTCTCAAGTAACCGAGCTAAACCATCTCCTTGGTTTACTGAGGAGTTGGCAGCGATGAAGCAAAGGAAGAGGGAACTAGAGAGCGTGTGGCGCTCGGACCCAAGCGAGCCAAATCGAGCACGGTTTGTGTCCTTTTTAAGGGCATATGCTGCGGCAATAAAAGCCGCAAAGAAAACTTTCTTTGCGGCCACTATTGCGTCTGCAAAAAACCGTCCGGCGGAGTTGTTTCGGATTGTCAGAGGTCTTTTGACTCCCACCACCCCAGGTGGGAGCCCTGACAATCCGGCCACGCGCTGTGAAGCATTTGCTCGGTTCTTTGCAGACAAAGTCGCTTTGATCCGTTTTGGGCTGGACACCACATTAAATGCAGTCTCTGTGGATGTGACACGAGCGCCTGCTTGTCCTATTTTGATGGATTCTTTTCAGTTTGTGAAGCCCGAGGATGTGGACAAGATACTTGGAGGAATGAGGCCCACCACGTCCATCCTAGACCCCTGCCCATCCTGGCTTCTGAGGGAGGCCAGAGGGGGATTGGCTGAGTGGGTAACGGTGGTGGTCAATGCCTCCCTCCGGGAAGGCAAGATTCCAGCGAGCCTAAAACAGGCTATTATAAAGCCGCTGTTGAAGAAACCATCACTGGACCCCACTAAATTTGACAACTTTCGGCCTGTTTCCAATCTTCCCTTTTTGGGCAAAGTCATGGAAAGCGTGGTGGCCTCACAACTCCAGGTATTCTTGAGAGACACGGATTATCTGGATCCGGCACAGTCTGGTTTCAGACCGGGACATGGTACCGAGACGGTCTTGGTCGCCTTAGTGGATGATCTGCGCCGGGAGCTAGACAGGGGGAGTGTGTCCCTGTTGGTGCTCCTGGACCTCTCAGCGGCCTTCGATACCGTCGACCACGGTATCCTTCTGGGACGCCTTGCGGGAATGGGTCTTGGGGGCACCGCTCTGCGGTGGCTCCAGTCATTCCTGGAGGGTCGGACCCAGAAGGTGTTATTGGGGGACTCCTGCTCAACTCCACAGCCATTGACCTGTGGGGCTCCTCAGGGTTCTATCTTGTCCCCCATGTTGTTTAATATCTACATGAAGCCGCTGGGTGAGATCATCCGGAGTTTCGGGGTGCGGTGTCATCTGTACGCAGATGATGTCCAGCTCTGTCACTCCTTTCCACCTGCTACTAAGGAGGCTGTCGAAGTCCTGAACCGGTGCCTGGCCGCTGTAATGGTCTGGATGAGGGCGAACAAACTGAAATTAAATCCAGACAAGACAGAGGTACTCCTGGTCAGTCGCAAGGCCGAGCAGGGTATAGGGTTACAGCCTGTGCTGGATGGGGTCGCACTCCCCTTGAAGGCGCAGGTTCGCAGCTTGGGTGTAACCCTGGACTCATCGTTGAGCCTGGACCCCCAGGTTTCAGCGGTGACCAGGGGAGCATTTGCACAGCTTCGGCTTGTGCGCCAGTTGCGCCCGTACCTTGGGAAGTCTGACTTGGCCACGGTGGTACATGCTCTGGTCACATCCCGTCTTGACTACTGCAACGCTCTCTACGTGGGGCTTCCCTTAAAGACGGCCCGGAAGCTCCAGCTAGTCCAGCGCGCGGCAGCCATGTTGTTAACAGGAGCAGGACGCAGGGAGCATACAACGCCCTTGCTGTTCCAGCTCCATTGGCTGCCGATTTGCTACCGAGCCCAATTTAAGGTGCTAGTGTTATCCTACAAAGCCCTAAACGGTTCCGGCCCAAAATACCTTGCAGACCGCATCTCGGCCTACGAGCCCACGAGGACCTTGAGATCGTCTGGGGAGGCCCTTCTCTCGATCCCGCCTGCCTCACAGGCACGTCTGGCGGGGACGAGAGAGAGGGCCTTCTCGGTGGTGGCCCCCCGGCTGTGGAACTCCCTCCCTGCGGACGTCAGACAGGCCCCCTCCCTCATGGCCTTTCGTAAGGGCCTGAAGACTTGGCTTTTCGAGCAGGCCTTCAATTAAGTGCTATGTTACTGGTAATGACAACCGGAATGAATTATGACTACGAGATTGATTATGATTCCATAATATGACGGAGCGGATTTTTAGTGTAATTTAGTTGTTGTTTTAGTGATGTTAGTTGTTGTCTGATTCCTTTGTAAAGTGTCTTTTTGTACTGTACACCGCCGCGAGTCGCCCCTAGGGCTGAGAGCGGCGGTTAACAAATGCAAGAAATAAATAAATATTTTATATAAGGCTGTGGGGTCCTGGGATTTGTAGTTTGCTGTGGCACCTACATGCAAACTGCATTCATTCCACAGAGTAGATCAGGCCTGGGCAAATTTCGGCCCTAAAGGGTTGTGGCTGAGATGTTCCCTGATGATGAGGATGATGGGATTCAGATTACTGGCTCTTTTTCCGTGCCTCAGATCTCTGGGCCTGCTTCTAGGTCTTTTTCTGAGGCTCCCACAGACAGTGGAGAGTCAGCAACACAGCAGTTCTCCAAAGAAAAGAATTGTAACAAAGGAGATAGCAAACAGGTGAGGAGGCTTTTGCCTCCTTCCCACGCTGATACTGAAAGTGCAGAAAGCCTCGATAGTGACCTGACCCGGCAGGCTCGTCTTGATCTACGGGTCAGGCGGAGTTCTCGCCTGGCCGGCAGACAAGAAGCCAGCTCGGGCCAAGGTCATCGCAATGCTTTCATGTTGGTGAGAGCATAATGTTTTCATGTTGGCCTGAAGAAGAGAAAGATGAGAGGAGATATGATAGCCATGTATAAATATGTGAGAGGAAGTCACACAGAGGAGGGAGCAAGCTTGTTTTCTGCTACCTGGAGACTAGGACACGAAACAATGGCTTCAAACTACAAGAAAGGAGATTCCATCTGAACATGAGGAAGAACTTCCTGACTGTGAGAGCCGTTCAGCAGTGGAACTCTTTGCCCCGGAGTGTGGTGGAGGCTCCTTCTTTGGAAGCTTTTAAAGAGAGGCTGGATGACCATCTGTCAGGGGTGCTTTGAATGCAATATTCCTGCTTCTTGGCAGAATGGGGTTGGACTGGATGGCCCATGAGGTCTCTTCCAACTCTAGGATTCTATGATTCTATCTGTCAACCTTTGGCTTGTGAAACCCAGTGGTTGCTGTCACAGGACGTCCAACTCTTTGTTTATCATGCAAGTCAGATGTTCCCACCTCAACATCTTTAAACTTTCTCGCCCAACGACACACAATACTCACATCAACACAATCACCATAAACAGCTTGCATTCTCTGATGAATCTCCTTTGCGGTGACACCTTCTGCTATTATGAATTCAATGACTGCACTTTGCTTAAGTTGCATTGACCAACCGCAGGGTTCCATACTTCGCACTTTAACAACACAACCATTCAATGCTAAGGCTTTGTGGCAAAATGGAACTGTAGAGGAGAGACTACTGAACAAGCCAGTACCTGCCACATACCAGTACTGCCATCTATTGAGGAGTTATGAAGCTGGAGGCATTACTTTTCACCCAACCCTCATATTTAGGCTTCTTGCAAACTAAGCTATTTAGGCTTCTTGCAAACTAAGGGAAAGTGTCAGTTCAACGTAGCTTATTAGCCTGAAAGCTTCATGAAATAACCTTAGCCTGGAAAGCAGCACGCTTGGGATTTCTTGCATTGTGATTCTTGGGGCAATGGTCTTTGCTTGCACCTTGGACTCTGTTTTGAACTTTGCCAATAGGACTGTGCCTTTTGTTTTTACCTGAAGATCTTTGGAACCGTATTCTGCATTTTACCTGAATCTTTAGAACTTTGTGATGCTTATTCTTTATTTTGACTTGGATTTTTTCCTCAATAAACCTAAAAATTACAGCTCTTGTGTGGTGGTGTTTGGAAGCAAGGTGAAGCTTACTCTGAGTTGCAACATCCAGGTATTTTGGACTCCAACTCCCACAATTCCTAACAGCCTACCGGCTGTTAGGAATTGTGGGAGTTGGAGTCCAAAACACCTGGAGGGCCGAAGTTTGCCCATGCCTGGTGTAGATGCACCCAAAGTACAACTGTGTTATTTGCTATCTGTGCTAGTTACTGAAATATAACTAACCCATCTAAAACACAGACATGTGCCTTCCATCTCAAGAACAGAGAAGCATCCCGAGCTCTGAAGATCACCTGGGAAGGAATCCCACTGGAGCATTGCAGCGCACCCAAATACCTGGGAGTCACTCTGGACCATGCTCTGACCTACAAGAAGCACTGCCTGAACATCAAGCAAAAAGTGGGCGCTAGAAACAATATCATACGAAAGCTGACTGGCACAACCTGGGGATCACAACCAGATACAGTGAAGACATCTGCCCTTGCGCTGTGCTACTCTGCTGCTGAGTATGCATGCCCAGTGTGGAACACATCTCACCATGCTCAAACAGTGGATGTGGCTCTTAATGAGACATGCCGAATTATCACAGGATGCCTGCGCCCTACACCACTGGAGAAATCACACATTGCACCACCTGACATCCGCCGGGAAGCAGCAGCCAATAGTGAAAGGACCAAGGCAGAGACATCTCCAGCTCACCCCCTGTTTGGGTATCAGCCAGCACGTCCACGACTTAAATCCAGACATAGTTTTCTAAGATCTACAGAGACACTCGCTGGGACACCTCAGCAAGCGAGAGTCCAAAAGTGGCAGGCTCAAACCCAGCACCTCAACCAATGGCTGATACCAAATGAGAGACTTCCCCCTGGGCACACAGAGGATGGGGCGACTTGGAAGGCGCTGAACAGACTGCGCTCTGGCACCACGAGATGCAGAGCCAACCTCAAGAAATGGGGCCACAAAGTGGAGTCCACGACATGCGAGTGTGGAGAAGAGCAAACCACTGACCACCTGCTGCAATGCAACCTGAGCCCGGCCACATGCACAAGGGAGGACCTCCTTGCAGCAACACCAGAGGCACTCCAAGTGGCCAGATACTGGTCAAAGGACATTTAACCAGCTACCGAACTCACAAGTTTTGTATTTTTCTATTTGTTTGCTTTGTTCTGTTAGAAATGTAATATAATGGACTGGTTGCTCTGACACGACAAATAAATAAATAAATTGAAATACATTGCTAAAAGACTACGCATTGCTCTGATTTACGTGCATGGTTGCGCATGCATTCTTATACTGGGTTTTATACGCTTTTGTAGGATTTGTCATGGGTTTTAGCCGAACGCAAAGAATGACTCGCAGCCATCGAAAACACAAAAGGATCCTCCAAGCTGTAATGAAAAGTAAAAAATGAGGGAAAAGGAGAAAAAAAGCAGATTATTCATCAGTACAGATCCAACTAAATGGAACTAACTTAACAAGAATTATTATTAACCATAACTATCGATTATTGCATCGTTAGAATTCTTACGGCTCCAAAAATCCATAAATGGTTTCTATAGTTTTTCAGAAAGTCTTTACGTTTTTCTACATAAGTGATTCTCAACCTTGCTAATGCCGTTCCATATGTTGTGGTGACCCCCCAACCATAATACAGGGTTAGTCAAAATGCATAGGCCAATAAGCCATTCAATTGAATGGCTTATTGGCCTATGCATTTTGACTAACCCTGTATTGTTTTCGTTGCTACTTGATACCTGTCATTTTACTACTGGTATAAATCGTAATGTAAATATCCGATATGCAGGATATATTTTCATTCACTGGACTAAACTGAGCACAAATACCTAATATGCCCAAATGTGAATTCTAGTGGGGTTTCGGGGGGGGGGGGGGGGTTGATTTTGTAATTTGCGAGTTGTAGTTGCTGGGATTTATAGTTCACCTATAATCAAAAAGCATTCTGAACTCCACCAGCGATGGATTTGAACCAAACCTGGCACAAAGAACTCCCATGGTGACCAACAGAAAACACTGGAAGGGTTTTGTGGGCATTGACCTTGAGCTTCGGAGTTGTAGTTCACCTATATCCAGAATGTTGGATCTGGACCAAACTTGGCACAAATACTCAGTATGCCCAAATGTGAACACTGGTAGAGTCTGGGGAAAATAGACCTTGACGTTTGGGAGTTGTAGTTGTTGGGATTTATAATTCACCTACAATCAAAGAGCATTCTGAACTCGACCAACAATAGAATTGGGTCAGACTTCCCACACAGAATCCCAATGACCACCAGAAAATACTATGTTTTCCTCACCTTCAGACGTTGGAGAGAGATATATACACGTTTCCCCTTCATGTCAAGGAAGTTTTTGTGTGTGTAATTCCTCTTAAACCTATTAGCGGATGAATGCCGGAGTCTTCTTTGGGGGGATTATGGCAATTTAAAGCCACGTCAAGGGCTGAACACCTGCCATCCTTTGCAAGCAATGACAGGAGGTAGAAGAAGGCAGCCTGGAAAGAGGAACACTTGGGACAAACCAAGATGGGGTCTCGTCTCCGCATGTTGGGTGTCCAAGCAACGTGTGGAGCGACCCAGGTGGGCAAAGGGGAAAACAACAACACCTTTCAGATACTCCAACATGGCTCTCAAGTCTCCTTCGTGCCAACCTTCTCTTCTCCAAGTACAACAGACCCAGATTCCTAACACTCTCCTCAGAGGAGTTCATACTCTCTAAACTTTGATCACCCTGGGTTGCTGTGAGGTTTGGAGCTGTCTGGCCATCTTCCAGCAGCATTCTCTCCTGATGTTTCACCTGCATCTGTGGCTAATGGCATCATCAGAGGTTCTGTTGGCAGAGAAGCAAGTGGAATGCATCTATACCTGTGTGGTGTCTGGATTGGGAGATCGGTTGCTTGCTGTGAGTTTTTGGAGTTGTATGGCCATCTTCCAGCAGCATTCTCTCCTGATGTTTCCCCTGCATATGTGACTGGCATCTTCAGAGGTTCTGTTGGCAGTGAAGCAAGTGGAATGCATCTATACCTGTGTGATGTCTGGATTGGGAGATCGGTTGCTTGCTGTGAGTTTTTTGGAGTTGTATGGCCATCTTCCAGCAGCATTCTCTCCTGACGTTTCACCTGCATCTGTGGCTAATGGCATCATCAGAGGTTCTGTTGGCAGTGAAGCAAGTGGAATGCAGCTATACCTGTGTGATGTCTGGACTGGGAGATCGGTTGCTTGCTGTGAGTTTTTGGAGTTGTATGGCCATCTTCTAGCAGCATTCTCTCCTGACGTTTCACCTGCATCTGTGGCTAATGGCATCATCAGAGGTTCTATTGGCAGTGAAGCAAGTGGAATGCATCTATACCTGTGTGATGTCTGGACTGGGAGATCGGTTGCTTGCTGTGAGTTTTTGGAGTTGTATGGCCATCTTCCAGCAGTATTCTCTCCTTACATTTCACCTGCATATGTGACTGGCATCTTCAGAGGTTCTGTTGGCAGTGAAGCAAGTGGAAAGCATCTATACCTGTGTGATGTCTAGATTGGGAGATCGGTTGCTTGCTGTGAGTTTTTGAAGTTGTATGGCCATCTTCCAGCAGCGTTCTCTCCTGATGTTTCACCTGCATCTGTGGCTGGCATCTTCAGAGGTTCTGTTGGCAGTGAAACAAGTGGAATGCAGCTATACCTGTGTGATGTCTGGATTGGGAGATCGGTTGCTTGCTGTGAGTTTTTGGAGTTGTATGGCCATCTTCCAGCAGCATTCTCTCCTGACGTTTCACCTGCATCTGTGGCTAACTACATCATCAGAGGTTCTGTTGGCAGTGAAGCAAGTGGAATGCAGCTATACCTGTGTGATATCTGGATTGGGAGATCGGTTGCATGCTGTGAGTTTTTGGAGTTGTATGGCCATCTTCCAGCAGCATTCTCTCCTGACGTTTCACCTGCATCTGTGGCTAATTGCATCATCAGAGGTTCTGTTGGCAGTGAAGCAAGTGGAAAGCATCTATAACTGTGTGATGTCTGGATTGGGAGATCGGTTGCTTGCTGTGAGTTTTTGGAGTTGTATGGCCATCTTCCAGCAGCATTCTCTCCTGACGTTTCACCTGCATCTGTGGCTAATGGCATCATCAGAGGTTCTGTTGGCAGTGAAGCAAGTGGAATGCATCTATACCTGTGTGATGTCTGGATTGGGAGATCGGTTGCTTGCTGTGAGTTTTTGGAGTTGTATGGCCATCTTCCAGCAGCATTCTCTCCTGACGTTTCACCTGCATCTGTGGCTGGCATCATCAGAGGTTCTGTTGGCAGTGAAGCAAGTGGAAAGCATCTATACTTGTGTGATGTCTGGATTGGGAGATCGGTTGCTTGCTGTGAGTTTTTGGAGTTGTATGGCCATCTTCCAGCAGCATTCTCTCCTGACGTTTCACCTGCATCTGTGGCTGGCATCTTCAGAGGTTCTGTTGGCAGTGAAGCAAGTGGAATGCATCTATACCTGTGTGATGTCTGGATTGGGAGATCGGTTGCTTGCTGTGAGTTTTTGGAGTTGTATGGCCATCTTCCAGCAGCATTCTCTCCTGATGTTTCACCTGCATCTGTGGCTAATGGCATCATCAGAGGTTCTGTTGGCAGTGAAGCAAGTGGAATGCATCTATACCTGTGTGATGTCTGGATTGGGAGATCGGTTGCTTGCTGTGAGTTTTTGGAGTTGTATGGCCATCTTCCAGCAGCATTCTCTCCTGACGTTTCACCTGCATCTGTGGCTAACTACATCATCAGAGGTTCTGTTGGCAGTGAAGCAAGTGGAATGCAGCTATACCTGTGTGATATCTGGATTGGGAGATCGGTTGCATGCTGTGAGTTTTTGGAGTTGTATGGCCATCTTCCAGCAGCATTCTCTCCTGACGTTTCACCTGCATCTGTGGCTGGCATCTTCAGAGGTTCTGTTGGCAGTGAAGCAAGTGGAATGCATCTATACCTGTGTGATGTCTGGATTGGGAGATCGGTTGCTTGCTGTGAGTTTTTGGAGTTGTATGGCCATCTTCCAGCAGCATTCTCTCCTGATGTTTCACCTGCATCTGTGGCTAATGGCATCATCAGAGGTTCTGTTGGCAGTGAAGCAAGTGGAATGCATCTATACCTGTGTGATGTCTGGATTGGGAGATCGGTTGCTTGCTGTGAGTTTTTGGAGTTGTATGGCCATCTTCCAGCAGCATTCTCTCCTGATGTTTCACCTGCATCTGTGGCTAATGGCATCATCAGAGGTTCTGTTGGCAGAGAAACAAGTGGAATGCATCTATACCTGTGTGATGTATGGATTGTGAGATCGGTTGCTTGCTGTGAGTTTTTGGAGTTGTATGGCCATCTTCCAGCAGCATTCTCTCCTGACGTTTCACCTGCATCTGTGGCTAATGGCATCATCAGAGGTTCTGTTGGCAGAGAAGCAAGTGGAATGCAGCTATACCTGTGTGATGTCTGGATTGGGAGATCGGTTGCTTGCTGTGAGTTTTTGGAGTTGTATGGCCATCTTCCAGCAGCATTCTCTCCTGACGTTTCACCTGCATCTGTGGCTAATGGCATCATCAGAGGTTCTGTTGGCAGAGAAGCAAGTGGAATGCAGCTATACCTGTGTGATGTCTGGATTGGGAGATCAGTTGCTTGCTGTGCGTTTTTGGAGTTGTATGGCCATCTTCTAGCAGCATTCTCTCCTGACGTTTCACCTGCATCTGTAGCTGACATCTTCAGAGGTTCTGTTGGCAGTGAAGCAAGTGCAGTGTATGATGTCCAAATTGGGAGAAGGAACCCTTGTCTGTTTAAAGCAGTGGTTCCCAACCTGTGGTCCGTGGACCATCAGTGGTCCACAAGTACCAAATTATGGTCCGTGGCCTCACTGTTATTACACTGTTGCAACGAGACCAACTGGTCTCGCAACACCCTCTTATAGTGGATTATTTAATGTTTTTCTGTGGGCGAGCAGATGGCAACTAAAGGTAAAGGTTTTCCCCTGGCATTAAGTCCAGTCGTGTCCGACTCTGGGGGTTGGTGCTCATCTTCATTTCTAAGCCGAAGAGCTGGCATTGTCCATAGACACCTCCAAGGTCATGTGGCCAGCATGACTGCATAGAGCACCGTTACCTTCCCACCAGAGAGGTACTTATTGATCTACTCACATTTTGCATGTTTTTGAACTGCTACGTTGGCAGAAGCTGGGGTTGACAGCGGAAGCTCATGCATCTCCCTGGATTCGAACCTACGACCTTTCAGTCATAGAATCATAGAATCATAGAATCAAAGAGTTGGAAGAGACCTCATGGGCCATCATCCAGTCCAACCCCATTCTGCCAAGAAGCAGGAATGTTGTATTCAAATCACCCCTGACAGATGGCCATCCAGCCTCTGTTTAAAAGCTTCCAAAGGAGGAGCCTCCACCACACTCTGGGGCAGAGAGTTCCACTGCTGAACGGCTCTCACAGTCAGGAAGTTCTTCCTCATGTTCAGATGGAATCTCCTCTCTTGTAGTTTGAAGCCATGGCTCCATTGTGTCCTAGTCTCCAGGGAAGCAGAAAACAAGCTTGCTCCCTCCTCCTTCCTGTGGCTTCCTCTCACATATTTATCCATGGCTATAATATCTCCTCTCAGCCTTCTCTTCTTCAGGCTAAACATGCCCAGCTCTTTCAGCCGCTCCTCATAGGGCTTGTTCTCCAGACCCTTGATCATTTTAGTCACCCTCCTCTGGACACATTCCAACTTGTCAATATCTCTCTTGAATTGTGGTGCCCAGAATTGGACACAATATTCCAGGTAAAGTGGTCTAACCAAGATGGAATAGAGCATGAGGAACATGACTTCCCTAGATCTAGACACTAGGCTCCCATTGATGCAGGCCAAAATCCCATTGGCTTTTTTTTACAGAAATGCTGGACTACCCTGACAAACCTTCATGTCAGACTACACGGAGACCTTTCCTCATCCAGTCAGACACCTTTTGAGAAGGAATCTCAAGTCCCTTGTAGGCAGTCGACTCTGTTTTAACACTATGGCCAACAAGGAGAGCTTTGGCAGCCGCTCTCATTGTAGGAGAGAGAACCTTTCCTTCCCTTTCTGCAGGACAATGGTAACGGAGCATGTCGAGAGCGATTTCCCAGAGGCCCCAGCCTGGCATCCAACCAGGACGCTGTGCCAGCCAATTTGGGAGGGCACCGATGTTGGTCGGCTGTCTCGCGCTTCTCCTCCGGCTCTCAGAGGCCTCTAATTGAGCATAAAAGGCAAGCCAGCTGAGCCAAGCTTCCCTCCTTCCCCTGGGTGCAAATGCTCCGGTTTTGCTGCTTAATTCCCCAGCAAGTTCATTAAGCATTGAGCATCCCGGAGTCGGAAAATCCAAGCGAGGCTCATCGCTTTGGCATTCGGTGAAAGGAAGATGGAGAGGCAAGCTGGACTCTTCCCTTATTGGGCTTTCATTAAACTAGTAGTGGACCTCACTTGTAGAATATAGTTTGACCCCACTTAAACTGCCAGGGCTCGATACTATGGGATGCCGAGTGTTGTAGTTTTGGTGAGGCGCCAGCACTCTTTGGCAGATAGAACAACAACTCCCAGGATTCCATAGCATTGAGCCATGGCTGCCGAAGTGGCGCCAATCTACATTTATTCTACAGATGTTATTGACCTATGAGGTGTGGCTCCATGGGGACACTTTGTCCGTTTTGTCCTGTAATTACCTCTCATGAATTTCCTTGGAATGTTGCTTCACCTCAACCTGGATTCCAGAAAGGATTCCCCAAATTATCATATTTGTTATGACTCAGCTGGAATCTCAGGATGATAGTGTCAATGATTCTGATGGGGATGATGGGATTCAGATTCACAGTCAGGTGCAATGCAATGATGTCATTTCGGAACCATTGGCAACCATCTTTGAGAGTTCTTGGAGAATGGGAGAAGTTCCAGCAGATTGGAGGAGGGCCAATGTGGTCCCAATCTTCAAGAAGGGAAAAAAGGATGACCCAAACAATGACCAATGTCCGGTCAGCCTCACGTCGATACCAGGCAAGATTCTGGGAAAGATGGTCAAGGAAGTGGTCTGCAAACACTTAGAAACAAATGCGGTCATCGCTGATAGTCAACATGGATTTATCAAGAACAAGTCATGCCAGACTCATCCGATCTCTTTTTTCGATAGAGTTACAAGCTGGGTAGATGCGGGGAATGCCGTGGATGTGGCGTGTCTGGATTTCAGGAAGGCCTTCTTTGACAAGGTCCCCCATGACCTTCTGGCAAGGAAACTAGTCCAATGTGGGCGAGGCAAAACTATGGTGAGGTGGATCTGTAATTGGTTAAATGGAAAAACCCAGAGGGTAATTCTCCCCAATGCTTCCTCTTCATCCTGGAAAGAAGTGACGAGCGGAGTGCCAACAGGAGGGTTCCGTCCTGAGCCCGGTCCTGGTCAACATCTTGATTAATGACTTAGATGAAGGGTTAGAAGGCAGGATCATCAAGGTTGCAGACGACACCAAATTGGGAGGGAGAGCCAAGACTCCAGAGGATTCAAAACGATCTTGACAGATTAGAGAGATGAATGGCCAAAACTAACACAATGAAGTTCAACGGGGACAAATGAAAGGTACTCCACTTAGGCAGGAAAAAGGAAATGCAAAGAGACAGAATGGGGGACAATGAGGCCTGGCTCGAGAGCAGTACGTGTGAAAAAGATCTTGGAGTCCTCGTGGACAACAAGTTAAACATGAGCCAACAATGTGATGCAGCGGCAAAAAAAGCCAATGGGATTTTGGCCTGCATCAATAGGAGCCTAGTGTCTAGATCTAGGGAAGTCATGCTATCCATGCTGTATTCCGCTTTGGTTAGACCACACCTGGAATATTGTGTCCAATTCTGGGCAACACAATTGAAGAGAGATATTGACAAGCTGGAATGTGTCCAGAGCAGGGCGACTAAAATGATCAAGGGTCTGGAGAACAAGCCCTATGAGGAGCGGCTTAGGGAACTGGGCATGTTTAGCCAAGAAGAGAAGGCTGAGAGGAGATATGATAGCCATGTATAAATATGTGAGAGGAAGCCACAGGGAGGAGGAGGGAGCAAGCTTGTTTTCTGCTTCCTTGGAGATTAGGACAAGGAACAATGACTTCAAACTACAAGAAAGGAGATTCTATCTGATCATGAGGAAGAACTTCCTGACTGTGAGAGCCGTTCAGCAGTGGAACTCTCTGCCCCAGAGCGTGGTGGAGGCTCCTTCTTTGGAAGCTTTTAAACAGAGGCTGGATGACCATCTGTCAGGGATGATTTTAATGCAATATTCCTGCTTCTTGGCAGAATGGGGTTGGACTGGATGGCCCAGGATGTCTCTTCCAACTCTAGGATTCTATGATTCTATGACAGTGTCAATGATTCTGATGGGGATGATGAGATTCAGATTCACAGTCAGGTGCAAAGTTATGATGTCCCTGTGTTAGATGAAGAAGACCAGGATGAGGGGGCAGATGTTCAGTTGTTTCCCACAGCAAGGGATGACCCTGGGGAAAGTGAAACTACTGAGAGCCAGGTGCAGCCAGATAGTTCATAGAATCAAAGAGTTGGAAGAGACCTCCTGGGCCATCCAGTCCAACCCCATTCTGCCAAGAAGCAGGAATATTGCATTCAAATCACCCCTGACAGATGGCCATCCAGCCCCTGTTTAAAAGCTTCCAAAGAAGGAGCCTCCACCACACTCCGGGGCAGAGAGTTCCACTGCTGAACGGCTCTCACAGTCAGGAAGTTCTTCCTCGTGTTCAGATGGAATCTCCTCTCTTGTAGTTTGAAGCCATTGTTCCGCATCCTAGTCTCCAAGTTCGAAAAAATATGCTCTGTATTTACAATTGCAATATGTCTTTTTTTTTAATTCGGTTTTTTACACATACACATAGCCGTCATGTTACATAAATAGGAACAGAGTAAGTGAGAGAGGGTAATAGGTAAAAGGGGTAGGGTAGGGAGTGAAAGTGGGTGGACTGTGAATAGGGAAGGGGCAAGAGAAAAGTGGGTAGAGGAGACAAAGAGGGAGATACAGAGGATGTCGATGAGACGAAACAAAACAAAAACAGAAACAGTAGTAAAGGGGGTGCACTTTGTGTGACTTCCCAAGATCTTCCAAGAGTATCTTGTTGTTTTGATCTGGTAAAGGCTTTTGCACTTTCTGCCGTTGACCATCACTCTTCCGCCTTGATTTATATGCAGGACAAGTCTATTATGGTTGGTATTTCCTGTGCTTTCATAAAGTCTATATAACCTGTCCAGTCTGTTTTTTTCCGTGTTCCATTTATTCTTTGGGATAGACTATCCATTTGTATTATTACATAGATTTTGATTAACCACTCTTCCCGATTCGGTGTTTCTTTTTTGCTTCCACTTTTTTGCCATCAGGATCCTGGCTGCTGTGCACAGCAAGAATACTATTTTGTCTTGGTTTTCATTTAGTTTGATTTCGTTGTTGATGCCGAGTAGATACAGCTCGGGGCTTTGCGGATATTTCATGTTTATAATCTTTTGGGATGCTTGGTGTATTTCTCCCCAATAGTTTTTTAAGTGTTTGCAGGCCCACCATTGGTGGAAGAACGTCCCGTTTTCCTTTCCGCATTTCCAGCAGTTGTTAGCTATATTTTTGTTGAACTTGGCCAGTTTTGCAGGGGTGTAATACCATCTGAAGTACATTTTGTACCAGTTCTCCCGGAGATCGCTGGCTATTGTGTACTTGATTTTCTTGTTCCAAACTTCCTCCCACTGATTTGTCGGGATACTGTGCCCTATGTCTCTAGCCCACTGTACCTGACAGTTCTTAACTTGTTCTTCTTCCGTTGCCCAGAGTAGAAGTTGTTTATAAAGAATCCTAATTAATTTTTTATTCTTTTTCATTACTGTTTCCCAAAGTCCCTGACCCAGGTCAAAGCCATATTTTTCATCCTCTTTGAAACATTGATGTATTTGATGGTATTTCAACCATCTTATTTTCTCATTTATTTTTTTAATTTCTTCTAACGATTTGAGAGCTACTTTGCCATCTTCTGTTTTCTTTGTAATTTGTTGATATGTTAGTTTATACTTTATAGTCTATACTCTTCGTTTAATTCCCGCATTTGTTTCGCCTCTACCGGTGATAACCACAATGGGGTTTTGTTAAAGAGTCTAGGTTTGTATTTTTCCCATGTTTTGCAATATGTCAATAGTGATTTATTTTCCCTATTTAACCTGAGTTCCTATATTACATCATTATTCATATATGTATGTTAAACTGAGATGACCCTGTTCCTGTCAAATTGCTCTGTTTCCATGTTATCTCCTGTACCAGTTATATTCCTATCCACCTTATTGAACTACTGACCTTTTAATCATTTTGTATGTTGGCCTCCTTCTCCTCTCCAAAATTTTGGGTTGCTGTTGCTTGAGAGGAGATTCCACCTGAACATGAGGAAGAACTTCCTGACTATGAGAGCCGTTCAGCAGTGGAACTCTCTGCCCCAGAGTGTGGTGGAAGCTCCTTCTTTGGAAGCTTTTAAACAGGGGCTGGATGGCCATCTATCAGGGGTGATTTGAATGCAATATTCCCACTTCTTGGCAAAATGGGGTTGGACTGGATGGCCCAGGAGGTCTCTTCCAACTCTTTGATTCTATGATTCTATGATTCTATGTTTGTTTATCAATGTTATGCTGTTTTGTGTCTTTTTAATTTGTAACTTGCTGTTGTTTTGCTTTTAATTGTATGTTGCCGGGCTTGGCCCCACGTAAGCCCCCCTGAGTCCCCTTGGGGAGATGGAGGCAGAGTTGGAAAATAAAGTTCTTCTTCTTCTTCGTCGGTTCTTTGGAGTGCTTTCTCCGCTGACATCCTCTCCGGCCATTGAGAATAAAGCCTCTGATGTTACCTTCAACCCGTCTGTGTCTCATCTGGCTTTTTGGGAAGCTAGACACGCCAGGTCTCCGAACCCATGGTCTGCAGGCTCTGAAATCACACAACACAGATGAACGCTCTCAGCTTCTGCATCCATGCATTTTCCTTTCCTTGAAGCCTGTGAGGCTCTTGGGAGAATGCTGTCAGCCCTGCGGTTGGAAGGTCCCCAGAGAAGGCAAAGAGCTTTCCGCGAGCAGCCTAAGCATCGCGCTAATAATAGTTTCTGGAGAAATAGCTCCGTCTGGTTGTATTTTCCTTGCTTGAACCTGTCAAGAAGGACCCCCAGACCCATCAAGATGTCTCCATCCGTCTCTGGCTTTGCTTCTAGACCAAATTGCCCAAATCAGGAGTAAAGGATGCTTTTTGGCATCCTTCCGCTGAGCCCAATAATGCAAAGAGATGCTGTCCAAACAGGGGAGCAAGATTCCCTTTTGCAGAGGTAGCATCAATGAATCCTAGTGTTGGAAGAGACTCCAAGGGCCATTCAGTCCAACCTCCTTCTGCCATACAGAATCACACAAAGCAAGCTCTCTCAACAGATGGTCAAACATTTGCCTTCATTAGGGAACCTCTTGTCCTGAATGCAGTTTGACACCACTTTATGGTTATGGAATCCTGGGAATTGTAGTTTGACAAGGTCTTTAGCCTTAGAATCATAGAATCAAAGAATTGGAAGAGACCTCATGGGCCATCCAGTCCAACCCCATTCTGCCAAGAAGCAGGAATATTGCATTCAAATCACCCCTGGCAGATGGCCATCCAGCCTCTGTTTAAAAGCCTCCAAAGAAGGCGAAAGAGTGCCGGGATTTCACCAAACTCATCTTGACCCATAGCAGTTAAAGTGTGGTAAAACTGAATTAATTCTGCCATGTAGATGCACCCTGGAGCCCCCCCCCCCCCGTGGGTTAAACCACTGAGGTGCTGACCTTGCTGATCAAAAGGTTGCTGGTTCGAATCCTGGGAGTGGGGCGAGCTCCTGCTGTTAGCCCCAGCTTCTGCCAACCTAGCAGTTCAAAAATATGCAAATGTGAGTGGATCAATAGGTACCGCTCTGTCGGGAGGATAACAGTACTCCATGCAGTCATGCTGGCCACATAACCTTGGATGTGTCTATGGACAACACTGGCGCTTCGGATTAGAAATGGAGATAACCACCCAACCCCCAGAATAAGACACGACTGGCCATAGAATCATAGAATCCAAGAGTTGGAAGAGACCTCATGGGCCATCCAGTCCAACCCCATTCTGCCAAGAAGCAGGAATATTGCATTCAAATCACCCCTGACAGATGGCCATCCAGCCTCTGTTTAAAAGCTTCCAAAGAAGGAGCCTCCACCACACTCCGGGGCAGAGAGTTCCACTGCTGAACGGCTCTCACAGTCAGGAAGTTCTTCCTCATGTTCAGATGGAATCTCCTCTCTTGTAGTTTGAAGCCATTGCTCCATTGCGTCCTAGTCTCCAAGGAAGCAGAGAACAAGCTTGCTCCCTCCTCCCTGTGGCTTCCTCTCACATATTTATTTATACATGGCTATCATATCTCCTGGTCAATGTACCCTAGATGTACCCTAGATCTCAGGAAATGTTTTCATCCACAACAAGGCATAGGAAACCCATTTCCATCCAGACTGGTCAGTGACTGGACTGATCTTGAAGGAGCTGGGGGTGGTGACGGCTGACAGGGAGCTCTGGCGTTGACTGGTCCATGAGGTCACGAAGAGTCAGAGACGACTGAACGAATGAACAACAACATCATATCTCCTCTCAGCCTTCTCTTCTTCAGGCTAAACATGTCCAGCTCCTTAAGCCGCTCCTCATAGGGCTTGTTCTCCAGACCCTTGATCATTTGAGTCTCCTTCCTCTGGACACTTTCCAGCTTAGAGTCAATATCTCTCTTGAATTGTGGTGCCCAGAATTGGACACAATATTCCAGGTGTGGTCTAACTAAAGCGGAATAGAGCATGGGGAGCATGACTTCCCTAGATCCAGACACCATCTGCCAGGGGTGCTTTGAATGCCATTTTCCTGCTTCTTGGCAGGGAGTTGGACCAGATGACCCACAAGGTCTCTTCCAACTCTACGATTCTATGACTTCATGTCAGGGGGAAATTATTGCCTTTACCTAGATGCACCCTATATCTCAGGAAATGTTTTCATCCACAGCAAAGCAAAGGAAACCCATTTCCACCCAGACCCTGAGGAATCAGGATGCAAAATCGAGTCCTCCCTGAAATAAATAATTCTGATCTAATCTGACGGATTCTCCTCCTCTTCCAGAGGGAAAGCTGACAGCGAAAACTGAAAGAGAGAGATGACAAAGAGAGAGAGGGGGGGAGGAATGGTATCCAAAGTAAATATTCAGTTTGCAAGGGATGGATTACAGGAAAGTGTGAGCAGAGAAAGAATTGCAACTGTGGGATTAATACAGTTTGACACCATGGTTCAGTGCTCTCTCTGCCAAAAAGGAACAGTGCCTCACCAAACTACAACTCCCCTGCTTCCATAGCATTGAGCCATAGCAGTTCAAGTGGTGTCAAACTGCATCAGTTCTGCAGTGTAGATGCACACTTCCCTAGAATCATAGAATCAAAGAGTTGGAAGAGACCTCCTGGGCCATCCAG
The DNA here is from genome assembly GCF_037176765.1 of Anolis sagrei. Classification (NCBI taxonomy): domain Eukaryota; kingdom Metazoa; phylum Chordata; class Lepidosauria; order Squamata; family Anolidae; genus Anolis; species Anolis sagrei. Next base: position 245,333,526 of record NC_090024.1, on the reverse strand, counting down.
TCCAACCCCATTCTACCAAGAAGCAGGAATATTGCATTCAAATCACCCCTGACAGATGGCCATGCAGCCTCTGCTTCAAAGCTTCCAAAAAAGGGGCCTCCACCACACTCCAGGGCAGAGAGTTCCACTGCTGAACATCTCTCACAGTCGTAGAATCAAAGAGTTGGAAGAGACCTGGTGGGCCATCCAGTCCAACCGCATTCTGCCAAGAAGCAGGAATATTGCATTCAAATCACCCCTGACAGATGGCCATCCAGCCCCTGTTTAAAAGCTTCCAAAGAAGGAGCCTCCACCACACTCCGGGGCAGAGAGTTCCACTGCTGAACGGCTCTCACAGTCAGGAAGTTCTTCCTCATGTTCAGGTGGAATCTCCTCTCTTGTAGTTTGAAGCCATTGTTCCATTGTGTCCTAGTCTCCAGGGAAGCAGAAAACAAGCTTGCTCCCTCCTCCCCGTGGCTTCCTTTCACACATTTATACATGGCTATCATATCTCCTCTCAGCCTTCTCTTCTTCGGGCTAAACATGCCCAGCTCTTTAAGCCGCTCCTCATAGGGCTTGTTCTCCAGACCCTTGATCATTTTAGTCGCCCTCCTCTGGACACATTCCAGCTTGTCAACATCTCTCTTGAATTGTGGTGCCCAGAATTGGACACAATATTCCTGGTGTGGTCTAACCAAGGCGGAGTAGAGCATGGGGAGCATGACTTCCCTATATCTAGACACTAGGCTCCTCTTGATGCAGGCCAAAATCCCACTGGATTTTTTTTGCTGCCACATCACATTGTTGGTGGCATTCTTCCATTCTTCCACCGCTTTCCTGCATCCACCCAGTCCTGCCAGCGCTTAAATCCGTCTCCGTCCGGGGTCATTATCATGTCCGTTCCTTCCCTTTGTTGTCTTCTCCTTCCGTGGGGTAAACAGGGCCGCTCTCCCCGCCTGAGCCATAAATCCTTGGCGCAGCCTTCCTTCTGATTATCCCTTTCATATCTAAAAATCTGCCCTTCGCTGTCTCCATGGAGCTGTTATCATTGTTGTAACATGCTGCCGTAATAAAATGTCGCCTTTTGTTTGATAGCCGGCTGCTGGTGATATTGTTGTCTTGCGATGCGCACAGATCTCTGGCGAGCGAGACTTGGGTTCGAATCCTTGGGGCAGAAAGCATCAGATTGGGCTATTAGGGGGGATCACACTATCATTTCAACATGGGCACCCTTTGGAATGTGGGGAAAGCAAGCAATACACTTGTGATCGATGTGAAAACACATCTGTATCCTATGAGTTGATCTAGAACAGTGTTTCTGTGACTGTATTTTCCTCACGCTGATGAAGCACTTCCGCATTCCTGCATGCTTCCCCGCTGGAATGCTTTGCTGGAGTCTTCTTTATGGCCTCATAAATCAATTAATTTAGCCTCCCCACACTTTAAGGTGATACCTTATTTTCCTACTTGACAGATGCAACTGTCTTTCGAGCTGCAAAGGTCAACAACAGACTACATACAATTGGTTGGAAACCCACTCCAACCTGGGCTGGCTTCGAACTCATGACCTTTTGGTCAGAGTGATCTTAATGCAGCTGACACTCAGCCAGCTGCGCCACAATCCCGGTGCTGTAAGTGTGAAATCGCACTTTGATTACCACCAGACCCCCCACCCCACCCCTCTGTGCAAAGATGGCAAGTGTTTGCCCCAAGATAACAGGTTTTGGGCCCTGAAATCTCAAGACTTCCTGACTGTGAGAGCCGTTCAGCAGTGGAACTCTCTGCCCCAGAGTGTGGTGGAGGCTCCTTCTTTGGAAGCTTTTAAGCAGAGGCTGGATGGCCATTTGTCAGGGGTGATTTGAATGCAATATTCCTGCTTCTTGGCAGAATGGGGTTGGACTGGATGGCCCATGAGGTCTCTTCCAACTCTTGGATTCTATGATTCTATGATTCTGTGCCCTGATTCGCTGGAAGTCCCAATTCTTGGGTTTTCAGGGCTCCAAACCTGATATCTTAGGCTGTCAATAAAGAGGTGTATTGTGGCAAGCTCTTGGTGGTATGCACGTCAACGACTTAAATCTAGAAATAGTTTTCTAAGATTTACAGAGACACTCGCTGGAACACCTCAGCAAGCAAGAGTCCAAAAGTGGCAGGCTCAAACCCAGAACCTCAATCAATGGCTGATACCAGATGAGAGACTCCCCCCTGGGCACACATAAGACTGGGCGACTTGGAAGGTGCTGATCAGATTGCGCTCTGGCACCACGAGATGCAGAGCCAACCTCAAGAAATGGGGCCATAAAGTGGAATCCACAACATGCGAGTGCGGAGAAGAGCAAACCACTGACCACCTGCTGCAATGCAACCTAAACCCTGCCATATGCACCATGGAGGACCTCCTTGCGGCAACACCAAAGGTACTCCAAGGGGCCAGATACTGATCAAAGGACATCTAATCAACTACCAAGCTTGTAAATTTTGTGTTTTGTCTGTTTATTTGTTTTGTTCTCTTAGAAATGTAATACAATGGTATGGTTGCTGATGACACGATAAATAAAACCTATGGATGTGAGAGCTGGACCATAAGGAAGGCTGAGCGAAGGAAGAGAGATGCTCTTGAACAGTGGTGCTGGAGGAAAATTCTGAGAGTTCCTTGGACTGTGAGAAGATCCAACCAGTCCATCCTTCAGGAAAGAAAGCCCGACTGCTCACTGGAGGGAAGGAGATGAGAGGAAAAGATGAAGGACTTTGGCCACAACATGAGAAGAAAGGACAGCTTAGAGAAGATAATGATGCTTGGGAAAATGGAAGAAGAGAGGAAGAGGGTCCGACCAAGGGCAAGGTGGATGGATGGTATCCTTGAAGGGACTGGCTTGACCTTGAAGGAGCTGGGTGTGGTGTTGGAGTTTCTCCTTCTTTGGAGGGCTTCAAACAGAAGTTGGATAACCATCCGTTGGGAGTGCTTCCATTGTGTCTTCCTGCTTGGCTATGGGGTTGGATTAGATGACCGTTGGAGTCCCATTTAACTCTAGTGGATTATGGACTACCTTGGAGGACAGTGGATTTTCTCCTTCTTTGACGAGCTTTCAAATGAAGTTGGATGGGCATCTTGTGGAGTGTTTTAGCTGTGTATTTTTGCATGCTAAAGTATGCAAAGATAGATGCTTTTGAGCTGTGGTGCTGGAGGAAAGTTCTGAGAGTGCCTTGGACCACGAGAAGATCCAACCAGTCCATCCTCCAGGAAATAAAGCCTGACTGCTCATTGGAGGGAAGAACAGTAGAGGCCAAGATGAAGGGCTTTGGCCACATCATGAGAAGACAGGAAAGCTTGGAGAAGACAATGATGCTGGGGAAAATGGAAGGAAAAAGGAAGAGGGGCCGACCAAGGGCAAGATGGATGGATGGTATCTTTGAAGGGACTGGCTTGACCTTGAAGGAGCTGCAGGTGGTGATGGTCGACAGGGAGCTCTGGCATGGGCTGGTCCAGGAGGTCACGAAGAATCAGAAGCAACTGAACAAATAAACAACAAAAGAGGTTTATCACACACTGAGCTTCTGTTTCCGCAGGCAGTAATCTCTCAGCTTCAAGTGGACTATATAGCTATATAAACAATTTTGGGTTTACTTATTTACTTACTTACTTAGGCGATCCCTCATTGGACGAGTAAGATGGTCTTCCTTGATGACTATTTTTGTGGGTTTGTAGGTGGCTGTGGAGCCCTATTCTTGCTCTGCATCTTCTTCCGCAGTGAGGGCATTGGTTTCCAGGTGGAATGCGGTCCCGGTCGGGGTTGGCTTGATGCGCCTTCCTCCTGGTACGTTTCTCTCTTTCACCTTCCACTCATGCCTCCTCGAGTTCTGCAGCACTGCTGGTCACAGCTGACCTCCAGCTGGAGTGCTCAAGGGCCAGGGCTTCCCAGTTCTCAGTGTCTATGCCAGAGTTTTTAAGGTTGGCTTTGAGCCCATCTTTCAATCTCTTTTCCTGTCCAACAACATTCCGTTTTCCGTTTTAAGTTCAGAGTAGAGCAACTGCTTTGGGAGACGGTGGTCAGGCATCTGGACAACGTGGCCGGTCCAGTGGAGTTGGTGGCGGAGGACCATCTCGTCAATGCTGGTGGTCTTTGCTTCTTCCAGCACGCTGACGTTTGTCCGCTTGTCTTCCCAAGATATTTGCAGGATTTTCCGGAGGCTGCGCTGATGGAATCGTTCCAGGAGTTGCATGTGACGTCCTTCATTTTGGGAAAATGCTGTACTCGCAGAGCTCAGGCGATGTTGTATTTCGGTGTTGATGTTGACTTTGGTGGAGAGGTGGCTGCCAAGGTAGTGGAAATGGTCAACATTTTCTAATGTTACACCATTAAGTTGTATCTCTGGCATTGGGGAGGGGGTGTCTGGTGACTGGGTTTATCTGGCCTAAAACAAGAATTTTTAAAATAAATTTTGGGTTTATCTGGCCTAAAACAAGAATTTTTAAAATAAATTTTGGGTTTATCTGGCCTAAAACAAGAATTCACCTTTCTCTGCATATACACGAACGATGGATGTTGATGACTACCTGGCTTGGGAAACAGCCAGAGGGATTCACCCAACCTTCCCATTCTCAAGGAATGATCTCAACAGGATTATGGAAAGGTGACTGTCTCTGGGCTACATTTTTATACATTTTATAAAGAAGTTTATACATTTCATATATAAGAACTAGATATAGTTTATGGAAAGATATAAGTTACACAGAAAGTCAAATAAGATAGATACGATTTATTAAAGGGTTAGACACGATGGGGTTGAAGCTGCCACTGGTCTGATCTCGATCTCTGATGCTTCGTACTTGCAAAAAATCAATATTTTTTTAAAGAAAATAATAATATATTTGCTACGGAGCCCTTGGAAAACTATAGATCTTCCGGGACGAGGGGGAAGTATCGTGGCTTGACAACACTGGTGCAAAAAGAGTTGGAAAGTCTTCCGGAGACGGAGATGAATGCGGCGTTGGCTGCTCCCCACTTGCCTTCATGAGAAATTTATGCCCTCCCCTGCTTCTTCGTAGCATGATTTAAATACATTTGATTATGCAATAAAAGATCTTAGCAGGTTTCAGCCATTTAAAGGTAATTATGCCACGTCGGCATCCAGATTCCGGAGATAGATCATTAATACGTCTGCTACCTGGGCGCCTCGCAGCTGTTAAACGGGCAAAACTGACAGCGGAAGAAGACGGGGAAGGAAGCACCACACGGAAAATCATCCCAACATTCAAGGGCAGAGAGCTGGAATCATGAAGTCAGAAGTTCCATTAAGACACAATCAAAGCACTCCCAACAGACGGCCATCCAACTTTGGTGTGAAGACCTCCAAAGAAGGTGGAAATCCACTGTACTCCAAGGCAGTCCATAATAATAATCCACTAGAGTTGGTGAAGATCCCAAGAACCATCCACATAGAAAGACACAACCAAAACACTCCCAACATCCTCTGTTGAATCATAGAGCCTTAGAGTTGGGAGGGGCACCCAAAAGCCATCCAAACCACCCAACTGTTAGGAATTGTGGGAGTTGAAGTCCAAACCACACAGAGGGCTGAAGTTTGCCCCTACCTGATCTAGATCAATACTTTGTTGTTGTTCATTTGTTCAGTTGTTTCCAACTCTTCGTGACCTCATGGACCAGCCTATGCCAGAGCTCCCTGTTGACTGTCACCACCCCCAGCTCCTTCAAGGTCAGTCCAGTCCCTTCAAGGGTGCCATCCATCCACCTTGCCCTTGGTCGGCCCCTCTTCCTTTTGCCTTCAATTTTCCCCAGCATCATTGTCTTCTCTAAGCTTTCCTGTCTCCTCATGATGTGGCCAAAGTACTTCAACTTTGTCTCTACTATCCTTCCCTCCAATGAGCAGTCAGGCTTTATTTCCTAAAGTATGGACTGGTTGGATGTTCTCGTGGTCCAAGGCACTCTCAGAACTTTCCTCCAACACCACAGTTCAAAAGCATCTCTCTTTGCATACTTTATCAGCTGTTCAACAGTGGAACTCTCTGCCCTGGAGATGCAATGGAACAAGGGCTTCAAACTACAAGAAAGGAGATTCCACCTGAACACAAGGAAGAACTTCCTGACGGTGAGAGCTGTTCAACAGTGGAACTCTCCGCCCTGGGGACTAGGACGCAATGGAACAAGGGCTTCAAATTACAAGAAAGGAGATTCTACCTGAATATTAGGAAGAACTTCCTGAGAGCTGTTCAGCAGTGGAACTCTCTGCCCCGGAGGGAGTGTGGTGGAGGTTCCTTCTTTGGAGGCTTTTTAAAGCAGAACCTGGATGGCCATCTGTGTGGGGTGCTTTGAATGCGATTTTCCTGCTTCTGGGCAGAATGGGGTTGGACCGGATGGCCCACCAGTTCTCTTCCAACTCTAGGATTCTATGAATTTAAGAGACATAGAGCTAGAAGGGACCCTCAAAGGCCATCTAGACCAGTACTCTTGCATGCAAGATTACACAACTGAATGTCCATCCAAATTCTGTTTGGAGACCTACAAAGAAAAAATTGAAGGAGACTCTAAGGGCCATCTAGTCCAACTCCATTAGCTATGCAGGAAGACACAATGGAAGCACTTCCAACAGATGGCCATCCAACTTCTGGTTGAAGAAAGTCCACCACCTGAAACTATTTCATCTATTCCATTCTCCTTTTGCATGCCAATTGAGTCTGCTGGCTTTTCTTCTAGTCTTTGGAGCAGCAGAAAACAAGATGGCTTCATCTTCGTCATGGCAGCAGCTAAAGTGGGGTCAAACTGCATGAATTCTACAGCGTAGATTCACCCTTGGGTCTCCAGAATGAAAGTTTCATGATTGTTATGGGCCATGCCTACCAACTCCTTCTTTCCTCCGGCAAAGAGCAAGAGAAGAGCAAGCGGTTGTCTTTGGCTTGCTTTCAGTGTTTGGATTTGCTTTTTGTTTTGTTTTGGGTTTTTTCTTACAGAGAAGAAGAAAATCTCTTTGCAGAAAGGAAAATATTGTTTACCAGGGAAAGCTCTAATCTGATTCCAGCTGTTTATCAGAAGATGAGAGACTGGAATCCTTTCTTCTTATTATTTTTTGAAAACAGAGTTCAGATAGTTGCTGCTCAGGGGAGCCTTTAGCGGTTTCCTGAGTGTTTTGAGTGCTGGATTTCCACTTTGGAGAAACTCCGAGTTCGAATCCTCTCTCTACCATCGAAGCCACACAACGGAGCCATGGAATCAAATTGCAAGAAAAGAGATTCCAACTGAACACTAGGAAGAATTTCCTGACAGTCTGTTACGTCTCAGATTAAGCTTCACCTTGCTCTCAAACACCACCAGACCATGGCTGTAAGAATTATAGTTTATTGTAAAGTTTCCAAAGGAAGGCAAAGGTTAAGTCAATACAAAGTTCCAAAGTTCAGGTAAAATGCACAGTACAGTTCCAGAAATCCTTAAGAGAAAATCAAGGTAAACAAGGGTCATGAAGCAGGAAGCACAATCCTTGTGCCAAACAATTGAGCCCAGAAACAGCACGAAGAAACCCAGGCCCCAAGCCTCTTTTCTTCCAATGCAGGAGGATGAAACTGCTAGCAGAAAGCCACGTTGAAACTGACAGCTGAGAATCGCCAGTGAAAGCCCTAAATACATTTTGCACATCAAAACAAACTAATTTCCCACAATCTACTTTCCCACTGCTCCCTTGACCTGATACTGACCCAACTTGGCTGCAATCCGCGAGCTCCGTCTCACAGTTTTGTTATCCCTTTGAAGCCGCACCTGGCCCTCCTCCTTATCAGCTGCATTCCTGTCCTGTGAGAACTGCTCTCCCAACTTGACTGCAGGCTAAGAAAACTGTGGCTCAGAGAACTGAAACCCATCCAGCTGCTCAGGAGCCTGTTGAACCACAACACAGTCAATGCTTTTTGACAGTGAAATATTCTGCTGGGAGTCCATTGTAGTCTCCTCCTCTGGAGGTTTTTGTAGGCAGAAGCTGGATGGCCATCTGTTGGGGGGGGGCTTTCATTGTGTCTTTCTAGTGGAAAGGGGTTGGTTTGGATGGCCTTTGGGAGTCCCTTCCAACTCTAGCTGGATGGCCATTTGTTGGGAGGGCTTTCATTGTGTCTCTCTGCCAGGCAGAAAGTGGTTGGACTAGATGGCCTTTGGGAGTTCCTTCCAACTCTAGCTGGATGGGAGTTCCTTCCAACTCTAGCTGGATGGCCATTCATTATGTCCTGCCTGACACAAAGGAGTTGGACTGGATGGCCTTTGGGAGTCACTTCCAATTCTAGCTGGATGTCTATATGTTGGCAGGGCTTCCATTGTGTCTTTCCCCCTGGCAGAAAGGGGTTGGACTGGATGGCCTTTGGGAGTCCCTTCCAACTCTAGCTGGATGGCCATCTATTGGGAGGGATTTCATTGTGTCTTTCTGCCTGACAGAAGGGGGTTGGACTGGATGGCCTTTGGGCATCCCTTCCAACACTAACTGGATGGCCAGCTGTTGGGAGGGCTTTCATTGTGTCTCTCTGCCAAGCAGAAAGTGGTTGGACTGGATGGCCTTTGGGAGTCCCTTCCAACTCTACCTGGATGGCCATCTATTGGGAGGGCTTTCATTGTGTCTCTCTCCCAGGCAGAAAGTGGTTAGACTGGATGGCCTTTGGGAGCCCCTTCCAACTCTACCTGGGTGGCCATCTATTAGAAGGGCTTCCATTGTGTCTTTCCGCCTGGCAGAAAGGGGTTGGACTGGATGGCCTTTGGGAGTCCGTTCCAACTGTAGCTAGATGGCCATCTGGCAGGAGGACTTTCATTGTGTCTTTCTACCTGATAGAAAAGGGTTGGACTGGATGGTCTTTGAGAGTCCCTTCCAACTCTAGCTGGATGGCTATTTGTTAGGAGGGCTGTCATTATGTCTTCCTGCCTGGCAGAAAGGGGTTGGACTGGATGGCTTTTGGGAGTCCCTTCCAACCCTAGCTGGATGGCCATCTGGCAGGAGGACTTTCATTGTATCTTTCTGCCTGATAGAAAGGGGTTGGACTGGATGGTCTTTGAGAGTCCCTTCCAACTTTAGCTGTATGGCTATTTGTTGGGAGGGCTGTCATTGTGTCTTCCTGCCTGGCAGAAAGGGGTTGGACTTGATGGCCTTTGAGAGTCCCTTCCAACTCTAGCTGGATGGCCATTTGTTAGGAGGACTTTCATGGTGTCCCTTCCAACTCTACTTGGATGGCCATCTATTGGGAGGGCTTTCATTGTGTCTTTCTCCCTGGCAGAAAGAGGTTGGACTGGATGGCCTTTGGGAGTCCCTTCTAACTCTAGCTGGAAGGCCATCTGTTGAGAGGGCTTTCGTTGTGTCTTTCTGTCTGGTGGAAAGGGGTTGGACTGGATGGCCTTTGGGAGTCCCTTCCAACTCCAGGAGTCTGTGATTCCACATAGGCCTCGACGGCCCTGCGACACAGCCCAGAGCTGCTCATCTTTGCCATTCTCTTCCCTCTGCATAATTCCCTTTCTGCAAGAGAGAACCTGCCCACCTCTATAAAACACCCAAATGAGGGAAAACCGAAATCGGATTTGCATAGATTATTGCTCCTCGCCAGCGCAGGAGTGTAGGTGGTGAGCCTCCAAATCTGGTATTAGAGACTATTACGGAGCGGCTTGATTGTATTCTGCGCGGAAGAGGGGGCTTGAGCAGGCAAGGGCTTCTTGCAAAGCTGGGGAGGGGGACAGGCAGCCCCCCCCCCTTTTTCCCTCCCTCCCTCCCTCTTGCAATATGTTGCGTGCCTAATGTATGCAAACAGCCTTGGCAAAGGCAGCAGCCTTTATGGGATGGCGGCATTTATATTTCACGGGCTGCACTCTTACATTTTTACTTTCCCCTATTAACAGAGAGAGATTAGACCACTTAACCAGAAAATCAGGGCCAGAAACGAACGCCAGAATTCATATCCCGTCCCAAACAAGGGAGGGGGGGACCAGGGAGGAAATGGGCTTATAGGGATTTGCTCTGACCTTTGCGCAAAGCCACATCCTTCAAGCTGATGAGCTGCGCATGGCATCGCAGTGTCAAGGGGCTCAAGGCCACGGAGATGCTTCGGCCGGTAATAATAGCCTCGTCTCTCACTGGCACATCATTGCCGGATCCAGCTGCGTCAAGCCAAAGAGAAGCAAGCCGTGAGTTGAAGTCACAAAAGCAGAAGCAGTGAGCAGCACAATGGCATGGACCCATAGCGTTGGGAGAGATCTCAAGGGTCACCCTGAAGACGCGGGTTTGCAGCTTGGGAGTGATCCTGGATTCATCGCTGAGCCTGGAATCCCAGGTCTTGGCGATGGCCGGGTGTCACGTTGCCAGTGCTCTGCCTTATTTAGGTAGAGATGAACCAAACTCCCAGTTTTATCAAACAGTTTAATTAAAACAGCACTTACTTGCTGGCTGTTTTTATAGTCCAAAATATAAAACATAAAGATAGCACACTAATGCTTCCTCTTCATCTTGGAAAGAAGTGACAAGTGGAGTGCCGCAGGGTTCCGTCCTGGGCCCGGTCCTGTTCAACATCTTTATTAATGACTTAGACGAAGGGCTAGAAGGCAGGATCATCAAGTTTGCAGACGACACCAAATTGGGAGGGATAGCCAATACTCCAGAGGACAGGAGCAGAATTCAAAACGATCTTGACAGATTAGAGAGATGATTGGCCAAAACTAACAAAATGAAGTTCAACAGTGACAAATGCAAGATACTCCACTTTGGCAGGAAAAACGAAATGCAAAGATACAGAATGGGTGATGCCTGACTCGAGAGCAGTACGTATGAAGAAGATCTTGGAGTCCTCGTGGACAACAAGTTAAACATGAGCCAACAATGTGATGTGGCGGCAAAAAAAGCCAATGGGATTTTGGCCTGCATCAATAGGAGCATAGTGTCTAGATCTAGGGAAGTCATGCTACCCCTCTATTCTGCTTTGGTTAGACCACATCTGGAATATTGTGTCCAATTCTGAGCAACACAATTCAAGAGAGATATTGACAAGCTGGAATGTGTCCAGAGGAGGGCGACTAAAATGATCCAGGGTCTGGAGAACAAGCCCTATGAGGACCGGCTTAGGGAACTGGGCATGTTTAGCCTGAAGAAGAGAAGGATGAGAGGAGATATGATAGCCATGTATAAATATGTGAGAGGAAGCCACAGGGAGGAGGGAGCAAGCTTGTTTTCTGCTTCCTTGGAGACTAGGACGCAGAACAATGGCTTCAAACTACAAGAGAGGAGATTCCATCTGAACATTAGGAAGAACTTCCTGACTGTGAGAGCCGTTCAGCAGTGGAACTCTCTGCCCCGGAGTGTGGTGGAGGCTCCTTCTTTGGAAGCTTTTAAGCAGAGGCTGGATGGCCATCTGTCAGAGGTGATTTGAATGCAATATTCCTGCTTCTTGGCAGAAAGGGGTTGGACTGGATGGCCCATGAGGTCTCTTCCAACTCTTTGATTCTATGATTCTATTATTCTATTATTCACTCAGCCACAGAATAAACAAAAACGGATAGCAAAAATAACTTCATAGTCAAAAGGGTCCAGTCCAGTGGTCAAACGTCAAGAGTTCAATAACAGAGTCCAGGGATCAAGAGTCTATACCGTAGTCAAAAGCCAGTCCAAAAGTACAAGGTTCCAGGATTCCAAGATTACAGGAGACAGGTCAGGATACCGAAAATCCAACAGACCTGGGGGGGGGGGGACCAGCAGCATCCACCAGTAACACCCAGCTGCAACCCATCTCCTGTACACTTCCACCCCTAATTGTTTTCACCCATGAACTCCCACTTACAGATCACAAAACCCTCTAAAACTAATACTCACATTAACCCTTCCATCACCAACCATCAACTGCAGAACATATGACACCAGGAGAGCTTTTGCACAATTAAAACTTGTGCGCCAGCTCCGTCCATACCTTGGGAGGCCTGATCTGGCCACAGTGGTCCACACTCTTGTTACATCCCAAATAGATTACTGCAACAGGCTCTATGTTGCACTCCAGATCAGGAAAAAACCCTCTGACTTTAAAACACACCACACGAAGAGCGAAGAAACCAATCCTCTTTTATTGAAGCTTAGTAAATAGCCAGAAGAAATAAATGCTTGTAAGAAAATAAGAAGGTTCCAAAAAGTAATAAGTCCATAAAAAGCAGTAACACAAAGCAATGTCCACACAAGGAATAAAAGCAATACAAGGCAGCATTAATCCAGACAGGAATCAAACAGAATGCAAAGACAACCCAAAAGCCTAAAAAAACTCCACAGGAACAAGACCCCTTGAACAGGATTTCTGTGGAACATGAGCTTGGTTTCCAAACAATGCCTGATCTAACAGGTTTTCCCTCGAAGCAAACCTTATATCCCAAAACTCAGAAACTGGTTTCGCTTTCCCCCACATTTGCCCCTTATCAGACGAAACCACATCCAAAGCACCCTGATCCTGAGACACAATCACAGGCTGAGCTCCATCACCAGCCTACTGCAGACGTCATCCTTTCCAGCTGGAACAGAAAATAAACTTCGATGGCCTTGCAGGAGCATCCTGTTGGGAGCTCCCAGTGGCGCAGTGGGTTAAAGCCCTGTGCCGGCAGGACTGAAGACCGACAGGTCGTCGGTTTGAATCTGGGGAGAGGCGAATGAGCTCCCTCTATCAGCTCCAGCTCCTCATGCGGGGACATGAGAGAAGCCTCCCACAAGGATGATAAAAAGATCAAAATCATCCGGGTGTCCCCTGGGCAACGTCCTTGGAGACGGCCAATTCTCTCACAACACGATGCACCATGACAAGGTGACAAGGTGACAGTCCATCAAGGGGGTTAGATAGATAAAGAACTGCTTGACTGTAGAATGGATAACCTGCAGGGTGGTGGATGGCCATCTTTCACTGCACAACAGCTCCAAGAAAAATGCAGGGAACAAAATGAACCTCTGTACATGGCATTCATTGACCTTGCAAAGGCATTCAACACAGTGAATTGCAGCGCCCTCTCGACCATCTTCCAAAAAATCAGGTGCCCTAACAAATTTGTGAACATCCTGCGGCTCCTCCATGATGACATGATGGCAACAGTCCGGGACAGCAATCGCTCCCAAAGTGACCCATTTAAGGTGGAATCCGGTGTCAAACAGGGATGTGTTATTGCCCCAACTCTATTCTCCATCTTCATGGCTATGATACTTCACCTTGTTGATGGGAAGCTTCCCACCGGAGTGGAAATCATCTATCGGACAGATGGCAAGCTATTCAACCTCAGCAGAGTGAAAGCCAAAACCAAGGTTACAATAACATATGTCATAGAACTCCAGTACGCTGATGACAATGTCGTCTGTGTGCATTCAGAAGATCTACAAGCCACTCTAAAAACCTTTGCAGAAGCATACGAGAAGCTCGGCCTGTCATTGAACATCAAGAAAACCAAAGTGCTCTTCCAGCAGTCACCAGCCAATCCCTCTCCAATGCCAGAGATACAGCTTAATGGTGTAACATTAGAAAATGCTGACCATTTCCGCTACCTTGGCAGCCACCTCCCCACCAAAGTCAACATCGACACCAAAATACAACACCACCCGAGCTCTGTGAGCGCAGCATTTTTCCAAATGAAGCAGAGAGTGTTTGAGGACCAGGACATCTGTAGAGATACCAAGGTGCTTGTCTATAAAGCTATTGTCCTCCCAACCCTGCCATACGCCTGAGAAACGTGGACTGTCTACAGACGTCACATGCAACTCCTGGAACGATTCCATCAGCGCTGCCTCCGGAAAATCCTGCAAATCTTTTGGGAAGACAGGCGAACAAACGTCAGCGTGCTGGAAGAAGCAAAGACCAGCAGCATTGAAGCGATGGTCCTCCGCCATCAACTCCGCTGGACTGGGCATGTTGTCCGGATGCCCGACCACCGTCTCCCAAAGCAGTTGCTCTACTCCGAACTCAAGAACAGAAAACAGAATGTTGGAGGACAGGAAAATAGATTGAAAGATGGGCTCAAAGCCAACCTTAAAAACTCTGGCATAGATACTAAGAACTGGGAAGCCCTGGCCCTTGAGCACTCCAGCTGGAGGTCACTGTGACCAGCAGTGCTGCAGAATTTGAAGAGGCACGAATGGAGGGTGAAAGAGAGAAACGTGCCAAGAGGAAGGCGCGTCAAGCCAACCCCGACTGGGACCGCCTTCTACCTGGAAACCAATGCCCTCACTGCGGGAGAAGATGCAAATCAAGAATAGGACTCCACAGCCACCTACATACCCACAAGAATTCTGATCCTGGAAGACTATCCTACTCGGCCAACGAGGGATCACCTAAGTAAGTAAAGTAAGTAAAGTAAGTAAAGTAAGTAAGTAAGTAAAGGATAGCCATCTGTCAGGAGTGCTTTGATTGTGCCTTCCTGCATGGCTGAAGGGGGTTAGACTAGATGGCCTTTGGGGGTCCCTTTAGGATTCTAGGATTCCCAAGCCCATGAGTTGGACAGTTTCAGCACATTGGATATCTTCTTAATAGTACAGAAAGCAATCTGGATTCACGACTCTAGCAATATGCATTGGTTTTACCCCTTTCCCAACTGAGCCCATATTGGTTGCGGTTGCTCCTCCGCCTACACTGTAATGTGGGTCAAAGGTTAAGTATTGAATTTATTTGCCGATATAGGAGATTGACTTCACAACAATTCGGTTATTTGGCCTTGTCTCAAGGCACCTGTGTGAGCGGATTCTTGCATTGCGTCCTTGTGAGAACTGGAACGACTGCAGAGGCATCAACAAAACACAATTTCCTTCCTTGCCATCCTTGTGGCCATAAAAATGGCATCGTTGTGTTTGATGTCACACCATCTGCAGCACTAATTAGGACGCCTATGGAACCCAAAGTCCTTGTGACAGAATTATATGGCCCCACCTTTCTCTCCGGTTTACACTAAATTTAGGCCAAGGCAGCTTTTCAAAAAAAGAGAACTGAATGGAGATATGAAAATGTAGGATCGAGATAATGGCTCTCTGGATCTAGAAGCAGGCAAAAGATAAGACTAATAGAGTTCTGGAACAGAATTCTTCCAAAAGTTGGTGGACCTTCCTTTGCTGTTGGTCTGTCAGCAGAGCTCAAATGAATGATCTCTTCCCAGAGAAGTTTTAGGTTTAGATGTCCGGCCCTGGCAGAAGGTTGCTGTTGTTGCTATATTTGTTTATATCCCACTTTCTTCTGTTAACAAGACTCAAAGCAGCTCACAATACTTAAAACAGTGGTAATACTTTTAAACAGAGGCTGGATGGCCATCTGTCAGGGGTGATTTGAATGCAATATTCCTGCTTCTTGGCAGAATGGGGTTGGACTGGATGGCCCATGAAGTCTCTTCCAACTCTTCGATTCTATGATTCTATGATTCTATAATACTGTTGTTGAGCAATTTAGAGTGGCTGTGGATAGAGAAATCCAAGACATTGTGGGTTGCCTGGTGAGAAAAGAAGCCAGTATTCCAGAATAAATCTCACAAAGTTGAAGAAAGTCACCAAGATTTTATTTCATTCCAGCTGGAAAGGATGACGATTGCAGTTTTTTTGGGGTTTTTTGCGTTTCGTTATTTAAAATAATTACAAAATTTTCCTTTTAAAAAGTTTGATATTTACGAAATTTCGTAAATGTGAAAAAAATTACAAAACATTAACAAATCGATTTCCGAAACAATAACGAATCGATTCGTTAATGGCGGACGCAACCGCGAAATACGCTAAAAAACCTCCAAAAACTTCTGAAGCTTCCCTCTCCCTCTGTTGTTGACTGTTGGTGTGATATTATAATTTTTTTTTCACTAATTAAACAAAAAACAACCATAAAACTTGCCCCAGACATGCGGAAATAATAACGAAACGACCTCAAAACAATAACGAAACGAATACAATAACGAAATACGAAGCATTTACAAAACTATTTAAAAATTCAGTTTTTTAAAAAATTGCTCCAGAATGGTTCGTTATCGTTTTGTAATTGAAAAAATTAACGAATTATTAACGAATTACGAATTAACGAAACGAAACCGCCCAGCCCTAGTAGCCTGCCAACAAACCCACTGGGCAGAGAGATACTATATATATAGCCTTCAGATTCAAAAGTTCCCATGCTCACCTCCACCCCTGAGCCAGCTTTGTTATGATTGGCTGTGACATCAGCAAGCCAGGAGGAGATCCAATGAGGGCTCTGGCCCTGCTTTTGGCTGCCCAGCCAATGGGATGGAAGGGAGGTGAGCAACAGGGAAACAATGAAGAAATGTCTAGTTGACTGGATTAAGAATGACTGGTATTTGCAAATGGCTGGGCAATAGCTTTAGGCTCTCAAGCCTGGCCTAGGTTATTGTTTGATTCCTTGAATTAACATTTTTATCTAGCCCTGAAAGGCCAGGTCCTTTTGTCTTACTATCCTGCAATATAGAGTTCATTGATGAAGCAGAGATGGGTTTCAGAGATCCAGGTGTGGCACAGCAGGGAGGCAGATGACAAATTCCCGGTTCCGGTTCCTCGCAGATGGAGAGATGTCCTTTGTGTTGGGTGATCCCAAGTGTCCATAGACTCCACCATTCTGGATGGCCTGGCTATTAGCCCTCTGAGGTCTGGTCCGACAGAGGCATTTACTTATTGTCCATGCAAATAGTCTTGGTGAAATCCTTTGTTGGGGGATTATCAGTCCAGGAAGTTTGGAAACTCCATGAGCCATGAGTTGGTTGTTCATGAAAAGGTTGCTTTCCTTCATATTTTCTTATATAGACATACATACATATAGGAAATGATTAATGGGACAAGGTGGCATACACAGATTCCTCCTTTTCAAAGGAAAAGGAGGAATCATGCAAGGTCTAAGGGGAAGTCACATCAGCCCCCCCCCCCCACAAAATCCATAAAAAGTTTGGCAAGAATTTATAAAAGTTCCCATAAAGTTCATGAAAGTTCATAAGAACTCATAAGAGTTCATGGGGGAGGGGTGCATGGAAGTTCAGGGGAGCATTGAGTAATCAGAGTCCATTCATAAAAACAGGAAGAGAGATAGGGGATTATGGGATCAATTCAGCCTGGTGTCCTTGGCAAAACTATGATTTCCCTGATTTTGAACTATCTTTTACAGAGCCCTGGAAAAAAAAAGGGGGGGGGGTGTCATCTCCTATCACAATACTAGATGACCTTGCAGTGCCCTCCACTTAGAATCATAGAATTATTGAGTTGGAAGAGACCTCGCGGGCCATCCAATCCAATTCCTTTCTGCCAAGGAGCAGGAAAAGCACATTCAATGCCTTGTAGTAAATTGGCCAAGGTGTCTGGTTCACCATTGCAGAATAACAGCAGAACATTTGTTGTTGGTTTGTTGCTGTGAACTGCCTTCAAGGTGACTTTGACTTGAAATGATCCCAGGAACAAAAGACCTCTGTTAGATAGAAAGGCATTGGCAGTAATTCTATTGTGTAAAATACAGTTCTAATGGACATGTGATAACACACCTGTGGAATGATTAAGCAGGTAATGATGTAGTACCTAAGGGACATGCAGAGAAGGGTAGGTCACGATCATGTGACGTTCATGACAAAGGGTTGCATCATTCATTTGTCCCTGACTGATGACAAGCCATCAGGTGTACATAGAGCAACGTGTCAAGATTTAAGCCTCCTGGCATTTTTAGATGAAAACTGAGTCTGTAAGTTTTCTAAATAGCGTTCTGAACAAAGTCAAGACATTGCAGTTATACTCTGCTGATAAGAACTCTGCTGTTTTTTCTTTCCTCTGTGTCCAGTGTGCAGCCTTTCCAGAAACTATCAATCACACACCTATCCCGCAACAGCCTTCGAGTTCCCCTCACTTTAAAAGTCCTGCTGAGGTCTTACGAAGTTAGGGCAGCCATGGCTTCCTTGGCGGAGGTCATCCACTTGGAATTCAATCTTCTTTTCTGACTACTTTCTACCTTCTCAAGCATCATTGCTTTTTTTCTAAAGAGCCATGTTTCCCCATGGTATTGTTGGAGTTCAGCCTGTGATTGTGTAAAGTGGGTCATGGGGGTTATATGTGCCAAGTTTGGTCCAGGTCCGCTGCCCGTGCGAGTTACAGTGGCTGTGGAAGTGGGAGCCAGTCAGAAAGCTGCCACATAGCCACACCTCCCCATACATACATACATACGAACATTGACTTTTATTATATATATAGATGTAGAGGGCACAGTTTCTCTGGCCTGCACATAGAATGGAACTTTTGCGGTGATCCGCACAACCTAATCTCTGCATGTTCCCATATCCGCATCTCGCGGGTTCTTAAAAAACTGCTAGTTTCTGATGGAAGTGGGCCAGTAGCCATCTTTGGAGCCTTTAAATATCAGAACAAAGCATCAAGTAAGGACAACGGAGGCAGTTGACCCCCCTAAAGTCTCACTTGGCTTCACACCCGTGAATACAGCAATGGTTAGTATATTTGTAAAAGTCACCATCTCACTCGAGTCCTTTCCAGATTGTCATTCTTTTTCAGTTGTTTGTGTTTCTTTGCATTGCATTGATATTCTGCTTCACACGGATGGCACCGAGGACAACTTATGATAAAATACTGCAAACGCATGAAATAAATAAGGGCGTAAAACAGTCATAGTCATGATGGCCGGGGGATTCTGATAGTTGGAGTCCAAGAAGGAAACGCATCCTGATGTTAAGGCCTTGCATGTTTCTCGTTGCACAATCATAACTCATAGGCAATGCACTTTGCATCTGGCAGCAGGAAAAGGGGGCAGCTGCAATTAGCTATAACTATTTCATTTCAGTCAAGCGTCCCATTATAATTTGCATTTCACCTTTTAATTGCAACGCAGAGGAAATGGGAGCCGGCTGCCTACTGGTTGCAAGGAGTGAAATATGCAGAGGCTATAAAAAGCGAGCGAGCGCCGGGAGAGGCCCAGAGTACTTTTTATGGGGAAGGTTTTATTTACTGGTGTAAAAGCTAATCTGGCTTCTGTGTCCAGGCTGGATCCCTCACTTGGGGATGAACCCTCTCCCAGAGTCTGGAGCCCATGCTGGAAGGAGGCAGAAAAGAGCTGGAAGGGGTGGGTGATATGGGATTGCACAGGAGGAGGAGCCCTCCTCTGGGCACAGTCCAGCTTAGAGTCAAACTCTCCCTTCAATTGTGTTGCCCAAAATTAGGCACAGTGTGGTTCCAGGTAAGGTGGTCTGACCAAGGGGAGCAGGCCTTACCTGGATCTAGGCACTAGACCCCTATTGATGCAGGCCAAAATCCCATTTGCTTTTTTAGCTGCCGGAGAAATTACACTGTCTAGCCGGTATTGCACCACTTGACATCCATAGAATCATAGAATCAAAGAGTTGGAAGAGACCTCCTGGGCCATCCAGTCCAACCCCATTCTGCCAAGAAGCAGGAATATTGCATTCAAATCACCCCTGACAGATGGCCATCCAGCCTCTGTTTCAAAGCTTCCAAAGAAGGAGCCTCCACCACACTCCATGACAGAGAGTTCCACTGCTGAACGGCTCTCACAGTCAGGAAGTTCTTCCTCATGTTCAGATGCAATCTCCTCTCTTGTAGTTTGAAGCCATTGTTCCGCGTCCTAGTCTCCAAGGAAGCAGAAAACAAGCTTGCTTCCTCCTCCCTGTGGCTTCCTCTATTTATACATGGCTATCCTATCTCCTCTCAGCCTTCTCTTCTTCAGGCTAAACATGCCCAGCTCCTTAAGCCGCTCCTCATAGGGCTTGTTCTCCAGACCCTTGATCACTTTAGTCGCCCTCCTCTGGACACATTCCAGCTTGTCAAGATCTCTCTTGAATTGTGGTGCCCAGAATTGGACACAATATTCCAGGTGTGGTCTAACCAGAGCAGAATAGAGGGGTAGCATGACTTCCCTAGATCTAGACACTATGCTCCTATTGATGCAGGCCAGGAAGTAGCAGCCAATAGTGAAAGGACCAAGGCAGAGACATCTCCATCTCATCCCCTGTTTGGGTATCAGCCAGCACGTCAACGACTTAAATCTACAAATAGTTTTCTAAGATCTACGGATACACTCGCTGGAACACCTCAGCAAGCAAGAGTCCAAAAGTGGCAGGCTCAAACCCAGAACCGCAATCAATGGCTGATACCCAATGAGAAACTCCCCCCTGGGTACACAGAAAACTGGGCGACTTGGAACGCGCTGAACACACTGCGCTCTGGCACCACGAGGTGCAGAACCAACCTTCAGAAATGGGGCTACAAAGTGGAATCCACGACATGCGAGTGTGGAGAAGAGCCAACCACTGACCACCTGCTGCAATGCACCCTGAGCCCTGCCACATGCGGCAACACCAGAGGCACTCCAAAGGACACCTAATCAACTACCAAGTTTGCAAACTTTGTGTTTTGTTTGTTTTTAATGCAATGTAACTGTTTGGTTTGTTTCTGACACAATAAATAAATAAATCTCCATTGACCAGTTTGCCTGGAGAAGGTCCCTGGGGAGTGATGCTGAGAGGTCTCCCTGCTTTTGCATTGCTTCCCATAAACACTAAATGCCTTTATGGAGGCTTTTCATGATGCAGCGCTGCTGCCTTTGAGCTCCCCCCCAATGCGCGCCTTCCCTTTTTGGCAGTGATGGATGAGCCAAAGGGACCCGTTCGGATGGTTCCCACGTCCAGCCGGTGAATGATTTCCGATGCCGGCTTTAATTTATTTTTAAATGAAATTTGCTATTGATTCTGGATTAAAAGAACAAATCTCAGAGCAGTTGCTCCTGACAGCGCAGCGCAAGGAGCCAAAGGGACTTCTGTTTTCCTCTGGTGGGAACGTGGCATTCTTCCCAGGGATGCAGAAAAACCCACACTGAGATATATAAACCCCGACGTCTCCTTTCCCAAAGTCCCAATTGCAAGGAGAAAGAAGGGAAAGGAGCATCTTTGGCACCTCGTGAGGGTTTCCCCAGTGCTTTCCTCTGAATCTTTTTCTGTTTAATGTCAAGAGCGACTTGAGAAACTGCAAGTCGCTTCTGGTGTGAGAGAATTGGCTGTCTGCAGATTCTGGAGTCTGTCCTCTACAATGGAGTCTGAGCTCTGAGCAGTCTCAGATCTGATCATGTGGTCTGCAGCCCCTCCAACAACCTCTCAGAAAACATAGAGTAAGGGAAATGTATGGTAATGCTCCAATTGCAGAAGATGCCAATCACAGATGCAGGTGAAACGTCAAGAGAGAATGCTACTGGAGCATGGGCATGCAGCCCAAAAAACTCACAGCAGTCTATGAAAGTCTTTGACAACATCCATCAGTGCTGCCTCCGAAAAATCCTGCAAATCTCTTGGGAATGTCAGTGTGCTGAAAGAAGCAAAGACCACCAACACTGAAGCGATGGTCCTCCGCCATCAACTCCGCTGGACCGGCCACGTTGTCTGGATGCCCGATCACCGTCCTCCAAAGCAGTTACTCTACGCTGAACTCAAGAATGGAAAATGGAATGTTAGTGGACAGGAAAACAAATTTAAAAATGTGTTTAAAGCCAACCTCAAAAACTGTGGCATAGACACCAAACACTGGGAAGCCCTGGCCCTTGAGCTTGCTAACTGGAGGTCAGCTGTGACCAGCAGTGCTGCAGAATTTGAAGAGGCATGAATGGAGGACAAAAGGGAGAAGCAGGCCAAGAAGAAGGCATGTCAAGCCAACCCTGACCAAGACCGCCTTCCATCTTGAAACTGATGTCCTCACTGTGGGACAACATGCAGATTGCGAATAGGGCTCCATGGCCACCTAGTACCACCGCCAAGACACCACATCTGGAAGACAAACATCCTCAAACTACGAGGGATCGCCTAAGTAAGTAAGTACTTCCACAACACAAGGCCCAAAAGGCCTTGCAAAACTACAACTCCCATGATTCTGATCTAGAGCTAAAATTTAGGGGTCTTTGCCAGGAGGCAGAGACCAATTAGACTCATCAAAGAGTTCTTTTTCCCTGGCGAGACAGAGAAGCATCACATATTTTTCCCTGATTTCCCAATGAAAAGCCTCACCAGTTGAAGAAAAGCCATCGAGGTTTAATGTGATTCAGCTGAAACGGATGCAAAGCTGCAATAATTTGCCAAGCTAAGCATAAAGAAATACACCAATACAGTCATATTTATAGCAAATTCAAAGTTGTAGAGTTCAAACTCCCCGCCCCGGCTTCCCTGTTGTTCCCTGTCATGATTGGGCGATGGGCTCCAGTGGTCCGTAGGAACCAATGGGGAGACCTCTGCCACCTGGTGGCGACAGCCAATCAGGAGAGATGGAGGTGGGATGAGGGAGCACAAAGGAATCTGGGAAAGGAGTAAAGAAAGGAAATGCCATGCCATGCGGCTGGCGAGACAAAGGGGAAATCTCAATCCAGCCTGATCTATTGTGCTTTGAGTGGAATGAATAATCAGAGCGAAGGCAAAAGGTTTTTTCGAGGACCTTTTGTTCTTCAGGAGGAAATATGATTAAGATTTTTGCCAAAGGGGCAAGCTGAGGGCTGGGCAATTCCTCCGAGGGCCACCAGCTGCCCAGGCTATTGTTCATGCAAAAGGAAGTTGTGGATAAAAAAAATCCTGGAATGTTTGGGGCTTTGTAGTCCCTTTGGTGGAGTTTCTTCATGTATACAGGGGAAACAAAGGTCAGAGGAAAAGGGGAAAGGCTTCTGCCACACAAAGAAATCAGAAAACACATTTCATATATCTAAAGTTCATAAAAGGCAAGATTTCATAAGGTTTGTCCATGTGAGAGGGGAAAGAGCATCCATAGGGTATGGCTAAAACGCAAGGGTGTTGCACAAAGGTCCTGGCAGGAGTTCTTGAGTGGCCCAAATGGACCTGGTGTCTCTGAAAACAAGCTTTGCTCCCCGTCCTTGGAGAACTACAGCTCCCGAGAGAGGCAGAGACCCCAAGGTCTAGCTATTCCCGAAGTTTCATGGGGTCCTCATTGTTGTTAAGGCCTTGGCAAATTGACCAAGACTTAACCCCTATTGTGCAGTCTGGTACCTTTGTCCTTTGCAGAACTATAAGTCACCATCCCTTGTTGCGGGGGGGGGGGGGGGGCATGCTCGACTTCAATTCTATAGCATTGAGCCATGGTTGTTTAAAGTGGTGCCAAACTGCATCAGTGCTTCAGTGTAGAAGCACCCTATGCCTTTAATAATAATAATAATAATAATAATAATAATAATAATAATAATAATCTTTATTTATACCCCGCCACCATCTCCCCAGTGGGGACTCGGACCGGTTTACATGGGGCCAAGCCCGGACAACATGTTACAGCAAAATAACACCAAAACATAAACAAAAAGTATAAACACAATAACAAAATAACATTCCAATAAACACAATCACGATAACAGTGGCCTTTGGCCTTTGACTACTTTGAGGCAATTCCCCCCCACTTCTTTCTTCCTAAAATACCTTTTGGAGGCTCAGAGAAACTAAAGGCAGTGCAATCCTTGGTGCCCAGAGGACATTATTCACTGTCCGCTATCGACAGGAGGAAACTAACCTTTGTGGCATCTTTATCAACAAAGGAGGAAGAAATAGGACTTTCTCTGCTTAACGGATGGGGTGGAAATGCAGGCAGGCAGCTTGGTTCTGGTCAAACAGCTCACAGCTCAGCATTGGCATTACACAGCTTGAGAATTTCAGGACCAATGTAAGCAGAGGCGGCCCTAGGTAATTTTCAATGGTAAGCAAACAGTATTTTGGCGCCCCCCCCCCTCCCAACCAATCATTGATATATATTTTCTGTTCGTCGTGGGAGTTCTGTGTGCCATATTTGGTTCAATTCCATCATCGGTGGAGTTCAGAATGCTCTTTGATTGTAGGTGAACCATACATCCCAGTAACTACACTTGCGGCACTTGCTCCCTTGCCTGGCCCGCTTTGGGTCCGGAGGCGTGCCTGAAGACCCCGGCGTGTGCACCAAAAGCCACCTCTTCTCCTGACTTTCTCCTCAGCCATTGGGACCAAGAGAGAGAGAGAGAGAGGTGGAGATGCCCACCTTTCCTGAAGGTAGGCGCAAAAACAAAGGAGGGAGCGGAGGTGGGAGATACCTCCAGCCAGAGGGTCTCTCTCTCTCTCTCTCTTGGTCCCAATGGCTGAAGAGAAAGTCAGGAGAAGAGGTGACTTTTGGTGCGCATGCTGGGGTCTTCAAACATGCCTCCGGACCCGAAGCAGGCCAGGCACAGCGGCTCCACCCCTTGGCCCACCCACAGATTGGGGAGAGGAGAGGAGGCGGGTGGAGCGCCGGGGGATCGGGAAAGGGAGCCGGTCATGGGGA
The DNA here is from genome assembly GCF_037176765.1 of Anolis sagrei. NCBI lineage: Eukaryota > Metazoa > Chordata > Lepidosauria > Squamata > Anolidae > Anolis > Anolis sagrei. The sequence continues at coordinate 245,309,280 of NC_090024.1, read as the reverse complement.
AGGGATCGAACGCAGAGAACGATTGAGTGCCGGATCTGCTCGCGCACCCGGTGGCCGGGTGGAGCAGGAATGAGAGGGGCTAGGCGAGGCTCAAGGGCCCGGCCCCTTTGGGAAGAGGATCGCCCGGCAGCGAGGCACGAAAGCCGAGGCTCCCCCTGGACTGCTAGGGCTGTTGTGAGCTGAGGGGGCGCTCCTCAAGTGGCAGTTATGGGGCATTTACAGAGGCGCCTCTGCGCCCCTGGCAAAAAAAGTGTTCTGTGATTGCTTACTTCGCATAATGGACGAGCCGCCCCTGAATGTAAGGGCTACAAAAACTTAATATATTGTCAAAGGCTTTCATGGACGGAATCACTGGGTTGTTGCAGGTTTTTTCATCAAGGGAACCACTGACCGCAGAGGGAAGCTGATGAGGAAACACAACATACAAACTATCTGCAAACCCACCAAGTAAATCCAACAAATGGTACGTTCAGCAAAGGACAAGAAGGATCCTCTCACCTCTGCAGGAGTCTACCGTGTACCATGCAGCTGTGGACAAGTCTCCAGAGGGACCACCAAACGCAGCAACCACGAGTCAAGGAACATGAAAGGCACTGCAGACTACTTCAGCCAGAGAAGTCAGCCATAGCAGAGCACCTGAGGAACCAACCTGGATACAGCATTTTATTTGAGAACACAGAAATGCTGGACCACTTGGACAACCACCATGTCAGACTGCACAGAGAAGCCATTGAAATCCACAAGCAACATGTGGATAATTTCAACAGAAAGAAGGAAACCATGAAAATGAACAAAATCTGGCTACCAGTATTAAAAAAAACTCTAAAATTACAACAGCAAAACAACAGAGAGGAAACAATCAAGGCCATCTAATCACCTCTCAACAAAAGATTGCCCCAGGCACTGCCAGGCCATCAAATGCTAATCAAGGTGGTCAGTTGAAACATTCACACCTAGCTCCAGCAGACAAGAGCCCTTTGTCCCACCCTGGTCATTCCACAGATATATAAACCCAATTTTCCTAGTTCCAACAGACCTCACTACCTCTGAGGATGCTTGCCATAGATACAGGCGAAGCGTCAGGAGAGAATGCCTCTAGAACAGTGGTTCTCAACCTGGGGTCTCCAGATGTTTTTGGCCTACAATTCTCAGAAATCCTAACAGCTGGAAAACTGGCTGGGACTTCTGGGAGTTGTAGGCCAAAAACATCTGGGGACCCCAGGTTGAGAAGAACTGCTCTAGAGCATGGCCATATAGCCCGAAAAAATTTACAGCAACCTAGTGATTCCAGCCATGAAAGCCTTCGACGATAATTCCTTTTATTGATGATAAGTAAAAGCATCTAAGTAAAAAAGCACTTATAATGAATAGGTAGATCCAATTAGGAAAGAAGATAAGCAGGAGCAAATTAATCCAAGGTAGAGTTCAGCAAAGTCCATAAAGCAAAGTCCACACTTCTCTAATATAATCCAGAAAATCGGGAATACATTGATCCAAGGCTTGGATGAGCAATCAATAAATCCAGGAATCATGACACAAGAAATATCTTAACATGAATCTTCAAAGCAGAGATTTCATGAAACAAGGACAAGAACTTGGCGTGATTCTAAACGATGCTTTATCTGACTACACATTCCAAAGCTGAGACTTATTGCCTCGTTAGTTAGGTCACTAGCGGTCAGAAACTGGTTTCTCTTTAATTGAGATTTTATTGTTTTCTATAGAAGACAGGCCGATGGGCGAAGCCACTCTTCTCACCTATCTCTTCTCGCCTATCTCTTGGCTCGTTATCTACTTGCTCATTAATTTCTGCAGGTGCTGAGATCACTTTCTCTTCTTTCTCATGGGAACCCTCGGGTAACAATTCAAGCACACTACCATCCCCACACCCCTCGGGGACATTCTCCTGGGAAACTACAAGGATCTCCTGGTCATTTTCTGCATCCATATCCCTGACCAAACCATTGCCATCTTGAAACTCATCTTGAACCTCATCGACACCCTGATCCTGAAACACAATCACAGGTTGAGTTCCAACGAATAGGTATTGCATTGGCAGGGAGGTAAACATGCTGTCAATTCAATCAGGAAGGCACCCACAGACAACAAGCTCCGTTGCATGGAAAAATGGAACAAGAGCACCTCCCCATGGCTGAGTTGAGCACAGCCTCCAGATGCCGGAGAAGCTTTGCCTCTGTTTACGTACTGCCTCTCTTTGTTGTTAATTGTATAACAGCATCGAGTGTTTGCCATATATGTATTCTGTAATCCATTTTGAGTCCCCTCAGGGAGATAGAGCAGAATATAAATAAAGTATATTATTATATTATTGATTAGAGAAAAATCGATGAGTAGTTTGAGCAAAGATTGGCAATTATCGATTGCTTTTAATTTTTGCAGGATTTTCGCAGGGAGATGATCAATCATGGGATTGGAAGATCAGTAAGGATATAATATATATGTAGAAGCTCATTTATAACTTTTCGTAGTGGAAGTATGAAATATCAACATCTGTTAACCGTTAGTAGAAACATTTGGAATAATGGTTTTTGTATGAGTGTTTTCCTCCTGTAGATATGTATTTTAGTATTGTGTAGAGCTGATGTTAGTTTTGCATTGTACATTCTTTTCTATCTTCTTTTTTGTAGTTCTTGTGTTGTAGTAGAGCCTGTTAGTAACACTGCAAGTGGTAGTATGGGTGTCAGAAGGGGGGAAAGAGCTAGATGAGGAACAACAGAGGAAAAGGATCCGGGATATACTTATGTCACCTACCGAAGAAGACTCCTTCAAAGGGTTTTCTGAGAGCGAAGGATCAATGGGTGAGGAGGAGGAAGGAGATACGGTGGATGTGAATAGAGGAACTAAGAGGGTTACTCGGGAGCAGGAATCTGATGAGGAGCGACAGAGGAAGAAGATCCGGGATATACTTACCGCTCCCACAGACAATACCGCTCCCACAGACGAAGAGTCTTTCTTGGAGTGATGAGTCTGGGGGTGATGGGGATGACACACTGGATTGGACCAAGGTTCAAGAGGTTCGAGATGTATGTACTCAGCCAATGTCTAGTGACACGTTTGTGGGGTTTTCTGGTGGTGGGGATTGGCAATCAGGAGATACTGTGGAGTCTTGGGGAGATCTAAGTCTTGACAAAAGGTGGAAGAGTTGGAGGGATGGGTGTCGGCGTTCAGGTGTGGAGGCAAGGACAGCTGTAAGGGATGACGACAGGGTGGAGGTCAGCTCATCATCGGATGATGAGGTATAAGATAAAAGTAGGCACTGAAATAGTAGAACTTTGCAGAAGGCAATGTGTTGGTTTCGTACCTTGGGTTTTGTCGCTGCTGCTTTTGTGTTGGGCTTGGGTCCTGGATCTGCAGGTTGCTGCTCCCATTTGTGTTACAACTTGGCTTGTATTCTCGTGAGTGCAGATTTCCCCTTCTTTGACCTTGGACTGTTATTGACGATGAAGCTGCTTACGTGAACTTTGGAACCTCACAACTTTGGACTTGGCTTTCTTTGACCTCGGACTTCATTTGACTACGGCTCTTTCTTCACGGGCTCTTTGTTTGTTCGTCCTTCATTTGCTGTGTTATTTTGCATGACTTTGGAAGCACTTCAGTTTGATCTGGATCTTTTCTCTGAAAAATCCGGATTATTGCTTTAGTTTGTTTTTAAGCTGAAACTTGCTGCTACTTTTGAGTTTTGACCAGGGACACTGAAGTAAGTGACTCTGAGTCCTTTTGATTTGCATTAATAAACTCTGCTTTTGGACATACTCTTGAGTCTGGCTCTTTAAGGCATTTGGGTTCCGACATCTTGTGTGTGTGTGTGTTTATGATTTAAAAGTTGTGAGATATCTATCTATCTATAGACGATAGATAGATAGATAGATAAGATAGATAGATAGATAGATAGATAGATAGATAGATAGATATTGAGCATCTGCAATGACTGAGATAGTGTCACCTTTGCTTTCTGATTGTCCAATACATACAAACCTTATTTGTTTGCACAAAATTATTACAAAATACTGTGTATAAAATCATCTTCAGGCTACATGTATGAAACATCTGTTGTTGTTATTTGAAACACAACAAGATGAGTCCACAGCAGACAAGATCACTCTGCTGGCTGTTGAATTGGATCACACGTCGGACACTTCCCAAGTGTCTAGGACTGTGTGATGTATCAGCAAATAATGCGCACAGATCCCAGTAAGGTGGCCTTTTGCAGCTGTCAGATTGTAATCTTATCAGCGCCAATTGTGTTTAAGTGCAGGCCAAGGTCTTTAGGCACTGCACCCAGTGTGCCGATCACCACTGGGACCACCTTTACTGGTTTGTGCCAGAGTCTTTGCAGTTCAATCTTTAAATCCTCATATTGTATCAGCTTTTCCAGTTGTTTCTCTTCGATCCTGCTGTCACCTGGGACTGTGACATCAACGATCCATACTTTGTGTTTTCCCATGATTGTGAGGTCAGGAGTCTTGTGCTCCAAAACTCTTGTGAGTCTAAATTTGGATTTGTGTCTGGATATCAGGCTGTTCCCAAGGGCCTGGGATTTTCATAGTATGTGCGTTGTTGTTGTTGTTGTTGTTGTTGTTGTTATATCCTGTTATAAGCTGATAATTAAAAGGAGTTTGAGATAGTCCAACTAGGTGGAAGAAAGGATCTAAGCAAGGATCTAAATTACTCCAGAGTTGGGCTTTGTGCAGTTTTGAGATTTGTGCACTCCCATGTATTGTTGTGTAATTGGCCTAATACTGTTTTTATGCAAATGTTCACCTTTTTTGACTAAATTACCTTCCCAAAATTAGGTTGCACATTAGAGTCACATAACTTGGTAAATACATTTTTGTGTTTCGGGGTTTCGAAAATAGAGGTGCTCATTAGATTGGATGGCGCGTTAGACTCGAGTAAATACGGCAATAATGATAATAATATTCTCTACTTTCTTCTCTTAATGAGATTCAGAGTGGCCAGCAATGCTAAATCCTCATATCGTGTCAGCTTTTCCAGTTTTTCCAGTTGTTTCTATTCAATCCTGCTGTGCCTTGGAATTGCAACATCGACAATCCATACTTTGTTTTTTAACATGATTGTGAGGTCAGGAGTATTGTGCTCCAAAACTCTGTCTGTCTGAATTTGGAAGTCCCAGAGTAGCTTGACGTGTTTATTTTCTGTAACTTTTTACGGCTTTGTGGTAGGCAGATGGTGTTTGTGGCACTAGTCCCAAAATCATCTGAGCAATGGTGTTGTGCCTCTGCTTGGAGTCTGTCTGTGAGATCTTCTTGCAGCAGCCGAGGATGGGATCTATTGTTTCATCTGCTTCCTTGCAGAGTCGACACTTGGGATCTGTCGTCGACTTTTCAATTCTGGCTGGGTTGTTGTAAGTTTATTCGGGCTATATGGCCATGTTCTAGAGACATTCTCTCCTGACGTTTCGCCTGCATCTATGGCAAGCATTCTCAGAGGTAGTGAGGTCTGTTGGAACTAGGAAAATTGGGTTTATATATATCTGTGGAATGACCAGGGTGGGACAAAGGACTCTTGTCTGTTGGAGCTAGGTGTGAATGTTTCAACTGACCCACCTTGATTAGCATTTGATGGCCTGGCAGTGCCTGGGGCAGTCTTTTGTTGAGAGGGGATTAGATGCGGCTGATTGTTTTCCCCTCTGTTGTTTTGCTGTTGTAATTTTAGAGTTTTTTTTTAATACTGGTAGCCAGATTGTGTTCATTTTCATGGCCATGAAAGCCTCCGACAATACATATTATTATTGTTGTTGTTGTTGTTGTTGTATTGTCGAAGGCTTTCATGGCCAGAATCACTGGGTTGTTGTAGGTTTTTTCAGGCTATATGGCCATGTTCTAGAGGCATTCCCTCCTGGTGTTTCACCTGCATCTATGGCAAGCAACCTCAGAGGTAGTGAGGTCTGTTGGAACTAGGAAAAGGGGTTTATATATCTGTGGAATGACCAGGGTGGGACAAAGGACTCTTGTCTGCTGGAGCTAGGTGTGAATGTTTCACCTGAGTACCTTGATTAGCATATAATGGCCCGACAGTGCCTGGAGCAAACTTTTGTTGAGAGGTGATTCTATTCTATTATATTATGTGTGTGTGTGGAATGTCCGGTGGGGGGGGGGGGGGGAAGGGAGGGAGAGAACTCTTGTCTGTTTGAGGCAAGCGTGAATGTTGCAATTGGCCAGCTTGATTAGCATTGAAAGCCTGGCTAGTTGCTGCCTGGGGTTGGGAGGGATCAAGAGTTCATTCTCAGACCTTGGGTATTATTCCCACAGGTATGTATGTACGTTTGTATACACACACACACATATACATACCTGTGGGAACATATATATATATATATATATATATATATATATATACACACACACACACACACACACACATACATACATACAGACACACAAAAACACACACACACATATATATGTGCAATATATATATGTATATGTATATGTGTGTGTGTATATACATACATAGACACACACACACACTCCACTTGCCTCATTTCCATCGAACCTCTGAGGATACCATCCCCCACAGGTGCAGGCGAAACATCAGGAGAGAATGCTACTGGGGGAAAAGGCCATGGCAAGCTGGAAAACTCACAGCAACACATCAAACTATTATTATTATGATTATTATTATTAATGATTGAAGATGGGGAAAGGAGGGTGGCGTTGCAGGAGGGGATGGACATTTGATGGCCTGGCAGTGCCTGGGGCAATCTTTTGTTGAGAGGTGATTAGATGTCGCTGATTATTTTCCCCTCTGTTGTTTTACTCTTGTAATTTTAGAGGGGTTTTTTTTAATACTGGTAGTAGCCAGATTGTGTTCATTTTCATGGCCATGAAAGCCTTCGACAAGAGGAGGGGGGTCCCCCAGGAGAAACTTTCCCCATCCCTGCCTACAGTCCCCTCCCCTTTGGCTGGCCCCTCCCTCTTCCCCTCCCTCCCTCCCAGTGTTTCCCCCTCCCCTTCTTCTTCTTCCTCCTCCTCCTCCTCTTCCTCATTCTCTGCCGGAGGGAAGAGTCCCGCAGTCTCTCAGACTGAGAAGCAGCATCAGCATCCTCGGCAGAAGGGGAGAAGGCAGGAGAGGAAGCAGAGGAGGAGGAGGAGGGTGCCCACCTGCCTGCCTGCCTGGGACCCCCCAGCCTGCCCGCCGTGCCCTCCCCGGATGTGAGGTTCCCAGGGAAAGCGAGCGCGAGAGGGACCGGCGTTGGGGCGGATGGCGATGGCCCTCCCTCGGGCCCTGGGCCTGGCGCTGGCCCTCTGCCACTCGCTGGGGATGGAGATGCCCCCCTCCTCCAGGGACCCCCCGGCACCCCCCTGGGACAACCACCTGCCCTTCGCCCCTCCCGCAAGCAGCAGCAGCAGCAGCAATGGTGAGACAGTGGGGGGATTCGGAGAATGGGGGGCTCCAAGCCGCAGGGTCGGGCGGGTCGCCTTCTCTGGGGTTCTCCTCCTCTTCCTTGCTCCCCTCCGTCTCGTGTGAACGCAATGCTAGACTCAGGTTAAGGGAAGGAGAGGGCTCACCTCTTCCTCCTCCCCGAGACACGCGTCCATTCGGCGCCGAAGTCTCTGTCTCGTGGGAATGAAGTCGGGCACAAGGCGCAGGCTGAGCGAGACCCAGCTCCCCTGATTTAACGGGGTCCCATGGTTTCCGCATAGGAAAGACGGTATTCGGGAAGGGGGTGCGCTAGGAAAAAGGGGATCCGTGCCAGGTTTCAAATGAGAAGGCGTAAAGAGAGAGGGAGATGCGTGTTTGCAACTTGCGTGGAGTGTCGGAAGGGCGCCTCATCCGCAATAAAGGCTTGGCAGACTGTGGTTTTGCAGGAAGGAGAAGGGTGCAAGCAAAGGGGGGGGGGCTTTGCGAAGGGAGACCTCTCTTTCCCTTCTTTGCTTCCTTCCTTCGTTCCTTGCTTGCTTGCTTCATCCCTTCCTCCCTTCATTCATTCGTCTCTCCCATCCTTCCTTCATCCCTTTCTTCCTACCTACCTTCTTTGCTTGCTTGCTTGCTTCATCCCTTACTTTCTTCTTTCTTTCCTTCATCCTTTACTTCCTTCATCCCTTCCTTTAGCCCTTCATCCATCCCTTCCTTCAGCCCTTCCTTCCTTCCTTCATCCCTTCATCCCTTCCTTCACCCCTTCCTTCCTTCATCCTTTCCTTCAGCCCTTCCTTCCTTCGTCCCTTCCTTCCCCCCTTCCTCTCTTCCTTCATCCCTTCCTTCCTTCGTCCCTTCCTTCAGCCCTTCTTTCCTTTCTTCATACCTTCCTTCCACCCTTCCTTCAACCCATCCTTTCTTCCTTCCTTCATCCCTTCCTTCCTTCAGCCCACCCTTCCTTCATCCCTTCATCCCTTCCCTCATACCTTCCTTGCTTCCTTCCTCCCTTCCTCCCTCCCTTTCTTCCTTCCTTCATCCCTTCCTTCATTCCTTCTTTCCTTCCTTCATCCCCTCCTTCAGCCCTTCCTTGCTTCCTTCATCCCTCCCTCCCTTCCTTCATCCATCCCTTCCTTCATCCCTTCCTTCGTCCCTTCATCCTTTCCTTCAGCCCTTCCTTCTTTCGTCCCTTCCTTCATACCTTCCTTGTTTCCTCCCTTCCTTTCTCCCTTCCTTTCTTCCTTCATCCCTTCCTTCCTTCGTCCCTTCCTTCAGCCATTCTTTCCTTCCTTCATACCTTCCTTCCTTCCTCCCTCCCTTCAACCCATCCTTTCTTTCTTCCTTCATCCCTTCCTTCAGCGCTTCCTTGCTTCCTTCATCCTTCCCTCCCTTCATCCCTTCCTTCATTCCTTCAGCCCTTCCTTCATTCCTTCGTCCATCCCTTCCTTCAGCCCTTCAGCCCACCCTTCCTTCATCCCTTCCTTCCTGCATCCTTTCCTTCATTCCTTCCTTCCTTCATCCCTTTCTTCACCCCTTCCTTCATACCTTCCTTGCTTCCTCCCTTCCTTCCTTCCTCCCTTCCTTTCTTCCTTCCTCCCTTCCTTCAGCCCTTCCTTGCTTCCTTCATCCCTCCCTCCCTTCCTTCATCTCTTCAGCCCTTCCTTCAGCCCTTCATCCCTTCCTTCAGCCCTTCCTTCATTCCTTCCTTTCTTCCTTCATCACTTCCTTCAGCCCTTCCTTCCTTCCTTCATCCCTTCATCCCTTCCTTCATCCTTTCATCCCTTTCTTCAGCCCTTCATCCCTTCCTTCCTTCCTTCTTTCCTCTCTGCCTTTTCCCTCCTTTCCCAGTCTGAGTTGCTTTTTCCCCAATTCCTACCACTATCCCCGCCAGGAAGGTCTTACCTTGGGTTGGGTTTCTGTGCCTACAAAACCTCCCAAACAACTCATAGATCCTTACAATCCTCAATTTGGAAGGCACCCCCAAAGGCCATCCAGCCCAACCTCTTTCCACCATGCAGTTACAACACATTTTATTGAAACACATCAGTGTCTTGCATCAAGACTGGCGCCCTTTCTGATATTAGTTCCAGGAAATACATACAATACGTGTAGAGTCAATACAGTCTGCATGATCCTTTGGCCCCTCTCCTTTATGGAGATGGAAAGGGTGCAATAATAATAATAATAATAATAATAATAATAATAATAATAATGATGTGAGGACACTCTGAATGGCAGTGCCCACAACACAAAATAGACAGGGAGATCTCAATTGTGAACCCACACAACACTTCTCTTCAATATATACCTTCCAGGAATCTCTCGATCCCGAATACCTTCTCCCTCTCTTCAACGACATAGACCATTGAGATGTTGGAAATGTTCCTCCTGAGATGGGATGGGGTGTGTTTTAATCATGCACATTTAATTCAACCTTAATATTACCTGTTGTGTGTTTTACTTTGCAGTGTTTTTAATGACGTGGGTTGTTTTGCATCACAATCAAGAGAAAAGCTAGATAGATAGATAGATAGATAGATAGATAGATATAGATATATCTCAAGCATATATATGTGACATACTGTGTTTTTGTGTCAGAATAATAATAATAATAATAATAATAATAATAATAATATGGATAGACCACTGTGGATAACAGTTCCCCTTTATACTCAATGGTTGGGTGAGATGTAGATTTTGGAGACATACATAGATCTTTTTGTCTGAGACTGCAAGCTCAGAGACTATTTATATGTGGATGGGTTTCTTGGGGGAGGATGAGAAGTGGATGAGTTTCATCACCACAATCACTGTCATCGGGTGTAAGGCATTAGACACCAGAATCAAGCAGTGTCTAGATGCCCTTTGGGAGTCCCTTTTAACACCGGAATTAAGCAGTATCTACTAGATGCCCTTTGGGGGGCCCTTCTAAACACCAGGATCAAGCGGTGTCTAGATGCCCTTTGGGGGCCCCTTCTAAATACCAGGATCAAGCAGTGTCTAGATGCCCTTTGGGGGCCCCTTCTAAATACCACAACCACACAGTGTCTAGATGCCCTTTGGGGGCCCCTTCTAAACACCAGGATCAAGCGGTGTCTAGATGCCCTTTGGGGTCCCCTTCTAAACACCAGAATCAAGCAGTATCTACGAAATTTCCTTTGGGGGCCCCTTCTAAACATCAGGATCAAGCAGTGTCTAGATACCCTTTGGGGGCCCCTTCTAAATACTAGAATGAAGCGGTGTCTAGATGCCCTTTGGGGGCCCCTTCTAAACACCAGAATGAAGCAGTATCTAGATGCCCTTTGGGGGCCCCTTCTAAATACCAGGATCAAGCAGTGTCTAGATGCCCTTTGGGGCCCCTTCTAAACACCAGAATCAAGCAGTGTCTAGATGCCCTTTGGGAGCCCCTTCTAAATACCAGAATCAAGCAGTATCTAGATGCTCTTTGGGGCCCCTTCTAAACACCAGAATCAAGCAGTATCTAGATGCCCTTTGGGGGCCCCTTCTAAATACCAGGATCAAGCAGTGTCTAGATGCCCTTTGGGGGCCCCTTCTAAATACCAGAACCACGCAGTGTGTAGATGCCCTTAGGGGTCCCCTTCTAAACACCAGGATCAAGCGGTGTCTAGATGCCCTTTGGGGTCCCCTTCTAAACACCAGAATCAAGCAGTATCTACTAGATGCCCTTTGGGGGCCCCTTCTAAATATCAGGATCTAGCAGTGTCTAGATGCCCTTTGGGGGCCCCTTCTAAATACCAGAACCACGCAGTCTAGATGCCCTTTGGGGGCCCCTTCTAAACACCAGGATCAAGCGGTGTCTAGATGCCCTTTGGGGTCCCCTTCTAAACACCAGAATCAAGCAGTATCTACGAAATTTCCTTTGGGGGCCCCTTCTAAACATCAGGATCAAGCAGTGTCTAGATACCCTTTGGGGTCCCCTTCTAAATACTAGAATGAAGCGGTGTCTAGATGCCCTTTGGGGGCCCCTTCTAAACACCAGAATGAATTGGTGTCTAGATGCCCTTTGGAGGCCTCTTCTAAACAGTAGAATCAAGCGGTGTCTAGATGCCCTTTGGGGGCCCCTTTTAAACACCAGAATCAAGCAGTATCTCCTAGATGCTCTTTGGGGTCCCCTTCTAAACACCAGAATCAAGCATTGTCTAGATGCCCTTTGGGGGCTCCTTCTAAACACCAGACTCAAATAGTGTCTAGATGCCCTTTGAGGGCCCCTTCTATATTTTTTTTTATAAATAATCTTTATTCAAAAAAATTTTCAGTACATATATAAAATGGGAATGAGGGCCCCTTCTAAACACAGAACCAAGCAGTGTCTAGATGCCCTTTGGGGGCCCCTTCCAAGCCTACATTCCTGTGGCACTCTGATTCGAGCAGAAGGGAAAATAAGAGTGCAGGTACAACCAAAATTAGGAAGGGATTGGAAATGGCAGCAGCCTGGGATTCATGAGGAAGGGCATATTTTGGGGGGCGAAATGAAGATTCGAATCCTTCACCCCATAAACACACCTTCCCTTTCTTGCAAGGAGAGGAGACTTGCCGTATTCGGCTACTAATAGGTCCAACATAGGGTGCTAATTTATTTCCCCTCTTCGGTCCATTCAGCATCACATATTCTTCCCAGTGTTCCTTTCTGCACTGAAATCAATGGGATTTACTTAAGTGTTGACATGGTGGCACAGTGGGTTAAAGCACTGAGCTGCTCAACTTGCTGATCGAAAAGTCACAAGTTCAAATCCGGACAGCGGTGTGAGCTCCTGCTGTTAGCCCCAGTTCCTGCCAACCTAGCAGTTGGAAAACATGCAAATGTGAGTAGATCAATAGGTTGGAAGGAAATGGCGCTCCATGCAGTCATGCCGGCCTCATGACCTTGGAGGTGTCTATGGACAAAGCCAGCTCTTCGGCTTAGAAATGGAGATGAGCACCACCCCCCAAAGTCGGACACAACTGGACTTCATGTCAGGGGAAAACCTTTACCTTTACTGACTTGCAATACAAGAATGGATTCATTTGGCCTCTCCTTCTACCTTTCTGAGTGGGCATTGGTTTAGAATAGGAATGGTTTCTGCAGAAAACATGGGATATGAGTTGCATGCTATTGCCATGCTTTTTGGTTCTTTACAGTGCTTTAAAAGTACTGTGGCAGGTGGAAATCATATTTAATTATTTATAATATTTATTATTATATTATGGTTCAATTTCATTATTTTTTAGTATAATTATATTTTAATAATATTATAATTATAAAATTGTAATGCAGGTGGGAAATCATTTTTATTATTTATAATATTTATTATTATTATTATTATTTATATTATGGTTCAATTACATTACTATTTTTAGTATAATTATATTTTAATATTGTTATAATTATAAAATTATAATGCAGGTGGAAAATCATATTTAATTATTTATAATATTTATTATTATTATTTATATTATGGTTCATTATTATTACTATTTATAGTATGGTTCAATCCCATTATTATTTTTTAGTATAATTATATTTTAATAACATTGTAATTATAAAATTATAATGCAGGTGGAAAATCATATTTAATTATTTATATTATTTATTTTTATTATTATATTATGGCCCAATTCCATTATTATTTTTTAGTATAATTATATTTTAATAACATTATAATTATAAAAATCATAATGCAGGTGGAAAATCATATTTAATTATTTATAAGATTTATTATTATTATTATTATTATTATTATTATTATGGTTCAATTCCATTATTATTTTAGTATAATTATATTTTAATAATATTATAATAATAAAATTATAATGCAGGTGGAAAATAATGTTTTATTATTTATAAGATTTATTATTATTATTATTATTTATATTATGGTTTGATTCAATTATTATTATTTTTAGTATAGTTATATTTTAATAATATTTTAATTATAACATTATAATGCAGGTGGAAAATCATTTTTATTATTTATAATATATTATTATTATTATTATTATTATTATTATTTATATTATGGTTCATTATTATTACTATTTATATTATGGTTCAATTCCTGGAATTCCAAAATACTTGCTAATATTATTATTTTTTAGTATAATTATATTTTAATAACATTATAATTCTAATGCAGGTGGAAAATAATGTTTTATTATTTATAAGATTTATTATTATTATTATTATTTATATTATGGTTTGATTCAATTATTATTATTTTTAGTATAGTTATATTTTAATAATATTTTAATTATAACATTATAATGCAGGTGGAAAATCATTTTTATTATTTATAATATATATTATTGTTATTGTTGTTTATATTATGGTTCATTATTATTACCATTTATATTATGGTTCAATCCCTGGAATTCCAAAATACTTGCTAATATTATTATTTTTTAGTATAATTATATTTTAATAACATTATAATTATAATGCAGGTGGAAAATAATGTTTTATTATTTATAAGATTTATTATTATTATTATTTATATTATGGTTTGATTCAATTATTATTATTTTTAGTATAGTTATATTTTAATAATATTTTAATTATAATGCAGGTAGAAAATCATTTTTCTGGAATTCCAAAATACTTGCTAATAGTATTTTTTTAGTATAATTATATTTTAATAATATTATAATTATAAAATTATAATGCAGGTGGAAAATCATTTTTTCTGGAATTCCAAAATTCTTGCTAATAGGAGTAGCTGAGAGAGTGACAACTTTGCTTTTTTGATGCTCCACTCACAAAAATTATCATGCATATTGTGTATAAAATGACCTCTCCGATAGGCATTTGCACTCTGTTGTTGTAGGTCTTTCGGGCTTTATGGTCATGTTCTAGAAGCATTCTCTCCTGACGTTTTGCCTGCATCTGTGGCAAGCATCCTCAGAGGTTGTGAGGTCCCTCACAACCTCTGAGGATGCTTGCCACAGATGCAGGTGAAACGTCAGGAGAGAATGCTTCTAGAACATGGCCATACAGCCTGAAAAACTTTCAACAACCCAGTGATTCCGGCCATGAAAGCCTTCGACGATACATACGCACTGTGCCTGAAATGTAAACGAATGTCGTGTTCAGTCTTTGGTCTCATCTTCAAGACATCTCATTATGTATATGCATATAATAAATGGAAGCCTGATCCCAAAACCTTTTGGATAAGGAATACTCAAGCTGTGGTTTGCTAAATCCTACCTCTATGTAATATGTTTGTCTCAATGGACTTATGGTTGTATCCTTGTGTGCATGGTCCAATGTTTTCACCATGCTTTGCCTCTCCTTCTATATTCTTGAGTGGGCATTGGGTCAAGCCTTGAGGCAGGTTACAAATAAATTATTATCATCATCATTGTTTACTATTAGTCACTTTCCAATGCACCTTGTTTTAATTAATGGAGACTCATGTAGGAAGAAAGATGGGATGTGGTTTGGGCATATTGAGTATTCGTGCCAAGTTTGGTCCAGATCCATCATTGTTTGAGTCCACAGTGCTCTCTGGATGTAGGTGAACTACAACTCCCAAACTCAAGGTCAGTCCCCACTGAACTCTTCCAGTGTTTTCTGTTGGTCATGGGAGTTCTGTGTGCCAAGTTTGGCCCAGTTCCATCATTGGTGGGGTTCAGAATGCCTTTTGGTTGTAGGTGAACTATAAATCCCAGGAACTACAACTCCCAAATGTCAAGGTCTGTTTACCCCAAACTCCACCAGTGTTCACATTTGTGCTTATTGAGTATTCGTTCCAAGTTTGGTCCAGATCTATTATTGTTTAAGTCCACCGTGCTCTCTGGATGTAGGTGAACTACAACTCCCAAATTCAAAGTCAGTCCCCACCAAACTGCCCCAGTGTTTTCTGTTGGTCGTGAGAGTTTGATCTGTTTTCCCTAAACTCCACCAGTGTTCACATTTTTGCTTATTGAGTATTCGTTCCAAGTTTGGTCCACAACTCTCATTGTTTCAGTCCACAGTGTTCTCTGGATGTAGGTGAACTACAACTCCCAAACTCAAGGTCAGTCCCCACTGAACTATTCCAGTGTTTTCTGTTGGTCATGAGAGTTCTGTGTGCCAAGTTTGGTTCAATTCCAATGTTGGTGGAGATCAGAATGCTCTTTGATTGTAGGTGAACTATAAATCCCAGCAACTGTAACTCCCAAATGTCAAGGTCTGTTTTCCCTAAACTCTACCAGTGTCCACATTTGGGCATATTGAGTATTTGTGCCAAGTTTGGTCCATATCCATCATTGTTTGAGTCCACAGTGCTCTCTGGATGTAGGTGAACTACAACTCCCAAACTCAAGGTCAATGCCCACCAAACCCTTCCAGTATTTTCTGTTGGTCATGGGAGTTCTGTGTGCCAAGTTTGGTTCAATTCCAATGTTGGTGGAGATCAGAATGCTCTTCGATTGTAGGTGAACTATAAATTCCAACAACTACAACTCCCAAATGGCAAAATTAACCCCCCCCCCCCCAAACCCACCAATATTCAAATTTGTGTGTATTGGGTATTTGTGCCATATTTGCTCCAGTGAATGAAAAGACATCCTGCATCTCAGATATTTACATGATGATTCATAACGGTAGCAAAAATATGAAAGTAGCAGTGAAAATAATGTGATGGTTGGGGGTCACCACAACATGAGGCCCTGTTTTAAGAGGTCGCGGCATTAGGAAGCTTGAGAACCATTGTGAGGGGCTAACGAGTAAGGTTCGAGCTGTGGTAAAATAGTCATAAACTTGGAATTAAACCTGTTTTCAGTGTTGATTGAAAAGCAAAGACTGATCTAAGTGCTCATTTATTCTTGTCCAATACGGAGGATGCAAAGACCTATTTGCTCAGGATTGCTTTCTCAGGTGAAACATCGATTTCTCTCCAAGGGTTAGGGAGACTGGATGGACATCAGTTGGGTGGGCTTGGGTGGGCTTGGAGGAGGGAGTTGGACTGGATGACCTTCAGGGATCCCTTCCAGTTGTATTGTGTTATAGACTGCCTGGAGTCTATTGGAGTCTCCTTGTTTTTAAACAGAAGCTGGATGGCCTAGCAGAAGGGATTGGTCCCCTGCCTAGCAGAAGGGGATTGGACTGGATGACCTCTGGGAGTCCCTTCCAATTCTAACAAGTTAGAGACTGCCTGGAGTCCACTGTTTTTAAACAGAAGCTGGATGGCCATCTATCAGGAAGGGTTTGATTGTGTCTTCCTGAATGGCAGAAGGTGGTTGGACTGGATGATCTCTGGAGGTCCCAATTCTAGTGAGTTATAGACTGCCTGGAGTCTATTGGAGTCTCCTTGTTTTTAAATAGAAAGTGGATGTCCATTTATCGGGAGGGGTTTGATTGTGTCTTCCTGAATGGCAGAAGGTGGTTGGACTGGATGATCTCTGGAGGTACCAATTCTAGTGAGTTATAGACTGCCTGGAGTCTATTGGAGTCTCCTTGTTTTTAAATAGAAAGTGGATGACCATCTATCGGGAGGGGTTTGATTGTGTCTTCCTGCCTGGCAGAAGGGGGTTTGATTGGATGACCTCTGGGGGTCCCTTCCAATTCTAGTGAGCTAGAGAGTGCCTGGAGTCTATTGGAGTCTCTTTGTTTTTAAACAGAAGCTGGATGGCCATCTATCAGGAAGGGTTTGATTTGTCTTCCTGCCTGGCAGAAGGAGGTTGGACTGGATGACCTCTGGGGATCCCTTCAAATTCTAGTGTGCTATAGACTGCCTGGAGTCTATTGGAGTCTCTTTGTTTTTAAACAGAAGCTGGATGGCCATCTATCAGGAAAGGTTTGATTGTGTTTTCCTGCCTGGCAGAAGGGGGTTGGACTAGATGACCTCTGGGGGTCCCTTCCAACTCTACTGAGTTATAGACTGCCTGGAGTCTATTGGAGTCTCCTTGTTTTTAAATAGAAATTGATGACCATCTGTTGGGAGATGTTTGATTGTGTCTTCCTGCCTGGCAGAAGGGGGTTGGACTGGATGACCTTTGGGGGTCCCTTCCATCTTAAGGGAAGGTATGCAAGTATGTTGTGTATCAAAATAAGCTGTTTGGATTCATTTATTGAAGACCAAATTGATATATTAAAAAAGAGAGCGCACTGTTTAGCAGCTAAGAGATCGATCAATCAATTATTGGCAAATACTCTAATAAGCCTTGAGCTGCCAATCTACAACACCTATATTTCCATAGCATCCAGCTATGACAGTTAAAGTGGGATCAAAATGTGCTAATTTGTCAAGTGTAGATGGACTAACGGAAGGTCCTTGATTCTGCATGGAAACTGGCAGTTTTGCTATCTATGGAGAAACCGTCCTGGGTTTTAGTCCGAACTTTAAAGCAACAATCCTGCTGCAATATGGTTGTTATTGGCACATTTCCATATGATTCCATATAGTTTCAAAGGTTGCTTTTTTATATGATTCTGCATGGAAGCTGGCGGTTTTGCTATCTACGGAGAAACTGTCCTGGGTTTTAGTCCGAACTTTTAGTCCTGCTGCAATCTGGTTGTTATTGGCATGTTTTCCCATGATTCCATATTGTTTCAATGATTGCTTTCCTAAAAATATAATGCAGGTTGAGCACCTTTTGTGAAACCTGAAATTGCCCACATGCGCTTCCAAAGAGTGCCGGTGCCTCACCAAACTACAGATCCCATTGCAATTAAAGTGGTATTAAACTGCATTAACTCTACAGTGTAGATGCACCCAGAGTAACCTCTACTTTTTTTGGAGTGTTTAGTGCAGCCAAGTGCTGTTTCACACACAAATTCCTCACTATTACGACAATTGTGTCTAAAATCGCTTTCCAAAACACTCCCAAAAGAGGTTCAGCACTTTGGACAGCAGTTTAAAGGCGCAGCTTTCCAAAACACTCCCAAAAGAGGTTCAGCACTTTGGACAGCAGTTTAAAGGCACAGCTTTCCAAAACACTCCCAAAAGAGGTTCAGCACTTTGGACAGCAGTTTAAAGGCACAGCTTTCCAAAACACTCCCAAAACAGGTTCAGCACTTTGGACAGCAGTTTAAAGGCACAGCTTTCCAAAACACTCCCAAAACAGGTTCAGCACTTTGGACAGCAGTTTAAAGGCACAGCTTTCCAAAACACTCCCAAAACAGGTTCAGCACTTTGGACAGCAGTTTAAAGGCACAGCTTTCCAAAACACTCCCAAAACAGGTTCAGCACTTTGGACAGCAGTTTAAAGGCACAGCTTTCCAAAACACTCCCAAAAGAGGTTCAGCACTTTGGACAGCAGCTTAAAGGCACAGCTTTCCAAAACACTCCCAAAACAGGTTCAGCACTTTGGACAGCAGTTTAAAGGCACAGCTTTCCAAAACACTCCCAAAACAGGTTCAGCACTTTGGACAGCAGTTTAAAGGCACAGCTTTCCAAAACACTCCCAAAAGAGGTTCAGCACTTTGGACAGCAGCTTAAAGGTGCAGCTTTCCAAAACACTCCCAAAAACAGGTTCAGCACTTTGGACAGCAGTTTAAAGGCACAGCTTTCCAAAACACTCCCAAAACAGGTTCAGCACTTTGGACAGCAGTTTAAAGGCACAGCTTTCCAAAACACTCCCAAAAGAGGTTCAGCACTTTGGACAGCAGCTTAAAGGTGCAGCTTTCCAAAACACTCCCAAAACAGGTTCAGCACTTTGGACAGCGGCTTAAAGGCACAGCTCTAGTTTGCCCTTGAGTACATGAAATAAACACTTACCAAGTTTCCTGCTTCTTGCTGGGTGAGATTAGGAGAGGTTGTTTATATAGATCTTGGATGGTTTTCCGCTTTTTTCTTGGCACGTATTTTATTAAGAGGCTTTTTTCCAAGCATTGCGTGCAAATCGAGCCAAAGGAGGAAACCCTGGAGAGATGTGCTTTCTAGTAACTTGCTGCGCCCTCCAACACAAACTATGGTAACTTCCAGCAGATGCATACCGTAGAACAGGCATGGGCCAACATTTGGCCCTCCCTCCAGGTGTTTTGGACTTCAATTCCCACAATTCGTAACAGCCTACCGGCTGTTACGAATTGTGGGAGTTGAAGTCCAAAACACCTGGAGGGAGGGCCAAATGTTGGCCCATGCCTGCTGTAGAATCACCTGTGTTGTCTTTCCAGTCCAACTCATACGATGCACACTATGACTCAGGCATGGGCAAATTTCCTAATTTGGGAGCCTCATGCTAGCTCTTCCTGTTAGGAATATTGGCTGCCCGGAAATAGAAAGAAGGAAGGGAAGGTAGAAGGAAAAAGAGAAGGAAGGAGGGATGAAAGGGAAGAAGGGAAGGATGGAAAGAGAAAGAGGGAAGGAGGGAGGAAAGAGGGAGGGATGGGAGGGAGGTCAAGAGGGAGGAAAGAGAGAAGGAAGGAAAGATAAAAGGGAGGGAAGAAGGGAAGGATGAAAGGGAGGAAGGGAAGGACGGAAAGAGAAAGAGGGAGGGATGGCAGGGAAGGAAAGAGAGAAGGAAGGAAAGGGTTAGGGTTAGGAAGGGGAGGAGGGGAGGATGAAAGGGTGGAAGGGAAATAAGGAAGGAAAAGAGGGAGAGAGAGAGGGAGGGAGAAAAGAGGGACAGAAGGAAGGCTGGAAGGAGAAGGAGGGAGGGATGGGAGGGAGGTGAAGAGGAAGGAAAGAAGGATAAAAGGGAGGGAAGAAGGAAAGGGGGAAGGAAAGAGGGATGAAAGGGAGGATGGGAAGGAAAGAAAAAGAGGGAGAGAGGGAAGAAGGGAGGAAAGAGGGACGGAGAAAAGAGGGAAGGAAGGAAGGATACAGGGTAGTTTTATTAGCTCCCTAGATCCCAGTTTGCTGCTGTTTTTGAGACTGTGACATGAGAGAGCAAAGCATTCAAACCCCAGGAGAAGTGATTCAGTCTCAAGATTGGGAAGGAGCTGGGCATGTTTAGCCTGAAGAAGAGAAGGCTGAGAGGAGATATGATAGCCATGTATAAATATGTGAGAGGAAGTCACGGGGAGGAGGAGGGAGCAAGCTTCCTTTCTGCTTCCCTGGAGACTAGGACGCAAGGGAACAATGGCTTCAAACTACAAGAGAGGAGATTCCATCTGAACACAAGGAAGAACTTCCTGACTGTGAGAGCCGTTCAGCAGTGGAACTCTCTGCCCTGGAGTGTGGTGGAGGCTCCTTCTTTGGAAGCTTTTAAACAGAGGCTGGATGGCCATCTGTCAGGGGTGATTTGAATGCAATATTCCTGCTTCTTGGCAGAATGGGGTTGGACTGGATGGCCCATGAGGTCTCTCCAACTCTTTGATTCTATGATTCTATAAGAAATTCATGATGGTCAGTATTATTGGAGAGTAGAACGTGCTGCCGGCTGGATGTTTGGTGGAGTCTCCTTCCCTGGGATGGATGGCCATCTAACTGGGGTGCTTTGATTGTGTGTTCATGCGTGGCAGAATGGGGATAGACTAGATGGCCTTTTGGGGACTCTTCTCAGCCTATGCTTCCATGAAAGCTGCAGGGAGGTGGTGCCTAAGAAAGGCCAGCCATGGCCTTGGCATATTGATGCGGGCAGTGAAAACCAGCCATCCATGGCCAACCAATGACCTTTGTTGCAACGCCTTTTGCCATTCAGAGGACCTTGTGCCCTTTCCACGTCTCTGCTTTGTGCCCGTTTCAATGGCTTGCCATTCCCTGGGATTTCTCTGCCCCGGAGTATGGTGGAGGCTCCTTCTTTGGAAGCTTTTAAACAGAGGCTGGATGGCCATCTGTCAGGGGTGCTTTGAATGCAATATTCCTGCTTCTTAGCAGAATTGGGTTGGACTGGATGGCCCATGAGGTCTCTTCCAACTCTTTGATTCTATGAGGTGGTGCCTAAGAAATGCCAGCCATGGCCTTGGCATATTGATGCGGGCAGTGAAAACCAGCCATCCATGGCCAACCGATGACCTTTGTCGCAACGCCTTTTGCCATCCAGAGGACCTTGTGCCCTTTCCACGTCTCTGCTTTGTGCCCGTTTCAATGGCTGGGATTTGCTGCAGAAATGCCAACCTGAAATGCTCCTCCTCTCCCTGCCTTTTTTGCTTCCAAACCCTCTTGGTGTTGAGTCTATTTCTGCAATTCATTCACCCACTGCCTTCTGGCTTTGTGCCTCTCCTTTGCCCGCCTGGCATGTGCCAGTGTTGCAGTGGGCAGCCAGGTCATGGAAACGGCCTTCTCTTTGGAGGAATGGAATGAAACCATCTGCCGCCTTTGCCCTCCACAAACACCTTCCGGACACGAATCCTGGCCAGCCTGGCGGCTCTTTCCTTGCCCAAGATCTGGCCTGGCCTCTTCACCCTTCCTTTTCGGGAGGGTTGCTTCTGCTGCAGCGCACATCCTTTCTCCTCCTTTCTGCCTCTCAACTTTCCCTCCAGGCGAAAAACACCTTCAATTATTCATGCCTCCCTTGCGTTTGCAGGCAGGCGAGGGCTGTGCAATGTGCATGCCATGCCAGGCGGCACCGGCGCCCACGCAAAGCGCCTTCTTTCCTTCCTTCTCTCCCTCCCTTCCTTCCTCCCAGCCAGAAACTTCCTGCTTGGGCCCAAAGGCCATGGAAAAGAAGTGGCTGGAAATGCCATAGTTCTCTCCAATGCTCCCTTGGCACACCAAATGGGCTTAGCCGCCGGACAATGCCAGCAGTTCCCATGCTCGCATGTTCTGTCTTTGTTGTATCCACTCTCTGTTGTCTCCACATTTTGCATTCTGCTGCTTTCCTCCACAGCTTCCAGCAGGGAATGCTCCCCTCCCCTCCACATTTCCTTCCCTGCTGCTGTTCAGGCTGCCATTCAGAGCTATGGAGAGAGGTCTTTTCCTCCTGAAATGTGCCACCCATGCTTCCCACCCTTTATCCTGCTCTGTGGGGCTGGGACACAATGGAAAAGGTGGCTCAAATCCAGTTCAGGGGGGCAGCAGTCAAAGGTTTCCATCAAGAAAATATACTAGTGCATGCAAGGTCATATCCAAACAAACTTGGTAATTAATGTATTATCGAAGGCTTGGTAATTGCTGTGAGTTTTTCGAGCGGTATGATCATGCTCCAGTAGGATTCTCTCCTGATGTTTCACCTGCATCTGTGGCTGGCATCTTGTGAGGTTCTTTTAGTAATGAGGCAAGTGGAGTGTGTGTGTGTGTGTGTGTATCTACCTACCTACCTACCTACCTATCTATCTATCTATCTATCTATCTATCTATCTATCTATCTATCTATCTGTGGTTGTCATTCAAACTATGAATAGAGATCTTTTCCTCCTGAAATGTGCCTCCCATGCCTCCCACCCTTCATCCTACTCTGTGGGGCTCATGCATAATTGAAAAGGTAGCTCAAAGAAGGTTCAGGTGGGTAGCAGACAAAGGTTTCCATCAAGAAAATATACTAGTGCATGCAAGGTCATATCCAAACAAACTTGGTAATTGCCGTGAGTTTTTCAAGCTGGATGGGTATGTTCCAGTAACATTCTCTCCTGATGTTTTACCTGCATCTGTGGCTGGCATCTTCTGCGGTTCTTTTAGCAATGAGGCAAGTGGAGTGTGTATATATACCTGTGATTGCCATTCAGGGCTATGAATAGAGGTCTTTTCCTCCTGAAATGTGCCACCCATGCCTCCCACCCTTCATCCTGCTCTGTGGGGCTGGGACACAATGGAAAAGGTGGCTCAAAGCCAGTTCAGGGGGGCAGCAACCCAAGGTTTCCATCAAGAAAATATACTAGTGCATGCAATGTCATATCCAAACAAACTTGGTAATTGCTGTGAGTTTTTCAAGCTGGATGGGTATGTTCCAGTAGCATTCTCTCCTGATGTTTTGCCTGCATCTCTGGTTGGCATCTTATAATAATATAATATAATAAAACTTTATTTATACCCCACCACCATCTCCCCAAGGATTTCGCCTGCATCTATGGCCGGCATCTTCTGAGGTTCTGTTGGCAATGAGTCAAGTGGAGTGTATATATACTTATGGTTGCCATTCAGGGCTATGGAGAGAGGTCTTTTACTCCTGAAATGTGCCACCCATGCCTCCCACCCTTCGCAGTGCTCAATGAGGCTCATGTTGGCGAATGGGCTTAATAACAAAAGACCCTCACCATAAAAGTATAAAGCAGAGTAACTAAAATGATCAAGGGTCTGGAGAACAAGCCCTATGAAGAGCGGCTTAAGGAGCTGGGCATGTTTAGCCTGAAGAAGAGAAGGCGGAGAGGGGATATGATAGCAATGTATAAATATGTGAGAGGAAGCCACAGGGAGGAGGAGGGAGCAAGCTTGTTTTCTGCTTCTTTGGAGACTAGGACGCAATGGAACAATGGCTTCAAACTACAAGAAAGGAGATTCCATCTGAACATGAAGAAGAACTTCCTGACTGTGAGCCATTCAGCAGTGGAACTCTCTGCCCCGGAGTGTGGTGGAGGCTCCTTCTTTGGAAGCTTTTAAGCAGAGGCTGGATGGCCATCTGTCAGGGGTGCTTTGAATGCAATATTCCTGCTTCTTGGCAAAATGGAGTTGGACTGGATGGCCCAGGAGGTCTCTTCCAACTCTTTGATTCTAGGATTCTATGAGTGTTGTGAGTTGTTGGGTGGGAAAGTTTAAAGATGTTGCGATGGGAACATCTGACTTGCATGACAAACAAAGAGTTGAACATCCTGTGACAGCAACCACTGATTTTCACAAGCAAAAGTTTGACAGATTGATTCAGGATGATCGTCGTATCACTCAGAGAGAAATTTCAAGCATAATTGGCATAAACGTGCGGGTCACATTACTGCTTTGCTTGGCTATTGGAAGATCTGTGCACGATGGGTACCCAGGGTGAGAGAACTGTGAGACACTGGTTGCGGAAACAGAGTGTCGACTTCTTCCATGACGGCTTCAGAAAACTTGATCATGGTTGGCAGAAATGTATCCAATTGTCTGATGATTAATCATTGAACCATAGATTCCAAGAGTTGGAAGAGACCTCATGGGCCATCCAGTCCAACACCCTGCCTAGAAACCGGAATATTGCATTCAAATCACCCATGACAGATGGCCATTCAGCCTCTGCTTAAAAGCTTCTAAAGAAGGAGCCTCCACCACACTCCGGGGCAGAGAGTTCCACTGTTGAACGGCTCTCACAGTCAGGAAGTTCTTCCTCATGTTCAGATGGAAGCTTCTCTCTTGGAGTTTGAAGCCATTGTTCCATTGCATCCTAGTCTCCAGGGAAGCAGAAAACAAGCTGGCTCCCTCCTCCCTGTGGCTTCCTCTCACATATTTATACATGGCTATCATATCTCCTCTCAGCCTTCTCTTCTTCAGGCTAAACATGCCCAGCTCCTTAAGCCGCTCCTCATAGGGCTTGTTCTCCAGACCCTTGATCATTTTAGTTGCCCTCCTCTGGACACATTCCAGCTTGTCAATATCTCTCTTGAATTGTGGTGCCCAGAATTTGACATAATATTCCAGGTAACGTGGTCTAACCAAAGTGGAATAGAGCATGAGGAGCATGACTTCCCTAGATCTAGACACTAGGCTCCTCTTGAAGCAGGCCAAAATCCCATTGGCCTTTTTTTGCCGCCACATCACATTGTTGGCTCATGTTTAACTTGGTGTCTACGAGGACTCCCAAGATCTTTTTCACACGTCCTGTTTTTACCATCCTTGTGGGAGGCTTCTCTCATGTCCCCGCATGAGGAGCTGGAGCTGATAAAGGGTGCTCATCTGTGCTCTCCCCGGATTTGAACCTGCGACCTGTTGGTCTTCAGTCCTGCCGGCCTGGGGGTTTAACCCACTGTGCCACTGGGGGCTTCGTTTGCTTTATTAAAATATTCCCATCCAAACCCAAGTTAAGAAGGTGGAGGCATTACTTTTCATTCAACCCTCGTAGATAGCAAAAAACAACAACAACAACAACAAACCCCAAAAAACAGACTTAATCATTTTTGCAAATGAACTTGACTTTTCCACTAGGACACAATGGCTGGCCTTGCTCGGGGAGATCACCAGTTTCAAACCAGAATGCCCAGTCTGTAAAGAAGGTGGAGGCATTACTTTTCATTCAACCCCTGTAGATAGCAAAAAAAAATCAAAACCCAGACTTAATCAGTTTTGTAATGAACTTGACTTTTCCACTAGGACACAATGGCTGGCCTTGCTGCGGGGAGATCACCAGTTTCAAACCAGAATGCCCAGTCTGTAACGAAGGTGGAGGCATTACTTTTCATTCAACCCCTGTAGATAGCAAAAAAATCAAAACCCAGACTTAATCAGTTTTGTAATGAACTTGACCTTTCCACTAGGACACAATGGCTGGCCTTGCTGCGGGGAGATCACCAGTTTCAAACCGGAATCCCCAATCTGTAACGAAGGTGGAGGCATTACTTTTCATTCAACCCTCGTAGATAGCAAAAAAAACCCAAAACCCCAGACTTAATCAGTTTTGCAAATGAACTTGACTTTCCCACTAGGACATAATAGCTGGCCTTGCTGCGGGGAGATCACCAATTTCAAACCAGAATGCCCAGTCTGTAACTAAGGTGGAGGCATTACTTTTCATTCAACCCTCGTAGATAGCAACAAAAACAAAACCCAGACTTAATCAGTTTTGCAAATGAACTTGACTTTCCCACTAGGACACAATAGCTGGCCTTGCTGCGGGGAGATCACCAGTTTCAAACCAGAATGCCCAGTCTGTAATGAAGGTGGAGGCATTACTTTTCATTCACCCCTCGTAGATAGCAAAAAAAACCCCCAAAAACCCAGACTTAATCAGTTTTGCAAATGAACTTGACTTTTCCACTAGGACACAATGGCTGGCCTTGCTGCGGGGAGATCACCAGTTTCAAACCAGAATGCCCAGTCTGTAACGAAGGTGGAGGCATTACTTTTCATTCAACCCTCGTAGAAAGCAAAAACAAAAAAAATCCAACCCCCCCCCCCCAAACCCCAGACTTAATCATTTTTGCAAATGAACTTGACTTTTCCACTAGGACACAATGGCTGGCCTTGCTGCGGGGAGATCACCAGTTTCAAACCAGAATGCCCAGTCTGTAACGAAGGTGGAGGCATTACTTTTCATTCAACCCTCGTAGATAGCAAAAAAAAAAAAAAACTAAAACCCAGACTTAATCATTTTTGCAAATGAACTTGACTTTTCCACTAAGATAGAATGGCTGGCCTTGCTGCGGGGAGATCACCAATTTCAAACCAGAATGCCCAGTCTGTTCAATGGTGCTTTGCATCTGCTTTGCAATGGGAAGGAATGCAAGAAAAAGGAAATCCATCTGAAGCATCTCTTGTGTGGAAATAACCTCCATCTCACAGCATCCTTTCTCTTTCTGGGAAAAAAGAACCCAGCATCTGTGCAGACAATGGTGACGGCGATTTGTATATGTGTGTGTGTGACGGCGATTTGTATGTGTGTGTTTGTGTGTGTGTGTGTGTGTGTGTGCGAGCGAGTGTGTTTCTTTTCTCAGCGTGCGAACGAATGAGGAGTGAGATTTGGATTTCTTCCTGCAGCATCCTTCTTCTTGTTCTTCTTCTGCGAGGAAGGAAATATCATCGCTGCCCCCCCCCCCCCCCGGCCCGGCACCATCTCCCAATTGATCGCTTTCCATGCTTATTAAAATAGATTTCTAAATTGCCTTTTCAGGGCTTAAATCCTCTTGCAAGGCAATAACGATAAATAAAAGGTAATGATGCAATCACAGAAATATAATTTTATCATCTTTAAATCATGTTCCTGTAGCCATCGAAAATGAGCAACGGTAAAATAAAAAAAAATCGACAGCACAGCAATTGGTGTAATGCAGACCAGAATTGCCAGATTTCAGGGATACCATTTCCAAGAGGAGTTGTTGTTATTGTTGTTGTATTCCCAAGTGGGTTATTGTTGTGGTATTCCCAACAGCACAACGACAGAGAGGAAACAAACAAGGACATGGCTTCAAACTATAATGGCTTCAAGAGAGGAGATTCCACCTGAACATGGGGAAGAACTTCCTGACTGTAACAGCGGTTCAGCAGTGGAACTCTCTGCCTCGGAGTGTGGTGGAGGCTCCTTCTTTGGAAGCTTTGAAACAGAGGCTGGGTGGCCATCTGTCAGGGGTGATTTGAATGCAATATTCCTGCTTCTTGGCAGAATGGGGTTGGACTGGATGGCCCAGGAGGTCTCTTCCAACTCTTTGATTCTATGATTCCATGACATCTAATCACCTCTCAACAAAATATTGCTCTAGGCACTCTCAGGCCATTATATGCTAATCAAGGTGGTCAGTTGAAACATTCACACCTAGCTCCAGCAGACAAGAGTCCTTTGTCCCACCCTGGTCCTTCCACAGATACGTAAACCCTTTTTCCTACTTCCAACAGACCTAACAACCTCTGAGGATGCTTGCCATAAATGCAGGCAAAACGTCAGGAGAGAATGCCTCTAGACCATGGCCATATAGCCCGGAAAAACCTACAACAACCCAGTGATTCCGGCCATGAAAGCCTTCAACAAAGCCTTCCTTGGTTTGTTGCTGCAGCGTTTGAAGATTGTTTAGCAATCTCTCTTCCTTCGTTTCCTTCCAATTGCCAGGACTCACCCTCCACTCTGCTCTGCATCCGCTTTGTTGTTGTAACTTAACTCCTTCGTTCCCTCTCATAGAATCCTAGAATCATAGAGTTGGAAGAGATCTCGTGGGCCATCCAGTCCAACCCCATTCTGCCAAGAAGCAGGAAAATTGCATTCAAAGCACCCCCAACAGATGGCCTTCCAGCCTCTGTTTAAAAGCTTCCAAAGAAGGAGCCTCCACCAGACACAAGAATAGTGTCTGGATCAAGGGAAGTCATTTTTTCTGCAAACAATCAAGAGCCAGTTAACATCTCCCAAACACTGGATGCCTCCAGGCAACAAAGGCCAGGCTTCCTCTCTGCAAATACCCTCATTGATTGACTTTGCAGTTGCAAGGCTACTCAATGCTAATCAAGCTGGATAATGGCAATATATAACTGTAATGTTTGTTAGTGGGATTAACATAACTCAAAAACCACTGGACGAATTGACACAAAATTTGGACACTACACCTAACAGTCCAATGAGTGTCCATCACACACGACCCAAACAACTACCGTCCGGTCAGCCTCACGTCGATACCGGGCAAGATTCTGGAAAAGATTGTTAAGGAAGCGGTCTGCAAACACTTAGAAACAAATGCAGTCATCGCTAATAGTCAACATGGATTTATCAAAAACAAGTCATGCCAGACTAATCTGATCTCTTTCTTCGATAGAGTTACAAGCTGGGTAGATGCGGGGAATGCCGTGGATGTAGCGTACCTGGATTTCAGGAAGGCCTTCTTCGACAAGGTCCCCCATGACCTTCTGGCAAGGAAACTAGTCCAATGTGGGCTAGGCAAAACTACGGTGAGGTGGATCTGTAATTGGTTAAGTGGACGAACACAGAGAGTGCTCACTAATGCTTCCTCTTCATCTTGGAAAGAAGTGACAAGTGGAGTGCCGCAAGGTTCCGTCCTGGGCCCGGTCCTGTTCAACATCTTTATTAATGACTTAGATGAAGGGCGAGAAGGCAGGATCATCAAGTTTGCAGACGACACCAAATTGGGAGGGATAGCCAATAGTCTAGAGGACAGGAGCAGGATTCAAAACGATCTTGACAGATTAGAGAGATGATGGGCCAAAACTAACAAAATGAAGTTCAACAGTGACAAATGCAAGATACTCCACTTTGGCAGAAAAAATGAAATGCAAAGATACAGAATGGGGGACGCCTGGCTCGAGAGCAGTACGTGTGAAAAAGATCTTGGAGTCCTCGTGAACAACAAGTTAAACATGAGCCAACAATGTGATGTGGCAGCAAAAAAAAGCCAATGGGATTTTGGCCTGCATCAAGAGGAGCATAGTGTCTAGATCTAAGGAAGTAATGCTACCCCTCTATTCTGCTTTGGTTAGACCACACCTGGAATATTGTGTCCAATTCTGGGCACCACAATTCAAGAGAGATATTGACAAGCTGGAATGTGTCCAGAGGAGGGCGACTAAAATGATCAAGGGTCTGGAGAACAAGCCCTATGAGGAGCGGCTTAGGGAACTGGGCATGTTTAGCCTGAAGAAGAGAAGGCTGAGAGGAGATATGATAGCCATGTATAAATATGTGAGAGGAAGCCACAGGGAGGAGGGAGCAAGCTTGTTTTCTGCTTCCTTGGAGACTAGGACGCAATGGAACAATGGCTTCAAACTACAAGAGAGGAGATTCCATCTGAACATTAGGAAGAACTTCCTGACTGTGAGAGCCGTTCAGCAGTGGAACTCTCTGCCCCGGAGTGTGGTGGAGGCTCCTTCTTTGGAAGCTTTTAAACAGAGGCTGGATGGCCATTTGTCAGGGGTGATTTGAATGCAATATTCCTGCTTCTTGGCAAAATGGGGTTGGACTGGATGGCCCTTGAGGTCTCTTCCAACTCTTTGATTCTATGATTCTATGATTCAATGGAACAGACCTAAAAAAACCCCCAAAATACACCATATATACATATACACATACATTCATATACATATGCTCATGCACACATTCATATACTCACAGATATATATGCACAAACACACAGAAATATACACATATACGGACACATATATAGATATATACATGCCCACATACATATATACATATACACATGCACACACATATACATATCAACTTACATACATATATACACACACAAGCACACACAGATACACAATATGCATGCACACATACAAATACACAAATACACACACACACACATATATATATATACAAACACAAATATATACACACACACAAACACATATACACAGACTGGGCCACAGCAACATGTGACGGGTACAGCTAGTCTGCATATAGACAAGCACACACAGATACACAATATGCATGCACACATATAAACACACAAATACACAAATATATACACACCCACATATATATATATATATATATACACAAACACACATATATATGCACAAATATATATACACACACATACACACACAAATCACATATACACAGACTGGGCCACAGCAGCGTGTGACCGTATGGCTAGTATGTGTCTGTGTGTATATATGTGTGTGTGTGTGTGTGTGTGTATACACACACACACACTCCGCTAGCCGCACTTCCAACAGAACCTCTGAAGATATTGCTAGCCACAGATGCAGGCGAAATGTCAGGAGAGAATGCTGCTAGAGCATGGCCAGACAGCCCAAAAAACTCACATCAACCCAGCTCCTAGATCCCTTTCACATAGAATATAAGTCTTATTTTTACCTTGATCTGGGAACATAGAATTGAAGACTTCTGTATTAATTTGCAAACACGAAAATATGTCTTTTCTCCTTCTCTCTCTCTCTAGGAAAAGTTGTGTACAGTTGTTGTTGTTGTTGTTGTTGTTGTTGTTGTGTGCCTTCAAGGCCTACGGTGATCCTATCACAGTGCTTTCTTGGCCAGGTTTGTTTAAGAGGAGGCTTTGTATCATCTTCCTCTGAAGCTGAGAGAGTGTCATCCAGAATGCATCCACACTGGGGAACTAACACAGTTTGACGCCACTTTAACTGCCATGCCTCAATGCTATGGAATCCAGGGAGTTTTCTGAGGCCTTCTCTGCATTGGAATCCAGGGAGCTGTAGTTTTACAAGGCCTTCTCTGCCTCAGCAAAATTGCAACTTGCAGGATTCCATATCATTAAGTCACAGCAATGCAAGCGATGTCAAACTGCATTAATTCTGCAGTGTGGACGCATCCCCAATTGCGTTTTCATAAGTGTCCCCCAGAGTATAAAAAGATAACCATAAAAGCATACTATCTATGAAAATGTAAGTCTAAAATTATGATAATGTTTCAGCGACACTGCAAGAAAGAGTCGGCTTGTCTCATTATGGCTTTTACATTTCATTACGAGCCCCGGCTTAATTGCAATGACGTAATCCGTTGCTTTTATGGTTAAGTCAATACTTGTGTGAATTGCAATGATTCCATGAGCCTTCTCTGGCTGGGATTAGCAATTAGATTTAGCCCGTTGAGTTACAATCAAACGTAACTTAGTTATGCCTTCCTTATTAGAAGGGAGAAAATGAACTAATTACTACTAGTAGCTGGTGATTTGTAACTAGTTCGTGCTTTTTTTCCCAGGCTCCGGCTTTGCTGGAGTTTGTGTCAAAGCTATAAAGGAAACATGCAAACCTATCAAGGTTCAAACCTATTATTATTGTATTGTCGAAGGCTTTCATGGCTGGAATCAATAGGTTCTTGTGGGTTTTTTTGGGCTATATGGCCATGTTCTAGAGGCATTTTCTCCTGACGTTTCGCCTGCATCTATGGCAAGCATCCTCAGAGGTATTGAGGTCTGTTGGAACTAGGAAAAAGGGTTTATATATCTGTGGAATGACTGGGGTGGGGCAAAGAGCTCTTCTCTGTTGGAGCTGGGTGTGAATGTTTCAACTGACCACCTTCATTAGCATTTGAAGGCCTGGCTGAGCTTGGGGGAATCTTTTGTTGAGAGGTGTTAAGATGTGTCTGGTTGTTTCCTCTCTGCTGTTTTGTTGTCGTAATTTTAGAGTTTCTTAATACTGGTAGCCAGATTTTGTTCATTTTCATGGTTTCCTCCTTTCTGTTGAAATTGTCCACATGCTTGTGGATTTCAATGGCTTCTCTGTGTAGTGTGACATGTAGTCTGACATGGTTCAGATATGTGGATAATACCTTCTGTAAGCTCACAGCAGCCGCTCCCAGAAAGGACACAGGACGCCAATCCGTAATCAATCAGGAAACTTTTACTACTGGATGCATATACACAATGAAAGCCAGGATTGGCATACAGACGCAAGTCAACCCTTATATACCCTCCCCCACATTCGAATCCCCTCTTCCCGCCTGACAAGGATCCCGCGCAATATTCCCCGCCAGACCACCAACGGTCCCTCCCAAGGCCACCAGCTGCAATTCCTTATCAGTTCTCCATGTCAGGAATCCGGTTTTTTGCGCCAACATCCAAGGCCAGGAAACCGAGTCCTGACATAACGTCCCCCTCCACCTCTTCTTCTTCCTGGAAGGGAAACATACGTCACCATTATGTCCCCTCTTGGTCTAATGGGCCTTGGTATTTCTTTAGCAAATTACAATGGAATGTCGGGTGTACCTTCCCCAATGTCTTAGGGAGCTTCAAAGTATAGGTTACTTCATTTATTTTGCTGGAAATTCTGAAGGGACCAATAAATTTGGGAGACAATTTCCGTGAGGGGGTATTTAGCTTGAGGTTCTTTGTGCTCAGCCACACTAAATCCCCCTCCTCCAACCTATCACCTTCCCTCCTTTTCCGATCTGCAAACAGTTTATATTTACGTTGGGCCTCTCGTAGTGATTTCGCCACCTCCTCCCAGTTCGCTTTCATCTTGTCCGGCCATCCTTCCTTTCTCCCCAGCTCTTCCCCCCAACTCGGCAGTTTGGGTAAAGGGGTTACTTCCATGCCGTACACTACTTCAAAGGGGGATTTCCCTGTGGATGCATGACATGCTCCATTATACGCAATTTCTGCAAACGGGAGTAAATCGGCCCAATCGGTTTGGCATTGGTTTGTGTATGTCCTTAGGAACAGTCCCAAGGTCTGTTGCGTGCGTTCAACCCCCCCATTGGTCATGGGATGGAATGCTGAACTCAGGGTTCTTTCTACCCCCATTAACTGCATGAATTCTTCCCAGAACCGGGCCGTAAATTGCACCCCTCGGTCACTGATCACTTGATCTGGACAACCATGTAACCTATAGATGTGTTTGATAAACAGCTCGGCCAATTTTTCTGCAGATGGCAATTTAGGCAGTGCTATGAAATGCGCTTGCTTTGAGAACAGATCCATTACTGTCCATATGTAACGTTGACCTCGGCTAACTGGGAGTTCGCCCACAAAGTCCATAGCAATTACCCTCCACGGTTGTGAGGGTTCTGCAACCTTTTGCAATAACCCCGTTGGTTTTTGTGGGATTGCTTTGCTCTGTGCACATGTATTGCACCGGGATACATACATTTTGGTGTCATTCCTCATCCCTGGCCACCAACACTGACGTGCCAACATTTTTAGGGTTTTTGTTACTCCCCAGTGCCCCGCTCCCTTATTGCCGTGGCATCTGATCATCATTCTTTCCCTCAGGTTGTCTGGGATGTATAACTTCCTATGTACAAATCCCAATCCGTCCTTCCATTCCACCTTTTCCTTATTTCTTTCCAGCCACTCATCCTCCCTACATGCCTGCCTTATCTCCTCCTCCCATCCTCCGTCTTTGCTCTCAACCCCAACCAACTTCTGGCCGCGTTCCGTTTGCGCTCGTGTTTGCACTGCCATGCCCCACTGCTGTTTTGAGAATACGCTCCCCTTTGGGCTTTGCCCCCTCCCTTCATCCTCCGGCATTCTCGACAACGTGTCTGCCACCACATTTTGTTTCCCCTTTTGGAAATGCAGCTTAAAATCAAATCTACTAAAATACTGAGCCCATCTTATTTGTTTTGCTGACAATTGCCTGGGTGAGGTGAGGTATTGCAAGTTTTTATGGTCGGTCCACACTTCAAAGGGGATGCCGCTTCCCTCTAATAGGTGCCTCCACGTTTCTAGAGCTCTCACCACTGACAGAGCCTCCTTCTCCCACACCGGCCAGTTCCGTTCGGTTTCGCTGAACTTTTTTGAGATGAACCCACAGGGTTTCAACCTCCCTTCTGGATCCCTTTGCATCAGAGCCGCCCCGTAAGCCCAATCTGATGCATCACAATGGATTATGAATGGTTTAGTCAAATCGGGGTGGATTAACACTGGTTCCTCAGTGAACCTGCGTTTCAATTCTTCAAAAGCTTTTTGGCACTCTGCTGACCAGTTCAGCTTTGCTCCTGGGGACCGCACTTTCACCGTTTCCCCCTTTCCCTTCGTTTTGAGCAGTTCAGTTAAGGGCAATGTTACCTGCGCAAAATCCCCTATGAACCCCCGGTAGAAATTTGCAAACCCGAGGAATGACTGCAACTGTTTGCGCGTTTGGGGAGGGCTCCACCCCCTGACATCCTCCACCTTTGCCGGATCCATTGCTATCCCTCCCTTGGATATCCGGTACCCCAGGAAGTCTATCTGTTCCTTATTGAACTCACATTTTGATAGCTTTGCAAACAGTTTTGCCTCCCTTAATTTCTGGAGTACCTCTCTCACCAATTTGACGTGGGATTGTCTATCCCGGGTAAACACAATTACATCATCCACAAAGCAAAACACCCCGCGATACAATAATGGATGTAACACCTCATTAATCATTTGCATAAATGCTGATCCAGAGCCTTTGAGCCCGAAGGGACAAATTAAATATTCAAAATGGCCGAGCGCACAGGCAAACGCCGTTTTCCACCTGTCCTCAGGCCTTATGCGCAACTTGTGATAGGCCTCGATCAAGTCAATTTTCGTGAACACCCTTGCTTCTGACAGCCTCGATAGTAAGTCCTTGGTTAGTGGCATGGGGTAGTTGTTGGTGGTGCTCACTGCATTCAGCCCCCTATAGTCCACGCACAGTCTCAGCGAACCGTCCTTTTTGTGCCTAAACAGCACTGGGGCTCCCAAGGGTGACTCGGATGGCCTTATAAACCCTCGGGCCAAGTTTTTTTCAATATACTTTCTCAGTTCCTCCATCTCCTTGACCGACATAGGGTACAATTTACTCCTAGGCAACTTAGCATCCTCATTGAGTTCAATCTTTACTTCGACCCTCCTAGGAGGGGGAAGCTGGTCTGCTTCCTTTTCGTCAAACACATCCTCAAAGTCTCTGTACTCAGGGGGGATTTCCTGCACCCTATCAGCCGTGTTTTCTTCCCCTTTGCAACATCTTCCTCTTTCTTCGCTCTGGAATGTCATGCTGCCTTCCCTCCAATTGATCTGTGGGTTGGCTTCCTTTAACCATGGCATTCCTAGTATTACATTGTAAGTAGCCATAGGGGATACTACAAAGGTTATGCTGCCTTCCCAGCTCCCCACTTTACATTTCACCTCTCCCACTTCAAATCGCGCTGGGGCTCCAGCCGCCACCGACCCATCTAGCTGCGAGAATGCTATGGGGCTCTGCAAGGGGTTTTTCTCACATTTCAGTTCGTCTGCTAACTCTGGGGCCATAATGTTTCTTGAGCAGCCGCAATCCATGAGAGCTTTGCAGCTGGCCCACTTCCCCTCCCCTTCTAGCCTGATTGGGAACACCAGCATTCCTGGGCTGTGACTCACCAGATCTCCCACTGGGGCCCTAGAAGGGGGGTTCTCCTCCGCTCTCTTCCCTGCAGCCGGTTTGAACTTTGGGAAATGGGACTCTCCCCCTTTCCTTTGTCGGCAGTCGGCGGCCCGATGGCCTAGGCGACCGCATACATAACAGCCGCCCCTCTGCTCCTTGGGCCCTCCGGTTGGGGCTTTCCCGACCGTGCCTCTCTCCGTCCTCCGACTCTCCTCCTTCGCCCTCGTATGCTGCGGCGCCGCTCCTTGATGCCTCTTGACCTGTGCCAAGGTTGTCTCGACGCGGCCGGCCAGCTCAATCCATCCGCCTATCTCCTCCGGGTCGTCGCGGTGCAGCGCCCAGGTCAAGATTTCCTTCCGCAGGCCCTCTTTGAATATCTGGACTTTGGTGGTGTTGGACCACTCTGGGACCTTCTCCGCCCTCAACCGGAATTCCTCCACGTATTCGGACACGGAGCGATGTCCTTGGGTTATCGTCTGCAGCTTTTCCCTCGCCCGGACTCTCTCGAGCGGATCCCTGAAGCGCGCCTCCATCGCAGCCAGGAACCGCCTTACCGATCCCAAACATGGGTCGTGCCTGGCGTGGAGCTGGACGTACCACTCCGCTGCTCCCCCTCTCAGTGCTGCACCCACTGCTCGCACCCTGCTTGCCTCTGACCCGAAGGTAAGGGCGTTATCTTCTAGATATCCCCTCACCATAGTCAGGAAATATGCGAGGTTTCCGGCTTCTCCTCCGAATTCGATTCTCAGCTCCTCCCTCCTAGGTTGGTATAGAAGGGGTTGCCTCTCCCGGTTCTCCGCTCGCGGTGGCCCTCCCTGGAGCCCTCGCTGCTCCGGGGGCAATTCCTGACGCCCTGTGCCACGCCCGGCTCCGGCCGGGGGCACCAGGAACGTCTGCTGGGACGCCAGTCCCCGGGGTCGTTCCTCCTCCTCATCGCTCTCTGCAGCGGCCCTCCAACTCGTCAGCATCTTAGGACGTGCCCCGGGTCCCCGGTCACTCCTCTCCTCCGCGCTCCACATCGATTCCCCTCGGGGTGGTGGTTCCTCTAACAGGGGGGCCAGCCGCTCCATCACTTTTGACATCATCGCGAGGGTGGTCTCCATGGATGCCATCTTTTCCTCCAGGAAATCCAACCTCTGCGGGGAGGGAAAGTCTAGCCCGCTGCTTTCTCTCGCTGCTGCTCCTGCCCCCTTCACTCGCCTCTGTGTGACTCCGTTGGGCTGGGCGTACGCAGTCGACGAAGCCAAGGCATTCACTCTCTCCAGCTCCTCTTCCGCATTCTCGAAAGGGGAGGCTGGTTCTCCCCCCTCCGTTGGATCTTCCTCCTGTTGCATAGGGGTACCTCACCACAGCCGTGGGATGGCACCGAGGAATCCTGGCTTAATGTAAGCTCACAGCAGCCGCTCCCAGAAAGGACACAGGACGCCAATCCGTAATCAATCAGGAAACTTTTACTACTGGATGCATATACACAATGAAAGCCAGGATTGGCATACAGACGCAAGTCAACCCTTATATACCCTCCCCCACATTCGAATCCCCTCTTCCCGCCTGACAAGGATCCCGCGCAATATTCCCCGCCAGACCACCAACGGTCCCTCCCAAGGCCACCAGCTGCAATTCCTTATCAGTTCTCCATGTCAGGAATCCGGTTTTTTGCGCCAACATCCAAGGCCAGGAAACCGAGTCCTGACAACCTTCACCATTTGGAGCCATGGAGAAGAAGAACTCAGCA
This sequence comes from Anolis sagrei, assembly GCF_037176765.1. Classification (NCBI taxonomy): domain Eukaryota; kingdom Metazoa; phylum Chordata; class Lepidosauria; order Squamata; family Anolidae; genus Anolis; species Anolis sagrei. The sequence continues at coordinate 245,271,939 of NC_090024.1, read as the reverse complement.
GGTCCCTGGACCATCTCAACAGCATCCACCCAAACATCCAGTTCACCATGGAAAAAGAAAATGAAGTAATACTGCCTTTTCTAGATGTCCTAGTTATCCGTAAACCAGATCAACAATTGGGTCACACCGTCTACAGAAAACCCACACACACAGAGAGATATCTACATCAAAACGCCAACCATCACCTAAGTCAACAAAGAACCACAATTAAAGCCTTGGCAGACCGTGCAAAAAGAATCTGCGAAGCCCACCTCCTCCAAGATGAACTGAACCACCTCAACTGGGCTCTCCAGGCCAATGGAGACTCCACCTCAGACATCAGAAGAGCTGCAAGACCACCAAGAACAAGCCACGAGAGTCAAGACCAAGATCCACCCAGAGGAAAAGTGTTCCTGCCAGACATCAAGGGAACCACTGATCGCATAGGGAAGCTGATGAGGAAACACAACATACAAACAATCTACAGACCCACCAAGAAAATCCAACAAATGCTACGTTCAGCAAAGGACAAGAGGGATCCTCTCGCTTCTGCAGGAGTCTACCGTGTTCCATGCAACTGAGGACAAGTCTACAGAGGGACCATCAAACGCAGCATTATTGCCCAAACACGAATCAAGGAACATGGAAGGCACTGCAGACTCCTTCAACCAGAGAAGTCAGCCATAGCAGAGCACCTGAGGAACCAGCCTGGACACAGCATATTATTTGAGAACACAGAAATGCTGGACCACACCAACAACCACCATGTCACACAACACAGTGAAGCCATTGAAATCCACAAGCATGTGGACAATTTCAACAGAAAGGAAGAGACCATGAAAATGAACAAAATCTGGCTTATTAAAAAAAAGTATTAAAAAAACTCTAAAATTACAACAGCAAAACAGCAGAGAGGAAGTAACCAGGCACATATTAACACCTCTCAACTTCCTCAATTCCTATCGCCATGAGTCCATAGCAGGCATGGGAAAACTTGGGCCCTCCAAGTGTTTTGGACTGTAACTCCCACCATTCCTAACAGCCTACTGGCCTTGGGAGTTGGAGTCCAAAACACCTGGAGAGCCAAAGTGGGTCAATAGCTGATAGAGAGCTTTGTTTTCCCCTTCTACCCTCACCTACTTATCCTCTCCTGCTTCTAGTTGGCAATGGAGACTCATCGGCATGTGCAGGTTTCAAGGTGAATCCAAAACGCCTTGCCAAGGTGTGCAGCTCCAGCCCTGAACTGGCTTGCCTTTCTCCCTCCCTTGTCTCTCTCATTTGCAGTGCAAATTTGAGATAATTCTGCCACTAATATGACAATCAATCAGGTCAAGGGAAAGGATTCTTGTCTGCCCACTCAGAAAACAGCCGCCTTCCCTCGGCACCCGGCACCGGCCGCACTTTTCCTCTGGAAAAGGGCAATTGCATAATTACGGGAAGGGATCCGCTCACCGCCTGATAGGGCCTCTCCACTTCGAACAAAGCCAGAACAAAAGAGGACAGATGGCTGTCGAGAAGGAAGGAAAGGAAGGCAGGGAGGGCGGCTAGCATGGACCGCTGCAGGAAACAAAGGATGGAGAGCCAGGCTCAGGACAAAGAGAAGGTGGACCATATTGAGAGTGTGCTGCAAGATGTTCTTCCTTATGGGGACCACAGAAAGGTGACCTGCACAGAGCAGAGGGTTGGACTAGATGGCCTCCAAATAGTTTTGGACTTAAACTCCCAGAGAACGGCGACTTAAATTGAGCAGAGGGTTGGACTAGATGGCCTCTGAGAGCCCCTTCTCCAACTTTCATGAGGTTGTGATTGTATGAATCCACTGGTCCAACAGATATCTTCTAAAGCACCAATTCACAAACTCTAGTCCTCCAAATAGTTTTGGACTTAAACTCCCAGAGAAAGGCGACTTAAATTGAGCAGAGGGTTGGACTAGATGGCCTCTGAGAGCCCCTTCTCCAACTTCCATGAGGCTGTGATTGTATGAAATCAATTGTCCAACATTTATCTTCTAAAGCACCAATTCCCAAACTCTAGTCCTCCTGATAATTTTGGACTTGCAATGACCAGAAAAAGGTGACTGCATTGAGCAAAGGTTTGGACAAGATGGCCTCTGAGAGCCCCTTTTCCAACTCTCATGAGGTTGTGATTGTATGAATCCAATGGTCCAATATTTATCTTCTAAAGCAGCAATTCCCAGACTCTAGTCCTCTAGATAGTTTTGGACTTCCAACTCCCAGAGAACGGTGACCTAGATTGAGCAGAGAGTTGGACTACATGGCCTCTAAGGACCCCTTCCAACTCTCACGAGGCTGTGATTGCATGACTCCAGTGGTCCAACGTTTATCTTCTAAAGCAATGATTCCCAGACTCTAGTCCTCTAGATAGTTTTGGACTTCCAACTCCCAGAGAACGGTGACCTAGATTGAGCAGAGAGTTAGACTAGATGGCCTCTGAGGACCCCTTCCAACTCTCACGAGGCTGTGACTGCATGACTCCAGTGGTCCGATGTTTATCTTCTAAAGCAACGATTCCCAGACTCTAGTCCTCCAGATAGTTTTGGACTTCCAACTCCCAGAGAATGGCAACCAGCATTGAGCAGAGGGTTGGACTAAGGGCTAACAGTGGGAGCTCACCCTGCTCCCCAAATCTGAACCTGCAACCGTTTGGTCAGCAGCTCAGACTCCCTTCCTCCTCTATGCACTTGACAATACAATAGACTCAGGTGTAGAACCATTTAACTACATCTTAAGTTACGTACTACATGCTAAGTGAAGGATGGACTAGATGACCTCTGGGGTTCCTTCCAACTCTAGCATTCCATACTTTTATGATTCCCAATTCCACACCATTTGTAGAGTTCTCTCCCAGTGTAAGGCCATTGAGATCGATGGATCTCAGCGCTTGTGGCTATTTTTGGAGGAAGAAGTACTGTTTTGCCACCCGAGGTCTCCTCCTTGCCTTTATCCATTGTTCCTACAAAGGAAAAACAGGCCAGAATGCCATTGCCTTCAGCTTCTCCTTGTCCGCAGGGCAGTTAATTGGCTGCTCTTTGAAGGGAAATGCAAAATGCTGAATGCGAGGACTTTCTGTTTCTGTGTCTCATGTTTCTGTTGCTAGATGTTACCAGGGAGAAGGTGGGTTGGCAAGGGAGGAAGTGCAACAGGAGAGGAATACAAAATCCCTCGTTGACGTTGATGAACCTGCACAGTGCACGAGATGATACATTGATGGAGATGCATGCTTGCACATTGCGTGCTGGGCTGAGAATTTTTTGTATTGTCATCACAAGCATGGGTGAGACCTGGCTTGAAAACAATCCATGAGAAAGGGATCTAGGAGTCTTCATAGATTGCAAGCTAATTCCAAGGAGGCTTCTCAGGTGCTAGACGAGTGCCTGGCCGCTGTGTCGATCTGGATGAGGAAGAACAAGCTGAAGATCAATCCCGATAAGACAGAGGTCCTCTTGGTCGATCGTAAGCCGGATCGGGGTATAGGGTGGTCACCTGTGTTGGACGGGGTTACACTCCCCCTGAAGCCTCAGGTCCGCAGTTTGGGTGTCCTCTTGGATTCTTCGCTTACACTTGAGGCTCAGGTGTCGGCGGTATCCGGGAGGGCCTTTGCGCAGCTGAGACTCGTGCGCCAACTGCGACCATACCTCGTGAAGGCTGATCTGGCCGGGGTGGTCCACGCCTTGGTCACCTCTAGAATGGATTACTGCAATGCGCTCTACATGGGGCTACCCTTGAAGACGGCTCGGAAACTGCAACTGGTTCAGCGTGCAGCAGCCAGGATGCTAACTGGAGCTCATTATCAAGAGAGGTCTACCCCTCTGTTTAAGGAGCTCCACTGGCTGCCATTCATTTTCCGAGCCCAATTCAAGGTGCAGGTGCTCACCTACAAAGCCCTAAACGGTTTGGGACCACCCTACCTGCATGACCGTATCTCCATCTACAAACCCACGCGCTCGCTTCGATCATCTGGGGAGGCCCTGCTCGTGATCCCATCCACGTCGCAAGCGCGATTGGTGGGGACACGGGACAGGGCCTTCTCCGTGGCGGCCCCCCGACTCTGGAACGCCCTTCCAAAAGATCTCCGACAGGCCCCAACACTAGCGGTTTTCAGAAGGAATCTGAAAACCTGGCTGTTCCGTTGTGCCTTCCCGGATTAGGAATCCCCATTCCAAGTCCTAGTAGCACTTTAGCACAACTAATACTGCTGCACACCGTACTTGAATTCCTATGCCCCTCCTGCCATTTCAGCACTTTTAACCTTGTACCCCTTTCGCCGGCCGAACCAGTTTTTAATATGTCTTGATGTATTGTTATTCCTGTTTTGCTAATTTCTTTGATTTGATTTGCTTTTGATGTTGATTTGCTTTGTTTTTACTTGTTATGTTTTCTATTGTATTGTGTGTTGTGGCTCCGGCCTGTGTAAGCCGCATCGAGTCCTTTGGGAGATGCTCGCGGGGTACAAATAAAGTTAATAATAATAGTAATAATAATAACAACATGAGACAGCAGTGTGATGCGGCAGCAAAAAAAGCCAATGCGATTCTAAGCTGCATGAATAGCATAGTGTTCAGATTGAGAGAAGACATAGTCCGACTCTCTTCTGCTTTGGTCAAACCTCACCCGAAATAATAGTCCTGTGTCCAGTTCTGGGCAAAGCAATCAAGATGGAGATGATGGGATGTGTCCAGAGAAGAGAAAGTAAAATGGTTGAAGGTCTAGAAACTATGAATCCCAGTGAGGAGCATCTTGAATCCCAGTGAGGGAGCTAGGTACAAGGGGAATTCATAGAATCCAAGAGTTGGAAGAGACCTCATGGGCCATCCAGTCCAACTACTTGCCAAGAAACTGGAAAATTGCATTCAAAGCACGCCCAACAGATGGCCATCCAGCCTCTGTTTAAAAGCTTCCAAAGAAGGAGCCTCCACCACACTCTGGGGCAGAGAGTTCCACTGCTGAACAGCTCTCACAGTCAGGAAGTTCTTCCTCATGGAGAAGAGAAGGCTGAGTGAAGGGGACATGGATTCAAATGGCAGGAAAAGGGATTCCACGTAAACCTTCTTGACAGTAAGATGTTCAACAGTGGAATCTTCCACTTACTGGGAGTCCAGTGGATGCCCATCTGTCAGGAGGGATTGGATTGTGCTTTCCATCCTGTTGAAAAGGGGTTGGACTGGATGGCCTTTGGGGGTCCCTTCCAGCATTCGGATTCTAGGATTCTAAGCCAATCCAGGTTGTGGAGGGATCGGGTGAAGCTGGAGTGAGATCTCAGTGCTCCGGAATTCATTTCAAGAATCATAGAATCATAGAATCAAAGAGTTGGAAGAGACCTCGTAGGCCATCCAGTCCAACTATCTGCCAAGAAGCAGGAAAATTGCATTCAAATCACCCCTGACAGATGCCATCCAGCCTCTGTTTAAAAGCTTCCAAAGAAGGAGCCTCCACCACACTCCGAGGCAGAGAGTTCCACTGTTGAACAGCTCTCACAGTCAGGAAGTTCTTCCTCATGTTCAGATGGAATCTCCTCTCTTGTAGTTTGAAGCCATTGTTCCATTGCGTCCTAGTCTCCAGGGAAGCAGAAAACAAGCTTGCTCCCTCCTCCTCCCTGTGGCTTCCTCTCACATATTTATACATGGCTATCATATCTCCTCTCAGCCTTCTCTTCTTCAGGCTAAACATGCCCAGCTCCTTAAGCCGCTCCTCATAGGGCTTGTTCTCCAAACCTTTTATCATTTTAGTCGCTCTCCTCTGGACACATTCCAGCTTGTCAATATCCCTCTTGAATTGTGGTGCCCAGAATTGGACACAATATTCCAGGTGTGGTCTAACCAAAGCAGAATAGAGCATGGGGAGCATTACTTCCCTAGATCTCGACACTATGCTCCTATTGATTCCTGCTCCTATTGATTCCAGAGAGTTCCACTGTTGAACGGCTCTCACAGTCAGGATGTTCTTCCTAATGTTTCCATCCTGTTGAAAAGGGGTTGGACTGGATGGCCTTTGGGGGTCCCTTCCAATGTTCAGATACTAGGATTCTAAGCCAGTCCAGGTTGTGGAGGGATCAGGTGAAGCTGGAGTGAGATCTCAGTGCTCCGGAATTCATTTCAAGAAGCCAAAGGTCAAGATAACCAAAAAGGAACAGCGAGAAGAGACAGGCTGCAAGCCAAGCCAAAGGTCAGAATCCAGATAAATCCTCAAGAAGGAACAGCCTGGTAGAACAAATGCTGGCCGGTCACTCTCTCACACACAACTCTTGGGAGACTTATAGCTACCCAAGCAGCTTTGGCATTCAAAGTGGTGTCAAACTGCATTGATTCTACACTCAAGATGCCTTCTAGAATCATAGAATCATAGAATCAAAGAGTTGGAAGAGACCTCATGGGCCATCCAGTCCAACCTCATTCTGCCAAGAAGCAGGAATATTGCATTCAAACCACCCCTGACAAATGGCCATCCAGCCTCTGCTTAAAAGCTTCCAAAGAAGGAGCCTCCACCACACTCCGGGGCAGAGAGTTCCACTGCTGAACGGCTCTCACAGTCAGGAAGAACACAAATGGATGGATTCACTTAGATTCCACCCAAAACATTAGGAAACAAAACCTTTTATTGCAAGAGTAGTTGCAAGTAAACCAGACTGTTGCACTCTCTTCGGAAACGCTTAAACGGAGATGGGGTGGACATCTTTTGGGAATGCTGTACTTGTTTTCTAACAGGATATTGACCAGGCTCTGCATATTCAGTGTCCTTAAGCTCTGGTTGTTGAGCCATAGTTGTGTAATGGCTTGAGCATTGGACTACAACTATGGAGTCAAGGGTTCACGTTCCCACTCAGCCATGGAAACCCACTGTACACATAGACCTGACAGCAGTTTATGAAACTGTAAATCATCTTATAATATCACAAAGGACTACGATCTCACCCGCTTCATAGGAAATCTGCTACAAAACAGGAGCTTTTTTGTTGAATTCCAGGGCCAGAAAAGCAGATGGCAAAAACAGAAGAACAGCCTGCCAAAGGGAGCGTGCTTGCTCCATCCATATTCAACATCTACACCAGTGACCAGTCACTGCCAGAAGGGATAGAGAGTTTCATCTATGCTGATGATCGTGCCATCACCGCTGAAGCAGGGAGCTTTGAAATGGTTGAACAGAAGCTCTCCAAAACTTTAGGCACTCATACTGCCTATTTCAGGGGAAAACAGCATATTCTTAATTCATCTAAAACACAGGCATGCACTTTTTGTCTTAAGAACAGACAAGCATCTCAAACCCTGATCATGAAGCCATCAAAATATTACATCCTAATGTCAGCCTCTTCCTATTGAGAACCTTTTAGTTCCAGTTTAGCCAGTGAAAATGAAGTTATCAGAGTTTAATAGGTTGTATGCTTCTTTTAGTATGAGAATCTTTACAGTTTGGGATGTCCAGCATATGAACATTTCATATTACATATAATACATCCCAAATTACAATTAGACTTTGAAAGCTGCTTAGGTTTTCCCACTGGAGCATTGCAGCGCACCCAAATACCTTGGAGTGACTCTGGACCGTGCTCTGACCTACAAGAAGCACTGTCTGAATATCAAGCAGAAAGTGGGCGGTAGAAAGAATATCATATGAAAGCTGACTGGCACAACCTGGGGATCACAACCAGACACACTGAAGGCATCTGCCCTTGCGCTATGCTACTCTGAGTATGCATGATCAGTGTGGAACACATCTCACCACATTAAAACAGTGGATGTGCCTCTTAATGTGACATGCCACATTATCATGGGATGTCTACATGCTACACCACTGGTGAAATTACACTGTTAAGCTGGTATTGCACCACCTGACATGCACCGAGAAGTAGCAGCCAATAATGAAAGGACCAAGGCAGTGACATCTCCAGCCCATCCCTTGTTCTGATATCAGCCAGCATGACATCACCTTAAATCAAGAAATAGCTTCCTAAGATCTACAGAGATACTCGCAAGAACATCTCAGCAATCAAGAGTCCAAAAGTGGCAGGCTCAAACCCGGATCCTCAATCCATAGCTGATACTGAATAAGAGATTCTCTCCCAGGCACACAGAAAACTGGGCAACTTGGAAGGTGCTGAACAGACTGCGCTCTGTACCACGAGATGCAGAGCCAACCCCAAGAAATGGGGCCACAATGTGGAATCCACAACATTTGAGTGCGGAGAAGAGCAAACCACAGAACACTTACTACAATGTGGCCTGGGCCCTGCCACATGCACAGTGGAGGACCTTCTTACAGCAACTTACTTACTTAGGTGATCCCTCATTGTCTGAGTAGGATTGTCTTCCAAGATCGGTGTCCTGGCGGTGGGTACATAGGTGACTGTGGAGCCTTATTCTTGACCTGCATGTTCTTCTGCAATGAGGGCATTGGTTTCCAGGTGGAAGGTGGTCCCAGTCAGGGTTGACTTGATGCGCCTTCCTCTTGGTACGTTTCTCTCTTTTGCCCTCCATTCATCCTTCTTCAGATTCTACAGCACTGCTGGTCACAGCTGACCTCCAACTGGAGCAATCAACAGCAACACCAGAGGAACTCCAAGTGGCCTGGTGGAAGGCGGTCCCGGTCGGGGTTGACTTGACGCACCTTCCTTTTGGCACATTTCTCCCTTTCGCCTTCAATTCGTGCCTCTTCAAATTCTACAGCACTGCTGGTCACAGCTGACCTCCAGCTGGAGCACTCAACAGCAACACCAGAGGCACTCCTAGTGGCGGTCCCGGTCGGGGTTGACTTGACACCCCTTCCTCTTGGCACGTTTCTTCCTTTTGCTTTCAGTTCGTGCCTCTTCAAATTCTACAGCACTACTGGTCACAGCTGACCTCCAGCTGGAGCACTCAACAGCAACACCAGAGGCACTCCAAGTGGCCAGCTATGGTCAAAGGACATTTGGCATCATGACAAGCTTTTAAACTTTGTGTTTTTAAATACATTGCAAGTGTACCCTCGGTTTGCTTCTGATACAATATATAAATGGAAGCCCGCTGGATGTCCTTGGGTGAGTCACGCTCTCTCATCCTCAGTGGAAGGCAATGGCAAATCTAGCCAAGAAACCCATTATAAGTTTGCCATAAGTTGGAAATGACTTGAAGGCACAGAGTGACAATTTTGTCCCTTAGACGAGAGCAGAAATCTAATTGCAAGACAGGGAGATTGATGCATTTAATTGGAAAAGAGGGGAGTGTTTTTTTCCCAATGGGGGAATAGCACAAGAAATCATTTCCTGCCTCTCTCTAAGCAGGAGTCATAATAATGGCCCATCCCATATAATGTACTACTATGCCCAGGAGCCATAGGGTTCTGTCCTATTCATAATCCCCGGGAAGAACAGCGCTGCCTGTTGAACAATTTGCTTGCAATCATCAACGTCTCTGCAGAAATTTGTGGAGCTGCATTGATGAAACAAAGCAGTGATGAGAACGAGGCCATATACGAAGAAATGCAGACATTTCTGGTCTGCATTGTGATTTGGGTTTAAGAGCGGTGTGTCTGCATAGTGGAATGAATGCAGTTTGATGCCACTTTAATTGCCATCGCTCAGTGCTGTGGAATCCTTGGAGTCGTAGGTTAAAATATATCAAAAGGGATTCCTGAGCATGTGCAGAGAGCTGCTCACTTTGCCAGTGTGAGAACAAGAGATTACTCTGAGTTCCTAAACAGTGGGGTGGGGTAGAAATGCATCAAAGAGTAGCCCCTGAGCATGTGCAGAGAGCCACTCACCTTGCGATTATAAATGTAAGAGTCTTCTCTAGGCTTCTGTAGAGAAAGGGGGGGGGGGTTATAAATGCACCAAAGGGACTCTTGAGCATGTGCAGAAAGCCATTCACCTTGTGATTGTGAAGGTAAGAGCATTCTCTAGACTCCTGTGATGAAAGGTACCAAAGAAGACTCCTGAGCGTATGCAGAAATCAATGCACTTTGTCAATGTAAGGATAAAAGGTTGCACTGAATTTCTAAATGGAAGTTTGGGATGCAAATACATCCAGAGTGCTCCCTGAGCATGTGAAGAGAACCATTCACCTTGTGTTTATCAATGCAGAAGGCATCTCTAGGCTTTTGTGAAGAAGGCTGGGATAGAAATGCACCAAAGAGTGCCCCCTGAGCATGTGCAGAGAGCCATTCACTTTGTGTTTATCAAGGCAGAAGGCTTCTCTAGGGTCTTGTAAAGAAGGCTGGGATAGAAATGCACCAAAAAGTGGCCCCTGAGCATTTGCAGAGAGCCATTCATCCTGTGTTTATCAAGGCAGAAGGCTTCTCTAGGCTCCTGTGAAGAAGGCTGGGATAGAAATGCACCAAAGAGTGGCTCCTGAGCATGTGCAGAGAGCCATTCACCTTGTGTTTATCAAGGCAGAGGGCTTCTCTAGGCTCTTGTAAAGAAGGCTGGGATAGAAATGCACCAAAGAGTGGCTCCTGAGCATGTGCAGAGAGCTATTCACCTTGTGTTTATAAAGGCAGAGGGCTTCTCTAGGCTCCTGTGAACAAGGCTGGGATAGAAATGCACCAAAGAGTGGCTCCTGAGCATGTACAGAAAGCCATTCACCTTGTGTTTATCAAGGCAGAAGGCTTCTCTAGGCTCCTATGAAGAAGGCTGGGATAGAAATGCACCAAAGAGTGGCCCTTAAGCATGTGCAGAGAGCCTATTCATCTTGCAAGTCTAAAAGGCTACCTGAAGCCACAAGGAAGGGTGGTGTACTACTGTGCCAAAGAGTGGTGCCTGACAATGTGCAGAGAACTGTTCTGTTTACAATTGTAAAGGGTTAAGCTGTAAGGAAGGGTGGTGTATTAATGTACCAAAGAGTAGTGCCTGAGCATGTGCAGAGATCCATTCTCCTTGCAATTATAAAAAGTCTCAAGCTATAATGAAGGGTGGTGTACCACTGTGCCAAAGAGAAGTGTCTGAGCATGTGCAGAGAGCCATTCATCTTGTGAATGTGAAAGTCTTAAGCTATAAAGAAGAGCAATGTATCAATGTGCCAAAGAGTGATGGCTGATCATGTGCAGAGAGCTATTCACCTTATGATTGTAAAAGTCTACCCTAAGCCACAAAGATGGGTGGTGTGTACCAATTTGCCAAAGGAAGCCCTGAGCATGTGCAGAGAGAGCCAACCACCATATCATTAAAAAGGTAAACGTATTTTCTAGGTCCCTGTGAAGAAATATGGAATAACAATGCACCAAAGAGAGCATGTGCAGAGAGCCACTCACTTCTCTGCATGTGCACTTTGTTGACATGAGAATAAAATATTACTCCAAGCTTCTAAATGGAAAGCTGGGATACAGATGCACCAAAGGGGAGCCCCTGAGCATGTGCAGAGAACTATTCTCATTGCAATTGTAAAGGATTTAGCTATAAGGAAGAGTGGTGTGTCAATGTTCCAAAGAACGGTGCCTGAGCATGTGCAGAGAGCCTATTCATTTTGCAAGTGCAAAAGGCTACAAGGAAGGGGAATGTACTACTGTGCCAAACAGTGGTGCCTGAGCATGTGCAGAGGACCATTCTGCTTGCAATTGTAAAAGTCTAAGCTATAAGGAAGAGTGGTGTATCAGTGTGCCAAAGAGTGGCCCCTGAGCATGTGCAGAGAGCCACTCCCCTTTGGAATTGCAATAGATTAAATAGAAGGGTGGGACACAAATGCACCAAAGAGTGGCCCTTAAGCATGTGCAGAGCGCCTATTTCATCTTGAAAATGTAAAAAGCTACCCAAAGCCACATGGGAAGAGTAGCATACCACTGTGCCACAGAGCGGTGCCTGAGCATGTGCAAAGAACCATTTTCCTGGCAATTGTAAACAACTACGCTATAAGGAAGGGCAGTGTATGATTGTACCAAATAGTGGTGCCTGAGCATGTGCAGAATGCCCATTCATTTTGCAAGTGCAAATGGCTACCCTAAGCTACAAGGAAGGAGAGTGTACTACTGTGCCAAAGAGCAGCGCCTGAGCATGTGCAGAGAACCATTTCCTGGCAACTGTAAACATCTACGCTATAAGGAAAGGCGGTTTATGAGTGTGCCAAATAGTGGTGCCTGAGCATGTGCAGAGTGCCCATTTGTTTTGCAAGTGCAAAAGGCTACCCTAAGCTACAAGGAAGGGGAGTGTACTACTGTGCCAAAGAATGGCGCCTGAGCATGTTCAGAGGACCGTTTCAGAAAATGGTGCCTGAGCATGTGCAGAGATATGTTCATCTTGCTCATGCTCAGCATCTTACTTAAAGCTACAAGGAAGGGGAGTGAACCACTGTACCAAAGAGAGCATTAAGCATGTGCAGAGAGCCAAATGGCCCTAAATCTGTTGCTGGAAACACAGTTTGGAGGCCTTCCGAGGTCCTGCTGCTCCTGGTTTTGCAAATTATGCTCAAGAGTCGGACTTATCGACTGCGGCTGACACGCTAGGCCTTAACGAGGGCCACTAATGAGCCGCCTGGCACCAGCGGGCACCCTCCTTGGACTCCCTGGGCATCGTTTCTCAGCCGCCTTCCAGAAAAGAGACCCATGGGCTATGAGGCTACGAGGGAGGAGACAATTACTGGGCATTTCTTATCTGATCCTCCCTGAATGTCAGCACAGACGGGACCCACGAAGGCAGCCCAGTCATTTCGTTAAGGAAATTGCTTTTCCTCCTTCTCTGCTCTCCGTTGGCGCTGGGCTTTTGTCAGAACAGGTTGCAAGGAGTCGCCGAACCTCCTCCGTTTGTTGCAAGCGCGGCAATCAAGTGACTTTGCTGGCCTTCCCCATTATTTCTCCTCGGTGTGGAAGAGAGATTGAGACCCAGAAAGGAAATTGTGCCCAATGCAAGGCCGGATTCGGCTCAAGAGGAAACTCAAGCGGTCAATAGGATGGACATCACAATGCAATAAAAAACGAAGGCCGTAGATCCCATCTGGACTTGAAAATGAATGCAGTTTGGCACTAATTTAAGAGCTATAGTCCAATGCCATGGAATTGTCGGAGTTTTGCAAGGTTCCAGTACTATTTGGCAGGGAAATCAGCAGTATTTATATTCTTGCAGGGGACTCAGGATGGATCACAATGCACATAAACATGGCAAACATTCAATGCCATAGACACACAACATATATAGACAGACACACAGAGGCTATTTAACTTTCCAGCTTGGGATTCTGGCCACAGGGGGAGCTATCGCTTCACCGTCCACTTGTGGCACCATGCCGTACTTCCTCATTCTTTTGCTTGCTTGCTGGTGTGTTTTTATGGCATCGTAAATTAGTTAAATTAGCCTCCCCGCATAAGCGGTACCTAAATTTCCTACTTGACAGATGCAACTGTCTTTCGGGCTGCAAAGATCAACAGCAAGCTACACAAATGGCTGGGAGCTTACTCCGACCTGCGCTGGTTTTGTACTCATGACCTTTTGGTCAGTAGTGATTTTAATGCAGCTGATTTCCAACGAGCTGCACCACAACCCGGTCCACTATGATTTGTTAGGATTGAGACACAAAACTTAGAGCAGTGTCAAACTGCGTTAGTTCTGCAGTGTAGATGCACTCTCACTCAGACTTTGTGCAGATTGCAACTGGAATCCTCTATCCAGTTGAGATAGAATGCAAGAATCCTAGAGTTGGAAGGAACCTCCAAAGGCCATCTAGTCCAGCCCTCTTCTGCCAAGCATGAAGCATGCCCTCTTCTGCCAAGCATGCCAAGCATCTAAGCCCTCCCGACAGATAGAAGAAGGGGGTTGGACTGGATGGCCTTTGGGGGTCTCTTCTAACTCTACGACTCTATATGTATGGATGGGTTAAATCCACCTCGCCTCTGCTTGGTGAGGGCCTCCTCCCGCAATAATGGATGTCGGCTTGGAGGCTGCACTAACCGCTATATCTTCGTTTTATGAGCGCGCCAAGCTGTCCCAGCAGGCGTTTTCAATTCTGTTTATCTCGATTTCCCCATTGAGTTCATTTTATTTCCCCTGATTTTTGTTTCCTGGAAGATTTATTCCTCCTGATTCTCCCCTGCTACCTGGAGTTTATGACGGGGAGAGTGGCTATAAAGACGAGGCCGCGGCCCTCTCCCTCCTCTTGCTTGGCTTGAGTTGGAAAGAAGCAGCAGAAAAGGTGTAAACCTGAGGCGATGTGTGCAATCGTGCATGGTTTCACATAGATGTGCATATATGTTGCGTATGGATGTGCACGCACATTGCATTGCACATTGCATTGCACAACTTCAGAAGTCAGTAAGGAAGTCAGTGCATATATATTGCATATAAATGTGCATGCACATTGCATTCCACAACTTCAGAAGTCAATAAGGAAGTCAATGCAAATATGTTGCATATGAATGTGCATGCACATTGCATTGCACATTGCATTGCACAGCTTCAGAAGTGAATAAGGAAGTCAATGCAAATATGTTGCATATGAATGTGCATGCACATTGCATTGCACATTGCATTGCACAGCTTCAGAAGTGAATAAGGAAGTCAGTGCAAATATGTTGCATATGAATGTGCATGCACATTGCATTGCACATTGCATTGCACAGCTTCAGAAGTGAATAAGGAAGTCAGTGCAAATATGTTGCATATGAATGTACATGCACATTGCATTGCACATTGCATTGCACAGCTTCAGAAGTCAATAAGGAAGTCAATGCAAATATGTCACATATGAATGTGCGTGCACATTGCATTACACATTGCATTGCACATTGCATTGCACAGCTTCAGAAGTCAATAAGGAAGTCAATGCAAATATGTTGCATATGAATGTGCATGCACATTGCATTGCACATTGCATTGAACAACTTCAGAAGTCAATAAGGAAGTCAGTGCAATGCTTGTGGAGCAACAGCCTCATGACTCTATGACCAAATCTGGGATGGAATCCTGTTGACATATTTGTTGTCATCATCATCATCATAGAATCATAGAATCAAAGAGTTGGAAGAGACCTCCTGGGCCATCCAGTCCAACCCAATTCTGCCAAAAAGCAGGAACATTGCATTCAAATCACCCCTGACAGACGGCCGTCCAGCCTCTGTTTAAAAGCTTCCAAAGAAGGAGCCTCCACCACACTCTGGAGCAGAGAGTTCCACTGCTGAGCGGCTCTCACAGTCAGGAAGTTCTTCCTCATGTTCAGATGGAATCTCCTTTCTTGTAGTTTGAAGCCATTATTCCGCGTCCTAGTCTCCAGGGAAGCAGAAAGGAAGTTTGCTTCCCCCTCTCTGTGGCTTCCTCTCACATATTTATACATGGCTATCATATTTCCTCTCAGCCTTCTCTTCTGCAGGCTAAACATGCCCAGCTCTTTAAGCCGCTCCTCATAGGGCTTGTTCTCCAGACCCTTGATCATTGTAGTCGCCACCATCCTCTGGACACATTCTGGCTTGTCAATATCTCTCTTGAATTGTGGTGCCCAGAATTGGACACAATATTCCAGGTAAAGTGGTCTAACCAAAGTGGAACAGAGCATGGGGAGCATGACTTCCCTAGATCTAGACACTAGGCTCCTCTTGATGCAGGCCAAAATCCCATTGGCTTTTTTTGCCACCACATCACATTGTTGGCTCATGTTTCACTTGTTGTCCACGAGGACTCCAAGATCTTTTTCACACGTACTGCTCTCGAGCCAGGCCTCATCGTCCCCCATTCTGTAATAAAAAAGTGTTCACTACTTCATTATAGCACACCCAGTTAGCAGGATGAACCTCCAACGAGATATTTAAGAGACGACTCCAAGGATTTACACCATATCTAGGAGACTTTGTTTTATACTTAAGTGAGGATGAGCTCTTCATAAGTTAACTTCAGCTGCAGCCAGTATTTCCTCAAGTGTTTATCTGGAGCATTTCGGTTTTTTTCTGTCTAAGTGGAGTATCTTGTATTTGTCCCTGTTGAACTTCATTTTGTTAGTTTTGGCCAACCATCTCTCTAATCTGTCAAGATCTTTTTGAATCCTGCTCCTGTCTTCTGGAGTCTTGGCTCTCCCTCCCAATTTGGTGTCGTCTGCAAACTTGATGATCCTGCCTTCTAGTCCTTCATCTAAGTCATGAATGAAGATCCTGATCAGGACCGGGCCCAGGACGGAACCCTGCTGATGGCACTCCACTCGTCACTTCTTTCCAGGATGAAGAGGAGGAAGCCTTGGGGAGAATCATCCTCTGGGTTCGTCCATTTAACCAATTCCAGATCCACCTCACCGTAGTTTTGCCTCGCCCACATTGGACTAGTTTCCTTGCCAGAAGGTCATGGGGGACCTTGTCGAAGAAGGCCTTACTGAAATCCAGGTACGCTACATCCACGTCAAACCACATTCATTCTACAGTGAAGATGCATTCCACATTAGACGCAATGTGGCCACATAATTTCTTCTGCTTGTTCACTCATTTCTCTCTCCTTTGCTGGAAACAGGATGATATCTCCATCTTCTTTGCAACCCTCTCTTCCCAGTAACGGCATTCACAGAAAGTGAATTGCAGGTGAGGGAGCGCTTGGCTCCTCGTTTGGATTCCTCCCGCACAAATGTTTGCCTGGAAAAATAAAACATCCTCTCTCTCTGCTCTCTTTCCGGAGGCAGCCTGGGACTTTTCTCCTGCAAGATTGCAGAGCGGAAACTGGGAAATGGCCTCTCTTTACACCTGGGATGGAGAGGGGAGGGCGGTTTGTTTTCCTCTTTACGTTGCTAGTGGAGAGGTAAAACGTTAACATCCATCGTAAAAGCCTCATAACAAGGCCCCAGAAGACAACTGCAACGTCCAAATACTCTTATCAGCAAAGTTCTGGAGGGTTTCTGCCTAAAATCCTATGGTTCAACCCCAAACGAGTATGGAAGCAATTGATACATAGATAAATCCAATGGATTGAATAAGCATAACTAGGGGAAATTTTATGGATACCAGGAAGACAAATCAAAGTACCCTTGTTGAGATTAACTTCACAATTCAGCAGCAGATCAGTTGCACAACTTAGCGCTTTCCAGTAGCTTCTTCCTGCACAGTATTTTCAGTCAACTGCTCCCACAAACTGCAGTCACTCTGGAACTCTTTTACAGACACTTGAGCACATGCCCGGCCATTGTCAGTTTTACCATTGTCTTTCCCCCAGTCTAGATGATATTACAAACTTACCACAGCACACAGTTATATCTTGTCTTAGCAGACAGGTTCTTTTAATTACATATAGCCTTCGACGAACAACATCACAGCACAAGGAGAGATATACACTGTACATGACTTCCTTATATACAATTCTATACAATTACACATAGCAATCTCTGATTGGTTCCCAACTCATTAACTTAACTCAGACCCAGGATTACATCATTCACAATCACCTGGACTAGGCCAGAACACATTCCCCAAATGATTCCCTATATACAGTTAATGCATGACAGCATTTCCAATAGAAGCCCATTAGCAGTGCATGACTCAGCTATATTACATTACAATACATTGTAAAACCTGAAGAAACCCTCAGAGGTCATACAGTCCGTACCCATTCTGCCAGGCAAGAGGACACAATAAAAGCACTCCTGACAGATGGCCATCCAGCTTTTGTTTTAAAACAGTGGTTCTCAAGCTTCCTAATGCCGTGACCCCTTAATACAGTTCATTCTGTTGTGGTGACCCCAAATCATAACTGTCATGTTGCTACTGTTATGAATAATCATGTAAATATCTGTTATGCAGGATGTATTCTCATTCAATGGAACAAATTTGGTAGAGATATCCAATACGGTCAAATTTGAGTACTATGGGGTTGGGGGATTGATTTTGTCATTTGGGAGTTGTAGTTGCTGGGATTTATCGTTCACCTACAGTCAAAGAGTATTCTGAACTCCACCAATGATGGAATTGAACCAAACTTGGTGCACAGAACTCCCATGACTAACAGGAAATATTGGAGGGTTTTGGTGGGCATTGACCTTGAGTTTGGGAGTTGTAGTTCACATACATCAAGGGAGCACTGTGGACTTAAACAATGATGGATCAGGACCAAATTTGGCACAAATACTCAATATGCCCAAAGGTGAACACTGGTGAAGTTTAAGCAAAATAGACCTTGACATTTGGGGGTGGTCGTTGCTGGGATTTATAGTTCACCTACAATCAAAGAGCATTCAGAACCCCACAGATAGAATTGAGCCAAATTTTCCACACAGAATTCCCATGATGAATAGAAAATACTGTGTTTTCTGATGGTCTTTGACAACCCCTCTGATACGGCCTTCATGACCCCCCCCCCCCCCCCGCCGCCCAGGGTCCCGATCCCCAGGTTGAGAAACACTGCTTTAAAACCTCCGGAGAAGGAAGAAGACTCCACCCTACTTCCAGGCAGCGGCATATTCCATTAAAATTGGGGCACCCAAAGGTCATCCAATTGAACTGCCATGCAGAAAGACACAATCAAAGCCTTCTCAACAGATGGCCATTTAGTCTCTGTTGAAAAACCTACAGAGAAGGGGGGAAGGCAACAACTGGCAAGGGCATAGGAGACTGAGCTGGTTTCGTATTGGCCTACAATACACACAAACACATATATATTTCAGCAATATAACTATCTAATGTATACAGTAAATACTTCTCCAATACATCACTTATACTTCTCATATCCTCCTTACAACTGACTTCCCTTGACCTCCCCCACCTGAAAACAGTATTCATAAAATAAAAATGCAGTTTCTTGAGCCGACAACGTGATCTTTATTTGTGTAGAAAATAAGTCTCCAATGCAAAAACGGCCATAGTTTGCACAGAATTTCCTACGTGGCTCTTTTATCTTGCAGTGTCAATGCAAAGGAAGTCCCAAACCACAAATAATGCTTGAAAACTGCACCATCTTCACAGCCCTCTCACTGCAAAGAGAACATTTGGTTATTTGTGTGCTTCTGTAAAGCAACACTTTGTGTACAGATGCATCTACAATGCAGAAAGGGCTTTAACTACCATGGCTTTTTTTTTGTCGTGTCAGGAGTGACTTGAGAAACTGCAAGTCGCTTCTGGTGTGAGAGAATTGGCCGTCTGCAAGGACATTGCCCAGGGGACGCCCGGATGGTTTGATGTTTTTATCATCCTTGTGGGAGGCTTCTCTCATGTCCCCGTATGAGAAGCTGGAGCTGATAGAGGGAGCTCATCCGCCTCTCCCCGGATTCGAACCTGTGACCTGTCGGTCTTCAGTCCTGCCAGCACAGGGGTTTAACCATGTCTCAATGCTACAGAGTCATGGGAGTTGTCGTTTTGCAAGTTCTTGAGCCTTCTCTGCCCAAGCCTGCAAGCACCTCACCAAACTACAGTTTCCAAGCGTCCATAGCATCAAGCCATGGTAGCTAAAGTGGTGTCAAACTGCATTAATATCCATAGTGTAGATGCACATCGAAATATTAAATCGGGGAAACGTGTTCTTATTCCGACTGGAGAAGTATACATATTATGCTGTGCAGAATATGGAAACTGGCTGGAAATTGCAGAGTCTCAATGCGAAGCCTTTCCCCGATTGCAGACCTCTCCAAAAAACAGCACGATAAGGCAAAGAACGGAAGAGCCAAAGGCCAAAGTGTGGAACATGTGTAGGTAGAAACGGATGCGATGCCCTTCACAAAAGGGCCGCCGTACTCAGGCTCGCTCTCCCCAGATAGCGGAAATCAATTCCCCGCAGGCAAAAGAGCTCCCATCGCTGGGCCCGGCTCTCTGTTATTGGATGATCCGCTGCGCTTTTGCAAATATTGAATGAAGGCGAGGTGCCGGATTAATATTTAAAGATGCCGGAGTCGTGCTTTTGCAACAATCCCCAGCCCGAGCGCTCTGGTTCAAGTACATGGAAGGAATGCACGGAAGGCATTGTGAGTTTGGGGTGACATTTCATTTGGGTGAGGCTTTGGATGGTGCACAAAGAGCTAGGGAATAGCTCCTTCCATCTCACATATAAGAGCAAAACACACACTTACTTGAACATATGTTACTATTATTATTGTTTGTTTGTTTATCTTGATCCCATCTTTCTCTCGACACAGGCACTAGGATATTGGTTGTGATGTGCAAGACAGAGAAAGCTTATTTTTGCATAGGAACCTTCAGAAGTGGTTTTGCCCATTCCTTCCTTGGAAATGCTGCCTGCAGCACCTGGAAATTCATCGGTGGTCTCCCATCCAAATCCTAAACAGGCCTGACCCTGCTTAGCTCCTGAGTTCAGGCTGAATTGGCATATTTAGGAGATGTGTAATTCTGTGCTCCTAAGTAACTAGTCACCTGTTCCTGTAATTTGAACCCATGCCTCCATCTCCAGGGCAGCAGAAATGAAGCCTTCTCCTTCTTCCTTACGGCATCCTTTCACATATTTATACATGACTATCATATCTTCTTACTTCTTGGGAGGAGAGCAATGTCCAGTCTCGATAAAATAGTAAAGAGTAGAGACATCAGACTGGGAACAAAGATCCGCCTAGTCAAAGCCATGGTATTCCCTGTAGTAACCTACGGATGTGAGAGCTGGACCTTAGGGAAGGCTGAGCGAAGGAAGATCGATGCTTTTGAGCTGTGGTGTTGGAGGAAAGTTCTGCGAGTGCCTTGGACTGCGAGAAGATCCAACCAGTCCATCCTCCAGGAAATAAAGCCCGACTGCTCACTGGAGGGAAAGATACTAGAGACAAAGTTGAAGTACTTTGGCCACATCATGAGGAGACAGGAAAGCCTAGAGAAGACAATTATGCTGGGGAAAGTGGAAGGCAAAAGGAAGAGGGGCCGACCAAGGGCAAGATGGATGGATGGCATCCTTGAAGTGACTGGACTGACCTTGAAGGAGCTGGGGGTGGTGACGGCCGACAGGGAGCTCTGGCGTGGGCTGGTCCATGAGGTCACGAAGGGTCGGAGACGACTGAACGAATGAACAACAACATCATATCTTCTCTCAACTTACTTTTCTGCAGGCAAAATAGACCAGCTCTTTAAGATGCTCCTCAAAGGGATCCAGACCTTTGATCATTTCAGTTGCCCTCCTCTGGACACCTTCAAGCTTGGATACATTATCTCTCAATGTACTCCTCTTTATTGGAGGGTTTTAAACATAGATGGCCCTCTTGCAGGGATGTTTTAGTGGTGGATTTCCTGCATGGGCAGAAGTGGGTCAGACTGGATGGTATGAAGAGCAACCCAGCTATTCAGACATCTTCTCCTACCTTCTGCACTGTCTCCTGGGATAGCTTTGGCCTCCTTTTCAGGCCATTCTGCCCATTCAGCTCTTTCTCTCAAATCTTTTGTTGTGCCTCCGTTTATCAGGGTTGAAGCATCGTGTGGCTTTGGACTCAGGAATAATATCCTCTTGAGCACCTCTCAATGCAAAAAGATCCTTTTGCATATCAGCACATTGCGAGATAATGCCATCCCCATTTGGCTTGCAAGGAGTGGCCAAGCTCAGGTGCAAAGGAAGGAGCCCAAGAGGAAGAGAACCTTCTCCTTCCTCCAGACCATAAGACCATTTTTTGGCATCAGCTGCATGGGCAAAAGGTACCTATGTGCTCTGTATGCGCAGGCGGAGCCGCGCATGAATCAAACTCCGACAGGGAGCCATTTATCTGGAGCCAACGGCAAGCGGCAGCCTCCGACATGACAAAGGGCTGTTTTTGGAATCATGAGCTCAATGCCTCCCTCAAAATTATAACAGACAGGCAAAGCACCGAAAGCAAAGTTCTCCTTTTCATCTCGTTATTAGTTTTTCTTTCAATTGATTGCCGCATTTTCTTCACACTGTTGTGAGTCCTATGCACCTGCATACATTGAAGGGGTATAATTAGTTATGCGGACAGTCTAAATATGCTAAATGCACCAGATCCAGTCTGATCTTGGAAGGTAAGCAGGACCAGCCCTGGTTAGTCCTTGGATGGGAGTTGGCTAAGGGATATACTAGATGCTTTGGGCTCTATCAGTGGAAGGATCTTGGAAAATCACCTTGACTAAGAAAACCCATTGAAAGCATCTCTAGATTCTGTCTGATCTCTGAACCTAACCAGGGTCAGCCCTGGTTGACACTGAGATGGGAGACGATCAACAAAAACCAGGTGCTGTACATTGTATTTCGGAGAAAAGTACTGTTGTGGGGGTAGAAAGGAGAGTAAACACACACAACACCGCTACTAGATAGCACATGAATCAATCCCCTCACATCATCCTCCAGCTGTGTAATAGGATGGATTGTCTCATAGGTAAGCAGTTAGTTCTAATCCAAAACATTGCAGAGTCCTGGTTACAGTTAGCAGAGATTAAACTCAAGTAAAATACAGGTTGTTACAATCTCCAAAACTGTAAATGATTCTGGGAGTTGAAGGCCAAGACATCTGGGGACACACTGGTTGAAAACCACTGCTCTAGGTTGACATTTCTACTTTTCTTAACCCTTCAGTGGACTGTGCCATGAACACATGTCCATTAGAACTGTATTGTTTCACACACTGCAGAGTCTTGGTCACAGTTAGCAGAGATTTTATAGCACAGCCTCCAACCTTGTATATAGCTCACCAGCTTGAACAAGCACACTTAAGTTCTGGCTTTCATCCAAACTCCTTTGGAAGTTCATTCTTCAGTTGTTGCTAAATATAACTACTTACAGGTCTGCTATCAGTATACAGAGATGCTCACAACCATAGCAAGATACTCACACAACGAGGATGGCAATGGATAAGAGATGCAGAGAGATCGTAGCAAAGTATCTAAGATGGCAGAGAGCAAGCACATGACAAAGAGAAAGTTCACATACAGGCCACTCCCATTTCTCCCTCTATGGAGGAAATAACTCAGCTGTCCCTCTAGGTTGACATCTCAACTTTTCTTAACCATTCAGTGGACTGTGCCATGAACACATTTCCATTAGAACTGTATTATTTCACACACTGCAGAGTCTTGGTCACAGTTAGCAGAGATTTTATAGCACAGCCTCTGACCTCGTATATAGCTCACCAGCTTGAATAAGCACACTTGAGCTCTGGCTTTCATCCAAACTCCTTTGGAGGTTCATTCTTCAGTTGTTGCTAAATGCAACACCTAACAGGTCTGCTATCAGTATACAGAGATGCTCACAACCATAGCAAGATACTCACACAACGAGGATGGGAAACATCAAAACATTCTGGCAATGTCCCCTGGGCAACATCCTTGCAGACAGTCAATCCTCTTACACCAGAAGCAACTTGCAGTTTCTCAACTCCCCCCTGATACACACACACTCACACACACACACACAAACCTGGGCATTGGATGGGAATTTGCAGTATTAACAGCTCAGAGCTGGTCAGAGTTGTTCAGTTATGGAACATATGGCTGCTTTGGGTGGAATCTGCATCTTTTGATGTTTTTAAGCATAAACTGGATGACCATCTACAAGGAGGGCTTGGATTGTGTCTTCCTACATGGCAGGATGGGCTTGGACTGGAT
The DNA here is from genome assembly GCF_037176765.1 of Anolis sagrei. Lineage (NCBI taxonomy): Eukaryota > Metazoa > Chordata > Lepidosauria > Squamata > Anolidae > Anolis > Anolis sagrei. Next base: position 245,248,561 of record NC_090024.1, on the reverse strand, counting down.
GGCATTTAGGGTTTATTTCCAAATGTAATGAAATATAAATTGCTTGGGAGTCTGATGAAATCTCTGGAGGTGTTAAGCAGAAGCTGGATGGCCATCTGTTGGGAGTACTTTGGTTGTGTACTCCTGCCTGGCAAAAAGGAATTGACCTAGATGACCTTTGGGAGGTCTCTTCCAGCTTTAAGATCCTATTCTGTTCTAAACCATTTGAGTTCATCTTAGAATGCATCTACACCGTAGAGTTTGGAACCACTTTAAGTCCCATGGCTCAATGTGATAGAATCCTGGGATTTGTAGTTTTCCAAGGTATCAAGCCTTGCTAAATGGTGTCTCACCAAGCTACAATTCCTAGGATTCCATAACATGAAGCCATGGCAGTTCAAGTGATGTCCAATTGCATTAATTCCATAGTGTCGATGCACCCCTGTTATTCAGACCAAAAATGGCTGGTACAAAATCACTGTCTATGTTGCCCACTTCTTAAATAAGGCTAAGGCTGAATGGCCCTCTGTTAGGAGGGCTTGGATGGTGTCTTCCTGTCTAGCAGAATGAGGTCAGACTAGATGGCCTTTAGAGTTCCCTTCCAACTGTAGGAGTCTATATCTATCTATATCTATATATATAAATAAATAATGTAATGTTTATTTGTAGGATTAACAGAATTCAAAAACCTCTGGAGGAATTGACACCAAATTTGGACACAAGACACCTAACAACCTAATGCATGTCCTTCACTCATAAAAACACTGAAAAACACAGCAGAAGGGACTTAAAAAGCCCCAAAAAGCTAAATGACAATACAGAAAAAGGGAAGAAAGAGGGAGGGAAGGGGAGAAAAGAAAGAAAGAAAAGAAAGAAAGAAAGAAGGAGGGAAAGAAAGAAGGAAAGGGAGAAGGAAGCATGGTAGCAAAGAGAGAAGGTAGGAAAGAGGTAGAGAAGGAAGAAGGGAGAGAAAGAGGGAGGGAAAGAGAAAGGGGGGAGGAAGGAAAGTTAGAGAAAGAAGGAAGGAGAGAAGGAAAGAAAAAAGGGAAAGAAGGAAGGAAGGAAAGAGAGAGCGAAGGAAGGGGAAGATGTAGAGAAAGAGGGAGGGAAGGAAAGGGAGAAGGAAGGAAAGAGGTAGAGAAGGAAGAAAGGACAGAGGGAGGGAAAGAAAAAGGGAGAAGGAAAGAAAGTTAGAGAAGGAAGGAAGGAGAGAAGAAAAGAAAAAAGGGAAAGAAGGAAGGAAATAGGGAGCGAAGGAAGGGGGAAGATGTAGAGAAAGAGGGAGGGAAGGAAAGAGAGAAGGAAAGGGAGAAGGAAGCATGGTAGCAAAGAGAGAAGGAAGGAAAGAGGTAGGGAAGGAAGAAAGGAGAGAGGGAGAGAAAGAAAAAGGGGGAAGGAAAGTTAGAGAAGGAAGGAAGGAGAGAAGAGAAGAAAAAAGGGAGCGAAGGAAGTAAAGAGGGAGCGAAGGAAGGGGGAAGATGTAGAGATAGAGGGAGGGAAGGAAAGGGAGAACGAAGGAAAGAGGTAGAGAAGGAAGAAAGGAGAGGGTGGGAAAGAAAAGGGGAAGGAAGGAAAGTTAGAGAAGGAAGGAAGGAAGGAGAGAAGAAAAGAAAAAAGGGAAAGAAGGAAGGAAATAGGGAGCGAAGGAAGGGGGAAGATGTAGAGAAAGAGGGAGGGAAGGAAAGAGAGAAGGAAAACGAGAAGGAAGCATGGTAGCAAAGAGAGAAGGAAGGAAAGAGGTAGAGAAGGAAGAAAGGAGAGAGGGAGGGAAAGAAAAAGGGGGAAGGAAGGAAAGTTAGAGAAGGAAGGAAGGAGAGAAGAAAAGAAAAAAGGGAAAGAAGGAAGGAAAGGGAGCGAAGGAAGGGGGAAGATGTAGAGAAAGAGGGAGGGAAGGAAAGAGAGAAGGAAGAAAAGAGAGACAGCAGAAGAGAAAGAAAAAGGGGGAAGGAAGGAAAGGGATAGAGAAGGAAGGAAGAAGAGAAGGAAAGATGGGAAGGAAGGAAAGAGGGAGTGAAGGAAGGAGGGAAAGAAGTAGAGAAAGATGGAAGGCTGGCCACAGCAACGCGTGGTGGGTACAGCTAGTCATATATAAATGTCTATCTCCATATCTACAATATCTGTAGCCGAATGGCCTTCTGCAAGAAGGGCTTGGATGTCGTCTTCCTGCCTGGCGGAATGGGGTCAGGCTGGATGACCTTCAGAGGTCCCTTCCAGTTCTGAGATCCTACATTTCATCATGTAACTCCACGGTGCAGACTTATGCTCTGCTTCATTTCCATCATCTCCATCTTGATGCCAAGGTCCCAGCAACATCTGGAAGCAGGCAATTAGTCAAGGTCTCGGAGGGCTTTGTGGGCCTCTGGCTAGCAGGATCAATCTTTTCTATCAGGCGCAAGAGTAATAAATAATGCCGGATTCAGCGGGGTCTCCGCAACCTATTTACTTCGAAGCAAACCATCGCATTTCTCAGGGGCGACTTTTGATTTATGTGAAGGTTTGCAAATTCAGAAATTGCCTACTAAGGGAAAACTGAAAGAGCTGGACTGTGTATATGCCATATCCCCCCTCCGCATCCCCCCAAATCCAGGTAAAATTAAATTAAGCATAGCAATACAGCAGTGTTGTTGGGATATCTCAGTCCCAGAACAAACTAAGGCTGGGTTCATGGCAAGGGATGCATCCAGAGAAGGGCGACTAAAATGATCCAGGGTCTGGAGAACAAGCCCTATGAGGAGCGGCTTAAAGAGCTGGGCATGTTTAGCCTGGAGAAGAGAAGGTGTAGACATGATAGCCATGTATAAATATGTGAGGGGGACTTATAGGGAGGAGGGAGCAAGCTTGTTTTCTGTTGCATTGGAGACTAGGACGCAATGGAACAATGGCTTCAAATTGAGTACCGGATCACTTTCAAAGTGATGGTACTCACCTTTAAGGCCTTGCATGGTCTGGGGCCGATGTACCTGAGGGACCCCCTCACCCCCTACCAACCCCAGAGATCCCTCCGTTCTGAGGACCAAGATCTATTGTGGTGCCCAGAATTGGACACAATATTCCAGGTGTGATCTAACCAAAGCAGAATAGAGCATGGGGAGCATGACTTCCCTAGATCTGGACACTAGGCTCCTATTGATGCAGGCCAAAATCCCATTGGCTTTTTTTGCCGCCACATCACATTGTTGGCTCATGTTTAACTTGTTGTCCACGAGGACTCCAAGATCTTTTTCATGCGTACTGCTCTCGAGCCAGGCATTGTTACATGAACCAATCCACTTGTGCATCTACATTGTAGAATTAATGCAGTTTGACACCACTTTAACTGCCATGGTGCAGTGCTGTGGAATCCTGAGAGTTGTGGTTTTACAAGGTCTTCAGCTTTCTTTGCCAAAATGACATTTTAGGATTGCATAGCATCAAGCATTATTTCTACAATGAAGATGCACCCTAGACCTTTGGAGGAGAAGGCAACCCTTCCCCGTCTGGCTTCCTCCTGGTTGTTCTTCTCCAAAGTGATGCTTTCATGAGCTGCTACTTTGGCGCATCTTGCTTCCCGTCACAGGCGCTGTGCATTTATTTCCCTCTTCCTTGGATGACAGCGCAAGGCACCTTTTCTGCCCAGACCCAAGAGCAATCTGGGGGGTGTCAGGCATCAGCGAGTCTGAAAAGCTTCATGTATTGGGAAGGCCAAAGGTTGGAAGAGGGCAGGCGCGATGCTTGCTGAAACCTAGCAATTTGGTGTGCAATGATCCCAGATGATTTCTGAGTGCTTTGATTGTGGCCATTAGGAGGAAAATGAGACTTTTCAGTTTCTCTTTTCATTTGAAAATATGCTTTGGGCGGTATGTGATGGATAGATAAGAATCCAGGAGCTTGCTTGATGGTTCGTTTCCTTCTCTTCTCTTCTCTTCTCTTCCTTTCCCTTCCCTTCCCTTCCCTTCACTTCCCTTCCTCTCTCACTTCTTTTATTCTTTCCCTCCCTCCTCCTTCTCCCTTCTTGGTTCTTCTTCTCCCTTTGTTGTTTCTTCTTCCTTCTTCTCTTTCCTTTGCTTTTCTTCCTTCACTTTCTTTCTTCATTCCTTCATTTGCCTTTTGTTTTCTTTATTTCCTTCCTTCTTTTGGTCCTTCTCTTCGTTTCCTTTCTTCTTCCCCCCCCCCCTCTTCCTTCCTTCCTTCTTTCCTTCCTTCTTTCCTCCCTCCCTCCCTTCCTTCTGTCCTTCTATTTCCTTCATTCCTTCTTCTTTCCTCTCTCTCTCTCTCTCTCCCTTCTCCTTTCCCTCCCTCCCTCCCTTCCTTCCCCTCACCTTTCCTCTTTCCTTTCTTCCACTCTTTCTCCTTCCCTGACTTTTCCCTCCTGCCCTCTTTCCCTTCCTCTCTCCCTTCTTTCATTCTTTCATTCCTTCCTTTGTTCCTTCTTCTCCCTTCCTTCCTTTTTCTTTCCTCTCTACCTTCCTCTTTCCTTTCTTCCACTCTTTGTTCCTATCCCATTTTCACCTCCCTTCTTCCTTCCTTCCTTCCTTCCTTCCTTCCTTCCTTCCTTCCTTCCTTCCCTCCCTCCCTCCCTCCCTCCCTCCATTTTGCTTTGCTTTGCTTTTTGTTTTGTTTTGTTTTGTTTTGTTTTGTTTTGCTTTGCTTTGCTTTGCTTTGCTTTGCTTTGCTTTGCTTTGCTTTGCTTTGCTTTGCTTTGCTTTGCTTTTTGTTTTGCTTTGCTTTGCTTTGCTTTGCTTTGCTCTTCCTGTGCTCTTATTGGGCTGGATAATTTTGTATGAGACCTAACATCAGAGTTGTGTTGCTGCTGGTGTGTTGTTTCCATCTTATGGCAAACCTAAAGCAAACAGGGTTCTCTTGGCAAGACTTGTTTAAAAGCCAACTTTCCCCGAGGCTGAGAAAGTGTGACTTGCCCAAGGTCACCCAATGGGTTCCATGACTAGGTGGGAATTTGAACCCAGGTCTTCTTGTCCAGCATTCAAACCATTGAAACTATGGTGGCTCTCCTTTCTGTAGTCCGCGAAATGCACTTCCAGAAAGGGCAACATTGACCACAGGTCCACAGAAAATGACAAGAAAAATTGGGAACTTTGCAAATAGGAGTCTTGTCTGCAGAAATTCCTGTCTTCACCCTTTCTTTTCAGCATCCCTCCCCTTTTCCCCTACCTGGTCCATTTTCTTAACAGTCTCTTTTCAGTCCGACTGTGATCAGGGAAAGGCAGAGAGAGGCCAGAAGCCGAGAGAGTCAGGAGGAGGCTGAGGACTTGCTCTTCCGATGGCGGCATCTGTTACGATATCTGCCATTTCGGGGGCTTAAGGGCTTAAATCTGATTATTAAAATGAGCCGGCGGCCAAACTAAAGCCTCCGAAAGGCCCAGATGGAGAACGTCCTTTGGCATCGAGGGAGAAAGGATGCCGCGAGCCCAAATCCAACAGATTTACCTTCTCAGTTTAACTGATACTAATCCGAACCCATCTCCGAGTTCCGCTACGGCCAATAAAATCCAGAGACAAAGGTTGCGTCTACACTGTAGGATGAAAGCAGTTTGACCTCACTTGAACTGCTAGGGCTCAGTGGTGTGCAGTCATGGGAGATGTATAATGTATTATTGACAAGCTGGAATGTGTCCAGAGGAGGGCGACTAAAATGATCAAAGGTCTGGAGAACAAGCCCTATGAGGAGCGGCTTAAAGAGCTGGGCATGTTTAGCCTGAAGAAGAGAAGGCTGAGAGGAGATGATAGCCATGTATAAATATGTGAGAGGAAGCCACAGGGAGGAGGGAGCAAGCTTGTTTTCTGCTTCCCTGGAGACTAGGACGCAATGGAACAATGGCTTCAAACGACAAGAGAGGAGATTCCATCTAAACATGAGGAAGAACTTCCTGACTGTGAGAGCTGTTCAGCAGTGGAACTCTCTGCCTCGGAGTGTGGTGGAGGCTCCTTCTTTGGAAGCTTTTAAACAGAGGGTGGATGGCCATCTGTCAGGGGTGATTTGAATGCAATATTCCTGCTTCTTGGCAGAATGGGGTTGGACCTCCTTCCTTCCTTTCCTTTTGTCTTTCCTTACTTCCCTCTTTCCTTCTCACTCTCCCCTTTTTCCTTCCATTCTTCCCTTTCGTCCTTCCTTCCTGCTCTTTTTTCCTTCCTTCCTTCCTTCCTTCCTTCCTTCCTTCCTTTTTTCCATCTATCCATCCATCCCTTCCACCCTTTCCTCCTTCCTTCCTTCCTTCCTTCCTTCCTTCCTTCCTTCCTTCCTTCCTTCCCTTCTGTCTTTCCTTCCTTCCCTCTTTCCTTCTCACTCGCCCCTTTCTCCTTCCATCCTTCCCTTTTGCCCTCCCTCCCTTCCTTCCTTCCTTCCTTCCTTCCTTCCTTCCTTCCTTCCTTCCTTCCTTCCCTTTTGTCTTTCCTTCCTTCCCTCTTTCCTTCTCACTCTTTCCTTCTCACTCTTTCGAGGAAGAACTTCCTGACTGTGAGAGCTGTTCAGCAGTGGAACTCTCTGCTCAGGAGTGTGGTGGAGGCTCCTTCTTTGGAAGCTTTTAAGCAGAGGCTGGATGGCCATTTGTCAGGGGTGATTTGAATGCAATATTCCTGCTTCTTGGCAGAATGGGGTTGGACTGGATGGCCCAGGAGGTCTCTTCCAACTCTTTGATTCTATGATTCTATTGTCATAGTTGGAATCACTGAGTTGTTGTGAGTTTTCTGGGCTGCCTGGCCATGTTCCAGAAGCATTCTCTCCTAATATTTCGCCTGCATCTATGGCAGGCATGCTCAGAAGTTATGAGGTTTGCTCAGGCCTGGAAACTCACAACGACCCATGGGAGATGTAGTTTCACAAAGTCTTTAGCTTATAAAAACCGGTATTTCCTCAAACTACAACTCCCAATGAGCAAACCATTTGGTGACTAATGCGCTGTGTCCCCAGTTCACCTCTGCTTCAAAGGGAAAGGAGGGACTCTTCTGAACTTCACACCTGGCTAGTTTTCAAGCAGGATTTGTTTCACGCGCCACAGCAAAGCAATTTCAAGCACTGTGTTTTTATTTAAGGATATGGAAGTATTGGGTGCCCACCTGCTGCCTCCCCTGTTGTTATTGTCGGCTGTCAAGTCGGCCTCATCTGATGAGTCTCGTTTAAGAGAGGAAAGTGGGGCGATCGTAATAGTAATCATAGCAGTGATCATAATACTAAACCTTAAGCACCTTGAGCCCCTATATTGGGAGGAAGGTGGGACAAATATAACAACAATAACAACAACAACAAGGGTAACAACTTTCTGTCCCTGGTTTGAAAGTGTTATTTCCTGTTTAATTCTTCACTACTGACTTTGAAAGTAGTTGTTCTACTCCAGAAACTGTTTTGCCACAAACCAGATTGAATTGGTTGAGACTCTATGAGATATTCGTGGAAAAACTGGAGCAAAAGGAGTTGCAGGACGTCCCTCCCGCAAAAGCAAAGTTTTGGCAATGTATTGTCGAAGGCTTTCATGGCTGGAATCACTGGGTTGTTGTAGGTTTTTTCAGGCTATATGGCCATGTTCTGGAGGCATTCTCTCCTGACGTTTCACCTGCATCTATGGCAAGCATCCTCAGAGGTTGTGAAGTCTTCTTGTGTGTGTGTGTGTGTATTTTGGTGGAATAAGTAGCAACCAAAGGCTGATAGAAAAACATCAGAAACCTGATCTGAGCTGCTGACCCAAATCTTATGGAAGTGCCCTGAGAAGAAAGAGCTGCACCAGCAAGATTTCCTCGTGACATCGTGAACCCTAAATCGATCCCAGACGAGAAGGAATTGATTTCTTTTCCTCTTTGGAGCCCTTGATCGGGCAGGGAAGGGGCTTTCTCGGCACACCTGACACCGCCGTGAGAGAGGAACCCCCTTGTCCTTACGCATCACTTTCCGTTTCATTTCTCCCATCCAAACTGCTCAAATCCCACTTTGCCAAGAAGCAAAACAGAGCGAGGGAGAATCATAGAATCATAGAATCAAAGAGTTGGAAGAGACCTCCTGGGCCATCCAGTCCAACTACGTGCCAAGAAGCAGGAATATTGCATTCAAATCAACCCTGGCAGATGGCCATCCAGCCCCTGTTTAAAAGCTTCCAAAGAAGGAGCCTCCACCACACTCCAGGGCAGAGAGTTCCACTGCTGAACGGCTCTCACAGTCAGGAAGTTCTTCCTCATGTTCAGATGGAATCTCCTTTCTCATAGTTTGAAGCCATTGTTCCGCGTCCTAGTCTCCAGGGAAGCAGAAAACAAGCTTGCTCCCTCCTCCTCCTCCCTGTGGCTTCCTCTCACATATTTATACATGGCTATCATATCTCCTCTCAGCCTTCTCTTCTTCAGGCTAAACATGCCCAGCTCCTTAAGCCACAACCACAAACTGAACATGAGCCAATAACGTTATGCGGCAGATAAGCAAGCCAATATGATTTTACTCAGGGTGGTCAGCTAATTGAACTTGCTTTAAAAGGTGTTGGCACAGATGCCATATCAGGCTTGGACAAACTTTGGCCCTCCCTCCAGGTGTTTTGGACTTCAACTCCCACAATTCCTAACAGCCTACAGAAAACTGTGAAATTGATAAGTCGACAGTCAACTTGAAGGCACAAAGACACACACAAACAGGATGTCCATTTGGATGCGGAACCCACCAGGAAGGAGGAATGGTCCAGTTGCCTTGGCAACAGGAAGAGTTTTGTTATGTCTTGATGCAAGCAGATGCAAGCTGCAGAGAAGTAGGATTTGTGCAACAGAAAGGGCAAAATAGGGCGAATCTATACCAGGTATGGGCAAACTCAGGCCTAGGGGATGGATGCGGCCCCTTGGGCTCTTTACTCAGGCCCTCCTCTCTGTCACCGTCCTGTCCTTACTTCCTTCTTTCCTTCCTTCTTCCCTCCCTCTTTCTCCTTCCCTTCCACTCTTTCATCCTTCCTCCCTTCCTTCCCTATCTCCCTCTTTCTCGTTCCTTCCCTTTTGTTTTTCCTTCCTCCTCTCTTTCCTCCTTCCCCACTTTCTCCCTCCCTCCATTCCCCTCCTTTCCTCCCTTTGTCTTTCCTTCCCTCTTTCCTCCCTCTCTCCCTCTTTCTCCTTCCTTCCTTTTCTTCCTCTTCCTTCCTTCTATCCTTCTCTTCCTTTTTTCCTTCCTTCTCTTTTCTTTTCTCTTTCCTTCCTTCCTTCCATCCTTCCACCCTTTCATCCTTCCTTCCTTCCCTTTGTCTTTCCTTCCTTCCCTCTTTCCTTCTTCCTTCTCAGTCTCCCCTTTTCTCCTTCCATCCTTCCCTTTTGTTCTTCCTTACCTTCCTTCTCTCTTTGCTCCCTCCCCACTTTCTCCCTCCCTCCATTCCCTTCCACACTTTCATCCTTCCTCCCTTCCCTCTCCCCCCATTTCTCCTTCCATTCCTTTTGTCCTTCCTTCCTTCTCTCTTTCATCCCTTCCCTCCCTCTTTCTCCCTCCTTCCATTGCCTTCCACCATTTTGTCCTTCCTTCCTTCTTTCCTCCCTCTCTCCCTCTTTCTCCTTCCTTCTCTTTTTCCCTCCCTCCCTTCCTTCCTTCCTTCCTTCCATCCATCCCTTCCACCCTTTCCTCCTTCCTTCCTTTCCTTTTGTCTTTCCTTACTTCCCTCTTTCCTTCTCACTCTCCCCTTTTTCCTTCCATTCTTCCCTTTCGTCCTTCCTTCCTTCTCTTTTTTCCTTCCTTCCTTCCTTCCTTCCTTCCTTCCTTCCTTCCTTCCTTCCTTCTTTCCTTTCTGTCTTTCCTTCCTTCCCTCTTTCCTTCTCACTCTCCCTTCTCTCCTTCCATCCTTCCCTTCCTTCCTTCCTTCCTTCCTTCCTTTTTTCCATCTATCCATCCATCCCTTCCACCCTTTCCTCCTTCCTTCCTCCCTCCCTCCCTCCCTCCCTTCCTTCCTTCCTTCCTTCCTTCCCTTCTGTCTTTCCTTCCTTCCCTCTTTCCTTCTCACTCGCCCCTTTCTCCTTCCATCCTTCCCTTTTGCCCTTCCTTCCTTCCTTCCTTCCTTCCTTCCTTCCTTCCTTCCTTCTTTCCATCTATCCATCCATCCCTTCCACCCTTTCCTCCTTCCTTCCTTCCTTCCTTCCTTCCTTCCTTCCTTCCTTCCTTCCCTTTTGTCTTTCCTTCCTTCCCTCTTTCCTTCTCACTCGCCCCTTTCTCCTTCCATCCTTCCCTTTTGCCCTTCCTTCCTTCTCTCTTCCCTTCTTCCTTCCCTTCCTTCCTTCCATCACCATAGAACGAATGCAGTGTGAACTAGGCCACATTAATTGCCGTTGCCCAATGCTTTCACCTAGTCTTTTGCCTTCTCCGCTGAAGAGCCCTGATTCCTTGCCAAACTACAACTCCCAGGATCCCATAGCATTAAGCCAAGGCAGTTTAACTGGTCATCAAAGAGTATCCATCCAACAGTGTACACGCAACGTAATAATTGTGTGGTTAGTCTAGTGTTTCCAAGCGTTTGCAATTCCCCGCAATCCGCACTTGCACACGGACGCACGCCTTGCTGTGTCTGTACATTTGGAAGGCCAAGCCCTGGGGTTAATGAATAGCGTGGCTTCCCAATTAAAGCCTGACGAAGGAGAAAAGGAGGCTTGATTCAATCAAGGCCCCTGGCTGGCTCCTCGGCTGCATTTCTCATCCCAAGGAGCGGGTTTTAATTGTGTTCTGAGTAATTTGGACCTGGCTTGGGACCCCAGGGCAACCGCCGACGATGTCTGCTCCTTAAACTCGATAATTAAAGCAGTTTCCCCGAGGAAGGCTTCCAGATAACATTGCAAGAGAAATTGCGGTGGGTGCAGGGTGGAGATCGTGGAAAGACATCCAAATGGGGAAATAGCCATGTTCCACAACAGAGAGCTTTTGGGACTGTTAGAACCTATTTTCCAAAAAAGAATGGACTTTGCACATGGGCAAGAGCTATTAGGTACCCTTTATCAACACCTTGAATCCAATTGGTTACAACCAATTAGAAAATAGTTTGTGTGCATCTGCATATTAACAACAATACTTTATTTATATTCCACCCTATCTCCCCAAAGGGACTCAGGCCAGATCACAGTACACATACATGGCAAACATTCAATAGACAGAACAGAAAGGAGGTATGTTGTGTTGTGTCGACATCCAGCTTTTTGGTGCCTTGGAGGTTGTGCTCGAATTCAGCCACAGGGGGTGCTGTTGCTCCATCCTCTATGACGAAAAGCCACCAGGACTTCTTCCTTCTGTCCTTGGGCATTTTCAGATCTTTTTCTTTATGGTGTCATAAAACACCTCTCCTGCTTGTTTGGTGGTACCTAATATCTCTACTTACAGCTCAAGCTGTTTTTGAACTGCTTAGGTCAGCAGTGAGCTGGCTGATAATCGGGTGCTTAGCCCAAAAAACTCACTGCAACCTGTTATAAAACTATATTAATTTTACCGTGTAGATCAGTGGTTCTCAAACTTCCTTATGCCGCAACCCCTTAATAAAGTTTTTCATGTTTTGGTGACCCCCAACCATAAAATTATTTTTGTAGCGACTTCATAACTGTAAATTTGCTACTGCTATGAATTGTAATGTAAACATCTGATATGCAGGATGCAATTTCATTCCCTGGACCAAATTTAGCACAAATACCTGATATATCCAAATTTGAATACTGGTGGGATTGGAGAGGTTGATTTTGTCACTTGAGAGTTATAGTTGCTGGGATTTTTTAGTTAACCTACAATCAAAGAGCATTCTGAACTCCACCAACGATTGAATTGAACCAATCTTGGCACACAGAACTCCAATGACAAACAGAGAATACTGGAAGGCTTTGGTGGGCATTGACCTTGAGTTTTGGAGTTGTACATCCAGAGAGGACTATGGACTCAAACAATGATAGATTTGGATCAAACTTGGCATGAATACTCAATATGTCCAAATGTGGACTCTGGTGGAGTTTGGGGAAAACAGACCTTGACATTTGGGAGTTGTAGTTGCTGGGATTTATAGTTCACCTACAATCAAAGAGCATTCTGAACCTCACCAATGATAGAATTGGGCCAAACTTCCCACACAGAACTCCCAGGACCAACAGAAAATACTGTGTTTTCTGATGGTCTTTGGTGACCTCTCTGACACCCCCTCGTGACCCTCCCCAGAGGTCCCGACCCCCAGGTTGAGAAACACTGGTGTAGATGGACCTCAAGATTATTGCATGCTGGGGATGAGGCTAGTAAAACCAGGTCATGAGTTAACTGAATCTGTTGCAATAATGATGACGAAGCTAGCATCCAAGAACTTTCAGCCCAATGTTTTGCTGATTTCACCCAGCTTCCTAGGACATTCTCCTGAATTTCCCTCTCCTTCTGCAGGTGAAGTTTCTTGCATTTCTATTTTTTCCTTAGGACGATGAATGGACAGGGAGAGGAGAGAGAGAGAGAGCGAGAGAGAGAGCCTCTTCTTGCCAAGGCAGCAGAGAGACTGGGGACTCATTAGTGCCCTTGCGTTCGGCCTTTTCCGGCACTCCCCTGCTAAAATGGATTAAAGGAAAGTGATAAGTCTATGGGATTTCCAGGCATCCAGAGGGACGGAGAGAGAGAGACATTAAAGGCATTAACTGCTCCGTCTAGCCTGATAATAATTCACTTTCCAAGCTGGGTCAGGAACCCAGCGGAGTCTCTTCTTGCTGGCCTCCCAAGTGGAAAAGGAAGGGCGGAATCCACCTCCGTTGTGTCCCAAGGAAGGGAAAAGGGAGCCAAGATGGATTAAGGAGTATGGCTAGGGCACAAGGATAGATCGAGATGGGTTTGGACGATATAGTACAGGCATGAACCAACTTGGGCCCTCTGGGTGTTTTGGACTTCAACTCTCACAATTCCTAACAGCCGGTAGGCTGTTAGGAATTGTGGGAGTTGGAGTCCAAAACACCCAGAGGGCCCAAGTTGGCCCATGCCTGTACTACAGTAAGGAATGATTCCTATCCCGGTGCATTTAAACCCAAACCATATCCAAACGTCACGTTGCCAGGGCTCTGCCTTTAAAGAGGCAGAGATGAACCAAACAAAAACCTACCAGCTGTTAGGAATTGTGGGGGTTGGAGTCCAAAACACCCAGAGGGCCCAAGTTGGCCCATGCCTGTACTACAGTAAGGAATGATTCCTATCCCGGTGCATTTAAACCCAAACCATATCCAAACGTCACGTTGCCAGGGCTCTGCCTTTAAAGAGGCAGAGATGAACCAAACAAAAACCTACCGGCTGTTAGGAATTGTGGGAGTTGGAGTGCAAAACACCCAGAGGGCCCAAGTTGGCCCATGCCTCTACTACAGTAAGGAATGATGCCTGTTCCAGTGTATTTAAACTCAAACCATATCCAAATGTCACGTTGCCAGGGCTCTGCCTTTTAAGAGGCAGAGATGAACCAAACAAAAACCTACCGGCTGTTAGGAATTGTGGGAGTTGGAATCCAAAACACCTGGAGGGCCCAAGTTGGTCCATGCCTGTACTACAGTAAGGAGTGATGCCTATCCTGGTGTATTTAGACCCAAACCATATCCAAATGTCACGTTGCCAGGGCTCTGCCTTTAAAGAGGCAGAGATGAACCAAACAAAAACCTACCAGCTGTTAGGAATTGTGGGGGTTGGAGTCCAAAACACCTGGAGGGCCCAAGTTGGCCCATGCCTCTACTACAGTAAGGAATGATGCCTATCCTGGTGTATTTAGACCCAAACCATATCCAAATGTCACATTGCCAGGGCTCTGCCTTTAAAGAGGCAGAGATGAACAAAAACCTACCGGCTGTTAGGAATTGTGGGAGCTGGAGTCCAAAACACCTGGAGGGCCCAAGTTGGCCCATGCCTGTACTACAGTAAGGAATGATTCCTATCCTGGTGTATTTAAACCCAGACCATATCCAAATGTCACGTTGCCAGGGCTCTGCCTTTTAAGAGGCAGAGATGAACCAAACAAAAACCTACCGGCTGTTAGGAATTGTGGGAGTTGGAATCCAAAACACCTGGAGGGCCCAAGTTGGTCCATGCCTGTACTACAGTAAGGAGTGATGCCTATCCTGGTGTATTTAGACCCAAACCATATCCAAATGTCACGTTGCCAGGGCTCTGCCTTTAAAGAGGCAGAGATGAACCAAACAAAAACCTACCAGCTGTTAGGAATTGTGGGGGTTGGAGTCCAAAACACCTGGAGGGCCCAAGTTGGCCCATGCCTCTACTACAGTAAGGAATGATGCCTATCCTGGTGTATTTAAACCCAAACCATATCCAAATGTCACATTGCCAGGGCTCTGCCTTTTAAGAGGCAGAGATGAACCAAACAAAAACCTACCGGCTGTTAGGAATTGTGGGAGTTGGAGTCCAAAACACCCGGAGGGCCCAAGTTGGACCACGCCTCTACTACAATAAGGAATGATGTCTGTTCCGTTATATTTAAACCCAAACCATATCCAAATGCCACGTTGCCAGGGCTCAGCCTTTAAAGAGGCAGAGATGAACCCAACAAAAACCCAATTTAATTAAAACAGCACTGTTTTAATAGTCCAAATTATAAAACATATATTTGTTCAGCACATACTAGTACATGGATGCCCAATGTATACCACTGAAAGAATCTCACAGGTGCATACAATGAAAGCATGCCTGAATTGTAGGGAGTACCCTTCCCAATCCTAAAGGATTTGATATGTATGTATGTTTGTTGCAATGGGGATCCCTGGCTCCCTTTCCTTGGGCTTCCCTGCTTCCCAGGAGAGTTCTAGCAGACGGAAAGGGAACAGAGGTGAAACCACATTTTGCTCCTGGAACAGAGACAGATGATCATTTCTGATCAAGGCAGATCTGGCCTTTGGAGTCTTCTGCTCCGCACCTGTCATGTTACTCCTGAGACAGATGAGAAGGAGGGAGGCAGGCGAGGAGGGGAATACTGATGGCGCATGGAAAGCAAAGGGAAGCAGGCACCTGAACTAGTGCTTCCAGGCAGTCATTTGGGGAGAGAAAACCAAGAAGTTGCTTCCAGGGCTGAGCCTGGAAAAGGGACCTTTGTGGATCACAATTCTCTGAGGAGTGTTGGTGCCTCACCAAACTAGAACTCCCACAATTCCATAATTCCATAGCACTGACTGATGACACTTGAAGTGCTATCAAACTGAATGCATTCTGCAGTGTAGATGCACCCCTGGGTCTTTCAATAGAGCAACTGCTTTGGGAGACGGTGGTCAGGCATCCGGACAAGGTGGCTGGTCCAGCGGAGTTGATGGCGGAGGACCATCGCTTCAGTGCTGGTGATCTTTGCTTCTTCCAGCACAACAACATTTGTCTGCTTGTCTTTCCAAAAGATTTGCAGGATTTTCCGGAGGCAGCGTTGATGGAATCGTTCCAGGAGTTGAGTGTGACGTCTGTAGACAGTCCACGTTTCGCAGGCATGTAACAGGGTTGGGAGGAAAATGGCTTTATAAACAAGCACCTTGGTCTCCCTACGCATGTCTTGGTCCTGAAACACTCTCTGCTTCGTTCAGAAAAATGCTGCACTCGCAGAGCTCAGGCGGTGTTGTATTTTAGTGTCGATGTTGACTTTGGTGGAGAGGTGGCTGCCAAGGGAGAGGAAATGGTCCACATTTTCTAATGTTACACCATTAAGCTGTATCTCTGGCATTGGAGAGGGATTGGCTGGTGACTGCTGGAAGAGCACTTCGGTTTTCTCGATGTTCAATGACAGGCCGAGCTTCTTGTCTGCTTGTGCAAAGGTGTTTAGAGTGGCTTGTAGATCTTCTTCTGAATGCACACCGATGAGTTTGGATTACTGCAATACACTCTATGTGGGGCTACCCTTGAAGACGCCCCGGAGACTAGCATTGGTCCAAAGATCTGTGGCCAGGCTGCTTATGGGAGCTAGTTACCCTCAGAGGTTGTGAGGAGACACCAAGGGCCTACCATATAGATTTCCACCATATATATATATACATATATATATATATACATACGTATATTTGTCATGTCAGAGCAACCAGTCAATTATATTACATCTCTTACAGAAACAAAGCAAACAAACAGACAAAATACAAAATGTGTGAGTTTGGTAGTTGATTAAATGTCCTTTGACCAGTATCTGGCCACTTGGAGTGCTTCTGGTGTTGCTGCAAGGAGGTCCTCCATTATGCCTGTGGCAGGGCTCAGGGTGCATTGCAGCAGGTGGTCAGTGGTTTGCTCCTCTCCACACTCGCATGTCGAGGATTCTACTTTGTGGCCCCATTTCTTGAGGTTGGCTCTGCATCTCGTGGTGCCCGAGTACAGTCTGTTCAGCGCCTTCCAAATCGCCCAGTCTTCTGTGTGCCCAGGGGGGAGTTTCTCCTTTGGTATCAGCCATGGATTGAGGTTCTGGGTTTGAGCCTGCCACTTTTGGACTCTCACTTGCTGAGGTGTTCCAGTGAGTGTCCACCATTTCCACCATATGAGCACGAGCAAAGATCTCAGCTCTTTGTATCTCACACATCACTATTATTTGGCTGTGGCAGCAATGGCATATTTGTGTCCCGGAAATGTCTTGAAGGCACACAACAGCAAGGGTCCTGGGGTTTCTGCGCTGTTGTTGTTGTCATGCGAGAGGATCTGGGCGTTGAACAGCGACTCAGAGGCGCCACTTCCGCTGCCGGAGGAATCCTATCTCCCATCTTTCCCTTGCATCTCTCCATCTCTCTCTGGCGGCAGCGACACGCTGAAGATGATTTCCCCAACAATAGGCGACTTGTCTGTGTTATTTAGTCAAGAGCAATTGCCGTCTTAATTGCATATTCTCAAGATAACACCTGCACTGAGTAACTGTAGCATTTATTTTAATTGGCTAATTGATTAATCATTTGAAAGGGGATCACTCATTAGCTGGAGGATCTCTGTAATTGGTCGGCCGTCCCGGGTTTTTAATTGCACAAGAACGCAAGGGGAGAGATGGAATTTCACCCCAGACTTGGACATTTGTAGGACAAAGCCTGTCTTCTGTTGCCTTGGCTTGGAGCCGTGTGTACGGGAGATTTGTACCATTGTTTTGTTGAAGGCTATCATGGCCGGAATCACTGGGTTGTTGTAGGTTTTTTCGGGCTGTATGGCCATGGTCTAGAGGCATTCTCTCCTGACGTTTCACCTGCATCTATGGCAAGCATCCTCAGAGGTAGTGAGGTCTGTTGGAACTAGGAAAAAGGGTTTATATATCTGTGGAATGACCAGGGTGGGACAAAGGACTCTTGTCTGCTGGAGCTAGGTGTGAATGTCTCAACTAGCTAGGTGTGTATGCTAATCAAGGTGGTCCTCAGCTCCTCCTCACTTCCGGCCATCAGAGTGGTGTCATCTGCATATGTAAGGTTGTTAATGTTTCTTCCAGAAATTTTCACCCCAGCCTTGCATTTGTCAAGCCCCGCACATCCTCGCATGATGTGTTGAATAGGTTGGGTGAGAGTAGACAACCCTGCCGTACGCCTTTCCCAATCTTGAACCAGTCTGTTGTTCCTTGGTCCTGATACAGATTCCTCAGGAGACAGGTAAGGTGATTTGGTATGCCATATCACCAAGAACTTGCCACAATTTATTATGATCCACATATGATACTAAAATCATAGAATCCTTGAGTTGGAAGAGACTTGGTGGGTCATCCAGTCCAACCCCCTACCAAGAAACACGAAAATTACATTAAAAGCACCCCCGACAGATGGCCATCCAGCCTCTGCTTAAAAGCCTCCAAAGAAGGAGCCTTCAAAGAAGTGAGCAGTATCTGACCCCTTGGAGTGCCTCTGATGTTGCTATAAGGAGGTCCTCCCTTGTGCATGTGGCAGGGCTCAGGGTGCATTGCAGCAGGTGGTCAGTGGTTTGCTCTTCTCCGCACTCGCATGTCGAGGATTCCACTTTGTAGCCCCATTTCTGAAGGTTGGCTCTACATCTCGTGGTGCCAAAGCGCAGTCCGTTCAGCACCTTCCAAGTCATCCAGTCTTCTGTGTGCCCAGGGGGGAGACTCTCATCTGGTATCAGCCATTGATTGAGGTTCTGGGTTTGAGCCTGCCACTTTTGGACTCTTGCTTGCTGAAGTGTTCCTGCGAGTATCTCTGTAGATCTTAAAAAACTATTTCTTGATTTAAAGCATTGGCGTGATGGCTGATATCCGAACAGAGGGTGGGCCGGAGATCTCACTGCCTTGGTCCTTTAACTATTGGTTGCTACTTCCGGCGGATGTCAGGTGGTGCAATACCAGCTAAGCAGTATAATTTCTCCAGTGATGTAGGACATAGACATCCTATGACAATGCGGCATGTCAGGAGCGACTTGAGAAACTGCAAGTGGCTTCTGGTGTGAGAGAATTGGTCATCTGCAAGGATGTCGCCCAGGGGATGCCCGGATGTTGTGATGTTTTGCCATCCTTGTGGGAGGCTTCTCTCATGTCTCCGCATGGGGAGCTGGAGCTGACAGAGGGAGCTTATCCATGCTCTCCCCAGATTCGAACCTGCAACCTGTCGGTCTTCAGTCCTGCCAACACTAGGGTTTAATCCACTTCGCCACTGGGAATGGTTCCTCATATTCAAATTTTGAATGATCGCCATCTGGCAGATGGTACAGGGCAACAAAGACAAGGACAAACAGACTGAGAGATAGTTCCCAGTTTACCCAGACCCTCTTTTTTCTGGACCCACAACCACATTGTGCCTCTTCTGTGTCTCCCTTACAGCCTTCTTCACAGAGACCCCGCACGACATGACGGCCCGGGCTGGGGAGGACGTGGAGATGGCCTGCTCCTTCCGCGGGAGCGGATCCCCCTCCTACTCCCTGGAGATCCAGTGGTGGTATGTCCGCACCCACCGGGACTGGACAGACAAGCAGAGCTGGGCTTCCAACCAGGTAAAGCGCTTCCCCATGCAAAGGCAACCACTTCTCTCATCCTCTTCATCCTTCTCCTCCTTCCTCTTCTCCTTTGCTTTCTCCTCCTCCTCTTCTTCCTCTTTCACAGCCTTCTCCTTCTCTTTAATCCTTCTCATGCTTTCCCCTCTTCTTTCTCATTTTCTTCTTGCTCTCCTCTTCTTCCTTCTCCTCTTATGCCTCTTTCTTCTCCTCCTCAGTCCTTCCTACCCTTCCTCCCTTCCTTGTCTTCCTCTCTTCTTTTTCATCCTCCTTCCCTTTAATCTTTTCCAACTTTCTTCTCTTTCCTCTCCTCCTTTTCTCCAATCTTTCCATCCTCCTTCAATTTCTCATCTTCCTCCTTCTCCTCCTCCTCCTCCTCCTCCTCCTCCTCCTCCTCCTGTCCTTCTCCTCCTTCTCCTTCTCCTTCTCCTTCTCCTCCTCCTCCTCCTATTCCTCTCCTCCTTCTCCTCCTCTCCTCCTCCTTCTCCTCCTCTCCTCCTCCTCCTCCTCCTCCTTCTCCTCCTCCTCCTCTCCTCCTCCTCTCCTCCTCCTCTCCTTCTCCTCTTTCTCCTCCTCTTCTCCTCTCCTCCTCCTCCTCCTCCTCCTCCTCCTCCTCCTTCTCCTCCTCCTCTCCTCCTCCTCTTCCTTGCTCTCCTTCTCTTTTTTCTCCTCTTTCTTCTCCTCCTCAGTCCTTCCTATCCTTCCTCTCTTCCTTGTCTTCCTCCCTCTTCTTCATCATCCTCCCCTTGAATCTTTTCCAACCTTCTTCTCTTTCTTCTCCTCCTTTTCTCTATCCTTTCCATCCTTCTTCAATTTCTCATCTTCCTCCTTTTCTCCTCCTCCTCCTCTCCTTCTCCTTCACCTCCTTCTTCTTCCGTTTTACTGTCCTCTTCCTCCATCCTTCTTATGCTCTTCCCTCTTCTCTCTCTTTTCCTGTTTGCTTTCCTTCTCTTTTTTCTCCTTTTTCACCCCTTTCTCCCCCTCCTTAATCCATCCTATCCTTCCTCTCTTCCTTGACTTCCCCTCTTCTTCCTCATTGTCCTCTTCCTTAATCTTTTCCAACCTTCTCATTATTCTCCTCCTCTTCTTCAACCTTTTTATCCTCCTTCTCTTTCTACTCCTTTTATTCTCCATAGTCCTTCTCATCCTTCTTGACTTTCATCTCCTTCTTGGGCTCTTCTTCACTCTCCTCTGCTTTTTCTTTCTTCTTAGTTCTCTTTCTTTCCTCCTGTTCATTAATGCTCTTTATCTACCTCTTCTTCCCTTTCTTTTCCTTCTTCCTCTTTCTCCTTAGTCCTTCCCATCCTTCTTCTCCTTCCTCTTCTCCTCTGCTTTCTTCTCCTCTTCTTCCTTTTTCCCATCCTCATCCTTTTCCCTCCTCTTTTTCTTTTCATGCTTGCTCTCCTCTTTTTTTCTCCTCTTCCACCTCTTTCTTCTCCTCCTCAATCCTTCCTATGCTTCTACTCTTTCCGCTCATTATCTTCCCCGTCTTTATCCTCCTCCTCCTTAATCTTTTCCAGCCTTCTTCTCTTTTCTCTCTTCCTTATCTTCATTCTTTCCATCCTTTTTTTACCTCATTTTCTTTTCTATTCTCCTCCTCAATCCTTCCCACCTTCTTCTCCTTCCTCTTCTCCTCTGCTTCCTTCTCCTCTTCGTCTTCCTCTTTCCCATCCTCCTCCTCTTCCATCCTTTTCCCTCTTCTTTCTCTTTTCATGCTTGTTCTCTTATTTCTCCTCTTCCACCTCTTTCTTCTCCTCCTCAATCCTTCCTATCCTTCCTCTTCCTTCTCCTCATTATTTCCCCCCTCTTAATCCTTTCCATCCTCCTTAATCTTTTCCAACCTTGTTCTCTTTCCTCTCTTCCTTATCCATCCTCTTTCTTTCTCCTCCTCGTTTTCTTTTTTATTCTCCTCCTCAATCCTTCCCACCTTCTTCTCCTTCCTCTTCTCCTCTGCTTCCTTCTCCTCTTCTTCTTCCTCTTTCCCATCCTCCTCCTCTTCCATTCTTTTCCCTCTTCTTCCTCTTTTCATACTTGTTCTCCTCTTATTTCTCCTCTTCCACCTCTTTCTTCTCCTCCTCAATCCTTCCTATTCTTCCTCTCTTCCCTCTCCTCATTATTTTTTCTCTCTTAATCCTTTCCATCCTCCTTAATCTTTTCCAACCTTCTTCTATTTCCTCTCTTCATTATCCATCCTCCTTCTTTCTCCCCCTCATTTTTATTTTTATTCTCCTCCTCAATCCTTCCCACCCTTGTTCTCTTTTCTCTCTTCCTTATCTTCCTCTCTTTCATCTCCTTTCTACTCATTTTCTTTTTTTTAATCTCCTCAATCCTTCGCACCCTTCTTCTCTTTCATCTCCTTCTTGTGCTCCTCTTCACTCTTTCCTGCTTTTCCTCTCTTCCTCTAGTTCATTTCTTGCATCGAAAAGACCCACATGTGTGGCATTCTTCATTTACCTTGGACATAAACGATCCATGCCTTTTGGGAATACTTTCCATCAGTGTTGCACTCCAAATCTCAGAACCCACAGCCAAGTGAAGCCTTGTCATAGATGGATGCTGGGAATTGAAATCCCACCCACCAAACTGGGAGGAAAACAGTAAGAAGAGTGCCAACCTCTCCCCTTCTCCCTCTCTGGGGCGTTGTTTTCTCCCTTTCTCTGTCTCTCCCAAAATCCGATAGCATTCCCGAACGCCTTCTGCTTCCATGCTCCGGTGTTCTTTGTGTCTTGTGGCTTCTTATCCTCCGTTATCCTTCACTCCATCTCTCTTTCTAGCTCTCTCTGGGGGGTCTTTTTGTCTCTGGTATCTTGCTTGGAAAACAGCTGTCGCTTTCTCTTTTCTCCTCCTTTCTCTTTCTCTGTCATTCTTCGCTCAGGAACAGATAAGGACCAAATAAGGGCAAGGGAAGGTTTGGGGATTTCAATCAGGCTGTGTTATTTTGTGGAGGATTTTGCAACCGGCATTTGTATCGCTGCAGTGAGGAAACCACAGGAAAGGAGATTCCACCTGAACATTAGGAAGAACTTCCTGATGTTCAGCAGTGGAACTCTCTGCCCCGGAGTGTGGTGGAGACTCCTCCTATGGAGGCTTTTAAACAGAGGGTGGATGGCCATCTGTTGGGGATGTTTTGAATGCAATCTTCCTGTTTCTTGGCAGAATGGGGTTGGACTGGATGGCTCATGAGGTTTCATGTAGATGTAGACTTCACGAGGTATGGTTACAGCTGGCGCACAAGTTTAAGTTGTGCAAAGCCCTCCTGGCCACCGCCGATACCTGAGTATCAAGTGACAGTGTTGGGTCCAGGAGGACCCCCAAGCTATGGACCTGCACCTTCAGGGGGTGTGTTACCCTGTTGAGCATAGGTTGCCACCCAATACCCTGGTTGGCCCCGCGACTGACCGGGGGGCCCTCTGTCTTGTCTGGATTAAGCTTCAACCTGTTAGCTCTCATCCAGTCCATCACAGCTGTCAGACACTGGTTCAAGGTCTGGGAGGCTTCCTTGGAATTCGGTGGAAATTAGTAGTAGAGTTGGGTGCCATCTGCGTACAGATGGCACCCAACTCCAAAACTCTGGATAACCTCACCCAGTGGTTTCATGTAGATATTGAAAAGCATGGGGGATAGAATGGAACCTTGCAGAAGCCCACAGGTCAAAGGCCATGGGTCCGAGCAGGTATCCCCCAGCTTCACCAACTGGGAGTGACCCTCCAGGAAGGAGATTCACCCCATAAAGCTCATGCAAAAATGAAAAGCAGTTAGTATTAAGAGTATGGCCACTAAATCCAGACAAGACAGAGGTACTCCTGGTCAGTCGAAAGGCCGAACAGGGTATAGGGTTACAACCTGTGCTTGACGGGGTTACACTCTCCCTGAAGACGCAGGTTCGCAGCTTGGGTGTGATCCTGGACTCATCACTGAGCCTGGAGCCCCAGGTCTCGGCGGTGGTCAGGGGAGCTTTTGCACAATTAAAACTTTTGTGCCAGCTGCGCCTGTACCTTGGGAAGTCTGGCTTGGCCACTGTGGTCCACACTCTGGTTACATCCCGTATAGACTACTGCAACGCTCTCTACATGGGGTTGCCTCTGAAGACTGCATGGAAGCTACAACTAGTCCAATGTGTGGCAGCCAGATTACTAACAGGAGCGGGGTACAGGGAGCATACTACTCCTCTGTTGCGCCAACTCCACTGGCTGCCAATCGGATTCCGAGCACAATTCAAAGTGCTGGTGTTGACTTATAAAGTCCTAAACGACTCCAGCCCGGTTTACCTGTCAGAACGAATTATCCTCTACGAACCATCAAGGTTGTCAAGATCTGGAGGGGCCCTGCTCTCGGTCCCACCACCTTCGCAATTGCGTCTGGTGGGGACGAGAGACAGGGCCTTCTCGGTGGTGGCCCCTCAGCTATGGAACTCTCTCCCAATAGAGATCAGATCTGCCCCCTCCTTCCTGACGTTCAGAAAGATGGTAAAATCTTAGCTCTGGAACTTAGCCTTCTCAGATTGATGATCAAATCAATAACTGTTGACCCACAAGGCGGATGGTGGTGAATTTGTGATTTACCTTGACAAATTGGCTTTATGTAATTCTTGAGGCTGTTCGAGTGTGGCTTTCCAGAATAGGAAACTCCCAGCATCATGTCCCAGTCGCACTTTATTAGAGATTTAAGACTGTCTGCACACTGCACCTACCCTAGAATCCTTACATTTCACCTGTCATGCCCATCAATAGGAGCCTAGTGTCTACTAGATCTAAGGAAGTAATGCTCCCCATGCTCTATTCTGCTTTGGTTAGACCACACCTGGAATATTGTGTCCAATTCTGGGCACCACAATTCAAGAGAGATATTGACAAGCTGGAATGTGTCCAGAGGAGGGCGACTCAAATGATCAAGGGTCTGGAGAACAAGCCCTATGAGGAGCGGCTTAAGGAGCTGGGCATGTTTAGCCTGAAGAAGAGAAGGCTGAGAGGAGATATGATAGCCATGTATAAATATGTGAGAGGAAGCCACAGGGAGGAGGAGGGAGCAAGCTTCCTTTCTGCTTCCCTGGAGACTAGGACGCAATGGAACAATGGCTTCAAACGACAAGAGAGGAGATTCCATCTGAACATGAGGAAGAACTTCCTGACTGTGAGAGCCGTTCAGCAGTGGAACTCTCTGCCCCGGAGTGTGGTGGAGGCTCCTTCTTTGGAAGCTTTTAAACAGAGGCTGGATGGCCATCTGTCAGGGGTGATTTGAATGCAATATTCCTGCTTCTTGGCAGAATGGGGTTGGACTGGATGGCCCAGGAGGTCTCTTCCAACTCTTGGATTCTATGATTCTATGATTAAAAGTAGTGTCAAACTATATTCATTTTACAGTGTTGCTACACCCCAAGTCCGCTCTAACTGGTACTGATTCTGGGCTCTGTATGCTTGTCCTCTAGGAAGAATGGACAAGAATACAGATGCGGAGTTGTCTGTTCTGCTCCGCAGTTACACAAGGTGTGGGATTCTTTTAGGTAGGGCCATTTTGCCAGGTTATCTTTTGATCTGTTCATTCCACTTCTGAGTCTGTTCAGGGACTTCCAAGTTGCCCATTCTTGGTTTGCCCCTGGAGGAAGACCCTCTCTTGTGGAGGGCAATCCAGTTGGGGTTTCCTGGTCTAGCTGCCCAGAGGGATACCCTTGCTGTTGCTGGGGGCACGCCAAGAGGAGTAGTAGTTCTCATGAAGCTTTTCATAGAATCATAGAATCAAAGAGTTGGAAGAGACCTCATGGGCCATCTAGTCCAACCCCATTCTGCCAAGAAGCAGGAATATTGCATTCAAATCACCCCTGACAGATGGCCACTCCGGGGCAGAGAGTTCCACTGCTGAACGGCTCTTACAGTCAGGAAGTTCTTCCTCATGTTCAGATGGAATCCCCTTTCTTGTAGTTTGAAGCCATTGTTCCATTGTGTCCTAGTCTCCAAGGAAGCAGAAAACAAGCTTGCTCCATCCTCCTCCCTGTGGCTTCCTCTCACATATTTATACATGGCTATCATCATATCTCAGCCTTCTCTTCTTCAGGCTAAACATGCCCAGCTCCTTAAGCCGCTCCTCATAGGGCTTGTTCTCCAGACCCTTGATCCTTTTAGTCGCCCTCCTCTGGACACATTCCAGCTTGTCAATATCTCTCTTGAATTGTGGTGCCCAGGATTGGACACATACATGTATGCCCCATACTTGTTGAGAACTGTAGTTTTGCAAGGTCTGCACCCCTCTCTGGTGCCTCACTGAACTACAACTCTCAGGATTCCATCGTATTGAGCCATGGCTGTTCTCAAGTGGGATTCAACTTCATTCAGTTTGCCATGGAGATGCATTAGTGTTCAAACTATTGCATCATGTTCCCTCTCTTGTAATACTTATTACACTGTTTACATGTGTCTGGCTGCATTTGTTGAGCATCGAACTTAAATCTCTAGATATAAACATTTTTATTAAGAAGTAATACATAAAAATTATGCCCAAGTGGCCTTAAAACAGAGAGAAGTCCTTTATCAGTCCCAAATGTCTTATCTTTCAAGCCTTTCCACCTTCTTGGGTGGAATTTGGAGACGGCAGAGCAAACTATTTCCTGCAAATGCCAGTCCCCTTTTTTGCAGAGAAGGCATATTAAATCTGGATCCAATTAGTTCTTGAATCTGTCGGGAGTCTTCCCCGGTCTCGCCATTCTGCCCCGGAAGCATGGAGGAGGCTCTGAAGGAGATGTTTCGGCATGGCTCTGTACTTCAAAATTGCATTTCTGTTTCTTATAAAAGGTGAGAATTAAAGATAGCAGGACACATTCTGGTAGAACTGGAGCGTGAAGCAAGGCATGCATTTGCAAAGCCGTAGAAGGAGGTGATAACACTTTCTTCCCCCAGCAACGAAGGACATGACTGGGTTGATAAATATCCATGCTTCACCGGTGACCACTCTTGGCATCGGAGTGCAGGAGTCCAGCAAAGTTTCCATCTCTGGATGCTTTAAAACAGAAGCCAGATGGCCATCTGTTGAGAAGGCTTGGATTGTGCACCCATGCAAGTCAGGAGGGGGTTAGACTGGATGACCTTTGGAGTCTCTTCCAGTTCTGTTATTTTAAGAGAGGTCTGATCTTTGAGAGTTTCAACATCACTTCGCCAAAGTAGGTGCATGAGAAACACTTGGAAATGAGCCATGTTTTGATCAAACCTGCAAGTGACACCATATTTGGGAGTGAGAGGACAGGATGAGGATCCAAAGTGACCGTGACATATGAAAGAGCTGACTGTGTAATAAGATATTCAATGTGCAGATTTGATAAATGTGAATTTAATATATGTGTGGAAATGAATGAAAGGATGTAGGGATGGAGTTAATAATTTTGGAGACACCAGTAAAAGACGCAGGCCTGCAATGACTAACTACCTGATTGCTGGACTGTAATTAAAAGTTGCTAATGACAGCTGAAAAGGTAAACTCTGATAAGAACTATGACAATGGTTCTTTCAAGTTAAGGAAATGTTTACAACATTCCTTATGTTAAGAAGGAAGTCAACACAAGACTAACACCAATCAAGAAGATCAACATCTGGCCAGGAAACTGAGATGGATCCAGGATGGAAGACGTCTATCATTCATTTACAACTAGGGATGACATTAGCAGAATATTCCTATAAAAGACTCAGTCTAATAATGTTCAAATTGTGGCAGACCTGAGGAGTCTGTTCCACCCCGCTCTCTGCTCAATGGAAAGGATAGAGATGGTTTATTCGGAGAGTGTCAGATATGCTCTGGGAAAGCATGATTCTGGACACTTTGTGGCTTCTTTCTCAAGGGAAAAGGGGAAAGTGCACTTTTGGAGTCTTGGATTTTGTGCAGGGAGTCAGGTTCTGCTGTATGGAAAACAGAGATCTGGTCCTTGCCATTGTGCTTAGGGAAAGGATGCATTTTAAAGTTTTGGCGTTATGGAAGTTTTGGAACTATGCCTTGGCAGGCTGCAGGAAAGCAGGGTCTGGCTTAACAGTTGCTTCTCCAAGGAGGGAGAAAAGGATATGATAATATTTGGATGCATGACGATGAATGCATGTACATATATGTGAATGGTGATTGAAAATATAATTCCCCTTTGTTTGTTTGGTAGCCATGCAATTGTGAATCCAATGTTGTTGCATAGATCCTGTAGGTCTGTATGTCCAATGTCATTCTTTGTGTAAAAGTTCTGCAAAAGTTCTGACCTACCCTCTCATACTGGAAATTGCAATAAAAAGAACCTATGCTTTAAAGTTATTGAAAAGTTATTCATGACAACTGGCCAAAACTAACCACCGGAATTTCATTTTTATTTTGGCAATAAAAATGAAGTGCACAAACAAAGGAGGGATGACAGCTGGCTTAGAAACAACCCATTGGAAGGGAATCTAGGAGTCTTAACATGTCACATAAGTCAACAGGATGATGCAGGAGTTAAAAAGGCAAATGGGGATTTGATTGGATGGCCTCTGGTGTATCCTCCAGCTCTAGGGATGTTTGATTCTTTGTTTCTACTACAAGCTGAATGTGATCCAACAGTATGATGCAGTGACTGGAAAGGCCAATGTGATTGTATCTTCCTGCATCGCAGAAGGGGTTTGGACTGGACATCCTTTGTATTTGTCAGGCTTGGCTTCATGTAAGCCACCCCAAGTCCTCTCAGGGAGATGATGGCGGGGTATAAATAAAGTTTTATTTGTTGCAGGCAGATGGTCTTTGTGGCACAAGTTCCAATGAATCATCTGAGCAATGGTGTTATGCCTCTGCTTGTAGTCTGTCTGCACGATCTTCTTGCAGCACCCGAGGATGGGATCTATTGTTTCATCGCAGAAGGAGGTTGGACTGGACATCCTTTGTGTTTGTCGGGCTTGGCCTCATGTAAGCCGCCCCGAGTCCCCTCGGGGAGATGGTGGCGGGGTATAGATACATTATTATTATTATTATTATTATTATTATTATTATTATTAGGGCAGTGGTTCTCAACCTGTGGGTCCCCAGGTGTTTTGGCCTTCAACTCCCAGAAATCCTAACAGCTGGTAAACTGGCTGGGATTTCTGGGAGTTGTAGGCCAAAACACCTGGGGAGAGACCCACAGGTTGAGAACCACTGCTTTAGGGTATCCTCCAACTCTAGGATTGTATGATTCTGTGATTCTATCACAAACTGAACACAAGTTGTTGAAGGCTTTCATGGCCAGAATCACTGGGCTGCTGTGAGTTTTTCAGGTTGTATGGCCATCTTCCAACATAATTCTCTCCTGATGTTTTGCCTGCATCTGTGACTAATGGCATCTTCAGAGGTTCTGTTGGCAGTGAAGCAAGTGAAGTGTGTATATCTATATCTATATATCTGTGGAATAATGTCCAGGGTGGGAGAAGGAAGCAAGGAAGGAAGGAAGAAGGAAGGAAGAAGGTAGCCCTGAAGCTGCAAGTCAATCAGTGAGGGTATCAACATAGAGGTAGCCTGGCTATTGTTATCTGGAGGCATCCTCTTTGGGAGGTGTTGCCTGGCACTTGATTCTTTGCTGTCTAGAGTTCTCCTGTTTCTGAGTGGTGTTTTTTTTATTATTTACTGTCTTGATTCTGGTGGTTTTTAATACTGGTAACCAGGCTTTGCTCATTTTGATTATCTCCTTTTTTGTGACGGCGCGAGTGGTGCCACCTATATGTAGAACTGTAAGTTGCATGATTTGAACTATTATGCCTGATTTTGCCTTTTTACCCTGTAAATGTATAGTTGGATTGATTGGTTATTTATGGCTGTCAATCAATGTTGTTTGCACCAGTTGAATGGCTCCTCCTGCTCAATTGTTTGACCCCATCTCTTCCTAGAGAGCAGGATAGTGTTTCCTTTTCCATTCCACCATCAAACTTTCTATCAGATGGACGTGAGAGAGAGACTTGGCTCTGAAGCCCTTGATTAAGTTACCTCTCAGCACCAATTCTGAGGTTCTTACCCTTGAGACTTATGCTTCATGTTCAGATCAACCTGGACTATGTTGAGAAGTCTCAAGCACCTTCAAATCAGTTCTTTGGCACCAGAGGAAGGCTTTGTGCCTTCAAAATATAGGCTATTGGAATTGGGGTTGTGATTATTCCGATATTCATGGCCATTGAGAAAGAGGGACCTGGAAAAGCTTCTCAGCTGCAAAACTCCTTGGACCCAAGACAACCAGAGACTGTCATGTATATTTTCCTTTACCCCTTTGAAACCTCCAGCTTGAAGGGATAACTCTTATTGCCTTGAAGGGATAACTCTTTGTGAACAATTAAACCTATTTTGAGTTATCTAGAGTGTTTTGTTCTTTGGGAGTTCCAGTTTTCCTAAAGGAGGGCAAGAAGCAATCCCCTGGGGGAAAGATGTCATGTCCATGCCTCTTTCACCAAGAGTTATAGTCCCCAGGCGCGATGGCACATTTTTGTTGAAATTGTCCACATGCTTCTTGTGGATTTCAATGGCTTTCCTGTGTCGTTCGACATGATGCTTGTCAGAGTGGTCCAGCATTTCTGTGTTCTCAAATAATTTTTCCCACCCTCGACATTATTCCAAAGATATAAACTCTACTTGCCTCACTTACAACAGGCTTCTGATGATGCCAGGCACAGATGCAGGTGAAACGTCAGGTGTAAATGCTACTGGAACATGGCCATATAGCTCAAAAAAACTGGCAGCAAACAAATTAACATGAGTTCACAGTATTTATTTTATTTCTCGCGTCAGGGCAGCCAGTCAAATATATTACATTTCTAACAGAACAAAGCAAACAAACAGAGAAAATACAAAATGTGTGAGTTTGGTAGTTGATTAAATGTCCTTTGACCAGTATCTGGCCACTTGGAGTGCTTCTGGTGTTGCTGCAAGAAGGTCCTCCATTGTGCATGTGGCAGGGCTCAGGTTGCATTGCAGCAGGTGGTCAATGGTATGCTCCTCTCCACACTCGCACGTCGAGGATTCCACTTTGTGGCCCCATTTCTTGAGGTTGGCTCTGCATCTGTTGGTGCCAGAGGCCAGTCTGTTCAGCGCCTTCCAAGTCGCCCAGTCTTCTGTGTGCCCAGGGGGGAGTCTCTCATTTGGTATCAGCCATTGGTTGAGGTTCTGGGTTTGAGCCTGCCACTTTTGGACTTTCGCTTGCTGGGGTGTTCCAGCGAGTGTCTCTGTAGATCTAAGAAAACTATGTCTTGATTTAAGTCGTTGACATGCTGGCTGATACCCAAACAAGGGATGAGCTGGAGATGTCTCTGCCTTGGTCCTTTCACTATTGGCTGCTACTTCCCGGCGGATGTCAGGTGGTGCAATACCGGCTAAGCAGTGTAATTTCTCCAGTGGTATAGGGCGCAGACACTCCATGTCTCATGAAGAGCCATATCCACTGTTTCAGTATGGTGAGATGTGTTCCACACTGGGCATGCATACTCAGCAGTGGAGTAGCACAGCGCAAGTTCACAGTGATGTGCCAGCTAGAAAGGCCAAAGGAATTGTGTTTTCCAGCGTAACAGGAGGTTGGATTGGATGGCCTTTGGAGGCTTCTCCCAACTCCAATTTTCTCTGCTTCTGTGATGCATAGGAAATGTCTGAATGCTGGATGTGGAGTGTCAGTTCCTTCTCTGAATCCCCGCAAAGGGGCGGAAAGCAGGTGGACTCCCCGGGCCCTCTTTCTCCCAGTCTGAGCCTCCTTTGAGCCCTCTTTCCTTCCCTTCTTCCCTTTCATGGCTTGAAGCACCAGTCCCTCCCCAAACCTCTCTTCTGCCTCCTCACCAATTTCCGCCGCTCTCTTCCTCGCCTTTGAAGACAGCATTAAAGGCCAAGGTGCGAATTAGTTTTATGGGTTTTCTCCTTCTCCCCCTCCTTCCCTTTCTCAGGCTGAACTAATGGGTTTTCTCTCTCTCTCTCTCTCTCTCTCTTTCTTCCCTTCTCTCCCTCCTTCCTCCTTTCCTTCCTTTCCTGCAGCTAAAAGCATCTCCACAGGAAGAGCCCGGGAAGGAAGCGACAAAAATAAGCGTGAGTTTTTCCGATAATGACTTTTTCTTGGGAAGAGTTGTTTTTTCTTTCTTTAATCAAGGGCACGGCCGTGACTTTGCTCTTTGGCACAAAGTATAAGTTTAATTTTAT
Organism: Anolis sagrei; assembly: GCF_037176765.1. Lineage (NCBI taxonomy): Eukaryota > Metazoa > Chordata > Lepidosauria > Squamata > Anolidae > Anolis > Anolis sagrei. The sequence continues at coordinate 245,217,618 of NC_090024.1, read as the reverse complement.
TTATTATTATTTATTTTGCAAAAGAGTTGGGAAGTTCTTCTCCAACTGCAGACTTGCAAGTCTTTGCAGACTTTTGCATTCATGGAGTGTAAGAGTAACAAAAATCATGGCTTTTCTATTCATCAACCAAGGCAAACACTTGACAGAGATGGGTTGTTGTAGGGTTTTTTTCGGGCTATATGGCCATGGTCTAGAGGCATTTTCTCCTGACGTTTCGCCTGCATCTATGGTAAGCATCCTCAGAGGGAGTGAGGTCTGTTGGAACTAGGAAAATTGGGTTTATATATCTGTGGAATGACCAGGGTGGGACAAAGGACTCTTGTCTGTTGGAGGGAGGTGTGAATGTTTCAACTGACCACCTTGATTAGCATTTGATGGCCTGGCAGTTGTTTGGTGAGGCTCGTTAGTGCCTGGGGCAATCTTTCAATGAGAGGTGATTAGATGTCCTTGATTGTTTCCTCTCTGTTGTTGTGCTGTTGTAATTTTAGAGTTACAAAATTGTTCTAAAATTACAACAGCACAACAACAGAGAGGAAACAAACAAGGACATCTAATCACCTCTCAACGAAAGTTTGCTCCAGGCACTGACAGGCCATTATATGCTAATCAAGGTGGTCAGTTGAAACATTCAACTGTTTGCTCCAGCAGACAAGAGTCCTTTGTCCCACCCTGGTCATCATTCCACAGATATATAAAACCCATTTTCCTAGTTCCAACAGAACTCACTACCTCTGAGGATGCTTGCCATAAATGCAGGTGAAATGTCAGGAAAGAATGCCTCTAGACCATGACCATATAGTCCGAAAAAACCTACAACAACACAGGAAGTTGCATTTAGAATTGAACTGACCTCACTACCTCTGAGGATGCTTGCCATAGATACAGGCGAAACGTCAGGAGAGAATGCCTCTAGACCATGGCCAAAAAACCTACAACAACTCAGTGATTCTGGCCATGAAAGCCTTCGACAATACACTTGACAGAGATGCCATCCTTTGTGGAAATTGCCCTGTGAAGCCCTTTTTTCTTAGTTTCTTACCACAAAAATAAGAGAACAGAAATCAATCTTAGCCTCATTTTCCGTGCAGGTTAGGCAACCATAACCCAAACATCCAAAATACTCTAAAATCCAAACTTGAGTGTCTGACCCCTTTGCTTTCTAATGGCTCTATGCATTGGATGTCATTCCATGCACAATATTTTTTAAAAAATTATTGTGCATAAAATTATCTTCAGGCTATGCGTATAATAAGATGTGCACAAAACATCTCTATGGTGTTCTTAAGCCAGAGGTCCTTCATTTCAATAGTTTTCACTGTTATCCACAGTTTTACATATCCACATGAAATCAGTTGCGGGTTATACAAAAGCTAACCCAGAAATTGTGCAGTCCTGTCCAGACTTCCCAGCCCTTTGTTCATCCACAAAGAGCAAAATGAGCCAAGTAAATGGGAAAAGCAAAATTTACTCTTGGGTAACAGAGTCCTTCAAGGAAGAATCCAAGCCCCCTTCCCTCTCTCCTGAGGAATCTGTCCAAGGACCAAGGAGCAACAGTCAGAACTGACCACGGAACAACAGACTGGTTCAAGATTGGGAAAGGCATACGGCAAGGCTGCATCCTCTCACCCAACCTTTTTAACTTGTATGCAGAACACATCATGCGAGGATGTGCGGGGCTGGATGAATGCAAAGCTGGGGTGAAAATTGCTGGAAGAAACATTCACAACCTCAGATATGCAGATGACACCACTCTGATGGCCGAAAGCGAGGAGGAGCTGAGGAGCCTTCTCATCAAGGTGAAAGAAGAAAGCGCAAAAGCCGGGTTGCAGCTAAACGTCAAAAAAACCAAGATTATGGCAACAAGAATGATTGACAACTGGGAAATAGAGGGAGAAACCGTGGAGGCCGTGACAGACTGTATTTCTAGGTGCAAAGATGACTGCAGATACAGACTGTGGCCAGGAAACCAGGAGACGCTTCCTTCTTGGGAGGAGAGCAAGGTCCAGTCTCGATAAAATAGTGAAGAGTAGAGACATCAGACTGGCAACCAAGATCCATTGCCTAGTCAAAGCCATGGTCTTCCCTGTAGTCACCTACGGATGTGAGAGCTGGACCTTAGGGAAGGCTGAGCGAAGGAAGAGAGATGCTTTTGAGCTGTGGTGTTGGAGGAAAGTGCTGAGAGTGCCTTGGACTGCGAGAAGATCCAACCAGTCCATCCTCCAGGAAATAAAGCCCGGCTGCTCACTGGAGGGAAGGAGACTAGAGACAAAGTTGAAGTACTTTGGCCACATCATGAGGAGACAGCAAAGCCTAGAGAAGGGAATTATGCTGGGGAAAGTGGAAGGAAAAAGGAAGAGGGGCCGACCAAGGGCAAGATGGATGGATGGCATCCTTGAAGTGACTGGACTGACCTTGAGGGAGCTGGGGGTGGTGACGGCCGACAGGGAGCTCTGGCGTAGGCTGGTCCATGAGGTCACGAAGAGTCAGAGACGACTGAACGAATGAACAACAACAGAGTCAAATAAGCTTCACAAAAATATCCAGCTTTGAAAATAACTCAGTCCATTTGCAGAAATAAAACTCACACAAAGCCCTATGCATTAAATCCATACACCTTCTTCCTCCTCAATGGTGCAAAGAAATAAGTCTTGAAGTAAGTGGTTCAGTAAGTCCCAAAATCCACCAGAAACACTCCTCGTGTTATACTCCATTCAGGGAGTGGTTCAAGCTTAATTGCTTCAACTATCCAGGTGTTCTTCCTCAACACACACACACACACACACACAGGAGACGATCCTTACAAAAACTTAGTCATAGACATGCATATACTGTAACAAAATCCAGGTACATATTTGCTGCAGAGACATATCTCCTTAATAATAATAACAACACTTTATTTATATTCCGCCCTATCTCCCTGAGGGGATTCAGAAAGGATTGTAGTATATATAAACACAAACACAGGGAAACATTCCATGCCTTGATACAATTGACAGAGATTCACAGACAAACACAAAGGCAAAGGCTTCTCCTTTCATCTCCGGCTTCTGAAGGTGGTGCTCAAATTCTAGCTGAGAGGTGTTTGTCTCTATTTCCAAGCTAAGAACCCTGCATTGTCTGTCCTTCCTTCCTTCCTTAGATGATCCCTCGTTTTCCGAGGATGATTGTCTTCCAGTATTCTTGTGGGTCCGTAGGTGGCTGTGGAGCCCTATTCTTGCTCTGCATCTTCTTCCGCGGTGAGGGCATTGCTTTCCAGGTGGAAGGCGGTCTCCGTCGGGGTTGGCTTGACGCGCCTTCCTCTTGGCACGCTTCTCCCTTTCGCCCACCATTTGTGCCTCTTCAAATTCTGCAGCACTGCTGGTCACAGCTGACCTCCAGCTGGAGCGCTCAAGGGCCAGGACTTCCCAGTTCTCAGTGTCTATGCCAGAGTTTTTAAGGTTGGCTTTGAGCCCATCCTTAAATCTCTTTTCCTGTCCACCAACATTCCGTTTTCCGTTCTTGAGTTCGGAATAGAGCAAATGCTTTGGGAGACTGTGGTCGGGCATCTGGACAACGTGGCCGGTCCAGCGGAGATGGTGGCAGAGGATCATCGCTTCAATGCTGGTGGTCTTTGCTTTTTCCAGCACGCTGAATTATGTGTAGACATCTCCTGGTCATGGTGCATGGAGTGCCTGTTTGCTTTCCTGCCAAGGCAGTACCTATTGATCTACTCACATTTGCATGTTTTTTGAACTGCTAGGTTGGCAGGAACTGGGGCTAACAGCGGCAGCTCACCCTGTCTCACATATTCCAAATGTCAACCTTCAGGTCAGCAAGTTCAGAGGCTCAACAGTTTAACCCACTGTGCCGTCCACAGTCCTTCTGCTTTCTCTATGTCTTAATAATAATAATAATGATAATGATAATAATAATAATAACAACAACAACAAAACAACAACATTAACAGTAACAGTATTAGTAAAAATAATAATAATAATAATTATTATTATTATTATTATCCACCATCTTTGGAGAACACGTTCCAGAGACTCTGATATGCACACTTTGCTTTTCTGCACGTAAAAGCAAAGTGTGCCTATCTGTGAAACTGTGCTGTCTGCAAAAGAGGCATCTTCACCTTCATTTGCAGTCATTGCATACCTTCATAGTCATTGCAGACTAAAAGCAAACCTATCATGGGTTCTTCATGGATAGATTTCTTGAGAGAAGGTTGCCCTTGCCTTCCTCTGAGGCTGAGAGAGCGTGACTCACCCAATAGGCTTCCATGGATGGCCATTCATTGGTAGGGTTTGGATTGTGTCTTTCTACCTTGCCGCAGGGTTCCGTCCTGGGCCCGGTCCTGTTCAACATCTTTATTAATGACTTAGATGAAGGGTTAGAAGGCAGGATCATCAAGTTTGCAGACGGGACCAAATTGGGAGGGAGAGCCAAGACTCCAGAGGACAGGAGCAGGATTCAGAATGATCTTGACAGATTAGAGAGATGGGCCAAAACTAACAAAATGAAGTTCAACGGTGACAAATGCAAGATACTCCACTTTGGCAGGAAAAACGAAATGCAAAGATACAGAATGGGGGACAATGCCTGGCTCGAGAGCGGTACGTGTGAAAAAGATCTTGGAGTCCTCGTGGACAACAAGTTAAACATGAGCAAGGAATGTGATGTGGCGGCAAAAAAAGCCAATGGGATTTTGGCCTGCATCAATAGGAGCCTAGTGTCTAGATCTAAGGAAGTCATGCTCCCCATGCTCTATTCCACTTTGGTTAGACCACTTTACCTGGAATATTGTGTCCAGTTCTGGGCACCACAATTCAAGAGAGATATTGACAAGCTGGAATGTGTCCAGAGGAGGGCGACTAAAATGATCAAGGGTCTGGAGAACAAGCCCTATGAGGAGCGGCTTAAAGAGCTGGGCATGTTTAGCCTGAAGAAGAGAAGGCTGAGAGGAGACATGATAGCCATGTATAAATACGTGAGAGGAAGCCACAGGGAGGAGGGAGCAAGCTTGTTTTCTGCTTCCTTGGAGACTAGGACGCAATGGAACAATGGCTTCAAACTACAAGAGAGGAGATTCCATCTGAACACGAGGAAGAACTTCCTGACCATGAGAGCCGTTCAGCAGTGGAACTCACTGCCCTGGAGTGTGGTGGAGGCTCCTTCCTTGGAAGCTTTTAAACAGAGGCTGGGTGGCCATCTGTCATGGGTGATCTGAATGCAATATTCCTGCTTCTTGGCAGAATGGGGTTGGACTGGATGGCCCATGAGGTCTCTTCCAACTCTTTGATTCTATGATTCTATGATTCTATACCTGACCCAAGTCTATAATCCGATGACCCAGAGTGGTTTGCTCCAGAAGTGAGTCAGAATGAGCCTGAAGGTGAGATGGTGGAATTGTTGGATTTGGATTTTTGCAAGTTCTTCAGCCTTCTCTGCTATTTGGTGCCAGTGCCTTACCAAACTACAACTCCTGGGACTCCATAGCAGTGATCTTAGACTACTGCTTGTATTCCAATAGTGTAGACGCACCCTTCCTGGCTGGCCCGTCAACATTTGCTTTGCACAACGCGCTGGCGTCTCATTCTGGAGTCTTTGCTGGATTTCCAGTTAATGGGTTTGGTTTCCCCCGCCATCATTGCTGCCGCCGCCTGATGAATTATGGCCAAGTTTTCTGCCAAAGCAAGGACAGAGGGGAAAATAAATGGCCGAGGCCAAGGACGCCAGCTTTTTCCTTTGACTTCCATTTACGCTGACAGATGGATATGAGGGAGGCTGCAAAAACTCTGTGTCCAAGTGGGACTGGATGGCACATCCTGAGGGTGCATCTGCACTGTGGGAATTAATGCAGTTTGATGCCACTTGAACTGCCCCGGCACAATACTATGGAAGTTTAGGAGATGTAGTTTTTCAAGGTCTGTAGTCTTCTCTGCCAATGACGACTGATGCTTCACCGAACGATAACTCCCAGGAATTCATAACATTGAGCCATTGCAGTTCAAATGCATTCATTAAAAGACTTAAATCTAGAAATAGTTTTCTAAGATCTACAGAGACACTCGCTGGAACACCTCAGCAAGTGAGAGTCCAAAAGTGGCAGGCTCAAACCCAGAACCTCAATCCATGGCTGATACCAGATGAGAGACTCCCTCCTGGGCACACAGAAGAATGGGCGACTTGGAAGGCGCTGAACAGACTGCGCTCTGGCACCATGAGATGCAGAGCCAATCTCAAGAAATGGGGCCACAAAGTGGAATCCACGACATGCGAGTGTGGAGAAGAGCAAACCACTGGCCACCTGCTGCAATGCACCCTGAGCCCTGCCACATGCACAAGGGAGGACCTCCTTGGGGCAACACCAGAAGCACTCCAGGTGGCCAGATACTGGTCAAAGGACATCTAATCAACTACCAAACTCGCAAATTTTGTATTTTGTCAGTTTGTTTGTTTTGTTCTGTTAGAAATGTAATATAATTGACTGGTTGTCCTGACACGACAAATAAATAAATTCAAAAGTGTATATGCACTCTTGGTTTTTCTGCACAGAAAACACATCCTTTGTGCGGAAAGCCACAATGTTGTTTCCAGGTGGAATAATCCCTAGAAGATTTGGAGATGTGAGAATACAAGGATACAAGGACGAACCAAGAGGGTGACACTAATGCTTCCTCTTCATCTTGGAAAGAAGTGATGAGTGGAGTGCCGCAGGGTTCCGTCCTGGGCCCGGTCCTGTTCAACATCTTTATTAATGACTTAGATGAAGGGCTAGAAGGCAGGATCAAGTTTGCAGACGACACCAAATTGGGAGGGAGAGCCAAGACTCCAGAGGACAGGAGCAGAATTCAAAACGATCTTGACAGATTAGAGAGATGAAGGGCCGAAACTAACAAAATGAAGTTCAACAGGGACAAATGCAAGATGCTCCACTTGGGCAGGAAAAACGAAATGCAAAGAGACAGAATGGGGGACGATGCCTGGCTCGAGAGCAGTACGTGTGGACCACAAGTTAAACATGAGCCAACAATGTGATGTGGCGGCAAAAACAGCCAGTGGGATTTTGGCCTGCATCAATAGGAGCATAGTGTCTAGATCCAGGGAAGTCATGCTCCCCATGCTCTATTCCACCTTGGTTAGACCACACCTGGAATATTGTGTCCAATTCTGAGCACCACAATTCAAAAGAGATATTGACAAGCTGGAATGTGTCCAGAGGAGGGCGACTAAAATGATCAAAGGTCTGGAGAACAAGCCCTATGAGGAGTGGCTTAAAGAGCTGGGAATGTTTAGCATGAAGAAGAGAAGGCTGAGAGGAGACATGACAGCCATGTATAAATATGTGAGAGGAAGCCACTTGGAGGAGGGAGCAGATCAGGGGTCTGGAGAACAAGCCCTATGAGGAGCGGCTTAAAAAGCTGGGCATGTTTAGCCTGAAGAAGAGAAGGCTGAGAGGAGATATGATGAGGACCAGGGATAAATATGTGAGAGGAAGCCACAGGGAGGAGGGAGCAAGCTTGTTTTCTGCTTCCTTGGAGACTAGGACGCAATGGAACAATGGCTTCAAACTACAAGAGAGGAGATTCCATCTGAACATGAGGAAGAACTTCCTGACTGTGGGAGCCGTTCAGCAGTGGAACTCTCTGCCCCGGAGGGAGTGTGGTGGAGGCTCCTTCTTTGGAGGCTTTGAAACAGAGGCTGGATGGCCATCTGTCAGGGGTGCTTTGAATGCAATATTCCTGCTTCTTGGCAGAATGGGGTTGGACTGGATGGCCCAGGAGGTCTCTTCCAACTCTTTGATTCTAGGATTCTATGAGACTAGGATTCAAGTCCTTGCTGGAAACTCACTGTCTGACTGAGGCAAGTCACATTTTCTTATCCTCAGAATAAAGCAAAGATATATGAACACTTACTTACTTAGGTGATCCCTCATTGTCCGAGTAAGATTGTCCTCTAAGTTCGGTGTCCTGGCGGTGTGTCCATAGGTGAATGTGGAGCCCTATTTTTGACCCACATGTTCTCCTGCAGTGAGGGCATTGGTTTCCAGGTGGAAGGCTTGATGTGCCTTCCTCTTGGCACCTTTCTCTCTTTTGCCCTCCATTTTAAACAGAGGCTGGATGGCCATCTGTCAGGGGTGATTTGAATGCAATATTCCTGCTTCTTGGCAAAATGGGGTTGGACTAGATGGCCCAGGTTGTCTCTTCCAACTCTTGGATTCTAGGATTCTTGGCAGAATGGGGTTGGACTGGGTGGCCCACCAGGTCTCCTCCAACTCTAGGATTCTATGATTCTATAATGTTGTTTCCAGGTGGAATAATCCCCAGAAGATTTGGAGATGTGAGAATACAAGGGCACAGAAATATTTGTTTTCTCTCACAGCAGGGAAAAGAAAAACCTACAGGAACTGGTTCCTCTTTGCAAAGGACAATTCAATATTTCAGGACGTACATGGAAGATTTGGGCCGTTTTGTTCCATTTCCAGTCTTCGAGGGGCAACTCGGCATCCGTCCATCGTCTTGGGAAATATCTTTTCCCATTTTTGTTTGTCTCCATAGAGAAGATTTGCCCTAAGGAGGCAATAATCTCATTTAAGCGAGCGGATTGGAATTACAACCCCATTTAGGCCCACGAGGGAGGCATCAGGAAACAGGCAATTTATGGGAAGAGCAGGAAATGTGTCCTTGGTTTCTCTTCCATTCATGCTTTCCCTGCTCTGGCTGGGATGTGTAGCGTGTGTCTTTGCCCGTGCCCACACACCCCGCACGCCACCTCCCTCTCTCTCAATTATCTTCCAGCTCGTTACAGCTGTGGGTTTCTCTGCGCATGATAAAAATAGAATAATATTTAAGAAGCACTTATTCTAATTGCCGCCGCTCTGGCATTGTGTCGTTTCAATAACGCTCCCAGGCAGAGTCCCTGATGGGCAGGCGCTGGCGCCGAGACCCACATCGCTGCGGTGGAAGAAACAAAGAGCTTCAAAGCAAAGCACCGCTTTGGGTTTTGGTCTGCGGTAATTCCTATCATCATCACCACCACCAACTTACTTACTTACTTAGGCAATCCCTCGTTTTCCGAGGATGATTGTCTTCCAATATTCTTGTGGGTCCGTATGTGGCTGTGGAGCCCTATTCTTGCTCTGCATCTTCTTCCGCAGTGAAGACATTGCTTTCCAGGTGGAAGGCGGTCTCGGTCGGGGTTGGCTTGACGCGCCTTCCTTTTGGCACGCTTCTCCCTTTCGCCCTCCATTTGTGCCTCTTCAAATTCTGCAGCACTGCTGGTCACAGCTGACCTCCAGCTGGAGCGCTCAAGGGCCAGGGCTTCCCAGTTCTCAGAATCTATGCCAGAGTTTTTAAGGTTGACTTTGAGCCCATCTTTCAATCTCTTTTCCTGTCCAACAACATTCTGTTTTCCATTCTTAAGTTCAGAGTAGAGCAACTGCTTTGGGAGACAGTGGTCGGGCATCTGGACAACGTGGCTGGTCCAGTGGAGTTGATGGCGGAGGACCATTGCTTCAATGCTGGAGGTCTTTGCTTCTTCCAGTACGCTGATATTTGTCCGCCTGTCTTCCCAAGAGATTTGCAGGATTTTCTGGAGGCAACGCTGATGGAATCATTCCAGGAGTTGCATTCCAGGAGTTTTCCGTTCTTGATTTCGGAGTAGAGCAACTGCTTTGGGAGATGGTGGTCGGGCATCCGGACAATGTGGTTGGTCCAGCGGAGTTGATGGCAGAGGACCATCGCTTCAGTGCTGGAGGTCTTTGCTTCTTCCAGCACGCTGACATTTGTACACCTGTCTTCCCAGGAGATTTGCAGGGTTTTCCGGAGGCAGCGCTGATGGAATCGTTCCAGGAGTTGCATGTGTCATCTGTAGACAGTCCACATCTCACAGGCATATAGCAGGGTTGGGAGGACAATAGCTCTATAAACAAGCACCTTGGTCTCCCTACGGATGTCCCGGTCCTCAAACACTCTCAGCTTCATTCGGAAAAATGCTACGCTCGCAGAGCTCAGGCGCTGTTGTATTTCGGTGTCGATGTTGACTCTGGTGGAGAGGTGGCTGCCAAGGTAGCAGAAATGATCAACATTTTCTAATGTTACACCATTAAGCTGTAGCACTGGCATTGGAGAGGGGTTGACTGGAGAGTGCTGGAGCAGCACCTTGGTTTTTTCAATGTTCAATGACAGGCCGAGCTTCTCGTCTGCTTCTGCGAAGGTGTTTAGAGTGGCTTGTAGATTTTCTTCTGAATGCGCACAGACGACGTTGTCATCAGCATACTGGAGTTCTATAACAGATATTGTTGTAGCCTTGGTTTTGGCTTTCAGTCTGCTGAGGTTGAATAGCTTGCCATCTGACTGATAGATGGCACCACCACCACCATCATCATCACTGGGTGTGGGACGGGGGAAGCCGTTGGGCACTACACATTTCAGCTGCAAAGGATTTTTAGCATCAACCAGGCCCAACTCCACCACTGTTTTCTCCCACCTACTCTCCTCTTTCTCCTTCTCCTGTTCCCTTCCTCTCCTGCCTTTTGTTGCAACTCAGAGTAAGCTTCACCTTGCTGCCAAACATCACCACACAAGAGCTGTAGTTTTATAGTTTACTAGCTTGGGGACCCGGCGCTGCCCGGGTTATTTGAGAAGGCATTGTTTGTTTTGTGAAGTTTGGTAATATCAGTTTGGTAATGTGTAATGCTATTTATTAGAAAAACAAACATAGAATCATAGAATCATAGAATCGCAGAGTTGGAAGAGACCTCATGGGCCATCCAGTCCAATCCCATTCTGCCAAAAAGCAGGAATGTTGCATTCAAATCACCCCTGACAGATGGCCATCCAGCCTCTGTTTAAAAGCTTCCAAAGAAGGAGCCTCCACTACACTCCGGGGCAGAGAGTTCCACTGCTGAACGGCTCTCACAGTCAGGAAGTTCTGCCTCATGTTCAGATGGAATCTCCTCTCTTGTAGTTTGAAGCCATTGTTCCATTGCGTCCTAGTCTCCAAGGAAGCAGAAAACAAGCTTGCTCCCTCCTCCCTGTGGCTTCCTCTCACATATTTATACATGGCTATCATATCCCCTCTCAGCCTTCTCTTCTTCAGGCTAAACATGCCCAGCTCCTTAAGCCGCTCCTCATAGGGCTTGTTCTCCAGACCCTTTATCATTTTAGTCGCTCTCCTCTGGACACATTCCAGCTTGTCCAGAGGAGAGCAACTAAAACGATAAAGGGTCTGGAGAACCCAACCGTTTCTTTTTGTTTTTTAATGAATGCTCCCATTGGAAAATGTATAAGCATGTGGGTGAACTACAATTTCCAGAATTGTGGGTCAATCATTCCGAAACCCTGCCATTACTTAAAGTTGGCCATGTTGGATCTGTGTGCCAAGTTTGGTCCAGATCCGACAGCAGCTGAGTTCAGTGATATCTAGGTAAGGGTGAACTACAACTCCCAGATTCCCAGGGCAATCACCCCCAAGCTCAGCCAGTATGCACAATTGGCCATGTTGGTTCTGTGTGCCAAGTTTGGTCCCGATCCATCGTTGGCTGAGTTCACTGTTCTCTAGATAAGGGTGAACTACAACTCTCAGGGTAATCACCCCTAAACTCTGCAAGCATGGACAATTGCCCATGGTAGGTCTGTGTGCCAAGTGAGTTCCAGGTCCATCATTGGTGCAGTTCAGAGTGCTCTTAGATTGCAGGTGAACTATGCATCCCAGTCCCTACAGCTCCTATAAATCATTGTGAATTCTCTCCAAACCTCTCCAGTATGTTCAGTTGTTGATCAATCCCTCTGCTATGTGCCCTCTGCTCCTCCTCCTTCCTCCTTCCTCCTTCTCTTCTTCTCCACTTGGGCCTCTTTGCCCACTTTGTCACTTCCAGGACTCCAAACCCAAAGAGAAATCTCACTCTAGAAGTTCCAACTCAAACTTTGAAAGGGAACCTTCAGAGAGAGGAAGAGCGAGCTGTGCCAGGCCAGGAAGAGCCTTCCAATTATCCCCACTAATTGTTTAAAGTTGGGCAGGATGTGAGGATTGGCGCCAGGGGGGCCGTATCTGTGGCGAGGGCAGCCTCTCCGCAACGTGCGCCCGCTGTGCCGAAATGCCATCCACCTCATCATCCCTGTTCCCTTCCTGAGTGACGGCCTACATGCTCATTCGGAGGGGCTGAGCAGACCCAAGAGGACCGTCTCCAGCATCTTCGTGGGCAGAAGGAGCCCATCAATCCTTGCCGAGGGTGGAATTAACTTTTGTGCCAATTGCTCTGGGCTCCCCAAAGGCCCATTCCGGAGGCCTAGGCAGCTTAAGTGGGGCGCCAAAAACATAGATTTTTGTTAATCCAAAGAGAAGCAGGAATGGTAAGAAAGAGCTGAGAAAAGGAGGCAGAGGGACACCTGGGGAAGGCATTGAAATCAGTTTTCAGAAAGACATACAATCCGTCCAACCATCCGTGAAAGACGATCCAGCCTTTAAAGAGGCTCAAAAAGTCAAAAGCAGCCATTAAAGTGATTCAGGAGATGCAGCAACAATATGGATCCTGCAGACAAAGGCCTATTTCAGGGGGGCATTTGGGGTGGGGAGGACGAGACCCATTTGGAAACAAACTTCACTCTTAGTTTCCAAATTCCAGCACTGTATTTGTTGGTTGCAACTACAGAATGAGTGCATTTGGAGATTTGCACAGAATTATAGAATCCTAGAGTTGGAAGAGACCTGGTTGGCCATCCAGTCCAACCCCATTCTGTCAAGAAGCAGGAAAATCACATTCAAAGCACCCCTGATCATCCAGCCTCTGCTTAAAAGCCTCCAAAGAAGGAGCCTCCACTACACTCCGGGGCAGAGAGTTCCACTGCTGAACAGCTCTCACAGTTAGGAAATTCTTAGGCACATCTTAACACCTCTCAACAGAACATTTTCCCAGGCTCAGCCAGGCCTTCAAATGCTAATGAAGGTATTCAGCTGAAACATTCACACCTAGCTTCAGCAGAGAGCTCTTTGCCCCACCCCAGTCATTCCACAGATATATAAACCCATTTTCCTATTTCCAAACAGACCTCACTACCTCTGAGGATGCTTGCCATAGATGCAGGCGAAACGTCAGGAGAAATGCCTCTAGAACATGGCCCTATAGCCCGAAAAAACCTACAAGAACCTAATTCTTCCTAATGTTCAGGTGGAATCTCTTTTTCTTTCCTGTCGTTTGAAGCCATCGCTCCATTGCATCCCAGTCTCCAGGGCAGCAGAAAACAAGCCTGCTCCCTATGACTTCCCCTCGCCTCTTGCTCCCAGACCTCATCATGTCTCCTCTGTCTTTTCTTCTGCAGGCTAAACATGCCCAGCTCTTTAAACCGCCCCTCATGAGGCTTGTTCTCCATACCCTTGATCATTTTAGTCAACCTCCTCTGGACACATTCAGCTTTTCAACATCTCCTTTCAATTGTGGTGCCTAGAATTGGACACAATACTCCAGGTGTGGTCTGACCTAGGCAGAATAGAGCATGGGGAGCATGACTTCCCTGGATCTGGACACTAGACTCCTATTGAGGCAGGCCAAATATATACTATTTCTTAAATATATGATTGCCACAAGAGAGGAGTTTGGTGTGACAAAGCCCTAAGTCCCAGCTTTGGGTGAAGGAGCTCTCCAGGGTGCTGATTCTCATCTCACAGCTAAAGGCAGTTCTTTCCAAAGCAGACTAAGGCTGACATTGGGTTTGCTGCCCAACTGAGATGGGGATGTCATCCACCATGATCTGTCACTACTTGCTTTGTACATAGTTGTGTTCCAAATCATTGCTTCCTAATTAGGGTGACCCTAATGTTATGATTCTATTACAGGTTTTGAGGAGGCTGAGAGTGCAGTGGGGGAATCTAACCCTGCTCATAGAATAATCGAGTTGGAAGATAGTCCCCAGACCATCCAGTCCACCCTGCTTCTGACATACAGGAAGACACAATCAAAGCCCTCCCAACAGATGGCTGTCTGCCCTCTGATACAAAATCTGCAGAAAAGGAGACTTCACCAAATTCTATTGGTCTTTTAATGTCAGGCGAAATGGGGGACAGAATGGGAGAAATGTGGCTCAAAAGCATTACATGTAAAAAAGATATTTGAGTCCTCGTGGACAACAAGTTAAACATGAGCCTACAATGTGATGCGGCAGCAAAAAAAGCCAATGGGATTTTGGCCTGCATCAATAAGAGCATAGTGCCTAGATTGAGGGAAGTAATGCCCCCCATGCTGTATTCTGTCTTGGTTAGACCATACCTGGAATCATACTGTGTCCAATTATGGGCACCACAACTGAAGGGAGATGCTGACAAGCTAGACTGTGTCCAGAGGAGGGTGACTAAAATGATCATGGGTCTGGAGAACAAGCCCTATGAGGAGTGGCTCCTGATTGTGAGAGCCGTTCAGCAGTGGAACTCTCTGCCCTGGAGTGTGGTGGAGGTTCCTTCTTTGGAAGCTTTGAAACAAAGGTTGGATGGCCATCTGTCAGGGGTGATTTGAATGCAATATTCCTGCTTCTTGGCAGAATGGGGTTGGACTGGATGGTCTCTTCCAACTCTTTGATTCTATGATTCTATGACTCTGGCACAAACCAGTAAAGGTGGTCCCAGTGGTGATCAGCACACTTGGTGCAGTGCCTAAAGACCTTGGCTTGCACTTAAACACAATCCGCGCTGAGAAAATTACCATCTGCAAAAGGCCACCTTACTGGGATCTGCACGTATTATTCACTGATACATCACACAGACACTTGGAAAGTGTCCGACATGTGATCAAATACAACAGCAAGCAAAGTGTCTGCTGTGGACTCATCTTGTTGTGTTTCAAATGATGATGATGATGATGATGTTTATACCCTGCTTTTTCTCCCCACAAGGAGACTCAAAATAGCACACAAAAAGGGGGCATCAGAGGTCAAATTGGCCACTATTTGGTGTCACAGAGAATGTTTTCCAGGATCCCAGAGCAAAAGCAACTGCAAGTCTTTTTAGTCCAACCTCTGCAGACCCTCATGGCCTTGAGACAGGGGCCAAAGTGTCTCTAAGGCTGCTTCTTTTCCCTTCTCTTTGCTGAGATTCGAGCTCACTGAGGAATGCGTCCCTTCTGCACCCGGTTAACTCCATCATAGGAGAACAAGGACTCACTTAAGAAAATTAACAGCCGGCAAATTCAGACCCCATAAAAGGAAATGCTACTTTGCACATCTTGGGAGGGGAGGGGAGAGGATTCTCTGTGCCAGGGGATTATATTAAAGGGCTGGGTGACTTTATGGGCATAATAACATTTAGAGTTATTCAGGCTGAGAGGGCTTTCTTCCAGCCTGAATAACTCTAAATGTTATTATGGCCAGTGTGATATTTCACGCTCGTTGGCAGGGGTCAGAAAAGGAGCATCCTTGTTATCTTGAGAGCCCCACGTTTTTGTGGGCAAACAGAGCAGGAGGCAAGAAGAGGATGATGACATTAATAATAATAATACAGATCCCAAGTGTAGACTCTGCAAGGAAGCAGACAAAACAATGGATCACATCCTCAGCTGCTGCAAGAAGATTGTGCAGACAGACTACAAGCAGAGGCACAACACCGTTGCTCAGATGATCCATTGGAACTTGTGCCACAAATACCATCTTCCTGTGACAAAGAACTGGTGGGATCACGAGCTTTAAAAAAGTTACAGAAAATGAACACGTCAAACTATTCTGGGATTTCTGAATTCAGACTGACAGAGTTTTGGAGCAGAAGACTCCTGATCTCACGATCGTGGGAAAAAAACTAAAATATGGATCGTTGATGTTGTAATCCCAGGTGACAGCAGAATAAATGAGAAGCAACTCGAAAAGCTTACATGAGATAAGGATTTAAAGATTGAACTGCAAAGACTCTGGCACAAACCAGTCAGGGTGGTCCCAGTGGTGATCAGCACACTGGGTGCAGGGCCTAAAGGCCTTGGCCACAACTTGAAAAAGTTATCACCTATCAGCTGCAAAAGGTCACCCTATTTATTTATTTATTTATTTATTTATTTATTTATTTACAGTTTTTATATTCCGCCCTTCTCACCCTGGGCCGGAACCATTTAGGGCTTTAAAGGTTAAAACAAGCACTTTGAATTGTGCTTGGAAACTGATGGGCAGCCACTGGAGCTGGCGTAACAGAGGGGTTGTGTGCTCCCTGAACGCTGCTCCGGTGAGCAACCTGGCTGCCGACGGTTCAACTAATTGAAGCTTCCAGGCAGTCTTCAAAGGCAGCCGCATGTAGAGTGCAATGTAGTAGTCTATTTGGGATGTAACTTTTACTGCCAGCATAATGGTAGCTTTTGCTTTCTGGTCAGCCCTTATCAAGGCTTCCCTTTCTCTGCTGTAAGGTTATTTATTTACAGCAACCAAACAGTTGTATTACATTTTTGACAGAACAAACAAACAAACAAACAAAAGACACAGAGTTTGCAAGCTTGGTAGTTGATTAAATGTCCTTTGACCAGTATCTGGCCACTTGGAGTGCCTCTGGTGTTGCCGCAAGGAGGTCCTCCATTGTGCATGAGGCAGGGCTCAGGTTGCATTGCAGCAGGTGGTCTGTAGTTTGCTCTTCTCCACACCCGCATGTCGAGGATTCCACTTTGTGGCCCCATTTCTTGAGGTTGGCTCTGCATCTCGTGGTGCCAGAGAGCAGTCTGTTCAGCGCCTTCCAAGTCGCCCAGTCTTCTGTGTGCCCAGGAGGGAGTTTCTCTTTTGGTATCAGCCATTGGTTGAGATTCTGGGTTTAAGCCTGCCACTTTTGGACTCTTGCTTGCTGAGGTGTTCCAGCGAGTGTCTCTGTAGATCTTAGAAAACTATTCTTGATTTAAGTCGTTGATGTGCTGGCTGATACCCAAACAAGGGATGAGCTGGAGATGTCTCTGCCTTGGTCCTTTCACTATTGGCTGCTACTTCCTGGCTGTAAGGAGATTCTCAACTACAGACCATAAATCTTCTCAGAGGAGGAAACATCTCACCTTCACAGCCCAATGGAGATAATTGTGAGCATTCAACCTCTTGAAGGGCAGGTTCCTCATAGAGAGAGACATCTTCAATAGCTCGACATCCCAATCTTATAAATTCTCCAGTCTTCTCTGCCTAAGGAGCGCTGGTTCCTCACCAAGTTACAATTCCCTGGATTTCAAAGCACTGAGCCATGACCATTGAAAGTGTGGTCAAACTGCATTCGTTCTACAATGTGGATGCACTCTAAGAATATGTGAGGGAAAATCCTCCAAAATCTATGGTATTTCCATTATCGTAATTCATGTGCCAAAACTTCTGTATCTCCCTCTCTCAACCTTTAATGGAAACACCACAAAACTGTCTGCAAACCCAAGCAGCGGAAAACTGAAAAATGGCCTTTAACTTTTGTGATTGGGAAGAGTGCCCAATGCCTTTGGGAGGGTTAATATCCCTGATTTATTGAGCCATGTTACACCAAGGGATGGAGAAGAGGGAAAAGGTAGATCCAAAGCAAAAAGGAATGGCTTTGGCTAAAAGCACGGCTGGGCATCCCCTTCCCTTTCCTTTTCAATGTGCCAGGGATGCTCGAGTTGAATGCAAAAATAATCCTAAAGCTACAAGGGACTCCCAAAGGCCATCTAGTCCAACTCCCTTCTACTGGGAGGAAGACACAATCAAAAAGCTTCCTTATCCCTTGGTGCAACATAGTTTTCCAGAGAGAAAGCTACAACCAGGGGCTGAGTGCGCACCCTTTCCCCATTCGCACATTCACAGAACATTAATGTGTGGAGAGGCATTGCAAGGACCTGTGTGCATCTTGAAAATAACAATGTGCAAATGAATGCTAGAGTTGGAGAATGTCTGGTGCATCCACATGGTAGAATAATTGCAATTTGACCCCACCTGAACGGTCATGGGTCAGTGCTGTGGAATCTTGGGAGACATAGTTTGTTGGGGCCACCTTGTAAAACTACAACTCCCATGTCTTTTCTAGACATCCTAGTCATCCGCAAACCAGATCAACAATAGGGTCACATCATCTACAGAAAACCCACACACACAGATAGATATCTACATCAAAACTCCAACCATCACCCAAGTCAAAAAAGAAGCCCCATTAAAGCCTTGGCAGAGCGTGCAAAACGAATCTGCGAAGCCCACCTCCTCCTCCAAGATGAACTGAACCACCTCAACTGGGCTCTCCAGACCAATGGAGACTCCACCTCAGGCATCAGAAGAGCTGCAAGACAACCGGGAAGAAGCCACGAGAGTCAAGACGAAGGTCCACCCAGAGGAAAAGTGTTCTTGCCAGACATCAAGGGAACCACTGACCGCAGAGGGAAGCTGATGAGGAAACACAACATACAAACAATCTACAGACCCACCAAGAAAGCCCAACAAACACTACGTTCAGCAAAGGACAAGAGGGATCCTCTCACCTCTGCAGGAGTCTACCGTATACCATGCAGCTGTGGACAAGTCTACATAGGGACCACCAAACGCAGCGCCCAAACAAGAATCCAGGAACATGAAAGGCACGGCAGACTAACTCAACCAGAGAAGTCAGCCATAGCAGAGCACCTGATGGACCAACCTGGACACAGCATATTATTTGAGAACACGGAAATGCTGGACCACACCAACAACCATGTCAGGCTACACAGAGAAGCCATTGAAATCCACAAGCATGTGGACAATTTCAACAGAAAGGAGGAAACCATGAAAATGAACAAAATCTGGCTATCAGTATTAAAAAAAACTCTAAAATTACAACAGCAAAACAACAGAGAGGAAACAATCTGCGACATCTAATCAGCTCTCAACAAAAGATTGCCCCAGGCACTGCCACACCATCAAATGCTAATGAAGGTGGTCAGTCGAGATATTCACACCTAGCTCCAACAGACAAGAGTCCTTTGTCCCACCGTGGTCTTTCCACAGATATATAAACCCCTTTTCCTATTTCCAACAGACCTCACTACCTCTGAGGATGCTTGCCATAGATGCAGGCGAAATATCAGGAGATAATGTCTCTAGAACATCGCCATATAGCCCGAAAAAACCTACAACAACCCACAACTCCCATGCTGTCATAGCACCATCATCTGGCATGATTATATGTCCAATTCTGGGCACCACAATTGAAGAGAGATATTGACAAGCTGCAATGTTTCCAGGGGAGGGCAACTAAAATGATCAAGGGTCTGGAGAAGAAGCCCTATGAGGAGTGGCTTAAGGAGCTTGGCATATTTAGCCTGCAGAAGAGAAGGCTGAGAGGAGATATGATGGCCATGTATAAATATGTGAGAGAAAGTCATGGGAGGAGGGAGCAAGCTTGTTTTCTGCTTCCCTGGAGACTAGGACACGAAACAATGGCTTCAAACTACAAGAAAGGAGATACCACCTGAACATGAGGAAGAACTTCCTGACTGTGAGAGCCGTTCAGCAGTGGAACTCTCTGCCCCGGAGTGTGGTGGAGGCTCCTTCTTTGGAGGTTTTTAAACAGAGGCTGGATGGCCACGAGGCTGGATGGCCAAGAAGGTCTTCTAGGTCCTCCAGTATGAACCTATGACATGGTTCCAACAGGACATAACCATATTAAAGATAGATATTGACAAGCTGGAATGTGTCCAGAGGAAGGCACATAGAATCAAAGAGTTGGAAGAGACCTCATGGGCCATCCAGTCCAACCCCCTGCCAAGAAGCAGGAATATTGCATTCAAGTCAGGGGTGATTTGAATGCAATATTCCTACTTCTTGGCAGAACGGGGTTGGACTGGATGGCCCATGAGGTCTCTTCCAACTCTTTGATTCTAGGATTCTATGAATGCTTAGAGAAGAAAATGATGCTGGAGAACATGGAAGGAAAAAGGAAGAGGGGCCGATGGTTGGATGGCATTCTTCAAGTGATTGGCTTGACCTTGAAGGAGCTGGTGGTGGTGAGGGCCATCAGGGAGCTCTGGCCTGGAATGGTCCATGAGATCATGAAGAGTCGAAAATGACTGAACGAATGAACAACATAGGGCTTGTTCTCCAGACCTTTGATCATTTTAGTCGCCTTAGAATCATAGAATCAAAGAGTTGGAAGAGACCTCATGGGCCATCCAGTCCAACCCCGTTCTGCCAAGAAGCAGGAATATTGCATTCAAATCACCCCTGACTTGAATGCAATATTCCTGCTTCTTGGCAGAACGGGGTTGGACTGGATGGCCCATGAGGTCTCTTCCAACTCTTTGATTCTATGTGCCTTCCTCTGGACACATTCCAGCTTGTCAATATCTCTCTTCAATATGGTTACGTCCTGTTGGAACCATGTCATAGGCTCATTCTGGAGGACCTAGAAGACCTTCTTCTCCCTTCCCAGGAAGCCCAGATTTGCTCAAGACAGGAGGCCAGTCTCAACTCATTCCATTCTCACAGGTGGATCATTTAATTCCTTTTCTCCTTAATTGAGAACGTCCTTGAAAGCCATTCTCTGTGACTCATTTAGTTGCTGTTTTTGTGTTGACTTTGCACTGTAATTATTTCAGTTTATAAGCCAAATTGAATCCTCCTGATTATGGAGGAAAAAAATGATGATGACGCCAACGATGGTGATGCTCCAGCAGAGCGTTTTCTCCTTCTTTTTTTGCCAAGATAGGATTCAAATTAGCTAACAAATAAAAAAAATCCAACATTGTTTAAAATGAAGTCAAAGTGGAAATAGTGTCACGATCATCAATATAATAATCCCAGTTTAGGACTGATTCTGCACAAAAAGAGTGCTCATATGGGTTGTTGTATGTATTGTCGAAGGCTTTCATGGCCGGAATCACTGGGTTGTTGTAGGTTTTTTGGGGCTATATGGGCATTGGTCTAGAGGCATTCTCTGCTGACGTTTCGCCTGCATCTATGGCAAGCATCCTCAGAGGTAGTGAGGTCTGTTGGGACTAGGAAAACGGGTTTATATATCTGTGGAATGACCAGGGTGGGACAAAGGACTCTTGTCTGCTGGAGCTAGGTGTGAATGTTTCAACTGACCACCTTGATTAGCATATAATGGCCTGACAGTGCCTGGAGCAAACTTTTGTTGAGAAGTGATTAGATGTCCTTGTTTGTTTCCTCTCTGTTGTTGTGCTGTTGTGATTTTAGAGTTTTTTAATACTGGTAGCCAGAAGAGGGGCCGACCAAGGGCAAGATGGAGGGATGGCATCCTTGAAGTGACTGGACTAACCTTGAAGGAGCTGGGGGTGGTGACGGCCGACAGGGAACTCTGGCGTGGGCTGGTCCATGAGGTCACAAAGAGTCGGAGATGACTGAACGAATGAACAACAAAGCCAGACTTTGTTCATTTTCATGGTTTCCTCCTTTCTGTTGAAATTGTCCACATGCTTCTTGTGGATTTCTCATATGTGCTCATATGATTTTTGTGTGTGTAGAAAATTGTATTTTCTATGAAAGATGGCTCTTGTTCTAAACTAAATAAAAAACCTTCTGCAAGGGAATAAGTACCTTGGGAAGATAACATGATTCTCAGAAGGATTCGAACCAGCTTTTCCTAACTCTTGGGAAACTCCTCTTACTTTGGCAGTAAGTAAATATTTACGCAGCCGTTACCCAAGTGAAAGGGACTCTGTAGTCTTCTTCTTCCTGGCATCTTCTAGAGCAGTGGTTCTCAACCTTCCTAATGCCACGATCCCTAAATCCCTAATGCCATGATCCCTAAATCCAGATCCTCATGTTGTGGTGACCCCCAACCATAAAATTATTTTCGTTGTGACTTCACAATGATAATTTTGCTACTATTATGAATCGTAATGTAAATATCTGATATGCAGGATGTCTTTTCATTCACTGGACAACATTTGGCACAAATACCCCATACACCCAAATTTGAATACTGGTGGGGTTGGGGGAGGGTTGATTTTATCATTTGGGAGATGTAGTTGCTAGGATTTATAGTTCACCTACAATCAAAGAGCATTCTGAACTCCACCAGTGATGGAATTAAATCATAGAATCAAAGAGTTGGAAGAGACCTCCTGGGCCATCCAGTCCAACCCCATCCTGCCAAGAAGCAGGAATGTTGCATTCAAATCACCCCTGACAGATGGCCATCCAGGCTCTGCTTAAAAGCTTCCAAAGAAGGAGCCTCCACCACACTCCGGGGCAGAGAGTTCCACTGCTGAACGGCTCTCACAGTCAGGAAGTTCTTCCTCATGTTCAGATGGAATCTCCTCTCTTGTAGTTTGAAGCCATTGTTCCATTGCGTCCTAGTCTCCAGGGAAGGAGAAAACAAGCTTGCTCCCTCCTCCTCCCTGTGGCTTCCTCTCACATATTTATACATGGCTATCATATTTCCTCTCAGCCTTCTCTTCTTCAGGCTAAACATGCCCAGTTCCCTAAGCCGCTCCTCATAGGGCTTGTTCTCCAGACCCTTTATCATTTTAGTCGCCCTCCTCTGGACACATTCCAGCTTGTCAATCTCTCTCTTGAATTGTGGTGCCCAGAGTTGGACACAATATTCCAGATGTGGTCTAACCAAAGCAGAATAGAGCATGGGGAGCATGACTTCCTTAGATCTAGACACTATGCTCCTATTGATGCAGGCCAAAATCCCATTGGCTTTTTTTGCCGCCACATCACATTGTTGGCTCATGTTTAACTTGTTGTCCACGAGGACTCCAAGATCTTTTTCACACGTACTGCTCTCGAGCCAGGCATCGTCCCCCATTCTGTATCTTTGCATTTCATTTTTTTCTGCCAAAGTGGAGTATCTTGCATTTGTCAGTGTTGAACTTCATTTTGTTAGTTTTGGCCAATCATCTCTCTAATCTGTCAAGATCGTTTTGAATTCTGCTCCTGTCCTCTGGACTATTGGCTATCCCTCCCAATTTGGTGTCGTCTGCAAACTTGATTGAACCAAACTTGGCACACAGAACTTCCATGACCAAGAGAATTTCAGTCTACATGGAATAAGGTAGGCTTCTCTCAAGGACAACTGCTAGGTATGGGATGGGACCAAGCCAAGGATCTTATTAGACAACGGATCCTGGATATAGAGCGACAATCAGACTTAGCCTGCTCTCTAGCATTCACCATTAGCGAAGATAACAGATATCTCATCGCTCCCATGGCTTACTTAGCAAACCTAGAGGTGCCTAAACACCGAAGAGCTTTCACTTTGGCAAGATGCCATGCCCTTCCATCGGCAGTACTGGAGGGGAGGTACCGGAAGACCCCTGCCCAGGAGAGACTATGCCCGTGCAAGTCTGGCTACACTGAAACAACTGAACATGTGCTCCTCCAGTGTGTATTCTATAGAGACATTAGAGCTAATTTCATCACTCCATGGCTCTTAAAACATCCAGGGCGAACCGAAAGATATTACACCTCCCTGTTGCTCTCGGACTCTTGCTCTGCGACAACCTACAGTGTTGCCAAGTTCTGTGCAGCAGCAATTAACATTAGACGGCTGATGACCGACTCCACCAGGCAACTTCCTGCCGGGAATATAGTTAGAATGATTTGTAATTGATTTGTCATTTGGAAGTTGTAGTTGCTGGGATTTATAGTTCACCTATAAACAGAGAGCATTCTGAACTCCACCAACGATGGAATTGAACCAAACTTGACACACAGAACTCCCACGACCAACAGAAAATACTGGAAGGGTTTGGTGGACATTGACCTTGAGTTTGAGAGTTGTAGTTCACCTACATCCAGAGATCACTGTGGACTCAAACAATGATGGATCTGGACCAAACTCTACACGAATTCTCAATATGCCCAAATGTGAACACTGGTAGAGTTTGGGGAAAATAGAACTTGGCATTTGGGAGTTGTAGGAACAAAGTTTTACATAGTATAATATATTACTTAAGCAACCTGAGGCAGAAAAAAATAAAGATGATGATGATGGTTATTATTATTATTATTATTTAGACCTTTTATATCCTGTTCTTCTCTACCTCCGTGGAGGGACTCAGAACGGCTAACATCAGCAAAAAATCAATGCTACACAATAAATAACATTTTAAAAACAACATACATAATACATCTATATAAATAAAAACACACACGCACACACATAGACACAAACACACATATATACACATATATACACAAAATCTGCACACACATATACCCACACAAAACACATATACACAATGTATTGTCGAAGGCTTGCATGGCTGGAATAACTGGGTTGTTTTCGGGGTTTTTGGGCTATATGGCCATGTTCTAGAGGCATTCTCTCCTGACATTTCGCCTGCATCTATGGCAAGCATCCTCAGAGCGAGTGAGGCAGCCAGTGCAACCTCCTCACTACCTCTGAGGATGCTTGCCATAGATGCAGGTGAAACGTCAGGAGAGAATGCCTCTAGAACATGGCCATATAGCCTCAAAAAACCTACAACAACCCACATATACACAGACTGGGCCACAGCAATGTGTGGCAGGGGATGGCTAGTAAGTTATAAAATAAATATAAAAGACAGTTTGCCAAGTTAAAAACATCATCCAACTCGATCCAAAGATTGTGGTCCAATAACCCTTAGTCTTTACCGGTTCAGTCCATCAATCTGTGAATGCCTGATTCCACAGCCAGGATTTCGCTTGCCTCCTGAAGGTCAGGAAGGAGAGGGCAGACCTAACCTTGTTGGGGAGAGAGTTCCATAGCCAGGGGGCCACCATAGAGAAGGCCCTGTCTCTCATCCCCACCAACCGCGACTGCAACAGGGGTGGGACTGAGAGCAGGGCCTCTCTGGAAGATCTTAAAGTCCTTGATAGTTCACAGGGGAAGATATGTTCAGACAGGTAAACTGGTCTGGAACCATGTCGAGTTTTATAGGTTTAAACCAGCACTTTGAATTGTGCTCGGAAGCTAATTGACAGCCATTGGAGCTGGTGTAACAGGGGAGTTGTGCCCCGCTCCCGTGAGATGGAGGTTGCTTTGACCGCCGAGCGTTGGACTAGTTGGAGCTTCCAAGCAGTCTTCAGAGAATGTATTGTCAAAGGCTTTCATGGGCAGAATCACTGGGTTGTTGTAGGTTTTTTCAGGCTATATGTTCTAGAGGCATTCTCTCCTGACATTTCATCTGCATCTATAGCAAGCATCCTCAGAGGTAGTGAGGTCTATTGGAACTAGGAAAAAGGGTTTATATATATGTGGAATGACCAGGGTGGGGCAAAGGATTCATCTTCTGGAGCTAGGTGTGAATGTTTCAACTGACCACCTTGATTAGCATATAATGGCCTGGCAGTGCCTGGAGCAATCTTTTGTTGAGAGGTAATTAGATGTCCTTGTTTGTTTCCTCTCTGTTGTTGTGCTGTTGTAATTTTAGATTTTTAGATTTTGTTCATTTTCATGGTTTCCTCCTTTCTGTTGAAATTGTCCACATGCTTGTGGATTTCAATGGTTTCTCTGTGTCGTCTGACATGGTGGTTGTTGCAGTGGTCCAGCATTTCTGTGTTCTCAAATAATATGCTGTATCCAGGCTGGTTCATCAGGTGCTCTGCTATAACTGACTTCTCTGGTTGGCACTGCAGACTACTTCAACCAGAAGTAGCTCTCAACAAAAGATTGCCCCAGGCACTGCCAGGCAATCAAATGCTAACCAAGGTGGTCAGTTGAAACATTCACATCTAGCTCCAGAAGACAAGAGTCCTTTGCCCCACCCTGGTCATTCCACAGATATATAAATCCTTTTTCCTAGCTCCAGCAGACCTCACTACCTCTGAGGATGCTTGCCACAGATGCAGGCAAAACGTCAGGAGAAAATGCCTTTAGAACATGGCCCTATAGCCCGAAAAAACCCACAAGAACCTAGGGTCTCAAACAGTTTAGGGTTTTCCCGAGCATTAGACTAGTTGGAGCTTCCAAGCAGTCTTCAGAGACAATGATGATAATGATGTTAGTAGTGTTATTAGCCTACTCACTTTACACGACGTTATATATAGTCACACTTCTACTTTTAATAAAGCTCTTATAATTCATTGCGCTGGGCCTCGTTTCTGGATCCGCGAGGGCCGCACATCAGCAGGTCGTCGACATATAGAAACATGAAAGGTCCATTTGACTTATTTCTGGCATCAGAACTGCAAAGGCAGCTCGCCCAAAACGGGTGCACATGCCTTCTTGCTCTGTTTCATTTCCTTTCAGCAGCTCGGATTTGCAGGAAAGGACATTTCCAATCAGCGCTCCAATAAATCTGCCACCCCCCCTTTCCCCCCCCCCTTTCTTTGCCCTTCAGAAAGAGGGAGGCTTTGCAAGTGACCCCAGAGCATTACCGGAACACCATAAAAACGTCTGGCTAATAAAGGCTTCTTTGTGGGGAGAAGGGGGAGGCAAAAGGGATGGGAACGGCCTTTGACCCCCCCCCCCCCCAAGGTGGTGTTGATGGAGATTACGGGCAAAGGCACCTGCTGCCTCCAGGCAGGTAATAAACCTGATTTATTGACCTGGCCCAAGAGCAAGAGCGGCCAGGTTGCTGGAGCTCTCCTGCTGCGGAGGAGAGTGAGTAAGTCTTAAATTTCATTAGGTGATAAATACTGAGAGCGAATCAATTTGGTAGGAAAGCTAATTAGCCTGTGCACGGCTCCACATCGATCTCAGAGCATAGGCCCTCGGAGGAAAACCCCGGGTTTCAATCTTCTGTCTACACACAGCAAAATAACACTGATTTCCCCTCCCCCCCCACCTCTTCCCAGTGTACTTTGGGATGTGTAGTTCAATTATCTTAAATGAAGAAATTTGTCTACAATGCAGAAACGATGCTGTTCTGCACTATTTTGAGCTGTCATGGTGTAATGTTATGTTGTGGAATACTGGAAGTTGCAGTTTTGCAAGGACTTTAGCGTTCCCTGCCAAAAAGTGTCAGTGCTTCGCCACTTTAATTGCCATTGAAGCCTAGGAGTTGTAGTTTTACAAGGTCTGTAGCCTGCCCTGGCAAAGAGTGCTGGTGGCTTGCCATACTACAGCTCTCGGTATTCTCTGGGATTGAGCTGTGGCAGTTTTTTTTTATTTATCATGTCATCCGCAACCAGAACATTGTATTACATTTCTAACAGAACAAAACAAACAAACAGATTAAAAAAAATCCCACAAATTTTGCAAACTTGGTAGCTGATTAAATGTCCTTTGACCAGTATCTGGCCCCTTGGAGTGCCTCTGGTGTTGCCGCAAGAAGGTCCTCCATGGTGCATGTGGCAGGGCTCAGGCTGCATTGCAGCAGGTGGTCAGTGGTTTGCTCTTCTCCGCACTCACATGTCGAGGATTCCACTTTGTAGCCCCATTTCTGAAGATTGGCTCTGCATCTCGTGGTGCCAGAGCGCAGTCTGTTCAGCGCCTTTCAAGTTGCCCAGTCTTCTGTGTGTCCAGGGGGGAGTCTCTCATCTGGTATCATCCACGGATTGAGGTGCTGGGTTTGAGCCTGCCACTTTTGAACTCTTGCTTGCTGAGGTGTTCCAGCGAGTGTCTTTGTAGATCTAAGAAAACTATTTCTAGATTTAAGTGGTTGACGTGCTGGCTGATACCCAAACAGGGGATGAGCTGGAGATGTCTCTGCCTTGGTCCTTTCACTATTGGCTGCAACTTCCTGGTGGATGTCAGGTGGTGCAATACCAGCTAAGCAGTGTAATTTCTCCAGTGGTGTAGGGCGGAGGCACCCCGTGATAATGCGGCATGCTGTGGCAGTTAACATGGTGGAAGGAAAAATATGGTGCAGCTACACTATAGAACTAATTCAGTTTGGAATCACTTTAATTGCCATGTCTCAGTCCTGTGGAATCATGGGAGCTGTGGTTTTACAAGGTTTTTACTCTTCTATGCCAAAAAGGTCCTGGTGGCCACCATATTACAACTCCCATTATTCAATTGTATTGGATAGTATTGCATTCATTATGCAGTGCAGGTTCACCCTAAAGTCTCTCAATCAAACTCCAAATCCCAGGTTTCGATAGGAAGAGTTATGAAACTGGATACTATAAACCAGGCATGGGCAAACGTTGGCCTTCCCTCCAGGTGTTTTGGACTTCAACTTCCACAAGTGGGCTTTTAGGAATTGTGGAAGTTGAAGTCCAGAACACATGGAGGGAAGACCAGTTTGCCCGTGCCTGGTGTAGATGCACCCAAGGCCGTGCACCAAACCGAAAATTCCAGAAATTCCAAAGAATAGTGACATGGCAGTTGAAAGTGCACATTGTGAAAGGGATATAGGCTGAAAGATGCATTGTGTATGTAGCTTTTTTCCCCATTTTACACAAGTATTGCTCTTTGACCACCAGACATGCATCTGGCAATATTTGGTCTGATAAGGACCTGTGCATCCATTGTGTATTTACACTTGTGTGTTCTCTTCCTTGCCCCCCTCCCATTTCCCAGGTGGTGAAAGTGGTGGGCAGCAACATCTCCCACAAGCTGCGCCTCTCCCGGGTGAAGCCCACGGACGAAGGGACCTATGAGTGCCGTGTCATCGACTTCAGTGACAGCCTGGCCCGCCACCACAAGGTCAAGGCCTACCTGCGGGTGGAAGCCGACGACGACAACAATGCTGCCCCGCGACGCCACAACGGCCTCGGCCCTTTGCCTGGCGGGCACCTCCAAGACACCCAGCCGCTCTCAGGGCTCCCGCAAACTGACCACGGCAAACTGACCGCCTCCCACCCGCACCACCAACACCACCACAAGCCGGGCAAGGAGCTCAAGAAGCGCTCCGTGGCGGACGATGCCTCCTGCACCCTCTAAGCGGGTCGACGCTGGGAGCGGGGCCACAACGGGATGGCTGGCTGGCTGGAGGTCCTTCCTCCTCCATCCCTCCTCCTCCTCTTCCTCATCCCACTCTCAGAGGCACCCCATGACCTTTCGTTGGGTGACATTGGTTGGCCAAGGTCAATGGCTGGTGTTGTAGAATTGACACCGTGAAACCAGAGATGCTGCCTTCTTACCCAGTTACCCTGTCTCTCCTATCATTTTTGGGGGGTGGCATCAAGGTGGCCAGATCCTGCAGAATTGATGCCTTGAAAGCAGAGATGCCATCTTCTAGCCAGTTATACCAACTCTCCTATCCTTTGTTGGGGTGACATTGATGTGGCCAGGTCAACGATGACATCCCAAAGCCAGAGAGGCCACCTTCCACCCCATTATACCATCTCTTCTTTTTTGGGATGACATCAAGGTGGCCAGGTTAACGTTGGGTCCTGCAGAATTGATGCCATGAAAACAGAGATTCCACCTTCTACCCCATTGGCATGTCTCTCCTGTCCTTTTCTTGAGTGGCATTGGGGCGGCCAGGTCAATGTTGGGTCCTGCAGAGTTGACACCGTGAAGCCAGAGGTGCCACCTTCTGTCCCATTATCCTGGCTCTCCTGTCCTTCTTTTGGGTGGCCAGATCAATGATGGGTCCTGCAGAACTGATGTTATGAAAGCAGAGATGCCACCACCTATCCCATTACTCCATCTTTCCTGTCCTTCTTTTGGGTGGCCAGATCAATGATGGGTCCTGCAGAACTGATGTTATGAAAGCAGAGATGCCACCACCTATCCCATTACTCCATCTTTCCTGTCCTTCTTTTGGGTGGCTTGGTCAACGTTGGGTCCTGCAGAATTGACCAGAGATGCCACTCATTCCACATCCGCATGACAACCCTTCCGCCACCACAATTCCCTGTCAACTAGATATACCTATTTTAAACATTCTCCATCCTCTGAAGAAGGATGGAGCCACTGCAATGGATGTTGGGATTTTGGGGTTCCACCAAACAGCTGGTGACCTTCTCGTTGGCACCGACCCCACCGACCCCAATGCTTGGATGGCAGATGCTATGATTGGCATCCCATTTGACTCCTGGACCACTTGGAGATGCTCTTGACCTCCTAAAATGGAGGTGGCCAATTTGGAGGTTGGGTTACACTCTTCCGTTGGCGTGTTCTCTTGCTTGTTAATGTCCAAATGAGTAGGAGAAGGGTTGATCCTGAGGAATGCAGCAGAAGAGCCATCTTGGCCCCTTTGGGTGGCCTGCAAGCAGGGTTGGCTGGCTCTGAAGGACCAAAGATGGACTTGAAGTCTTGGACGCCTTGCTGGGCCTTCCTTCGAAGAAGGACACTTCGAACCCCTTTACCGTTTGCATTGCTAGCTTCCTCCTGCCATTTATGAGCCCTGCAGGTTTCCTTTCTTTCTTCACCTTGCTTTGTACAATACTTCGGGGAAAGGGGAGGGGGATTTGTGTGCCATTTTGAACCCTTACTTTGAACGCACTTGCTCTCCACTTATGTTACAATGAACATGGATGACTGTATAACTGTAAATATAAATGACCGGTCTGCTCAGTATGGCTCCTATAATATATGCACAGTGGGAGAAGGGGGTGTCCATAAAGGTGCATTAAAGCACCTCCGCTCTGAGGCCACAAAGTACAGAACGACCCAGAGATGCATTCCTGACCTTTGCTGAAAGTTACCATAGAATTGCCTTGGAAGACCTAGGTACCACAGAAGTCTGAATTTGCTAGGCCTTCCAGGGCAACCCTATGGTACCCATCAGGAGTATCTAGAAAATTCACAGAGAGGTAGAATGAATGCAGTGTGTTGTTGTAGGTTTTTTCGGGCTGTATGGCCATGTTCTAGAGGCATTCTCTCCTGACGTTTCACCTGCATCTATGGCAAGCATCCTCAGAGGTTGTGAGGTCTATGGCAAGCAACCTCTGAGGATGCTTAGAATCATAGACTCATAGAATCAAAGAGTTGGAAGAGACCTCATGAGCCATCCAGTCCAACCCCATTCTGAAAGAAGCAGGAATATTGCATTCAAAGCACCCCTGACAGGTGGCCATCCAGCCTCTGTTTCAAAGCTTCCAAAGAAGGAGCCTCCACCACACTCCAGGGCAGAGAGTTCCACTGATGAATGGCTCTCACAGTCAGGAAGTTCTTCCTCATGTTCAGATGGAATCTCCTCTCTTGTAGTTTGAAGCCATTGTTCCCTTGCGTCCTAGTCTCCAGGGAAGCAGAAAACAAGCTTGCTCCCTCCTCCTCCCTGTGGCTTCCTCTCACATATTGATACATGGCTATCATATCCCCTCTCAGCCTTCTCTTCTTCAGGCTAAACATACCCAGCTCCTTAAGCCGCTCCTCATAGGGCTTGTTCTCCAGACCCTTGATCATTTTAGTTGCCCTCCTCTGGACACATTCCAGCTTGTCAATATCTCTCTTGAATTGTGGTACCCAGAATTGGATGCAGGCGAAACGTCAGGAGAGAATGCCTCTAGAACATGGCCATACAGCCCGAAAAAACCTACAACAACCCAGTGATTCCAGCCATGAAAGCCTTCGACAATACACAGAATGAATGCAGTTTGACTCCACTTTCATTGCCATGGCTCTAAGCTATGAGAATTATAGTTTGGTGAGCACTTGTTAGCACAGAAGGCTAAAGGCCTTGTAGAACTGCAACTCCCAGGATGCCATAGCATTGTGCCATGGCAGTTAAAGTGGGGTCAAACTGTATTCATTCCCCTTCCCTTGAATACCTTCCAAAAAAAAAAAAAAAGGTTAGGAAGCTTCTTCTTGGGGGTTTCTTGCATTGAATTGGGGTTGGATTGGATAACCACTGGGGGACCCCAAGCATTCCAGGTTTTTCCTATTGTTAAGCAGAGGATGCAAAGAGGCATCATCCAAAGCTTCCCAGGTAACTCAACCAGCCCACCTCCCTTCCTTCTCCACTTCAGACGCCTTGTATATATTTCAATTTGCTTTGTCTCGCCTAGAGAGAGGCCACTGCCTAAGAAACCCAGATAGGAAATCTACCCAGGGGAGAGTTGTGAATATTTTTCTTGGGAAGGGATGTCTTTTCCCCCCACTAAGGGATTAGATCTGCTTATTCAGTGGGGATGCCTTTTGGAATGCAGTCTCCTTCCCACATCCTGGGCTTCGAAGGTCAGACTAGATGGCAACAAGAGACCCCATCTATCCCGGGATATTACAGAAACTACAAATCTTCCCTACCTAGCAGCTGGTGGTTTTGGGAGCGGAGGCCGGCAGTTTTTCCTGATGCAAACTGTCCGTATGGACCAGTCTGTGACCAGCTGACGTGAATAAAAGATCTTCAAATGGGTTTGGATGTTTCAGTGTCTTTATTTGCACCGAGAACTGTTTGAAACAGGAACAGACTCCTTCCGAGGATGATGGGCTTGGTTGCACTAAGGCAGCTTGAAACAGAAAGTTGCGCAACTCTTTCGTAATATGGTTGCTGAATTGAAAACTGGAGTGGGCTCCTGTCACTGTAATGGTTGCATGGAAAGGGATTTCAACAAGGGTTGCTCATTACCTGTTTACATGACAAGCAGCTTTGCTGATATTTCACAATGCAACACAAAATGCACAAGTAGTCCTTGCTGGACGGCCAGTGAATTGAATTCTTGGTGATACGTTTCAGTTTATGAACTGAAAATCTGCTTGCAAGGTTGCACAAAGTAGATCAATGAGCAAAGCAGGCCAATGCACAAAGTGCTTCCCAAACTTTGGTCTTCCAAGTGTTTTGGATGTCAGCTCCCAGAATCCCTGATCATTGGCCAAAGCAGCTGGGGCTTCTGAGGGTTGAAATCCAAAACACTTGGAGCACTAGAATAGGGGTCCTCGAACTAAGGACCGGATACGGCCCTCCAAGGTCATTTACCCGGCCCTTGCTCAGGGTCAACCTAAGTCTGAAACGACTTGGAAGCACACAACAACAATCCTATCTCATCAGCCAAAAGCAGGTCCACACTTCCCATTGAAATACTAATACATTTATATTTGTTAAAATTGTTCATTTTAAAGGAAACAACCAGGCACATCTTAACACCTCTCAGCAAAAGATTTTCCCAGGCTCAGCCAGGCCTTCAAATGCTAATGAAGGTGGTCAGTTGAAACATTCACACCTGGCTCCAGCAGAGAAGAGCTCTTTGCCCCACCCCAGCCATTCCACAGATATATAAACTAGACCTGTTTGATCAAGAAAAAATTTGTTTCTAAAATCGATTTGTAATTGGGGTGTTTTTTTGTTTCGATATTTAAAATATTTACAAAACTTTCCAAAAAAATGTTTTGTTATTTACGAATTTTCGTAAATATTTACAAAACATTTTGTAAGTGTGAATGTTGCAGTAATGGTCACCTTGATTAGCATTGAATGGCTTTCATTTCTCCCACCCTGGACATTCCATAGATAAACTCCATTTGCCTAGTAGTTTCCAACAGACCTCTGAGGATGCCTGCCATAGATGTGGGCAAAATGTCAGGAGAGAATGCTTCTGGAACATGGTCATCCAATCGGCTCCGGCTGCTGCACCCTCCTCCTCCTCCTCCCAGCTGTGTTGCAGGAAGTGCCAGGAGGAGGAGGAGGAGGGCGCCGGAGCCGATTGGATGGCGCGCGCGCGCTCACCCTTACACCCGGCCTCCGCGCGCCATCCAATCGGCTCCGGCTGCTGCGCCCTCCTCCTCCTCCTCCTCCTCCTCCCAGCTGTGTTGCAGGAAGTGCCAGGAGGAGGAGGAGGAGGAGGGAGTCGATTGGATGGCGCGCGGAGGCCGGGTGTAAGGGTGAGCGCGCGCGCGCCATCCAATCGGCTCCGGCGCCCTCCTCCTCCTCCTCCTGGCACTTCCTGGCTGCAACACAGCTGGGAGGAGGAGGAGGAGGAGGAGGAGGGCGCAGGAGCCGGAGCCGATTGGATGGCGTGCGGAGGCCGGGTGTAAGGGTGAGCGCGCGCGGGCCGGGCGCCCAACAGGCAGGGGCAGTGCTTGGCTCACTGGGTGTGCGCTCGCGCCGCCCCTTCGCCCCGCCCGCCCCATTTACTGCTGGGGTGCTTGGGAGCGCCGGATTGGCTCCCAGGCACCAGCAGCACTCAGCAGCCTCCATCCCATTAACGAGACGAGCTGAAGCTCGTAAAATATATGGGGCTGCTGTTTCGATATTTTTAAACCCTTCCGGGTTTGAAAATATGTTTTGAAATCGCGTCGGATATGGTAAAAATAACGATTAAATTACGAAATAACGAATTAACGAACTAAAACGGACAGGCCTAATATAAACCCATTGTCCTATTTCCAACAGACCTCACTACCTCTGAGGATGCTTGCCATAGATGCAGGCGAAACGTCAGGAGAGAATGCCTCGAGAACATGGCCCTATAGCCCGAAAAAACCCACAAGAACCTAGTGATTTCAGCCATGAAAGCCTTCGACAATACATTGTTCATTTTAATTATTGTATTGTTTTTAAGTGTTTTTTGCGCTACAAATAAGATAATTGTAGTGTGCATAGGAATTTATTCATGTTGAGGGACTGTGACCTGGACCTCTGTTTAAAACGTTTGAGGATCCTGGCACTAGAAGTTGCGATTCACTGCACAAAGTAGACCAATGCGTAAAGTCAGCCAATGTGCAGAGTAGGCCAATGCACAAAGTAAACAAATGCACAAAGGAGGCCAATGCACAAAGGAGATCAAGGTGCAAATCAGACAAATATACCAATGTGAACCAATGCACAAGATAGACCAGGCATGGGCAAATTAAGACCCGGGGGCCGGATACAGCTCCCTGGACACTTACCTCAGGTCTTCTCCATTTTCCCTGTCCTCTTAGCATGACACAATGCAGAAAGGACAGGGGAGGAGTGCTCTCTGGAGCGCTCTCAGCCACCGCATGACTTGCCCTCCTTCTGGCATAAGTACGATGTGAATGGCCCCATCCTTATGCCGAGAGGACAGCCCAAAGATTGGGAAGGAGGATCGGGGCAGTCACCACATGTCTCGTTTTCCTTCAGGCAAATGGATGGAGAAAGGAGCCTCACACTTACTTAGGTGATTCCTCATTGTCAGAGTAGGATAGTCTTCCAGGATCATGTTCTGGTGGGTCCGCAGGTGACTGCGGAGCCCGATTCTTGATCTGCATGTTCTCCCGCAGTGAGGGCATTGGTTTCCAGACGGAAGGTGGTCCCGGTCGGGGTTGGCTTGACGCGCCTTCCTCTTGGCACGTTTCTCTCTTCTGCCCTCCATTCATGCCTCTTCAAATTCCGCAGCACTGCTGGTCACAGCTGACCTCCAGCTGGAGCGCTCAAGGGCCAGGGCTTCCCAGCTCTCAGTGTCTATGCCACAGTTTTTAAGGTTGGCTTTGAGCCCATCTTTGAACCTCTTTTCCTGTCCTCCAAAATTCCATTTTCCGTTCTTGAGTTCAGAGTGGAGAAACAGCTTTGGGAGAATGTGGTCAGGCATCCGGACAACATGGCTGGTCCAGTGGAGTTGATAGCGGAGGACCATCACTTCAATGCTGGTGGTCTTTGCTTCTTCCAGCATGCTGACATTTGTCCGCCCCATCCTTATGGCAGAACAACCCGAGGATGACCCGGGCCCTGACCCGGCCCCACCCTCTTGGCCCCACCCTCTTGGCCGTTCTACCAAGTGCCTGCCCAGCCACCTTCCCTCCCGGCCTGGCCCTCTCGGTCAGTGCTACAAATTTATTTATTTATTTATTTCGTATACTTCTACCCCGCCCTTCTCAACCCCCGAGGGGGGACTCAGGGCAACTTACAAAAAGGCACATCTTGGTGCCTGCACAAATACAATAACATATAAAACCAGCAATTAAATGGTCAACAATTGAAAACAATTAAAACAACAATATATCACACAATCAATCACCAATCTCAGACACAGCGTTCGCCACTCAGAGTTCATATTTCGTTCCACCTTGTCCAGTTCCTATCCATCGTCACAGTCCCTTACTTGTGACAGAGGTGGGGTCGAGAGCAGGGCCTCCCCAGAGAATCTCAGACTCTGAGATGGGACGTAAAGGGAGATGCGTTCGGACAGATACGCTGGGCCGGAACCGTATAGGGTTTTGTAGGTCAAAACCAGCACTTTGAATTGTGCTCGGAACTGGATCAACAGCCAGTGGAGCTGATATAACAGGGGGGTGGTATGCTCCCTGTATAACACTCCAGTGAGCAATCTGGCTGCCTCCCGCTGGACTAATTGAAGTTTCCGAACAGTCTTCAAAGGCAACCCCACGTAGAGTGCTTTGCAGTAATCTATCCGGGATGTAACAAGAGCGTGGACCACCGTGGCCAGATCCAACTTCCCAAGATAAGGGCGCAGCTTGCGCACATGTTTTAATCATGCAAAAGCTCTCCCGGCCACCGCTGAGACCTGGGGTTCCAGGCTCAGCAATGAGTCCAGGATCACTCCCAAGCTGTGAACAAAGTGGCCCCAAGGCATAAAAGTTTGCCCATGCTTGAGATAGACCAATGCACAAAGGAAATCAATACACAAATCAGACCAAAACACAAGATAGACCAATGCACAAATTAGACAAATACACACAGTAGACCAATCTGCACAAATTAGGCAAATGTGCAGAGTAGACTGATGCGCAAAGCCTTTCTTCCTTCTCCTCCGCTGCACCTTCGTCCAGACATTAAATTCTGCCGAGCCCTCTAAGTAGCCCAACTGCTTCCTTGTCAGAAGAGAAATACAGACCCACTGGAGGCGGGGAGGCTGTTTTGTTGGAAAGGCAAAGCCCTAATCATGGCTCACCGGTATATCTTTGCTGGCCTGGCACTTTCTTCCTCTTTACCTGCCCTTTTCTGCCCTCCTGTCAGGCAGATGTATGTCTTCCTTGGGAAGAAAAAGAGTACGGAATGAGAGGTTGGCTGAGGTTTGCCAAAGGCTGATGCCGGCAATACGGGATTGCCCCTCCTGTGAATTGCTCCAGAAGAAATGGAAGCCCTTTACGGGGAATCGCAGAGATGGGAGTCACCCTGCAAATCAAGCCATGGTTTGGAAAACGGATGATTACACTCATCAAACACAGGCTGCATCCACACTGTAGCAGAAATGCATATTGACGCCACTTTAATTGTCATGGTTAGATGCTAGGGAGTTGTAGTTTTGCAGGGCAGTTAAAGTGGCATCGAACTGCATTCATTCTATAATAAAGATGCCATTTGCCTTGAGCTGCTCCCAAGACATTAGGAAAAATGGCAAAGCAGCAACAGGATTGCCTTCTGCTCGATAAGCGGACCTACTGCTTGGAGACGCGTGGAAGCAATTTCAGGGAAAGTCAACTATTGACTTCACACCCAAAAGCAAACCTGCAAATTGATCCATGAGGTTTGCAGCGCCAGATGGAAGGAAGTGAGATATTCCTTGCAGAGAGAGAGAGAGAGGCATTGCTACGGTTGGCTTCTAATTTATCTCCCCACTCGGCACAAGTGAAGGCACGTCTTGTTTTGCCACATTCAGAATATGGATTCAAAGGAAAAGATTGCTGGAATTGCGGGCAGAAACACAACCCCATTTTCCTTGCCTCGGCCAACCCTGATGTTGAGCATATCTACACAATAGAATTGATACAGTTTGATACCACTTTAAACTGCCAATATGAACCTGGGTGTCACAGAGTCCAAGTTCAATGCTCAAACCATCACAAGTGGCTGCCCTACATGTTAAAACAGGCAAATAACCAAGGGATGCCAACTCACCAGAAGCACAGATGTGACTGTGCTCTCTTCCTCTAGTTCTACTAATACTTGACTTAGGCAATTCCTTGTAGCTCGAGGATGATTGTATTGTCGAAGGCTTTCATGGCCGGAATCACTGAGCTGTTGTAGGTTTTTTGGGCTATATGGCCATGTTCTAGAAGCATTCTCTCCTGACATTTCGCCTGCATCTATGGCAAGCATCCCCAGAGGTTAGGAGGATCTCACATAGATGTGGATGAAACATCAGGAGAGAATGCTTCTAGAACATGGCCATATAGCCCAAAATACCTACAACAACCCATTGAGGATGATGGTCTTCCAGATGTGGTGTCTTGGTGGTGGGTCCGAAGGTGGCTGTGGAGCCCTGTTCTCGATCCGCATGTTCTCCTGCAGTGAGGACATCAGTTTCAAGATGGAACGCAGTCCTGGTCAGGGTTGGCTTGATGCATCTTCCTCTCTTTCTCCCTCCATTCGTGCCTCTTCAAATTCGACAGCACTGCTGGTCACAGCTGACCTCCAGTTAGACTGCTCAAGGGCCAGGGCTTCCCTGTTCTCAGTGTTAATGTCAGTTTTTGTCAGTGACATCGGCCGCATAGCAAGGCAGGAACACGATCAATCATGACCACTTTAGGCTATAAACTACTTTATTTTATAGCTATATACATTAGAAGCTACTTAACACTCAGCACATCCTTTCGTAACATCGCCAACACACGAACACCCTGTTATCAGTACTAGTCCACACCTCTTGCATTCCAGAGTGACGTGTGACGTATGACGCACGACGCTGTGTCCATTTGTTCTATACACTTGATTTATGACCTCTTTAGGATTGTCGTTCCCTCCATGGTTCAGTTAACTCTTTCCACACAGGAACAATTACCCTCGGCACATAGCTACTGCATTTTTAAACATACATACATACTTTGAAATCTACATTATAAATTTCAAACAGCTTCAACAGTTTTTGAGGTTGGCTTTAAGTCCATCTTTCAATCTCTTTTCCTGTCCACCAATATTCCGTTTTCCATTCTTGAGTTCGGAGTAGAGCAACCGCTTTGGGTGATGGTGGTCGGGCATTCGGACAACGTGGCCAGACCAGTGGAGTTGATGGCGGAGGACTATCGCTTCACTGGTGGTGGTCTTTGCTTCTTCTAGCACGCTGACATTTGTCTGCTTATCTTCTCAATAGATTTGCAGGATTTTTCAGAGGCAACGCTGATGGAATCGTTACAGGAGTTGTGTATATCTGTAGACAGGCCACGTCAAGATTGATGCCCCCTCTTCTACTAATAGGAACACCAGTGATAACCCAACATTTACACAGTCCTTCAGGATATCACAATTTCATGATGCAGCAAAAATGAGGCAGAAAATAGTATTGTGTTCCTTCTAGCAGGCTACTTCCACATCGCCACAAAGTTTGGATAATTGGGTTATTGTAGGTTTTTTCGGGCTATATGGCCATGGTCTAGAGGCATTCTCTCCTGACGTTTCGCCTGCATCTATGGCAAGCATCCTCAGAGGTAGTGAGGATGCTTGCCATAGATGCAGGCGAAACGTCAGGAGAGAATGCCTGTAGAACATGGCCATATAGCCCAAAAAAACCTACAACAACCCAGTGATTCCGGCCATGAAAGCCTTCGACAATACAAGTTTGGATAAGTTTGAAAACAAGGTTAGACATTTGCATGAAATTCATATATGTTAATTTAAACGAGATAGAGAATGGTCCTCCGAAAACTAGGACACCACCACTTTCCTCGAAATAGTATGCGTGCTCATTAAAATGTCTAAAATGGACCAAAAATGGGTTATGAACCAAAAATTCCTGCCTGCAGCGAAACGCACTGTATATTTAACATACCCAATCGCCCATTCATTTTGGAGCCAGATGATCTTAATGTTGTCATAATTAGGTCAAGAAGTGTCATCGAATATTATTGTACCACTTCCAGCGAAAGGGCTCCTGATACTTTGTCAAATCTCACAGCATCGGGAGAGCAAACTGTACCTGCCTGAGAATTAGAAAGAGTTTATCTTGTGGATTGAAGACTACAAAAACCATGGTGCAGTGTGACTGGTGCCACTGCTGACCTGACTTTGCAAGACATGAGCAAAGCTGATGGAAGATATATGTTGATTTCGAGAACTTGAATTCATAGAATCATAGAATCAAAGAGTTGGAAGAGACCTCATGGGCCATCCAGTCCAACCCCATTCTGCCAAGAAGCAGGAATATTGCATTCAAATCACCCCTGACAGATGGCCATCCAGCCTGTTTAAAAGCTTCCAAAGAAGGAACCTCCACCACACTCCACCGGGGCAGAGAGTTCCACTGCTGAACGGCTCTCACAGTCAGGAAGTTCTTCCTCATGTTCAGATGGAATCTCCTCTCTTGTAGTTTGAAGCCATTGTTCCATTGCGTCCTAGTCTCCAGGGAAGCAGAAAGGAAGTTTGCTCCCTCCTCCCTGTGGCTTCCTCTCACATATTTATACATGGCTATCCTATCTCCTCTCAGCCTTCTCTTCTTCAGGCTAAACATGCCCAGCTCCTTAAGCCGCTCCTCATAGGGCTTGTTCCCCAGACCCTTGATCATTTTAGTCGCCCTCCTCTGGACACATTCTAGCTTGTCAATATCTCTCTTGAATTGTGTTGCCCAGAATTGGACACAATATTCCAGGTAAAGTGGTCTAACCAAAGCAGAATAGAGGGGTAGCATGACTTCCCTAGATCTAGACACTATGCTCCTCTTGATGCAGGCCAAAATCCCATTGGCTTTTTTTGCCGCCACATCACATTGTTGGCTCATGTTTAACTTGTTGTCCACGAGGACTCCAAGATCTTTTTCACATGTACTGCTCTTGAGCCAGGCATCCCCCATTCTGTATCTTTGCATTTCGTTTTTCCTGCCAAAGTGGAGTATCTCGCATTTGTCCCTGTTGAACTTCATTTTGTTAGTTTTGGCCCATCATCTCTCTAATCTGTCAAGATCCCTTTGAATCCTGTTCCTGTCCTCTGGAGTCTTGGCTCTCCCTCCCAATTTGGTGTCGTCTGCAAACTTGATGATCCTGCCTTCTAGCCCTTCATCTAAGTCATTAATAAAGATGTTGAACAGGACCGGGCCCAGGGGGGAACCCTGCGGATGGCACTCCACTTGTCACTTCTTTCCATGATGAAGAGGAAGTCTTGGGGAGAATCACCCTCTGGGTTCATCCATTTAGCCAATTCCAGATCCACCTCACCGTAGTTTTGCCTCACCCACATTGGACTAGTTTCCTTGCCAGAAGGTCATGGGGGACCTTGTCAAAGAAGGCCTTCCTCAAATCCACGTACGCTATATCCACGGCATTCCCCGCATCTACCCAGCTTGTAACTCTATCGAAAAAAGGGGTTTCCATAAGTTGAAGTCGACGTGATGATGGCTCTCCACAAATTGTGCAGCTGTAAATAATGGATTAAAGCCTCCTGTTGTTTTGGTTGACAACTACGGATTCTGTGATTTTATTAAAATGGTGTGCAAGAAGAAGGTCAGATGTTAAATTGTACTCTGCTGAAAAGCAGATAAGCTGCACTCTGCAGTGAATGGACTCTGGGATCTTTGCTTGCTGCTGTGGCATTTGTCAACCCAGTGTGCAGCGTTTAAGGTATTTTTATTTTTTATTTATTTGTCGTGTCAGGGCAACCAGTCAATTATATTAAATTTCTAACAGAACAAAGCAAACAAACAGACAAAATACAAAATTTGTGAGTATGAGAGTTGATTAAATGTCCTTTGACCAGTATCTGGCCCCTTGGAGTGCCTCTGGTGTTGCTGCAAGAATGTCCTCCATGGTGCATGTGGCAGGGCTCAGGTTGCATTGCAGCAGGTGGTCAGTGGTTTGCTCTTCTCCGCACTCGCATGTCATGGATTCCACTTTGTAGCCCCATTTCTGACGGTTGGCTCTGCATCTCGTGGTGCCAGAGCGCAGTCTGTTTAGCGCCTTCCAAGTCGCCCCATCTTCTGTGTGCCCAGCGGGGAGTTTCTCATTTGGTATCAGCCATTGGTTGAGGTTCTGGGTTTGAGCCTGCCACTTTTGGACTCTCGCTTGCTGAGGTGTACCAGCGAGTGTCTCTGTAGATCTTAGAAAACTATGTCTAGATTTAAGTCGTTGACGTGCTGGCTGATACCCAAACAAGGGGTGAGCTGGAGATGTCTCTGCCTTGGTCCTTTCACTATTGGCTGCTACTTCCCGGCCGATGTCAGGTGGTGCAATACCAGCTAAACAGTGTAATTTCTCCAGTGGTGTAGGGTGCAGATACCCCGTGATAATGTGGCATGTCTCATTAAGAGCCACATCCACTGTTTTAGCTTAGTGAGAAGTGTTCCACACTGGACATGCATACTCAGCAGCAGAGTAGCATAGCGCAAGGGCAGATGTCTTACAAGAAGCACTGCCTGAACATCAAGCAAAAAGTGGGTGCTAGAAACAATATCATACGAAAGCTGACTGGCACAACCTGGGGATCACAACCAGACACAGTGAAGACATCTGCCCTTGCGCTATGCTACTCTGCTGCTGAGTATGCATGCCCAGTGTGGAACACATCTCACCACACTCAAACAGTGGATGTGGCTCTTAATGAGACATGCCGCATTATCACGGGGCGTCTGCGCCCTACACCACTGGAGAAATTACACTGTCTAGCCGATACTGCACCATGGGGTTGGACTGGATGGCCCATGAGATCTCTTCCAACACTATGATTCTATGGTTCATTGATTAACCATCAGACAATTGGATACATTTCTGCCAACAATGGTCAAGTTTTCTGAAGCTGTCATGGAAGAAGTCGACACTCTGTTTCCGCAACCAGCGTCTCACAGTTCTCTCATCCTGGGTACCCATCGTGCACAGATCTTCCGATAGCCAAGCAAAGCAATAATGTGACCTGCATGTTTATGCCGATTATGCTTGAAATTTCCTGCTTCTTGGCAGAATGGGGATGGACTGGATGGCCCAGGAGGTCTCCTCCAACTCTTTGCTTCTATGATTCTGTCGCCTTCCCTTCTTCCCTTGCAAGCTCCTTTTGCCTCGTATTTGCAACCCAGCTTAACCTTGCCAAGGGATTGATTTTTCACTCTGGGCTCCCCATCCAGGTTATGGCCCTCTTTGCTCCAGAAACAAGATGTTTCTCTAAGTTTATGTCTCCATTAGAAATTCTCTGGGAAGCAGCTGGAGGCCGCAGGCCGGATGGTTCATGTGCTTCCTTTTTACGGCGCTGTCTGTCTGGCAGCGGAAACCCAGGGAGGGAGAGCAAGGGAGCGCTGCCTCGCCTTCTTCTTCGTTATCACCTCGGCTTTATTATACAGGCAGAGTAAATTGCTTTTGTTTGAAGTGGCGTAATGGTCAGGAAAAGCCACAGTGTGGAAATGACATTTTCCACGCCGCCTATTTATGCTCTGCCGGGGCTTTGCATATTAAGTGGGCCCTGTTTGCAAAAGGGGAAAAAAATGCACACTCCCAACAAAAGGCGAAAAAAAATGTACAAAAATAAATCAGAATCAAAGCTTGCGCTGGAATTCGTTAAGGACGTCTTTCCGCCAGCCGGCCTCCCAGGCTACAGCAGCCGTGCAAAATCAGAAAGGCCTGGAACAGCACATTCTGGAATCCGGGGCAAAGCAGACAAGAGAGAGAGGAGGGAGTCTTGGAGTCCTAGAGCTGGAAGATACTCCTAAAGGCCATCTAGTCCAACCCCATTCCGCCAGGCATGAAGACACAACTGCATTGTTTTTTTTTAATGTTGCACGTGATAGAATCTTAGAAGAACCGCAAGGCCATCCAGTTCAAGCCTCTTCTGCCAGGGAAGAAGACACAACCCAAGCCCTCCCGACAGATGGTCAGCCATCCACATTCAGCTTTGGCCAGTGGGTTGCTGTGAGATTTTCGGGCTGCATAGCTACGTTCCAGCATAGAATCATAGAATCGTAGAATCAAAGAGTTGGAAGAGACCTCCTGGGCCATCCAGTCCAACCCCATTCTGCCAAGAAGCAGGAATATTGC
This sequence comes from Anolis sagrei, assembly GCF_037176765.1. Lineage (NCBI taxonomy): Eukaryota > Metazoa > Chordata > Lepidosauria > Squamata > Anolidae > Anolis > Anolis sagrei. The sequence continues at coordinate 245,174,118 of NC_090024.1, read as the reverse complement.
ATTCAAATCACCCCGACAGATGGCCACCCAGCCTCTGTTTAAAAGCTTCCAAAGAAGAAGCCTCCACCACACTCCGGGGCAGAGAGTTCCACAGCTGAACGGCTCTCACAGTCAGTGTTGGGTAAATGCAATCTCACACACATTCCTGTGTTTGTGCCATGCTGTAATGTGATCTACTGAAATTCCAAAGTTTATTGCCCCTGATTTAAATATGCATGTAAGCTAATGAGTTGTCCACCATTTCTCAAGGTGTCTTGGTCACGTATGTCTGACCACATGGATGAAAGGGTATAAAAGGGGGATGCATCCTTTGTTCTCCTCTCCTTTTTCCTTTTCGCCCATTTGCCCAGTTCATCTATTTTGTTTTTGCTATACTTTTGGGATGTAACCGCTTTGGGAAGAGAGGCCTGTTGCCATCCATTCAAGGCCTACTACTCATTGCAGTCAATGTAACCGAAAGAGCTGTTTTACCTGTATGAATTTACATCATGCAAGTTTTTCTAAGTAAGTAAATACTTTTGATTTTAACTCTGTCTCTGAATGGTTATTTGCATGCGTATTTCCTAAAAGGGAGAAAGAAGGAGGGGTGGCCGTGTACCTTTACTGCCGCTGGCATTTCTCTACTTTAGCTCTGGTTTCCACAAGCTTGCCACTCTGCATATTAAAGGCTATATTCTGGTGTTGTAACGACTGCCAGATTATGCAAATATAGTTTTATTCATCAGTCAGGAAGTTCTTCCTCATGTTCAGGTGGAATCTCCTCTCTTGTAGTTTGAAGCCATTGTTCCGCCTCCTAGTCTCCAGGAAAGCAGAAAACAAGCTTGCTCCCTCCTCCTCCCTGTGGCTTCCTCTCACATATACATGGCTATCATATCTCCTCTCCGCCTTCTCTTCTTCAGTCTAAACATGCCCAGCTCCTTAAGCCACTCCTCATAGGGCTTGTTCTCCAGGCCCTTGATCATTTTAGTCGCCCTCCTCTGGACACATTCCAGCTTGTCAATATCTCTCTTGAACTGTGGTGCCCAGAATTGGACACAATATTCCAGGTAAAGTGGTCTAACCAAAGTAGAATAGAGCATGGGGAGCAGGACTTCCCTGGATCTAGACACTAGGCTCCTATTGTTGGAGGCCAAAATCCCATTGGCTTTTTTTGCCACCACATCACATTGTTGGCTCATGTTTAACTTGTTGTCCATGAGATCTCCAAGATCTTTTCCACACGTACTTCTCTCGAGCCAGGCATCGTCCCCCATTCTGTATCTTTGCATTTCGTTTTTCCTGCCTAAGTGGAGTATCTTGCATTTGTCCCCGTTGAACTTCATTTTGTTAGTTTTGGGCCATCTCTCTAGTTTGTCAAGATCGTTCTGAATCCTGCTCCTGTCCTCTGGACTATTGGCTCTCCCTCCCAATTTGGTGTCGTCTGCAAACTTGAAGAACCGCAAGGCCATCCAGTTCAAGCCCTTTCTGCCAGGGAAGAAGACACAATCCAAGCCTTCCACACAGATGGCCAGCCATCCACATTCAGCTTTGGCCAGTGGGTTGCTGTGAGTTTTCCGGGCTGTATAGCCACGTTCCAGCAGCATTCTTTCCTGACGTTTCACCTGCATCTGTGGCTAATGGCATCTTCAGAGGCTATGTGTGAATGAGGCAAGTGGAGTGTATATATATCTATGGAATAATGCCCAAAGTATTTTACTATTTTAACTCATTTTAATTGAGTAATATGTTCCATTCTATCTTAATGTTTACATTTTAAATTGTATTCTTTTTTTTTTAATGTCGGGAGCCGCTTTGCATCTTAACCGAGAGATAAAAGCAGGATGATAAGGATAATAATAATATCCACTAAATGCAGGATAGTATGTCCCCTCCTGCTCAGTGACAAAAGAAACTCCACACAATGTTTAAATGGCAAAGTTATTAGAAACAGTTGGCATCCCATGACTGCCAAGATAAATGAGATTAATGAGGTACAGAATTTGCAAAACTGCTCATGAGAAATGAACAAGAGCGGAGCGAGATGGTACCGTGCATGACAAAGGAGCTAATGCACAAAATGTTGTGCAGACTAGAGGTCATTATCTATTTGCAAACTGCTTGGGCAAGAAACCAGTCCAACATTTCTCTTGCTCCACAAGAATCCCCTGACTCCTCATGGGAGCAATGTGGCAGGTCTTGCAATCAGTGGCTTTGAGTGAAGAAACCAGCATTTTGCACATGGTGGACAAGTGGTTATGAAGTTACAACTCAACATATGAGTTGTTCAAGCCAATCTTTGACCCTCAGTGGCCAAGATCTTGGGGCCAAATGGAAGAAATTGCGATCCCTTCACCATCAATGGTTGCAATGGCCAGCAGGATGGCCAAGACTCCCAGAAATACACTATAGAACACAAAGCAATTGTGTTCCAAGGCAGGTGAGGGTCTGTTAGGCTTGAAGGCCACCAAGAACCTTCTGCAAACAAGTCCAAGAGCCTTGTCCCCAATAAAGACCCTCAGAATTATATGGAAACATTTGACCAGATGACGAGATACTCAGAAATGCCCATAACTGCAATGCGGAGCAACTGCATTAGAGGACAGGCTAACCTTGGAGTTTCAAGGAACCCTTTACAACTAAGTCTAAGAGCTTTCTTCTCAAGGGAGAACTGCAGGATTGCATGGAAGTGTTTGCTGTGTCAGCTCCACTGGCTGCCGGTTCAGTTCCGAGCACAATTCAAGGTGCTGGTTTTGACCTACAAAACCCTGTACAGTTCCGGTCCAGCGTATCTGTCTGAACGTATCTCCCTCTACGTCCCACCACAGAATTTAAGATCATCTGAGGGGGCCCTGCTCTCGACCCACCGCTTTCCCAAGTGAGGCTGGTGGGGACGAGGAGCAGGGCCTTCTCAGTGGTGGCCCCTCACCTGTGGAACTCACTCCCAGTGGATATCAGGGCATCGACATCACTCCTGTCCTTCAGGAGGAAGGTAAAGGCATGGTTGTGGGACCAGGCCTTCGGGCAATCGGCTAACTAGGTAAGGACAACCAGACAAATAGGACCGGCAGGACTGATAAATGTGGAAGGAAACTCTGAACTAAGAGATAGCTAACATTGACCGGCAATAAGGAGTAATTGGTTTGTATCGGTTTGTATGAAATTTTATTGGTTTTATTGGTTTTAGCGGGTATACGTGTAATGTATTGTTGTCAATTGCTAATTTGCGCTATTCTGTTGTATTGCTGTTGTATGTTACGGGCATCGAATTGTGCCTTGGATGTGTAAGCTGCCCTGAGTCCCCTTCAGGGTGAGAAGGGTGGGGTAAAAGTAAACCAAATAAACAAACAAACAAATAAATAAATAAAGGATTACCAAGACTCTCAGAAATGTAAACAATGGTGGAAGTGTATTCCAAAGTAGGTGAGGATCTGCCAGGCTTGAAGACCACGAAGGTTCAAGGAAAGTTCAAAGAACCTTCTATAACCATGTCTAACCACTCCCTCCACAGTGGAACCCTTCAGAGGTTGCTCCATCCACCTGTAGCTCTGGTTTATTCCCTTTTCAGAGATCCCCTCCCCCAATCTCTTTCTGGTCATTCTCAGGTTCTTCTGCCTCCTTCTGGTCCAGGTGTTTTGTCCACCTTGCCTTCTTCCACGGCCCAAGGGTGTCCTTCAGGGTCTTTCTTCTCCCCCTCCTTCTCTTCTATGCAGCTCCTCCAACAGCCGCTGTACGTTGTCAGTGAACTCATTGCGCTTCTTGTCCATCCCACGGAGTTTGATGGGCGCCAGGTCCGGATGTGGAGGCTGGAAGGCCTGAGGGCACCAGACATTGCAGAGGAAGAGCCAGGTGGCATCGGGGTCCATCTGCATCAGGTAGAGGAAGACGCTGCAAGACACCAAAGGAAAAGCAATGAAAAACAGAAGGGGATAAAAGAAAAGGGGAAAGGGCAGGAAGGGTGCATCACTGTTCCCTGAAATCCTTTAGGAGTGCCAATTCACCTTCTAACTGTTAGGAATATTGGGTATCTATAGCAGAGCACAGTGCACCATAGGGAGCTTATTTGTAGGCAACAGGAGGGGAAATATGAAAGATGCTTTGGTAAAGTTAAAAAAGTTCAAAAAAAGAAGAAGGTAAAAACACAATTTTACTGGGTTGTTGTAGGTTTTTCCGGGCTATATGGCCATGTTCTGGAGGCAATTTTTCTCCTGACGTTTCGCCTGCATCTATGGCAAGCATCCTCAGAGGTAGTGAGGTCTGTTGGAAGTAGGAAAATGGGTTTATATATCTGTGGAATGACCAGGGTGAGACAAAGGACTCTTGTCCACTGGAGCTAGGTGAGACTGTTTCAACTGATCACCTTGATTAGCATGAAGATGAAGATCCACCCAGAGGAAAAGTGTGCTTGCCAGATATCAAGGGAACCACTGACCACATAGGGAAGCTGATGAGGAAACACAACATACAAACCACTTGCAGACCCACCAAGAAAATCCAGCAAATGCTACGTTCAACAAAGGACAAGAGGGATCCTCTCACCTCTGCAGGAGTCTACCAGATGCCATGCAGCATTGCCCAGACACGCATCAAGGAACATGAAAGGCACTGCAGACTCCTTCAACCAGAGAAGTCAGCCATAGCAGAGCACCTGAGGAACCAGCCTGGACACAGCATATCATTTGAGAACACAGAAATGCTGGACCACTCTCACAACCACCATGTCAGACTACACAGAGAAGCCATTGAAATCCACAAGCATGTGGGCAATTTCAACAGAAAGGAAGAGACCATGAAAATGAACAAAATCTGGCTACCAGTATTAAAAACTCAAAAATTACAACAGCAAAACAAGTGAGGGAACAATGAGGCACATAAAATCACCTCTCAACAAAAGATTCCCCCCAGGCCCTTCCAAGCCATTGAATGCTAATCAAGGTGATCAGCTGAAACATTCACAGCTAGCTCCAGCAGACAAAAGTCCCTTGTCCCACCCTGGTCATTCCACAGATATATAAACCCTTTTTCCTACTTCCAACAGACCTCACTACCTCTGAGGATGCTTGCCATAGATGCAGGAGAAACGTCAGGAGAAAAATTGCCTCCAGAACATGGCCATATAGCCCGGAAAAACCTACAACAACCCAGTGATTCCGGCCATGGAAGCCTTCGACAATACATAATTTTACTGTTGTAGGAAATACATCTCTGTACAAAAGGAGTAGACTGACAAATGAAAGTTACCTAACTTTGGTAGATGAGTCTCTATGCTGCCTGCCATGACTCTGTCGTGGGATGCTGGCATGTAAAATGATGTATAGTTTCCAACAACAACAACAATTGTATTGATTAGCCAGTTGCCCTTATCAAAAACAGACAGTGCAAACACAACATACAACATACGTCTGGTCCTATTAAAATAGAATACAAATATATAGGAATTTATCAACTTAAAACCAATGTAGCTTAGCCATAGATATATGCATCACAGAATCAAAGAGTTGGAAGAGACCTCATGGGCCATCCAGTCCAACCCCCTGCCAAGAAGCAGGAATATTGCATTCAAATCACCCCTGACAGATGGCCATCCAGCCTCTGCTTAAAAGCTTCCAAAGAAGGAGCCTCCACCACACTCCGGGGCAGAGGGTTCCACTGCTGAACGGCTCTCACAGTCAGGAAGTTCTTCCTCATGTTCAGATGGAATCTCCTCTCTTGTAGTTTGAAGCCATTGTTCCCTTGCGTCCTAGTCTCCAGGGAAGAAGAAAGGAAGCTTGCTCCCTCCTCCCTGTGGCTTCCTCTCACATATTTATACATGGCTATCAAGGGTCTGGAGAACAAGGGTCTGGAGAACAAATGATCAAGGGTCTGGAGAACAAGCCCTATGAAGAGCGGTTTAAAGAGCTGGGCATGTTTAGCCTGAAGAAGAGAAGGCTGAGAGGAGATATGATAGCCATGTATAAATATGTGAGAGAGGAAGCCACAGGGAGGAGGGAGCAAGCTTGTTTTCTGCTTCCTTGGAGAATAGGACGGGGAACAATGGCTTCAAACTACAAGAGAGGAGATTCCATCTGAACATGAGGAAGAACTTACTGACTGTGAGAGCCGTTCAGCAGTGGAACTCTCTGCCTCAGAGTGTAGTGGAGGCTCCTTCTTTGGAGGCTTTTAAACAGAGGCTGGATGACCATCTGTCAGGGGTGATTTGAATGCAGTATTCCTGCTTCTTGGCAGAATGGGGTTGGACTGCATGGCTCATGAGGTCTCTTCCAACTCTAGGATTCTATAGGCACATTAAAGACTTCTTTTGAGAAAGCAATCTCACCATCCAGACAGGAAGCAAAAACATCTGTAGTTACATAGATCTAGGAAACAGAGGTGAAAAGCAAGATCTTTGGTCCCCGTTGCTCTATAGCAGTGGTTCTCAACCTGTGGGTCCCCAGATGTTTTGGCCTTCAACTCCCAGAAATCCTAACAGCTGGTAAACTGACTGGGATTTCTGGGAGTTATAGGCCAAGACACCTGGGGACCCACAGGTTGAGAACCATTGCTCTATAGCAGTGGTTCCCAGTCTTTGAGCCTCCAGGTGTTTTGGACTTCAGGTCTCACAGTTCCTAACAGCTGGTAAGCTGGCAGGGATTTCTGGGAGTTGAAGTCCAAAATACCTGGAGGCCCAAAGGTTGGGAACCACTGCTCTTTAGACAAGTGCTGATGCTTCTTCACTTCCAACATTAATCACGCTTTCCCCCAAAACTTGAAAGGTTTTTCCTCCTTCGCCCTTCCTGCCTTTGCAGTCCTAACATTAGACCCAAGGCTTGCCAAAGCTGCTCAGCCCTGGATGAGTTGGGAAACGAATGAGCAACACAAAGCTTTCCAATGCAAACAGAATAAGCCATCCAAATTGCACAGGTGCACGCTGATCTCCATAAGCTGCGAGATTCAAGGCCAGGAAAACAGTGTCGTTGTTTTGTACTTTTGTCTCCAAAGTCGAGTTTTTGCCACGTGAAGCTGCTTTGCATCAAGGACGGTGAGTGTGTCATCATTAAGCATCTTCTAGGTATTCAGAGGTCTTTGTGTAAAATAACAATCACGTTCAACAAACTCACATCTACTAACAACCCAATGTATGTCCTTCAATAAAAAAAAAATTGATTTTGTCATTTGGGAGTTGTAGTTGCTGGGATTTATAGTTGTCGTGGCTGAGCTGTTTTCTGATTATGAGGATGATGGGATTCAGATTCCTGGCCGGCAGACGAGAAGCCAGCTCGGTGAAAGGTCATTGATGAAAGGAACTGGAGAGGGAGAAGAAGAAGGAAGAAAGGGAAATTGAGGAGAAGGAGGAGAGAGAAAGGAAGGGAGAGGAGTTCTTGGAAGAAGAAGAGGAGGAAGAAGAAGAAGAAGAAGGGAGAGAGAGAAGAGGAGGTAGAGGAAGAGGAGGAGGAGGTGGTGAAAGAAGAAGAGTGGAGGGGGTGAGGAGAAAATAGAAGAAGAGGAAGAAGAGGAGAGAAAGGGAGGAGAAGGAGGTAGAAGGAGGAGGAGGAGGATGAAGGGAAGACGGAGATAAAGGTAGAAGGAGGAGGAGAGGAAGATAAGTAGAGAGGAAAGAGGAGTTGATGGAAGAAGAAAGGAGAAAAGGAGGCGAAAGAAGGAGTAGGAGGAGGTGGAAGAAGAGGAAGAAGAAGGGGAAAAGGTGTTGTGGCTGAGCTATTTTCTGACGATGAGGATGATGGGATTCAGATTCCTGCTGACGATGAGGATGATGGGATTCAGATTCCTGGTGGGATTCAGCTTCCTGGCTCTTTGTCTGTGCCTCAAATCTCTGGGCCTGCTTCTGAGGCTCCCACAGACAGTGCAGTGTCAACACAGCCGTTCCCAGCAGAAAGGAATGTTAACGAAGGAGCCTTCCCACGCTGATACCGAAAGTTTAGATAGTGACTTTACACGGCAAGCTCGTCTTGATCTGAAGGTCAGGTGGAGTTCTCGTCTGTCCGACAGACGAGAAGCCAGCTCGGTGAAAGGTCATCGCAATGCTTTTATGATGATGAGAGCCTAATGTTTTCATGTTAGAAAGGTATTTAGGCTTCTTGCAAACCCTGAAAAAGTGTCAGTTCAACGTAGCATACTAGCCTGGAAGCTTCATGGAATAATCTTAGCCTGGTAAGCAGTACGCTTGGGATTTCTTGCATTGTGATTCATGGGGCAATTGTTTCATTGCTTGTACCTGGGACTCTGCTTCCATGGGAGGACAAGGAACAATGGCTTCAAACTACAAGAGAGGAGATTCCATCTGAACATGAGGAAGAACTTACTGACTGTGAGAGCCATTCAGCAGTGGAACTCTTTGCCCTGGAGTGTGGTGGAGGCTCCTTGTTTAGAAGCTTTTAAACAGAGGCTGGATGGCCATCTGTCAGGGGTGCTTTGAATGCAATATTCCTGCTTCTTGGCAGAATGGGGTTGGACTGGATGGCCCAGGAGGTCTCTTCCAACTCTTTGATTCTATGATTCATGGCAAATGGCACTACCTAGAACAGTGGTTCTCAACCCAGGTCATGAGAACAGTTGCTTTGACTCACACAATGTCCTTTGAGAGACATTCAAATGGTCCTTTGGTGTCCATGTAAAGGATCCCTTTCCAGCAGCCAAGAAGCAAAAAATACAAAATTGTCTTGGCAAGCTCCTGCACAGAAAAGTTAAACATGTAACTGTTGCCAAAATTCCCAGGCTAGGTTCTGGGCATGGCCCAACCAATCAGCTTTGTGCTTGCATTTTTCAGTTAACACACTCAACAACTGTATTTACATGCTCCAACAACCAACAGGATGAGAACCACTAAGCTAGAAGAATCCTCCACCTTGTGCAACTGTGGGGCAGACCGAACAACTCTGTTGTGTATTCCTGCAGGATGCTAGACGGGTGGGTCTAGATGGCCTGTGAGCTCCCTTCCAACTCTGTGATTCTTTGGACTGACAGAAGAGAAGAGGTGACCCTTGTAGTGTCTTCTAATTAATTGCACGTCGTATCATTCAGCAGAGCCAACCCAGCTCCACATTCTCAAGGGCACCCAGAGAGTGTCCAAAGGAGAGTGACAGCTTTATGGGGTCTATTTCAGAAAACCAATCGTCCCCCTTGGCGTCTGCTGTGACTGATGGATTGGCCTGTTAAGATTTGTTCCTCAGGTCAGGTTTCTCGCAGCCTCTCCCCTTGCTTGAGTTTTCTTTCCCTCCTAAATCACATCACTTGGAAGAGCTCGCTGTGGCTACTGCAACTTTGTCCCAGGTTGCTCTTCAGTCTTGACATTTCCTGGGTGCCTTGAATTTTCCACTTCCAGGTGCTCAGCAATTGTTTCTTTCTGTGCCAATTTCCACTTAATTACAAGACTTGCCCACACACTACCTGCCAGCTGAGCCCCATGGACATCAAGCAACTTCTCCTTGATTCCACCAATAAGGATCTCCTTCCATCATTGGCAATCATCATTGCCCCATCCATGTTCAACATCCACACAAATGACCAGCCACTGCCAGAAGAGACAGAGAGCTTCATCTATGCTGATGATCGTGCCATTACTGCTCAAGCAGGGAGCTTTGAGATGGTTGAACAGAAGCTCTCCAAAGCTCTAGGTGCTCTTACTGCCTATTACAGGGAAAAACCAGCTGATCCCTAATCCACCTAAAACACAGACATGTGCTTTTCATCTCAAGAACAAACAAGCATTCGGAGCTCTGAGGATTATTACCTGGGAAGGAATCCCACTGGAGCATTGCAGCGCTGCACCCAAATCCCTGGGAGTCACTCTGGACCGTGCTCTGACCTACAAGAAGCACTGCCTGAACATCAAGCAAAAAGTGGGTTCTAGAAACAATATATGAAAGCTTACTGGCACAACCTGGGGATCACAACCAGACACAGTGAAGACATCCGCCCTTGCCCTATGCTACTCTGCTGCTGAGTATGCATGTGGAACACATCTCACCACTCTGAAACAGCGGATGTGGCTCTTAATCAGACATTCTGCATTATCACGGGGTGTCTGCGCCCTACACCACTGGAGACATTACACTGCTTAGCCGGTATTGCACCACCTGACATCCGCCAGGAAGTAGTAGCCAATAGTGAAAGGACCAAGGCAGAGACATCTCCAGTTCATCCCCTGTTTGGGTATCAGCCAGCACGTCACCGACTTAAATCAAAAAATAGTTTCCTAAGATCTACACAGACACTCACTGGAACACCTCAGCAAGCGAGAGTCCAAAAGTGGCAGTCTCAAACCCAGAACCTCAATCCATGGCTGATACCAAATGAGAGACTCCCCCCTGGGCACACGGAGGACTGGGTGACTTGGAAGGCGCTGAACAGACTGCGCTCTGGCACCACGAAATGCAGAGCCAACCTGAAGAAATGGGCCCATAAAATAGAGTCCATGACATGCGAGTGTGAAGAAGAGCAAACCACTGACCACCTGCTGCAATGCACCCTGAGCCCTGCCACATGCACAGTGGAGGACCTTCTTGCGGCAACACCAGAGACACTCCAAGGGGACAGATACTGGTCAAAGGACATTTAAAAGAATGCCAAGCTTGACAAACTCTGTGTCTTTTGTTTGTTTGTTTGTTTGTTTTGTCAAAAATGTAATACAGCTGTTCGGTTGTCTGACACGATAAATAAATAAATAAATCGGCAATCCCTCGTGTCTTCCAAATGCTGGGTCTTGTCGTTGGGTCCATAGATGACTGCAGAGACCTATTCTTGACCTGCATGTTCCTCCACAGTGAGGACATCAGTTTCCAAGCGGGTTCCAGACTGGTTGGCCCATGAACTCTCTTCCAACTCTATGATTCTAAGACGGTTCCGATCAAGGTTGGTTTGATGTGCCACTTCCTCTTGACACGTTTCTCCCTTTTGCCCTCCATTCATGCCTCAAACACTCTCTTCTTTGGGAAAATGCTGCACTTGCAGAGCTCGGGTGGTGTTGTATTTCAATGCCAATGTTGACGTTTGAGGAGAGGTGGCTACTCAGGTAGCAGAAATGGTCAACATTTTCTAACGTTACACCATTATGCTGTATTTCTAGCACTGCAGAGGGATTGACTGGTGCCTTTTGTTGAAAGAGCTCTTTGTATGCTTCTGCAAAGGTGTTTAGAGTGGCTTGTAGGTCTTCTGAATGAGCATAGACTACATTATCATCAGTATATTAGAGTTCTATAACATATGTTATTGGGTCCCTGGTTTTGGTTTTTACAAAAGTTAAAGAGTTTGCCATCTGTCCAATAGATCATTTCCACATCGGTAGGAAGCTTCCCATCAACAAGGTGCAGTATCATAGTGATGAAGATGAAGTTTGGGTCAATAACACATCCCTATTTGACACCTGATGTATTGACTGGATGACAAAGGATCATTTCAATCCTTTGCTTCATTTCAATCCTTGCCAAATGAAGCTGATTCATGCCCATTGGGTTTGCAGCTTTTCTGTTCGATCCCAGATGGAGACGGTTGCGGGCCTGCCTTGAACTTCACCTTCACCATCTCCAGGTCAGGTCTGGCTTTGATATATATCATACCTAAGCATCACCTTCCTCCAGAGACAGGACTCTAAGCTGAAGCACCCCAATCAGGTTGAGTCATAGTATCATAGAGTTGGAAGAGACCCAAAGGGCCATTCAGTCCAACTCTCTTCTGTCAGGCAGGAAGACAGACACTCTAACTAACCATCCTGACAGGTGGCCAGAGAAGCCTCCAGAGAAGGAGGCTCCACCACTCCAAGGAAGCATATTCCTTGGTAGCCACGGTAGTCCACGCTCTGGTTACATCCCGTTTAGACTACTGCAACGCTCTCTACGTGGGGTTGCCTTTGAAGACAGCTCGGAAGCTCCAATTAGTCCAACGGTCGGCAGCCATGATACTAACTGGAGCGGAGCGCAGGGAGCACACAACTCCTCTGCTGCACCAGCTCCACTGGCTGCCGATTTGCTACCGGGCTCAATTCAAAGTGCTGGCGTTGGCCTTTAAAGCCCTAAACGGTTCTGGCCCAACCTACCTATCCGAACGTATCTTGGCCTATCAGCCCACCAGGACCCTAAGATCTTCTGGGGAGGCCTTGCTCTCTATCCCGCCTGCTTCACAGGTGCGGCTGGCGGGGACGAGAGACAGGGCCTTTTCTGTGGTGGCCCCTCGGCTCTGGAACGCCCTTCCCATGGAGGTAAGATCAGCCTCCTCGCTGATGGTATTCCGAAGAAGACTAAAAACTTGGATGTTCAAGCAGGCATTTGGCTAATTAGGTGCAATGAATGTGTTGATTACGGATTGGTAATATGGATGATGCAATTGGACCACGATTTTAGTTAGGAGATGTATTGGATTGTGATTTCGTGTAATATTGTGTATTATGTTTTTTATGGTTTTAATTGTATACTGTGCACTGTATATTTTGTTGTAAACCGCGTTGAGTCGCCAATTAGGCTGAGAAACGGCGGTATACAAGGACAGTAAATAATAAATAAATAAAATAATAAAATAAATATTCCACCATCAAACAGACAATTAGGGTGTTCTTTCCTAATATTCAGGTGGAAACTCTTTTTTCCGCAGTTGGACTGCATTGCTCCATTGTGTCCAACTCTCTAGTGCAGCAGAATGCAAGCTTGTCCTTCCTCACTGTAACATCCTTTGAAATATTCAAACATGGTTCTCATGTCCCCTTCTCTCAGTCTTCTTTAAACATCTCCAGCTCCCTCAGCTTCTCCTCAGAGGGATGAATAGTATCCAGAATGTGGACCTTCTCTGGACACCTCCCAGCATGTCCATCTCCTTCTTGAATTGAATTGTGGCCAGGAGAATTTTTCCCCTTGACTGAAAGGCATCCCCACGAAGGTGGTGGGTCCAATTTCTTGGAGTTCCAAGATGAAACAGATGGATATTGATGAGATGCTCCAGACAGAAGATGTCAAGAAACAAGTGAACAGCTTCCTTGGTAGGCTTATAGACTTTCTTTATTCGGATAAATGACCTCTCTGCTAAGAATTTCCAACATCTTGCTTCTTTTACGTCCTTGTAGAAATCACCACTTTAGCCTTCACAGGCTGAAAGTCAAGAGGAAGGTCACAACAACTTCTGTTATAGAACTCAGATATGCTGATGATAATGTAGTCTGTGCTCGTTCAGAGGAAAAACAAGCTACTTTAAATACCTTCTTTGCAGAAAGAAGCCTATCAAAGGCTCAGCCTGTCACTGAATATTGAGAAAACCAAAGTGCTCTATCAGCAGACACCAACCAATCGGGACATTTGTAGGGATACCAGTATGCTTGCTTATAAAGCTATTGTCCTTCCAACTATGTTGTATGCCAGTGAAACGTCGACCATCTACAAATGTCACTCTCAATTTCTGGAATGATTCCATCAGTGTTGCCTCTGAAAAACCCAGCAAATCTCTTGGAAAAACAGATAGACAAAGGTCAGCATCTGGAATAAGCAAAGACCGCCAGCATTGAAGCCATGATCCTCCACCATTAACTTCACTGGACTTAAAGCCACATTGTCCAAATGCCCAAGTATCACTTTCTTTCGAAGCAGTTACTCTACTCTCAGCTCAAGAATGGAAAATGGAATGTCAGTGAACAGCAAAAGAGATTGAAATATGGGCTTAAAGCCAAACTAAAAAAAAATGTGGCAAAGACACCAAGAAAGAACTAGGAAGCCCTGACCCTCGAGCTTCTAATTGGAGCTCAGCTGTGAAGTTTGGAGAGGCGCAAATAGAGGGAGAAAGGGAGAAATGGGCCGAGAGGAAGAAGGTGCATCACGCAAACCCTTGTAGGCCTAACATCTAGAAATCAATGTCCTCATTGCGAAAATAAAAAAACCCATGCGAATCTAGGTCTCCACAGTCATTTATGGACCCATCACCAAGGCACTACCTGTCATGTATCATGTTCTGCAGTTAATGGTGGTGGTAGGCCTAGCAGTTGGTGATGGAAGGGTTAATGTAAGTCTTAGTTCAAGAGCACTGGTTCTCAACCTGGGGTCCCCAGATGTTTTTGACCTTCAACTCCCAGAAATCCTAACAGCTGGTAAATTGGCAGGGATTTCTGGGAGTTGTAGGCCTAAACCATCTGGGGGCCAAAACCATCTGGGGGCCCCGGGTTGAGAACCACTGTTCTAGAGGGTTGAGTAATCTGTAAGTAAGAGTTCATTAGTAAAAGCAATTAAGGGTGGAGGTATGCAAGAGATAGGTTGCAGCTGTGTGTTCCTGGATATAAAGACTTAGCCTTGGGACTGATCCTCAGAAGAAAAGTATTTGTAGATGCTGCTGGTTTTCCCCCAGGTTTGTGGATTTTCGGTATCCTGACTTGTCTCCTGTACTCTTGGAACCTTGAATCTTTGGACTGGCTTTTGACTATGGTATAGACTCATGATCCCTGGATTTGCTCACTGAACTCTCGCCGTTTGACCACTGGACTGGACCCTTTGACTACGGCGTTATCTTGAACCTGCAATAGCGTTTGCTGTCAGTTTTTGCTTTATATTCTGTGGCTGAGTGCTATCTTTGTGTTTTATATTTTATACTATTAAAACAGCCAGAAAATAAGTGTCGTTTTAATTAAATTGTTTAGCACAAACTGGGAGTTTGCTTGGTTCATCTCTGCCTGAATACGGCAGAGCCCTGGCAACGTGACGCTACCCTTGGGAGACAATCAGAAGTGGCCACGAGGGATCACCTATAATGATGATGATGATGTCCTACCCACTTTCCAAGACATAAAAGGCTGCTGAGAATTATTTTCACAAGGAGCAGCACAGACTTTCCTTGCTGTGCCATCGCGCCTGGGGGCTATAGCTCTTAGTGAAAGAGGCATGGACATGACATCTTTCCCCAGAGGATTGCTTCTTACCCTCCTTTAGGAAACTGGAACTCCCAAAGACCCAAAACACTGGACATAACTCAAAATAAGTTTTATTGTTCACAAAGAGTTATTTCTTTAAAGCAATGAGCTGGACACTTCAGAGGGGTGAAGGAAAATATACTTTACAGTCTCAGCTAGTCCTGGGTCCAAGGAGTTTGAAGCTGAGAAGCCTTTCCAAGTTTCCTCTTTCCTCAATGGCTCTGAATGCCAGAGCAAACCACAACCCCAGTTCAGATGGCCTATGTTTGAAGACTCAGGATCTTCCTCTGGTTCAAAAGAACTGGTTTGAAGGTGCTTGAGACTTCCAACGTTGTTCAGGTTGGTCTGAACATGAAGCATAAGTCTCAAGGATAAAAAACCTCAGAATTGGTGCTGAGAGGTAATTTAATCAGGGTCTTTTAGAGCCCAGTCTCTTACTCATGTCCATCTGATAGAAACTCTGATGGCAGAATGAAAAAGGGAAGCACTCCCCTCCTCCAGGAAGAGGTGGAGCCAAACAATTGAACTTGAGAAAGCAATTCAACTGGTGCAAACAACACTGATTGACAGCTATAAATAACCAATCAATCCAACTATACATAAGCAGGGTAAAAAGGCAGGATTAAGCATGATACAACAGTTTAAATCTTGCAACTAACAGTTGGTGCCACTCGCAATGTCACACTTGCTTGGCAAACTAAAGAAGATCTGGCACTACAACTCAACAACAGAATGACTACTGGTGCTACTGGACCAAATTGTTGTTGATGGTAATGATGATAGTTTGAGTGAGCAATGGCTTTGCTTCTCCATTCAAGTGGAACATATTTTTAGCAATGCAGATTTGTCATTCCTCTTGCTCTGTACATTTCATCCAAGGTGCCTTCCTTGTGCTTCTCCACTTCCACCCAACATACTCAGGTCCAGTTCAAACAGAGAGGGAGGATGATGTAAAACTGACCCACGGACCTCTTTTTTTCCCTTTTCTGACCCAATGCGCCTCTCTGCAGCAGAAGGAGCAACTTGGTTTTTGTTTGGTTGCTTCTAAATAAGACAGTTTCCAAGCAACCCCGGTTTCCATGGCAAGAGATCCCGGGGTTAATCCAGGATGTAGTGGGGTTTGCAGCTGCTTTGCTCAAGTGAGAGTTGTGGGCTTTAGATAGATACTCTCTTATCCATGGATTCTGCATCCACTGATTCAACCGTCCATGGCTTAAAATACTTTAAAGAATTCCAAAAACTAAATCTTGATTTTTCTACTTTGTATATAGGGTACCATTTTACTAAGATGTTGTATATAATAGGATTCGAGTATCTATCTATGGATTTTGGTATTCACATGCGATCCTGCTACGAAACCACAATTGATAACATGATTGATGGACAGATGGATAGATAAGGAAACAGATAAACAGATAGACAGACAATACAGAAAGACAGACCAATGGGACGTGTGTATGTGTGTGTGTATAATAAATATATGGAATAAAGGACAGATGACAGTTAAATAGAAAGACAGACACGTAAATAGATGGGTAGACAATCAGATAGATAGATAGGTAGGTAGGTAGGTAGATAGATAGATAGACAGATAGAGAAACAGACAAACAGGT
Source organism: Anolis sagrei (assembly GCF_037176765.1). Lineage (NCBI taxonomy): Eukaryota > Metazoa > Chordata > Lepidosauria > Squamata > Anolidae > Anolis > Anolis sagrei. Next base: position 245,157,660 of record NC_090024.1, on the reverse strand, counting down.
AGGTAAGTAGGTAGATAGAGAAACAGACAAACAGATAGGTAGGTAGGTAGGTAGGTAGGTAGAGAAACAGGCAAACAGGTAGGTAGGTAGGTAGGTAGGTAGGTAGGTAGGTAGAGAAACCAACAGGTAGATAGACTGACACATAAATAGATGGGTAAACCATCAGATAGATAGGTAGGTAGGTAGATAGATAGATAGACAGATAGAGAAACAGACAAACAGGTAGGTAGGTAGAGAAACAGACAAACAGGTAGGTAGGTAGGTAGGTAGAGAAACAGGCAAACAGGTAGGTAGGTAGGTAGAGAAACAAACAGGTAGATAGACTGACACATAAATAGATGGGTAAACCATCAGATAGATAGGTAGGTAGGTAGGTAGGTAGATAGATAGATAGACAGACAGATAGAGAAACAGACAAACAGGTAGGTAGGTAGGTAGAGAAACAGACAAACAGATAGGTAGGTAGGTAGGTAGGTAGAGAAACAGGCAAACAGGTAGGTAGGTAGAGAAACCAACAGGTAGATAGACTGACACATAAATAGATGGGTAAACCATCAGATAGATAGGTAGGTAGGTAGGTAGGTAGATAGATAGACAGACAGATAGAGAAACAGACAAACAGGTAGGTAGGTAGGTAGATAGAGAAACAGACAAACAGATAGGTAGGTAGGTAGGTAGGTAGGTAGAGAAACAGGCAAACAGGTAGGTAGGTAGAGAAACCAACAGGTAGATAGACTGACACATAAATAGATGGGTAAACCATCAGATAGATAGGTAGGTAGGTAGGTAGGTAGATAGATAGATAGATAGATAGATAGATAGATAGATAGATAGATAGACAGACAGACAGACAGATAGAGAAATAGACAAACAGGTAGGTAGGTAGGTAGATAGAGAAACAGACACACAGGTAGGTAGGTAGGTAGAGAAACAGGCAAACAGGTAGGTAGGTTGGTAGAGAAACCAACAGGTAGATAGATAGACACATAAATAGATGGATAAACCATCAGATAGATAGATAGATAGATAGAGAAACAGACAAACAGGTAGGTAGGTAGGTAGGTAGGTAGAGAAACATACAGGTAGACAGACACATAAATAGATGGGTAAACCATCAGATAGATAGATAGATAGATAGATAGATAGATAGATAGATAGATAGATAATAGATAGGTAGGTAGATAGAGAAACAGACAACCAGGTAGGTAGGTAGGTAGGTAGATAGAACAGACAGGTAGATAGGCAGACACATAAATAGATGCGTAGACAATCGGATAGATAGATAGATAGATAGATAGATAGATAGATAGATAGATAGATAGACAGACAGACAGACAGACAGACCAATGGGACGTGTGTGTATATATTATAGATATTATATTATATTATATTGGGAAGGAAGGAGGAAACAGACAGACAAATACATAGATAGACATAGATAAATACATAGATAGATATAGACAGGGCTGATTGATCTATATAAAAAGACAAATAGATGGATAGATAGATAGGTAGATAGGTAGGCAGGCAACAGGACAGAAAGGTGATAAATATATAGATCGATAAGACAGACTGATTGATAGGTGATGTATAGATAAGAAGGCAAATCGACAGATAACCAGATAGATGTGCTCTTTGCTTTTCTGCCAGGCTTTTAAGAAGTTACTGCAGTCTCCTTTCGCAGTGTCCTGCCTTGCTGATTCTTCCACTTTTGCCTTTCTAATGGATTTGCTTAAATTACCCAGATTGGTTCATCAGGTTCCGAATTGAATTATATTCACAGATTCCAATCCATTAGCAGAGTCACGGACAAAGATAATGGCTTCATGGTGCTCTCGCTAATGCGTACACAAGCAAAGGGAGCCTCAACCCAGAGAAACTGACCCTTTGGCAAGCGGCGTTACTGCTTTTGCGCTGACCGCTGAGAGATCTGTTGTGGTCTTCGAACATTTGGGGTCAAGGGCCATGATTTGCATCTTCCATCGCAACCTGCGTGACTCCATTCTGGAAAGCAGAGTTATTTATTAATGAAAATGTTTATGTGTTGTGTTTAATTGGATTGTTTTCGTTCGATAAGCTTCCTTCACCTTCCAGCTTTCACAACCAGAGCCAGAAATTGAATGGAAAAAAGATCCGGTAAATGTTGGAAATGCAAGAAAAATGTTGGAATATTTGGTCTAGTAGAAAGACCCAGAAGTTTTGGACTTCGATACACATCATACTAGAAGATATTAGTAAAGGAAAAGGTTTCCCCTGACATTAAGTCTAGTCGTGTTTGACTCTGGGGGACGCTGCTCATCTCCATTTCTAAGCCGAAGAGCAGGCATTGTCCACAGACACCTCCAAAGTCTTGTGGCCAGCATGACTGCATGGAGCGTCGTTACCTTCCCACCAAAGTCGTACCTAGCGCCCGTATCTTGGGAAATCTGACTTGGCCACGGTATTTATTTATCGTGTCATCAGCAACCATACCATTGTATTACATTTCTAACAGAACAAAACAAACACACAGATTAAAAAAAAAACAAAACACAGATTTTGCAAACTTGGTAGTTGGTTAAATGTCCTTTGACCAGTATCTGGCCACTTGGAGTGCCTCTGGTGTTGCTGCAAGAAGGTCCTCCATTGTGCATGTGGCAGGGCTCAGGGTGCATTGCAGCAGGTGGTCTGTGCTTTGCTCTTCTCCACACTCGTATGTTGTGGATTCCACTTTGTGGCCCCATTTCTGAAGGTTGGCTCAGCATCTCGTGGTGCCCGAGTGCAGTCTGTTCAGCGCCTTCCAAGTTGCCCAGTCTTCTGTGTGCCCAGGGGGGAGTCTCTCATCTGGTATCACCCATGGATTGAGGTGCTGGGTTTGAGCCTGCCACTTTTGGACTCTCGTTTGCTGAGGTGTTCCAGCGAGTGTCTCTGTAGATCTTAGAAAACTATTTCTAGATTTAAGTCGTTGACGTGCTGGCTGACACCCAAACAGGGGATGAGCTGGAGATGTCTCTGCCTTGGTCCTTTCACTATTGGCTGCTACTTCCCGGTGGATGTCAGGTGGTGCAATACCAGCTAAGCAGTGTAATTTCTCCAGTGGTGTAGGGCGCAGACACCCTGTGATAATGCGGCATGTCTCATTAAGAGCCACATCCACTGTTTTAGTGTGGTGAGATGTGTTCCACACTGGGCATGCGTACTCAGCAGCAGAGTAGCATAGTGCAAGGGCAAATGTCTTCACTGTGTCTGGTTGTGATCCCGAGGTTGTGCCAGTCAGCTTTCGTATGATGTTGTTTATAGCGCCCACTTTTTGCTTGATGTTCAGGCAGTGCTTCTTGTAGGTCAGATCGACGGTCCAGAGTGACTCCCAGGTATTTGGGTGCGCTGCAATGCTCCAGTGGGATTCCTTCCCAGGTAATAATCCTCAGAGCTCAGGATGCTTGTCTGTTCTTAAGGTGAAAGGCGCATGTCTGTGTTTTAGATGCATTAGGGATTAATTGGTTTTCCATCTACGAAGACGTTGCCCAGGGGACGCCTGGATGTCTTGCAATCCTGCGAGGAGGCTTCTCTCATGTCCCCCACTTGGCCACAGTAGTCCACGCTCTGGTTACATCCCGTATAGACTACTGCAACACTCTCTACGTGGGGTTGCCTTTGAAGACTGTTCGGAAGCTTCAAATGGTCCAACGTTCGGCAACCAGGCTACTGACAGGAGCGCTGCTACCTCTGAGGATGCTTGCCATAGATGCAGGCGAAACATCAGGAGAGAATGCCTCTAGAACATGGCCATATAGCCCGAAAAAACCTACAACAACCCAGTTAAAGTATGTTGAAGACACAGTGATAGTTCTAACTAGGTACCTATCTGGTATTAATTTGCCTCTTTGAAAATAAGCTGGAAGCAACAACTTCAGAGTAGTTCAGTGGTCACATCCAAAGACAACCTGGCAAAATGGCACTACCTAAAAGAATCCCACACTTTGTGTGGCTGTGGAGTGGAACAGACAACTCCGCATTTGTATGCTTGTCCGCAATGTCCTGCCTCATGTACAGAGGAAGAGTTGTTGGAGGCTACTGACAATGCAGTCACTGTTACCCATCTCTGGTCAAAAGATATTTAACCGCTTGTGGTCCTTCTCTTTTTATCAGTTTTATACTGATTTATGCAGCAGTCACCAACCAACCCCTTTCCAATGCCAGAAATACAGCTCAATGGTATAACATTAGAAAATGTTGACCATTTCCGCTACCTTGGCAGCCACCTCTCCACCAAAGTCAACATTGACACTGAAATTCAACACCACCTGAGCTCTGCGAGTGCAGCATTTTTCCAAATGAGGCAGAGAGTGTTTGAGGACCGGGACATCCGTAGGGATACCAAGGTGCTTGTTTAGAAAGCTATTGTCATCCCAACCCTGCTATATGCCTGTGAAACGTGGTCTACAGGCGTCATACGCAACTCCTGGAACGATTCCATCAGCACTGTCTCAGAAAAATTCTGCAAACCTCTTGTGAAGACAAGCGGACAAATATCAGCATGCTGGAAGAAGCAAAGACCACCAGCAATGAAGCGATGGTCCTCTGCCATCAACTCTGCTGGACTGGCCATGTTGTCCGGATGTCTGACCATCGTCTCCCAAAGAAGTTGCTCTACTCCGAACTCAAGAACGGAAAATGGAACGTTGGTGGGCAGGAAAAGAGATTTAAAGATGGGCTCAAAGCCAACCTTAAAAACTCTGGCATAGACACTGAGAACTGAGAAGCCCTGGCCCTTGAGCGCTCCAGCTGGAGGTCAGCTGTGACCAGCAGTGCTGCAGAATTTGAGGAGGCACAAGTGGAGGGTGAAAGAGAGAAACATGCCAGGAGGAAGGCTCGTCAAGCCAACCCTGACTGAGACTGCCTTCTACCTGGAAACTGATGCCCTCACTGCGGGAGAACATGCGGATCAAGAATAGGGTTCCACAGTCACCTATGGACCCACCAGAACACTGATCCTGGAGGACTATCCTACTCGGTCAACGAGGGATCACCTAAGTGAACTGGATATCTTTACGTTTACTAGTTCCTTTGCACCTGTCTCTCCAAGTCTTAGTTTTCTTTCTGGTTTCATTACAATTCGGATAAATGATTGAGCTAAGATATGGAAATCACCGTGCACTTTAAAGTGATGCAAATCATTCACAGTCATTATTTTCCTCCCTTCATCTTCAGCCGTAACCTTGCTTTTGCATTTTCCTCGAATTGATATACATATTCAGAACACACCCGAGACCCAATGATCTCCGGGCAGAGATAATATCAGAAATCAATTTAGAAGCATTTAAAGCGATAGCAATTTTTTTTAAAGAATAAAAGCATTTTAAATCAGTTATCCCTTTAAAACAACACACTGCAAAACCAGGGAAGATAATTTGCCTCGCTCACAATGGAACGCCTTGATCCTTTACAGAACAAGTAAAGTCGTAATCCTCATCTCATTGGTGCAAGGTGCCGCTTGGAAGATTGTTATCGTTGGATGAGATAGATCTCTTATATATACAGAAATCTTCAAAAACAAGGGTACCACCAGGATGAGCAGATGAGGAAAGGAAGGTGGAAAAGAAAGGCAAGAATGCGAAGGAACACCCGCAGATTGAAAACATTAGCACAATAGAAGCAAGGGAACCGAGAGAATGAAGAGAAGCAAAGTCAAAATATGGCAAAACTTGAAACAGAAGAAACAAAGAGGGATACACAATGTGATAGCATTAGGTTATGTTTCAGCATTTTAATTCTTGCTCAATTCCCTCCATATTTACTTTTTGAAACAATATTATTTTCTGGGTTGTTTTAGGTTTTTTTGGGCTATATGGCCATGTTCTAGAGGCATTTTCTCCTGACGTTTCGCCTGCATCTATGGCAAGCATCCTCAGAGGTCGTGAGGTATGTTGGAACTAGGAAAATGGGCTTATATATCTGTGGAATGACCAGGGTGGGACAAAGAACTCTTGTCTGCTGGAGCTAGGTGTGAATGTTTCAACTGACCACCTTGATTAGCATTTGATTGGCTGGCACTGGCTGAAGCAATCTTTTGCTAAACAGTGTAATTTCTCCAGTGGTGTAGGGTGCAGACACCCCGTGATAATGCGGCATGTCTCATTCAGAGCCACATCCACTGTTTTAGTGTGGTGAGTTGTGTTCCCCACTGGGCATGCATACTCAGCAGCAGAGCAGCACAGCGCAAGGGCAGATGTCTTCACTGTATCTGGTTGTGATCCCCAGGTTGTGCCAGTCAGTTCCCCTGTTACAACTTGGCATAACAAACGCCATGACAAAACAAGTCAAGTTAAACCAAACCAAAGAAACCAAGATCTAGCTATAGCAAGTAATTCCAAAATGAGACATTTATCTACATAAATAAAAAATGTAATGTTTGTTTGTGGGATTAAGATAACTCAAAAACCACTGGGGAAATTGACACCAAATTTGGACACAATATACCTAACAACCCAATGTATGTCCTTCACTCAAAAAAATTGATTTTGTCATTTGGGAGTTGTAGTTGCAGGGATTTATAGTTTACCTGCAATCAAAGAGCATTCTGAACTTCACCAATTATGGAATTGAACCAAACTTGGCACACAGTTCTCCCGTGACCAACAGAAAATACTGAAAGGGTTTGGTGGGCAGTGTCCTTTGGTTTTGGAGTTGTAGTTCACCTACATCCAGAGATCACTGTGGACTCAAACAATGATGGATCTGGACCAAACTCTACACAAATACTCAATATGCCCAAATGTGAACACTGGTGGAGTTTGGGGAAAATTGAATCTTGACATTTGGAAGTTGTAGTTGCTGGGATTTATAGTTCACCTACAATCACAGAGCATTCTGAACCCCATCAACGATAGAATTGGGCCAAACCTCTCACACAGAACCCTTATGATCACAAGAGTGGGTCACAGCAACGCGTGGCAGGGGACAGCTAGTCTATATATATAAAAATGCAATGTTCGTTTGTGGGATTAACATAACTCAAAAACCACTGGAGGAATTGACACCAAATTTGGACACAAGACACCTCTCAGGCCAACAAGTGACCATTACTCATAAAAACACTGACAAACACAGCAGAAGAGACTTAAAAACCCAAAAACAAAATTTACATTACAATGCATGCGCCAAACAACACACACACATATATATATACACACACACTAGCTGTCCCCTGCCACGCGTTGCTGTGGCCCAGTCTGTTGATCCAGAAAGATTTTAGAAAGTGTTGGTTTCTAAAATATGTAATTTCTTTATATTTGCGGGTAAACAGTATTTCTTGCTGTTTCTTTGTCAGTGTTGATGTGGAGAGTGCCTGGTTTGCCCAACCTGGAACATGCAACATATCATTGTCTTTCGTTAGGGGTCCCTTTCAAATCTATGATACTATATCTGTGTGTGAATCATATCTATCTATCTATATCAATGGCTGGATGGCTCTTTGTCAGGAGGGCTTTGATTACATTTTCTTGCCCTGGTGAAGAGCGTTGGATTGGATGGCCTTAAGTATTTTCTGTTGGTCATGGTGGTTCTGTGTGGGAAGTTTGCCCAGATTCTGTCGTTGGTGGGGTTCAGAATGCTCTTTGATTGTAGGTGAACTGTGAATCCCAGTGACTACAACTCCCAAATGTCAAGGTCTATTTCCCCCAAACTCCATCTGTGTTCATATTTGGGAGTATTGAGTGCTTGTGCCAAGTTTGGTCCAGATCCATCATTATTTGAGTCCACAATGCTCTCTGGATGTAGGTGAACTACAACTCCCAAACTCAAGGCCAATGCCCATCAAATCATTCCAGTATTTTCTATTGGTCATGGGAGTTCTGTGTGCTAAGTTTGGTTCAATTCCATCATTGATGGAGTCCAGAATGCTCTTTGATTGTAGGTGAACTATAAACCCCAGCAACTACAACTCCCAAATGACAAAATCATTATTTTCTGAGTGATGATCACTCCTTGTGTTGTGAGACGTTTTGTTGCCAAATTTGGTGTGATTTTGTTCATTGGTTCTTTTGTTTTTAAGGTACTCATTATGGACAGAGCATTTATATATATACACACACACACACACATATATATACACAAATATATATACACACAAAACACGTATACACAGACTGGGCCACAGCAACGTGTGGCAGGGGTTGGCTGGTGTGTGTGTTTCAGAAATGAGCTTTGTCGGCGTTCCATGGGCAAAGCTCGTTTCTGAAATAAATGCCAGAAAAGGGCACCTATAGTCTTACAATTATCCTTTATAATCTCTTGCCTCACAAGTTTTAAATGCCGGTCTTTCCCCGCATCAGGATTCAATTCAAGCCATTTCTTTCTTCCTGCAGGTGAACCATTTTAATGCCAAGTGAAAGATTTTTTTTTTACTTTTCTTCTCAATCTGGATTCCTTGGCCCATTAACTCCAGAATCCTTCCAGATGAAGGGTATAATTGCTTCTGCCTTTGAGACGGTGGCTGAAGGGCTCCTGCGCTTTCACCTCCCAAGATTCTCAGGCTCCATCTACATTGACCGTTTACTCCACTTTCTAACCAGAACTGAAGAAAGTGAAGATGATTATGAAGGAAATCTTAGAAACAGGCTGAGGCCTGGATGGGGAATGACACAAACCACAGAGCTGTGATGCACATTGTGGGCTTTCTTCTGCACGCTTCTGTGGGAGTTTGTTGCCTGGCTGCTGCAGTGATGTTTGAAGCTACACTGACCATTTAATGCAGTTTCAACCCCATACTGGCCTGGATGATCTACAGATGGGACAAATCAATAAATTTGGTCTAAAAGCAAGGCACGGGCTGCTGGAGCTGATGAACAACTGCACTGCATCCTGTCAGATCCCCAAAATCTGGAGGAAAGCAAGAGTCATCGCCATCTTGAAGCCAAGCAAAGACCGTAATGATCCAAAAAGCTATAGAACAATCTCCCTGTTGTGCCACCCCTACAAAGTTCTGGAGAGACTTATCTTGCGTAGAATTATGGAAAAAATAGACCCATGTCTGATCTCACAGCAAGCTGGCTTCAGGAAGGGCAAAAGCTGCACATCGCAAGTGCTGAACCCGACTCAGCACATAGAAGATGGCTTTGAAAGGCAGCAGATCACAGGAGCGGTCTTCATAGACCTGTCAGCAGCTTATGATACTGTGAACCACCGCCTCCTCCTGAGGAAAATGTATAATATCACAAAGGACGACCACCTCACCCGCCTCATAGGAAACCTGCTACAAAACAGGAGCTTTTTTGTTGAGTTCCAGGGCCAGAGAAGCAGATGGCGGAAACAGAAGAACGGCCTGCCTCAGGGGAGTGTGCTTGCTCCATCCATGTTCAACATCTACACAAATGACCAGCCACTGCCACAAGGGACAGAGAGTTTCATCTATGCTGATGATCGTGCCATCACCGCTCAAGCAGGGAGCTTTGACATGGTAGAACAGAAGCTTTCCAAAGCTCTAGGTGCTCTTACTGCCTATTACAGGGAAAACCAGCTGATCCCCAACCCATCTAAAACACAGACATGTGCTTTTCACCTTAAGAACAGACAAGCATCCTGAGCTCTGAGGATGACCTGAGAAGGAATCCCACTGGAGCATTGCAGCGCAACCAAATACCTGGGAGTCACTCTGGACCGTGCTCTGATCTACAAGAATCACTGCCTGAACATCAAGCAAAAAGTGGGTGCTAGAAACAACATCATACGAAAGCTGACTGGCACAACCTGGGGATCACAACCAGACACAGTGAAGACATCTGCCCTTGCGCTATGCTACTCTGCTGCTGAGTACGCATGCCCAGTGTGGAACACATCTCACCACACTAAAACAGTGGATGTTGCTCTAATTGAGATATGCCGCATTATCACTGAGTGTCTGCGCCCTACACCACTGGAGAAATTACACTGTTTAGCCGGTATTGCACCACCTGACATCCGCCGGGAAGTAGCAGCCAATAGTGAAAGGACCAAGGCAGAGACATCTCCAGCTCATCCCTCGTTTGGGTATCAGCCAGCACGTCTTAAATCAAGAAATAGTTTTCTAAGATCTACAGAGACACCTCAGCAAGCAAGAGTCCAAAGGTGGCAGGCTCAAACCCAGAACCTCAACCAGTATCTGATACCAAATGAGAGACTCCCCCCTGGGCACACAGAGGACTGGGCGACTTGGAACAGACTGCGCTTTGGCACCATGAGATGCAGAGCCAATCTTAAGAAATGGGGCCACAAAGTGGAATCCACGACATACGAGTGTGGAGAAGAGCCAACCACTGACCACCTGCTGCAATGCAACCTGAGCCCTGCCACATGCGCAATGGAGGAGCTCCTTATAGTAACACCAGAGCACTCCAAGGGGCCAGATACTGGTCAAAGGACATCTAATCAACTACCAAGCTTGCAAACTTTGTGTTTTGTTTGTTTATTAAAAAATGCAATACAACTATTTGGTTTGCTCCTAACACGATAAATAAATGGTTACAATGTGCAGTTGATTACAAAGGAAATGCAGTTTGAGGCCTGGATGGCAACTGCACAATAGCATGGAGCACTGATGCATTGAAGGCTTTCTTTTGCATGTTTTTCTGCGCATGGTTTGCAACATTTTTGTCCCCTCCGCACGCCACTTGTGCAAATATATAGACCTGCCAAGGGTCAGCCCTGCTTGAGAATGGGAACGGATGAAAGCAGATGGCCGATGGCCTCCCAGCTGGCTATGAATATGCAAAGGAGACATGCAAGAATGGTGACAGCGCATGCGTTCGCATTGGCATTACCTGCAGGAAGCTTCCTGGAGTTTCGCCGGCTGCTTGGCGCTCAGGTAAGGCAGGCAGACGCTGGCCACACGATTCAGATCATTCTCACCTGTCAGGAAAGAAAAAGGGAGTGTCAGCAGGATGAAATACATACAATGCTGGAAGAAATGGTTAAGGTAAAAATCACAATGAAACCAGAGTTTTATTTACTGGGCATGCTGGGTGATCAATTAGAAAGGAAACAGAACTACAATCCTTGATTACTGCGGTGAGAATCATCTCTGCACAAAGTTGGAAAAAACCAGTTGTCCCACTGCAAGAATAATGAAATTCTGCGAACTACCTGAGATGGACAAATGGACAATGCTGCTCAAGGAGAAATAGTAAACAAGATTGTAATGAGTTGATTACCACACTTTGTCATGACAATGATGGGGACAAACCATGAAAAAACTCTAAAATTACAACAGCAAAACAACAGAAAAGAAAAATCTGGGACACTTAATCACCTCTCAACAAAAGATTGCCCCAGGCACTTCCAGGCCATTATATGCTAATCAAGGTCATCAGTTGAAACATTCACACCTAGCTCCAGCAGACAAGAGTCCTTTGTCCCACCCTGGTCTTTCCACAGATATATAAACCCATTTTCCTACTTCAAACAGACCTCACTACCTCTGAGGATGCTTGCCATAGATTCAGGCGAAACATCAGGAGAAAATGTCTCTAGAACATGGCCACATAGCCCGGAAAAACCTACAACAACCCAGTGATTCCGGCCATGAAAGCCTTCGACAATATATTATTATTATTATTATTATTATTATTGTTATTATTAAAAATCAAACTGCAAAGACTCTGGCACAAACCAGTCAAGGTGGTCCCAGTGGTGATGGGCACACTGGGTGCAGTGCCTAAAGATCTTGGCCTGCACTTAAACACAATCGGCACTGACAAGATTACCATTTGCCAGCAGCAGAAGGCCATCCTACTGGGATCTGCACGCATAATTCACCGATACATAACACAGTCCTAGACACTTGGGAAATGTCTGACATGTGATCCAATACAACACCCAGGATAGGGATCTCATTCTGTGTACTAATCTTGTTGTGTGTTGTTGTTGTTCATTCGTTCAGTTGTCTCCGACTCTTTGTGACCTCGTGGACCAGCCCACGCCAGAGCTCCCTGTCGGCCGTCACCACCCCCAGCTCCTTCAAGGTCAGTCCAATAATAATAATAATAATAATAATAATAATAAGGTACATCTTGTTGTGTACCTTATTATTATTATTATTATTATTATTATTATTATTATTGTGCTTTTTGTGTCATAATAATAATAATAATAATAATAATAATAATAATAATAATAATGTTTAGAGATAGGGCGGGTTACAAATAAATAATAATAATAATAATAATAATAATAATTATTATTATTATTATTATTGAGACGGAAGGAACCAGTTGTCCTGTTTGAAGAAGAATGGCTAACAAAGATCTGGCTGAGATAGACAAAGGGGATTTTGGCCTACATCAAGAGGAGCCTAGAGTCTAGATCTAGGGAAGTCATGCTACCCCTCTATTCTGCTTTGGTTAGACCACACCTGGAATATTGTGTCCAATTCTGGGCACCACAATTCAAGAGAGATATTGACAAGCTGGAATGTGTCCAGAGGAGGGCGACTCAAATGATCAAGGGTCTGGAGAACAAGCCCTATGAGGAGCGGCTTAAGGAGCTGGGCATGTTTAGCCTGAAGAAGAGAAGGCTGAGAGGGGATATGATAGCCCTGTATAAATAGGTGAGAGGAAGCCACAGGGAGGAGGGAGCAAGCTTGTTTTCTGCTTCCCTGGAGACTAGGACGCAGAACAATGGCTTCAAACTACAAGAGAGGAGATTCCATCTGAACATGAGGAAGAACTTCCTGACTGTGAGAGCCGTTCAGCAGTGGAACTCTCTGCCCCGGAGTGTAGTGGAGGCTCCTTCTTTGGAGACTTTTAAGCAGAGGCTGGATGATCAGGGGTGCTTTTGAATGTGATTTTCCTGCTTCTTGACAGAATGGGAGCCGTTCAGCAGTGGAACTCTCTGCCCCGGAGTGTGGTGGAGGCTCCTTCTTTGGAAGCCTTTAAACAGAGGCTGGATGGCCATCTGTCAGGGGTGATTTGAATGCAATATTCCTGCTTCTTGGCAGAATGGGGTTGGACTGGATGGCCCAGGAGATCTCTTCCAACTCTTTGATTCTATGATTCTATGAAATGTCCAACATGTGATCCAATACAACACCCAGTTGTGTGTTGTTGTTTATTCGTTCAGTCGTCTCCGACTCTTCGTGACCTCGTAGACCAGCCCACGCCAGAGCTCCCTGTCGGCCGTCACCACCCCCAGCTCCTTCAAGGTCAGTCCAATAATAATAATAACAATAATAATAAGGTACATCTTGTTGTGTACCTTATTATTATTATTATTATTGTGCTTTTTTGTGTCAGAATAATAATAATAATAATAATGTTTAGACATAGGGCGGGTTACAGATAAATTATTATTATTATTATTATTATTATTATTATTATTGAGACGGAAGGAAGTAGTTGTCCTGTTGGAAGAAGAACGGCTAACAAAGATCAGTAAACCTGGCTGAGATAGACAACACTAATCAAAGAGAATTTCAAGAAAGATTGGGACTGGTCTAGATGGCCTTTTGTGGCCCCTTTCCAATCTAGGATTCTATGATATTGAGTTATCAATGTTTGCTTCTTATAAATGTGTAGCCTACCTTTCAAGCTAATTCATCACTATCAAAACTGGACTCGCTGGGTAAGGTCAACAGATCAGTGCGTGGTGGGATCTGAAACTTAGCAGACTTTGACTCTGCTTTTTTGCCGAGCACTTTGGAGCCACGTCCCCCTCCAGGATGCCTTTCAGAAGCCCAAAGCACCAAAAGCTCAAAGGCATCAAATAGGAAAGGGCTCCAGTCAGAAAGAAAACGCAGCTGCAGAGGGGGAAGGCTGAGGCTTTTTGATCCTGGCAATGTTTATGAAGCGCTCGGGCTCAGCCGGCTATTTTTAGAGCCTATTTTCCTCCCGTATCTCTTGCTCAGAAAGACAAACACAATCTCTCTCCCTTAAAAGCATCCAGGATGCAGTGAAATATCTTATAGAATCATAGAGTTGGAAGAGCCCCAAAAGGCCATCCAGTCAACGCCTTTCTTCCAGGAATGAAGACACCAACTGAACCCTCCTGACAGATGTCCATTCATCCTCAAGTTAGAATCCTCTGGAAAAGGAGACTCCACCATACTCCAAGGTAGCGGCATGTTCTGTTGGAAATAGCAACCTTCTACCAGCCTCCTATACTAGTTATTGTTATGTATATAATTCAGATTGAGGGACATGAGAGAAGCCTCCTCGCAGGTAGAGATGGTTGAACAGAAGCTTTCCGAAGCTCTAGGTGCTCTTACTGCCTATTACAGGAGAAACCAGCTGATCCCTAATCCATCTAAAACACAGACATGTGTTTTTCATCTCAAGAACAGACAAGCATCCCGAGCTCTGAGGATTACCTGGGAAGGAATCCCACTGGAGCATTGCAACACACCAAATACCTGGGAGTCACTCTGGACCGTGCTCTGACCTACAAGAAGCACTGCCTGAACATCAAGCAAAAAGTGGGTGCTAGAAACAACATCATATGAAAGCTGACTGGCACAACCTGGGGATCACAACCATATACAGTGAAGACATCTGCCCTTGCGCTGTGCTACTCTGCTGCTGAGTACGCATGCCCAGTGTGGAACACATCTCACCACGCTCAAACAGTGGATGTGGCTCTTAAGGAGACATGCCGCATTATCACAGGGTGTCTGCGCCCTACACCACTGGAGAAATTACACTGCTTAGCCGGTATTGCACCACCTGACATCCGCCGGGAAGTAGCAGCCAATAGTGAAAGGACCAAGGCAGAGACATCTCCAGCTCATCCCCTGTTTGGGCATCAGCCAGCACGCCAACGACTTAAATCAATAAATAGTTTTCTAAAATCTACAGAGACACTCGCTGGAACACCTCAGCAAGCGAGAGTCCAAAAGTGGCAGGCTCAAACCCAGCACCTCAATCTGTGGGTGATACCAGATGAGGGACTCCCCCCTGGGCACACAGAGGACTGGGCGACTTGGAAGGCACTGAACAGACTGCGCTCTGGCACTACGAGATGCAGAACCAACCTTCAGAAATGGGGCTACAAAGTGGAATCCTCGACATGCGAGTGTGGAGAGGAGCAAACCACTGACCACCTGCTGCAATGCACCCTGAGCCCTGCCACATGCACAATGGAGGACCTTCTTGCGGCAACACCAGAGGCACTCCAAGTGGCCAGATACTGGTCAAAGGACATTTAATCAACTACCAAACTCACACATATTGTATTTTGTCTGTTTGTTTGCTTTGTTCTGTTAGAAATGTAATATAATTGGCTGGTTAATCTGACACGACAAATAAATAAAATTCAGATTGTTTACTAATACTGTATTTTAGGTACTTACTTAGGCGATCCCTCGTTGGACGAGTAGGATAGTCTTCCAAGGTCAGTATTCTTGTGGGTCCGTAGATGACTGTGGAACCCTATTCTTGACCTGCATCTTCTCCCACAGTGAGGGCATTGGTTTCCAGGTGGAAGGCGGTCTCGGTCGGGGTTGGCTTGATGCACCTTCCTCTTGGCACGTTTCTCTCTTTCGCCCTCCATCCGTCCTCTTCAAATTCTGCAGCACTGCTGGTCACAGCTGACCTCCAGCTGGAGCGCTCAAGGGCCAGGGCTTCCCAGTTCTCAGTGTCTATGCCAGAGTTTTTTAAGGCTGGCTTTGAGCCCATCTTTCAATCTCTTTTCCTGCCCACCAACATCCCGTTTTCCATTCTTGAGTTCGGAGTAGAGCAACTGCTTTGGGAGACGATGGTCGGGCATCCAGACAACATGGCCGGTCCAGCGGAGTTGATGTTGGAAGACCATTGCTTCAATGCTGGTGGTCTTTGCTTCTTCCAGCACACTGACGTTTGTCCGCTTGTCTTCCCAAGAGATTTGCAGAATTTTTCGGAGGCACGCTGATGGAGTCGTTCTAGGAGTTGCATGTGACATCTGTAGACAGTCCACGTTTTGCAGGCGTATATCAGGGTTGGGAGGGCAATAGCTTTATAGTTCCCGTATCATCAAGGTCAATCTGCTCGTTAGCAGCCTGTTTTCCTGCTTGCTCATTATCAGGCTGAGAACTTGGCAAAGAGCTATTCTCCCTTCCTGGGTTGGACTAGATGGCTTTTAGGAGCTCTTCCACGGCTACAAATCCATAACTAACCCCCTTCCCACTCTGCTTCCTACTCACCAAGGTCCAGCGTCTTGCAGAGGGAGCCCAAGCCCTGGAGCACCGTCAGCTGCAGCTTGAAGGCCAGCGTGTGGCCATAGATGGGTCCGGCTCGGGCACTGACTGGAGCCTGGCGGTCAAGGGAGGTGGCCAGCCGGGGAAGGATGTCCTTGGAGAAGCGCGGCCGCAGGAAGTTGCCACAGTGGGCTCCCAGGACACACAGCACCTGTTAACAATAGTAATCATAACACTATGAAACAGGATTTTTGTTCCTGGGTTATAAATGTCATTTCCTAATTGGTTCTTTTATAAATGGGAAAAGTTTATTAAACTGCCCAAACTTTGTTTTTGCAGGAGGGACATCATCCTGCAGCACATTTTTGCTCTAGTTTTTCAATGAATATCTATCTCATAGTCTCAACCAATTCCAACATAGGGTTATTGTAGGTTTTTCCAGGCTATATGGCCATGTTCTAGAGGCATTTTCTCCGGACGTTTCGCCTGCATCTATGGCAAGCATCCTCAGAGGTAGTGAGGATGCTTGCCATAGATGCAGGCGAAATGTCAGGAGAAAATGCCTCTAGAACATGGCCATATAGCCCGGAAAAACCTACAACAATCCAGTGATTCCGGCCATGAAAGCCTTCGACATTAAATTCCAACATAGTTTGTGGGGTAGAACAACAAGGTAAGTACCAAACAAATAAATAGGAAACAACACTTTCAAAGCAGGAACAGAAACATTTTCAAATTTAGTTACATAGTACAATAATAATAATAATAATAATAATAATAATTCTATTTCTATTTCTTACCCACCTCTTCCCATGCTTGAAGCAGGTCACAACAATGTACAAAATACACATATTAAAACATATTACTAAAACATATATAATAAAATACACAGAATAATGATTAAACTAGGCACAAGTTGGATCGAGATAAGTCTTCAGATGTGTTTCAGATTCCAACAGCTCACTTAGCTTAATTTTAAGGTTTACTTTTAAATGGTCGGTTGGTTTGAGTCCTAGATTTGGGAAAATTTCTAGCTTGTAAAACTAATTTAGAAAATAATCCAGATTAAACTGGCAAAAAACCCAGATTAAACAAGAGTTCTTCCAAAGCACACCAAAATCACACAGTTCAAGGAAAACAAACAAACAAAGAGCCGTGAAGAGAAGCCGTCATCCAAATGCCATCCAAAGTCGAAGAAATCCCAGTTGAAGGTTCCAAAGTCCACAAGGCAGCGTCGTCGTCAAAAGCAGTCCGAAGTCAAGGAGAGGGGAAATCCGCACTTACGAGAATCCAAGCTGGTCGGTACATGAAGCAAAATGGCAACCTGCAGATCCAGGACCCAAGTCCAACAGGAAAGCGACAGCAACAAGACCCAAGGCACGATACCAACACTTTGCCTACTGCAAAGTTCTATCATTCCAGTGCCTTCATTTATCTTACAACTCATCATCCGATGATGAGCTGCCCTCCACCCCATCCTCATCACTATCAGATGGCTTAGCCTCCACAGCTGAACGTCAACGCCCATCCCTCCAACTCTTCCACCTCTTGTCAAGACTTAGGTCTCCCCACGATTCCACAGTATCACCTGATTGCCAATCACCACCACCAGAAAACCCCTCAAAAGTGTCACTAGATGTTGGTTGAGTACACACATTCTGAACCTCCTGTACTTTGGTCCAATCCAATGACTCCTCATCATCCCCATCACTCCCAGACCCATTATTCCCAGAAAAACCCATGAAACCTTCTTCCTCCGTGGGAGCAGTAAGTATGTCCCGGATCTTCTTTCTCTGACGCTCCTCGTCTGACTCCTGCTCTCGAGTAATCCTCTTAGTCCCTCTATTCCCATCTGTATCTCCTTCCTCCTCCTCACTCATTTCACTCTCGGAGAAACCCTCAAAGGTGTTGGGGTTCAGCCTGAGTTTGAACTTGAACCTGATTCTCTGTTTGTTCCTCCTGATGCTAATGAAAATATATTTACTGATGCTAATGAAAATGTACCTCTTGATGCCAATGCTCCTGAAATTAGTGAGGAAGAAACTTCTGTAGGTTTGGAAAATGCCAATGTTCCTGAAATTAGTGAGGAAGGAACTTCTGTAGATTTGGAAAATGAAAGTACCGGTGTTCATGAGAATGTTTCAGAGGGAAGCCATGACCTTTCACTCCCTTCTGCACCTGGTAACTTTAATGAGAACAGAAGGGGCCAGATTTGGCAAGACAGAAGTAAATCACTCAGCTTGCGTAGGTCTTCCCGATTAAAAGAAATACAAACAATGGCTTCAAAGCAGAGGGGCGGTTCACGGAACCAATTCTTAGGCTTGAAGTGCCTTCCGCTGGGCTGACTTTCTCAGTTCAGGCATCGTTTCAGATTGATGAAGACCTTGGCAGTTCTCCCGGTTTCCCTGGCCATGGTCTTGAAAGATTTCTAGGATATCAAGCACGGTTAGTGGATTGCTAACAGGTTCCAGTATTTTACAGTGTGGCTTTGGGTTTTGTTTTGCCCATTTAAATTCATGTTTGCTGATTTTGCTGTGGCTTTTGACTTGCATTTTCCCTTTATTTTGTAACCATTTTTCTTCAATAAAAAAGGATTGTTTTTCACAGTCAAGTGTGGTGGATAGTTATCTTAGGGCCTCGTTCCCTGCTCTGGATTGCAACAAAAGGACTCGTCATCAGTGGGTGACATAAGTATCTCCCAGATCCTCTTCTTTTGCTGTTCCTCGTCTAACACCTGGGCGCCTCGTTTCCCTCCTCTACCACTCCTACTACCAGTTGCAGCGTTGCCAACAGACTCTACTACAACATTAGGAGTTACCCAGGGACAGAAAAGCTCTTGCAAACATTGCCTTGCTCTTGTCATTTCCACTGTTTACTGGGAACCATGCACAGAAGAAAGGAGCTCAAGTCTTCTGCTGCCTCATTCTTAGAAGAAGGTATTAGTCTGCATTCCAAACAAAGCCACATTCTGTTTTTTCTATTGCTGTTTTTAACCACCAAGCTGTCTTTGCATCCTTACGATTGAGAAACCGCCAAGAGTCCTGTCCTAAACTAAAGTGGTTTTGCAGACTTTGCACTGGTTTCCTTCTTGATTGAATCTATCCATACTCTTTTCCTATTGCCTTCCCCTTTGCCCAGCATTATTATCTTCAAGTGAGTTAAGCCTTTCCATGATAAGCATGATGGTCTATCACATGGGCCTCTTTAGGTAGAATTCGGTTTTGATTTGCTCTATCACCCATTTGTTTGTTTTTTTTCATGGGCTCACTTCTCAAAATTGGTTGCGGTTTACAAACCAGAGTTGCCAGTTTATGAAAAGGGCTCTCAAGGGGAGAAGCAGGAAGCCTCTCGGACGGAGAGAAGGGCCCTTTTGCAGAGGCTCTTGAGGCTCACGCGGATGCCCTTTGCAAAGCCGGCTTGGCCCCTCTTCACATCCGCACGCATTTAGCGTCCTTCCAATTCATCACCCGCCAGGGTCCTGTTCTTTGCTGCTATATAATCTCTTATCTCTCTGCACCACATTCTCCCCTTTATCTGGAAGGCTGCAGGCAACCTGCCAGTCTTGAGGCTTGGCCTTGCACTCTCCTCTGCTTGCACCGTTTGTCTAATGCAACCCAGCCCTGCATGCAAGGAAACATCATGCAAACTGGGAACCTGGTGCAAAAAGTGTGTCTATGTTGGTGTCTATGTTGGGCATCTCAGCGGCTTTTGATACCATTGACCATGGTATCCTTCTGGAATGGTCTTTGTAATGGCTCTGCTTCTTCCTGGAGGATCACACCAGTTGGTGAAGTTGGGGGACTCCTGCTCAGATCCCTAGGCTTTGACCTGTGGGGTCCATTCTATCCCCATGCTTTTTAATATCTACATGAAACCATTGGGAGAAGTCATCCAGAGTTTTGGAGTTCGGTGCCATCTGTACGCAGATGACACTCAACTCTATGAGCTTTCCACCAAAGCCCGAGGAAGCCCCCCTGTTCCTGGACCAATATCTGGCTGCCGTGATGGACTGGATGTGGGCTGACATAAGCTAGTGCTGACAGCGGGAGCTCACCCAGCCCCCCAGATCTGAACCGCTGACTTTTTGGTCAGCAAGTTCAACAGCTCAGTAGTTTAACCCACTGCACCACCAGGGGGGTCTATTATTATTATTATTATTATTATTATTATTATTATTATTATTATTATTATTATTCCTGGGACTCTATTGGTGCCGCCGTCTCTGAAGGTTTTTGTTGGGAATCAGCCTATGTTTGTGTTTCAGCATCCTGATGTGGGAAATGACGAGAGAAATGATGGTGCTGAGGCGGAGGTACAAGATGGAGATGGTTTGGTCAATGATTTTCATACAGACAATGACAGAGAAGCCCCAGTGCAAAGGGCAGTTTCTCATGAGAATATCCCTGCTGGGCCTAGCAATGATGGTTCACTCCCTCTCTCTAAGAACTCTCAAGATTTGAGTTTGTAAAGCAATCTGACACCTGGAAATTTTAACAAGCAGCCAGATAGGGAGCTGAAGAATAGGGGCTGGAGATTAACCAGGATCGACAGCAAACTCAGTGTTTACGTCATTCTGAAAGGCTTCGTCTGATAAGGGGCAAGAGTGGGGTGGAAACAAAAACAATTTATGGGTTTTGGGATATAAGGTTTGCTTCAAGGGAAAACCTGTTAGATCAGGCATCATTTGGAAATCAAGTTCATGTGCCATGGAAATCCTGTTCAAGTGGTCTTGTTCCTGTGGTGTTTTTTAGCCTTTTGGATTGTCTTTGCATCCTGTTGATTCCTGTCTGGATAAATGCTGTTTTGGATTGCTTTTATAACTTGTGTGGATATCGTTTTTGCGTTACTGCCTTTTATGGACTTATTACTTTTTTGGAACCTTCTAATTTTCTTACAAGCATTTATTTCTTCTGGCTATTTACTAAGCTTCAATAAAAGAAGTTTTGTTCCCTCACTCTTCGTGTGGTGTGTTTTAAAGTCAGAGGGCTTTTTCCTGACCTGGAGTGCAACAGTTTTCAAGCAGAGGCTGGATGGCTATCTGTCCAAAGAACTTTGATTGTGTCTTCCTTTATGGCAGATGGGGTTGGACTGGATGGCCTTTGGTGGTCCCTTCCAAACAGCATTCTATGATTCTGCGACCCAGTATCACTGGACGAAAACCACTACTGTGACTCACTTTTTGCAATCCTCCGACAAGGCAATCATCAAAGGGATTCTAATAATTAAAAAACATCACCTTTCCTTCCGCTCAGCAGCAGCGGCGCATCCCCAAACGCCGAGAGGTAATTGCATGGCTTGATAATGGGTCCTTCCTCTCTTCCTTCATTCCCAACTCCAGCCCAGTCCTTGAGACGGTGGCATGGGTTTTGTTTGCCCGCCCCAGGATTAAAAGCCGCAAAGCCAGCTGGGCAAGGCGCTCCTCATTGCCTTTTATTTTTTGAAAAAACAGCTTTAATTGGTCAAACCATTTGCACTTCAAAGGCCGTTTGGAGAGGAGATCTAGGGACCCGGCTCAGAAGCCAAAAAGCCCCAAAGGCCATCTTTCTTGAAGCAGAGATGGACATCCTGTCGCTGCGGCATGAAGGCAGACCTCCTCTAAGCCTTTAAAACAAATTGGCAAGGTGTTCGGAAATGTGTTTTCCCCCCTCTTTCCAAATCATACAGAACATCCTTTGAATACGTGAACAGATGCACATCAATGTATGCCCACCATACCAGCAGACCAGTCTTGTACACGCGCGTCTCCATTGAGCTTCTCAAAATGGCGACAAGAAGGGATCCTGCTGCTATTCAAACCTTTTGTTTAACTCTGAATATTTTTTGATTGATTTTAACTATGGATTTCTTAAAAGTCCATCTCTACGCAGATAACACACAACTCTATTACACATTTCCACCTAATTCCAAGGAGGCTCCTCGAGTGCTGGACAATGCCTGGCCGCTGTGTCTATCTGGATGAGGAGGAACAAGCTGAAGATCAATTCCGACAAGACAGAGGTCCTCCTGGTTAATCATAAACCGGATCGGGGTGTAGGGTGGCAACCTGTGCTGGACGGGGCTACACTCCCCCTGAAGTCACAGGTCCGCAGTTTGGGAGTCCTCTTGGATTCATCGCTTACGCTTGAGGCTCAGGCATCGGCGGTGTCCAGGAGGGCTTTTGCACAATTGAGACTCGTGCGCCAACTGTGACCTTACCTCGTAAAGGCTGATCTGGCCGGAGTGGTCCACGGCTTGGTCACCTCTAGATTTGACTACTGTAATGCGCTCTACGTGGGGCTGCCCTTGAAAACGGCTTGGAAATTTCAGCTAGTCCAGCGGGCGGTGGCCAGGATGTTAACTGGGGCTCCGTACAGAGAGAGGTCAACCCTCCTGTTCAAGGAGCTCCATTGGCTGCCGTTCATTTTCCGGTCCCAATTCAAGGTGCAGGTGCTTACCTGTTGTTGTTCATTCGTTCAGTTGTCTCCGACTCTTCGTGACTTCACGGACCAGTCCACGCCAGAGCTTCCTGTCAGCCGTCACCACCCCCAGCTCCTTCAAGGTCAGTCCAGTCACTTCAAGGATGCCATCCATCCATCTTGTCCTTGGTCGGCCCCTCTTCCTTTTGCCTTCCACTTTCCCCAGGATAATTGTCTTCTCTAGGCTTTCCTGTCTCCTCATGATGTGGCCAAAGGACTTCCACTTTGTCTCTAGTCTCCTTCCCTCCAGTGAGCAGTCGGGCTTTATATCCTGGAGGATGGACTGGTTGGATCTTCTCGCAGTCCAAGGCACTCTCAGCACTTTCCTCCAACACCACAGCTCAAAAGCATCGATCTTCCTTCGCTCAGCCTTCCCTAAGGTCCAGCTCTCACATCCGTAGGTTACATCCGTAGGCAATGGATCTTTGTTGCCAGTCTGAAGTCTCTACTCTTGACTATTTTATCGAGATTGGACATTGCTCTCCTCCCAAGAAGGAAGCGTCTTCTGATTTCCTGGCCACAGTCTGCGTCTGCACTCATCTTTGCGCCTAGAAATACAAACCCTGTCACGGCCTCCACGTTTTCTCCCTCTATTTCCCAGTTGTCAATCATTCTTGTTGCCATAATCTTGGTTTTTTTGATGTTTAGCTGCAACCCAGCTTTTGCGCTTTCTTCTTTCACCTTGATTAGAAGGCTCCTCAGCTCCTCCTCGCTTTTGGCCATCAGGTGCTTACCTACAAAGCCCTAAACGGTTTGGGACCTGCCTACCTGCGTGACCGCATCTCCGTGTACGAACCCGCACGTTCCCTCCAATCATCTGGAGAGGCCCTGCTCACGATCCCACCTGCGTCGCACGCGGTTGGTGAGGACGAGGGGCAGGGCCTTCTCTGTGGTAGCCCCTCAACTCTGGAACTCTCTCCCCAAGGATATCAGACAAGTCCCAACGCTGGCTGTCTTTAGGAAGAGCCTGAAGACCTGGCTGTTCCACTGTGCCTTTCCAGAATAGGAAACTCCTGGCCTCAAGTCCCAAATGCACTTTGTTAGAGAATCAGGATTGTCTGCACATTGCACCTACCCCCAACATCCTTCACAATTTACCTGTCAAGCTCAGTACTTTTAATTTCGTCCATTACATTTGGCCCGGCCTTTCATTTTAATTGTGTCATGATGTTATTGTTTATTGACTTGCTTGATGGTTTATTATTTGCTTATGAGTTTATTGTGTATGTGTATGTTATTGTTGGTGGTGGCCTTGGCCATTGTAAGCCGCATCGAGTCCTTTGGGAGATTTTGCGGGGTATAAATAAAGTTAATAATAATAATAATAAAGTGCTGTTTGTGTTCAATTCTGTTTTAATGATTGCATATTTGTATATTTTAAATAGTATACTAATGCTTTTATGCCAAGCTGCTTTGAATCCCCTTTGGGGAGACAAAGCAGGGTATAAATAAACACAATAATAGTAATAGTAATAATAATCATAATAAATATTATTAATGATTAATAATATTATATTGTTATATTATTATATTTTTATATTATTATTACTAATAGTAATTAATAATAATTATTTATCTATCTATTTATTTATTTATTTATTATAATAGTAATAATAATAACATGGCTGTGGCTCACAAATGGAACTCTGAAAAAGGAGACAAAGGAGGGCCTGATTCTTTCAGCCCAAGAACAAGCCATTAGAACCAAGGCCATCAAAGCCAGAAATGAAAAGTCGACAACAGATCCCAAGTGTAGACTCTGCAAAGAAGCGGATGAAATGATAGATCACATCCTCAGCTGCTGCAAGAAGATCGCACAGACAGACTACAAGCAGAGGCACAACACCGTTGCTCAGGCGATTCATTGGAACTTGTGCCACAAACACCATCTGGCTGCAACAAAGAACTGGTGGGATCATAAGCCGGAAAAAGTTACAGAGAATGAACACGCCAAACTCCTCTGGGACTTCTGGATTCAGACAGACAGAGTTTTGGAGTACAAGACTCCTGACCTCACAATCGTGTTAAAAAAGAAAGTATGGATTGTCAATGTCGCAATCCCAGGTGACAGCAGGATTGAAGAGAAACAACTGGAAAAGCTGACAAGATATGAGGATTTAAAGATCAAACTGCAAAGACCCTGGCACAAGCCAGTCAAGGGGGTCCCAGTGGTGATCGGCACACTGGGTGCAGTGCCTCAAGACCTTGACATGCACTTAAACACAATCAGCACTGACAAGATTACCACCTGCCAGCTGCAAAAAGCCACCTTACTGGGATCTGCACGCATCATTCGCCAATACATCACACAGTCCTAGACACTTGGGAAGGGTCCGATGTGTGATCCAATTCAACAGCCAGCAGAGTGTCTGCTGTGAACTCATCTTGTGGTATTTCAAATAATAATAATAATAATAATAATAATAATAATAATAATAATAATAAGTCTATCTGATGAGCCTTACTTACTTACCCTAAAGGCTCGGAGTACGGCCAGGGGGTCATCATTAGTGAGCCGGTTAACGAGAGGAGGCCACGTCCGATGCGCTAAAGGAAGGAGGATGTCTTCATGAGCGCCGAGTGCCGCCACACATAATTCCAGAACATCCAGAACCTGCAAAGCGCAAAGAGAGACAGAAAACAGGCAGATTAGGAATTATCTAGACTGCTTTGAGCCACAATTCAAAGTGTGGTGAGGACCTATCAACCCCATGAATCCAGATCACAGGTTAGGCTTCTCTCTGAGTCAAATGCTCCTGGTTCGAAAGTGTTATTTACTGTTTAACTGTTCAATCCTCACTTTGAAAGTAGCTGTTCTACTCCAGAAACTTCATTTCTGAGACTGCCATAAATTACGTTGAATTGGTTGAGACCCAATAATGAGATAATCATTGGAAAACTAGAGCAAAGTGTGCTGCAGGATGATGTCTCTCCCACAACAACCAAGTTATGGCAATTTAATAAACATTCTCTGCGTTTTTATGATAGAACCAATTAGGAAATGACATTTATAACCCAGGAACAAAACTGGTGTTACATAGCGCTATGTATGCAGGTTGCTCAATGATAACATAAACAGAATGGAAAGTAATATATGTATTTTTTTTAAAAAAAATACACATCTGTATTCCAGATGCCACTACAGCAATACAGCTGAAAACCTACCGCACATATAAAAACACTAGCCATCCCCTGCCACGCAGTGCTGTGGCCCACATGGGGTTGTGTGGGAGGTTTGGCCCAATTCTATTTGTGGGGTTCAGAATGCTCTGTGAATGTAGGCGAACTATAAATCCCAGCAACTACAACTCCCAAATGCCAAGATTCTATTTTCCCCAAACTCCACCACTATTCACATTTGGGCATATTGAGTATTCGTGTAGAGTTTGGTCCAGATCCATCATTGTTTGAGTCCACAGTGATCTCTGGATGTAGTTGAACTACAACTCCAAAACAAAGGACACTGTCCACCAAACCCTTCCAGAATTTTCTATTGATCATGGGAATTCTGTGTGCAAAGTTTGGTTCAATTCAATTGTTGGTGGAGTTCAGAATGCTCTTTGATTGTAGGTGAACTATAAATCCCAGCAACTACAACTCCCAAATATCAAGGTCTATTTTCCCCAGACTCCACCAGTGTTCATATTTGGGCATATTGAGTATTTGTGTAGAGTTTGGTCCAGATCCATCATTGTTTGAGTGCACAGTGATCTCTGGATGTAGGTGAACTACAACTCCAGAACCAAAGGACACTGTCCACCAAACCCTTCCAGTATTTTCTGTTGGTCATGGGAGTTCTGTGTGCCAAGTTTGGTTCAATTCCATTGTTGGTGGGGTTCAGAATGCTCTTTGATTGTAGGTGAACTACAAATCCCAGCGACTACAACTCCCAAATGACAAAAGCAATCCATTCTAACATTTAGGAAACGGGTGAAGACGTGGCTGTTGAGTCAGGCCTTCGAGGAATGAGACACCACCATAGGACTCTGGATGGAAGTGGATATAGATCCATCTTATTAGGACGACTGACCACTGTAGTTTTATATTTAGTGTATTTTAAAGTTAATGTGTATTTTGTGATATATGATATTTTAATGAATGTATATGTTTTTATGGCTGTAAACCGGGCTGAGTCCCTCGACGAGGTTGAGAAGCTCGGTATACAAAACTGTGAAATAAATAAATAATAAAATATTTGAGTGAAGGACATACATTGGGTTGATAGGTGTCTTGTGTCCAAATGTGGTGTCAATTCCCCCAGTGGTTTTTGAGTTCTGTTAATCTCACAAATGAACATTACATTTTTATTTATATTTATATTTATATTTATATCTGTATCTATCTATCTATCTATCTATCTATCTATCTATCTATCTATCTATCTATCTATCTATCTATCTATCTATATAATGCTCTGTGCATAATGAGTACCTTAAAAACAAAAGAACCAATGAACGAAATCGCACCAAACCTGGCAACAAAATGTCTCACTATACAAGGAGTGACCATCACTTTAAAAATTATGATTTTGTCATAATTGCTGGGATTTATAGTTCACCTATAATCAAAGAGCATTCTGAACTCCACCAACAATGGATTTGAACCAAACTTGGCATACAGAACTCCCATGACCAACAGGAAATACTGAAAGGGTTTGGTGGGCACTGACCTTGAATTCTGGAATTGTAGTTCACCTCCATCCAGAGAACACTGTGGACTCAGACAATGATGGATCTGGACCAAGCTTGACAGGAATACTCAATATGCTCAAATGTGAACACAGATGGAGTTTGGGGAAAATAGATCTTGACATTTGGGAGTTGTAGTAACTGGGATTTATAGTTTACCTATAATCAAAGAGCATTCCAGACCCCACCGATGGAATTGGGCCAAACTTCCCACACAGAACCCCCATGACCAACAGAAAATTCTGTGTTTTCTGGTGGTCTTTGGTGACCCTTCAAGACCCCTGATGACCCTCCCCCCCCCCCCGGGTCTTGACTTCTGAGGTTGAAAAATGCTGCATTAAGGCAATCCAGTCCAACTCCCTTCACTAGGGCAAGAAAACATAATCAAAGTCCTCCTGACAAAGGGCCATCCAGCCATTCCCACAGACACATATATACGCATATGACAGATGCAGTATCAAAGATTTGGAAGGGACCCCTAAAGAAGGACAATGATATATTGCATGTTCCAGACTAGGCAAACCAGACACTCTCCACATCAACACTGACAAAGAAACCAACAAAGAAACCAACACTTTCTCATTACTTTATGATCACCAGACTGGGCCACAGCAACGCCTGGCAGGGTACAGCTAGTAGATAAATAAAATGGGAAAACATACAAACAAAATTAACAAACACAAATATTAGTCTATGAACCCCATTTATTACTCTATGAACAGATGCTAGGTGGCCATCTGTCAGGAGGGCTTGGATGGTGTCTTCCTACCTGGCGGAATGGGGTTGGACTGGATGGTCTTTGGGGGTCCCTTCCAATTCTATAATTCTATGATTTGCTCCAGCGAGTACCTTCAGTCGGACGCGGAGGCTCTTCCCGGAGAGTAAGTGGATGCATCTCTCCATGATGTCTTTGGCCGTCTGGGCACGAAGCGGCAACCGGCTCTGCTCCTCACGGGCCTCAAACTCGGCATCCGGCGGCGGCAATTCTATGAAATTAAAAAAGGGCAGAGGGCTGACCACTGTGGCCACCGGTCACCTTCCAAGGAAAGGGCTTCTCTTGCTGAACTGCACCACTTATGTCTAGTTTTAAGCCCACTGTTGCACTCTAGCACTGAAACACTTTTTCACCCAGCACCGCACCAGAGTCCGGTAATACTATCTAAAATGTTCATTATGGAAAGCAGGTACAAGGGATAGTAGAATAGAAAATACAAAATACAGTAGAGTCTCGCTTATCCAACATAAACAGGCTGGTGGAATATTGGATAAGTGAAAATGATTGATAATAAGGAGGGATTAAAGAAAAGCCAATTAAAAGTCATATTACGTTATGATTTTACAAATTAAGCACCAAAACATGTTTAATAACAAATCGACAGAAAAAGCAGTTTAATGCACGAAATGTGATGTGGTAATTACTGTATTTATGAATGTAGCACCAAAACATCGCGATGTGTTGAAATAGCTGTGGATCCAGGGGGGAGGCAGGTTGTGTTGGATAATACAAAACATTGGATGAGTGAAGGTTGAGTAATCCAATAATAGGAAATACAAAATAGTAATAATGGCAAAAATGGCAAAGTACATAAAGTCAAGAGAACCAGAAACCACAGCATTATTCAAACATGAATCCATAAACCAGAAAACAGGAGCTTCTTTCAAGGCAAACCCTTACAGGAGTCGCCTGCGGGCTGATATGGGCGGGATATAAATAATGTAAATAAATAATAAATAAAAGACATGAGGCAGAACAGGAAACTTCAATCATAAACTTGAGAGCCAAGACAGGAAAATCATTCTTTAGCAACATTGTCGCCTCTGAGGGGCTTGAAGCCAGACTACTTAATTTAAGCCCATCCAGACACCCATGACATCATGCCGAACACACCTGGACTTCGAGGGTCTTCTCACGGATTCTGTGAGAATATCTAGTTAGTCTGTTTTTTTTTAAACTCACTCTGTTCTCAGGCCTAATCTAGTTTCCCAGGAAAACTCCCCATCAGAGCAGTTTACAAGATATATATGAATACAATATATTATATTATTAGCATACTACAATATCAGTATTAAATATTACTATATTGTACTACAATAATGATGATGATAATAATAATTTAATTATATTCTGCTCTATCTCCCCAGAGGAACTCAGGACGGATTCAAACATAAAAGGCAAACATTCAATGTCCGAAGACAACAACGATACATCCATAATAACAAAATGTATACAACCCAACATATTAACAAACTAAAATTAAATATACCATTATATTGTAATATTATTAGTAATATTACATGTAATATAAGTATTTATCATAATAACATATTATTATTAGTAGTATTATATTGCATTACACCAGTGTTTCTCAACCTTCCTAATGCCACGACCACTTAATACAGTTCCTCATGTTATGGTGACCCCCAACTATACAATTATTTTTGTTGCTACTTCATAACTGTAATTTTGCTGCTGTTATGAATTCTAATGTAAATATCTGATATGCAGGATGTATTTTCATGCACTGGACCAAATTTGGCACAAATACCCAATACACCCAAATTTGAATATTGGTACGAGTTGTAGTTGCTGGGATATATTAGGGTTCACCTACAATCAAAGAGCATTCTGAACTCCGCCAACGATGGAATTGAACCCAACGTGGCACACCGAACTCCCATGACCACCAGAAAATACTGAAAGGGTTTGGTGGGCATTGACCTTGAATTTTGGAATTGTAGTTCACCTACATCTAGAGAGCACTGTGGACTCAAAAAATGATGGATCTGGACCAAACTTGGCACGAATACGCAATATGCCCAAATATAAACACAGAAGGAGTTTGGGGAAAATAGACCTTGACATTTGGGAGTTGTAGTTACTAGAATTTATAGTTCACCTACAATCAAAGAGCATTCTGAACCCCACCAACGATAGAATTGTCCAAACTTCCCACACAGAACCCCCATGACCAACAGAAAATACTGTGTTTTCTGATGCTCTTTGGTGACCCTTGACACCCCCTTGCAACCCCCACAGGGGTCCCGACCCCCAGGTTGAGAACTACTGCATTACATTATATAATAATAATAATAATAATAATAATAATAATAATAAACCTTTATTTATACCCCGCTACCATCTCCTGGAGGACTCGGTGCGGCTTACAAGAGGCCGAGCCCAAATACATCAATAAAAACAACACAGCAATACAGACAATAAATAAACTCATAAACAAAGCAATAAACAGTAATAATAACACCACGATGCGTTAAAAACCTATGGCAGGGCCAAATGCAATAATTAAAATTTTGAAATACTGGGCATGACCAGGTGACATATAACTAGGATGAATATTATATGTATATACATTATATTATATTATTAGAATAACACAGGAAACAAGGTGGAACTGTCTTCTGCCCCCCTCCATGTTTATTCACATGGACAAAGAAAGACAATTTTAAATCTCTCATATAGGGACATCATGTGAGTTGATATAACTTGATCGCATTGTACATATGTTCTTCTGAACTACGAAGAGTAAACTACTTGTTCTTTATTGATTATCTACGTGGCATATTTTATTTCTCTGGCAAGGCTGTGTGTGAGTTGATCAAGCACCACAAAATGCACAAAATCCTATTTGCAAAAGGTGATGGTTGAAGGGCAGCTCCATTAGTTTTACTGTGGATTCATTAGCATGCAGGACATACAGCCTTACGCCCAACCATAGACTGGGAAGCTTTGAGGCATTACTGACCTTGCTCCTCATCCTCTGACTCAGAGAGGTCACCCTCTGCAACCCGCTTCTGCTTGACATGTTCCTGGAAAAACTCCTCCATTTCCATTGCTGTTGGGGGCTGCAGGGCGGGGGGTTTCTCATGTGGATGGGTGGCCTCCAGCCAAGGTCCAACTTCTGGCTCCCTGGCCTTCAGTGCTGGAGGCTCCACTTTGGACCAAGAAGCTGTAAACAGAGAGGAGGGAAAGATCTTGGAGTCCTCGTGGACAACAAGTTAAACATGAGCTAACAATGTGATGTGGTGGCAAAAAAAGCCAATGGGATTTTGGCCTGCATCAATAGGAGCCTAGTGTCTAGATCCAGGGAAGTCATGCTCCCCATGCTCTATTCTTCCTTGGTCAGACCACCCCTGGAATATTGTGTCCATTCTGGGCACCACAATTCAAGAGAGACATTGACAAGCTGGAATGTGTCCAGAGGAGGGCAACTAAAATGATCAAGGGGTCACTATGAGGAGCGGCTTAAGGAGCTGGGCATATTTAGCCTGAAGAAGAGAAGGATGAGAGGAGATATGATAGCCATGTATAAATATGTGAGAGGAAGCCACAGGGAGGAGGAGGGAGCAAGCTTGTTCTCTGCTTCCCTGGAGACTAGGATTCCATCTGAACATGAGGAAGAACTTCCTGACTGTGAGAGCCGTTCAGCGGTGGAACTCTCTGCCCCGGAGTGTGGTGGAGGCTCCTTCTCTGGAAGCTTTTAAACAGAGGCTGGATGGCCACCTGTCAGGGGTGATTTGAATGCAATATTCCTGCTTCTTAGCAGAATGGGGTTGGACTGGATGGCCCACGAGGTCTCTCCCAACTCTTTGATTCTATGATGGCCTCAACCAGGCCCAAAGCAGGCAGGTTTGCAACTGATATCTCCATTTTAAAGAGAAGAGACCTCAAGGGCTATCCAGGAAGGCACAATCAAAGCCCTCCCAACAGATGGCCATCCAAACTCTAAACCTCCACTGAAAGGCAGAAGATCCACATTCGAACAGCAATAATGCTCAGGAAATTATTCCTAATGTTTACATTTTCCTGCAATTTGAATCCACTGCTCTGTTTCCTAGTCTCTGGAGCAGCAGAGAACAAACTTGACTCCTAATCACTGTGCCAAACTTTCCTATATTTAGGCAAGACTCGGTCTCTTCTCTTGCCCTTCTTTTCCCAAACACAATGTTTCCAGACCTGTGGTCATTTTGGTAGCCCTGCTTTGGTGCCCAGAACTGGACACAGGGCTACTATTCCAGGTGAGTTCTGACCAAAGCAAAATAGAGGAGGACTATGATGTCTCTCCAACTGACGCAGTCTTTTTCTATGAGGTGTGTTAGAGTTTGTTATAGTACCTGGCAGAATAATAGTTAATTGAAAAGTTAATTGTAATGAATTACAATTACAATAACTAATAATTATAAGTATAATGATTAATAACTGTAAAGTTAATTGTAATTAAGCAGAACTTAAGTTCTGAGTAAATCACAGAGTAATGAATGGAACCTGTAAGCAATAAAAAATAGATTGCAGTAGAGATGAAGTAATGCAGAAGGTGATTGATTAAAGGGAATGTAAATTAAGCAAGCAACCACGACATGTGGGCTTCCCAGTGAGAGAAAATTTTGATGTGTGAAGGAGTTTGATTTAATGCTGTGAACTTGTGGATCAAATATTGCATAGATTTTAAATGCTGTATGTTATTGTTACTGTAACTGTTTATTGTGTATTTTTATTTTTGAGTTTTATTTTAACTGTTTGTATTGATTATTTGTTATCGCCTTTGTTTACTAATGTGCTGTGGGTGTTGTAACTCAGCGTCCTGGCAGTGTACCTACTAGTGGGTGTAGGAGAAGGAGCAATGCAGAGTTGGAGGAGGAACAGCGTCAGCTGAAACGCATTCGGGATGTTATTATGGCGCCCAGTGATTCTGAGGACTTTGCAGGGTTTGGACCCGAAGACTTAGAGGAACTGGATTACAGGGGAGTAAAACATTTTGCCAGTGAGACTGACAGTGATGAAGAAGTAATGAGCAAACGTCTTAAAGACGTAGCTGACAATTGCAGTTCGGATGAACAGGGATCCAATGATGGGGATATGGAAGAGGGGCTGGACTGGACTCAGGTTAGGGAAATTCAGGACATATGCACACAGCCCACATCTAGTGATGAATTCGAGGCATTTCATGATACATGGCAGGCAGGTACTTCTCGGGAGGATTCTGGACAAGATCAACGTTGGCAGCGCTGGCAAGGTAATGAGGCCACAGCTGAGGATAATGATCCAGGTGTAAGTGATGAGAGCCAATCCAGCGATAGCGACTGCTGATAAAATGAGGGCTTTGGGATGGGTAGATTTGCAGAGGACAAAGCGTTGTATCGGGTGTTTTGTGCTGCCTTACCTCCGTTTGGGTCCTGGGAATACAGCTATCATGTCTTTGTGTGCCTCGACTCTGGGTTGGACTACATGAGTGACTTCGTCTTGCCCCCTGACTACGGAACGTCTCTGGACCACGCCATTTGCCTTCTGGACTTTGTTTGCTGCCTTTCTCCGTGTTTGACCTAAGACTGTTTGACTACGCTATTGCCATCTCCAGTTTTGCTCCTGTTTTCCTTTTTGAGAAACTAAGTTCTGGGATATCCGTTTGTTTACGTGCTTGAAGGCTTTTGTGTTGCTAATCGGTACTGCAGTTTAAGTTCTGTTAGCTTTGTTAAAGACCTATTAAAGACTTTGTTAACCCCTTACTAGCTGTGTTGGACAATCTTTGGGCTCTGAGTCACAACAGTGGGCTTGGCCTCATGTAAGCCGCACCGAATCCCTTGGGGAGATGGTAGCGGGGTACAAATAAATTTTATTATTATTATTATTACTGAGTAAAAGGTAAAGGTCTCCTCCTGACATTAAGTCTAGTTGTGTCTGACTCTGGGGGTTGTTGCTCATATCCATTTCTAAACCAAAGAGCTGGCGTTGTCCGTAGACATCTCTAAGGTCATGTAGCCAGCATGACTGCATGGAGTGCCGCTACCTTCCCACAGAAGCGGTGCATCTTAATCTACTCATACTTCCATGTTTTCAAACTGATACGTTACCGGCTGTTAAGAATGGTGGGAGTTGAAGTCCAAAACACCTGGAAGGCCCAAGTTTGTCCATGCCTGGTCTACACACATCCACACCCTCCCCACCTTTATGTAGAGTCCCCGTGCTCGGCTACCTAGCATCTGCATCAGTGTGTGCATGACTCCAAGGAATGACGACACCCGGTCAGTGTGGCACTGGTCCAGCTTGGCCAGAATGTCCTGGAACACGTCCTGGACCAAAGGCAGCACGTTGGCATCCGAGTGCCGGAGCATGGCCTCCAAGACCTGCAAGGCATGGGGCTCGTGGGCTACGTGTCGCAGGCGCAGGGAAATCCCATCCACCAAGTAGTCCGCGTTCTGGTTGATCAATTCGGGGACAGACCCATAGCCACAGGCACAGCAGATCTCAGACAAGGTCCTTCTCGCCGCCTGGCCGATGAGCAGCATGGGGTCTCCGGCCTTTTCCAGAACTGGGTACAAAGCGGAAAGCAACAGCAAGCGGAAATCCCTCTTGAGCGCTTGGGCAAAGCAGCCGATGCCTTCCAGCTGGATGCAGATTTGCCAGATGTTGCTATTCATGGAATGGATGGTTGGCTTCGGGTCGGACAGAGGAAGAGCTTGGCTGTGCGGTTCAGAGGCGACGGCAAGAAGACCTGAATATTTCACAGCCGGTTCAGTATCGGTCTCGTCAACCTCGACGGTGGTGATCAGATGCCAGTTTGCTTGGTCCACATACTCTTCCAAAATGGACGCTACGACTTCCTTGAGATCCTCGGCACTCGGTCCCGTTTCCCGTTCCTGGAGGGCACGCACTTCCAACCCTGCAGCTCCGGCAACCAGTTGGTTGACCACCAAGGCAGCCTGCTTTCGGTACAAAGCCGATTCTCCGTAGAGATCCATGAAATGGTCCACAAGCAAATAGATGTTCCCATAGTAGCCAAGAACCCGGCAGATGTGTTGAAGCAGAGGGAGGATCCGATCGTCAGTGAAGAACCGGAAGTACTTCCTCTGGACGCCATCCTTGGCTGGTTCTTCCAGACCTCCTGAGCCATGACACTTCTCCTCCACGATCTTCACGTCTTTCACATCCAGCTCCAGGACTTGCACTAAAGCTTTGGAGAGACGCTGGAGATGGGACGCCGAGTTGAGGACGGTGCTCACCTTGGGCCCCAGCAGCTTCAAATAGCCAAGCAGTAGGTTCAAGGTTGACATCTTGCCCTGGTCATCCTGGGAGTTCATTAAGCGAGGAAGAGCCGTGGCCAAGGAATGAAGGTCTTCTGCAAGAACGTCAGTGAGCTGCCTGTTGTCGGCCACCATCCCTTGAGCTGCGATGTTCTTAAGGACCTCGTTGCTCTGATCCTGGATTTCGGATCTTTCATCGTTTACGAAGCTCACCAACGCCTTCAAAAGCTCACCAACAGATTCTGCCAACGAATGGCTGCACGTCCACATCAAGAGGCGAACCATCTCAACCAGTTCCTTCCTCGCTTTCCAGTGCGGATGGACGGACACGGAAGCAACCACCTTCTTGATAAGGATGGAGAGTTTGGCCGCGGTGCTTTTGCTCCATTCGGGGTCTCTGTGCACCACAAGCTGGGATATCCTGCTCTCCTCCAAGGCTGGCTTCTTCTTCTTCACCTCCTCCTTCTCCTCTTCTGCTGGGATTTGTTTCAGCTCTTCGTCCGCCATGACCAAAGCGATTGCTCGAGAGAAGACCCTCAGGGCCGAGACGACCACTGCGTGACCTTGCTTTGTATCTCCGGTAATGATTTGGGAAAGAGAGATGGAGATCCCAGGGAGGAAAGAGGCAAAGAGGTCCCCGCAGCGCCTCCTGTCCTCCTCGTCTAAAGGTCTGTGGAACTCCTGGCAGTCGCACTGCAAAAGGAGAGCCTGCAGGCATTTCAAGGCTTCGAGCTTGACGTGCCTGGCTTTCTCCCGCTCCGCTAAGGATAGAAGCAAGGATACAGAGAAGCCCAAGTGTGGAAGGGCGGAAGGCTGGTACAAGGACATGACCACGTCGCCATACGCCGAATGCAGCAAAGCCAGGATGGCCTGGATCACCGAGTGCTTCAGTTCCTCAGACAAAGAGGCCACTTGGTTCGGGGCGGACGGAGAGGCCAGGCACAGGCAGAGTTCGGAGAAGAGTTCGAGGAGGAGGTCGGGCTTCTTCACGCAAGTGGAAGACAACAGGAAGGCCATGCATTGCACCACGCTCTGGACCAGGCGCTCCCGCTTGGGGCCCGGGGCCTTGAGGGCGAACCTCAGCGGGAAGAGGACGTACTCCTGCAGCTCCTGCAAGGCCGAGTCGCTGACCCTCCGAAGCTGGGCCTGCAGCTCCTCCACTGTCTCTACCGTCTGTGTTTTGGTCAGTTGGACGCAGACAGGACGCAAGGCTCCAAAGGCCTCCTGTGGGGTGTCAAAGACGGCCATGGCCTCGGACCGGTCACTCGTCTCTTACGCTTCTTCACAGGTCATCATTCTGTGGGTGGAAAAGGAGAAAGATCCATAAGAGCACAACTACGCCTCGGGTATTGCAACGTTACCATCTCTGATTTCAATCACTGTATCCAGACAGTTCTAATGATATTGGGTTGTTGTAGGTTTTTCCGGGCTATATGGCCATGTTCTGGAGGCAATTTTTCTTGCCTCCAGAACATGGTCATATAGCCCGGAAAAACCTACAACAACCCAGTGATTCCGGCCATGAAAGCCTTCGACAATACATCTAATTATATTATTATTATTATTATTATTATTATTATTATTATTATTATTAGCTGTACCCACCATGCGTTCCTGTGGCTAACCTTCCCTGCCTCTTTCCTTCCTTCCCTTTTTTCTTTCTTTCTTTCTCTTCTTCCTTCCTTCTCTTCTTCTTCCTTTCCATTCCCCCTCCCACCTTTTTTCCCGCTTCCTCTTTCTCCCTTTTCTTCCTTCTCTACTATTCTTGGACTGCTACTCCCAGCAGCCCTCCTGACCAATCTATCCACCTACCAGCCCGGGTCGGAGTGAGCTTCCGACCAATTGTGTAGCTTGTTGTCGACCTGTGCAACCTGAAAGACGGTTGCATCTGTAAAGTAAGAAAATTAGGTACCTATATTATGAGGCAGTGTGGATATCCAGCTGCCTACCCTGGATGGCGCTCTGCTGACGATGGAGGCCCAGGTCTCCGCCGTGAGCAGAACTGCCTTCTTTCACCTGCAGCAGGCTAGACGGCTGGCCCCCGACCTGTCCAGGGATGACCTAGCTACGGTGATCCAGGCCACCGTCATCTCAAGACTAGACTACTGTTACGCCCTCTACATTGGCTTTCCTCTGTCGGTGATCTAGAAGCTGAAGTTGGTGCAAAATGCAGCTGCTCGGCTTCTTGCGGGAATTCCGATGAGATGACACATAACACCAATCTTACTACAGCTGCATTGGTTACCAATTGAGCACCGGATCACTTTCAAAGTGATGGTACTCACCTTTAAGGCCTTGCATGGTCCTGACCTCTGAAGATCACCTGGGAAGGAGCATTGTAGCGCACCCAAATACCTGGGAGTCATTCTGGACCATGCTCTGACCTACAAGAAGCACTGCCTGAATATCAAGCAAAAAGTGGGTGCTAGAAACAATATCGTACGAAAGCTGACTGGCACAACCTGGGGACCACAACCAGATACAGTGAAGACATCTGCCCTTGCGCTGTGCTACTCTGCTGCTGAGTACGCATGCCCAGTGTGGAACACATTTCACCACACTAAAACAGTGGATGTGGCTCTTAATGAGACATG
Organism: Anolis sagrei; assembly: GCF_037176765.1. NCBI lineage: Eukaryota > Metazoa > Chordata > Lepidosauria > Squamata > Anolidae > Anolis > Anolis sagrei. The sequence goes on along the minus strand of NC_090024.1, from coordinate 245,119,772 downwards.
CCGTATTATCACGGGGTGTCTGCGCCCTACACCACTGGAGAAATTACACCGTTTAGCCGGTATTGCACCACCTGACATCCGCCGGGAAGTAGCAGCCAATAGTGAAAGGACCAAGGCAGAGACATCTCCAGCTCATCCCTTGTTTGGGTATCAGCCAGCATGTCAACGACTTAAATCTAGAAATAGTTTTCTAAGATCTACACTCGCTGGAACACCTCAGCAAGCGAGAGTCCAAAAGTGGCAGGCTCAAACCCAGAACCTCAATCAATGGCTGATACCAAATGAGAGACTCCCTCCTGGGCACACAGAAGACTGGGCAACTTGGAAGGCGCTGAACAGACCACGAGATGCAGAGCCAACCTTGAGAAATGGGGCCACAAAGTGGACTCCTCGATATGTAAATGTGGAGAGGAGCAAACCACTGACCACCTTCTGCAATGCAACCTGAGCCCTGCCACATGCACAATGGAGGACCTTCTTGCAGCAACACCGGAAGCACTCCAAGGGGCCAGATACTGGTCAAAAGACATTTCATCAACTACCAAACTCACAAAATTTGTATTTTGTCTGTTTGTTTTTCTTTGTTGTGTGAGAAATGTAATATAATTGATTGGTTGCCCTGACACGACAAACAAACAATTATTTTTATTATTGTTATCATTAATGTACAGTATGTCACAGCAAACGAGATATATATGCTGGATTTCGTATCACAAAATCACAAGTCGAACACTTCCCAAGCATCTAGGACTGTGTGATTTTTTATTATTATTATTACTACTATTATTACTACTACTACTACTACTACTACTACTTGCTGCACCCACCATGCATTGCTGTGGCTAACCTTCCCTCCCTCTTTCCTTCCTTCTTTCCCTTTTTTCTTTCTTCCTTTCTCTTTTTCTTCCCTTCCATTCCCCCACCTTTTCTTTCCCTTCCTCTTTCATCCTTTTCTACCTATTCTTGGATTGCAACTCCCAGCATTCCTCCTGATCCATCTAGCTACCTACCTACCTATCTCTACTTAATCTATCTGGAGGATTGCTGGGAGTTGCAATCCTCCAGATAGATAGATTAGGTAGAGATAGGATTAAAACAGGATTAAAGATATTTTCAAAAACCCCAGCTAAAAACCATTAAAACAAATGCAAATATCAAAGTAGAATTAAACATGCAAATGATTAAAATCACTTGAAACACTTTGAAATGTGTTGTTGTTGTTGTTGTTGTTAAAAACAGTTAAGATAATTAAAAAATATCACCTGATGCATTCTTACAAACATAATTCTTTAAAACTCTTCAATAACAACAACAACATGGAAACAACAACAACAACATGAAGAAACAACAACAACAACAACAACATGAAGAAACAACAACAACATTAAGAAACAACAACAATAACAATATGAAGAAACAACAACAACATGAAGAAACAACAAAAACATGAAGAAACAAAAACATGAAGTAACAACAAAATGAAGAAACAACAATAACAATATGAAGAAACAACAACAACAATAACGTGAAGAAAAACTCCTTAAGCTCAGAAAGTTACTTTTTGGAGATTTTCTGACATACCAGGCAAGTAACTTTTCCAAGCTCTGAGTATAAATTCTCTGTGTGTCTATCTATCTTTCTATTTTTACTTCCCCAAAATATCCCTGAGATCCCAGTAACCTCCCAATCCTCCCAGTTAAAGAGCCCAGTTCCACCTTGAAACCAGAGGAGAAACAACATGAAACAACAACAACAACAACGTGAAGAAAAACTCCTAAAGCTCAGAAAGTTACTTTTTGGAGACTTTCTGACAATCCAGGCTAGTAACTTTTCCAAGCTCTGAGTATAAGTTCTCTGTGTGTCATCTATCTTTCTATTCTTACTTCCCCAAAATATCCCTGAGATCCCAGTAACCTCCCATTCCTCCCAGTTAAAGAGCCCAGTTCCACCTTGAAACCAGAGGAGGAAGCCTTGCAGGGGATGATGGGCCTTGGAGTTGTCCAGGGATGGCTGGAAGTTGAGCCATTTCCCTTCCCTTTGGGGAGAAGCAGCAGCAACAGCAGCCACTCACATGCCGGAAGTAAAACTGTCTCTTTTTCTGGAGCGAAATATCTCCCGCAGGGGAGCAAATGGAAGAGAGAGCGCGAAAAAGGTCCTAAGTGGCAGAGCAGCGCATGTGCGGGAAAAGGGAGCGAACTGCGCATGCGTTCCTTTTCTATTGGATCTGAGGTTTTCGGCCTAGAAAAAAAGAGCAAGCTAGTGCGCATGCGTCAGTTGGAGGCGACCTCGAAGGGAGCGAACTGCGCATGCGTTTCTTTTCCACGGGAGCTGAGGTTCTCTGCCTAGAAAAAAAGGGCAAAATAGTGCGCATGCGTCAGTAGAGGCGCTATCGAAGGGAGAGAACTGCGCATGCGTTTCTTTTCTACGGGATCTAAGTAAAAAAAGAGCAAGCTAGTGCGCATGCGTCAGTGGAGAAGCTATCGTCCGCGCATGCGCAAAGCACTTTTTCCCATAGATTTGTCTCGCCTTGCCTCTGCGATGGGTAGGCCTTCCCGCTCTCGGCGTGCTTTTGTCCCCCTTCGGCGACCCGTAGCTCGCTGGTCTTTGAACCGGAGGTGAAAGCGGGCGGCCATTTTGTGGCGGTTTTCCAGAAGAGGGGGCCAAACAGAGAGGCCTGGTCTGGTCCGGCCAGGCCGGGCCTCCTCCGTCTCTTCCTCCTCGGCTATCATGTCCTCGTTCTCGGAGTCTGCGCTGGAGCGGAAGCTGTCGGAGCTGAGCAACTCGCAGCAGAGCGTGCAGACGCTGAGCCTGTGGCTCATCCACCACCGCAAGCACGCCGCCCCCGTCGTCGCCGTCTGGCACCGGGAGCTGCGCAAGGGTGAGTCAGGGAGGGAGGGAGGGGTTCCCGAGGGCATCCAGACCAGCCCCGGCAGCCTAGGCAGCTTGGCTCATGCTCAGAATCAGAGAGCTGGGAGAGACCCCTGAAGGCCATCCAGTCCAACCCCCTTCTTCCATTCGACTAAAACGACCAAGGGTCTGGAGAACAAGCCCTATGAGGAGCGGCTTAAGGAGCTGAGCATGTTTAGCCTGAAGAAGAGAAGGCTGAGAGGAGATATGATAGCCATGTAGAAATATGTGAGGGGAAGTCATAGGAAGGAGGGACAGAGTTGAGGTGGTTCAATTCATCTTGGAGGAAGAGGGGTTCGCAGATTCTTTTTGCACGATCTGCCAAAAAGGCCACGATATGGTTCAGATATATATGGATGACACCTTCGCCATTTGGAGCCATGGAGAAGAAGAACACAACAGGTTCCTGGACCATCTTAACAGCATCCACCCAAACATCCAGTTCACTATGGAAAAAGAAAATGAAGGAAGACTGCCTTTTCTAGATGTCCTAGTCATCCGCAAACCAGATCAAGAATTGGGTCACACCGTCTACAGAAAACCCACACTCACAGATAGAGATCTACATAAAAACTCCAACCATCACCCAAGTCACAAAAGAAGCCCCATTCAAGCCTTGGCAGAGCATGCAAAAAGAATCTGCGAAGCCCACCTCCTCCTCCAAGATGGACTGAACCACCTCAACTGGGCTCTCCAGGCCAATGGAGACTCCACCTCAGACATCAGAAGAGCTGCAAGACCACCGAGAAGAAGCCACGAGAGTCAAGACAAAGATCCACCCAGAGGAAGAGTGTTCTTGCCATACATCAAGGGAACCACTGACCGCAGAGGGAAGCGGATGAGGAAACACAACATACAAACAATCTACAGACCCACCAAGAAAATCCAACAAATGCTCCGTTCAGTAAAGGACAAGAGGGATCCTCTCACCTCTGCAGGAGTCTCCCGTGTACCATGCAGCTGTGGACAAGTCTACAGAGGGACCCTGCTCAGAGAATCAGAGAGCTGGGAGAGACCCACAAAGGCCATCCAGCCCAACCCCCTTCTTCCATTCGACTCAAATGATCAAGGGTTTGAAGAACAAGCCCTATGAGGAGCGGTTTAAAGAGCTGGGCATGTTTAGCCTGAAGAATCCTAGAATCAAAGAGTTGGAAGAGACCTCATGGGCCATCCAGTCCAACCCCATTCTGCCAAGAAGCAGGAATATTGCATTCAAATCACCCCTGACAGAAAAGCTTTCAAAGAAGGAGCCTCCACCACACTCCAGGGCAGAGTTTATTTTGGTTACGTCTACCCCGCCCTTCTCACCCCGAAGGGGACTCAGGGCGGCTTACAAAAGCAAGGCACAATTTGATGCCCACATCACATAACAATAAGACAAAATAACATCAATTCACAGAAAACAGCAATTCTAGCAATAACATCAATTAACAGAAACAACAATTCTTGCAAGGCGAAAACAACCATAAAATCAGTAAAAGCAATAAAACCAATACAAACCGTTTCTCCTCATTGACGGTCAGCATTTCGCAATCTCGTAGTTCAAATTCCAATTCCACAATTGTCAGTCCTGTCAGTACTATCGATCTGGTTGTCTATATCTAGTTGTCAGATTGCCAAAGGCCTAGTCCCACAACCATGTCTTTACCTTCCTCCTGAAGGAGAGGAGGGATGTTAATGCCCTAATTTCCCCCGGGAGTGAGTTCCACAGATGAGGGGCCACAGATGAGGGGCCACCACTGAGAAGGCCCTGCTCCTCGTCCCCACCAACCTCACTTGTGATAGCGGTGGGGTCGAGAGCAGGGCCTCCCCAGATGATCTCAAATTCTGGGGTGGGACGTAGAGGGAGATACGTTTGGACAGATACACTGGACCGGAACCGTAAAGGTTTTTGTAGGTCAAAACCAGCACCCTAAAATCCGACATACCACCTGTCACATCAGCACTTTTAATCTGTGTTTGTTGTTCATTCGTTCAGTCATCTCCGACTCTTCGTGACCTCATGGACCAGCCCACGCCAGAGCTCCCTGTCAGCCGTCACAACCCCCAGCTCCTTCAAGGTCAGTCCAGTCACTTCAAGGATGCCATCCATCCATCTTGCCCTTGGTCGGCCCCTCTTCCTTTTGCCTTCCACTTTCCCCAGCATTATTGTCTTCTCTAGGCTTTGCTGTCTCCTCATGATGTGGCCAAAGGACTTCAACTTTGTCTCTACTATCCTTCCCTCCAATGAGCAGCCGGGCTTTATTTCCTGGAGGATGGACTGGTTGGATCTTCTCACAATCCAAGACATTCTCAGAACAGTCTATAGGCTCTTTCAATCTTTTCCACAGGGAACAGGCACTATCTTCATGACTGGTATTTTAGCTAATAGGGAAATCCTTAACTTCTAATCTGGGCAGTCTTTCTTTGCCTCTGTTGGTATGGAGCCTCTACACCTGGTACCAACTGCGTCTGGCTTCCGTGAGAGACCCTTACCAAGCAGAGCTTTGTAGACTTCCAGGGAAAAAGGAGTTCAGGTTTCGGTGATGGCTGGCTGAAGTCCCTCAGCAAAGGAGCTGTAAGGCTGCAAAATCCTCAGCCAAGCTGTGGGCCTTCTCTCCCCAGTCAAGCTGTAGGACTGTATAACCCAGGCCAAGCCGTAGAAGACGAAGCTTTCTACAGGAGCTCTTGGTATTATGTCCTGCATGAAAATCTTCTCTGTGTGGACTGAACCCAAACTGGCTCCTATTCCCTCCAAAACCCAAAAAGGGGGCGGGACCAGGGAACCTAACTATAATTGACAAGTGGCTTGCCCTATGATTGCAGCCAAAAAAGCCACCTATCTGCAGAGTCCCTGAAACTTAGGACTATAACAAACATTAAATGCAAAGCCAACAAAATTGGAGCTCCTGGTGCAGTTGTACCAGCACATTCTTCCATTTGACTAAAATCATAGAATCAAAGAATTGGAAGAGACCTCATGGGCCATCCAGTCCAACCCCTTTCCAAGAAGCAGGAATATTGCATTCAAATCACCCCTGACAGATGGCCATCCAGCCTCTGATTAAAAGCTTCCAAAGAAGGAGCCTCCACCACACTCCGGGGCAGAGAGTTCCGCTGCTGAATGGCTATCACAGTCAGGAAGTTCTTCCTCAGGTGCAGATGGAATCTCCTCTCTTGTAGTTTGAAGCCATTGTTCCTTGCCCTAATCTCCATGGAAGCAGTAAACAAGCTTGCTCCCTCCTACCTGAGAAAGCTTAGAGGAGACATGATGAGGGCCATGTATAAATATGTGAGGGGAAGTCCTAGGGAGGAGGGAGCAGGCTTCCTTTCTGCTGCCCTGGAGACTAGGACGCAATGGGACAATGGCTTCAAACTACAAGAAAGGAGATTCCACCTGAACATGAGGAATCATAGAATCCTAGAATCAAAGAGTTGGAAGAGACCTCCTGGGCCATCCTGTCCAACCCCATTCTGCCAAGAAGCAGGAATATTGCATTCAAATCACCCCTGACAGATGGCCATCCAGCCTCTGTTTCAAAGCTTCCAAAGAAGGAGCCTCCACCACACTCTGGGGCAGAGAGTTCCACTGCTGAACGGCTCTCACAGTCAGGAAGTTCTTCCTCTTGTTCAGATGGAATCTCCTTTCTTGTAGTTTGAAGCCGTTGTTCCTTATCCTAATCTCCATGGAAGCAGTAAACAAGCTTGCTCCCTCCTCCCTGTGGCTTCCTCTCACATATTTATCATACATGGCTGCTGCATGGAATTGTTCTTCTGGCAGAGCTCTCAGGACCATCGAGTCCAGCCCCTTTCTGCCAGACCCTTCACACAGATGGCCACCCAGCTTCTGCCTTAAAATATCTAGAGAAGGATGCACCAGGGCAATTTATTCCACTATTGGAATAGGAATCTTTGTTCCTGCAGCTTGAATCCATGACTCCATTATGATAGTCATAGGTAAAGTAAAGAAGAGTCTCTGGAGAAGCAGAAAAGATTTTTTTCCCTTCCTTCCAGATATTTAAACATAACTCTCCGGTCTGCTTCTCTCAGCCTTCTTTTCTCCAAGCAAAACTTTCCCACCTCAGTTGCTCCTCAGATGAATTCATAGTTTCCAGGGCTCAGGCCATTTTGGTGGCCCTTCTCTGTACCCCTTCCAGCTTATCGATCTTGTATTGTGGTGCCCAGAAGTGGACACAGGATTATTCTTAGTCTGACCAAAGCAGAAGAGAGTGGGACTATGACTCCGCTCGATCTCGACACCAGCCTCCTATGGATGCAGCCTGGAATGGCATTGGCCTTTTTAGCTGCTGCATCACACAGTTGACTTTTGCTCAGCTTGTGGCTCTCCCAGACTCCCACATCCCTTTTCCAAAGACTGTTGTCAACCAGGTTTTGTAGTAGAGTATTGCTGCCTCTGGTGAGTGGCATGAGGTCTAAAATCAATTTTGGTGGATTTGTGTTGTAAGCAGAATGGAAGTAATCCACATGCGAAGTGATCATGAGATATTTCAAAGGCTGTCTTGGAGCAGAATTGTTCTCTAGCTCCACAGAAAGAGAAAAATAGAATCGTTGTGAGGAATCCAAGGGCCATCCAGTCCAACCCCATTTTGCAAGGCAGGAGAAGCACAATCAAAACCCTCCCAAGAGATGGTCATCCAACCTCTGTTTAAAAGTCTCTAGAGAAGTAGACTTCTCTGAGAACCTCCCAGTTAAATAGTAGCACAGACTTCTAAAAGCTAGAGCTGCAGAGCAGATCCTTTCCTTTTACTGGAATTATTTAAGCATATGTTAGATGTTACAAGTGGAGGATATAGAACAGGCATGGGCAAACTCTGCGTTGTTAGGAATTGTAGAAGTTGGAAGTCCAAAACACCTGGAAAGCTGGAGTTTGCCCATGCCTGATATAGAAGTTGCATCCTGAATCGCCAAACCTGCATTGCAGGTAAGAGCTGGTTGGGCTGGAAGGTGCCTCTCAGGTACCTCCTATACACCTCAAAAGTCTCATGGGGCAGGTGCGCCAGTTAATTCTGAGCTGCACTTGCCTGCCTTGCTATTTAAAGGCAGCCTTACTAATAGGTTGTGTTGTGTTCAGCAGAACCCCTGACTGCATTCCTCTAAGAAATATGTGCAGGTGTTGTATTTTCTGCAACACATTCCTTTCCAACATCAAGTGCCTTTGCAACATCATGTCTGAAATGTCCTTTCAATCAATTTTTGGGGTGAAACAGAACAGTTATTAACCTGTGAATGCTTTGTCTTAAATGTTTTGTTCATCACTCTAAAATGCAGCGTTTCATATTAAAAATGTTTTAATTGGGGTAAGAGTAGAGACATCACACTGGCAACAAAGATCCATTGCCTAGTCAAAGCCATGGTATTCCCTGTAGTCACCTACGGATGTGAAAGCTGGACCTTAGGGAAGGCTGAGCGAAGGAAGAGAGATGCTTTTGAACTGTGGTGTTGGAGGAAAGTTCTCAGAGTGCCTTGGACTGCGAGAAGATCCAACCAGTCCATCCTCCAGGAAATAAAGCCTGACTGCTCACTGGAGGGAAGGAGACTAGAGACAAAGTTGAAATCCTTTGGTCACATCATGAGGAGACAGCAAAGCCTAGAGAAGACAATTATGCTGGGGAAAGTGGAAGGTAAAAGGAAGAGGGGCCGACCAAGGGCAAGATGGATGGATGGCATCCTTGAAGTGACTGCACTGACCTTGAAGGAGCTGGGGGTGGTGACGGCCGACAGGGAGCTCTGGCGTGGGCTGGTCCATGAGGTCACGAAGAGTCGGAGACGACTGAACGAATGAACAACAACAACAAAGAGAAGATAGAATAGTAGAATCTTAGAATTCGAGAGGACCGCAATGGGCATTCCTGTCTTGCATAATGCACACATTGCAGAACATCATCTGACCTTTATTAGAGGACTTCCAAAGAAAGAGAGTCAACCATCTGCTTTTGAGTTCACCAGGAAACGCTTGTCTCCCTAAAGTCTGCAGGCGCATCTCCTGTTTTCCAGAAATTCTCAAAGGTTGTCAACAAAGATTATTGCCAGTAATTCTGAGATACCTGGCAAAAGTGCTGACAATAACCTCTGAGAATTCCTAGATTACTTGAAGTGACATTTCAGTTCAAATCAAATCATTGCAGACCTGATGATATCTACATTTCTTCACAATTTCTAAAAGGGCAAGTTCAGATTTATACTCCCAAGATTGAATTCTGATGCTATCTGAGAAAGTTTATCAGACTGGCAACAAAGATCCATTGCCTAGTCAAAGCCATGGTATTCCCTGTATTCACCTACGGATGTGGGAGCTGGACCTTAGGGAAGGCTGAGCGAAGGAAGATCGATGCTTTTGAACTGTGGTGTTGGAGGAAAGTGCTGAGAGTGCCTTGGACTGCGAGAAGATCCAACCAGTCCATCCTCCAGGAAAGAAAGCCCGACTGCTCACTGGAGGGAAGGAGAGTAGAGACAAAGATGAAGTCCTTTGACCACATCATGAGGAGACAGCAAAGCCTAGAGAAGACAATGATGCTGGGGAAAGTGGAAGGCAAAAGGAAGAGGGGCCGACCAAGGGCAAGATGGATGGATGGCATCCTTGAAGTGACTGGACTGACCTTGAAGGAGACCCTGGGGGTGGTGACAGCCGACAGGGAGCTCTGGCGTGAGCTGGTCCATGAGGTCATGAAGAGTCAGAGACGACTGAACGAATGAACAACAACAACAACATGGATTAGTCTGGTATTTGTGTCTTGTGGAAGCTGGATTTTCAAAGTAGCACATTGGATACATGCAAGAGTTGATGGCAAGGATTGTGACCAGGTTTCTAATGAACTGGCTTAACCTTCCCTGAAAGTTGTATTTCTTAACCCACAATAGGGAAGGCAGTCCAACACGCACGGGAATCTCATTATTGGAAAGTATCTCCAAAGATCATCTACTGTAATGCACAATTAAGAAAATAAGTTATAATTGGTGGGAATGTATGATGTATCTTTGTAGGTCTTTTTTACACTGCCATATAAAATCCAGATTATCTGTTTTCAGTTGGATTATATGGCAGTGTAGACACATATAATCAGGTTCAAAGTAGAAAATGCATTGATAATCTGGATTATATGGCAGTGTAGAAGGGATTGTAGAGAGTTCTTGAAGAGGTAAAAGCTTTATCCTTTGTATTACAGTCCTTTAGAGAATGGTTTAAAGCAGGGGTCCTCAAACTAAGGCCCAAGGGCCAGATACGGCCCTCCAAGGTCATTTACCCGGCCCTCACTCAGGGTCAGCCTAAGCCTGAAACAACTTGAAAGCATACAACAACAACAACAATCCTATCTCATCAGCCAAAAGCAGGCCCATACTCCCCATTGTAATACTCATAAGTTTATATTTGTTAAAATGGTTCTTCATTTTAATTATTGTATTGTTGTTAAGTGTTATTGCACAAATAAGATATGTGCAGTGTGCATAGAATTCATTCTTTTTTTTCTTCAAATTATAATCCGGTCCTCCAACGGTTTGAGGGACTGTGACCTGGCCGTCTGTTTAAAAAGTTTGAGGACCTGGTTTAAAGACTGAAGCCTTACCAATACAGAAAGTTGTCAGTGGCCCCAGTGAATCCAAATATTTATCAGGAATATCTTCAGCAAATCAAATTCTTCACTTACGGTATCACTGCCAGGGAGCATATCCTCCTCAACTGCACGCCATGTTCCGTTGTCCATAATTACACTTCAAACGTTGAGCATCCTTGATCTCATCCTGTTCTGATTCTGATGTTGCAAATTAAGTTTGAGTTGATTGCTAAGAAGTTAGTTGTTCCTGAATCAGGACTGTCAGAAGAAGAAGCCTTTGTTCCATCTTGTGTGCTTGTTATTGATCCTGATCTCTGGCATACTTTCAGCGGCGTCCTGTTCAGTTCTGTTTGTCTTCAGGCCCCAGGGTTGCTTCCAGCCACTTTTGTATGGGACCATTCATCCTCTTCTTGTTTATACGAGGGTTGGAACTTTAATACTGGCAACACTGCTGTAAAGATGCCACGCAACGAAACCAAAGAATGTTACGTATACCAAATGTTAGTTACATCCCTATGTTAACTCTGAGCAAAAATACTCTCCCTTCCTACGTCACACGCATGCGGAGTGACGTGAAGAACGGAGCCTCGTATTAGCTTGCGGTCTAAAGTAAGTGTTGTCATGATGTTTTTGAACCAAGAAAAATAGAGTTGGATAAATATTGAATGTTCCCGAGTTCGTACAGCACGACAGTGTCATCAAGAGGCTTGCTGGGAATCTGCATGGCCTTACAGAACAGTGGCAAGGTGGGCAAAAGCCTTCAATAAAGGACACCAAAATGTGGCAGACATGCATCGGCCAGGTCGTCCAAGTATCAGTGAAGCAGAAGTGAATGCTGTTGCCGCACTCATAGGCAGTGATCGACGCCATACGATTCGTGAGCTGGCCCAAAACACAGGATTTGTGTATATGACTGTGCTCCACATTCTGAAGGAAGGCCTGGGCATGAGAAAAATTGCTTCATGGTGGGTTCAATATCATTTGACAGAAATGCAGAAATGGCTACGATACGATGCTGTGCACCCATTTGGAGCACTAAGAGTGTGAAGGAGCGACTTTCTTACGCCATATCATTATGTTGGATGAGATTTGGGCCAGATCGTACCAGCCAGAACTAAAACACCAATTGAACAAATGGCATCATTATGGGTCACCACGAAGTTCAAAATTTCGTGCAGTACATAGGGAATGGGCAGGTAAGAAGGTAGCACAACTGACATCGTAATAAGGATGCGCCACATTAGAATTTAGCATTTATTCCTTGGTTGAAATTCTTATGGAAACCACAGGGAAGATGTGAAACTGAACCAAACATATTGAGTGCTAAATATCTCAAGTAAAAAATATTTTCCCTCTTTTCTTTCCAGCGAAATCAAGTAGGAAGCTCACTTTCCTATATTTAGCCAATGATGTTATCCAGAACAGTAAACGGAAGGGACCCGAGTTTACAAGGGAATTTGAAACTGTTCTCGTGGATGCTTTTTCACATGTTGCCAGGTATGTTTATCTGTTTATTTATGGATTGTTACATAAACATTATCCTTAAGATCATAGCTCAAAGTCAATTTCAAAGCTTTTGATCACATACTTTCCCACCGTTCCATTTGTATAATGTGTCCAAAATCTCTGGGCCCCTTTTATCATATAATCTTTCATGTGTTCATCTTCCACAGCAGAAGAAATTACCTATCACCTGTCCATCATTTGTACCTACCTGAGTTTCAAATTCTGACTTTTGACAATTCAAAAGGTTTAAAATCTAATTTGTATCTTTCAAACAACTGTAAATAAGAAACACATTGAAAATCATATCCTTCCCCAAATATTTTTGCCTTCTTTTTTATATTGTATAAAACACAATTTCTTAACATTTCCTATCCACTTTTTTGGCCAGTTGATGCTTTTTGTCTAAAATTTTCTTGTGTACGACCTGGCCTTGAATCTTGTTGATACTGTCAATAAAGCTCATCTTGCATCATGCTTATTAACATCTGTGATTACTTTAATTTATTATCTTAGGCCATTTTCTTCTTAGAGTCTTTTATTTTTCAGGAGTATTCGTTCCTTTGAAAACACGTTTAAAACGCATTAAAATACTCTCTAAAATCTAAATATTGTCTAAAAGTAATGGTAGAATCAAGTTTTGCAATAGTTAAAACACTAGTTTCAAATGCTGAATGCCATGTGGAACAGCATTGTTTCAGCTCCCTGTCAGAAAATTCAAAAATATGAAACCAGCCTAGCTTCCTTTGGTAGAGATCCACATAGTCGAGGCATTGCTGCAGAGAAGGCAAATTGGAAGCCAATGCAATTCTTGCAGGAGTGGAAGTGAAGAAGCATCAGCATTTTGTCTATAGGACCATTAGGGACTTAGGAACCCTACAATGCATTCCTACCATTTTACTTTTCAGCTCTGTTTCCTAGATCTGTGAAACTCCAGGTGTTTAGCTTTCTGCCTGCATGCAGAGGTCACTTCCTTTTTTCCCCAAAGTCTTTAGTACTTTATTACCTCTGCCATAAGATGCCTTCAATTCAGAGAGTCAGCATTAAGGTCAAGCCGAAGGTAGACAAAGATGCTTTCCTTGCACATTGCTGGGTTTAAGAGTATGATCAAGCTATGGACCTGATCTTTCAGAGGGAGGGCAAATCTATTTCGAACATACTGTGACCCCAATCCCAGGTTGGCTTTCCAGATGTCCAGGAGCACTTCTTGCCTGGATTAAGACCCCAGTCTGTTCACCTGCATCTAGTCCAACCACCTCTAGGAATATTCAGCCAAGACTGGAAGCACTTCAAAGCTGTCTAATGAGGTCGTTGTTCTTCAGTTTTTCTCTGGGCCTTTCCACACAGCCCTATATCCCAAAATAACAAGGCAGAAAATCCCACATCTGAGTGTGGACTCAGATAACCTAGTTCAAAGCAGATATTGTGGGATTTTGTACTTTTATTTATTTATTTATCGTGTCAGGCAACCTAACAGTTGTATTACATTTTTGACAGAACAAACAAACATACAAAAGACACAGAGTTTGCAAGCTTGGTAGTTGGTTAAATGCCCTTTGTATCTGGCCACTTGGAGTGGCTCTGGTGTTGTCCTCCATTGTGCATGTAGCAGGGCTCAGGTTGCATTGCAGCAGGTGGTCTGTAGTTTGCTCTTCTCCGCACTCGCATGTTGTGGATTCCACTTTGTGGCCCCATTTCTTAAGATTGGCTCTGCATCTCGTGGTGCCAGAGCGCAGTCTGTTCAGCGCCTTCCAAGTCGCCCAGTCCTCTGTGTGCTCAGGGGGGAGTCTCTCGTTGGGCATCAGCCATTGATTGAGGCTCTGGGTTTGAGCCTGCCACTTTTGGACTCTCACTTGATGGGGTGTTCCAGCGAGTGTCTCTGTAGATCTTAGAAAACTATTTCTTGATTTAAGTCGTTGACGTGCTGGCTGATACCCAAACAAGGGATGAACTGGAGATGTTTCTGCCTTGGTCCTTTCACTATTGGCTGCTACTTCCCGGCGGATGTCAGGTGATGCAAGCAGTGTAATTTCTCCAGTGGTGTAGGGCACAGACACCCTGTGATAATGCGGCATGTCTCATGAAGAGCCACATCCACTGTTTTAATGTGGTGAGATTGTTCCACACTGGGCATGCATACTCAGCAGCAGAGTAGCATAGCACAAGGGCGGATGTCTTCACTATATCTGGTGTATTTTGTACCTTGACGTTCTGGGATATAGGGCTGTGTGGAAGGGCCCTCTCTCCCCAGATCAGAGGGGTTTTTTAAACTTTTCCTTAATTCAGAAAGCTTTCTAGTCAGGTGTTCTATGCCAGTGCATTTCTCATAGACGTAATTGCAGCCGATAGATTGAGGGGGAACTTTGTGGATCTTGCAGGAGAAAGATGGAGCTGCCCGAACAGCCTCTCCTGGTGCAGACCAGAAGTGTCCCCTGCTCTTGTTTCCAGGAGCAGTTAGTCACTTGGCCCTGAGGTGTCTGCAGGATTGAAGATGATGCCCTTCCATGTCTTGCCCTCAGCGTGTGCTCAAAGGAAACCTTGAAAGTGTCCCAACTCACAAACTTCCAGAGCTGGGCTGTTCTCCTGGTTGTTTCCTGTTCTTAAATGCCCTCCTAGGAATTCATTTGGTAGACTTGTTTCTTTGGGAAATGGGGACTAGGCTTGCACAGCTTAAAACCAGAGTTCTCCTGCCAAGATTCATACCATCTAAATAAAATGGGTTCCTGATTATATACCAAAGTAATCTATACCCGCAAATACAACAATATGTATGAATCAATAATGGATAAGCAGGTATAAAATATAAACTTGTATTTATTTATTTATTTATTATTCGAACTTCTATGCCGCCACTCCTCTGGGGCTCGGAGCGGCTTACAAGAACAGGCTAAAATCTAACACAATTTAAAAACAATTTGAAACAATTTAAAAACAGCAATATCAGAGATCAAAAGCCTGTCGAAACAGGTATGTCTTACATGCCCTGCGGAAAGCTGGTAAGTCCCGCAAGGCACGGACTTCAGGTGGCAGAGTATTCCAGAGTGATGGTGCCACTGCTGTGAAGGCTCTGTGTCTGGTTGCTGTTAGACGCAAGGTCTTGACACTGGGGGTTTCCAGTAGATCTTGGTCCTCAGAATGGAGGGATCTCTGGGGTTGGTAGGGGGTGAGGCAGTCCCTCAGGTACATCGGCCCCAGACCATGCAAGGCCTTAAAGGTGAGTACCATCACTTTGAAAGTGATCCGGGACTCAATTGGTAACCAATGCAGCTGTAATAAGATTGGTGTTATGTGGCATCTTATCGGAATTCCCGCAAGAAGCCGAGCAGCTGCATTTTGTACCAACTTGAGCTTCTGGATCACCGACAGAGGAAGGCCAATGTAGAGGCAAAATGTCAGGAGAGAATGCCTCTAGACCATGGTTATATAGCCTGAAAAAACCTACAACAACCCAGTGATTCCGGCCATGAAAGCCTTCGACAATACATGGAAAATATTTGTATTTGGCATGGGGTGGGGTGTATTAGGGCTAGGGAAGATTGAAATTCACAGACCAAAATGCAGCCTCCAGGCCTCCAGTCCCCGTGCAATTGCTTGCTTAATGCATTTGCTCTCTGGGATTAAACCGGGCACTATATCTAAGCTGTCTGCTCAGCATAAATGTTCCCAGACTTCAGCAAATCCAGCCTCCCTTTGATCCATTATTACGAGAGATATAACTGTGGCGAACTTGGAATCAATTGCAGTACTCCCTCTAGAAATCTCGGCCTTTTCCCCCGCTCAGACCCCCAAGTGGCCGGCTGGCCGGTTGCTAGTTCTTCCACGTGCCTCTGCTCTGCCTGAGCGCCATTTGAAGTGTGGCCTGCTTCTCAAAGGCTATGGATTTATCAGGTTTTCCTTTCAGATTGTCTTTCTGCTTGGCTCGCTCCATCTGTCACCGGGTGACTCTTCTCTTGCTGTGGGGCAGGCAGCAAACGAGCAGCAATGTGTCATTTCCTGACGCGCCGTACGTTATCTTCTTGTTAAAGGCGGCCTCGCTATTTAGGGACGACTAAGTCTGCAAATACAATGATATGTAGAAAACACCGAGGGAGGCATAATCGAATGTGTTCTGGATAATTCTACACCCAGAGTCTGCTGCGGGTGATTAGAAAGCCTTGTTATTCACATTTAAAATTATTTTTGTTTATGAAAAACACCAACTGAAACACAGAGCTGTTGCAGATATACCAAGACTACACAGCCGTATACTATATAATTAAACTACAACCAAACAACTATAAAAACTGCAGGCTACAAATAAACAACTATATTTAAAAAACTACAAAATTCTGTTATCTTTCATTATTCTGCTCTCTTTGAACAACAATATAATCCCATTTCTAGCAAGCTTTACTATGTCATGAATCCCAAAGTTGATAAATGCCCTCATTGTTGTTTTAATGAACAGGCCCCAGTCTTTCTTAAACTTAGTAAAATATTCCTCCTTTATGCTTTTTTGCTAATTTAGAGATATTCACCAGCCATTCTTCTCGTTTTGAAATAATTGGTGCCTTCCACCTCTCGGTGGTGCAGCAGGCTAAACCACTTTGCTGCTGGTCCACGCCTTAGTCACTTCCAGGTTCGACTACTGTAATGCACTCTATGTGGGGCTGCCCTTGAAAACGGCCCGGAAATTTCAATTGGTCCAACGGTCGGCGGCCAGGTTGTTAACTGGTGCTCTTTACAGAGAGAGGTCAACCCTCCTATTTAAGGAGCTCCACTGGCTGCCATTCATTTTCCGGTCCCAATTCAAGGTGCAGGTGCTTACCTACAAAGCCCTAAATGGTTTGGGACCCGCCTACCTGCGTGACCGCATCTCTGTGTACGAACCCACACGATCTCTTCGTTCATCTGGAGAAGCCCTGCTGACAATCCCACTGGCATCGCAAGCGCGACTGGTGGGGACGAGGAATAAGGCCTTCTTGGTGGTGGCCCCTCGTCTCTGGAACTCTCTCCCTAAGGACATCAGGCAGGCCCCGTCACTATCTTTAGGAGGAGCTTGAAAACGTGGCTGTTCCAGTGTGCCTTTCCAGAATAAGGAAACTTCTAGCATTATGTCCCAACGCACTTTATTAGAGTCAGGATATCTACATGTCCATCCCCCTCCAAACACCCCCACCTTGTCATGCCCAGCATTTTTAATTTTTAATTTTAATTATTACATCTGGCCCGGCCATTATTTTAATTGCGTCATTAGATGTTGTTAATGTGTTGCTATTCTTTGCTATTGCTTTGTTTTTTGTGTTATTGTGTTGTTGTTGTTGTTTTATTGTTGTATTTGGGCTCGGCCTCTTGTAAGCCGCACCGAGTCCTTCAGGAGATGGTAGTGGGGTACAAATAAAGGTTTATTATTATTATTAACTTGCTGACCAAAAGGTCGGCCGTTCAAATATGGAGAGCAGATTAAGCTCCTGTTGTTAGCCCCAGCTTCTACCAACCTAGCAGTTCAAAAACATGCAAATGTGAGTAGACCAATAGGTAATGCTCCAGCAGGAAGGCAACGGCGCTCCATACAGTCATGGCGGCTCATGACCTTGGAGACGTCTATGGACAACGCCGGCTCTTTGGCTTCGCAATGGAGATGAGAAGCAGAATCCCAGAGTTGGACATGACTAGACTTCATGTCAAGGGGAAACCTTTACCTTCCACCTCTCAGCATCTACTGTTCCTGTGGCAGCTTGTCATGTAAATTTTCTTTCTAAATTATCCAGCATTCCCAACAAATTACATTGTCATCTTAAGTTTAACCTTAATAGCATTTCCAGCATCAGATGTAAATGGTTTTATTGGTTTTAACTATGCATTTTTAATAAGTCCCTGTGTATAATTCTATTTTAATGTTAGTATGATTTGAGTTTTAATTACATATTGTATTACTTTTAGTATTGGCCTCTTTGAGTCTCCCTTGAGAGAGAGGAAGCGGGATATAAATGCATATAAAATAATAATAATAATAATAATAATAATAATAATGTATTTCAGTCCAATATTTCTGGGCCTATCCGCATATGATAAAATGTGCCAACATTGTGTTCACATTCCCAACATTTGTTAGAACTGGCCTTATACATGTTAGAAAGTTTCTCTAGTGTCAAATCCCATCTGTACATCATTTTGTAAATGATTTCTTTTAAATTGCTACTTTCAAACTTCAAACTCTTAATCCACATCTTCTCCCATTATTCCAAATGGAATTATGTACTTGCTGTATATATAAGCCAAGTTTTTCAGCCCTTTTTTTAAGGCTGAAAACCCCCCCCCTTGACTTATACTCGGGTCAAGGTTATTTATTATTTTACTATATTATTATTATTATTATTATTATTACAATTATTATTTTACTCTAATATTATTGTTACCTTTGGTACATTATTTTACTGTATTATTATTACATTTATTATTTTTATTGTTATAACATTTTTTATTTTACTCTGTTATTGTTGTTATTATTACATGTATTATTTTACTATTTTTATTACGTTTATTATTTTGCCCTCTTTATTATTATTGGAAGGATACTTACGCACATTTACATTGAAGAAGGCTAGAATAATGATTTAATTAATTAATTAATTAATTAATTAACTTTGCTTATATACTGCTGTTCTCAGCCCGGGGGTGACTCACAGCGGTGTACAACATAGAAGGCACAAGGTTCAAAATTCAACACAATCTAAAATATCAATCTAGCAATAATCAAAAACATTATCATCAAAAACATCAACAATATCAAAATACACAAAGCCATTCGCGTCGTCTCATCGTTTAAACCACAATCCAGTATCATTTTCCGTTGTTCCATTCCTGTCGTCATTACCAATCATTGCACTTCTTGTTCGAACGCCTTCTTGAACAGCCAAGTCTTTAATTTCCTGCGGAATATCATCAGGGACGGAGCCAGTCTGATGTCCACGGGAAGGGTGTTCCACAGAGTTAAATAGTCTTATTTTAAATTACAACTTTATGTAAATATTAAAAAAATTGACCTACTGATGCCTCAATGTATGTAATTTTATTGGTATCTATTTTTATTTTGAAATTCACGAGTTGCTGCTGCATTTCCCACCCTCGGTATATACTCGAGTCAATACGTTTTCCCAGTTTTTTTTGCGGTAAAAAATTAGGTGCCTTGGCTTATATTCATGTCGGCTTATACTGAAGTATATACGGTATATACAACCTCTTGCTATTCTGAATTTGCATGTTTTAAGTTCAGGCACCTATCAGTTACCACTGCTGAAGTACTGTCCTGAAAAATGTGGCTTTCCATAGCTGCTTTGTGTTTGTATCTAAAGCTTTTTGGGGTTGTTTGTGGGTTTGAGAGAAGGCGGGCTTCTAGCACTCTCTCCGCAGCCATCTTCCCTTTTGACCAGTTCCTCCTGACACGTTTCTGTTCTGTCTTCCCAGGGAGGCAGACGAGGGCTGCAAAAAGCCCTTGGAACGATTGCTGACCATCTGGCAAGAGAGGAGTGTGTATGGCGGCGAGTTCATACAACAGCTGAAACTGTCTATGGAGGACTCCAATAGTCCCCAACCGAAAGGTAAAGAAAGGTGCCTATTGTTTCCTCCAAACATCTTGGACTCAGGGACTGAAATCTTCCCAATGCTATATAACAAAACAATGGGAATTGGTTTGCACATTTTGACCTGGTGACGGTCTATACAGTTTACACACTGCTATATTGCATCCTGGTTATTTCGGTGCTGTGTGAGATATTTTATTAGTGGTGTGACCCTACGGTTGATTTCTGGTAGAAGTTGGACTGAAGCACTTGGAAATTCCTAGAGAGAACATTTCACTCCTATCCACTAGTCATTTCAAATCCACCAAAGTCAAACCCGCAAATGTCAAGGGTTTTTTTATTTACAAGTGAGAAACCCAATCCAGATGGTTAACAGCATGTATGTTGTGTTGTTGAAGGCTTTCATGGCCAGACTCACTGGGTTACTGTGAGTTTTCGGGCTGTCTGGCCATGTTACAGAACCATTTTCTCCTGATGTTTCATCCACATCTATTCAGGCATCCTCAGAGGTTGTGAAGTCTGTTGGAAACTAGGCAAGTGGGGTTTATATATCTGTGGAATAATGTCCAGGGTGGGAAAAAGAACTCTTGTCTGTTTGAGGCGAGTGTGAATGTTGCAATGTACGACCTTGGCTAGTACTCAGTAGCCTTGGAGCTTCAAAGCCGGCTGCTTCCTGCTTATATATTTACATTTCTCAGTCTTTCTTCTCCAGCTGTGGCTGTGCATGGGAGCATTAGCAGCTTTTGGGCCAAGCAGTAGCAATTATTATTATTATTATTATTATTATTATTATTATTTTGACTGCTGAGCACTGTCATTTAGCAACTATTCTAAAACTGCCGCTAAAGCAGTGTTTCTCAACCTGGGGGGGTCGCGAGGGGGTGTCAGAGGGGTCGCCAAAGACCATCAGAAAACACAGTATTTTCTGATGGTCATGAGGATTCCATGTCGGAAGTTTGAGCCAATTCTATCGTTGGTGGAGTTCATAATGTTCTTTGATTGTAATGAACTATAAATCCCAGCAACGACAACTCCCAAATGTCAAGATCTATTTTCCCCAGACTCCACCAGTGTTCACATTTGGGCATATTGAGTATTCGTTCCAAGTTTGGTCCAGATCTACCATTGCATGAGTCCATAGTGCTCTCTGGATATAGGTGAACTACAACTCCCAAACTCAAGGTCAGTGCCCATCAAACCCTTCCAGTGTTTTCCATTGGTCATGGGAGTCACGTTTGGTTCAAATCCATCACTGGTGGAGTTCAGAATGCTCTCTGATTATAAGTGGACTATAAATCCCAGCAACTACAACTCCCAAATTACAAAATCAATCCTACTCCAATCCCACTACCATTCACATTTGGGTGCATTGGGTATTTGTGCCCAGTTTGGTCCAGTGCCCCTGGTGGCGCAGTGGGTTAAAGCACTGAGCTGCTGAGCTTGTTGATCGAAAGGTCGCAGGTTTGATTCCGGGGAGCGGCGTGAGCTTCCGCTATCAGCCCTAGCTTCTGCCAACCTAGCAGTTCGAAAAGATGCAAATGTGAGTAGATCAATAGGTACCGCTCCGGCGGGAAGGTAACAGCGCTCCATGCAGTCATGCTGGCCACATGACCTTGGAGGTGTCTACGGACAACACTGGCTCTTCGGCTTAGAAATGGAGATGAGAACCACACCCCAGAGTCAGACATGAGTGGACTTAATGTCAGGGGACTACCTTACCTACCTTGGTCCAGTGAATGAAAATGCATCCTGCATATCTGATATTTACATTATGATTTATAACAGTAGTAAAATGACTGTTATGAAGTCACAACGAAAACAATATTATGGTTGGGCGCCACCACCACATGAGGAACTGCATTAAGGGGTCACGGCATTAGGAAGGTTGAGAAACACTGCACTAAAGGATACTATCAGACTAGATTTGGCATGTTTTCCCCCTGTGGCATGAGAGAGAGTGTCCACATGCCTTAGCAAAACAGCATTTGTCCCCAGCGAACCAATTCAAAAGGGCTTTGTTTACTCTCAGGTGGGTTACCCTTTTGCCAGAAACGCTTGCAGAAGGGTAACCCACCTGAGAGTAAACAAAGCTCTTTTTTTATTGGCTTGCTGGGGACAAGTGCTGTTTTGAAAAGGCATGTGGACACTCTCTCCTATGCCACAGAGGGAAAGCATGCCAATGGGTACCCTTCACAAAGCTGGCTCTCCTTCCGTCTTTAATTGAAAGCTCTGGAAACAGTGAAGAAGGGGAGCAGAAGAAAAGCCCGCCTGTTTCCGGGGCTTTGTCATTTTGTTCTCTGGAAGCCAGCCAGGAACACCTGACCCTGTTGTCGGCGGTGGCAGCAGCGGAGGAGGAGGCTTCCCGACCAGCTTGTGTCTCTCTTTTTCTCTCTCTTGGAGCTGCCAGATGCTGCTTGCCTTCCAGGCTCAGCTTCTGAAGGCTGAGTTAAACAGCCCTTGCCCTCAGGTTATTAGCCATCTGGATTCCCACTTGCAGAAAAACCCCAACAAAACATGCCGGTTGTTACAGTGGAGAGAAATGTTTCTTGAGCAAAATGTAAGACTGTCTTGAAGGGGGGGATCTCACAACAGCCCCAATAAAGCACTCTTGCTAGATCCATTTTCACTTCATTTCATAGACTCATAGAATCAAAGAGTTGGAAGAGACCTCCTGGGCCATCCAGTCCAACCCTATTCTGCCAAGAAACAGGAATATTGCATTCAAATCACCCCTGACAGATGGCCATCCAGCCTCTGTTTGCATGCTTCCTCATCCTTAGGATGAAGGGGGCTTCCTTGTGCCTCTTCTCTTCTTTGCTACCATTGAGTATAGAGGAGGAAGATAAAAGGAGCAGGTGGCATCATCCCCTTATTCCCCCACATCCCCCCAGTTCTAAATGTTCCAGACATTGGGATTTTTCGTGCACCTTCCTTCATAGGACTGGTCCTGAATCATAGAATCATAGAATCCTAGAGTTGGAAGAGACCTCCTGGGCCATCCAGTCCAACCCCATTTTGCCAAGAAGCAGCAATATTGCATTCAAAGCACCCCTGACAGATGGCCATCCAGCCTGTTGAATGTGGACAATTTCAACAGAAAGGAAGAAACCATGAAAATGAACAAAATCTGGCTACCAGTATTAAAAAAACTCAAAAATTACAACACCAAAACAACAGAGGGGAAACAAACCGGCACATAAAATCACTCTCAACAAAAGATTCCCCCAGGCACTTCCAGGCCATTAAATGCTAATCAAGGTGATCAGCTAAAACATTCACAGCTAGCCCCAGCAGACAAAAGTCCTTTGTCTCACCCTGGTCATTCCACAGATATATAAACCCATTTTTCCTACTTCCAACAGACCTCACTACCTCTGAGGATGCTTGCCATAGATGCAGGCGAAACGTCAGGAGAAAAAAAAATGCCTCCAGAACATGGCCATATAGCCCGGAAAAACCTACAACAACCCAGTGATTCTGGCCATGAATGCCTTCGACAATACATTCATCCAGCCTCTGTTTAAAAACTTCCAAAGAAGGAGCCTCCACCATATTCCGGGGCAGAGAGTTCCACTGCTGAACAGCTCTCACAGTCAGGAAGTTCTTGCTCATGTTCAGATGGAATCACCTTTCTTGTAGTTTGAAGCCATTGTTCCCTTGCGTCCTAGTCTCCAAGGAAGCAGAAAACAAGCTTGCTCCCTCTTCCCTGTGACTTCCTCTCACATATTTATACATGGCTATCATATCTGCTCTCAGCCTGAAGGCTAAACATGCCTAGCTCTTTAAGCCGCTCTTCATAGGGCTTGTTCTCCAGACCCTTGACCCTCTTTTTTTCTCTTCTCTCTCACTTTCCTGTGGTTTCCCTTCCTTTCTGTGTTCTGTCATCTAACTGATACAAACACTATGCTGTGGACATCCCACTTCCTTCACCCCTATTTCTTGAGAGGCAGAGCGTTTCTGAATTATCCCCTTGTTTTATCATAGACTTCTAGAGTTGGAAGAGACCCCAAAGGCCATTTAGTCCAACCCCTCATCTAACCAACAGAAATAGCTATCCCAAGCTGTCCTGGTCAGCGGTCACTGAGCCTCTGCTTAAACACCCTCAGAGAAGGAGATTCCATCAGACTCCTAAGCAGCAGCAGATTCTGCTGCTGAATATTTCTTACTTCCAGGAACTTCTTCCTAATGTTTAGGTGGAATCTCTTCTCTTGCAATTTGAATCCATCGCTGCATGGTGTCCTTGGAGCAGCAGAAAATAAATAATAAATAATAATAATAATAATAATAATAATAAACTTTATTTAGGCCATAGGTTTTAAATGCTGTATGTTATTGATAATGTTATTGTTTATTGCTTATTGTGTATTTTCTGTTTTTGAGTTTATTTTAACTGTTTTGTATTGACTATTCCTTATCACCTTTGTTTATTGATGTGCTGTGGGCTTGGCCTCATGTAAGCCACACCGAGTCCCTTGGGGAGATGGTAACGGGGTACAAATAAAGCTTTATTATTATTATTATTATTATTATTATTATTATTTATACCCTACCACCATATCCCACAATGGGGACTTGGAGCGGCTTACATGAGGCCAAGCCCGCACAACAAATTACAATACAATAAGATACAAATTGTAATAAAATATTATTTATTATTATTTATTTAGAACTTTTATATACCTCCGACGAGGGACTCAGGCCGGTTTACAACAGAGGATTCATACACAATAGTTTAAAACATCACATCCTCTAATACACTAATATAAAAACACATTAAAATACACACATATAATTACATAAGGCCAATTCGTCAGAATAAAATCACAATTCATCACCATCCGTCCGTGTGGTCAAGAGTTATTGACTCACTCATCAAATGCCAGATTCCAGAGTCAGGTTTTCACCAACTTTCTAAAGGTCAGGAGAGAAGGGGCAGTTCTAATCTCCAATGGGAGAGAGTTCCCGTGCTGAGGGGCCACCACCGAGAAGGCCCTGTCCCTCGTCCCCCACCAGACGCGATTGCGAGGGTAGTGGGACCGAGAGCAGGGCCCCTCCAGAAGATCTTAAAATAAACAACATAACATTAAGGTATAAAACACATAAGCATATAAACAATATACACAAAACATTAAAAAAACCAGTAAACCAAACATAATGACAGTGAGTGGGCCGCATGTACATAAAATGATTTAAAAACAAGTTTTCCCCCTCCTCAGTATATTGAAACATCTATCATGTCCCCTCTCAGCCTTCTTTCCTCCAAGCTGAGCATTTCCAGCTCCCTAAGCTATTCTTCACGGGGATTTGTTGTTTCCAGACGTTTGACCATTTTGGCCATCCTCTAGATTCTCTAGATAGGGGATATGATAGCCATGTATAAATATGTGAGAGGAAGCCACAGAGAGGAGGGAGCAAGCTTGTTTTCTGCTTCCCTGGAGACTAGGACGCAATGGAACAATGGCTTCAAACTACAAGAGAGGAGATTCCACCTGAACATGAGGAAGAACTTCCTGACTGTGAGAGCCGTTCAGCAGTGGAACTCTCTGCCCCGGAGTGTGGTGGAGGCTCCTTCTTTGGAAGCTTTTAAGCAGAGGCTGGATGGCCATCTGTCAGGGGTGATTTGAATGCAATATTCCTGCTTCTTGGCAGGGGGTTGGACTGGATGGCCCAGGAGGTCTCTTCCAACTCTTTGATTCTATGATTCTATTATACTTTCCATCTTAAATTGCTTTGCCCAGAAGTGGACACAGTATTATTCCAGGTGAGATCTGGCCAAAGCGGAAAAGAATGGTACCATGACTTCCCTTATAATAATAATAATAATAATAATAATAATAATAATAATAATAATAATAATAATTTATTTGTACCCTGCTACCATCTCTCCAAGGGACTTGGTGTGGCTTACATGAGGCCAAGCCCGCAGTACATCAATACACGAAAGCAATAACAAAATAATCAATACAAAACAGTTAAAATAAATCTCATAAACAAAAAATAAACAATGACAATAACATACAAGCATTTTAAAAAACCTATGGCAGGGCCAAATGTAATAATTAAAAAATTTAAAAATAGTGCTGGGCATGAACAAGGTAGGGTACAACTAGGATAGGGTTTTCAAAGAAAGATGGGGGCGCACAGACAATCCTGAATCAATGTTAAAGTGCATTTGAGGACATATTGCCAAGAGTTTTCCTTATTCTGGGAAGGCACACTGGAGAACAACCCTTGATCACAACATTAGACTCATGATACAGACTAAAATTGCATTGGCCTTTTAAGCTGCTACATCACACTCTTGGCTCATGTTCAACTTGTCGCCCACTAAGACTCCTAGATCCCTTTCATGTGGACTGTTTTCAGTCCAAGTGTCACCCATCCTATATCTGTGTATTTCATTTTTTTTTTTTTTGCTCTACGTGTACATATTGTACAATTCATTTGTGTGGATTTGAGTACTTACTTACTTACTTAGCCGATCCCTCATTGGACGAGTAAGATGGTCCTCCATTATGGATTTCCTTGTGGGTCCGTAGGTGGCTGTGGAGCCCTATTCTTGCTCTGCATCTTCTTCCGCAGTGAGGGCATTGGTTTCCAGGTGGAAGGTGGTCCCGGTCAGGGTTGGCTTGACGCGCCTTCCTCCTGGCACGTTTCTCTCTTTCACCCTCCACTTGTGCCTCCTCGAATTCTACAGCACTGCTGGTCACAGCTGACCTCCAACTGGAGCGCTCAAGGGCCAGGGCTTCCCAGTTCTCAGTGTCTATGCCAGAGATTTTAAGGTTGGCTTTGAGGCCATCTTTAAATATCTTTTCCTGTCCACCAACGTTCCATTTTCCGTTCTTAAGTTCAGAGTAGAGCAATTGCTTTGGGAGACGGTGGTCGGGCATCCGGACAACGTGGCCGGCCCAGCGGAGTTGATGTTGGAGGACCATCGCTTCAATGCTGGTGGTCTTTGCTTCTTCCAGCACACTGACGTTTGTCCGCCTGTCTTCCCAAGAGATTTGCAAGATTTTCCGGAGGCAGCGCTGATGGAATCGTTCTAGGAGTTACATGTGACGTCTGTAGACAGTCCACGTCTCACAGGCATATAGCAGGGTTGGGAGGACAATAGCTTTATAGACAAGCACCTTGGTCTCCCTACGGATGTCCCGGTCCTCAAACATTATCTGCTTCATTTGGGAAAATGCTGCACTCGCAGAGCTCAGGCGGTGTTGTATTTGATTTAATTTGAGTGTGTGGATTTGAGTACTGAACCCCTGAGCATGGTCTCTCCCCTAGGTAGTGGTATTGCTTTTCACTTCCGTATATCATAAACCCTGTGTGGATTGGGATGTGCCTGGTTTCTTGAAGGCAGAAAGCTCAGCCCTGGCTTGCCCTGGACATACTGTTCAGAACAAGCAGTTTGCCAAAGGGACTTCCCTCCATTTCAGAGCAAGTGGCAGACTTTCATGCTGCAAGCCGCTGTCAGAACGGCCCCTGGGGTGATCCGGCCTGCCTGCCATCAGCCCAGACTGACAGCGGAGTCAGTGGACTGTCAGTCTGCTGAGCCTTTCCATGTGCCTTTCTAACAAGCATCCAATTGGGACGTCTTTGCAGCAGGTGTCCTACTGGTTGCCCTGACAGCTGTCACCGAGCAGAAGGATTTTCACATTCACTTCCATCCTGAAACCAGTCTCTGTTGAACTGTAAGCTCCTGGAGGCAGGATCTTATTTGTCTCTGTGGGTTTTTCTGATAATGCCCTTCACATTATGACCGCACTTCTCCCCTGGACAGGCTGCAGACCTCTGTCAGTATTTTGTTGGTGGATCTAGTAAAATAGGATACAGAATCATAAAATCATGAGAGTTGGAAGAGACCTCATGAGCCATCCAGTCCAACCCCCTGCCAAGAAGCATGAAAATTTCATTCAAATCATCCCTGACAGATGGCCATCCAGCCTCTGTTTAAAAGCTTCCAAAGAAGGAGCCTCCACCACACTCCGGGGCAGAGAGTTCCACTGCTGAATGGCTCTCACATAGAATCATAGAATAGAATCAAAGAGTTGGAAGAGACCTCCTGGGCCATCCAGTCCAACCCCCTGCCAAGAAGCAGGAATATTGCATTCAAATCACCCCTGACAAATGGCCATCCAGCCTCTGCTTAAAAGCTTCCAAAGAAGGAGCCTCCACCACACTCCGGGGCAGAGAGTTCCACTGCTGAACGGCTCTCACAGTCAGGAAGTTCTTCCTAATGTTCAGATGGAATCTCCTCTCTTGTAGTTTGAAGCCATTGTTCCACGTCCTAGTCTCCAGGGAAGCAGAAAGGAAGCTTGCTTCCTCCTCCCTATGACTTCCTCTCACGTATTTATACATGGCTGTCATGGCTCCTCTCAGCCTTCTCTTCTTCAGGCTAAACATGCCCATTTCCTTAAGCCGCTCCTCATAGTGCTTGTTCTCCAGACCTTTGATTATTTTAGTCGCCCTCCTCTGGACGCATTCCAGCTTGTCAATATCTCTCTTGAGTTGTGGTGCCCAGAACTGGACACAATATTCCAGATGTGGTCTAACCAAGGCAGAATAGAGCATGGGGAGCATGACTTCCCTAGTTCTAGACACTAGGCTCCTATTAATGCAGGCCAAAATCCCATTGGCTTTTTTTGCCACCACATCACATTGTCGGCTCATGTTTAACTTGTTGTCCACGGGGACTCCAAGATCTTTTTCACATGTATTATTATTATTATTATTATTATTATTATAACTTTATTTGTACCCCGCTAGCATCTCCCAAGGGATTCGATGCGGCTTACAACGGGCTGAGGCCGACACAATACAACAATACAGTACCTAGCAAATAAAACAGTTAAGCAAAAACAATAACAAAAGCAGTACAACAAGACATTATTAAAACTGAGCCGGCCAGAGTAGGGGTACAGGATTAAAGTGCTGATGTGTCGGAGGGATATGGGATTATAGTATAAGTGCGGTGTGCGGTGATCTTGGTTCTAACTAAAGTGCTTCTGGGATTTGGTACTGGGGTTCCTAGTCTGAAAAGGCACATTGGAACAGCCAGGTTTTCAAGTTCTTCCTGAAGACTGCCAATGTAGGGGCTTTCGGGAGGACATTCCAGAGGGGGGGGGCACCACAGAGAAGGCCCTGTCTCGTGTCCCCACCAAGCGCGCTTGTGACGCGGGTGGGATCACGAGCAGGGTCTCTCCAGATGACCGGAGTGAGCGTGTGGGTTCGTAGA
The DNA here is from genome assembly GCF_037176765.1 of Anolis sagrei. Classification (NCBI taxonomy): domain Eukaryota; kingdom Metazoa; phylum Chordata; class Lepidosauria; order Squamata; family Anolidae; genus Anolis; species Anolis sagrei. The sequence continues at coordinate 245,091,018 of NC_090024.1, read as the reverse complement.
CAACGATACGGTCACGCAGGTAGGGTGGTCCCAAACCGTTCAGGGCTTTGTAGGTAAGCACCTGCACCTTAAATTGGGCTCGGAAAATAAACGGCTGCTCTTGAGCCAGGTATTGTTCCCCATTCTGTATCTTTGCATTTCGTTTTTCCTGCCAAAGTGGAGTATCTTGCATTTGTCACTGTTGAACTTCATTTTGTTAGTTTTGGCCCATCATCTCTCTAATCTATCAAGATCGAGCCATGTGTCCCCCATTCTGTATCTTTCATAAAGCATATCTTTTCCAGACAAAATGTGCCCAAATGGGCAAAACTGTTTGGCCTGATTCTTACTGTATTGGAGGAGCTGGAACTTGCAGAGTTGTGTTTGCCTCTCAGGAGGCACCAGAGGGTGAGACTGCTCTCCAGTTTTGCTCTGAACCCCTGGCTCCTGGTTGGAGCATGGTATCACCCCAAAGCTGGTGTTTTTGCTTTTCACTTCTGTAAAACCTGAATTATCTGTCGATCAGGATGTGCCCAGCGTCTTGAAGGCAGAAAGCTCACCCCTGGTTTGTCCTGGACAGAATAAGCTGTTGCGAATGGGCCCTCCATCCATTTCAGAACAAGCGGCAAGCGGCCGTCAGAACAGCCTCTTGGGTGATGAGGCCTGCCTGCCATCATGCCAACTGACAGCAAAACTCAGTGCCAGGCTGACAGCAGAGTGGCTAGACTGTCAGTCTGTTGAGTCTTTCCATGCGCCTCTCTAACAAGCATCCGATTAGGACGTCTTTGCAGCAGGTGTCCCGCTGGCCGCCTTGACAGCTGTCATGGAGCGGGAGGACTTTCACCTTCACTTCCACGTTGAAGCTGTTCCCTGTTGCTCCCTTAGTCTCACCTCGCTGGCAGGATCTTATTTGTCTCTGCAAAGCATCACCATAGAGTTCAAAAAGATCCTGGGTTCTGTCCAGACCAGACCATTTTTCCATGCAGGAGAAAACAACCAAAGCCTTCCAACAGATGACCATTTGCTTGAAAGCGTCCAGAGAAGGAGACCCCACTATCCTGCGAGGACAGTTCTTACCATCAGGAAGTTTTTTTTCCTAATATTGAAGTGGAATCTCTCTTCTTGCAGATTAAATCCCTTGCTCCATTGTGTCCTAGTCTAAGGAGCAGCAGAAAACAAGCTGATCCTCTCCTCAGTGTGGCAGCCTGTCACATATTGAAGCATTGCGATCATGTCCGCCCTTCATCTTCTCTTCTCCAACCTAAACATCCCTTGCTCCTGAAGCTACTCCTCAAAGGGTTTTGTATTTGGGTTGCTGTGAATTTTCTGGGCTGCATGGCCATGTTCCAGAAGCATTCTCTCCTGATGTTTCATCCACACCTACGACAGGCATCCTCAGAGGTTGAGAGGTCTGTTGGAAACTAGGCAAGGGAGGTTTATATATCTGTGGAAGGTCCAGGGTGGGAGAAAAAACTCTTGTCTATTGGAGGTGAGTGTGAGTGTTGTAATTGATTAACATGGAATGACCTTGCAGCTTCAAAGCCTAGCTGCCTCCTGCCTGGAGAAATCCTTTGTTGGGAGGTGTTTAGCTGATCCTGATTCTTTGTTTCCTATCTAGAATTCCTCTGTTTCTGACTGGTGTTCTTTATTTACTGTCCCGATTTTAGAGTTTTTAATAACTGGTAGCCAGATTTTATTCATTTTCATGGTTTCCTGCTTTCTATTGAAATTGTGGATTTCAATGGCTTCTCTCTGTAGTCTGGTTCGTGGTTTCCAGCTCTTGAACCATTTTAGTGTTCCTTCTCTAGATACCTTTTATTTTGCCCACATCTTGAATTGCGGTGCTCAGAACTGCACACGGTTATTCCAGTGGGAGTATGGCGTCCCTCAATCTAGACACTATGCTCCTTTTGATGCAGTGTAGAATTGAATTGACATTTTTAGCTGCCCCATCACACTGCAGACTCAGGTTTATCGTGTGATCTACCAAGACTCCCAGATCCCTTTCAAATGGGCTGTTTCCAAGCCAGGTGTCACAATGCTGGCTTTGGCCTATAAAGCCCTAAACAGTTCTGGCCCAACTTACCTGTCTGAACGTGTCTCCCCTTACGAACCATCGAGGACTCTAAGATCATCTGGGGAGGCCCTGCTCTTGGTCCTGCCTTCGTCTCAAGTACCTTTGGCAGGGACGAGAGAAAGGGCCTTCTCAGTGGTGGCCCCTCGGCTATGGAACACCCTCCCTAGGGAGATTAGATCTGCTCCCTCCCTCTTAACGTTTCGGAGGCAAGTTAAAACATGGCTGTTCGAGCAAGCGTTTACAAATACAGAGTATCTAATATAGGAAATTGAACATTTGACAATGGAACTGGACAATGCTTGATAATAATGAGACGCTAATGATGTTGTTTTTATTGCTTTTGTGGTGTTTTATATTGTTTAATGTTTTAATCTGTATTATGTTTTAATGTGTACTGATTTGTTGGAAACCGCCTTGAGTCGCAGATTGGCTGAGAAAGGCGGTATACAAATACAATAAATAAATAAAGAAATGCGCAGGGCTTACAACCAGATGGTTTTATCTGCCTTATGTTTGCCAGGTGTCTTCCACCTTATATTTGTGCAATTATATTTTTTCTTCTGAAGTGTACAATCTGACATTTTTCCCTGCTGAAATTCATATTTTGGTTAGTTTTGGCTAATGAGCTCTCTGATCCAGGTCATTTTAAATCCGGATCCTGTCCTCTGGAGTATTAGTTCTCCCAATTTGGTCTCATCGGCAAATTTGGTCCACCTGTATGGCTTTTCGGTCCCAAATCTGTCCCCCACCAAGTTACTTCTTGGGACTTTCTTCAAGGAATGCACAATCCAAGCAACTATGAGGGGTATTTTTTAAGTAAGGTCCGTTTAAACATAAGTACACAACGAAAGTTTATTTCAAAAAAGTAAATTTATTTTCAGAAAGTACATACTTCACTCTATTTTTCGACATAGTTGCCAAGTTTATTCAAACACTTATCATACCTCTGAACCAATTTTAAAATACCCCTCTTCATGAAAACTTGCCGCCTGCTCCGATAACCAAGAGTTCACTGTAATCAAAGAAGGGCGACCGGAGCGGTCCTCATCATGGACGTTGTCACGGCCATCTTTGAATTGTCGTACCCACTTACGCACTTTGCTTTCACTCCTAACAGTATCCCCGTACACTTCACAAATCTGTCGATGAATTTCTGTAGCAGGGAGGTTTCTTCCTGACAAAAACCGTATCACTGAGTGAACCTCACATGCGGAGGGTGAGTTGATAGTCTTAAACGTTTTTAAAGCACTGAACAGAACCGTGCAGGTGAGCTACAGAGCGAAAACTGAGCACAGGTGTTCCCGAGGCATGCCGGTACACGACGCACGTGCTCGTTGCAATATGCGTGCGAACTACTAGTGTCTACAACAAAACGGACCTTACTTAAAAAAATACCCCTAGTAACTTGCTCTAGTAAAAGAAAGTGGAAAAGAGCAGACTTCTCTCAAAAGATGGGAACAGAAACAGCGAACGTAGTGATGGGTAGAGAGAGGGAGGAAATTGAAATACGGGTTCTATTGTGGCAGTCAGGGGAAGGCTGAAGCATTGTATCCCCCTTGTACCCAAGAAGTTATTTGATGATGGGAAGGCTGATACAGCTCCGTGTGGAGGTTGTTTTGTGGGCACGCATCCCTTATCTTCACCCTCTTGAAGAAATATACAACCCTTTTCCCTCTTCCCCGGGGAGATGCTGCAAAATCGATCTGAATTCATTTGCTCAGTGCTCCTCGTATCTGCGAGAGGCAGCAGGTTCAGCCTTTCCTCCTGTTGAATAGGCAGGCATGAATACCAGGCAGCATATTATTCTCCTGGCAAAGATAACTTTGTACTGATATCCCTTAACAAAAAACCCTTTTGTAAACCTGGCGTGTTGTGCCCTTTGCGGATACTGCAGGTGAAGGGATTGATTCATCCAAGGGAAGCAAAGGGTGGGAGCTAGGGCTGCAGCTTGGGTCCAGTTGCGCTGACCTAGCCAACCATTGCAGTAGCCAGTCCCTATATTACCTTTTGCCTGGGAAAGTTGAGAGCATGCGTCTCCTTGAACTGTGCTGTCTGATTTATTTGTTTATCGTGTCAGGAGCAAACCAAACAGTTGTATTGCATTTTTTAACAAACAAACAAACAAAACACAAAGTTTGCAAGCTTGGTAATTGAATAGATGTCCTTTGACCAGTATCTGGCCACTTGGAGTGCCTCTGGTGTTGCCGCAAGAAGGTCCTCCATTGTGCATGTAGCAGGGCTCAGGCTGCATTACAGCAGGTGGTCAGTGGTTTGCTCTTCTCCACACTCGCATGTCATGGATTCCACTTTGTGACCCCATTTCTTGAGGTTGGCTCTGCATCTCGTGGTGCCAGAGCGCAGCCTGTTCAGGCCTTCCAAGTCGCCCAGTCTTCTGTGTGCCCAGGGGGGAGTCTCTCATTGGGTATCAGCCATTGGTTGAGGTGCTGGGTTTGAGCCTGCCACCTTTGGACTCTCGCTTGCTGAGGTGTTCCAGCGAGTGTCTCTGTAGATCTTAGAAAACTATTTCTAGATTTAAGTCATTGACGTGCTGGCTGATACCCAAACGGGATGAGCTTAAGATGTCTCTGCCTTGGTCCTTTCACTAGTGGCTGCTACTTCCCGGAGGATGTCAGGTGGTGCAATGCCGGCTAAACAGTGAAATTTCTCCTGTGGTGTAGGGCGCAGACAGCCCATGATAATGCGGCATGTCTCATTAAGAGCCACATCCGCTGTCTGATGACATCACCCCTTATTTATTTTGCACCCCTTCGTTCCCTCAACATGAGATCCAAGACAGAGGAAAGTACCTTTACCACCCAGATCTTGAGCTCTGCAGTCTGTGAATTAGTAATTTTGGGCCCTTGTGAACTTTCATCCAAGTTCTTTATTGATAGCATCCATGGCCGCCCTTTCAATTTCCTGCACAAACACCACGAAAAATGACATTTCTCCCTCTTGAATAGACTTCCAGCAGCATCCAGGAGCAATGCCTGGTTTTGTTTCTTATAGAATCATAGAGTTTGGAAGGGACCCCCAGAGGCCATCCAGTCCGAGTTCATTCTGCCATTCAGGAGGACAACATCAAGTCCCTCCTGACAGTGGGCCATCCTGCCTCAGTTTCAAAATACCCAGAGATGGAGATTTCTGTCAAGGGTACTGTGCAATTATAAAAGTCCTCTTCTTGTGAAAGTTACTCTGTTAGTTACAGTTAAGGAACCAGATATCCAAAACCACCATTGTCGTGGTCTTCTACTTGAACAACAAAACACTCAGTGACTTTTGTTCTTTCCCATATAAGCAGGAAGGCTTTTCTTTCTCCTCTGATGCAGCACTATACAAAACATACAGAGTTTACAGTTTCTTCCTCCTTACTCACAGCAGCAGTTTTCCAAACCACCACCTGTCCTTCAACAACCTTCATCAAGCTTACTCGGGATAACTATAACCTATGTACCACTTCCATTACATTAACCATCGCAATGTAATTACAGTTTCTTAACTCTTTTGCAGGTGGTTAGACCAGAAGTATTAACCCTGTTATCACTTTGAAAATTTATTTATTTATTATTTATTTATTTACTTCATTTATATACTGCTTTTCTCCGCCCTTGGGTGACTCAAAGCGGTTAACAATAGCAAAATTCAATGCTCAACATCATAAAAAGAGTTAAAAAACAGTGAAAAACAATGATATAATAAACAATCAGTTAAACATGACTATAACATCTCATTAGCGTCTCATAGGTAGAATCAAGATCCAATCTCATAATCCGTTGTTCCATGTTCCTATATTCAATACACTAGTATTGTCATTCTAGTCCATGTCCTTTAAACTCTACAAACATCTACTGTCTGAAGGCCTGGTCCCAAAGCCATGATTTTAATTTCTTTCTGAAAGCCAGGAGGAAGGGAGCAGATCTTACCTCATTTGGGAGAGTGTTCCATTGGCGAGGGGCCACCGCCGAGAGGGCCCTGTCTCTCGTCCCCGCCAGACGCATATGTGCAATTGACGGGAGCGAGAGCAGGGCCTCTCCGGAAGATTTTAGATTACGAGATAGGACGTAAGGGTGGATGCGTTCGGACAAGTAAGCTGGGGCAGAACTTCCTAACCACCTGCTCAGTTAATTTCCAAATCCCGCCCATTGTCATTGTGTTTGTGCTTATTGTAATTTTATATTGTTATGTATTCACATGCTTTATGTAATTATGTTGTTGTTGTTTATTGATTGTGTTTTCGGTTTGCGTTTTTTCAGTTTTACTCTGTTGTAATTTGTTGTTTGGGCTTGGCCTCATGTAAGCTGCTCTGAGTCTCCATCAGGGAGATGGTCGCAGGGTATAAATAAAGTTTATTATTATTATTAAATCCTGACAGATTCTGCACTCTCTGAATCAGCATATCCCACTACTGAACAGCTCCTGCCATCAGGAGGTTCTTCCTCATATTCAAGGGCAGTCATTTCCTGGGGTTGGAATCCTTGCTCCATTTTGTCCTGGTCTCTGTAGAGCAGCAGAAAACCAGTTTGTCCCCTCTTTTCAAATATTAAAACATTGCTCTCCCCTTCTCACAGCCTCCCCCCCCCCCCCAAGTTCACCATTCCCAGCTCTCTCTGCTTTTTCTCGGGAGGATTCATGATTTCTAGACCTTTAACTAATTCCGACACTCTCTTCTTGTTTATCTTCTACGTGAATTGTGGCACTTAGAACTAAACACAGTGTTGCTCCAGGTGAGACCTGAGCAAGGTAGAATATAGAAGTACTATGACGTCCCTGGATCTAGATCAGGCATGGGCAAACTTGGACTCTCCAGGTATTTTGGACTCCAACTCCCACAATTCCTAACAGCCTACCAGCTGTTAGACATTGTGGGAGTTGAAGTCCAAAACACCTGGAGGACCCAAATTTGCCCATGCCTGATCGAGACACTACGTTCCTGATGATGCCACCTGGAATTTATTGGGTTTTGGACTCACGTTTGGCTTGTGGTCCACTAAGACCTCAAAAGCCCTTTGATGCTGGCTGCTTTCTAGCAGGGAGGAGGGAGCAAGCTTGTTTTCTGCTTCCTTGGAGACTAGGACGCCGAACAATGGCTTCAAACTACAAGAGAGGAGATTCCATCTGAACATGAGAAAGAACTTCCTGACTGTGAGAGCCGTTCAGCAGTGGAACTCTCTGCCCCGGAGTGTGGTGGAGGCTCCTTCTTTGGAAGCTTTTAAACAGGGGCTGGATGGCCATCTGTCAGGGGTGATTTGAATGCAATATTCCTGCTTCTTGGCAGAATGGGGTTGGACTGGATGGCCCAGGAGGTCTCTTCCAACTCTAGGATTCTATGATTCTAAGGTTTCAGTGTAGATAACTTAAAGCCAGATGGTTCTGTGTGCTTTCCTTGTCTAGAAGCGGGCAACTCTGCCACTGCTAGGGTAATACCTAAGCAGGAGTCTGGCTCATGCTTGTAGGCATAATTGCAATTTACTCAGTGTATAATTCAAATCAAAAGAAATGAATGCTGAGGCTCCTTGTTTTCTTTCCAGCAAGCTCAAGGGTAGCAGGCTTACTCTGCCACATGGTGGCTGGCATAGAATGAATCTTGGCAGGAGAACTGTGGTTTTAAAATGTGCAAACCTAGTCCCCGTTTCCCAAAGGAAATGGAAACAGTGCCTGGCATCCCTCCCCAGCCACAAAAGTGCTCTTGCATGACCTCATTGCTAACCTCAATGTCTGTTCTCGGTTGCAGAGAAGAAAAAGTCCTTGAAGGAGTCTGTGTTTTCAGTTACAGAGGAGAAGAAGTCCTTGAAGCGGACATTTCAGCAAATACAAGAGGAGGAAGATGACGATTACCCTGGGAGCTACTCCCCCCCGGACCCCAATGCGGGGCCCCTTCTGGTAGGTCTGCAACGGGGTTTTGCAGGGAAAAGATGAATGTAGAATCTTAGAGACAGAAGAGACCATCTAGCCAAACTTTTCATGCAGGAAAATGCAAAGCCCTCCCAACAGATGGCAATCTAGCACCTTCTTAAAAACCTCTAGAGAAGGAGACTCCACCGCACTCCTTCCTGGAAGTTGAATAATTCTTGTTTTGTGTCTCATTTTGTAGAGCAGCAGAAAACAAGCTTGTCCCTTCCTCAAAGAGACATGCTTTCATATATTTAAGCCTGGGTCTCATGCCCCCTTCTCTTTTGTATTTTTATTTTTTAATTTTTTTTTCCAATCACACACACACTCATACAATATTTATTTATTTTTTATGACATTTATATGCTGCCCTTCTCACCCTGAAGGGGACTCAGAGCGGCTTACAAGATAAATGTACATACAATATATATTATTAGCATAGTACAGTATCAGTATTAAATATTACTATATTGTATTATACCATTATATTGTAATATTATTAGTAATATTACATGTTGTTTGTTGTTTATGCTTTGATTTTATTGCTGTAATATGTTGTCCGGGCTTGGCCCCATGTAAGCTGCTCCGAGTCCCCACTAATAAATAAATAAATAAATAAATAAATAAATAATGTAATTTAAATATTTAAAAAGCATCTGTATGCTTTTCCATTGTGCCCTGCCTCATGTACAGAGGAAAAAATGTTGTAGGCTACAGACAATGCCGTTGCTGTTGCCCGTTTTTGGTCAAAAGATATCTAGCCGCCTGCATACCTTCTATTTTATCGGTTTTATACTAATTTATGCAATGCTTTTGATATGAAATAAAATAAATATAAATATATGATTATAATATCGTAGTATTAGTATTATATTGCATTACATTATAATATTATAAATATTATATGAATATACAATATATTATATTACATTATATTATATTATTAACATAGCACGGAGCCCCCTGTGGCGCAGTGGGTTAAAGCACTGAGCTGCTGAGCTTGTTGATCGAAAGGTCGCAGGTTCGATTCTGGGGAGCGGCGTGAGCTTCCGCTGTCAGCCCTAGCTTCTGCCAACCTAGCAGTTTGAAAACATGCAAATGTGAGTAGATCAATAGGTACCGCTCCGGCGGGAAGGTAATGGCGCTCCATGCAGTCATGCCAGCCACATGACCTTGGAGGTGTCTACGGACAACGCTAGCTCTTCGGCTTAGAAATGGAGATGAGCACCACACCCCAGAGTCAGACATGACTGGTGTTAATGTCAGGGGACTACCTTTACCTTTAACATAGCACAGGAGACAAAATGTTACACAGATTATCCTTTTTGGCTTTTTTTTTAAAAAATACTACATTCTAATCACTGCTGATCTAGCACTACAGCTAAAAATACCTACTATCATTAACCAAACATAAGCACAGGAGTAAAACACACAAGTACACACACACACAAGCAAAACTAATCTCTCACTCACTATCTGATAGTTTTTCTCCCTCATTAGTCTGTTCCATTTATATGATATTGTATAAGCACACTTCTGCTTTTAATAACATTCTATTAATAAAACCCAACATTGATAAATGCCCCCATCATTATCAAAACCAATTACCAAATCCCAGTCTAGTTTGCAGCAGGACACATATTTCTCGGTGCTCATCCCATCCATTTGGGCATCTCTTGGGGGTGCCATTGACAAGGGCTGCAGCTCCACTTCTTTGCCGAAAGCCATTGGAGCGCACAAAGGGAGGGAGAGCATGAAACGGGGCTTGAAAGAGAGAACATAAAACAAATATTATCCCTTGAAATTGCCACGCTGGCCACAAAATAAAAAAGAAGAAAGAATTGCTCAAAGCCAGGCAGGCAGCTTGCTGCAACCCAGCAGGCTGTGATTTAATTTGTGTGGCTAATAGACAGTCTCGGGAAGTTCATTAAACTTGGGTTCACTGCCCCGCTGAGCCCCAAGGTTGTCTGTTGTTTGGACCAGAAGAAAAAGCTCTCCACATTTTCTGTGATTGCTGTCGGCGGTCTGGGTTCTCATAGGAGTCCTGAGGCATGCAAATATTGACACGGCAGATGGCACAGTGGGCCCGGGCCTACTCTGTCCAGCTTGCAAGGGAGTTGTAATAAGAGGCACAAAGCTTTGTAAGGAGCAAACCTTGAGCTCATAGAATCCTAGAGCTGGAAGAGACCCCAAGAGGCCATCCAATCAAACCCCCTTCTTTCTGCCAGGCAGGAAGATACAATCCAAACCCTCCCAGCAGATACCTATCTTGTCAATATTCTCCTTGAATGTTGTTGCCCAAAACTGGCCCCAGGGTTTTTCCCAGGTGAAGTCTGAGCAAACTTCAACACAGGATGCAGGAGGACAGCAGAGAGGCGTCACGCCTGCTCTTCTGCATGATCAAAGTTCCTACATTAGCACAAAACAAGTAATTTCCTAAACAACGTGGTAGATCAGGCATGGGCCAACTTGGGCCCTCCAGGTGTTTTGGACTTCAGCTCCCACAATTCCTACCAGGAATTGTGGGAGTTGGAGTCCAAAACACCTGGAGGGCCCAAGTTGGCCCATGCCTTTGGTAGAGCCATGTGGTGGTATCTACACCAAGTTGGCCCATGCCTTTGGTCGAGCCATGTGGTGGTATCTACACACAACTTGGTATCTACACCAAGTTGGCCCATGCCTTTGGTCGAGCCATGTGGTGGTATCTACACACAACTTGGTATCTACACCAAGTTGGCCCATGCCTTTGGTCGAGCCATGTGGTGGTATCTACACACAACTTGGTATCTACACCAAGTTGGCCCATGCCTTTAATCAAGCCATGTGGTGGTATCTACACACAACTTGGTATCTACACCAAGTTGGTCCATGCCTTTGATCAAGCCATGTGGTGGTATCTACACACAACTTGGTATCTACACCAAGTTGGCCCATGCCTTTGGTCGGGCCATGTGGTGGTATTTACACACAACTTGGTATCTACACCAAGTTGGCCCATGCCTTTGGTTGAGCCATGTGGTGGTATTTACACACAACTTGGTATCTACACCAAGTTTGGTAGAGCCATGTGGTGGTATCTACACACAACATGCATTCCATGGCCTCTTGCTTCCATTATAATATTTCATCTAGAAATCAAAGTCTTGGGATTGAATATATAAACACCGCTTGAGCTCTGTGAGTGCAGCGTTTTTCCGAATGAAGCAGAGAGTGTTTGAGGACCGGGACATCCGTAGGGATACCAAGGTGCTTGTTTATAAAGCTATTGCCCTCCCAGCCCTGCTATACGCCTGCAAAACATGGACTGTCTACAGACGTCACACGCAACTCCTGGAACGATTCCATCAGCGCTGCCTCCGGAAAATCCTGCAAATCTCTTGGGAAGACAGGCGGACAAACGCCAGCGTGCTGGAAGAAGCAAAGACCACCAGCATTGAAGCGATGGTCCTCCGCCATCAACTGGACTGGCCATGTTTTCCAGATGCCCGACCACCGTCTCCCAAAGCAGTTGCTCTACTCCAAACTCAAGAACAGAAAACGGAATGTTGTTGGGCAGGAAAAGAGATTTAAAGATTGGGTTAAGAGCCAACCTTAAAAACTCCGGCATAGACACTGAGAACTGGGAAGCCCTGGCCCGTGAGCGCTCCAGCTGGAGGTCAGCTGTTTCCAGCAGTGCTGCAGAATTTGAAGAGGCACGAATGGAGGGCGAAAGAGAGAAACGTGCCAAGAGGAAGGTGCATCAAGCCAACTCCGACCGGGACCGCCTTCCACCTGGAAACCAATGCCCTCACTGCGAGAGAAGATGCAGGTCAAGAAGAGGGCTCCACAGTCACCTACGGACCCACCAGAACACTGATCCTGGAAGACTATCCTACTATGCCAATAAGGGATCGCCCAAGTAAATAAAGTATACCCACCCACATCCTGATTCAGCCGTTGCTTTTTATTTTCTAAGGGGGAAGGCAATAAAGAGATTGGAACTCTTCGGATTTTTCAGAATTGAATCTTTGCTGGTAAATAAATGCCCGGTGTGGCAGAAATGTGTTTATTGTACCAGGAAATAAGTGCAGGGAGTATTTTTGTTATGCTTAGTGTGTGTGTGTGTATTTCCCAGAATGTGAATAAACTATCATAGGAAACCTAACAACTGCCTTGAGAGGGAGATCTTTTTGAAAAGTGCCTGTGATGTATGTCAGAAGCATCGTGGCAGCTGTGGTTCTCAAAATGGTCATTGATCTCCTTTTCATGCCTCTCTTGTGCAGACGGAGGACTTGATCAAAGCCCTTCAAGATCTGGAAAACGCCGCCTCGGGCGATGCCACGGTACGGCAGAAAATAGCCTCCCTCCCCCAAGAGGTTCAAGACGTGTCCCTATTAGAGAAGATTACAGGTGAGAAAGCAAAGCAAACCCTTACTCGAGTGCGGAGGAGGACAAAGCATGTTTTGAGGTTGGCTCTAGAGCAGGCAAGGGCAAACTTCAGCCATCCAGGTACTTTGGACTTCAACTCCCACAGTCACTTTGCCATGACCAGTTTTGACAAACCCTAGCCAACATAGCCAGTAAAGCATGGATGCTGTGAGCTGCAATCCAGCAACATGTAGTGGAACAATTGATTCCCAGCCACTTTTTAGATAATTTGGTGTCATCTGCAAACTTGAAACACTGTAATGGTTATGGGCTGGAACAAAGTGCAGTATAATCTGACATGATGCTAGAAGAATGTGAATGTGTATTGTCGTTGTTTCAAACTGTTTATTTTATTATGTTTTATACTTATCATCAAAGTATTTGGATTGTTGTTTACATGATTTTAATATGTTGTTAGCCTCTTTGGGCCCCGTAAAGGAGAAAAGCGGGATATAAATGAAGATATTATTATTATTATTATTATTATTATTATTATTATTATTATATTGATCACTAGCTGTACCCGCCATGCGTTGCTGTGGCCAACCTTCCCTCCCTCTTTCTCTCCTCCCTTCCCTCTTTTCTTCCTTTCCTCTTTTTCTTTCCCTATCTCTCATCTTTCTTCCATCTCTACCTGTTTCTTTCCTCCCTTTCTTTGCTCTTTGGCTACTTCCTTCCTTTCCTATCTTTCGTTCCTTCTCTCCTTCCTTCCCTCTTTTTTTCCTTTCACTTTTTTATTTCCTTCTCTCCTTCCTTGCTTCTCTTTCATTCTTTCCTTCTTTCCCTCCTTCTCTCGTTACTTCTCGATACCCTTGACTGTCCCTTCCATTTAATATTGTATTTATATCTTACATAGAAAGAAGGAAAGGAAGGAAGGAGGGACAGGAAGGAAGGAAGGAAAAAGGAAGGGAGGGAGGGAAAGAAAGGAAGGAAGGAAAAGAAAGAAGGAGGGACAGGAAGGGAGGGAGGAAGGAAGGAGAAGGAAGGAAGGAGGGGAAGGAAGGAGGGGGATGAAGAAAGGAGGGAGGGAAGGAAATGAAGGGGAAGGAAGGAGGAAAAGGAGGGAGGGAGGAAGCTTGTGGAAATAAAATGGCCTTTGGCTGATGGGAAAAGGAAGGAATGCCACAGATTGGAGCAGCCGCCAAGAAGGCCCTCTGATACGTCCTCACCAAACATGAGGTTGTATAGCTGCAGTGCTGTTGGCCTTTTGGTTGGATTCTCCTTTCTGAGCTGTTGTCCCTTGGGACACTGCCATTTCCTGCTGCCGGTCGGCCTTTTGCCGTCCTTCTGGGCATAGCTAGCCCTGGCAATGCCTTTTTGGCTCTCCTGAAAAATGCAAATGCACCAAGTTGAAGAGTCTCCATGAGCATCAGGAGGGGTCAGTGCTCGTATGCCTCCATCTCTCTTTAAAGGCAATGGTCACTTTGCTTGTCCGTCAGCATGAGCTCCTCTCCATCGCAAATCCACCACAGAGGAGAAGCTGCCAGGGGAAGAGGGTTGCTGTTTTTGTGTCATTGGCACAAAAGGGTTTGCAAGGAGCCCGTGTAAATTCTTTGCCCCTTTTTCTTCCCAGACAAAGAGGCTGCGGAGCGCCTTTCAAAGACGGTAGACGAGGCGTGTTTGCTACTCGCGGAGTACAATGGTCGCCTGGCGGCGGAGCTGGAGGACCGGCGCCAGCTGGCACGCATGCTGATTGAGTACACGCAGAACCAGAAGGACGTGCTGACGGAGAAGGAGAAGAAGCTGGAAGTGAGTGTCGCGCAGGCGGGGGCTCAAAGGCTTCCCTCTTTCTGCTCCTGTGCCAGTTCTTTAAAGAGTCTCTGTACTGCATACTGGGAATAAGTCGTCATGCCTGAAGACACGTGTCCTTTGTCACTCTGTGTGCATCTTAGAGGGAACTGCCGCTCTTGTGTTTGCATGGCATGTGCCCAAAATGAGAGAACACACATTGCTGCTTCAGACACAGCTTTCTCTGCTCCGCTATAATGTGGGATAGCACCACAAGCATCTACTGCAAAACTGTGGGGCAGGCATGATGGAAAGGGAGTTGGCAGACCCAGACCCTGAAGCTTGAGCTGTGCCCAGATAATGTTCAAGGGGGAAGCCTTAAAATACTATCTTCCTTGAAGGATGGATCAGATGGCCAGACAGCACTTTCCCTTTCTCAATGCCAGTAACAGATACTATTTTTTGTGTTTTGTGAAGCCTTGCTTGACGTGCTAAGGAGGTGTATGAGTCACCCATTCTTCGAGAGATGTCTTTGCAAATTATCGTAATACTGAAATCTTCTCAGTCCTTTTTCAACCCTGTAATAACTGTTTATGAAGTTCAATGATTTAAACATGTATTTTCTTGATATCAGAGAACAGAAAAGCAGGTATAAATAGCCATTGACCATGGGCCAGAACTCAGCAGCAGCCAGAGACACACGTGGGCATGGCGGAGTGTCATTTATCTGACATGTACCACTTCTAGCCAGGCAGCATGTTCCTTCTCAGCGCCCCGAGACTATTACGGGAGCGTAATTAATGATTCTGCTTGTATGTCAGCTTGCCATCTGTTGCGTTGCCCCTTGGCAGCGCACTCGGGGCTTCCAGTGGCCGTCATCCACCAACGGACAGTCTTAAGCAGCTGTTTGTGGGCAGACCTTGGCTTATGGTAGAGGGCAGCCTTTTCCGGGAGGCCACATCTTGCTTTCTCAGAAGCCGTGGGTTTTTCCTGCCTCTCCGCTCGCCTTGGCTCTGACCTTGGAGCTGTGCACAGGTGTGCACATGCTATGGGTATAATTGCTCTTTGGTTCTTGGCAAAACTTTAGTTTATTTCCCCCGTTTTTAATACAAATATTCAACAGAAAATAACAGATAAAGAAAACAACAATACGTATAAATGCATACATGCATACATAACATACTGTATATACTTGAGTATAAGACGATCCAAATATGAGCTGAGGCACCTAATTTTACCACAAAAAAACTGGAAAAACTGATTGACTCAAGTATAAGCCAAAGGTGGGAAACGCAGCAGCTAATGGTAAATTTCAAAATAAAAATCGATACCAATAAAATTACATTAATTGATGCATCAGTAGGCTAAATGTTTTGAATATATACATAAAACTAATTTAAGATAAAAACCATTATTCTAACCTTCTTTAAGGTAAATGTGCTTATGTATCCTTACAATAATAATAAAGAGAGTAAAATAATACATGTAATAATAATAGAGTAAAATAATAAATGTAATAAAATAATAATAACAACAACAACAGAATAAAATAACAAATAACATTGACTCGAATGTAAGCCGAGGGGGACTTTTTCAGCCTTAAAAAAGGGGTTAAAAAGTAGGCTTATACTTGAGTATATACAGTACTTGAACAACAGGCTTTTAGCCTGCCACTTTTGGACTCTCGCTTGCTGAGATGTTCTTGGGAGTATCTCTGTTGATCTTAGGAAGCTGTGTCTTAATTAAGACATTGGCATGTTGGCTGATATCCCAACAGAGGATGGGCCGGAGATTTCAGTACCTTGGTCCTTTCATTACTGGTTGCTACTTCCTGGCAGATCTCAGGTGATGCAATACTGGCTAAACAGTGTAATTTCTCCAGTGGTGTGGGGCGTAGGCATCCTGTGATAGTGCAGCATGTCTCATTAAAGAGCCACATTCGCTTTTTTAATGTGATGAGATGTTACTTACTTAGGCGATCACTCATTGTCGCAAGTAGGATTGTCTTCCAAGATTGGTGTCCTGGCAGTGGGTACGTAGGTGACTGTGGAGCCCTATTCTTGATCTGCATGTTCTCTCGCAGTGAGGGCATTGGTTTCCAGGGGGAAGGTGGCCCCGGTTGGGGTTGGCATGGCACGTTTGTCAGCACTGTGACCAGCAGTCCTGTAGAATTTGAAGAGGCACGAATGGAGGGTGAAAGAGAGAAACATGCCAAAAGGTGATATGTATTCCACACTGGGCATGCATATTCAGCAACAGAGTAGCAAAGTGCAAGGACAGATGTCTTCACTGTGTCTGATTGTGATCCCCAGGTTGTGCCAGTCAGGTTTCTTATCACGCTATTAATAGCACCCACTTTTTGCTTGATATTCAAGCAGTGGTTCTTATCAATCAGAGCATGGTCCAGAGTAACTCCCAGGTATTGTGGAGTGTTGCAATGCTCCAGTGGGATTCCTTCCCAGGTCATCCTCAGAGCGTGAGATGCTTGTCTGTTCTTAAGATGGAAAGCACATCTGTGTTTTAGATGGATTAGGAATCAGCTGGTTCTCTCTGTAATAGGCAGTAAGAGCACCTAAAGGTTTTGAGAGCTTCTGTTCCACCATTTCAAAGCTCCCTTCTTGAGCGGTGATGGCCTAGAGCATGCTGTACATGCCTGCACCACATCCCCTCTAATCAGTCTGTCCAACCCTGATTCTCTAGACCAGGCATGGGCAAACTTTTGCCCTCCAGGTGTTTTGGACTTCAGCTCCCACAATTCCTAACAGCTGGCAAGCTATTGGGAGTTGAAGTCCAAAACCCCTGGAGGGATGAAGTTTGCCCATGTCTGGATTATATTATTAGTGCTTGAATACATGTGTTGAAGAAAGGTGGAGCGATTCTGACTTCTGCATCACAGTGTTCTCTGTTGGAATCTTTCTTTCCAGCTTGAAAAGGATCTATTTTTAAAAGTACAAGAGGTGCTCCCGTCCTTTTTCCCCAGGAGATAAATGTCTTTCAGTCGTGGCAGTTGCCAACTTAAGCTATACTGTGTGATAGAGTTCAAAGAGAACGCCTTAGTCTGGGATCTCAGCCTGCAAAGGGATTTCATAGTGCTCGAGAGACCGAGAGAATGAAGTTGGGAGCATAATAAGTGTTGCTGGACGAAGACTGAAGTCAGTGTTTCTCAACCTTCCTAATGCCGTGACCCCTTAATACAGTTCCTCATGCTGTGGTGACCCCCAACCATATCATTATTTCCATTGCTACTTCATAACTGTAATTTGGCTACTATTATGAATCATAATGTAAATATCTGATATGCAGAATGCATTTTCATTCCCTGGATCAAATTTGGCACAAATACCCGATACACCCAAATTTAGACATTTGGCAGTTGTCATTGCTGGGATATATAGTTCACCTACAATCAAAGAGTATTCTGAACTCCTCCAACGATGGAATTGAACCAAACTTGGCACACAGAACTCCCATGACCAACAGAAAATACTGGAAGGGTTTGGTGGGCATTGATTTTGAGTTTGGGAGTTGTAGTTCACCTACATTCAGAGAGCACTGTGGCCTCAAACAATGATGGATCTTGACCAAACTTGCCAGGAATACTCAATATGCCCAAATGTGAACACTGGTGGAGTTTAGGGGAAATAGACATTGACATTTGGGAGTTATAGTTGCTGTGATTTATAGTTCACGTGCAATCAAAAGAGCATTCTGAACCCACCAACAAGAGAACCTCCATGACCAACAGAAAATACTGTGTTTTCTGATGGTCTTTGGCGACCTCTCTGACACCCCCTCGTGACCCCCACAGGGGTCCCGACCCCCAGGTTGAGAAACACTGACTTAAGTCATGCATCTGAAAAAATGGACTTAGTCTATGAAAGCTTAAGCTACCAACTTTGTCCTCTCTCTGTTCTGTGTGGTGTGTTTTTCAAGTTCTGTGGCAGAAGCGTCTAACGGGTGGCCCCATTGTTTGTGTTGATGCCAGGCAGCTTAAGCAATGGAACATAGAAGCCAGGTTGTATTATACAGCATTCTACCCTTTGGCAGAGTCTTGTAGTGTTTTAAAGGCTAACCCATTTATTAGAGCTCATTCAAATACCTTTGTTAGTCTTCCGAGTATCAGTGGGGCCTTTTGTCACTTTGCATTACGGACTCGCCTGTCTTCCCCTTCTAGAAACCCAGGAAAATGGACTTCTTGTCCTTTTTGGGAAAATGCAATGTGAAGGCCAAATCTGTTTCTGGAATGGGCTTGGAAGAGAAATGAGCTTTCTTCTATCTGGCAATCTAAATCGGGATTTATTTTGCTAAGTCGGGAAAGGTCGGTCGGTCGGCCACTGATCAAATAAGGCGCATCGTCACTGTACGCCTCAAGATGCTCTCCAAATGCTCCGGGTGATGTTTCATCGATCAAATTAAGGAGTTAATCCCTGTCTCTGGGACCGTGGCTGGCTGTCTAAACATTGAGGCTGCAATTTAGAGGCCGCTGACACGGTCACTCATCATTGGCCAAAGACGGATTCCGCAATTAAGTTTTATTTACATGCTGCGCCAATGTTCCATCCTCTGGCTCGTTGGCCAAGAGAGCCCAAAATAGCACAACTCTGGGGAGAGCAAAGGGGGCATTGAGTGTTTGTTCATCTTCAGAAGGGTTTTAGCAGGCATGAGCAAATGTGGACCCTCGGGGTGTTTTGGACTTCCAACTCCCACTTCAACTCCCACAAGGCTGTTAGGAATTGTGAGAGTTGAAGTCCGAAACATCTGGAGGGCCAGAGTTTGCACATGTTTGCTCTAAAGGAATGCATTTAGTCTTTGTGTTGAAAGATGCAAAGTACATCACGCTTCGACCTCTCTCTGAAATTGCATATGAAGGGCACTGTTCAAACCCAAATTGCAAGCTGTGCAACAGTTTTCAAGGAGAGCTGGTTCGTAGCAATGATGACAGTATAATCCTGAACCAGGGTTGGAAGAGATCACAAAAAGTCTCATCTGACAGACAAGAAAACACAATCTAAGCACCCCAGACGGATGGCCATCCAGACTGTATTTAAAAACCTCCAGAGAAAGAAACTCCTTTGGGCTCCCATTTATTTATTTATCGTGTAGGAGTGAACTAAACAGTTGTATTGCATTAAAAAAAACAAACAGAAAAACAAATCACAAAGTTTGCAAACTTGGTAGTTGATTAAATGTCCTCTGACCAGTAGCTGGCCACTTGGAGTGCCTCTGGTGTTACTATAAGAAGTCGTCGGTGTGCTGGCTGATAGCCAAACAAGGGAGCTGGAGATGTCTCTGCCTTGGTCCTTTCACTATTGGCTGCTACTTCCCGGCGGATGTCAGGTGGTGCAATACTAGCTAAACAGTGTCTCCAGTGGTGTAGGGCGCAGATACCCCATGATAATGCGGCAAGTCTCATTAAGAGCCACATCTACTGTTTTAGTGTGGTGAGATGTGTTCCACACTGGGCATTCATTCTCAGCAGCATAGTGCAAGGGCAGATGTCTTCACTGTATCTGGTTGTGATCTCCAGGTTGTGCCAGTCAGCTTTCGTATAATATTGTTTCTAGCACCCACTTTTTGCTTGATGTTCAGGCAGTGCTTCTCGTAGGTAAGAGCACGGTCCAGAGTGACTCCTCCCAGGTATTTGGGTGCACTGCAATGCTCCAGTGGGATTCCTTCCCAGGTAATCCTCAGAGCTCAGGATGCTTCTCTGTTCTTAATGTGAAACGCACATGTCTGTGTTTTAGATGGATTAGGGATCAGCTGGTTTTCCCTGTAATAGGCAGTCAGAGCACCTAGAGCTTCGGAGAGCTTCTGTTCAACCATTTCAGAGCTCCCTGCTTGAGTGGTGATGGCATGATCATCAGCATAGATGAAACTCTCTGTCCCTTCTGGCAGTGGCTGGTCATTGTGTAAGTGTTGAACATGGATGGAGCAAGCACGCTCCCCTGAGGCAGGCCATTCTTCTGTTTCCACCATCTGCTTCTCTGGCCCTTGAACTCAACAAAAAAGCTCCTGTTTTGTAGCAGGTTTCCTATGAGGGCGCATGAGGTGGTAATCTTTTGTGATATTATACATTTTTCTCAGGAGGAGGCGGTGGTTCACAGTATCATGAGCTGCTGACAGGTCTATGAAGACAGCTCCTGTGACCTGCTGCCTTTCAAAGCCATCTTCTATGTGCTGAGTCAGTTTCAGCACTTGCGATGTGCAGCTTTTGCCTTTCCTGAAGCCAGCTTGCTGTGGAATCAGACATAGGTCAATTTTTTCCACAATTCTATGCAAAATTAGTCTCTCCAGAACTTTGTAAAGCTGGCACAACAAGGAGATTGGTCTGTAGCTTTTTGGATCATTACGGTCTTTGCCTGGCTTCAAGATGGCTATGTCTCTTGCTTTCCTCCAGATTTTGGGGATCTGACAGGATGCAGTGCAGTTGTTCATCAGCTCCAGCAGCCAGCGCCTTGCTTTTGGGCCAAAGTTCTTGATTTGTTCCATCCGTAGATAATCCAGGCCAGCTGCTCTGCCATTTTCAGATATTTAAACCTGGTTCTCGGGTCCCTTTCTCTCAACGTTCTCTTCTCCAGACTAAACACAGTTCCTTAAACCACTTCTCACAGGAATTCATGGTTTTTCCAGGTCCTTTGTTGTTTTGGCTGCCTTCCTATTAACACTTTCAGCCCTTCCTTTGCATAGTACAAGGACCTTTCTATACCTGCCATGCTGTTTCAGCATCGTATTTTCTGCTACAGAAGCAATCCTTAAGAACCCACCGGCCTCCTTAACGGAGCTGTACCTGGATTGCAGTCTTGAAATGAAACCGCTATGTCTTTTTCATCCAGTTCCGCTATGAAGTTGCGTTTTGTGCGGTTCTCCGTCACTCCCCCTAAAAGAAAGAGAGAGAGGAATCAGACTTTTAAATCTGTTTGCACAAATCCCTTGTATCCCTTTGAAATTTGACAGACTTCATCCACTTAGATGAGAATACTAAGCTTGCAGATTTCATCTAGTTCTGTCAAAGGGAAAGAGAGAGAGAGATAAACATTAGCTATTCATTTATTCTCGTTACACTTGATAAAGAAACATCCTAAGCATAGGATTTTCCAAGCTGAGCCGTTGATTGGTAAGTAAGAAAGAAGTGAGGCTCACGACTCCCAAAGTAGCCTGAACCCAATCAGGGCCTTTGGGAAAGAGTTCCTGAGGCAAATGGTCTCTTTTAAGGATGGCGGAGGGTTGCAATGTGCAAGGAATTTTAACAAAAATAACAGAGAAAATTGTGTTCTAGCATCTCTGAACTACAATATATTGCATACATCCGGTATGGGCAAACTTTCTAACTTGGGAGCCTCATCGAGGGCCAGAGCGGGGTGGGCGGGCCCCTTTCTGCCCTTTCCTCTCCTTTATTTACATATTTACTGTATTTATATACTGTCCCTCTCAGCCCACAGGCAATTCGGAACGGTTCACAATTGGTTCCAAGACCAGAAGATACAATTTCAATACAATAAAAACAATTGGATAATAAAACCATAACAAAATCAATTAAACTTCTTTTTTTATATAATTATTTTTATTGTGCATTTTAATGTTTACAGCTGGGAAGATGCGAACGCAACGATGGACAGGGTATAGGGATTTTAGCTTTGAAGATCCCCACCGCTATCACCAGAAAGTGCTTGTGTGTTGCTGAGGTTGGCAACGGCAGACCCTAATAATGGAGGTATTTTACCTCAGGCACTTTTAATCTCACCGCTGCCACCAATTGTACAGATGTGGATGTTATGGAGGGAATTTACCTCAGGCCTCAATTGTGTAGAAGAGTATATTATGGAGGAGGCCAATTATTATTTGTAAATTAAGGTAACTGCCACCAACGTGAGGTATTTGAAGTACCACTAATGAGATCTGGCTCTACAGACGCAGATTAGTTGAGATGAGACGGTTTTCAACAAAAGATAACAAGTTTATTGTGTACAAAGCTTATGGTTGCAGGCTGTTAAATAACTTATGGAACTTTGAATATCACGTGGTTTATAATACAGTCCACTCTTCCAGATAACACAGTTTGTGGCTAACTTTCACTGAGGTGAAGCTCTCTAGTGAACAATGTGTCACTACTACAAATAGCCTGTCAATTTGATCTTCCCTCGATCAACTCTCTGATCTCTAGTCCTTCCTTAACTAGGGATCTTAACTAGGCTTCCTTTAGTCTTCTTTGACTAAAGCATCTGGCCAGGTTTCTTTCTTCAGCCCTCCTATACTGAAAAACACCAGCCGCTCACACAAGCCTCTCTCTCTCAGGCCTTTTTAAAAAAAAAAAAATGCACATAACTTTTCCTGCTTGGCTCCGCCCTCTCATGAGCTAGCCTGCCTGGTCTCCTTGGCAACGCTCACTGTGGATTCAAACTAGCTGCTACAAACTGCTACAAACACAAATACATACTCTAACAGTTAAACACAAACATAATAACAATGACTTCTGCACACAGCAAAAACCAAGAGTGTCAAAAAGTGTCAAACACAAACAGCAATGACTTCAGTCCCACCACCTCCCCAACATAATACAAGAGAAAAGATAAAAAGAAAAGAGAAAGAAAGAAAACTTCATCTTCTCTTTCGGAGGCAGTAAGTGAAGGAAAGACAGGAAACGTTTGGATTCCAAAAGGGTTGGCCTTGGTCAGGATGAGATGGTGACGGGAGAGAAAAAGTGTATCATGAGACCCCTGTGTGGCCTACTCCTGATCTGGAATTCTAGAGCTTGACAAGACCCCCAAGGGCCATCCAATCCAACATCCTGCTATGCAAGAAGTCATAACCAAAGCACTCCCAATAGATAGCCTCTGCGAAAAAAACCTCCAGAGAAAGAGGCTCCACTACATTCCCAGGCAGCCTCTGCCACTCTCCAGCAGCTCTTCCTCTCAGGAAGCTCTTCCTAATCTTTTCAGTTGAAAGGGAGGAAGAGAAGGATGGAAGGAAGGAAAGGTGAAAGGAAAATCCTGGCTATGGGATCAGGCCTTTGTAGATTAGGTTGACCTGCTGACGTGATGGTTTTTATGGAACTGACTGACTACTCCTTGGACGATAACTTAAACCGGCGACTGTTTGATACTGTTTGATACTTTTTATTGCTATATACACCACTGCTCCCTACACCACTAGAGAAATGACACTGCTTAGCCGGTACTGCACCACCTGACATCCGCCGGGAAGTAGCAGCCAATAGTGAAAGGACCAAGGCAGTGACATCTCCAGCTCATCCCCTGTTGTTTGGGTATCAGCCAGCACATCAACGACTTAAATCTAGAAATAGCTTTCTAAGATCTACAGAGACATTCACTGGAACACCTCAGCAAGCGAGAGTCCAGAAGTGGCAGGCTCAAACCCAGAACCTCAATCCATGGCTGATACCCGATGAGAGACTCCCCCCTGGGCACACAGAAGACTGGGCAACTTGGAAGGCGCTGAACAGACTGCGCTCTGGCACCACAAGATGCAGAGCCAACCTTCAGAAATGGGGCTATAAAGTGGAGTCCACGACATGTGAGTGTGGAGAAGAGCCAACCACTGACCACCTGCTGCAATGCAACCTGAGCCCCGCCATGCACAATGGAGGACCTCCTTGCGGCAACACCAGAAGCACTCCAAGGGGCCAGATACTGGTCAAAGGACATTTAATCAACTACCAAGCTTGCAAACTTTGTGTTTTGTCTGCTTGTTTGCTTTGTTCTGTTAGAAATGTAATATAATTGACTGGTTGCCCTGACACGACAAATAAATTGCTATATTCTTAAATATTTAAATATTATTATTTAAATTACATTTTTGGTTGTGGGCACCATGGGGTGCTGGTTTGTTAGCCACCCTGAGTCCCTCTGTGGAGGTCAAGATAGGACGGGATATAAATATCCAAAATAAATAAAGAAATAAATGGAGATGTGGAGGGAGGGAAGGCAGGGAGGAAAGAGAGAAGGGAAGGAAGGAAGGAAGGAAGGAAGGAAGGAAGGAAGGAAGGAAGGAAGGAAGGAAGGAAGGAAAGAAAGAGAGAAAGAGAGAGGGGGGGAATAGGGAAGGAAGGACAAAAAGGTGGAAAAGAAGGAGGGAGGGAGAAAGAGGCAACAGAGGGAGGGAAAGAGGAAAGAGAAGGAATGGATCGGATGATGTGAGAGAAGAGGCTCTGAGAAAAGAGCCCAAGGGGCCTCATCTGAGCCTGGTTTTGCCCATGCCTGGTATAGATGCTACTTTCCCTGCTTTATTTCGAGTTCTCACTTGCTCAGGATGGATCCCCATATATTCAACATTTAGGGCGCTTCGCCCTTCCATTGGCAGGAAACCGCATCCAGGAAAGCTTGGGCAATTCAGTGTTTTAATAGCAGAGGGACATAGGTCAACCGATGCCATAATTGTTGAGGGAATGCATAAAAGTGTAAAGTGGCTCTGGTTTTTATAGCAAGTTTTTGACAAGTGTTTCAAAGAGACGATGCAGCAAAGTCCCCTTCCCTGGGAAGGATAAAGTTGTGGCGTTTCTAATCCTTCCTGGCCTCTGGAAGGATCAAGGACATGCAGTGATTTGCAGGTCTGCTTAAGCTTCTTGTCTTGATCTTTGGGAGGAGTTGGCTTCCATTTTAGCCGTGCCTTTGTTACCTTTGAATGTGCATTGGGAGAGCAAGGGGAACTAGAGTCAAGCCTGTTTCTTTGATCCGCCTGTTCCTCTTGTTTGCAGAGCAGCCTCCCTTTCTCCAGTCAACTTCTCCAGTCAACCTTTTGGGGCTTTATTGCTTTAAGCTGCTTCCTTTTAAGGCCTCGCTTATGGATCTCAACCAATTTATTAACGCAAATTGTGAGTGAGGACATTTCAGTGAACTCTTAATGGATGAGCTTTGGTAGCATTTCATTGCAGACTTATCTGAACTTATTTATCATCCAAAATCTTGCTTGTAAACCTGGCAAGAGAGTGCAGCTGTTAAATCTCCCAAGATTTTTTTACTGTTTATGCTTAAGTGTTTCCAAATCCTTGCTGCATCAGACGTAGAAGGGTCCTCAGAAATGAGGCTGTGACCTTCTCAAGCACACATTTGGGTCCTTTTCTTATACACAAAGGCCCCTTGGGGAGATAGGGTGGGTTATGAATAAAGTATTGCTATTATTTTTGGACAGTTGGTTCATGGAGCCAAGAATACACAGCGATAATATAGATGTTGCAGGAGACTGAAGGCAGTCATAAGCCCCACAATTCAAGGAACATATGGAGAAGCTAGAAAGTGTCTAGAAAAGGATGGCTGATGTGGCAAAATGTCTGGAAACCAGACTCCCTCTGAAGATGAACTGAGGCCCCTTCCACATAGCTGCATAAAATCCACATGAAACTGGATAATATGGCAGTTGGGCTCGGATAATTCAGTTGTGTATCATCTGCCTTGATGCTCTGGGTTATATGGCTGTGTGGAAGGGCCCAGAGGGAGATAGGGATGCTTAGTCTGGAAAAGAGGTGAAGAAGGGACATGAAAGCCATATTTCAATATTTGAAAGGATATTATGTTGAGGAGGGAATCAGCCTGATTTCTGCTGTTCCAGAAATTTAGACCCAATAGGACAATAGAAAAGTCTCCTGAGGGTCGGAGTGATTTGAGAGAGGAATGGGTTGCTGTTAGTCTTGTGCATTTGTATACAATCACTATCTGTTTCTATTTGTTTCATTCGTAAGGCTCCGTTTTAGTTTTTGAGCGCCTTTCCCAAATGAACTTTTTCATCCCAGATTAAAAAAACGAATATTTTTGTCCCATTGGTGGCAGTAGGCAGGCTTTCCACGCTCCCCTTCCCCTCAGTTTTAGGCACTGGCAGGCATGGGTGCTTTCTGGGGCTGCACACCACACACACACTATCACAGCTCAGGGTAGATTCACCTTGCCCAGAACAACACCCGACTAAGGATGTAGGTTTTGTAGTTTATTGAAGAAAAAGCAAAATCATAAACATAGAAATCAGGTTGTAAAAGTTCAATGGCCAAAACAGAGTCTTAAATGCAAAGCCAGAGTTTCCAAGGTCCAGAGGCAAATAACATGAAGCATAATCCACAAGCATGGGTTAAACAAGAATCCATTGCAGCATGACAAAGTCCTCAGAAGCCAAGATCAAAACCAAAGTCCCGAAAAGCCAAAGCTTTCCCCAAAAGCCGAGGCAATTCCAGAGAAGTTAACAGGGTGTAAGCAAAGTTGCACTGACAAAGGATTGACTTCAATCAGATCATTAAATATGTTTCCCTAGCATGAAAGCATTACGTTGACCCTGAACTTCCCATTTGTTGGCAAGCCGAGCACTTTGGCATACCCTTACTTGCAAACGATCCTCCCTAATCAAATCTCCATCACCTTCAAGGCCGGATAACTCATCCTGGGACTGGCCAACCTGGGAATCAACAGGCACTGAGCTCCCAGAAGGAGCAGCCGACTCCTCCACCTGCAGCTGTGAAGTTTCACAAATCATGACCATCATCTAAAACAACATTCCTTTCTCTGGGTAACAGAAATGCCGTCTCTTCTACAGAATCAACACTGTCTGCCTCAACAACAGGGACATGTTCGGAAATCTGTAACCCATCATCCTCCTCGTCCTGAGGAAACTCAGGCTCAGAAAGCTCAGGCTCAGACTGAGCCACAACACACACACACACACACACACTTTTTCCAAGGAAAGTACGTGTGTGGCTTGCAGGCCCAAAGCACCCACTCCTGCCAGGGCCTGCAGCCAAGTGCCGAAAATCAGGTGACCAAATGGTTACCATTCCCACTTTCCTTTCGTTTCACTGATATTTCTGTGCCAGAGGAGGTTGTATCATTTTGTGCCATCCGAATGAAAATAAATAGTACAAAAACACGAATTAAACAGCTGAAACGATTACTGGGCACATGACTAGTTGCTGCCTGGGAGTCAGGCGGAAGTTTTGAAACAGAGGATAGATGGCCATCTATCAGGAGTGTTTAAATTGTTCCTGGGAGGAGTGGAATGGACTGGTTGGCCCTTGGGGTGTTTTCCAACTCTTTCTTTCTGTGACCTCCCCATACCAGCATGTTTATGTGTTTCCAGTGCCCCATCTAGACCCAGAAGGGTTGTCTTCTTTGGAAGCATTTGGGGCAGCTTCTACACCTCAAAATGCCCAAAGGTGATCCGGCGTGCCTCAGTAAAGCAACACTCTTCAAATGACATTTGAGGATGCTTTGGAAAGTTGGAGAGAAAGGGCACGCAAGGGAAGAAGCTCAGATGCTCCTGTGTGAGATGTAGCTGTGATCACACTGGAGGCGTTGATGGGTGTTACTTAGTGAGAGCCATTGCAATCTTTAGATCAGTCCTTGATTCCTGCTTTGAACATGAAAGTTGTGCATTTTGCAGAATTGCCAGAGGACAAAAGAGGCTCACAGCTTTTCCTCCTTGTAACATAAGTGGTGACTTTGAAGCTAAGTCACGTTGGGCATCTATTCTGAAAAAAGCATCCAAAGTTCCTTGGGAGGCCTTGCGCTGTGAGAAGTCCTGGCCATCTCTTCGTAGGAAAAGTCGAACTGACCACCTCCCCATGAGCTGCCTCTCCTTTTGGGTCAGTCTCTTCATGGCATTGCTTGACCTCTCCCCTCCCACCTTTTACTTTGAACAGGACTCCTTTTTCTAGGACACGGAATAATGGCTTCAAACTACAAGAAAGGAGATTCCATCTGAACATGAGGAAGAACTTCCTGACTGTGAGAGCCGTTCAGCAGTGGAACTCTCTGCCCCGGAGTGTGGTGGAGGCTCCTTCTTTGGAAGCTTTTAAACAGAGGCTGGATGGCCATCTATCTGGGGTGCTTTGAATGCAGTATTCCTGCTTCTTGGCAGAATGGGATTGGACTGGACGGCCCATGAGGTCTCTTCCAACTCTATGATTGTATGATTCTTCCACGTGTAGCATTTTCCTCCATATCACAGACAAAAGGATTTTAACTTGGATGTTGCAAGACCTGTCCATCAGTCTTTCATTCAGGCTTATTAATCCAAAATGGACACAACTCCAATGGCTTCTGATACACCATTAGAGCCTTTCTGGTTCAGACTAAAAGAAGACCCATTTCCTATAATTTTGTTTTCATGCAGGAGGCATCCTAAATGCCCAGTTTCCCAAACTCTGGATTTCTAGGCATTATGGACTAACTTCCAAGAATCCTTGATGTTTGGCTGAAGCAGTTTCTGGGAGCTGCAGCCCAGGACAGTCAGAAGACTCAACTTTGGGAATGACTGGTCTAAAAGCACCAAATCTTCTCTGATCTTGAAACATAAGCAGGGTCGGTCTTGGATGGGAGGCCTCTAGTTGTATGTTCTATTTGAGAACTAGAAACTGGCAAAACCTCATCTGACTTGAAGGCGCGTGTATGCCCTGATAGTGGAAGCAATGTGTAAGCATTATTTATATATTTATGTTCCTCCTTTCTCACCTCAAAGGGGACTCAGGATGGATCACAGAACACATACACGGCAAACATTCAATGCCGTTAGACCAGGGGTCCTCAAACTATTTAAACAGGGGGCCAGGTCACAGACCCTCAAACTGTTGGAGGGACGAATTATAATTTGAAAAAACATGAATGGATTCCTATGCACATTTCACATATCTTATTTGTAGTGCAAAAAAACCCTTAAAAACAATATAATAATTAAAATGAAGAACAATTTTAACAAATATAAACTTATTTGTAGTTCAATGGGAAGTGTGAGCCTGCTTTTGGGTGATGAGATAGGATTGGAAGCTTTTAAACAGAGGCTGGATGGCCATCTGTCAGGGGTGATTTAAATGCAATATTCCTGCTTCTTGGCAGAAAGGGGTTGGACTGGATGATGGCCCATGAGGTCTCTTCCAACTCTTTGATTCTATGTTATTCTTGTTGTTTTTGTTGTTGTGTGCTTTCAAGTCATTTCAGACTAAGGTTGACCTTGAGTGAGGGCCTTAGTTTGAGGACCCCTGCGTTAGACAGACAGACAGACAGACAGACAGGGGTTTGTGTGTCGGCATTTTTCCAACTTCGGTGACCTGGAGGTTACACTCGATTCTGGCCAGAGGGGGGTGCTATTGCTCCCTCCTCTATGACAATGAGACTTTTTTGATCACAGACTTTCCTCCTGTTCTTTGATCGCCAGCTTTCTTATGGTGCTGTAGATTACCTCTCCACTTAAGCGGTGCCTAATTTCTCTTGTCACAGCTGTTTTCGAACTGCTTAGGTGGACAGTAAGCTAGGCTAAAGATTGGGTGCTCACTCCAACCCAGGCTGAAACTGCCAACCTTTTGGTTAAAGATCTGTTGCTGCTGGTGATTAACCAGCTGTATTAAAGCTTGACATCAGGGTATAACCACTAATAACATCATTTTCTATGAATTTGTCTTGTCCGAGTTGGTGGCAATTGATGCGTCTCTTGCTGACGCATCAGCTGTGTGTTTGTGCAAAGTGGAATATAGTTTTCTTCTGTGCAGATTTTCCCCTATTTAGCTTTCTTGGATGATCTTTTATTCTGTGCTTTGAGGGAAGAAATGTCTCTTTTGTCGTGCCATTCCCCCTCACTTAGAAATGGGGAGAGCACAGCCTGCAGGCCACATGGAGCCTCTTCGGGTGTTTAAGGACCTCATTTGTATTTTTAAAGATTCAGAATGATCACATCTTATGAAGAAACATGAGGGGTGGGTTGCTATCTTTCCTCCCATTGTTTTAAATCCTGTTCCAAAAGTCAGGGGGACCTGTATTTGCTGGGAGGCAGAGGAATATGGCAGCATTCCCACTCTCAGAGCTGCATGGGACATTTTGAGTACAAAATGTTTTCAGTGTGCAGGATGGAAGCCATCAAGGTCTACTATGAGACACGTGCAACCCCTGAAATCTGGATCGTGGCCCACCTCACCCTCTTGAGTCCCATTCAGAAGGCCTCTCTCGTTCTGGGTGCCAAGGAAAACTCAGCAGGTGTAGAACAAAATGAGCTTTATTTCCACAAAATACGCTGTCTTTTGTTCATGGAAAAGCAAAGCTAATTCTACCTCTTAAGCTTCAAGCATTTTACAAGCAAAAGAAAGCAGTTGGATTCTGGGGAGGTCTCTATTTAAACAGGACTGGTTCTTTCTGTGCCTAAAATGCAGCTTTCCTTAAAACCATTACCTGGCAGTACCTTTGGGCTGTGGTTCCCATCATCTCCAGCCAACTGGCTTGAGGATAATGGAACCAAGAGCCCCACATTTCCAGAGACTATGCGGCGTCCTGGCCAAATGGATCTGCTTTAAGATGGAGTTGACCTTTTGCGCCTTTGATTTGTTGTTCCCTCAGTTGCCAAATAAATCCCTTTCTTGATGCGCGGCTACTCAGTCGGCTGCAGAGTTAGTGCTGTTTGGTAATTCCATCCTCTCACTTGTTTGGCCACCGTCCACTTGAAGGACACGTCTAATCCCTCTTAGAAGATTAGCTTTCTCTCTTCGCTCTTTCCATTTTCCTACAGCTGTGACCGGTTGGAGTGTCCTTAGGGTTAAAGCGGTGGCTATTTTAGTCTTCTTTTTCTAGTTTTCCATGTGAGATCAGCAAAACAAAAGGACGGCAATCGCTCACCTCGCGGTGTCCTTGCGCTCATGAAAAAGTAGGTCTGTTTAAAGGGGGATTTGGGGGGACCCTGTGAATGTCTCAATGCAGGTCATGACCTATAAAGCCCTAAATAGTTGAGGCCCCGCCTGTCTCCACGATCGCATCTCCTTCTATGAACCGGCACGAGCTCTAAGATCTTCCAGGGAGGCTCTCCTCTCGGTCTCACTACCGTCTCAAGCGCGGTTGGTGGGGACGAGATAGAGGGCCTTCTCAGTGGTGGCCCTCCATCTCTGGAATGCCCTTCCAAGGGAAATAAGACAGGCCCCATCCCTCCCCTCCTTTCGTAAGAGCTTGAAGACCAAAGTGTCTAGATCTAGGGAAGTAATGTTACCCCTCTATTCCACCTGGAATATTGTGTCCAATTCTGGGCACCACAATTCAAGAGAGATATTGACTCTTAAGCTGGAATGTGTCCAGAGGAGGGCAACTAAAATGATCAAGGGTCCGGAGAACAAGCCCTATGAGGAGCGGCTTAAGGAACTGGGCATGTTTAGCCTGAAGAAGAGAAGGCTGAGAGAAGATATGATAGCCATGTATAAATATGTGAGAAGAAGCCACAGGGAGGAGGAGGGAGCAAGCTTGTTTTCTGCTTCCTTGGAGACTAGGACGCGGAACAATGGCTTCAAACTACAAGAGAGGAGATTCCATCTGAACACGAGGAAGAACTTCCTGACTGTGAGAGCCGTTCAGCAGTGGAACTCTCTGCCCCGGAGTGTGGTGGAGGCTCCTTCTTTGGAAGCTTTTAAACAGAGGCTGGATGACCATCTGTCAGGGGTGATTTGAATGCAACATTCCTGCTTCTTGGCAGAATGGGGTTGGACTGGATGGCCCAGGAGGTCTCTTCCAACTCTTTGATTCTAGGATTCTATGGTGGTTTCAACAAGCCTTTGACAATGACCAGTTCTAACTCAGCCCTACACATTGTCGAATACGGCCTTATTCTTCCTACTAATTACCCAGATCATTTCCTCTAATCGGCCCTGGACTGAACAGCCACAGACCCGTACTTAATATTATTGTTGCCTGCCATAGCATAGCACTTAATTCCCGGGGCCCCTAGAATTTGTGGGCTTCCACAAATCTTGGTCCGGCCTTTAAAAAAATTTTAATTGCCTTGAACAGGCAGGATTCTTTTAATATATGTGTGTTATGGCAACCATTTGTGTGCTTATGCTAGCCGTCCCCTGCCACACATTGCTGTGGCCCACATGGAGGTTCTGTGTGGGAGGTTTGGCCCAATTCTATCATTGGTGAGGTTCAGAATGCTCTGTGATTGTAGGTGAACTACAAATCCCAGCAACTACAACTCCCAAATGTCAAGATTCTGTTTCCCCCAAACTCCACCAGTGTTCACATTTGGGCATATGGAGTATTCTTGTAAAGTTTGGTCCAGATCCATCATTGTTTGAGTCCACAGTGCTCTCTGGATGTAGGTGAACTACAACTCCAAAACCAAAGGACACTGCCTGCCAAACCCTTCCAGTATTTTCTGTTGGTCATGGGAGAACTGTGTGCCAAGTTTGGTTCAATTCCATCCTTGGTGGGGTCCAGAATGCTTTTTGATTATAGGTGAACAATAAATCCCATCAACTACAACTCCCAAATGACAAAAGCAATTTTTTTGAGTGAAGGACATACATTGGGTTGTTAGGTGTCTTGTGTCCCAATTTTGTGTCAATTTGTCCAGTGGTTTTTGAGTTCTGTGAATACCACAAACGAACATTACATTTTTATTTATATAGATTTTGTTTTAATCTTATGATTATGTTGATTTTTCTTTTTACTTTATATGTTTTGTGATGTTACCTGGGACCCGCTCTGAGTCCCCTCGGGGAGATGGAGCGGTATATAAGTTTTATTTTTTTAATTATTATTACTATTATTATTCTAGAAAAACCGCACATGTCACAAACACACTCCTAGGTGCAGGTTGTTGCACAGAAACCCTGGGCGTTGTTTCAGAAAGACATGACTGAAAGCCGCTTGGATTTGTGGAGCCAGTGGTGCCGTTCTTTGGAGCTGGGCTTGAAACCCTAAACCCTTCTGCATTTGTGTGGGACTTGGAATTAAAGTCGAGTTTCCAGAATCAAAAGATGTGGGGCTCATTCATCACTATAATTATTCCTCTCAAGCCAGTCGCTGTCACTTGCGCCAAGAACCTCTCGCATTGGTTGGATGTTGTTGTTTTTGGGTGGAAGAAAATCCCAGTTGAAAACGATGCCTGACCTGTAGGGGAATGTGAAATGTTCCCATTGTTTATGGAAAACCATACCCACTTAGGTAATGCCTGGAACACAAATGTAGGGATGGGAAGGCCCAGAAGGCCTTCTTTAAAAGGAAAAATACAGAAAAAGCCCCCTCCCCACTATGTAGGTTGGCTGGGAAAAGTCTTTTGTTCCCACTGACATACTTAATAGTGTGTCAGTCTGTTTGGAGGGTGATGGTGGAAGGGGGATGTTTTCTCCAGGAAGGAAAGAATGAAGAAATGCTGACTTTCCACTCTTGTAAAAATCACAATCATTGCAGGACGGAGAGCTCTGTCCTCCTGGTTGTTCTCCTGACCCATCCTTCATCGGCTCAGGTGAAAAACAGACCAGTTGCCAACAACATACAAAGAGACCTCAAGGACCACTCAGTCCAATCACGTACTGCCCAGGAAGATACAATCCAAGCCCTCCCAACAGACAGTCAACCAGCCTCTGGTTCAGAAACTTCCACCAGACTCCAAGCCAACATATTCCACTGTTTGAACAGCTCCTTCTTACTGTCAGGAAGTTCTCCATGTTTAGGTGGAATCCCCACCTGACATCCGCCGGGAAATAGCAGCCAATAGTGAAAGAACCAAGGCGGAGACATCTCCAGCTCATCCCCTGTTTGGGTATCAGCCAGCACGTCAACGACTTAAATCAAGACATAGTTTTCTTAGATCTACAGAGACACTGGCTGGAACACCTCAGCAAGCGAGAGTCCAAAAGTGGCAGGCCCAAACCCAGCACCTCAATCCATGGGTGATACCAGATGAGAGACTCCCCCCTGGGCACACACAAGACTGGGTGACTTGGAAGGCGCTGAACAGACTGCGCTCTGGCCCCACGAGATGCAGAGCCAACCTCAAGAAATGGGGCCACAAAGTGGAATCCACAGCATGCGAGTGCGGAGAAGAACAAACCACTGATCACCTGCTGCAATGCAACCTCAGCCCTGCCACATGCACAAGGGAGGACCTCCTTGTGGCAACACCAGAGGCATTCCAAGTGGCCAGATACTGGTCAAAGGACATTTAACCAACTACCAAGTTTGCAAAATCCGTGTTTTTTGGGTTTTTTTAATCTGTGTGTTTGTTTTGTTCTGTTAGAAATGTAATACAATGGTATGGTTGCGGATGACACGATAAATATAGGTGGAATCTCTTTTCCTGCAGTTTGAATCCATGCCTCTGTTGTGTCCCAGTCTGTGGCGCAGCAGAAAACAAGCCCATTCTTTCCTCAATGAGACATTCCTTCAGATATTTAGACATGACTGTCATGTCACATCTTCACCTTCTCTTTTCTGTGATAAATATGCTTCGCTTCCCAAGTCACTCTTCAGAGGGATTTGTGGTTTCCCGACCATCTCCTGCTGGCCCTTCTCTGGACACCTTCCTTCTTGTCCATCTCCTCCTTGAATTGCTTTGCCCAGAACTGGAAACAAGGATATTATTATTCCAGGTGAGGTCTAACCAAAGCAGCAGGGAAAGGACTAAATTCCCTTGATCTAGACACTATAGATGTAGCCTAAAAGCAAGGAGCTGAGGAACCTTCTAACCAAGGTAAAAGAAGAAAGTGAAAAAGCTGGGTTGCAGTTAAATATAAAAAAAACTGATGGCAACCAGACTGATTGAGAACTGGGAAATAGAGGGAAAAACATGGAGGCAGTGACAACTTTGTATTTCTAGGTGCGAAGATTACTGCAGATGCAGACCGCAGCCAGCAAATAAGATGTTTCTTTCTTGGGAGGAGAGCAATGAGCAGTCTCAATAAAAGAGTGAAGAGTAGAGACATCACACTGGCAACAAAGATCCACATAGTCAAAGCAATGGTATTCCCCGTAGTAACCTATGGATGTGAGAGCTGGACATAGGGAAGGCTGAGCGAAGGAAGAGAGACACTTTTGAACTGTGGTGTTGGAGGAAAATTCTGAGAGTGCCTTGGACCGTGAGAAGATCCAACCAGTCCATCCTTCAGGAAAGAAAGCCTGACTGCTCACTGGAGGGAAGGATAGTAGAGGCAAAGATGAAATACTTTGGCCACATCATGAGAAGACAGGAAAGCTTGGAGAAGACAATGATTCTGGGGAAAATGGAAGGGAAAAGAAAGAGGGGCCAACCAAGGGCAAGGTGGGTGGATGGTATTCCACCTGAACATTAGGAAGAACTTCCTGACTGTGAGAGCTATTCAGCAGTGGAACTACGAGGGGTATCTTTTAAGTAAGGTCCGTTTTGTTGTAGACACTAGTAGTTCGCGTGCATACCACAACGAGTGCGTGCGTTGTGTACCAGCATGCCTCGGGAACAACTCTGCTCAGTTTCCGCTCTGTAGCTCACCTGTACGGTTCTGTTCTGTGCTTTAAAAATGTTTAAGACTATCAACTCACCCGCCGCATGTGAGGTTCACTCAGTGATACGGTTTTTGTCAGCAAGGAACCTGCCTGCTGCAGAAATTCATCGACAGATTTGTGAAGTGTACGGTGATACTGTTGTGAATGAAAGCAAAGTGTGTAAGTGGGTACGACAATTCAAAGATGGCCGTGACAACGTCCATGATGAGGACCGCTCCGGTCGCCCTTCTTTGATTACAGTGAACTCTTGGTTATCAGAGCAGGCAGCAAGTTTTTATGAAGAGGGTATTTTAAAATTGGTTCAGAGGTATGATAAGTGTTTGAACAAACTTGGCAACTATGTGGAAAAATAGAGTGAGGTATGTTCTTTCTGAAAATAAATTTACTTTTTTGAAATAAACTTTCATTGTGTACTTATGTTCAAACGGACCTTACTTAAAAAATACCCCTCGTATTTGTCCCGGAGTGTGGTGGAGGCTCCTTCTTTGGAGGCTTTTAAACAGAAGCTGGATGGTCATCTGTTGGGGGTGCTTTGAATGCAATTTTCCTGCTTCTTGGCAGAGGGTTGGATTGGATGTCCCACGAGGTCTCTTCCAACTCTAGGATTCTATGCTTCTATGATCCCTGAAGGGACTGGCTTGACCTTGAAGGAGCTGGGGGTGGCCACAGCCAACAGGGAGCTCTGGCCTGGGCTGGTCCAAGAGGGCACCAAGAGTCAGAAGCCACTGGTCAAATAAACAGCAGTCAAATCACAGTGATCTTTTTTATCTGCTGTACCATATTTGTGATTAATGTTCAGCTTGTGGTCCACTTAGTCTCCAAACTCCCTTTCCCTTGGACTGTTTCCAAGCCACCCATTCCAGATTTGTTCAGATTTTGGGGGGAAAAATGTGCCTAAGTGTAGGAAGAACTGCTGACTCTCCATGCTTGTAAAAAAGGAAAATCATTGCAGGATGGAGTGTCCTGTCCTCCCAGTTGTTCTCTTGGCCCATCCTTCATCTGCCGGAGTGAGGAAACAAGTTATGGAGCCCCACGGAATGGGGAGGAAGCCTTCCTCTCAGGTTGTGCCACTCCATGCTTTGAACCCAGGGTTCCTGTCCTCTCCCTGACCTCCGAAGGCGTGGGTCTTGCTTAATTTGGTTCTTAAAACCCTGGCGTTCTTGGGCAGAGAAGCAAGAACTGTCCGTTCCCTCTTTGCCTTCCTTTTTCTCTCTCCCTCCCTCCCTCCCTCCCTCCACCTCCCTTCTCCCAAGGCTGCATCCATCACTGTCTTCCAGAGTCATGTTCGACAATTTTCTCAGCCCCGGCATCTTGGCACGGGGCTATCTGTAGACTCAGCTGTATCGGCCTCCTGTCTGCCGGCAGCGTTGTTTAGGCAGAATAAAATCCCTCTCCGTCTCTATCTCGGGCAGCCCCAGAAGGCCTCCTCCATTAACTGTTCACTTGATGTTTCTTCTCAGAGGCCAAAACAGAAACAGGGGTGGCTTCGCTTTCGGCAGCCTCTGCAAAGTGATGCCTTGTGTTCCAGGAATGGCAGCCAGTCGACGCGAGTGTCTGTGTATCTGCTTTCCAAATTGTAGAAATGTGCAGCTGGAAGGGCCTGCAGCCATCTAGTCCTCCTCATCTCCTGCTGTGTACAATGGTTGTCCATTCATCAACTGAGTCCTGTACAGTCTGGACCAGGGATGGGCCAACTTGGCCCTCCGGGTGTTTTGGATTCCAACTCCCACAATTCCTAACAGCCGGTTGGCCTGTCCCTGGTCCTGACTACAATAAGCTTAGTACTGAACTCCCAATTTCCACATAATCATCTAATCTAAAAGTTGGAAGAGACCCAAAGGGCCATCTAGTCCAACACCCTTCTGCAAGACAGGAATTAAAAAAAGCATCTCCAACACATGGACACCCAGACTCTGCTAAAAGACCTCCAGAGACTCCAAGGCAGCATATTCTACTGTTGGACAGCTCTCATCCTCAGGTAGTTCTTCCTAATATTTAGATCAGTGGTTCTCAACCTGGGGTCCCCAGATGCTTTTGGCCTACAACTCCCAGAAATCCCAGCCAGTTTACCAGCTGTTAGGATTTCTGGGAGTTGAAGGCCAAAAACAACTGGGGACCCCAGGTTGAGAACCACTGATTTAGATGGAATTGGCTCTCCTCGATTGAACCCCCAGAGCAGCAGAAAAGAAGCTTGTCCTCTTCTCAATGTGACAGGCTTACCAATATTTAAATATGACTCTCATGTCCCTCTTTTCTCCAAGGGGAACAGACCTAGCTCCCTCAGCCATTCATGGTTTCCATGCCTTTGAGCATTTGGGGTGCCCTTTTCTGAACCCCTTCCAGCTTGTCCCAACAAGATGGAAGGGATTGTCCCAACAAGAGGGGCCTTGAGGAGAGTGATGTAGTTAGCTTTGGAGGCCCACATTTGCACATCAGAGCCTGCTATGTGCTTCTCTAGATTGAAAAGTCCTCAGGTAATAAACAGTCATATAGCTTTCCCTATTTGCTGTCGTTAGGGGCACAAGAACCCCTTGGAAAAGTGGGGAACGTGTATTTTATTTACAGTATTCATATTCTGCCCTTCTCAGCCCAAAGAGGACTCAGGGCAGATCACAGAACACATATCTGGCAAATATTCAATGCCATTATACACTGACAAGACAGACAACTGTACATAGATAGAAGTATATATAGGCTTTCTTCGGCATCTTGGAGGCTTGTGCTTAGTTACGACTACCAGGGAGCAGGTGCTGTCGCTCCATCTTCCCTGCCGAAGAGCTTTGTAAACTTCCTCCTTGATCAAATCGCCAGCATTTTTCTGGCATCCCTTTATGGGTGCCTTTAAATACCTCCCCATGTTGTTTGTTGTTCATTCGTTCAGTCGTCTCTGACTCTTCGTGACCTCATGGACCAGCCCACGCCAGAGCTCCCTGTCAGCCGTTACCACCCCCAGCTCCCTCAAGGTCAGTCCAGTCACTTCAAGGATGCCATCCATCCATCTTGCCCTTGGTCGGCCCCTCTTCCTTTTGCCTTCCACTTTCCCCAGCATAATTGTCTTCTCTAGGCTTTCCTGTCTCCTCATGATGTGGCCAAAGTACTTCAACTTTGTCTCTAGTATCTTTCCCTCCAGTGAGCAGTCGGGCTTTATTTCCTGGAGGATGGACTGGTTGGATCTTCTCGCAGTCCAAGGCACTCTCAGAACTTTCCTCCAACACCACAGCTCAAAAGCATCGATCTTCCTTCGCTCAGCCTTCCCTAAGGTCCAGCTCTCACATCCGTAGGTTACTACAGGGAAGACCATGGCTTGGACTAGGCAATGGATCTTTGTTGCCAGTCTGATGTCTCTACTCTTTACTATTTTATCGAGATTGGACATTGCTCTCCTTCCAAGAAGGAAGCATCTTCTGATTTCCTGGCCACAGTCTGCATCTGCAGTCATCTTTGCACCTAGAAATACAAAGTCTGTCATGGCCTCCACGGTTTCTCCTTCTATTTCCCAGTTGTCAATCATTCTTGTTGCCATAATCTTGGTTTTTTTGACGTTTAGCTGCAAC
This sequence comes from Anolis sagrei, assembly GCF_037176765.1. Taxonomy (NCBI): domain Eukaryota; kingdom Metazoa; phylum Chordata; class Lepidosauria; order Squamata; family Anolidae; genus Anolis; species Anolis sagrei. The sequence goes on along the minus strand of NC_090024.1, from coordinate 245,052,166 downwards.
CCGGCTTTTGCGCTTTCTTCTTCCACCTTGATTAGAAGGCTCCTCAGCTCCTCCTCGCTTTCGGCCATCAGAGTGGTGTCATCTGCATATCTGAGGTTGTTAATGTTTCTTCCAGCAATTTCCACCCCAGCTTTGCATTCATCCAGCCCCGCACATCCTCGCATGATGTGTTCTGCATACAAGTTAAAAAGGTTGGGTGAGAGGATGCAGCCTTGCCGTACGCCTTTCCCAATCTTGAACCAGTCTGTTGTTCCATGGAACTTACATTGCTGTTTTTGAAACTGCTAGGAGGCATAAGGTGGGCTAAAGGCCGGGAGCTCACCCCGACCCAGGCTTTGAACTGTCAAACTTTTAGTTGGCAAGATTTACTGCAGCTGACAGTTAACCTGCTGTGCTAAAGCCTGGCCCTTTTATTTTGCAGACGCCCCCCCCCTTTCTTTTTTTAATCCTCTGTAGCAATCTCTTGTGCTTTCCAACATGATTTTATGGAAGTTGACCACAGAGTTGCACCAGAGGACCTAGAGATTTTTTTTAGAAAGGACATACCCTATTTACTCAAATCTAATGCTCACCTCTTTTTTTACTAAATTCCCTCACCAAAATTAAGATGCACATTAGATTCAAGTAGGGCAGTAATCTTAGTACTGAGCCAAAGCCAAAGATTATTCTTCTTCATGAGCTTCTCTTTGAGGGACATTACCTCTAATTCAGTGGCCACGACTGAATGCTGTGCCATCCTGGGATTTGTAGTTTGGTGAGGCATCAGCATCCTTTGGCAGAGAAGACTCTAAACCTTGTCAAGCCCATGATTCCTTACCATTGAACCAAGGCAATTAAAATGGATTAATTCTGCAGCAGAGAAGTATCCCAAGGTTTTCCTTCCCGGTGCTGGAAGCTCTTGTGTCCAAAAACTTTTATTTTTCAAGAAGGAGCTCTCAGCAACCAGCAGTTGTAATACACACTATTTTTTTGGCAAAATGACAAAGTGTACTCTTTGCAGCTGTATATCAAATTCGCCAGCAAATGCTCTCTTTTTTGGTTTCAGGGTATTGAAAATAGAGGTATGCATTAGATTCGATGGCACATTAGACTCGAGGAAATACTGTTATTAATCAAGTTGCTCAGATCCGCAAGATTAAGGGCATTTAAGGAGAGGAAGGAGGCTTCAGTCCATCAAACACTCTGGAAGTAATGTCTTGTCGAAGGCTTTCATGGCCGGGATTACTGGGTTGTTGTAGGTTTTTCCGGGCTATATGGCCATGTTTTGGAGGCAATTTTTCTCCTGACGTTTCGCCTGCATCTATGGCAAGCATCCTCAGAGGCAGTGAGGTCTGTTGGAAGTAGGAAAAATGGGTTTATATATCTGTGGAATGACCAGGGTGAGACAAAGGACTTTTGTCTGCTGGGGCTAGGTGTGAATGTTTCAGCTGATCACCTTGATTAGCATTCAATGGCTTGGAAGTGGCCGAGGGGAAATCCTTGTTGAGAGGTGTTAAGATGTGCCTCGTTGTTTCCTCTCTACATATTATTTGAGAACACAGAAATGCTGGACCACTCCAACAACCACCATGTCAGACTACACAGAGAAGCCATTGAAATCCACAAGCATGTGGACAATTTCAACAGAAAGGAAGAGACCATGAAAATGAACAAAATCTGGCTACCAATATTAAAAAAACTCTAAAATTACAACAGCAAAACAGCAGAGAGGAAACAACCAGGCACATCTTAACACCTCTCAACAAAAGATTCCCCCAGGCTCAGCTAATGCTAATGAAGGTGGTCAGTTGAAACATTCACACCTAGCTCCAGCAGAGAAGAGCTCTTTGCCCCACCCCAGTCATTCCACAGATATATAAACCCATTTTCCTAATTCCAACAGATCTCATTACCTCTGAGGATGCTTGCCATAGATGCAGGCAAAATGTCAGGAGAGAATGCCTCGAGAGCATGGCCATATAGCCCGAAAAAACCCACAAGAACCTTATCACCTGCTTTATTTCTTAGGGTAGTGGGGAGCTTAGGGATGAAATGCAGATCCAAAGCAATGCCAAGGGTTTTGTGGGCATATTACATTCAGGCTCCTTCCCAGACTCTCTTCCAATATCATTGTCTCTCAAGAGACCCAAACAATGGAGTGGAAATATTTCATTAGCAGCAAGGAGAGGGACTCAAGCACGTTTTGTCTCTCTTGTATGATTCACTCCAAAATGGCAATGTCTTGGGCAGAGACTTGGGTTAGTGTCCTTTTAAGAAACAATATTCCTACATTATGTTCTTAAAACTATTATAAGACATGTAACTGCCCTTCATGCGCTAATTTTGGCGCAAGGAAAGCTTTGTCCCTGCCTGCCTTTATTTTTAGTAATTGCTTCCGAGGGGGAGAATCACCTGAAAAAAGCTAATTACAACCTTAAAATGGCCCAGTTTTTCCCCATTCATTCTGTACTGGGATTTTTTTTTTAATTCTTAGAAAATAAAAAAAAGGTTCTTTTGTGCAGCGGGCCTCACACAAAAAGGTTCCTCTCTTTGACCAGTACAAGAAATCTCCTTAAAAAGCTGCATTTAGCTTGACACTTTCCTTTTTTGCTAGGAATCTAATGAGATTCTTGGGTTGGCTTCTCAGGTGAGTGGTAATTTGCTTCTCTCTTCAGATCAGTTCACAGCCGGGATGTGATTCCGGACTAATTTTCTTCTCAAAGAATGTTAACCATTTCCTTTTCACAGCGAGGAAGAGTTTGAGAACGGTGCCATTGTCTAAGATTGTTATAAACAGCTTGACATTTATTCTTAACCAAAGGGCACATTTTTCACACCAAAATACAGCAAAATACAGCCCTAAACGGTTCTGGCCCCACTTACCTCTCCGAACGCATCTCCACCTATGAACCGACTAGGATATTAAGATCGTCTGGGGAGGCCCTGCTCTCGGTCCCGCCTGCGTCACAGGCGCGCTTGGCGGGGACGAGAGACAGGGCCTTCTCAGTGGTGGCCCCTCGGCTATGGAATGCCTTAGACATCAGACAGGCACCTTCGTTGCTGGCGTTTCGGAGAAAGGTCAAGACTTGGCTTTATGAACAAGCGTTTGGCTAAACAGTGCAACCGAACATAGGAAGACGGTAAAATTGAATATAGGAATGGCACAAGGATTATGAGAACGGATCTGATTTCACTGAGGCGCTATGTTTTGACTTGTTAATTGTTGTTGATTTTGTTGCTGTATATGTTGCGTTTTTAATTGCACTGACATTGTTGTGATAACCCGTACCATGTAAACCGCATTGAGTCGCCTGTTTGGGCTGAAAAATCATAGAATCATAGAATCAAAGAGTTGGAAGAGACCTCATGGGCCATCCAGTCCAACCCCATTCTGCCAAGAAGCAGGAATATTGCATTCAAATCACCCCTGACAGATGGCCATCCAGCCTCTGCTTAAAAGCTTCCAAAGAAGGAGCCTCCACCACACTCCGGGGCAGAGAGTTCCACTGCTGAACGGCTCTCACAGTCAGGAAGTTCTTCCTCGTGTTCAGGTGAAATCTCCTTTCTTGTAGTTTGAAGCCATTGTTCCGCGTCCTAGTCTCCAAGGAAGCAGAAAACAAGCTTGCTCCCTCCTCCCTGTGGCTTCCTCTCACATATTTATACATGGCTAAATGCGGTATAAAAATAAAGCAAATATAAAATAAAGCAAATTTTTTGACACAAAAACCGATTTTGTCTGTGTTGTGCAGAATATAATGCAAAGGATTATATAATGCCCAGAATTTTTTTCCTAGTTTACAGAATGAACAACCATAATGTGAGTATTGGACCCCAACTCTAAAAACCAAGGGTTCAGGCCTCTGTTTTTGGCCATTGAAAACCCAACTGAGACAAATAATACTCTCTCATCCTCAGAGGGAGGCCAAGGCAAGAAAGGTCTCATGATAGTTCAGCTTAAGGCTGAAATTAATTTTGTCATTTTCGAGAGATGGGCCAAAATTAGCAATATGAAGTTCAACAGAGACAATGCAAGATACTCCACTTAGCCAGAAAAACGGAAATGCAAAGATACAAAATGGGAAATGATGCCTGGCTCAACAGGATGGCTTTTGGGAGCTGGAGCTAAGATCTTCTCCCTTTTCCCAGAAACACCCCTGGGCTGTTTAATTTCTGAAACCAGAGGGGTCCTCCTTGTCGATGGCTGCATAGATCTTTCCAAAAGAATGGTTCCTTCACTTCCCTGGGCCTTGCGTGGCCGCATAGATTAAACACAGGCTGTTAAAGGAAATCCATATCCGAGTGTCAGCCGGAGATGGCAAAATGAGGAGAGCCCCCCGGGCCATCACCATCAAAGTCTATGGTGTTGGCATTATTTATTCTCAGAATAAATAAAGAGAAGTGGGAGCCCTTCTCTCTGTCCCTTTCCCGGTTGGAAATTCAACACTTTGCAGGGCATTGCTTGGCAGGAAAGAGGCACACAACACCCTTTCAAAGATGCAAGGATGCTTGTCTGAAAAACCCTTAAAATGTGAATATACTCAGTGACTTCATGGTCCTATGGAGGTTGGGCAGGTAGATCACTGTTTATTTGCTTTTGGAAATGAAATAGTAGCTGGATTACTGTTAGTTTTCCAGATTGTATAGCCATGTTCGAGCTGCATTCTCTCCTAATGTTTTGCTTTCATCTGTGGCTGGCACCTTCAGGTGTTTATTTGGAAATGAGACCAGTGGAATGTATATATGAACCCTTTTCTGATTGAAACAAGTGTGAATGTTGCTATTAGCAAGCTTGAATAGCATTGAGTAGCCATGAAGCTGCAAAGTCAATCTGTGAGGGTATCTGCATGGAGGTGGCTGGCTCCAGACAGCAAACAATCAAGTGCCTTGGGGCAACAGAGGCCAGGCTATGTGTGGTGAAGGAGAAGGGTTTGTTGGGATGTTGGGATGTGTGTGTTTTGTTAGTTATTGTAGTATCTACAGTGGAACCTCGACTTAAGAGCTTCACAACTTAAGAGCGTTTTGAGTTAAGAGCTGGGTTAAGGACTGGGTTGTGGTGCAGCTGGTTTGGAAGTCAGCTGCATTAAAATCACTACTGACCGAAAGGTCATGAGTTTGAAGCCAGCCCAGATCGGAGTAGGCTCCCGACTATTTGTCTAGCTTGCTGTCGACCTTTGCATCCCGAAAGACAGTTGCATCTGTCAAGTAGAAAATTTAGGTACCACTTATGCAGGGAGGCTAATTTAATTTGCGATGCCATAAAAATCTCCAGCAGCATGCAAAAGAATGAGGAAGTACTCCATCGGTGTCAGAAGTGGGGGTGAAGCGACAGCTCCCCTGGTGGCCAGAATTCGAAGCATACCCTCTTGAAGCTGGAAAATTAAATAGCCTCTTTGTGTCTGTCTATATATGTTGTGTGTCTATGGCGATTGAATGTTTGCCATGTATATGTGAATTGTGATCCGCCCTGAGTCCCCTTCGAAGTGAGAAGGGCGGAATATAAATACTGTAAATAAATAAATAAATAGTCGCTCGGCTCTGGTGTCGCTTTGACATACGAGCAGCATTTTGAGTTATGAGTGAGCCCCACGGGGATCACAAGTGGAAGACTACTGGGCTTATAGGGCTTCAAGGGAGCAGCCTCCAGGCCTCGTGCTCTTGTCCGCTTTGGGAGATGGTTTTCCACTTTGCTCTTGTCCGCTTTGAGGAACTTCGAATTAGTTTATTTTGTGTAGTTTTTCTTCCTGCTTATGTTTGGCTTCATGAAGAGCAAGAGAGGGAGGGAGGCTGGAGTGAGGACAAGATTATTATTATTATTTATTATTATTTACAGTATTTATATTCCGTCCTTCTCACCCCGCAGGGGACTCAGGGCAGATTACAATGAACACATATATGGCAAACATTCAATGCCAATTTTGACATACAAACATATACAGACATACACAGAGGCTATTTAAATTTTTCTGGCTGCCAGGGGAGCTGTCGCTTTCGTCATCCATCTGCGACACTGATGAAGTACTTCCGCATTCCCCGCATGCTTTTTTTGCTGGAGTGCTTTGCTGGAGTCTTTTTAGTTATGGCCTCATAAATTTGTTAATTTAGCCTCCCCACACAAGGTGGTACCTAATTTTCCTACTTGACAGATGCAACTGTCTTTCGGGTTGCAAAGGTCGACAACAAGCTACACAATTGATTGGAAGCCCACTCCAACCCGGGCTGGCTTCAAACTCATGACCAGAGTGATCTTAATGCAGCTGACACTCAGACAGTTGTGCCACAATCCCGGATGAAGAAGGAAAGGATGCTTCTGCCTCTTCGCTTTATGTTTTGTGCTTCTACTGCTTTAAAGTTGATTTTTTCTTATTGTTTAGTGTGAACATGCATTTATATTTTATTTGCTATTTATAAAATACATTTTCTTATTTGTAACAAAAAAGGAGGGGTTCAGGGGGCCAGAATGGGTTAATAGCAATTCAGTGGGAAAATTAACTTTGAGATAAGAGTGTTTTGAGTTAGGAGCTCAGTCACAGAACAAATTTAATCAAGGTATCACTGTACTTGTGTGTCTGTTGTATACAATATAGTTATTTATTTATTTACAGTATTTATATTCTGCCCTTCTCACCCCGCAAGGGACTCAGGGCGGATTACAATGTACACATATATGGCACACATTCAATGCCGAAGACACACAACACATATAGATAGACAGACAGTCAGAGGCTATTTAACTTTTCTGGCTGCCAGGGGATCTGTTGCTTTCATCATCCATCTGCGACACTGTTGAAGTACTTCCGCATTCCCCGCATGCTTTGCTGGAGTATTTTTATGGCCTTGTAAATTAGTTAAATTAGACTCCCCACACATAGGTGGTACCTAAGTTTCCTACTTGACAGATATTTATTTATTTATCATGTCAGGGGCAACCAGACCATTGTATTACATTTCTAACAGAACAAAACAAACAAACAGGTTTTAAAAAAACACAAAGTTTGCAAACTTGGTAGTTGATTAAATGTCCTTTGACCGGTATCTGGCCCCTTGGAGTGCCTCTGGTGTTGCTGCAAGAAGGTCCTCCATTGTGTATGTGGCTGGGCTCAGGGTGCATTGCAGCAGGTGGTCTGTGGTTTGCTCTTCTTCACACTCGCATGTCGTGGACTCCACTTTGTAGCCCCATTTCTTGAGGTTGGCTCTGCATCTCAAGGTGCCAGAGCGCAGTCTGTTCAGCGCCTTCCAAGTCGGCCAGTTTTCTGTGTGCCCAGGGGGTAGTCTCTCATTTGGTATCAGCCATTAGTTGAGGGTCTGGGTTTGAGCCTGCCACGTTTGGACTCTCGCTTGCTGAGGTGTTCCAGCGAGTGCCTCTGCAGATCTTAGAAAACTATTTCTAGATTTTAGTTGTTGACGTGCTGGCTGATACCCAAACAGGATGAGCTGGAGATGTCTCTGCCTTGGCCCTTTCACTATTGGCTGCTACTTCCCAGCGGATGTCAGGTAGTGCAATACTGGCTAAGCAGTAATTTCTCCAGCGGTGTGGGGCGCAGACACTACGTGATAATGCGGCATGTCTCATTAAGAGCCACATCTACTGTTTTAGCGTGGTGAGATGTGTTCCACACTGGGCATGCATACTCATAGCACAAGGGCAGTTGGGGAGATCGTGGCGGGGTATAAATAAAGATTAGTATTATTATTTTCTTATTTAAAAACATAACAAAAAGGGGGGGGGGTTCAGGGGGCCGGAATGGGTAATAGCAATTCAATGAGAAAATTAACTTTGAGATAAGAGTGTTTTGAGTTAGGAGTTCAGTCACAGGACAAATTAAGTCAAGGTGTCACTGTACTTGTGTGTCTGTTGTATACAATTAAATTAAGTAGATAGATAGATAGATAGGTTTGGTGGCTGGCAGCAAAAACGCTGCGCTGCTCAGCTAAAATTCTCAATCTGGAGGAATCCTGAGCCTCCCCCTCGCCCACCACCTTTAAAACGAGGGGTGAGAGGAACTCCAAGCCTCAGGCCCCGACAGAGGGCGGGGAGCCGAGAAAGAGCCACGAAGGCCGAAAAAAGCGAGCGAGAAAGCGGAGAGGGAGAAGGAACCACCCACCGCCATTTTACCGCGGCCTACCTTGCGGCCTACTCAGCACTGCAGCCCGCTCTACATCGCCGCCGGGACCCTGGGCCTGGCTGGCCGGGCTGCCGCTGTCGCCGCCGCTGGCCCCATCGCCACCACCAGCGGAGCTGCCGGGCCGCCATTGCCGGATTGACGGAGCGCCGTTGCTGCCGGCCGCCAGCTGCCGAAAGGTGAGACCGGGGGCTGCCTAGCTGCCGCTGGGCCGCCGCCGCCGAACCACCACCACCGCCGGCAGCCGGGAGAGAAGCCGAGCACTGCCTGGTGGCCACCAGACCGTCACCGCCGCCGCCCAACCAGCCCCGGAAACCGGGGGGAGAGGCCGCCAGACCGCCGCCGCCGCCAAACCAACGCCACCGCAGGCTGCTGTGGGGAGAGGCCTAGCGCTGCCTGAGACGCGGCCTGAGAGGCCTAGCGCTGCCTGGCCGCCGCCGGACTGCCGCTGCCGCCAAACCATCGTTAGCGCCGGCAGCCGGGGGGAGAGGCCTGGCGCTGCCTGACCGCCGCCAGACCGCCCTGCCGCCAAACCACCGCCACCGCCAGCAGCCGGGAGGAGAGGCCTAGCGCTGTCTGAGACGCTGCCTGAGAGGCCTAGCACTACCTGGCCGCCGTCGGACCGCCGCTGCCGCCAAACCATCACTACCGCCGGCAGCCGGGGGGAGAGGCCTGGCGCCGCCTGGCCGCCGCCAGACCGCCGCCGCCGCCAAACCATCATCACCGCCGGCAGCCGGGGGGAGAGACCTAGCGCTGCCTGGCCGCCGCCACCGCCGAACCATTACCATCACCGGCAGTTGGTGGGAGAAGCCGAGCGTTGCCTGGCCGCCGCCGGACCGCCGCCGCTGCCGGGCCGTCGCCACCGCCGGCGGCCGGCCGTCGTCGGGGGGGGGGCCGGGCGCTGCTTGGCTGTGGAGGGTTGTGTATGACCTCTTTGTGTAGACCGCTGTATAGATCTCATGCTGGCCTCTCTGTAAATTTTTGTGTAGACCTCTAAGCTGGCTTTATATTGAGATATACTGAGCAAAGTGTGATTGACCATCTGTGCTGCCCCACCCCTGAGCTACCATCTCCGGAAGCCCATCTGCTGGTATACCAACCGTCCAGAGACTTACTGGGGTCATAGTAATATTTAGCCAACTACAACTAGGCCCACTCCCATAAGGGGGTGATCGTATATACTACCAACTAGTTCATTCCTGGCTTTCATCTGTGGTTATCTGTCGCCAATGTGATAAGAACGAATTAGAGCACTTAGGCGCCTACCATCCGCTGCTAGATTGCACCAGCACTTATGCCCCTTCCCCGCCCCTCTGTGCCGCACTTTAAAGACTGCTAAATAGAGCACTTTAGATCTAGCACTTTATTAATGTGCCTTTATAAATGTGTGTTGCTGCTGATTGAATAAGACTACTGATAGGGTGCGCCTAAAATCTTTGCACTTTAAGAACTACAATTGCACTTTAAGAACTAGCTCATTGGAGCAACCGGAACATCGATTACCACCGCACCGCTGCTACCCATGTGGCCCCCCGCCCCTCTTTGTGTACTGTTTCTATTGCTCTTGTGTAGCGGAAGGGGCAGAGGAGGAGGTGGGCTGGAACCTGCGAATGAAGGTGTGGTGGGGAGGAGGGAGGAGGGAGAGAGGAGATGCTGGCAAGAACCAAAAAACTTAACCACGAGCGCAGTAGAACGTAATCGCTTGACTCTGGACTGCGGCATGGAGGGGGGGAGGTGTTCCACTAGCCGAGGGGCCCCCATAGAGGTCGTGGTGGGAAGGAGGAGATGCGGGAGAAGGAGACCGCGAATTCGGCCTAATTCGGACCGCTTATCCAAATTAATAGTGCCCAATCGGTCTCCTAAGGTAAATTGGTGTAACCAGGTGAGCGGGCCCTCTGGCTTGAAGGTGGTGTTGTTGAACGCCAGATCTGTCAACGGAAAAACGACTTGGATCCAGGACTTAATCCTGGAGGAGCGGGCAGATCTGGCGTGCATCACGGAGACCTGGCTGGATGAAGCGGGGGGCGTAAATCTCTCCCAGCTTTGTCCTCCAGGGTTCTCCGTGCAACACCAACCAAGAGCCGGAGGACGGGGAGGCGGTGTCGCAGTGGTCTATAGAGATTCCATCCATCTGACCAGGAGCCCTATCCCGCAGACCACAAATTTTGAATGCGTCCACCTGAGGGTGGGTGACCGGGACAGAATAGGGATTCTGTTAGTGTACCATCCACCTCGCTGCACTACAGTCTCCCTACCTGAGCTAGCGGGGGTGGTCTCGAGCCTGGCGGTGGAGTCCCAACGGCTTCTTGTGCTGGGGGACTTCAACATCCATGCCGAGGCAACCCTCACAGGTGCGGCTCAGGACTTCATGTCGGCCATGGCAACCATGGGGCTGTCCCAAAAAATAACTGGCCCCACCCACTGTGCTGGACACACATTGGACTTGGTCTTCTGCCAGGGATGGGAGCAGGGTGGCGGTGTGGAGGAGCTGTCTATCTCTCCGTTGCCATGGACCGACCACTTCCTGGTTAGATTTAGGCTCACTGCGCCCCCTAACCTTCGCAAGGGTGGAGGACCCATTAAGATGGTCCGCCCCAGGAGGCTAATGGATCCGAATGGTTTCCTGACGGCTCTTGGGGAGTTTCCCGCCACCATGGTAGGTGATCATGTCGAGGCCTTGGTCGCTCTCTGGAATGGGGAGATGACCAGGGCAATTGACATGATCGCTCCGGAACGTCCCCTCTCAAGTAACAGAGCTAAACCAGCCCCTTGGTTTACTGAGGAGCTGGCAGCGATGAAGCGAAGGAAGAGGGTTCTAGAGAGCGTGTGGCGCTCGGACCCAAGCGAGCCAAACCGAACACGGTTTGTGTCCTTTTTAAGGGCATATGCCGCGGCAATAAAAGCCGCAAAGAAAACTTTCTTTGCGGCCACTATTGCGTCTGCAAAAAACCGTCCGGCGGAGTTGTTCCGGATTGTCAGAGGTCTTTTAACTCCCCCTATCTCAGGTGGGAGCCCTGACAACTCCGCAACGCGCTGTGAAGCATTTGCTCGGTTCTTCGCAGACAAAGTCGCTTTGATCCGCGCTGGGCTGGACGCTACATTAAATGCAGTCTCTGTGGATGTGACACAAGCACCTGCTTGTCCGATTTTGTTGGATTCTTTTCAGTTTGTGAAACCCGAGGATGTGGACAAGATACTTGGAGGAATGAGACCCACCACGTCCATCCTAGACCCCTGCCCATCCTGGCTTCTAAAGGAGGCCAGAGGGGGATTGGCCGAGTGGGTAACGGTGGTGGTTAATGCCTCCCTTCGGGAAGGCAAGATTCCAGCGAGCCTAAAACAGGCTGTTATAAAGCCGCTGTTGAAGAAACCATCACTTGACCCCACTAAATTGGACAACTTTCGGCCTGTTTCCAATCTTCCCTTCTTGGGCAAAGTCATGGAAAGCGTGGTGGCCTCACAACTCCAGGTATTCTTGAGAGACACGGATTATCTGGATCCGGCACAGTCTGGTTTCAGACCGGGACATGGTACTGAGACGGTCTTGGTCGCCTTAGTGGATGATCTGCGCCGGGAGCTAGACAGGGGGAGTGTGTCCCTGTTGGTGCTCCTGGACCTCTCAGCGGCCTTCGATACCGTCGACCACGGTATTCTTCTGGGGCGCCTTGCAGAGATGGGTCTCGGGGGCACTGCTCTGCAGTGGCTCCGGTCATTTCTGGAGGGTCGTTCCCAGAAGGTGTTATTGGGGGACTCCTGTTCAACGCCACGGCCGTTGACCTGTGGCGTTCCTCAGGGTTCCATCTTGTCCCCCTTGCTGTTTAACATCTACATGAAGCCGCTGGGTGAGATCATCCGGAGTTTCGGGGTGCGGTGTCACCTGTACGCAGATGACGTCCAACTCTGTCACTCCTTCCCACCTGCTACTAAGGAGGCTGTCGAAGTCCTGAACCGGTGCCTGGCCGCTGTAATGGTCTGGATGAGGGCGAACAAACTGAAACTAAATCCAGACAAGACAGAGGTACTCCTGGTCAGTCGCAAGGCCGAACAGGGTATAGGGTTACAGCCTGTGCTGGACGGGGTCGCACTCCCCTTGAAGGCGCAGGTTCGCAGCCTGGGTGTGACCCTGGACTCATCGCTGAGCCTGGAGCCCCAGGTTTCAGCGGTGACCAGGGGAGCATTTGCACAGCTTAGGCTCGTGCGCCAGCTGCGCCCGTATCTTGGGAAGTCTGACTTGGCCACGGTGGTACATGCTTTGGTCACATCCCGCCTCGACTACTGCAACGCTCTCTACGTGGGGCTGCCCTTGAAGACGGCCCGGAAGCTTCAGCTAGTCCAACGCGCGGCAGCCATGTTGTTAACAGGAGCAGGGCGCAGAGAGCGTACAACGCCCCTGCTGTCCCAGCTCCACTGGCTGCCGATTTGCTACCGGGCCCAATTTAAGGTGCTGGTGTTATCCTACAAAGCCCTAAACGGTTCCGGCCCAAAATACCTTGCAAACCGCATCTCGGCCTACGAGCCCACGAGGGCCTTGAGATCATCCGGGGAGGCTCTTCTCTCGGTCCCGCCTGCCTCACAGGCACGTCTGGCGGGGACGAGAGAGCGAGCCTTCTCGGTGGTGGCCCCCCGGTTGTGGAACACCCTCCCTACTGAGATTAGACAGGCGCCCTCCTTGATGGCCTTCCGTAGGAGCCTCAAAACATGGCTCTTCGAGCAGGCCTTCAATTGAGTGTATCATTGGAACGACTCTGGAATGGACTATGACTACGAAACTGACTATGACCCCAGGATTGGACGAAGCGGATTTTTAGCATAAGTATATGTTTGTAGTAGTAGTTGTCTATGTATTGTCGTCACTTATTGTACACTGTCTTTCTATGTTGCTGTTCACCGCCACAAGTCGCCTCCGGGCTGAGAGTGGCGGTCAATAAATGCAAGAAATAAATAAATAAATAAATAATAAGTAAGAGTTCTCATGGGAGGGAGATTTACCTCTGCTGATCCTCATGGCCTTTTCTCTCTCTTGTGTCCCACAGGAATACAAACAGAAGCTAGCTCGGGTAACGCAGGTCCGCAAAGAGCTGAAGTCCCACATCCAGAGCCTCCCGGACCTGTCGCTGTTGCCCAACGTAACTGGGGGGTTGGCCCCTCTGCCGTCCGCTGGGGACCTTTTCTCGACTGACTAGGACACACAGGTGTCTATATTTTCCCCCCTTCTGCCTCTCCCTCTCCCACTTTCCACTTGATACCAGCAAAACACCTCCTTGGCGAACCTCACTGTAACCTGGCATAGGAAGGAATGGACGGAGACCCTCCTTTGACCTCTCGCTGCTGTGGGGGAGCGCTTCCCTCACTGGAAAGAAGGGAACAGCCATCCCACGTGGCAAAGCTTCCCATCACCTCCCCCAGTTTCCACTGCAGCCTGGGCAAATCCTGTGTGTCCTCCTCCGGAAATCATTCAACAACAACAGAAGCCGATTGATGCTTTGCTCCCACCCGGCACCCCCTGCATAAAGGCGAACTTGGTTGTTTTCTGAATGGGTTTGGTGTGTGTGTGTCAAGCTTGATTTCTCTGGATCCCCCCCTTACTAAGCAAAGAAAGCACATTGGAGGGTATGCTTTGTGAAAGATTTGGGAGGGGATGTACAGACCTCAGGTAAGCAACAAAGAAAAAGCATGTTCTCTTGACTGCCAGCGTATTCCGTATTCCTCCACGCAACAACCCTTGTTAGTTTGTCAGATCTGGTTTCACTCAGTCTCCCCTTGTGTTCCTTTCATCTCCTGCAACGTTTCAGAGCCCCAAGGATCCAACTCTCTTTGGGTTTCGAATACCATGGGAAACCCTCCCAAAACACTGTGACTAGACTGGCACCAAGGCTTCCAAACCTTGGCAGCTGGATTGCTCTCTTTCCACAAGCAAATGGACCGGGCGGCCGATTTCTAGAAAGAAAGGAGGAGATGTTCCCAGTGAATTGTGTCCATTGATTTGCACACTCCCTTTATATATTCAACTCTCTTCACCAGTTTGTTGTGGAACCAAGGCAACCAGAAATCTCAAACTACCTTCTCCAACTTAGCATTTTCCAGATGTGTTGGACTACAAGTCCCATATATAGCAATGTGAGGGTTATATCGGGGTGTGTGAGAGATTGAGACTAGGATGGCTCCATCACAGGGAGGCTAATTTCACATTTGAGGATTTCTGTGTTCCTAGAACAAACCAAGCCTCCCTCCTTTGCTTCTGTGATACTCCCAACTGAGAGGAACCTTCTCATCCAGCCTCATCCTTTATGCCCTCATTTTTGAAGAAGGGATTAATGTAGCAATCCTCATTTGGCCTGGAAGGTCTGCAGATCCGTTCCAGCCCCCAAAATGAGTTTCTTCTCAAAGTTCTGAGTCGTGTGTTCTCAGCAACACATCTCCGTGGTCTTCACAATAGATGCATCTCCATGCTTGATGCCTTTTCCCCCATGTTTGCGGTCACAGGAGAAGCATTGCCACCACTGGAAGGTCTGCAAATCCGTTCCAGCCCCCAAAATGAGTTTCTTCTCAAAGTTCTGAGTTCTGTGTTGTCAACAACACATCTCCTTGGTCTTCACAATAGATGCATCTCCATGCTTGATGCTTTCCCCCCATGTTTGAGGTCACAGGAGAAGCATTGCCACCACTGGAAGGTCTGCAAATCCGTTCCAGCCCCCAAAATGAGTTTCTTCTCAAAGTTCTGAGTCCTGTGTTGTCAACAACACATCTTCTTGGTCTTCATAATAGATGCATCTCCATGCTTGATACTTTCCCCCCATGTTTGAGGTCACAGGAGAAGCATTGCCACCACTGGAAGGTCTGCAGATCTGTTCCAGCCCCCAAAATGAGTTTCTTCTCAAAGTTCTGAGTCGTGTGTTGTCAACAACACATCTCCTTGGTCTTCACAATAGATGCATCTCCATGCTTGATGCTTTCCCCTCATGTTTGAGGCCACAGGAGGAGCATTGCCACCACTGGAAGATCTGCAGATCCGTTCCAGCCCCCCAAATGAGTTTCTTCTCAAAGTTCTGAGTCCTGTGTTGTCAACAACACATCTCCTTGGTCTTCACAATAGATGCATCTCCATGCTTGATGCTTTCCCCCATGTTTGAGGTCACAGGAGAAGCATTGCCACCACTGGAAGGTCTGCAAATCCGTTCCAGCCCCCAAAATGAGTTTCTTCTCAAAGTTCTGAGTCGTGTGTTGTCAACAACACATCTCCTTGGTCTTCACAATAGATGCATCTCCATGCTTGATGCTTTCCCCTCATGTTTGAGGCCACAGGAGGAGCATTGCCACCACTGGAAGATCTGCAGATCCGTTCCAGCCCCCCAAATGAGTTTCTTCTCAAAGTTCTGAGTCCTGTGTTGTCAACAACACATCTCCTTGGTCTTCACAATAGATGCATCTCCATGGTTGATGCTTTCCCCCCATGTTTGAGGTCACAGAAGAAGCATTGCCACCACTGGAAGATCTGCAAACCCGTTCCAGCCCCCAAAACGCGTTTCTTCTCAAAGTTCTGAGTCCTGTGTTGTCAACAACACATCTCCTTGGTCTTCACAATAGATGCATCTCCATGCTTGATGCCTTTTCCCCATGTTTGAGGTCACAGGAGAAGCATTGCCACCACTGGAAGATCTGCAAATCTGTTCCAGCCCCCAAAATGAGTTTCTTCTCAAAGTTCTGAGTCCTGTATTGTCAACAACACATCTCCCTGGTCTTCACAATAGATGCATCTCCATGCTTGATGCCTTTTCCCCATGTTTGAGGTCACAGGAGAAGCATTGCCACCACTGGAAGGTCTGCAAATCCGTTCCAGCCCCCAAAATGAGTTTCTTCTCAAAGTTCTGAGTCCTGTGTTGTCAACAACACATCTCCTTGGTCTTCACAATAGATGCATCTCCATGCTTGATGCTTTCCCCCCATGTTTGAGGTCACAGGAGAAGCATTGCCACCACTGGAAGGTCTGCAAACCCGTTCCAGCCCCCAAAATGAGTTTCTTCTCAAAATTCTGAGTCGTGTGTTGTCAACAACACATCTCCTTGGTCTTCACAATAGATACATCTCCATGCTTGAAGCATTGCCACCACATGTTTTTTGTCCTCAATGCTTCTCAAACCTTCTGAGTCCCGTTTGCGGAGGGGAGGAGCAGGGGGTGTCCCCATTACACTGACTGGGTGAGGTGGTCTCCGGCAGACGTCAAGCCCGTATTCTTGCCCCCGAGATGTTTTCTTAAATCTGTATATGAACCGACATAGAGATAAATCTAGAGATATAGGCTGCCATTTTGGCAGCAATATATTCTGAAAAGTCTCATAAATATATTTTTGAATAAAGAGGGTGTCGTTCAACAGGCAAGTGGCTCTTTTTTCCTTTGTGTCTGGATCTGTTTCGAGTCCTGGTATCGGAAAAAATGAATAAATATAATACCGTAAACTCTGCTCCATTTTGGGGAAGTGGCAGCCTTTGCAATGACTGAAGCAGAAACCCTGCAGTTCTTCAATTCTAAAGCATGCTTTCCCCCAAAACTGGAGTGTGTCTTAGAATTACAGGAACACTATATGTGTGTGTGTTTGTAGGTTTTTTTTAAATGTCTGTGCTGAAATTAATGTATGTCTTGCAATCAATGAATGATGTCTTACACTTGAATTTCAACACCGCCTGAGCTCTGCGAGCACAGCATTTTTCCGAATGAAGCAGAGAGTGTTTGAGGACCGGGACATCTGTAGGGATACCAAGGTGCTTGTCTATAAAGCTATTGTCCTCCCAACCCTGCTCTATGCCTGTGAGACGTGGACTGTCTACAGACATCACATGCAACTCCTGGAACGATTCCATCAGCGCTGCCTCCGGAAAATCCTGCAAATATCTTGGGAAAACAGGCGGACAAACGTCAGCGTGCTGGAAGAAGCAAAGATCACCAGCACTGAAGCGATGGTCCTCCGCCATCAACTCCACTGGACCGGCCACGTTGTCCGGATGCCCAACCACCATCTCCCAAAGCAGTTGCTCTACTCCAAACTCAAGAACGGAAAACAGAATGTTGGTGGGCAGGAAAAGAGATTTAAAGATGGGCTCGAAGCCAACCTTAAAAACTCTGGCATAGACACAGAACTGGGAAGCCCTGGCCCTAGACTGCTCCAGCTGGAGGTCAGCTGTGACCAGCAGTGCTGCAGAATTTGAAGAGGCACGAATGGAGGGCGAAAGGGAGAAGCGTGCCAAAAGGAAGGCGCGTCAAGCCGACCAAGACCGCCTTCCACCTGGAAAGCAATGCCCTCACTGCGGAAGAAGATGCAGAGCAAGAATAGGGCTCCACAGTCACCTACAGACCCACAAGAATACTGGAAGACAATCCTCCTCGGAAAATGAGGGATCGCCTAAGTAAGTAAGTAAGTCTTACACTTGAAGAAATATGGTACAGTAGAGACTCGCTTATCCGACCTTTGCTTATCTAACATTCCATCTTATCTGACACCTCCCCTTTAGTCTAGCTTTTCCTCTTTAATTAAAGGAGCATTCCCAACTCTCTCCATTCCCAATAAGTGATAAAGTGTTGGAAAGTGTCCAGAGGAGAGTGACTAAAACAATCAAGGGTCTGGAGAACAAGCCCTATGAGGAGCGGCTTAAGGAGCTGGGCATGTTTAGCCTGAAGAAGAGAAGGCTGAGAGAAGATATGATAGCCATGTATAAATATGTGGCTATCATATCTCCTCTCATCCTTCTCTTCAGGCTAAACATGCCCAGCTCCTTAAGCCACTCCTCATAGGGCTTGTTCTCCAGACCCTTGATCATTTTAGTCGCCTTCCTCTGGACAC
This sequence comes from Anolis sagrei, assembly GCF_037176765.1. Lineage (NCBI taxonomy): Eukaryota > Metazoa > Chordata > Lepidosauria > Squamata > Anolidae > Anolis > Anolis sagrei. The sequence goes on along the minus strand of NC_090024.1, from coordinate 245,034,234 downwards.
ATTCCAGCTGGTCAATATCTCTCTTGAATTGTGGTGCCCAGAACTGGACATTTTATTCCAGGTGTGGTCTAACCAAGGTGGTATAGAGCATGGGGAGCATGACTTCCCTAGATCTAGACACTATGCTCCTATTAATGCAGGCCAAAATCCCATTGGCTTTTTTTGCCGCCACATCACATTGTTGGCTCTTGTTTAAGTTGTTGTCCACGAGGACTCCAAGATCTTTTTCACACGTACTGCTCTCGAGCCAGGCACTAAAGAAACTGCATCTCTCGAGCCAGGCATCGTCACCCATTCTGTATCTTTGCATTTCATTTTTTCTGCCAAAGTGGAGTATCTTGCATTTGTCCCTGTTGAACTTCATTTTGTTAGTTTTGGCCAATCATCTCTCTAATCTGTCAAGATCATTTTGAATCCTGCTCCTGTCCTCTGGAGTCTTGGCTCTCCCTCCCATTCATTTGCACGTTCTGAATCCATTAAAGCTCAACACACATCTGTATTGATTTGGGCAGAGTTTGCTGGGCTTGGTAGCTAAATAGTGGTGGATCTATGTTGTAGAATTAATGCAGTTTGACGCCTCTTTAACTGCCATTGCTCATTGCTATGGAGTCCTGGCAGTTGTAGTTTGTATGGTGAAGAAGGCTTGCCGCTTGCAGCCTTTGGGCATCTTTTCTCAGTGCAATAACAAGATGGAAATCTTCCTCCTCCTGGTGCGCAGACTGTTTTGCAGCCTCGACAAAACTCTTTGAGGGCTGCAGCTCAGCTGTATCCTTCAGCATCTTAATCCTCTCCAAGGGCTTAAGCATTTTCTATAGCTTTGCTGGCTGCGTGAAATGCCTTTCGTCCCTCCTGGGCTTGGAAGGAACCGAAAAGAACCGGATTCCTTTAAATTGTGCATCAGCTGAACCGTTGGATGCTCTCTCTTTCAGTTTTTTACTGTTGTGCCGTTGCTCTCCAAAAGAGATGGGGAAAGCATCCTTGTAAATTTCAACTCCTCTGCCACAGAGAAATGGGAAAAAATATACAGCAGTTGGAAAAAATCGATTTCTCAAGCCTTGGGAAACCTTTACAAGGAGAATCCCAGTCTGCAAAGGGGTTTGTAGCACCTTTGAATCCCAGACAGGCGAGACTCTTTGCCACATCCGACACTTATTCTGAATGAATAATACATGTGAGGCTTCTCTTTTTTCTCTTTTATGGCACTTTAGGCACAGAAAAGGTTCCTTCCTGTTCAAAAAAATTCCTTTTTCACAGAAAGCATGTTCTTTCTATTCCTTCAGTAACATAGATATTGCCCAAGTATGCAATTTCTAATGCTCTGTAATAGAAGTGCTTATTGTGAGCTTTGTGATTTTATGAACGGTCCAATTACAGAGAAGAAGGAAAATATCAACAATCTACTGTCTTGCAATTTGCAAACTTAAATTCAGGACAGGCATCTAATCTATTTCTAGGTGCAAAGATGACTGCAGAAGCAGACTGGGGCCAGGTAATCATAGAATCAAAGAGTTGGAAGAGACCTCATGGGCCATGCAGTCCAACCCCATTCTGGCAAGAAGCAGGAATATTGCATTCAAATCACCCCTGACAAATGGCCATCCAGCCTCTGCTTAAAAGCTTCCAAAGAAGGAGCCTCCACCACACTCCGGGGCAGAGAGTTCCACTGCTGAACGGCTCTTACAGTCAGGAAGTTCTTCCTAATGTTCAGGTGGAATCTCCTCTCTTGTAGTTGGAAGCCATTCCTCCATTGCGTCCTAGTCTCCAGGGAAGCAGAAAACAAGCTTGCTCCCTCCTCCTCCCTGTGGCTTCCTCTCACATATTTACACATGGCTATCATATCTCCTCTCAGCCTTCTCTTCTTCAGGCTAAACATGCCCAGCTCCTTAAGCCGCTCCTCATAGGGCTTGTTCTCTAGACCCTTGGTCATTCAAGGGTTCAGTTGTGGAATCCGTTGCTGCAGTGGATTCTGGTGGAAGCTACCTCTCTGGAGGTTGTGAAACAGAGGCGGCATGACCATCTCTCAGGAGGGCTTGAATGGTATTGCCACATGTCCTACAACAACCTTATCATAGAATCATAGAATCCTAGAGTTGGAAGAGACCTCGTGGGCCATCCAGTCCAACCCCATTCTGCCAAGAAGCAGGAATATTGCATTCAAATCACCCCTAACAGATGGCCATCCAGCCTCTGTTTAAAAGCTTCCAAAGAAGGAGCCTCCACCACACTCTAAAGACGTCACATGCAACTCCTGGAACGATTCCATCAGCGCTGCCTCCGGAAAATCCTGCAAATCTCTTGGGAAGACAAGCGGACAAACGTCAGCGTGCTGGAAGAAGCAAAGACCACCAGCATTGAAGTGATGGTCCTCCGCCACCAACTCCGCTGGACCGGCCATGTTGTCTAGATGCCCGACCACCGTCTCCCAAAGCAGCTGCTCTACTCCAAACTTAAGAACAGAAAACAGAATGTTGGAGGACAGGAAAAGAGATTTAAAGATGGGTTCAAAGCCAACCTTAAAAACTCTGGCATAGACAGTGAGAACTGGGAAGCCCTGGCCCTTGAGCGCTCCAACTGGAGGTCAGCTGTGACCAGCAGTGCTGCAGAATTTGAGGAGGCACGAGTGGAGGGCGAAAAAGAGAAACGTGCCAAGAGGAAGGCGCGTCAAGCCAACCCCGGCCGAGACCACCTTCCACCTGTAAACCAATGCCCTCACTGTGGAAGAGGATGCAGAGCAAGAATAGGGCTCCACAGCCACATACGGACCCACAAGAATATTGGAAGACAATCATCCTCGGAAAGCGAGGGATCGCCTAAGTAAGTAAGTCACACTCTAAAGGTATCTATACTTGATGAAATGTCAGGAGAGAATACTTCTAGAACATGGCCTTGTAGCCCGAAAAGCCTACAACAATACCATTAAATCCCTTTCTTTTTTTGCAATGGGTGCCTGCAAAGTCTACAAACAGGGGCAGGAACAGTCACGGTTTAGCAAAGGCAGGCTTTGGGGAATGGAGATCAACAATCCTTTTAAGCCCTGAAGGCTTTTTCTTTGGCAAAAAGATGAAGAGACTCTTCCAAGAAACCCAGAAGGAAAGAAAGAACAGATGGCCATGGAAGCACCATTGGGTCCAAGAGGAAGGCAGTGCAAAATCCCTCCTGCTGATTTGAGGCTAAGTTTGCATCAGATGATTTAAGAAGAAGGGTCTGCCAGCAACAAGGAGGACAGCAGGGAAGAGCCACACAATTTGGTTCTCTGTGTTTGCAAATGCAAATTATCGTTCCCTGAAAGGTCAGGCATCTCTTGAAGAGCTCACATCTTTTGGGAAGGGGAAACTATTGCAGTTGGACATCACTTGAAAGTGTTTTCCTTTCAAGACCTGGTACTTGGAGGATGGAGGACTGTCTCTCAGAAGGGCTTGGAATGGACTCATAAAGATGGTGAAAGACCTCGTAAAAGTACAACACCTGTGATCCACTAACACTGAGCCACTGTCATTAAAGTGGTATCAAGCCAGTCACTTCAAGGATACCATCCATCCATCTTGCTCTTGGTTGACCCCTCTTCCTTTTTCCTTCCATTTCCCCCCAGCATCATTGTCTTCTCTAAGCTTTCCTGTCTTCTCATGTTGTGGCCAAAGGACTTCATCTTTGTTTCTAATCTCCTTCCCTCCAGTGAGCAATCGGGGTTTCTTTCCTGGAGGATGGACTGGTTGGATCTTCTCGTGGTCCAAGGCACTTTCAACATTTTCCTCCAGCACCACAGTTCAAAAGTGTCTCTCTTCCTTCGCTCAGCCTTCCCTAAGGTCCAGCTCTCACATCTGTAGGTTACTATGGGAAATACCACTGCTTTGACTATGCGGATCTTCATCGCTAGTGTGATGTCTCTACTCTTCATTATTCTGTAGAGATTGGTCCTTGTTCTCCTCCCAAGAAGGAAACGTCTTCTGATTTGATGAGCAGAGTGCCGCAGGGTTCTGTCAATGGGGACAAATGCAAGATACTCCACTTTGGCAGGAAAAAACGAAATGCAAAGATACAGAATGGGGGATGAGGACTGGCTCGAGAGCAGTACGGGTGAGAAAGATCTTGGGCTCCTCGTGGACAACAAGTTAAACATGAGCCAACAATGTCATGTGGCGGCAAAAAAAGCCAAAGGGATTTTGGCCTGCATCAAGAGGAGCCTAGTGTCTAGATCTAGGGAAGTAATTCTACCCATGCTCTATTCCGCTTTGGTTAGGCCACACCTGGAATATTGTGTCCAATTCTGGGCACCACAATTCAAGAGAGATATTGACAAGCTGGAATGTGTCCAAAGGAGGGAGACTAAAATGATCAAGGGTCTGGAGAACAAGCCCTATGAGGAGCGGCTTAAGGAGCTGGGCATGTTTAGCCTGAAGAAGAGAAGGCTGAGAGGAGATATGATAGCCATGTATAAATATGTGAGAGGAAGCCACAGAGAGAAGGGAGCAAGCTTGTTTTCTGCTTCCCTGGAGACTAGAACACAATGAAACAATGACTTCAAACTACAAGAAAGGAGATTCCATCTGAACATGAGGAAGAACTTCCTGACTGTGAGAGCCGTTCAGCAGTGGAACTCTCTGCCCCGGAGTGTGGTGGAGGCTCCTTCTTTGGAAGCTTTTAAACAGAGGCTGGATGGCCATCTGTCAGGGGTGATTTGAATGCAATATTCCTGCTTCTTGGCAGAATGGGGTTGGACTGGATGGCCCAGGAGGTCTCTTCCAACTCTAGGATTCGATGATTCTATGCAGAGAAGCAGAAAAGGTTAAAAAGAAAAGGGGGAAAATCTTACAAATTCGTGCGCAGTCTTCCACAGGTTTGGATTAATTTGGAGGGGAGAAAATGGCTCGATAATAACTCAACTCCTAGGATGCGATAGCATACAGCCATGGCAAGTGAGCTGGTGTCAAATTGCATTAATTCTAGATGAGCAGCTGAGACCTGGAGCAAGGTTCAAGGCAGAGCTGGCTGTGCTTTCGACTCTCTCTTAGGTGCAAAATGTTTGCTTAACCCAGAGATTCCGAGGCAGTGACAGAAATATATTTTCTTGCACAACTATTGAAAGGAACATCCGCGAGCCTTGGCACTGAATATAGATTGACTGTCTCGGAGACCACAGTTTTGCAGCCAACTTGGGCATGTGGCTTGTCATGGCCCCCGCTCTCCTCGTGTGCCATCTGCCATTTGTCATTTGGCAACGGAGCCGAATCTCGATTTCCAGGATCAACATCTTAATTGAAAACATCCCAGTGTTTGAACATTTAGAAATGAAGCATTTCCATGAAAATAAGGGACTTTTTGCACCATCCTTTGCTGGAGAGGAAATGAGAAGGCAGAAGGAACACGCTAGGAATTGCATTGCCAACAATGGGGCAACCAAGGCTCAGGCGGGGAAGGGTGGGTTCATAGAATGGTCCTTGCATGTGTGTTATTGTATCATCATCATTGTTACAGTAAGTCGTAGCAGGATCAAGTGTGTGTTATAGAAAAACAAGAGGAGGGCGACTAAAATGATCAAGGGTCTGGAGAACAAGCCCTATGAGGAGCGGCTTAACGAGCTGGGCACATTTAGCCTGAAGAAGAGAAGGCTGAGAGGAGATATGATAGCCATGTATAAATATGTGAGAGGAAGCCACAGGGAGGAGGAGGGAGCAACCTTCCTTTCTGCTTCCCTGGAGACTAGGATGCAAGGGAACAATGGCTTCAAACTACAAGGGAGGAGATTCCATCTGAACATGAGGAAGAACTTCCTGACTGTGGGAGCCGTTCAGCAGTGGAACTCTCTGCCCTGGAGTGTGGTGGAGGCTCCTTCTTTGGAAGCTTTTAAGCAGAGGCTGGATGGCCATCTGTCAGGGGTGATTTGAATGCAATATTCCTGCTTCTTGGCAGAATGGGGCTGGACTGGATGATGGCCAACGAGGTCTCTTCCAAATATTTGATTCTATTATTCTATGATTATGATGTTAATTATTATGTAAAGCTGGTAATGTAGGTCAGCCAGCATGTTTGGGCTACACCCGATAGGGTATAACTTTATGGATTTTAGAATACAGTTTTGAGAGAAGCAATATGCTCTGAAGAAGGAGAAGAGATATGCTGTAATGCTTCTATGCTCTAACAGCAATGCTCATTGCTATGGTGGAATAGCTATTTACTCAAGGTTTATATTTGGACAATTTCAACAGAAAGGAGAAAACCATGAAAATGAACAAAATCTGGCGACCAGTATTCAAAAACTGTAAAATTACAACATCACAACAACAGAGAGGAAACAAACAAGGACATCTAATCACCTCTCAACAAAAGTTTGTTCTAGGCACTGTCAGGCCATTATATGCTAATCAAGGTGGTCAGTTGAAACATTCCCACCTAGCTCCAGCAGACAAGAGTCCTTTGTCCCACCCTGGTCATTCCACAGATATATAAACCCTCTTTCCTAGTTCCAACAGACCTCACGACCTCTGAGGATGCTTGCCATAGATGCAGGCCAAACGTCAGGAGAGAATGCCTCTAGACCATGGCCATATAGCCCGAAAAAACCTACAACAACCCAGTTTATATTTTGCTCTCTCATTTGAATAAGATGTAGCCTTATTCTGTGTTACTTACAAGGACTATGTAAGTTATTTTTTTTTGCACTGTTTGGTTTTGTATGCAACATTGCAAATTTATGCCTCTGCTGATAAGAGTAAAGAGGACTCATTGTGGTGGGGGTTGTGGAATCAACTTTTCCCACGAGGGGGGGACGACATATACTCCAATGACAGAACATTGAGGCTTAGCAATACTGTGAGATTGTATACCTACTCACCAAAGGCGCAGCGGAAGAGCCAGGTTTTAAGGTTCTTTTTAAAGGTTTCTAGGGTAGGGGTTTTCCTAATTTCTCCAGGTAGTGAGTTCCAAAGTTGGGGGGCCACAGAGGAAAAAGCTCTCTCCCTTGTACTTACCAGGCGAGCTTGTGAAACTGGCAGGGGCGAAAGAAGGGCCTCCCCAGAAGAACGGAGGGCCCGAGTTAGTTCATGGAGGGAGATGCGGTTACCAATGTAGGCAGGTCCCAAACTGTTTAGAGCTTTAAAGGTGATAACCTGCACCTTGAATTGGGACCGGAAAATAAACGGCAGCGAGTGGAGCTCCTTAAACAGGGGGGTTGACCACTCCCTGTAAGTCACCCCAGTTATTAATCTGGCTGCTGAACGTTGGACAAGTTGTAGTTTCTGGGCCATCTTCAAGGGTAGCCCTACGTAGAGTGCATTACAGTAGTCCAGTCTAGAGGTAACTAAGGCATGGGCCATCATGGTCAAGTCAGACTTCACGAGGTAAGGTTGCAGTTGGCTCACAATTTTTAATTGTGCAAAGGCCCTCCCAGCCACTGCTGACACCTGCGCATCAAGCATCAGCGCTGAGTCCAGGAGGACCCCCAAACTGCGGACTTGTGATTTCAAGGGATGTGCAGTCGCACGCTGGGCCTGTGGGGATGTCTGTTAACAGGACATGCTATCTGAATGCCCAACGGGATGCCGGGGTGCCTCGGCTGAGAGGCCCAATAGATTTCCCTACACAAAGTTCTGCTGAGGCTTAAGATAAGTCCAACAAAGTTCTTTATTAAGGATAAAATCTTCAAAACATGGAATAAACACTCTATAACTTTGGAAATTTGGTAAGTTCTTCAATCTGCCGACGAGGGACAGGCAACTGCTTAATAAACTGTTCCTTTCTTCTTTAGGGGAAAGCCTTTGACTCCTCCCTGGGCAATCTCTTTACTTTGCTGGCATGGGCCCTGCTCCCGGTTCCAAAATGCGTAATGGGTGACCCGAGTAGACCTTACCAGGCAAAGTCTCTGTAGATTTTCCAAGTTGAAGGAAGTCCTTTATTTTCCAGCAAAGCTGGCTGTATTCCCCTTTTTCCAGCGAAGGCTGGCTGTTGCTATGTTTCCCCAGCGAAGCTTGCTGTGAGAAACGAAGCCTTTTAAAGGTGGGAGAGAGAAAAGCTCACAACATCCTGTCTGTAAGGCTTCACTGTAAAGACTGAGCTAAAGGTTTCCCTTTCCCTCCAAAGCCCTGGGGAAAGGGGAAGATCTAAAGGCTGCAACAATGATTGACAGATTGCTGGCCCTATAACTGCAACCTGGAGGAAGCTACCAAATTGCAAAGTGCATAGCCTACAGGAATTCATGCAAACAAGCAAAGAAAGAAAAAAGGGAATTCAAACCCCTGGCACAGCTGTGCTGGCACAGGGGGAGTGCAATCCCATCCAGCACAGGTTGCCACCCAATACCCCAGTCAGCCGAGCGACTGACCTGGAGGACCTCTGTCTTGTCAGGATTGATCCTAAAGCTTGTTCTTCCTCATCCAGGTCGTCACAGCGGCCAGGGACTGGTCCAGTATCCTCAGGGCTACCTTGGAGTCTGGTGGAAATGAGTAGTGGAGTTGGGTGTCATCTGCGTAGAGATGGCACTGTATTCCAAAACTTAGGATGACCTTTCCCAGCGGTTTCATGTAGATGTTAAATAGCATGGGGGACAGAATGGAGCCTTGTGGGACCCCACAGGTCAACGGCCAGGGGAATGCATGGGAAAGATATGCTATTGTGCCAGGCCCTAGTATATTTCCTTCCCCAATATGGATGTTGTGTTGAGACTTGGGTCCCATCTCCAAGAGATCTCGTGATGTATTTGCAAGTGTTCCAAAATCTAACAAAATCTGGATAATGGAACATTTCCGGTCCCAAGTATTTTGGATAAAGGTCCTGAGCATTCCTGAGTAAGGCTTACAGTCCATGCGAGCCATGTCGTGGCTGGAATCCCGTTATTTTGTTTTCTCCTCTAATAAATAGGGAACTCTGCAGCAAAACAAACAGCCTTGGGAATATCCTGCCTGCATCTGCTTCAGTTGGCAAGGCTGGAACTGCCTTCCTTCCAAATGCCAAGCAAAAAAAGGCAATTTTTGGACTATTTCCTTGCTTTGAGCAGATTGTCCTGCTCACCAGATTATGAGGCCATTTTATCCCAAATGGCCGTGATCCCGGTTAAGTATTAGCAATATCCCAGCAATGGGTTTTGGATGAAGCCAGAATGAACTCCGGGGCTTCTGTCGGGCACCTTGAAAGCCACTGCTAAATAAATGTCATTGCTAATGGAAGCGACAGGCACCAGTGAATGTAGACAGCTGTTGACAATGGGGATTTTGCTCTCTGGTTCGGGGTGCATCTTCACTTTAGAATGAATGCAGTCTGAACTGCAATGCCTGGGACTTGTAGTTTACAAGGTCTTCAGCCTTCTCTGCCAAAAATGGTGGTGTCCACCAAAAATATAACTGCCAGGATTAGCATGGAGCCATGGCAGCTCAAGTGGTGAAACATTAAGGGAGTGTGAAATGACAGAAATCTGTTCAGGTTTTGGAAAATTCAGAAGATTTTAAGCAGGGGAGGGGGGTTTGGATCAGTATTTCGGGATCGGGAGTTCTATTGTTGCAATCCAGAGCAGGAAACAAGGCCCTAAGATAACTATCCACCACACTTGACTGTGAAAAAACAATCCTTTTTTATTGAAGAAAAATGGTTACAAAATAAAGGAAAATTGCAAAGTCAAAATCCACAGCAAAATCAGCAAACATGAATTTCCATGAACAAGATCAAAACTCAAAGCCACAATGTAAAATACTGGAACCTGTTAGCAATCCACTAACCGTACTTGGTGTCCTAGAAATCTTTCAAGATGATGACCAGGAAAACCGGGAGAACTGCCAAGGTCTTCATCAATCTAAAACGATGCGTAAACTGAGAAAGTCAGCCCGGCGGAAGGCACTTAAAGCCAAAGAATTGGTTTCGTGAAATGCCTCCCTGTGAGGACCTTCTTACGGCAACACCAGAAGCACTCCAAGTGGCCAGATACTGGTCAAAGGACATTTAATCAACTACCAAACTCGCAAATTTTGTATTTTGTCTGTCTGTTTGTTTTATTCTGTTAGAAATGTAATACAAATGACTGGTTGCCCTGACATGATAAATAAATACCTAGCTATTGGAGCTCACCCTGTGATTGTGTTCCAGGATCAGGGTGCTTTGGATGTGGGGAGTGATGTCAATGAGTTTCAAGATGAGTTGCAAGATGGCATTGGTTTGGTCAGTGATACTGATGCATAGAATGACCAGGAGATCCCTGTTCAAAGTGTAGTTTCCCATGAGAATGTCCTTGAGGGGTGTGGGGTTGATGGTGTGCTTTCTGAATTGTTACCAGAGAGTTCCCATGATAGGGAACATGAAAACAGCTCGGCACCTGGCCCAGCTGCAGAAATTAATGAGCAAATAGATAATGAGCAAATAGATAGACGTGAGTTTAGTCAAAACATGAAAGCCGAACCATGGCTTCAGTGGTCTGCCAGGCTTCGAGAGAAAAAGATAAGAAGTTCTCAGTTAAAAAGAAACCAAATTCCGAATGCTAGAGGCTTAGCTAATGAGGAGATAAAAGTCCCAAGTACAGGATATGTAGTCAGATGAAGCATTGTTTGGAATCAAGTCAAGATCTCGTTCTTTTTCATGGAAGTTTTGCTTGGGAAATTCAAGTTTTAAGTGCCTTTGTTTCATGGTTTTGATTCTTGTATTTTATGCTCTATATCCATGCCTTGGGTTCATGTTTCCTGATTATTTGCCTTTTATTTGGAAAGTTTTGCCTTGGTTTTTATGGACTTTGCTGGACTACTTTGTTCCTGCTTATTATGTCATGAATGACTTTTCAATAACTTTGAAGCATAGGTTCTTTTTATTGCAATTTCCAGTGTGAGAGGGCAGATCAGATTACAGAAAAACATTTAGACAAAAAATGACATTGGACATACAGGCGTACAGATTATATGCAACTATATTGGATTTACAATTACATTGGTTAACAAACATAGGGGAATTACATTTTCACTCAACATTCACACACATGTACACGCATTCATCCACATGCATCCAAATGTTACCATAACCTTTTCTCCCTCCTGGGAGAAGCACCTCTTAGGCCAGACCCTGCTTCCTTGCAGCCTGCCAATGCAGAGTTCCAAAACTCCATAACTTCAAAACGCCGAGATGCCAAAACATCTTTCCCTAAGAACAATGCCAAGGGCCACATCTCTGTTTTCCATACAGCAGAACCTGACTCCCTGCACAAAATCCAAGACTCCAAAAGCGCACTTCTTCCTCTTCCCTTGAGAAAGAAGCCCCAAAGTGACCAGACTGCTCCAGTGCAGATCTGCCACTCTCCATAGGTACACTATCTCTCTCCTTCCCATGGAGCAGAGCAATGCGGGTGGAACAGACTCCTCAGGTCGGTCACACTTTGAGCATTATTAGATTGAGTCTTTTATAGGAATATTCTGCTGATGTCATCCCAAAGTTGTAAATGAACGATAAGACATCTTCCATCCTGGCTCCATCTCAATTTCCTGGCCAGATGTTGATCTTCTGGCAGGAAAAATGAAATGCAAAGATACAGAATGGGGGACAATGCCTGGCTCGAGAGCAGTACGTGTGAAAAAGATCTTGGAGTCCTCGTGGACAACAAGTTAAACATGAGCCAACAATGTGATGTGGCGGCAAAAAAAGCCAATAGTATTTTGGCCTGCATCAATAGGAGCATACTGTCTAGATCTAGGGAAGTCATGCTACCCCTCTATTCCGCTTTGGTTAGACCACACCTGGAATATTGTGTCCAATTCTGGGCACCACAATTCAAAAGAGATATTGACAAGCTGGAATGTGTCCAGAGGGGGCGACTCAAATGATCAAGGGTCTGGAGAACAAGCCCTATGAGGAGCGGCTTAAGGAGCTGGGCATGTTTAGCCTGAAGAAGAGAAGGCTGAGAGGACATATGATAGCCATGTATAAATATGTGAGAGGAAGCCACAGGGAGGAGGGAGCAAGCTTGTTTTCTGCTTCCTTGGAGACTAGGACGCAATGGAGCAATGGCTTCAAACTACAAGAGAGGAGATTCCATCTGAACATGAGGAAGAACTCCCTGACTGTGAGAGCCGTTCAGCAGTGGAACTCTCTGCCCCGGAGTGTGGTGGAGGCTCCTTCTTTGGAAGCTTTTAAACAGAGGCTGGATGGCCATCTGTCAGGGGTGATTTGAATACAATATTCCTGCTTCTTGGCAGAATAGGGTTGGACTGGATGGCCCAGGAGGTCTCTTCCAACTCTTGGATTCTATGATTCTATGGTTCTTGATTGGTGTTGACAAACACAAGGCTTGTGTTGACTTCCTTCTTAACATAAGGAATGTTGCAAACATTTCCTTATCTTGAAAGAACCATTGTAACAGTTTTTATCACTTCTCATTAGCAGGTTATGATCACAGTTCCAGCAAGCAGGTAGCTAGTCATTGCAGGCCTTAATATTATACTGGTGTCTCCAAAATTATTAACTCCAACCACACATCCTTCCATTCATTCCCACACATAATTATTAAATTCATATTTGTCAAATCTGCACATTGAATTTCATGTGCTAATCTTCCTTCCTAATTGGATTTACCTATTTCTTTAAAGTGTTTTTTTTACCATATTGCTTTTTAATTATCTTCAATAAAAGGATTGTTTTCCATCCAACGATATGGTGTTTAAAGTCAGAGGGCTTTTCCCATCCGGGAATGCAATACTAGCGCCTGGCAGAAGGAGGTTGGACTGGATGTCCTTTGGGAGTCCCTTATAGCTCTGTGGTTATATATCATCCCGTGTGAAAAAAAACCTAGCTGTGTGCATGGCATCTCAAGCGGATCCCCATTCCACTTGGGCAGATGTGACCTTCTGGTGGCATTAGCTCCATCGCCTCCATTCACCAAGACAGATGGCAGCAAATATTATGCAGCAACCCATAAATACGTCTGTCTTTTTAGTGGCAAACGTAGCGTGTGCGTGTGCATACAGACATAGATGCATATGCCTCTCTCCGTGTGTGTTTTAAAGCTTTCATAAAAGATCCCTTTTCTCCCCTTTTATTTTTATTTTTTACTGGAAGTGATGCTTTGAGCAGGGTTGGCACCAAACGTAGGGCTTGGATTGCATGAACCGAAAATCTGGAGAGGCAGATGGCATTATCGGGAGAAGGAGAAAACGACACTGAAAATGGCAGAGATGTATCTGGGATGGGAGATGCATGTATAAATGCCTCTATGGAAGTGATTATACATTTTCTTTCCTGTATGAAACCTGGATGACACTGATGGTTCCATTCTGCACAGCTGTGCATAGATAATATACAGCCAACTCTCAGTTAAACAGAACTCATGCAACCAGAACTCTCAAGTAAACAGTCATTTATACCCCACTTTATCTCTTCTGAAGGAGACTCAAAGCAGCTTAACATAGAAGCATGAGCCTCAGAACCTCTGAGGATGCCTGCCATAGATGCAGGCAAAATGTCAGGAGAGAATGCCTCTAGATCATGGCCATATAGCCCAAAAGACCTCACTACCGCTGAGGATGCTTGCCATAGATGCAGGCAAAACGTCAGGAGAGAATGCCTCTAGACCATGGCCATATAGCCCAAAAGACCTCACTACCTCTGAGGATGCTTGCCATAGATGCAGGCGAAACGTCAGGAGAGAATGCCTCTAGACCATGGCCATATAGCCCGAAAGACCTCACTACCGCTGAGGATGCTTGCCATAGATGCAGGCGAAACGTCAGGAGAGAATGCCTCTAGACCATGGCCATATAGCCCGAAAGACCTCACTATCTCTGAGGATGCTTGCCATAGATGCAGGCGAAACGTCAGGAGAGAATGCCTCTAGACCATGGCCATATAGCCCGAAAGACCTCACTACCTCTGAGGATGCTTGCCATAGATGCAGGCGAAACGTCAGGAGAGAATGCCTCTAGACCATGGCCATATAGCCCGAAAGACCTCACTACTGCTGAGGATGCTTGCCATAGATGCAGGCGAAACGTCAGGAGAGAATGCCTCTAGACCATGGCCATATAGCCTGAAAGACCTCACTACCTCTGAGGATGCTTGCCATAGATGCAGGCGAAATGTCAGGAGAGAATGCCTCTAGACCATGGCCATATAGCCCAAAAGACCTCACTACCCCTGAGGATGCTTGCCATAGATGCAGGCGAAACGTCAGGAGAGAATGCCTCTAGACCATGGCCATATAGCCCGAAAGACCTCACTACCTCTGAGGATGCTTGCCATAGAAACATGCCGTTGAGCTCATAAACTTCAAACGGGATGAGAAACACCTTGTTACCAAACAAGTTGCACATTGCACTTAAATGAGATAGCAGAAACCTTTTTTGCTGCTGGCCAAAAAATAAGTGTATTTGGAAGCAAATAGGGGTCAAACTGACCCTTGAAATGCAACAAATCTGGACAGTCTCTGGTTATCCTCAGAGGCAGCTGAGGTCATTTTGGACATCTTGAAAATGCAAGGAGACTTATCCTTTTCCTGGGGAGGAAACATCATGTTCAGAAGGAGCGAAGAGCAGTTGTTGGAAATGTCCAATGATGAGCTGTGGACGGAAACGTTGTCATCACAACACCGATTTATCCTCTTCCCAAAATCAGAGTGACAAGATTGGCATCAAGCCTGAAATGTGCTCCAAGGCTGCGCATCAGGTTAAAATGTATTTCTAGGACGGCCAAAGACTTTGGAAACTAAGGAAAAGTTGGTACTGTTGAGTCTCAGTTTTGGAGACTAATGACAAGTCGACAGTGTTGAATGAATGCAGCTTGACACCTGGAATATTGTGTCCAATTCTGGGCACCACAATACAAGAGAGATATTGACAAGCTGGAATGTGTCCAGAGGAGGGCGACTAAAGTGATCAAGGGTCTGGAGAACAAGCCCTATGAGGAGCGGCTTAAAGAGCTGGGCATGTTTAGCCTGAAGAAGAAAAGGATGAGAGGAGGTATGATAGCCATGTATAAATATGTGAGAGGAAGCCACAGGGAGGAAGGAGCAGATCAAGGGTCTGGAGAACAAGCCCTATGAGGAGCGGCTTAAAGAGCTGGGCATGTTTAGCCTGAAGAAGAAAAGGATGAGAGGAGGTATGATAGCCATGTATAAATATGTGAGAGGAAGCCACAGGGAGGAGGAGGGAGCAAGCTTGTTTTCTGCTTCCCTGGAGACTAGGACGCAATGGAACAATGGCTTCAAACTACAAGAGAGGAGATTCCATCTGAACATGAGGAAGAACTTCCTGACTGTGAGAGCCGTTCAGCGGTGGAACTCTCTGCTCCGGAGTGTGGTGGAGGCTCCTTCTTTGGAAGCTTTGAAACAGAGGCTGGATGGCCATCTGTCAGGGGTGATTTGAATGCAATATTCCTGCTTCTTGGCAGAATGGGGTTGGACTGGATGGCCCAGGAGGTCTCTTCCAACTCTTTGATTCTATGATTCTATGAGTGAAGAGCAGTTGTTGGAAATGTCCAATGACGAGCTATGGATGGAAACGTTGTCATCACAACACCAATTTATCCTCTGTTAACGGCCTCCCAAGATTGGCATCAAGCCTGAAATGTGCTCCAAGGTTGCGCATAAGGTTAAAATGTATTTCTAAGGCTGCTAAAGACAAGGACAAGACTTTGGAAACGAAGGAAAAGTTCAATGTATTGTCGAAGGCTTTCATGGCCGGAATCACTCAGTTCTTGTGGGTTTTTTCGGGCTATATGGCCATGGTCTAGAGGCATTTCTCCTGACGTTTCGCCTGCAACTATGGCAAGCTTCCTCAGAGGTGAGGTCCTCAGAGGTGAGGTGAAGGAAAAATTGGTACTGTTGAGTCTCAGTTTTGGAAACTAATGACAAGTCAACAGTGTTGAATGAATGCACCTTGACACTACTTCAACTCCCGTGGTTCAGTGCCATGGAATCCGAAAAGTTCGATGAGGCACTGGCACTTTTTGACAGAGAAGGCTACTCATAGAGTTGGAAGAGACCTCATGGGCCATCCAGTCCAACCCCATTCTGCCAAGAAGCAGGAATATTGCATTCAAATCACCCCTGACAGATGGCCATCCAGCCTTTGTTTCAAAGCTTCCAAAGAAGGAGCCTCCACCACACTCCGGGGCAGAGAGTTCCACTGCTGAACGGCTCTCACAGTCAGGAAGTTCTTCCTCGTGTTCAGATGGAATCTCCTCTCTTGTAGTTTGAAGCCATTGTTCCATTGCGTCCTAGTCTCCAGGGAAGCAGAAAACAAGCTTGCTCCCTCCTCCTCCCTGTGGCTTCCTCTCACATATTTATACATGGCTATCATATCTCCTCTCAGCCTTCTCTTCTTCAGGCTAAAATGGGCTTAAAGCTGACGTTAAAAACTGGCATTGACATCAGGAGAGACTGGGAAGCCCTGGCCCTTGAGTGTTGGAACTGGAGTTCAGCTGTAACCAGCAGTGCTGTGGAATTTGAAGAGGTATAAATGGAGGACGAGAGGGAGAAACATGCATGAAGTCAACCCTAACTGTCTTCCATCTGAAAACTGATGACCACACTGCAAAAGAGCCATGATTGCACCCACTACCAAGACCCTACACTGGGAAGGCAATCAGACTCTTCAACGAGGGATCTCCAGTTATCCTAAATTGGAGTCAAATGCCATTCATTCTGTAGCATTGACTCACCTCGTCTTGCATCCAGGAGGGAGGCATCCATCCATCCATCAGTGCCAGGATTGTGAGATAAAGTCTTTTTCAAAGGCAGGTGAAGGTGGCTGGCTTCCAAAAGGAGCGCAGAATGGGGAATGCCAGAGAATAGAGATCGCAAGGCCGTGGAGATAAGAGCCGTGGACTTGGGATCAAAGGCACTGCTGGATGTAGATCTTCCTTGGCTCAGGTCTGCGTTCTTCACTTGGGCTGTAACTCCCTTGACTCCTTCCCAAGGGTTCTCCCTTTGGTCCTTTGGAGCCCAGCCTTGATCGCACCTGCACTGTTGAATTAATGCGGTTTGACACCTCTTGAATGGCTAGGGTTCCTGGGAGTTGTAGTTTGGTAAAACATCAGCACTCTTGATCAGAGAAGCAACTCACAGGATCACGTAACATTGAGCCATAGCGGTTAAAGTGGTATCAAAGTGCATTAATTCTACAGTGCACCCTGTTGTTGTTGTTGTTTGATACACAACAAGATGAGTACACAGCAAACAAGATCACTATGCTGGCTTTTGTATTTGATCATGCGTTGGACACTTAGAATCATAGAATCCTAGAATCAAAGAGTTGGAAGAGACCTCCTGGGCCATCATCCAGTCCAACCCCATTCTGCCAAGAAGCAGGAATATTGCATTCAAAGCACCCCTGACAGATGGCCATCCAGCCTCTGTTTAAAAGCTTCCAAAGAAGGAGCCTCCACCACACTCCGGGGCAGAGAGTTCCACTGCTGAATGGCTCTCACAGTCAGGAAGTTCTTCCTCATGTTCAGATGGAATCTCCTCTCTTGTAGTTTGAAGACAATGTTCCATTGCGTCCTAGTCTCCAGGGAAGCAGAAAACAAGCTTGCTCCCTCTTCCCTGTGGCTTCCTCTCACATATTTATACATGGCTACCATATCCCCTCTCAGCCTTCTCTTCTTCAGGCTAAACATGCCCAGCTCCTTTAGCCGCTCCTCATAGGGCTTGTTCTCCAGACCTTTTATCATTTTAGTCGCTCTCCTCTGGACACATTCCAGCTTGTCAATATCTCCCTTGAATTGTGGTGCCCAGAATTGGACACAATATTCCAGGTGTGGTCTAACCAAAGCGGAATAGAGCATGGGGAGCATGACTTCCCTGGATCTAGACACTATGCTCCTATTGATGCAGGCCAAAATCCCATTGGCTTTTTTTGCCGCCACATCACATTCCTGGCTCATGTTTAACTTGTTGTCCACGAGGACTCCAAGATCTTTTTCACACGTACTGCTCTCGAGCCAGGCATTGTCCCCCATTTTGTATCTTTGCATTTCGTTTTTCCTGCCAAAGTGGAGTATCTTGCATTTGTCACTGTTGAACTTCATTTTGTTAGTTTTGGCCCTTCATCTCTCTAATCTGTCAAGATCGTTTTGAATCCTGCTCCTGTCCTCTGGACTATTGGCTCTCCCTCCCAATTTGGTGTCGTCTGCAAACTTGATGATCCTGCCTTCTAGCCCTTCATCTAAGTCATTAATAAAGATGTTGAACAGGACCGGGCCCAGGACGGAACCCTGCGGCACTCCACTCGTCACTTCTTTCTAGGATGAAGAGGAAGCATTGGTGAGCACCCTCTGGGTTCGTCCATTTAAACACTTCCGAAGTGTCTAGCACTATGTAATGTATCGGTGAATTATGTGTGCAGATCTGAGTAGGGTGGCCTTTTGCAGCTGAGAAATGGTAATTTTGTCAGCACCGATTGTTTTTAAGTGCAGACTGCACCCAGTGTTCCGATCACCACTGGGACCACATTTGCTAGCTTGTGCCAGAGTCTTTACACTTCGATCTTTAAATCCTTGTCTCATGTCAGATTTCCCAGTTTTTTCTCATTGATTTTTCTGTCACTTGGGATTGCAAAATTGACTTTGTATTATTATTATTATAATTAGTATTACTACTACCTCTGAGGATGCTTGCCATAGATGCAGGCGAAACATCAGAAGAGAATGCCTCTAGAACATGGCCATATAGCCCGAAAGAACCTACAACAACCCAGTGATTCCAGCCATGAAAGCCTTTTGATGATGATGATGATGATGATAATAATAATAATAATAATAATAATAATAATAATAATAATAATAATAATGGCCACCCTGAGTCCCCTTTCGGGGGGAGAAGGGCAGGGTATAAATATAGGAAGCTGCTGGGGGAGATCATTCGGAGTTTCGGACTGAGATGTTATCTCTACGCAGATGATGTCCAGATCTGTCACTCCTTCTCACCTGTCACCAAGGAGGCTGTCCAGACCTTGAATCGGTGTCTAGCTGCTGTGTCGGACTGGATGAGAGCTAACAAATTGAAACTGAATCCAGACAAGACAGAGGTCCTACTGGTCAGTCACAAGGCCGAACAGGGTAGAGGGTTACAGCCTGTGTTAGACGGGGTTACACTCCCCCTGAAGACACAGGTCCGCAGCTTGGGAGTGATCCTGGGCTCATCGCTGAGCCTGGAAGCCCAGGTCTTGGTGGTGGCCGGGAGAGCTTTTGCACAATTAAAACTCGTGCGCCAGCTGCGCCCGTACCTTGGGAAGTCGGACTTGGCCACGGTGGTCCACGCTCTTGTTACATCCCATCTAGACTACTGCAACGCTCTCTACGTGGGGTTGCCCTTGAAGACTGTTCGGAAACTTCAACTAGTCCAGCGAGCGGCAGCCAGACTGCTCACCGGGGCAACATACAGAGAGCACACCACCCCTCTGCTGTGGCTGCCGGTTCAGTTCCAAGCACAATTCAAGGTGCTGGTTTTGACCTACAAAACCCTGTACGGTTCTGGTCCAGCGTATCTGTCCAAACGTATCTCCCTCTACGTCCCACCCCGGAGGCTGAGATCATCTGGGGAGGCCCTGCTCTCGACCCCACCACTGTCACAAGTGAGGCTGGTGGGGAAGAGGAGCAGGGCCTTCTCAGTGGTGGCCCCTCACTTGTGGAACTCACTCCCGGGGGAAATCAGGGCATCAACATCCCTCCTCTCCTTCAGGAGGAAGGTAAAGACGTGGTTGTGGGACCAGGCCTTTGGGCAACCTGACAATTAGATATGGACGGCCAGGTGGATAGGACTGAAAGAACTGACAATTGTGGAATTGGAATTTGAACTATGAGATTGTGAAACGCTGACCTTCAATGAGGTTTCTATTGATTATATTGCTTTTATTGGTATTATGGTTGTTTTTGCCTATAATAACTATTGTCGTCTGTTAATTGTTGTTATTGCTAGAATTGCTGTCTTGTTAATTGATGTTATTGTCCTTTGCTGTTATGTGATGCGGGCATCGAATTGTGCCTTGCTTTTGTAAGCCGCCCTGAGTCCCCCCCGGGGTGAGAAGGGCGGGGTAGAAGCAACCGAAATCCTCGTGGACAACAAGTTAAACATGAGCCAACAATGTGATGTGGCGGCAAAAAAAGCCAATGGGATTTTGGCCTGCATCAAGAGGAGCATAGTGTCTCGATCTAGGGAAGTCATGCTCCCCATGCTCTATTCTGCTTTGGTTAGACCACTTTACCTGGAATATTGTGTCCAATTCTGGGCACCACAATTCAAGAGAGATATTGACAAGCTGGAATGTGTCCAGAGGAGGGCGACTAAAATGATCCAGGGTCTGGAGAACAAGCCCTATGAGGAGCGGCTTAAGGAGCTGGGCATGTTCAGCCTGAAGAAGAGAAGGCTGAGAGGAGATATGATAGCCATGTATAAATATGTGAGAGGAAGCCACAGGGAGGAGGAGGGAGCAAGCTTGTTTTCTGCTTCCCTGGAGACTAGGACGCAATGGAACAATGGCTTCAAACTACAAGAGAGGAGATTCCATCTGAACATGAGGAAGAACTTCCTGACTGTGAGAGCCGTTCAGCAGTGGAACTCTCTGCCCCGGAGTGTGGTGGAGGCTCCTTCTTTGGAAGCTTTGAAACAGAGGCTGGATGGCCATCTGTCAGGGGTGATTTGAATGCAATATTCCTGCTTCTTGGCAGAATGGGGTTGGACTGGATGATGGCCCAGGAGGTCTCTTCCAACTCTTGGATTCTATGATTCTATGATTCTAAGCCCCTAGAATCATAGAATCCTAAAGTTGGAAGAGACCCGGTGGGCCATCCAGTCCAACTCCTTTCTGCCAAGAAGCAGGGAAATCGCATTCAAAGCACCCCTGACAGATGGCCATCCAGCCTCTGTTTAGAAACCTCCAAAGAAGGAGCCTCCAACACCACCACTCTATTTTTTGTGTGTCCAGATTCTCTAATGAGCTCGAAATGCACCTTTCAAGCTTTACTGACAGCATCACGATCTCATCATTAATGGAGAAATTGATTAATGACCATTAATGGGAAAAGATAAAAGAACCTGGGCGATCTGGACAGAGAAAAATAGACTCTTTATTCAGTGTTTCCATCATGAATTCCCATCCAAGTTAACTTCAGCCTTCCAAACAGTTTTGGCAAAAGATTAGGCATGAATATCACAGTAGAATAGATATATATATTATATATATACACACGTTTATCATAGACGTCCGCACACACATCAATGGAGCTCACATTACGACATTCCCAGCCAGGTTGGCTATTAGAAAGTAGTAACAATAGCAATAAAATAATAATAAAGGGTTGATGTATTGTCGAAGGCTTTCATGGCTGGAATCAATGGGTTGTTGTAGGTTTTTCCGGGCTATATGGCCATGTTCTAGAGGCATTTTCTTCTGACGTTTCACCTGCATCTATGGCAAGCATCCTCGGAGGTAACGAGGATGCTTGCCATAGATGCAGGTGAAACGTCAGGAGAAAATGCCTCTAGAACATGGCCATATAGCTTGGAAAAACCTAGAACAACCCAATAAAGGGTTGACTTTGCAATGTGAAAGAGAATGATCTAGGATCATGTTTAGAACCAATTATTTCTAATGATGTGTCTACACAGTAAAATTAATTAAGTCATGACTCAAAGCAACTGAATTATTGGAGTTGCATTTTAGTAAGGTTTTAACCCAAGAGGGTTGGTGCAAACTGCATCTCCCAGGAGTCAATACCATTGAGCCATGGCGGTTAAAGAGGTATCAAACTGCATTAAATGCACAGTATAGATGCCCCCCAAGAAAAGAGTTTGTGCTCCTCCTTGCATTTCCCAAACAAAGCACTAGAGGGAGAGAGAGAGTTGTATAAGACTTGTTTGCAGAATTGTGCTTTTGGGGTAAATCTTGCACTGTTTCCTGTTTTGGCTTTCAGTAAAGGCCCCGATCCATTTTTTGGTTGCCTCCTGAAATTGGGAGGGGAGATTTCTGTTTTCTCTCTGGGGCACCAAGAGATTCTTTTCTATTGGCCCATTGGGGGGGGGGGGGGATGTTCCCAGGCCTCCCTTTATGTCATTTTAGGCATTTAAGCTGTTTTACTCTAGAGGAGTAAAGCACTCACTTTGAGAAGGCTTCTTACTTGCTTCTACTCTAGAGGAGAGTTGCTTGGCTGCAGGCAGATATACGCTTTCTGGGCTTGCATGCCACACATGGCTCTTTCCAAAGCAGGGAGGCAAGTTCTCATTTTTACTCTAGAGGATGCACTTGGCTGCAGGTGGGCATGCGCACTTTCTGGGCTTTCACGCCACACACACATGCACTTTCTTTCCAAGGCAAGGAGGCAAGTTCTCATTGTTACTCTGGAGGAGGCACATGGCTGCAAGTAGGCATGCACACTTTCTGGACCTTCATGCCACACATACAAACACACACGTACACTCTTTTTCCAAGACAAGGAGGCAAGTTCTCATTCTTACTCTAGGGGAGGCACTTGGCTGCAGTTAGGCATGCTTTTGGGACCTCATGTGACACACAGACACACATTTTTTCCAAAGCAAGGGGGCAAGTTCTCATTCTTACTCTAGAGGAGGCACTTGGCTGAAGGTGGGGACGCGCACTTTCTGGGCTTTCACGCCACACACACATGCACTCTCCTTCCAAGGCAAGGAGGCAAGTTCTCATTCTTACTCTAGAGGAAGAGGAAGAATGAGAACTGCAGGTGGGCATGTGCACTTTCTGGGCTTTCACGCCACACACACATGCACTCTCCTTCCAAGGCAAGGAGGCATGTTCTCATTCTTACTCTAGAGGAGGCACTTGGCTGCAGGTGGGCATGCACACTTTCTGGGCCTTCACGCCACACACACATGCACTCTCTTTCCATGGCAAGGAGGCAAGTTCTCATTCTTACTCTAGAGGAAGAGGAAGAATGAGAACTGCAGGTGGGCATGTGCACTTTCTGGGCTTTCACGCCACACACACATGCACTCTCCTTCCAAGGCAAGGAGGCATGTTCTCATTCTTACTCTAGAGGAGGCACTTGGCTGCAGGTGGGCATGCACACTTTCTGGGCCTTCACGCCACACACACATGCACTCTCTTTCCAAGACACGGAGGCAAGTTCTCATTCTTACTCTAGAGCAGTGGTTCTCAACCTGGGGGTCAGGACCCCTGTGGGGATCTTGAGGGGAGTGTCAGAGTGCCAAAGACCACCAGAAAACACAGTATTTTCTGTTGGTCATGGGGGTTCTGTGTGGGAAGTTTGGCCCAATTCTATCGTTTCGTCCAGATCCATCATTGTTTGAGTTTTGCTCATTGATTGTTCTTTGATTGTAGGTGAACTATAAATCTCAGAGCCCTCGGTGGAGCAGTGAGTTAAACTGCTGAGCTGCTAAAACTTGTTGACTGAAAGGTGGTAGGTTCAAATCCGGGGAGTAGCATGAGCTTCTGCTGTCAGCCCTAGCTTCTGCCAACCTAGCAGTTCGAAAACATGCAAATGTGAGTAGATCACTAGGTAGTGCTCCAGCGGGAAGGTAATGGTGTTCCTTGCAGTCATGCTGGCCACATGACCTTGGAGGTGTCTACTGACAATGCCGGCTCTTCGGCTTAGAAATGGAGATGAGCACCAACCTGCAGAGTCGGACACGACTGGACTTAATGTCAGGGGAAAACCTTTACCTTTACTTATAAATCCCAGCAACTACAACTCCCAAATGTCAAGGTCTATTTTCCCCCAAACTCATCAGCATTCAAATTTGGGCGTATTGGCTATTTGTGCCAAATTTGGTACAGTAATGAAAATACATCCTGCATATCGGATATTTACATTACGATTCATAACAGTAGCAAAACGACAGTTATGAAGTAGCAACAAAAATAGTGTTATGGTTGGGGGTCACCACACCATGAGGAACTGTATTAAGGAGTCGTGGCATGAGGAAGGTTGAGAATCACTGCTCTAGAGGAGGCACTTGGCTGCAGGTGGGCACGTGTACTTTCTGGGCCTTCATGCCACACACATACACACACACACACTTTTTTCCATGGCAAGGAGGCAAGTTCTCATTCTTACTCTAGAGGAGGCACTTGGCTGCAGGTGGGCATACACACTTTCTGGGCCTTCACACCAGACACACATGCATTCTCTTTACAAGGTAAGGAAAAAGTTCTCATTCTTACTCTAGAGGAGGCACTCAGCTGCAGGCAGGCACACTCACATTCGGACCTGCATGCCCCCCCCCCACACAAACACACACACATATTTTTTTCCAAGGCAAGGAGGCAAGTTCTCATTCTTACTCTAGAAGAGGCACTTGGCTGAAGGTGGACACGCACACTTTCTGGGCCACACCACACACACATGCACTCTCTTTCCAAGGTAAGGAGGCAACTTCTCATTGTTACTCTAGAGGAGGCACTCGGCTGCAGGCAGGCACACTCACATTGTGGACCTGCATGCCCCACCCCCCAAACACACATATACTTTTTCCAAGGCAAGGAGGCAAGTTCTCATTCTTACTCTAGAGGAGGCACTTGGCTGCAGGTGAGCATGTGCACTTTCTGGGCCTTCATGCCACACACACACACTCTTTTACCAAGGCAAGGAGGCAAGTTCTCATTCTTTCTCTAGAGGAGGCACTTGGCTGCAGGTAGGCATGTGCACTTTCTGGTCCATGCCACACACACACACTTTTTCCATGGCAAGGAGGCAAGTTCTCATTGTTACTCTAGAGGAGGCACTTGGCTACAGGTGGGCATGCACACTTTCTGGGCCACACCACACACACATGCACTCTCTTTCCAAGGTAAGGAGGCAACTTCTCATTGTTACTCTAGAGGAGGCACTCAGCGGCAGGCAGGCACACTCACATTCTAAACCTGCATGCACCCCCCACAAACACACATATACTTTTTCCACAGCAAGTTCTAATTCTTACTCTAGAGTAGGCACTTGGCTGCAGGTGAGCATGTGCACTTTCTGGGCCTTCATGCCACACACACACCCACACACACATTTTTCCATGGCAAGGAGGCAAGTTCTCATTCTTACTCTAGAGGTGGCACTTGGCTGCAGGTAGGCACGCACACTTTCTGGGCCTTCATGCCACACACACACACACACACACTTTTTCCAAGGCAAGGAGGCAAGTTCTCATTCTTACTCTAGAGGAGGCACTTGGCTGCAGGCAGGCACACTCCCTTTCTGGACCTGCATGCCACACACACACACACACACACACATTTTTCCAAGGCAAGGAGGCAAGTTTTCATTCTTACTCTAGAGGAGGCACTCGGCATCAAGCAGACACGCACACTTTCTGGACATGCATGCCACACACACACACATTTTTTCCAAGGCAAGGAGGCAAGTTCTCATTCTTACTCTAGAGGTGGCACTTGGCTGCATGCAAGCACATTAACTTTCTGGGCTTGCACACCACACATACTTTCCAATGCAAGAAGGCAAGTTTACTCTAGAGGAGGTGCTCAGCTGCAGGCAAAACCAGGCTTTCTGAGTCTGTACATTACACACATACACACACACACTTTCCAAGGCAAAGAGGATGCTCACAAAAAGCAGGGAAGGAGCCAGGATTGAAACACATATACTTTTTTCAAGGCAAGTTCTAATTCTTACTCTAGAGGAGGCACTTGGCTGCAGGTGAGCATGTGTACTTTCTGGGCCTTCATGCCACACACACACACACACATTTTTCCATGGCAAGGAGGCAAGTTCTCATTCTTACTCTAGAGGAGGCACTCGGCAGCAAGCAGACACGCACACTTTCTGGGCCTTCATGACACACACACACTCTTTTCCCAAGGCAAGGAGGCAAGTTCTCATTCTTACTCTAGAGGTGGCACTTGGTTGCATGCAAGTGCACTAACTTTCTGGGCCTGTATGCCACACACACTTTCCAATGCAAGGAGGCAAGTTTACTCTAGAGGAGGTGCTCGGTTGCGGAGAAGACTGGGCTTTCTGGGCCTGTACATTATACACACACATACACACTTTCCAAGGCAAGGAGGCTGCTCACAAAAAGCAGGCAAGAAGCCGGAATTGACTAATGCTAGCTTTCATGTTGAGCTGATTTTTGTACCGGGAGTGGGCTTCCCGTTTCGTGCTCCCAAAGGTGCCGGAAGTAGCATCGGTAGCGAAGGAAATGGGATCCGCACAGAACTCTAATAATTTGGTGCGGCATCCGTGCTCTTTGACAGTGAAGGCTAAAGCTTCCAAATCCGTTCAGTCACCGGATTTTAGTCTGAACTTTTAAAAGTACCGTGCTGGACCTATTTGGGCAGCTTGGATCGTTATTTATGGTTTATTTAATTAATGTATATCCTGCCTTTCTCCCAGCAAAGAACCCCCAAGTCATTAAAAGAAAGCACAGCTTAATAAAAGAATCCCCATTAATACAACACTTCGTTATAAAAGAATAGAACGAGCAGTTCTGTTAAAAACACAAAGTGGAAACAGTATAAAGCACCTTTAATATATAATAAAAATATATATAAACACACAGCAAAAGATAATATTTGGACTAAAACCCGGAACAGATTCAACACCCCAAATGTAGGTGCCCTCAAGGTTTGTATTAAGTGGCTAGGGGTTTTATTACTCAGATAACCAATGGTGAGGAATGCTGGGATTTGTAGTCCAGCTATGTGGGTCTTATTACTCAGATAACCAATGGTGAAGAATGCTGGGATGTGTAGTCCAGCTATATCTGGAGGATCACATCTCTTGGGTGGAAAATCGTAATCTTCTATTTCTCGTTTTGTTCCTTACCAGAAAGAATAATGAACAATTGAGAGTTTTGCATAGTTTTGCATTGCTTTGTCCTATTAAGGCATATAATAAATGTAAATGTATAAAAATATTGTGTTGTAAAACAACCTTCAAGTTATTGTCGAAGGCTTTCATGGCCGGAATCACTGGATTGTTGTAGGTTTTTTCGGTCTATATGGCCATGTCTAGAGGCATTCTCTCCTGACGTTTCGCCTGCATCTATGGCAAGCATCCACAGAGGTAGTGAGGTCTGTTGGAACTAGGAAAAAGGGTTTATATATCTGTGGAATGACCAGGGTGGGACAAAGGACTCTTGTCTGCTGGAGCTAGGTGGGAATGTTTCAACTGACCACCTTGGTTTGATGGCCTGGTAGTGCCTGGGGCAATCTTTTGTTGAGAGGTGATTAGATGTCCCTGATTGTTTCCTCTCTGTTGTTTTGCTGTTGTAATTTTATAGTTTTTTAATACTGGTAGCCAGATTTTGTTCATTTTCATGGTTTTCTCCTTTCTGTTGAAATTGTCCACATTACAACAGTGCAACAACAGAGAGGAAACAAACATGGACATCTAATCACCTCTCAACAAAAGTTTGCTCCAGGCACTGTCAGGCCATTATATGCTAATCAAGGTGGTCAGTTGAAACATTCACACCTAGCTCCAGCAGACAAGAGTCCTTTGTCCCACCCTGGTCACTCCACAGATATATAAACCCTTTTTCCTAGTTCCAACAGACCTCACTACCTCTGAGGATTCTTGCCATAGATGCAGGCGAAACGTCAGGAGAGAATGCCTCTAGACCATGGTCATATAGCCCAAAAAAACCTACAACAACCCAACCTTCAAGTTATGTGACGAAGGTGTTTAGGGATGCATCTGCACTGTAAAATTAATGCAGTTTGACACCACTTTAAGTGTCATGGCTCCATGCTATGGAATCCTGGGAGCTGTCATGTGGAGTAAGGTATGATGGAGAAGGCTCAAGCCCTTGCCAAGCTACAACTCCCAGAAATCCATAACATTGAGCAATGAAAGTGATGTCAAACTGCATTCACTCAATGCTGAGTGTAGATGCATCCTATGAGAAATGAATTCAGGAAGATGGACACTCCTGCCAATGAGCCATATCAGTTTCCATGTCTAAACACCAGAAGGAGCATTCTGCATTGGAGGAGACTGAGTGATTTGCAACTCAGGACGTGTTGGGTTGGGCTTCAAGCGTCCATATCTGGAGGACTTCTCCTTGGGTCTCGGCTGCTCCTGGGATGTGTCCCTCTTGCTCTAAAGGGGAGGCTCATTGCAAAGGAGTGCGGCAAGGCAAACGGAGGCCGGCTTCTTCTTCACTTGGGCAAGGGGGCGATGATGACGTTCCGGTAGCCCTTCACCCCTTTCAGCTTGTCGCTTTCGAAGTCCACCACCAGCTTCCGCAAACCAGACTGCCGGGGAACGAAGTCCACCCTCACTTTGGCTTCTTCGCCTGGACTGATTGGGGAATCGCTGCAGAGAGACAGGTGAAAGGTTAGCCAATAGTCCAGAGGACGATCTTGACAGATTAGAGAGATGGGCCAAAACTAACAAAATGAAGTTCAACAGTGACAAATGCAAGATACTCCACTTTGGCAGAAAAAATGAAATACAAAGATACAGAATGGGGGATGATGCCTGGCTCGAGAGCAGGACGTGTGAAAAAGATCTTGGAGTCCTCGTGGACAACATGTTAAACATGAGCCAACAATGTGATGTGGCGGCAAAAAAGCCAATGGGATTTTGGCCTGCATCAAGAGGAGCATAGTGTCTAGATCTAGGGAAGTCATGCTACCCCTCTATTCTGCTCTGGTTAGACCACTTTACCTGGAATATTGTGTCCAATTTTGGGCACCACAATTCAAGAGAGAGATTGACAAGCTGGAATGTGTCCAGAGGAGGGCAACTAAAATGATCAAGGGTCTGGAGAACAAGCCCTATGAGGAGCGGCTTAGGGAACTGGGCATGTTTAGCCTGAAGAAGAGAAGGCTGAGAGGAGATATGATAGCCATGTATAAATATGTGAGAGGAAGCCACAGGGAGGAGGGAGCAAGCTTGTTTTCTGCTTCCTTGGAGACTAGGACGCAGTGGAACAATGGCTTCAAAGTACAAGAGAGGAGATTCCACCTGAACATTAGGAAGAACTTCCTGACTGTGAGAGCCGTTCAGCAGTGGAACTCTCTGCCCGAGTGTGGTGGAGGCTCCTTCTTTGGAAGCTTTTAAGCAGAGGCTGGATGGCCATCTGTCAGGGGTGCTTTGAATGCAATATTCCTGCTTTTTGGCAGAATGGGGTTGGACTGGAATGGGGTTACCCAGGAGGTCTCTTCCAACTCTTTGATTCTAGGATTCTATGATTCTACTCCAGAAACTTTGTTTTCGTGGTTGCCACAAATTAGGTTGAATAGGTTGAGACTTTATGAGATATTCATTGAAACACTAAAGCAAAATGTGCTAGAGCAGGATGTCCTTCCCACAAAGACAAAGTTTTTGCAGTTAATGAACCTTTTCCATGTTTTATGATAGAACCAATTAGGTTCAGATGGAATCTCCTTTCATAGAATCATAGACACAAAGAGTTGGAAGAGACCTCCTGGGCCACCCAGTCCAACCCCATTCTGCCAAGAAGCAGGAATATTGCATTCAAATCACCCTGAAAGATGGCCACCCAGCCTCTGCTTAAAAGCTTCCAAAGAAGGAGCTTCCACCACACTCCGAGGCAGAGAGTTCCACTGCTGAACGGCTCTCACAGTCATAGAATCCTAGAATCAAAGAGTTGGAAGAGACCTCATGGGCCATCCAGTCCAACCCCATTCTGTCAAGAAGCAGGAATATTGCATTCAAATCACCCCCGACAGATGGCCATCCAGCCTCTGTTTAAAAGCTTCCAAAGAAGGAGCCTCCACCACACTCCGGGGCAGAGAGTTCCACTGCTGAACGACTCTCACAGTCAGGAAGTTCTTCCTCATGTTCAGATGGAATCTCCTCTCTTGTAGTTTGAAGCCATTGTTCCCTTGCGTCCTAGTCTCCAAGGAAGCAGGAAACAAGCTTGCTCCCTCCTCCCTGTGGCTTCCTCTCACATATTTATATATGGCTATCATATCTCCTCTCAGCCTTCTCTTCTTCAGGTTAAACATGCCCAGCTCCTTAAGCCGCTCCTCATAGGGCTTGTTCTCCAGACCCTTGATCATTTTAGTCGCCCTCCTCTGGACACATTCGAGCTTGTCAATATCTTTCTTTGATTGTGGTGCCCAGAATTGGACACAATATTCCAAGTGTGGTCTAACCAAAGCGGAATAGAGCATGGGGAGCATGACTTCCCTGAATCTAGACACTAGGCTCCTCTTGATGCAGGCCAAAATCCCATTGGCTTTTTTTGCTGCCACATCACATTCCTGGCTCATGTTTAACTTGTTGTCCATGAGGACTACAAGATCTTTTTTACACGTCTTGCTCTTGAGCCAGGTGTCTCCCATTTTATGTCTTTGCATTTCGTTTTTCCTGCCAAAGTGGAGTATCTTACATTTGTCACTGTTGAACTTCATTGTGTTAGTTTTGGCCCTTCATCTCTCTAATCTGTCAAGATCGTTTTGAATCCTGCTCCTGTCCTCTGGAGTCTTGGCTTTTCCATTGAAGAACAAGAGCAAAATGTGCTAGAGCAGGATGTCCTTCCCGCAAAGACAAAGTTTTTGCAGTTTAATGAACTTTTTCCATGTTTTATGTTAGAACCAATTAAGCTCAGATGGAATCTCCTTTCTTGCAATGGCTTCAAACTACAAGAAAGGAGATTCCATCTGAACATGAGGAAGAACGTCCTGACTGTGAGAGCCGTTCAGCAGTGGAACTCTCTGCCCTGGAGTGTGGTGGAGGCTCCTTCTTTGGAGATTTTTAAACAGAGACTAGATGGCCATCTGTCAGGGGTGATCTGAATGCAACATTCCTGCTTCTTGGCAGAATGGGGTTGGACTGGATGGCCCATGAGGTCTCTTCCAACTCTTTGATTCTAGGAAACATCATTTATATAACCCAGGAACAAAAATAATGTTACATAGTATGATCAGATCTGCAAAAATTAAATCCAAAATTTGAAGGGTCCTCTGTACGAATTACAAATCCCCCGACTGCATCACATGGAGCCCTGGCAAGGAAACTACAATCCTCGTGCAACCTGAAAGCACTGTTTAAGAAGAGAAGAGAAGAGAAGAGAAGAGAAGAGAAGAGAAGAGAAGAGAAGAGAAGAGAAGAGAAGACACCTACATCTCCTGGATCTTCTGTCCATCTGTGAGTCCGGCCCCTTCCACGGTGAAGACGCAGCCAGAGAGAGGGGTGGGCAGCGGGTTGGTCAGTGTCAATTCAGCCACCAGCTTCCGCTTCTGCATCGGCTCCCCCAGGACCTGCGTTTGCAAGGGAGAAGTTGCAATGAGGGTAAAAGAACTTGGAAGAACTTTGGACAAGGAGGAAATACAGTCATCCCTCCTGGTTCACAGGGATTAAAGGCTCAGGACGTGTGTGAATGTGCTTCCCAAACACTGGTGCCACAGAAGTTCATGGGATCACCATTAGTTGCTACAAGGTCCACCTATTCTGTCCCCCAAGCTAATTCTTGAAGGTGTTCTCATCTCACCACAGGGAATTTGTTTTATACTAGCTGTACCTGCCACGTGTTGCTGTGGCCAACCTTCCCTCCCTCTTTCTCTCCTTCTTTCCCTCCTTCCTTCGCTCCCTCTTTCCTTCCTTCCTTCCTTCCTTCCTTCCTTCCTTCCTTCCTTCCTTCCTTCCTTCCTTCCTTCCTCCCTCCCTCCCTCCCTTCCTTCCTTCCTTCCTTCCTTCCTTCCCTCCCTCCTTCTTTCTCTCCTTTTTTCCCTCCTTCCTTCACTCCCTCTTTCCTTCCTTCCTTCCTTCCTTCCTTCCTTCCTTCCGTCCTTCCTTCCTTCCTTCCCTTTTTT
The DNA here is from genome assembly GCF_037176765.1 of Anolis sagrei. Taxonomy (NCBI): domain Eukaryota; kingdom Metazoa; phylum Chordata; class Lepidosauria; order Squamata; family Anolidae; genus Anolis; species Anolis sagrei. Next base: position 245,002,558 of record NC_090024.1, on the reverse strand, counting down.
TCCCTTCTCCCCTTCCTTCTCTACCTCTTTCCTTCCCCCTTTTTCTTTTCCTCCCTCTTTTTCTCCTTTCTTCCTTCTCTACCTCTTTCCTTCCTTCCTTCGCTTTTTGCTTCTATCCATACCTCTGTCTTTCCTTCCTTCCTCTTTCTCTCCTTTCTTCCTTCTCTACCTCTTTCCTTCCTTTGCTTTTTGCTTCCATGCTTCCTTCTCTCTTTCCTTCCCTCCCTCTTTCTCTCTTTCTTCCTTCTCTACCTCTTTCTTTCCTTTCCCCTTTTTCTTTTCATCCCTCTTTTTCTCCTTTCTTCCTTCTCTACCTCTTTCCTTCCTTTCTTCACTTTTTGCTTCTATCCATACTTCTGTCTTTCCTTCTTTCCTTCCCTCCCTCTTTCTCTCTTTCTTCCTTCTCTACCTCTTTCTTTCCTTTCCCCTTTTTCTTTTCATCCCTCTTATTCTCCTTTCTTCCTTCTCTACCTCCTTCTTTCCTTCCTTCCTTCCTTCGCTTTTTGCTTCTATCCATACTTCTGTCTTTCCTTCTTTCATTCCCTCCTTCTTTCTCTCCTTTCTTCCTTCTCTACTTTTTTTTTCTTTCCTTCCCCCTATTTCTTTTCATTCCTCTTTTTCTCCTTTCTTCCTTCTCTACCTCTTTCCTTCCTTTCTTCACTTTTTGCTTCTATCCATACTTTTGTCTTTCCTTCTTTCCTTCCCTCCCTCTTTCTCTCCTTTCTTCCTTCTCTACCTCTTTCTTTCCTTCCCCTTATTTCTTTTCACCCCTCTTTTTCTCCTTTCTTCCTTCTCTACCTCTTTCCTCCCTTCCTTCGCTTTTTGCTTCTATCCATACTTTTGTCTTTCCTTCTTTCCTTCCCTACCTCTTTCTCGCCTTTCTTCCTTCTCTACCTCTTTCTTTCCTTCCCCCTTTTTCTTCTCATCCCTCTTATTCTCCTTTCTTCCTTCTCTACCTCTTTCCTTCCTTCCTTTGCTTTCTGCTTCTATCCATACTTCTGTCTTTCCTTCTTTCCTTCCCTCCCTCTTTCTCTCCTTTCTTATTTCTCTACCTCTTTCTTTCCTTCCCCCTATTTCTTTTCATCCCTCTTTTTCTCCTTTCTTCCTTCTCTACCTCTTTCATTCCTTCCTTTGCTTTTTGCTTCTATCCATACTTCTATCTTTCCTTCTTTCATTCCTTCCCTCTTTCTCTCCTTTCTTTCTTCTCTACCTCTTTCTTTCCTTCCCCCTATTTCTTTTCATCCCTCTTTTTCTCCTTTCTTCCTTCTCTACCTCTTTCCTTCCTTCCTTCGCTTTTTGCTTCTATCCATACTTCTGTCTTTCCTTCCTTCCCTCTTTCTCTCCTTTCTTCCTTCTCTACCTCTTTTTTCTTTCCCCCTATTTCTTTTCATCCCTCTTTTTCTACTTTCTTCCTTCTCTACCTCTTTCCTTCCTTCCTTCACTTTTTTGCTTCAATGCTTCCTTCTCTCTTTCCTTCTTTCTTTTCCTCCTCCTTTCTCTTCTTTCCATCTGAACATTAGGAAGAACTTCCTGACTGTGAGAGCTGTTCAGCAGTGGAACTCTCTGTCCCGGAATGTGGTATAGGCTCCTTCTTTGGAGGCTTTGAAACAGAGGCTGGATGGCCATCTGTTGGGGGTGCTTTGAATGCAATTTTCCTGCTTCTTGGCTGATTGGGGCCCATGAGGTCTCTTCCAAATCTATGATTCTATGTTCCCTCTTAGGATGAGCAAGAGCTCGGGGTGATCCTTACCCTGACTTTGATATCCGGGTTCTTGACGTAGATGTTCCGGACCCCGAGGACTGATTCCTGGGTGTCGAGGTCCACAAGGAGGGCCATCACCTTGATCATGTTGTCCTGAGTCAAGCAGTGGCCGTACTTCTCATAGAGGATGCGCAAAGGGACGGTCCGCTCTGGAAAAAAGAGAAAACCAGGTCAGGAGGGTGGACAGTGGTGGTGCAACTCAGGGTAGCTTTCACCTTGCTCCAGACACCACAACACCAAAGCTGTAGGTTTCGTAGTTTATTGAGAAAAAGGCAAAATCGAAACAAAGTATAAGAAATGCAAAAGTTCCATAGGCAAGACAAAGGCTTAAATGCAAAGACAAAGTTCCCAAGATCCAAAGGCAAAAACATGAAGCACAATCCTTTGGCAATGGTCAAACAAGAGTCCATGGAAAACAGTTGAAAACAAGACCCAAATCCAGATTCAGGAAGCTAGAAGTGTGTTGCTAAAAGCCAAAGTTAATCCGCAAAAGTTTTCATGGAAAGAGCTACGTTGAACTGACAACCCCTGCTTGTCAGCTACAAAGCTAAATACCCTTTGCAGACATGAACGCATTGCGCTGACCTTTGGCACCCTTGGCTTCTCGCTTGCTAGTCAAGTGAGTGCTTCTCCGGAGCCTTAATTGCAGACGATGTTTTCTGCTCATTAATTCATTATCTTCAAGGCTCTGCAACCCCTTATCTTGGTCCAGCTGGACCGGATCACTGTGGGAAGGCAAAGATGTCTCCACCTGGCCATGTGGGATTTCACTCTTGTTATCAGTCTCACTAACATTCCTTTCCCCTTGCGGATTCTCCTTCAGCAGCCCCACCATCAGCCCTGTCTGAAGCATGTACAGAAATCTGTAACCCATCAGCCTCCTCATTATCTTGTAGGAATTCTGGCTCGGAAGGCCCACAGAACTCAGTTTCAGACTCAGATTCAAGCTGAGTCACAACAAGTGGCAACATTGGACTTCCAAAGCTAGATATCCCAACCAAGTGCAATCGTAGAAGCAGATAAGAAATGGGAAAGCCCAGTAACCATTTTGATGCATTTTAATATGTTAATGTTCAATGGTTTTAATGACACAATTATTGTTTTATTCACATTTTTCCAATGATATTTTAATGTATTTACATTCTTTAATTTCAAAAGGACCAAGGTAGTGACATCTCCAGCTCATCCCCTGTTTGGGTATCAGCCAGCACGTCAACGACTTAAATCTAGAAATAGTTTTCTTAGATCTACAGAGACACTCACTGGAACACCTCAGCAAGCGAGAGTTCAAAAGTGGCAGGCTCAAACCCAGCACCCCAATCCTTGGGTGATACCAGATGAGAGACTCCCCCTTGGGCATACAGAAGACTGGGCGACTCGGAAGGCGCCGAACAGACTGCGCTCTGGCACCACGAGATGCAGAGCCAACCTTCAGAAATGGGGCCACAAAGTGGAATCCACGACATGCGAGTGCGGAGAAGAGCAAACCACTGACCACCTGCTGCAATGAACCCTGAGCCCTGCCACATGCACAAGGGAGGACCTTCTTGCGGCAACACCAGAGGCACTCCAAGTGGCCAGCTACTGGTCAAAGGACATTTAATCAACTACCAAGCTTGCAAAATTGGTGGGTTTTTTATCCGTTTGTTTGTTTTGTTCTGTTAGAAATGTAATACAATGGTCTGGTTGCTGATGGCACGATAAATGAAATTAAAAAAATTCAAAAGTAAGATAATAATTTCAAGAGCAACATAAAAAAATGACTAAATAAAATAAGTTTAGTTGTCCTCCATGAATTTCCCACTCAAAACATATTTTCTACTCACGAAAAGCAGGGGTTTAAAACATGTTTATGTTCTTTAATGCTTGGAAATTGAGCATTAAAGAATCTAGATCTAGGGAAGTAATGCTACCCCTCTATTCTGCCTTGGTTAGACCACATCTGGAATATTGTGTCCAATTCTGGGCACCACAATTCAAGAGAGACGTTGACAAGCTGGATTGTGTCCAGAGGAGGGCGACTAAAATGATCAAGGGCCTGGAGAACAAGCCCTATGAGGAGTGGCTTAAGGAGCTGGGCATGTTTAGCCTGAAGAAGAGAAGGCTGAGAGGAGACATGATAGCCATGTATAAATATGTGAGAGGAAGCCACAGAGAGGAGGGAGCAAGCTTGTTTTCTGCTTCCCTGGAGACTAGGACGCAATGGAGCAATGGCTTCAAACTACAAGAGAGGAGATTCCACCTGAACATGAGGAAGAACTTCCTGACTGTGAGAGCCGTTCAGCAGTGGAACTCTCTGCCCCGGAGTGTGGTGGAGGCTCCTTCTTTGGAAGCTTTGAAACAGAGGCTGGATGGCCATCTGTCAGGGGTGATTTGAATGCAATATTCCTCCTTCTTGGCAGAATGGGGGTGGACTGGATGGCCCATGAGGTCTCTCCCAACTCTTTGATTCTATGATTCTATGAAAACTGCACACTCTTGCAAAGGAGAGATAAACGCCACAGCATTATTCTTTCTTATCTGCATGAATAAATATACCTAAAGATCTCCATCCCTACTCTTTTGCGGACATGGATTTGGTGGCGTGTCTTTTGCAAATTTTGCAGGTGGCTGGCAATTTTCCAAGTAAAATACATTTCAAGGGAGTCAAGCGAAGGCTGTTCTCATAAAAGGTCCTCGTGGCACCTAAAACTCTTGAGCACCATCAAAAATAGCTCAGCGGGAAGAGAGAGCAGTGGGTCAACACGAATTGGATTCTTTCCCAGAAGAGGAAAGAAATCCATGCCAGGTCTATATGAGGAGAGGCATGCACGGCACGAAGGAAAGAGGGAAAGAAGGAAAGAGAAGACATGTATCTTATTGTCGAAGGCTTTCATGGCAGGAATCACTGGGTTGTTGTAGGTTTTTCCGGGTTATATGGCCATCTTCTAGAGGTATTTTCTCCTGACGTTTCGCCTGCATCTATGGCAAGTGTCCTCAGAGGTAGTGGATGCTTGCCATAGATGCAGGCGAAACATTAGGAGAAAATGCCTCTAGAACATGGCCATATAACCTGGAAAAACCTACAACAACCCATGTATCTTAGTTTCTTTGGTGGTATATCCCCACTGAGGAATGAATGAACTACAAGAGAGGAGATTCCATCTGAACATGAGGAAGAACTTCTTGACTGTGAGAGCCGTTCAGCAGTGGAACTCTCTGCCCCGGAGTGTGGTGGAGGCTCCTTCTTTGGAAGCTTTTAAACAGAGGCTGGATGGCCATCTGTCAGGGGTGCTTTGGATGCAATATTCCTGCTTCTTGGCAGAATGGGGTTGGACTGGATGGCCCACAAGATCTCTTCCAACTCTAGGATTCTATGATTCTATGATGCCATTTCAAATGCAATGGCTCATATCTATGGAATCGTGGGATTTGAAGTTTGCTGAATCACCAGCCCTCTTTGGGAGATACATAGTTTTACATATTTCACAAAGGCTTTAAACTACAACTCTTCAGACAACGAATTATATCCAATGGTGTAGCAAACTGGTGCCTTGTATGCAATCATCCAAGGCATTCAAGAGCCGTTTATCAGTGGAACTCTCTGCCCCGGGGTGTGGTGGAGGCTCCTTCTTTGGAGGCTTTTAAACAGAGGCTAGATGGCCATCTGTCAGGGGTGATTTGAATGCAATATTCCTGCTTCTTGGCAGAATGGGGTTGGATTGGATGACCCATGAGGTCACTTCCAACTCTTTGATTCTATGAGTCTATGATTCATGGATAACAATGTTGACATGGATGGGACCTAATTGCAAAATCAAGATTTGCTTTTGGGATTTTTGCTTTTGGAATATTTTGAAGCCATGAATGGTTGTATCCATAGATGTGGAATCCATGGATACAACGATATAGCAACATGCATTGTATTGTGCATTGTGTATTGCAATGGTCAACTAACCATAGAAATACACAGCATACAATACAACACACAACTGTGCATTGAGCAATGGTACTGTCATTGGCAGGTATTGTGCATTCTTGTGATTCTACAGTGGTTTGAATTATTATTATTATTATTATTATTATTATTATTATTATTTACTGACACAAAAACACAGTATGTCACGGCAAACGAGATCTATATGCTGGATTTCGTATCACAAAATCTCAAGTCGAACACTTCCCAAGTGTCTAGAACTGTGTGATTTATTATTATTATTATTATTATTATTATTATTATTATTATTATTATTATTTGAAACCCAACAAGATGAGTCTACAGCAGACACTCTGCTGGTTGTTGTAATGGATCACACGTCGGATACTTCCCAAGTGTCTAGGACTGTGTCATGTATCGACGAATGATGTGTGCAGATCCCAGTAAGGTGGCCTTCTGTAGCTGGCAGATGGTAATCTTGTCAGCGCTGATTGTGTTTAAGTGCAGGCCAAGGTCTTTAGGCACTGCACCCAGTGTGCTGATTACTACTGGGATCACTTTTACTGGTTTGTGCCAGAGTCTTTGCACATCTTGAAATCCTCATATTGTATCAGCTTTTCCGTTGTTTCTCGTTAATCCTGCTGTCACCTATTATTATTATTATTATTATTATTATATTTATTATCATATATAACAATATAGCAACATGCATTGTATTGTGCACTGTGTATTGCAATGGTCAGTTGACTATTGCAATACACAGTGTACAACACAATGTACAACTGCGCATTGAGCAATGGCACTGAGTCATTGGGAGTTGTGCATTCTTATAATTCAAACATTGGGTTTGAATTATATTTATAATAATAATAATAGCAATATAGCAACATGCATTGTGTCGTGCACTGTATTTTGCAGTAGTCAACTGACTATTGCAACACACAGTGCACAAAACAATGCACAACTGTGCATTGAGAAATGGCACTGAGTCATTGGCAGGTGTTGGGCATTCTTGAGATTCTACATGGGGTTTGAATTATTATTTTTATTATATTTATAATCATAATAACAATATAGCAACATGCATTGTATGTGCACTGTGTATTGCAGTGGTCAACTGACTATTGCAACACACAGTGCACAAAACAATGCACAACTGTGCATTGAGAAATGGCACTGAGTCATTGGCAGGTGTTGGGCATTCTTGAGATTCTACATGAGATTTGAATTATTATTATTATAATATTATATTTATAATAATAATAATGATAGAGCAACATGCATTGTATTGTGCACTGTGTATTGCAATGGTCAACTGACCATTGCAATACACAATGCACAATACAATGCAAAACTGTGCATTGAGAAATGGCACCCAGTCATTGGCAGGTGTTGTGGTTCTAAACAGGATTTCAATTACTGTTGTTGTTGTTGTTATATTTATTCATATCCCACTTTATCTCCCCAAAGGGGACTCAAAATTCCGGCATAACATTATCTTCTTGTTCAGACATTTGTGCCATTCTGCAAAAAAAGGCTGAATTGCAACTGAAGTCTGGAAGATTCCTTATTCAGGATAAAGTTGTGGGTATCCTCTCTTTTGCACCACAAACTCTTTCATTGTGAATCAATCCAGATGTACAAAGGACAGGCCGAGCCTTTGATGGACACCCGATAGCTTTGATGGACAGCACATGTTGGGAACCCAAACAGAGGAACAACAATGGAAAAGCAGCTGAGAAAACAAGAATAGAAGCAACAAAAGCTTTGGAGACACAAACCAGCAAGAGCAGAGGCATAAAAGGGAAACAGCAGACAGTAAGAGCAGCCAAGAATTTTGTGATCCGTAAGGATTTTGCATTCTGATTCCAGGCATTTCTGGATGAGGCTAAAGGACTATAAACTCCTAGAGTTGGAAGGAACCCCAAAGGCCATCCAGTCCAACCTCCTTCTGCCATCCAAATCCTCCTAACAGGCAACTATCCTGCTTCTATTTCAAAGAAAAGAAAAGAAGACTCCACAAATTGTTCCTGCCTTCTTGTGTTGTTGTAGTAACAAAATGAAGTTCAACAGTGACAAATGCAAGATACTCCACTTATGCAGAAAAAAACGAAATGCAAAGAGACAGGATGGGGGACGATGAGGCCTGGCTCGAGAGCAGTACGTGTGAAAAAGATCTTGGCATCTTCGTGGACAACAAGTTAAACATGAGCCAACAATGTGATCTGGCGGCAAAAAAAAGCCAATGGGATTTTGTCCTGCATCAAGAGGAGTAAAGTGTCTAGAACTAGGGAAGTCATGTTCCCCATGCTCTATTCCGCTTCGGTTAGACCACACTTGGAATATTGTGTCCAATACTGGGCACCACAATTCAAGAGAGATATTGACAAGCTGGAATGTGTCCAGAGGAGGGCGACTAAAAGGATCAAGGGTCTGGAGAACAAGCCCTATGAGGAGCGGCTTAAGGAGCTGGGCATGTTTAGCCTGAAGAAGAGAAGGCTGAGAGGAGATATGATAGCCATGTATAAATATGTGAGGGGAAGCCACAGGGAGGAGGGAGCAAGCTTGTTTTCTGCTTCCCTGGAGACTAGGACGCAATGGAACAATGGTTTCAAACTACAAGAGAGGAGATTCCATCTGAACATTAGGAAGAACTTCCTGACTGTGAGAGCGGTTCAGCAGTGGAACTCTCTGCCCCGGAGTGTGGTGGAGGCTCCTTCTTTGGAAGCTTTTAAGCAGAGGCTGGATGGCCATCTGTCAGGGGTGATTTGAATGCAACATTCCTGCTTCTTGGCAGAATGGGGTTGGACTGGATGGCCCAGGAGGTCTCTTCCAACTCTTTGATTCTATGGTTAATTATTAAGAGCATTTTATCCCATCCTTCTCGCCTCCAAAGAGGGACTCAGGACGGCTTACAGAAGGCACCATTTGGTGCCAAACAATACTGGAACAATACTGGCATAACACTGGAATAATAGGCTGGAACTGGTGCAATGAGCTAAATGTAATAACTCCGAGAAGATGTCCATCTGAGATCTGCAGAGGTTGCATTGCTGGGATGGCACAGACATTTCCAGGCTTCTGCGGCTTCTCTGCTGGACCTTTCATGGCCAAGCAAACCACTGAGGGAAACTCTGCGGCCATGCAAATCGGCATTCATTATGAAAGCCTCCTAGACCAGGCTCTGGAATGAGGTTTCCTTCTCCTGCCAAACAGCTACATTCCTGCCCTCTCCATCTCCACGCAGCCTGGAATTTTCCACTCTCGGCTCAGCGATGCTAAGCTGTCTGCGGTTTGCTTTGGCATGGTTTGGCATTCCTCTCCGAACAGCCACTCTGCTCCCGCGTCCTCAGATTGAGGCACTTATTCACCTGCCAGGCCTCCTCCTCTCTCTACTAATGGTTTAAGGGCACTTAGCCTGGTATAAACCAGAGCAGTGCTTATGGGCCGAATCTGGAGCCATTGTCCAGGTGGCATGGGACCACATCTAGGCAACTGGGGCTGTCACCTCCTGATGGCGGTAGCGTCCATCTGAACAACGATTTAGTCCAAGTGAAACTGGATCCATTCCAGCCCCCTTCTGCCAGCCAGAAGGACACAATCCAAGCCCTCCTGATAGATAGCCATCTATCCTCTGTTCAAAAACTGACACAGAAGGAGACTTCACCAGATGCCCAGGCAGTGGAAGATTCCTCTTTCAAACAGCTCAAACCATCAAAATGTCCTGTCCTTCCTAATCTTTAGATGGAATCTCTTCCTCTTCACTGCTCTGTTGTGTCCTAGTCTTCGGAGCAGCAGAAGATAAGCTTGCTGGGTCCTTAAAGTGACATATTTTCCAATGGGTTGTTGTAGGTTTTTCGGGCTATATGACCATGGTCTAGAGGCATTCTCTCCTGATGTTTCGCCTGCATCTCTGGCAAGCATCCTCAGAGGTAGTGAGGTCTGCTGGAACTAAGAAAGTGGGTTTATATATCTGTGGACTGACCACGGTGGGACAAAGGACTCTTGTCTGCTGGAGCTAGGTGTGAATGTTTCAACTTACCACCTTGATTAGCATGTAATGGCCCGACAGTGCCTGGAGCAAACTTTTGTTGAGAGGTGATTAGATGTCCTTGTTTGTTTTCTCTCTGTTGTTGTGCTGTTTTAATTTAATGTATTGTCGAAGGCTTTCATGGCTGGAATCACTGGGTTGTTGTAGGTTTCTTCAGGCTATATGGCCATGGTCTAGAGGCATTCTCTCCTGACGTTTCGCCTGCATCTATGGCAAGCATCCTCAGAGGTAGTGAGGTCTGTAGGAACTAAGAAAGTGGGTTTATATATCTGTGGAAAGACCAGGTGGGACAAAGGACTCTTGTCTGCTGGAGCTAGGTGTGAATGTTTCAACTGACCACCTTGATTAGCATATAATGGCCCGACAGTGCCTAGAGCAAACTTTTGTTGAGAGGTGATTAGATGTCCTTGTTTGTTTCCTCTCTGTTGTTGTGCTGTTGTAATTTTAGAGTTTTTTTTAATACTGGTAGCCAGATTTTGTTCATTTTCATGGTTTCCTCTAATCACCTAATCACCTCTCAACAAAAGTTTGCTCTAGGCAATGTCAGGCCATTGTATGCTAATCAAGGTGGTCCGTTGAAACAGTCACACCTAGTTCCAGCAGACAAGAGCCCTTTGTCTGAGCTTGGTCATTCCACAGATATATAAACCCTTTTTCCTAGTTCCAACAGACTTTGGCCTGCATCAAGAGGAGCCTAGTGTCTAGATCTAAGGAAGTAATGCTCCCCATGCTCTATTCTGCTTTGGTTAGACCACACCTGGAATATTGTGTCCAATTCTGGGCACCACAATTCAAGAGAGATATTGACAAGCTGGAATGTGTCCAGAGGAGGGCGACTAAAATGATCAAGGGTCTGGAGAACAAGCCCTATGAGGAGCAGCTTAAGGAGCTGGGCATGTTTAGCCTGAAGAAGAGAAGGCTGAGAGGAGATATGATAGCCATGTATAAATATGTGAGAGGAAGCCACAGGGAGGAGGAGGGAGCAAGCTTGTTTTCTGCTTCCTTGGAGACTAGGACGCGGAATAATGGCTTCAAACTACAAGAAAGGAGATTCCATCTGAACATTAGGAAGAACTTCCTGACTGTGAGAGCCGTTTAGCAGTGGAACTCTCTGCCCCGGAGTGTGGTGGAGGCTCCTTCTTTGGAAGCTTTTAAGCAGAGGCTGGATGGCCATTTGTCAGGGGTGATTTGAATGCAATATTCCTGCTTCTTGGCAGAATGGGGTTGGACTGGATGGCCCATGAGGTCTCTTCCAACTCTTTGATTCTATGATTCTATGATTCACTACCTCTGAGGATGCTTGCCATAGATGCAGGCGAAACGTCAGGAGAAATGCCTCTAGACCATGGCCATATAGCCCGAAAAAACCTACAACAACCCATATTTGGTGATGCCTTCCAGTTTGTCCATCTCCTTCTTGAATGGCTTTGCCCAGAACTGGACACAGGGTTATTATTCCCAGTGAGAGTTGACCAAAGCAGAAAAGAGTGAGGCTATGATTTCCTTCTGTGCAGACTTTAGACTCCTCTTATTACAGCCTTGGATTGTATTGGCCTTTTTAGCTGCTGCATCACAGTGTCCACTCCTTTGTGGAATACTAAGACTCTTAGATCCCTCTCACGTGGACTGTTTCCAAGCCAAATCTCACCTGCCTTGTATTTGTTTCCCTGCCTGGACGTAGCACATTCTGTTAATCTCAGTTGAAATTCATTTTGTGTGCTTCGGCTCTCCATAATCCCACTCAAATCAGGCTTTACCTCCTGGCATGTTCTATGCTTCTCAGCAAATGCTCCCATCTCTCCCTCTCGCGATGCCCAAACAGATGCCCACTAAGCCTCTTTGCTGACACATCCAGCAGGAATGACAATCCTGGACGCAGACCAAAGCCAACATCTCCTGTCTCCACCTGAAAGCTCAAAAACAATGCCTCTTTTGAGCTTCCACCTCCAGGTCAGGCCAGAAGGAGCATGTTTATCTCCACTGGCTTGGCCTCCACCAACATCCTCCTCTTCCTTCGCCACTTTTCTGCCACGAGACGGAATCCGAGAAGACCATGCTCCTGCCAAATTTGCGCAAGGCCAGCCATTTGTCTCCTTGAATTTGTCCTTTATGTGCTCTTGTATGAAAACACCAATGTTAATGGAGCTGCCACTTTGGAGGAGGTTCCAGGACAGGAAATGGCTTGCTCTGAACCAAAAAATTGCTCCCTCTGAGTTGCACTTTCTGGACCCAAGTGTGAATTCAGATCTTGGATTGTCAATTGCTAAAGTTGGAATGAAGTGGCCGCGAAACACATCACCATGTCTCCTAGGCCTAAATCCAACTGGAATCACCCAATAGATAACATTGTGACACCACAAGTCCACACTTACCAAAATCTCCATTGATTCAGTGGGTCTACTCTAGTTGGCCCTATCCATTGGATTGAGACCAGCCCTATAAATGGGGGTACACCTACATTGTAGAATGAATGCAGTTTCATAGAATCATAGAATCATAGAATCAGAGTTGGAAGAGACCTCCTGGGCCATCCAGTCCAACCCCATTCTGCCAAGAAGCAGGAATATTGCATTCAAATCACCCCTGACAGATGGCCATCCAGCCTCTGCTTAAAAGCTTCCAAAGAAGGAGCCTCCACCACACTCCGGGGCAGAGAGTTCCACTGCTGAACGGCTCTCACAGTCAGGAAGTTCTTCCTAATGTTCAGATGGAATCTCCTCTCTTGTAGTTTGAAGCCATTGTTCCGCGTCCTAGTCTCCAAGGAAGCAGAAAACAAACTTGTTCCCTCCTCCTCCCTGTGGCTTCCTCTCACATATTTATACATGGCTATCATATCTCCTCTCAGCCTTCTTTTCTTCAGGCTAAACATGCCCAGTTCCCTAAGCCGCTCCTCATAGGGCTTGTTCTCCAGACCCTTGATCATTTTAGTCGCCCTCCTCTGGACACATTCCAGCTTGTCAATATCTCTCTTGAATTGTGGTACCCAGAATTGGACACAATATTCCAGATGTGGTCTAACCAAAGCAGAATAGAGGGGTAGCATTACTTCCTTAGATCCAGACACTATGCTCCTATTGATGCAGGCCAAAATCCCATTAGCTTTTTTTGCCGCCACATCACATTGTTGGCTCATGTTTAACTTGTTGTCCACGAGGACTCCAAGATCTTTTTCACACGTACTGCTCTCGAGCCAGGCATTGTCCCCCATTCTGTATCTTTGCATTTCGTTTTTTCTGCCAAAGTGGAGTATCTTGCATTTGTCCCTGTTGAACTTCATTTTGTTAGTTTTGGCCCATCTCTCTAATCTGTCAAGATCGTTTTGAATTCTGCTCCTGTCCTCTGGACTATTGGCTATCCCTCCCAATTTGGTGTCGTCTGCAAACTTGATGATCATGCCTTCTAGCCCTTCATCTAAGTCATTAATAAAGATGTTGAACAGGACCGGGCCCAGGACGGAACCCTGCGGCACTCCGCTCGTCACTTCTTTCCAAGATGAAGAGGAAGCATTAGTGAGCACTCTCTGTGTTCGTCCACTTAACCAATTACAGATCCACCTCACCGTAGTTTTGCCTAGCCCACATTGGACTGGTTTCCTTGCCAGAAGGTCATGGGGGACCTTGTCGAAGAAGGCCTTACTGAAATCCAGGTACGCTACATCCACGGCATTCCCCGCATCTACCCAGCTTGTAGCTCTATCGAAGAAAGAGATCAGATTAGCCTGGCATGACTTGTTTTTGATAAATCCATGTTTGTTTGGCAAAAGATACCACTTATGTGGAGATGCTAATTTAACTAATTTACGAGGCCATAAAAATCTCCAGCAAGCATGCAAAGAATGAGAAAGTATTTCATCAATGTCACAAATTGTTGGTGAAGCGACAACTCCCCAGTGGCCAGAATACCCTCAGGAAAAAAACTGGATTGTTAAATAGCCTTTGAGTGTCCATATATGTTGTGTGTCTATGGCAGCATTTCTCAACCTAGGGGTCGGGACCCCTGGTGGGGTCGCAAGGGGGTGTCAGAGGGGTCAACAAAGACCACCAGAAAACACAGTATTTTCTGTTGGTCCTGGGGGTTATGTGTGAGGCCCAATTCTATTCTTGGTGGGGTTCAGAAAGTTATTTCATTGTAGATGAACTATAAGTCCCAGCAGCTACAACTCCCAAATATCAAGGTCTATTTTCCTCAAACTCCTCTAGTGTTCACATTTGAGCATATTGGGTATTCTTGGCAAGTTTGGTCCAGATCCATCCTTGTTTAAGTCCACAGTGCTCTCTCGGTGTAGGTGAACTACAACTCCCAAACTCAAGATCAATTTCCACCAAACCACTCCAGTATTTTCTGTTGGTTATGGGAGTTCTATGTCAGTTCCATTGTTTGTGGTGTTCAGAATGCTTGTTGATTGAGGGTGAACTATAAATCCCAGCAACTACAACTCCCAAACGACAAAAACAACCCCCCACCCCACCCCACAACTCCAACAGTATTCAAATTTGGGCATATCTGGTATTTGGGATTTGAAAATACATCCTGCCTATCAGATATTTACATGACGATTCATAACAGTAGCAAAATTACAGTTATGGAGTAGCAACGAAAATAATGTTATGGTTGGGGGTCACCACAACAGGGGAAACTGTACTAAGGGGTTGTGGCATCAGGAAGGTTGGGAACCACTGGTCTATGGCATTGAATGTTTGCCATGTATATGTACATTGCAATCCGCCCTGAGTCCCCTGCGGGGTGAGAAGGGCGGAAGAGAAATACTGTAAATAAATAAATAAATGTGAAATTGCATTAATGCAATTGTATAGATGGCCTTGTTGTGATATGCATTGGTTGGTTTGTGCTGAGCCAGACAGATCGTTGCCTTGCTCCACTATAGAGCAGCTGCTTCACCTGATGAAACAACACAAGGAAAAGGAACTACAACTCCAAAGGTTTGAGTCTTACCTGCATATGGTTCAAGCGTGATGTTGAGCAAGTCTTTGGAGCCACACTCGGGACCCAGAGCCCCATTGTAGCTGAGCGTCCGGGCCCCAAACATCAGGCGGCACCGGTGCTCCTCAGCTGTGTTGTTGGTGAGAAGGGCAAAGACATCAAAGTCGCAGCCATTATTCATGCCCTCGGAGGCTTTGATCTTGACCTTCAGCCCTTCTTCTGCTGGCGGTGGGTCTTTGTGGACCTGGGCCTTTTCAAACACAGCTCGCTCTTCCTCCGAGTCTGCCAAAGGGAAGGGACAATGCCATCAGCACATGCTATCCATCGTTCAGTGGTCAATATCTACCAGAAGTTGACTGAAGTCATCATGGAGGACTTAGAGATCCTTCTAGACAACAACTGTCTAGAAACAGATCTCATCCATCTCAGTATATGTACATTGCAATCCGCCCTGAGCTTCTTTTATGGCTTCTTCCCACTGTCCCAATCCTTTGAGTCCCTTTGACAAATGGTTTGCCTCTAAAACTCTGTAGACCATGAAACAACAGTTGTATGCCCCATGGTGACTTTTATGGCATGACTTCTAAGGAGTAGTGAAAGAAGGTCCTATGAAGTGTGTGCAAATGTGTGAACAAATGGACAGCAAATGATGGAAGACGAGATCTCAGATCTGCCCAGATTTTGTATGTATAAGTAGATGCCTTCAGGTCGGTAGGCTTTTAGGAATTGTGGAAGTTGAAGTCCAAAACACCTGGAGAGATGAAGTTTGCCCATGCCTGAACTATAGGGTCTCCAGTTTGATTCTATAGTCAACAGGCAAACCACCCTTGGACCTTCCTTGCTTAAGGAAATCCTATGAGATTCATAAGGTTACCACAAGTCAACAGGAGACCTGAAGGCATCTACTTATACATACAAAATCTGGTCAGTTCTGAGATCTTGTCTTCCGTCATTTGCTGTCCCTTTGTTCATACATTTGCACACACTCCATAGGACCTCCTCTCACTACTCCTTAGAAGTCACACCATAAATGTCAATATGGGGCATACAACTGTTGTTTCATGGTCTACAGAGTTTTAGAGGAAGGCCATTTGTCAAAGGGACTCAAAGGACTGGGACATTGAGAAGAAGCCATAAAAGAAGTTTGATACCTGAGATGGATGAGATCTAGGAATATGGACCTTGAATGTCATGCATGCTTTGACTATTTGTAACCAATAAAGTACCACCTGCAAGACAGTGGGACCATGTTTGGGACTTTAATGATTAGGCCACACAGATTGTGACACCGCCATAGGCTGCATTTCAGAAGAAGGACCCAGCAAACCCACCTCTGAGTCTTTCTTGCTCCATAAAAGCCTATGACATGTTTAGGGCCACCACAATTCAATACACAAATTGAAGACACCTACTCAAACAATATCTGAAAGTTCCTAAGATCTTATCTCCTCGCTGTTGCTGCCCTTCACCAACACATACACACAGAGTCCATAGGACTGCTGTAAGTACTTCTGCATACCTTCAGGGTATTTGTAATGATGGGTGATGTCCTCCTTGGAGTCCCTGCCCACACTCTTGGTGCTGATGTTCTTGCCCACTGTGGAGGTGAAGGTGGTCTTCTTCCGGGACATGTCCTTCTGGAGCATCAAATACGCCACGTCGGCATTGACCTCGGCAAAGACAAACCGGACGTCGTACTTGAGGTGAAGGTCTCCTTCCTTGACGGCCTTGACAGGCGTTGGTCCGCAGCAGTAAACACCTGCCGAAAAGAAAGAAGGCTGTCAATACGTAGTCCATCCTGGCTGATATAGGAGGGCAGAAGGGTTTGACAGAGTGGGTAAAGGTGATGGTGAATGCCTCCTTACAGGAGGGCAAAATCCCAGCCAGCTTAAAAGAAGCTGTTACAAAACTGCTGTTGAAGAAACCATCACTGGACCCCACTCAATTAGTCAATTTTTGGCCAGTTTCCAATCTCCCCTATTTGGGCAAAGTCATGGAATGTATGGTGGCCTCGCAACTCCATGTGTTCTTGGAAAACATGGATTATCTAGATCCAGTGCAGTCTGGCTTTAGGCCAGGACATGGAACAGCCTTGGTTGCCTTAGTGGATGATCTACGGCGGGAGCTAGACAGGGGGATTGTGTCCCTGTTAGTTTTGCTGGACCTCTCAGTGGCCTTCAATACTGTAGACCAGTGGTTCTCAACCTGGGGGTCAGGACCCCTGCAGGGGTCATGAGGAAATGTCAGAGGGGTCACTAAAGACCACCAGAAAACACAGTATTTACTGTTGGTCATGGGGGTTCTATGTGGTAAGTTTGGCCCAATTTTGCCATTGGTGGGGTTCAGAATGCTCTCTGATTGTAGGTGAACTACAAATCCCAGCAACTACAACTCCCAAAATGTCAAGGACTATTTCCCCCCAACTCCACCAATGTTCACATTTGGGCATGTTGAGTATTCGTGCCAAGTTTGGTCCAGATCCATCATCGTTTGAGTCCACATTGCTCTCTGGAGGTAGGCGAACTACAACTCCAAAACTCAAGGTCAACGCCCACCAAACTCTTCCAATATTTTCTGTTTGCCATGGGAGTTCTGTATGCCAAGTTTGGTTCAATTCCATTGTTGGTAGAGTTCAGAATGCTCTTTGATTGCAGGTGAACTACAAATCCCAGCAACCACAACTCCCAAATGACAAAATCAACCCCCCCAACCCCACCAGTATTCAAATTTGGGCCTATCGGGTATTTGTGCCAAATTTGGTCTAGTGAATGAAAATACATCCTGCGTATCAGATATTTACTTTACGATTAATAACAGTAGTAAAATGACTGTTATGAAGTAGCAACAAAAACAATATTATGGTTGGGGGTCACCACAACATGAAGAACCATATTTAGGGGTCACGGTGTTAGAAAGGTTGAGAACCACTGCCTTAGTGGATGATCTACGGCGGGAGCTAGACAGGGGGATTGTGTCCCTGTTAGTTTTGCTGGACCTCTCAGTGGCCTTCAATACTGTAGACCATGGTATCCTTCTGGGATATACCTTCGCTTTTCTCCTGGGGCGTTGGGTCCAACACCTGCCATCCATCATATCCTTCTGAAAGATCTGGGCGTCCCATCCAAGCCTCGACCCAGCAGTGATAATTCCTGGAGCAATCATGGGAAAGAAGCGGACAGATTGAGTAAAAGCAAGGGCAGATGACCTTTCCTATACTTACTTACTTACTTACTTAGGCAATCCCTCGTTGGACGAGTAAGATGGTCTTCCACCATGGGTTTCCCTGTGGGTCCGTATGTGGCTGTGGAGCCCTATTCTTGCTCTGCATCTTCTTCCGCAGTGAGAGCATTGGTTTCCAGGTGGAAGGCGGTCGCGGTCGGGGTTGGCTTGACACGCCTTCCTCCTGGCACGTTTCACTCTTTCACCCTCCACTTGTGCCTCCTCAAATTCTGCAGCACTGCTGGTCACAGCTGACCTCCAGCTGGAGCGCTCAAGGGCCAGGGCTTCCCAGTTCTCAGTGTCTATGCCAGAGTTTTTAAGGTTGGCTTTGAGCCCATCTTTAAATCTCTTTTCCTGTCCTCCAACGTTCCGTTTTCCGTTCTTAAGTTCGGAGTAGAGCAACTGCTTTGGGAGACGGTGGTCAGGCATCCGGACAACGTGGCCGGCCCAGCGGAGTTAATGTTGGAGGACCATCGCTTCAATGCTGGTGGTCTTTGCTTCTTCCAGCACGCTGACGTTTGTCCGCTTGTCTTCCCAGGAGATTTGCAGGATTTTCCGGAGGCAGCGCTGATGGAAACGTTCCAGGAGCTGCATGTGACGTCTGTAGACAGTCCACGTCTCACAGGCATAGAGCAGGGTTGGGAGGACAATAGCTTTATAGACAAGCACCTTGGTCTCCCTACGGATGTCCCAGTCCTCAAACACTCTCCTTTCCTATAATTACTACTATGGTTGTTGCTGCTTTTTATTGTTTGAATTTGCATCTTGTTATGGTAACTCCTTGCAGGACACAAGTATATGTGTGAAGAAAAATCTTATTGTTTGTAATTATCTTGTTCAGCTGGCTAAGTAGGTCAAGTAGCAATCTTGTGCCCAAGGGACTATAACTGTTTGAGTTTTTTTGAATACAGTGTGGTGGGTGTTGGATTTCTGGTGGGTTCTGGTTTTCTGGAGGGCTGCTGCTGAAGTTCTGTTTCACCAGCGTGGAGTTCCAGCAGGAGATGCTGGTGGTGAAATAGCTATTTACTTCAGGTTGTTTTGATTTCCCATTTGCTGCTTAGATGTTTTATTTTATGTTTATTACAAAGACTGTAAATATGTTGCACTGCTGATTTTTGTGTGTTGCATTGCCAGTTTGGTTTTATCTCTCCAAAGTTAAGAGAGTAAAGATTTTCTGTTTACCTTGGCTATTGGTCTGAGACTATTTTGCACCTGGGTTTTTCAGCATTAGGACGCTGAAATAAAACACACACTGCATAACACATCTTGCCTTCCTTCCCAAAATGAGACACAACAATGTATTGTCGAAGGCTTTCATGGCCGGAATCACTGGGTTGTTGTAGGTCACTCCACAGGTATATAAACCTTTTTCCTAGTTCCAATAGACCTCACAACCTCTGAGGATGCTTGCCATAGATGCAGGCAAAACGTCAGGAGAGAATGCCTCTAGACCATGGCCATATAGCCCGAAAAAACCTACAACAACCCAGACCCAACAACATCTTTTAAACAACGCAAAAGCAAGACAGACATAGCAGAGATCCACCTTGTCTCTAGGAGCCGCAGTAGTGCAATGGGCTAAACCTTTGTGCCGGCTGAACTGCTGAGCTGAAGGTTGGGTTGCTGACCAGAGGTTGCTGATTCGAATCCGTGAGATGACTTGAGAGCTCCCGTCTTGTCAGCTCTAGCTTGCAGGGAGATGAGCGAAGCCTCCCAGTGATCACATCCGGGCGTCCCTGGGCAACATCTTTGTAGATGGCCAATCATCTCACACCAGAAGCGACTTGCAGTCAATTCTATTAAAAACCTTGTCTCTGGCTTTGCGTGTTTCAGTGTTGCTGCCATCAAGCTGCCTTGGCTTTATGGTGAGCCATTAATGAGAAACTTCCAAACCAGAGTTTTGCTCATAGAATCAAAAAATCCTAGGGTTGGGAGAGACCTCATGGGTCATCCAGTCCAACCCCATTCTGTCAAGAAGCAGGAATATTGCATTCAAAGCACCCCCGACAGATGGCCATCCAGCCTTTGTTTAAAAGCCTCCAAAGAAGGAGCCTCCACCATACTCCGGGGCAGAGAGTTCCACTGCTGAACAGCTCTCATGGTTAGGAAGTTCTTCCTCATGTTCAGATGGAATCTCCTCTGTTGAAGTTTGAAGCCAATATGTTTGAAGCCAATATGTGAGAGGATTCTTTTGAAGCCAATATGTGAGAGGATTCTTTGATTCTATGATTCTATGCCTAGTAAATGTATATAAACACACTTCCACTTGCTTCACT
This sequence comes from Anolis sagrei, assembly GCF_037176765.1. NCBI lineage: Eukaryota > Metazoa > Chordata > Lepidosauria > Squamata > Anolidae > Anolis > Anolis sagrei. Next base: position 244,982,393 of record NC_090024.1, on the reverse strand, counting down.
TCCAACAGACCTCTGAAGATCCCAGCCACAGATGAAGATGAAACATCAGGAAAGAATGCTTTGGGAACATGGCCATACAGCCCGAAAACTCACAGCAAATGAATACATACAATCCATGATTCCATAGCATTGAGCCATGGAGGTTAAAATTGGTTCCAAACTGCATTCATTCCACACTGTCAATGCTTTCCATTGAGACCAGAGTCCACTCACCAGATGAGCTCACGGTTGCCCTGCTGCAGCTTGCCGTTCTGGTCCAGGTATTGCTCAATGACCAGGTTGCCATTGGTGTCGTGGGCAGAGTTGTAGTTGGTGATCACACGAGCGGGGATGCCCAGGCAGCGGAGCACTAGGAAGCAAAGAGAAAGAGGGAAAATATGGATTGAGAAGGTGCCTCCCTCCTGGAGGAGCTCAGCCGACTGGGGTTGTCACACTGACTCAAGACGAGGATGATGGTTATGTTCACTCTCCTTCAGAGCAGGACCCTTCAGAGATTTCCATGTTGGGTTTTAATGTAGATCAGTGGTTCTCAACCTTCCTAATGCCACGACCCCTTAGTACAGGTCCTCATGTTGTGGTGACCCCCAACCATAACGTTATTTTCATTGCTACTTCATAACTGTAATTTTGCTACTCTTATGAATTGTAATGTAAATATCGATATGCAGGAAGTCGTTTCAGTCACAGGACCAAATTTGGCACAAATACCTGATACGCCCAAAATTTGAATGCTGGTGGGGTTGGGGGTGATTATTTTGTCATTTGGTAATGCTGGAGTTGCTGGGATATATAGTTCACCTTAAATCAAAGAGCCTTCTGAACTCCACCAATGAAGGAATTGAATCAAATATGGCACACAGAATTCCCATGACCAAGAGAAAATATTGGGAAGGTCTGGTGGACTTTGACCTTGAGTTTTTGGAGTTGTAGTTCACCTATATCCAGACTGTGGACTCAGGCAATGATGGATCTGGATCAAACTTGGCACAAATACTCGATATGCCCAAATGTGAACACTGGTAGAGTTTTGAGAAAATAGACCTTGCCATTTGGGAGTTGAAGTTGTTGGGATTTATAGTTCACCCACAATGAAACAGCATTCTGAACCCCACCAATGACAGAATTGGACCAAACTTTCCACACAGAACCCCCATGACCAACAGAAAATACTATGTTTTCTTATGGTCTTTGGCGACCCCTCTGACACCCCCTCATGACCCCCACAGGGGTCTCAACCCCCAGGTTGAGAAACACTGATGTAGATTCTCAGGGGAATGTGAATGAAAGAGAGGACACAGAACAAACCGCAGTGCAAGGGGAGTTAGAAGACTCTGGGATTGTTAGTTCTCAAGGCAGAGTGGCTTCCAGACAGTCTGATGGGAACCAGCTTGTGTTGCTAGATAAGGAAAGTGAAAGGAATGTGTTAACGAGCAACCGGGAGGAATCAGCCTTTGATAGAAGGGGGCAAATCTGTCAAGATCGCCACCTGAAAGGGGGAGTCAGAAGGTCTGTCAGGAAAAAGATCTTGGAGTCCTTGTGGACAAGAAGTTAAACATGAGCCAACAATGTCATGTGGCAGCAAAAACAGCCAATGGGATTTTGGCCTGCATCAATAGGAGCCTAGTGTCTAGATCTAGGGAAGTCCTGCTCCCCATGCTCTATTCCGCTTTGGTTAGACCACACCTGGAATATTGTGTCCAATTCTGGGCACCACAATTCAAGAAAGATATTGACAAGCTGGAATGTGTCCAGAGGAGGGCAACTAAAATGATCAAGGGTCTGGAGAACAAGCCCTATGAAGAGCGGCTTAAAGAGCTGGGCATGGTTAGCCTGAAGAAGAGAAGTCTGAGAGATGATAACCATGTATAAATATGTGAGAGGAAGTCACAGGGAGGAGGGAGCAAGCTTGTTTTCTGCTTCCCTGGAGACTAGGACGCAATGGAACAATGGCTTCAAACTACAAGAAAGGAGATTCCATCTGAACATGAGGAAAAACTTCCTGACTGTAAGAGCTGTTCAGCAGTGGAACTCTCTGCCCCGGAGTGTGATGGAGGCTCCTTCTTTGGAAGATTTTAAACAGAGGCTGGATGGCCATCTGTCTGGGGTGATTTGAATGCGATTGTCCTGCTTCTTGGCAGGGGGTTGGACTGGATGGCCCAGGAGGTCTCTTCCAACTCTAGGATTCTATGATTCTATGATAAGGGAAAAGAGGAATTTGTAGGAGAGTTCTCAAAGGAATTGGAATGCATTTTGTGTAGGCCTTTTTGAATAAATATAGAGCTTTGACAGCATTGCCTTCAGTGAGTGCAACGTCGGTATCTGGGTAAGTCTTGTATGTATGTCATGTCAAGATTCATGGAACGCTCTGCTGAAGACTCATGTTCGAATTGCTGTTGGTGAATGTTTCCCTGTGGAATTCTTCTATGGATTTTGGATCTGGGCAACCTTGTTCCCTGGCTTTTCAAGAGACTTTGGACATTTTTCTCTGTGGGTTTTAAGGACTTCGCATTCATGGATTTTGCTGTGGAATCAAGGATCATCTCTGTGCTCTTGTATGGATTATATTTGCCTACCTGTCAGTTTGGATTGTTTTTAGACTTTCTTACTTAATATTTTACTTGCCTTTTCCACCCTTTTAAAATATTGCTTGCATTTATTCAATAAACTGTTTACTTGCTAAAGAACTTTGGAGTGTTTGTGGGTTTAAAGATGTGCTTCCAGCCTTGGTGTGCAAAATCTCCTGACCAGCCATGGGCAAACTTCGGCCCTCCAGGTGTTTTGGACTCCAACTCCCACAATTCCTAACAGGAATTGTGGGAGTTGGAGTCCAAAACACCTGGAGGGCCGACGTTTGCCCATGGCTGGTATAAAATGCATTGTGCACACAGACACACATCATTTTGGCACAAAAGTCCAATTGTGCCTCTAGAAACAGTTCTTTATTTGCTTTCCAAAGCCCACATTTATTTCTGTTGCAGGATTGTTTACCCAAAACTGTGCAAACACTCCCACACTGGGGAGAACTCTCTGGCAGTGATTTATCTCAGTTATGTGAGGAGAAAATAACCAAAGGCTTACATCCCTAGAAATCCAAAGAGCTACAGCTGTGTTAGTCTGGATCATCAGACAATAGGATAGTTGGGCACCTTAGAGATGCACTAAATCATAGAATCCTAGAATCTAAGAGTTGGAAGAGACCTCCTGGGCCATCCAGTCCAACTCCATTCTGCCAAGAAGCAGGAATATTGCATTCAAATCACCCCTGATAGATGGCCATCCAGCCTCTGTTTAAAAGCTTCCAAAGAAGGAGCCTCCACCACACTCTGGGGCAGAGAGTTCCACTGCTGAACGGCTCTCACAGTCAGGAAGTTCTTCCTCATGTTCAGATGGAATCTCCTCTCTTGTAGTTTGAAGCCATTGTTCCGCATCCTAGTCTCCAGGGAAGCAGAAAACAAGCTTACTCCCTCCTCCCTGTGGCTTCCTCTCACATATTTATACATGGCCCTCATCATTTCTCCTGTCATCCTTCTCTTCTTCAGGCTAAACATGCCCAGCTCCTTAAGCCGCTCCTCATAGGGCTTGTTCTCCAGACCCTTGATCATTTGAGTCGCCCTCCTCTGGACACATTCCAGCTTGTCAATATCTCTCTTGAATTGTGGTGCCCAGAATTGGACACAATATTCCAGGTGTGGTCTAACCAAAGTGGAATAGAGCATGGGGAGCATGACTTCCCTTAGATCTAGACACTAGGCTCCTCTTGATGCAGGCCAAAATCCCATTGGCTTTTTTTGGCACCACATCACACTGTTGGCTCATGTTTAACTTGTTGTCCACGAGGACTCCAAGATCTTTTTCACACGTACTGCTCTCGAGCCAGGTGTCCCCCATTCTGTATCTTTGCATTTCGTTTTTCCTGCCTAAGTGGAGTATCTTGCATTTGTCCCTGTTGAACTTCATTTTGTTAGTTTTGGCCAATCATCTCTCTAATCTGCCAAGATCGTTTTGAATCCTGCTCCTGTCCTCTGGAGTCTTGGCTCTCCCTCCCCGTTTGGTGTCGTCTGCAAACTTGATGATCCTGCCTTCTAGCCCTTCATCTAAGTCATTAATGAAGATGTTGAACAGGACCGGGCCCAGGGGGGAACCCTGCGGAAATGTGCATCAATAGTGTTTTAATGTGGTTTGGCACCAGGTGAACTGCCATTTGTCCATGTGCAGGAACAGGTTGGTACAACCTTGTGGAAAATTCATTTGTGCCAAAATATATGTATTTTTCACTGTGCTGGAATTATGTCTGAAAAATTATGCCGATTTCTGTGCAAAGATACAGAAGAGGGATTTTGTGGAATCGCAGGGGGAAAAACAACATCTCAGATTTTTTTGCACAGGAATCAGCATGGATTTATTTATTTGCACAGGTTGCAGGAAATCTCAGCCCTCGGCGGAGCCCCAGAGTGGAACAAATCCGGAAAATAAAGAGAGCCGAAAGCAATGATGTCAGGGTTGAGTTGGAGGTCTGGCAGGAGCCAAATGGAAAGAGGTTTTGCAAAGCAAGAAAGCGGGAGGTCTAGTGTCACATTTTGCCATTTTCCTTCTTGTCATGACCTCCATTCAAGTTCACTCCGGGTGCATCTACACTGGTGAATAGATGCAGTTTGACACCCCTTTAACTGCCAAGGTTCAATGCTATGGAATCCCAGGAGTTGCAGTTTTATGTGGTTCCTCACCTGTGCAAGCCACAGCTGCAAAGACCCAACATTGCCCATAACGGACGGGTTGGCATCCAAACTTCTGCCACCTCTGAAGGATGTCCACGCTTCCGCTCCAAGCCATGGGACTCACGCCATCATCATACTGGTTGTCCCATCGTCCAAAGAGGATGCCTTGGTCATCATTGCAATTCACCTGAAGACCAAGACAGCAGAGCATATCAGAGCCATGGAGGCAACAGAGCTGAGGATGTTTAGCCTAGAGAAGAGAAGGCTTAGAGGGACAAAATAGGCATATTTAAATATTGGAGGGGGTGTCCCATTCAGGAGGAGGCAATGGGGCATCCCTTCTGCTGCTGGGACACAATGGAGCCATGGATTTGAACGCCAGCAAAAGAGATTCCACCTAAACCTTAGGAAACCTTAGGAATCACCTCTCAACAAAAGATTGCCCCAACAAAAGATGCTAATCACCATGCTAAAACAGTGGATGTGGCTCTTAATGAGACATGCCGCATTATCACGGGGTGCCTGCGCCCTACACCACTGGAGAAATTACACTGCTTAGCCAGTATTGCACCACCTGACATCCGCCGGGAAGTAGCAGCCAATAGTGAAAGGACCAAGGCAGAGACATCTCCAGCTCTTGGGTATCAGCCAGCACGTCAACGTCTTAAATCAAGACATAGTTTTCTAAGATCTACAGAGACCCTCGCTGGAACACCTCAGCAAGCGAGAGTCCAAAAGTGGCAGGCTCAAACCCAGCACCTCAATCCATGGCTGATACCAAATGAGAGACTCCCTCCTGGGCACACAGAGGACTGGGCGACTTGGAAGGCGCTGAACAGACTGTGCTCTGGCACCACGAGATGCAGAGCCAACCTTAAGAAATGGGGCCACAGAGTGGAATCCTCGACATGCGAGTGTGGAGAAGAGCAATCCACTGACCACCTGCTGCAATGCCACCTGAGCCCAGCCACATGATGCACAATGGAGGACCTTCTTGCGGCAATACCAGAGGCACTCCAAGTGGCTAGATACTGGTCAACGGACATTTAATCAACTACCAGACTCACAAGTTTTGTATTTTGTCTGTTTGTTTGCTTTGTTCTGTTAGAATTGTAATATAATGGACTGGTTGCTCTGACACGACAAATAAATAAAGTTGAAACATTCACACCTAGCTCCAGCAGGCAAGAGTTCTTTGTCCCACCCTGGTCATTCCACAGATATATAAACCCTTTTTCCTAGTTCCAACAGACCTCACTACCTCTGAGGATGCTTGCCATAGATGCAGGCAAAATGTCAGGAGAGAATGCCTTTAGAACATGGCCATATAGCCTGAAAAAACCTACAACAACCTTGGGAAGATCTTTCTCATGGTAGGAGATGTTCAGTTGTGGAATCCGTTGCTGCTGTGGATTCTGGTGGGATCTACCTCTCTGGAGGTTGTGAAACAGAGGCGGCATGGCCATCTCTCAGGAAGGCTTGAATGGTATCGCCACGTGTCAGATTGGGCTTGGACTGGATGACCCTTTGGGATCTCTTTCCAATCCAGTGGAATGTAGACAAAGACCTCCTACGATTCCATGCATCTCCTTCTCTGGAGGTTTGTAAACATCTGCTGGGAGGGCTTGGATTGTGTCTTCTTGCTTTGCAGAAAGGGGTGGGACTGGATGGCCTTTGGGGAACCCTTCCAACTGCAATGGATTTTGCCCCTCCTTTAAAGTTCATACTGAAATGCAGTGGCCACAGCTTTGATCCCATGACCTTTTGGCTTCTTACTCACCATGGCGCTGACCACCCTGCTGACGTAGACGGGGCTGTTGCGGCGGGAGCAATCCTTGTCCTGGTTGCGGAGGAATTTGGGGTTGGTGTCCAGCAGCTGCAGGCAGATGTCCACAATCCCTTCTTCAAACTGGGAGAAGGTGGAAAAGAGGATGAGCAAACACCTTTGTATGGTCCTCATTTATTTATTTACTTACTTACTCTATTTATACCCCACCTTTCTCGACCCTGAAGAGGACTCAAGGCAGCTTACATAGAAGCAATTATTCAATGCCTTAAAACACATACAATTAACATTAACAGGAGCTTTTTTGTTGAGTTCCAGGGCCAGAGAAGCAGATGGCGGAAACAGAAGAACGGCCTGCCTCAGGGGAACGTGCTTGCTCCATCCATGTTCAACATCTACACAAATGACCAGCCACTGCCAGAAGAGACAGAGAGCTTCTTCTATGCTGACGATCGTGCCATTACTGCTCAAGCAGGGAGCTTTGAGACTGTAGAACAGAAGCTCTCCGAAGCTCTAGGTGCTCTTACTGCCTATTACAGGGGGAACCAACTGATCCCTGATCCATCTAAAAAAAAAACATGCGCCTTTCACCTTAAGAACAGACAAGCATCCCGAGCTCTGAGGATTACCTGGGAAGGAATCCCACTGGAGCATTGCAGCGCACCCAAATACCTGGGAGTCACTCTGGACCGTGCTCTGACCTACAAGAAGCACTGCCTGAACATCAAGCAAAAAGTGGGTGCTAGAAACATCATACGAAAGCTGACTGGCACAACCTGGGGATCACAACCAGACACAGTGAAGACATCTGCCCTTGCGCTATGCTACTCTGCTGCTGAGTATGCATGCCCAGTGTGGAACACATCTCACCACATTAAAACAGTAGATGTGGCTCTTAATGAGACATGCCGCATTATCACAGGGTGTCTGCACCCCACACCACTGGAGAAATTACACTGCTTAGCCGGTATTGCACCACCTGACATCCGCTGGGAAGTAGCAGCCAATAGTGAAAGGACCAAGGCAGAGACATCTCCAGCTCATCCCCTGTTTGGGTATCAGCCAGCACGTCAACGACTTAAATCAAGACATAGTTTTCTTAGATCTACAGAGACACTCGCTGGAACACCCCAGCAAGCGAGAGTCCAAAAGTGGCAGGCCCAAACCCAGCACCTCAATTCATGGGTGATACCAGATGAGAGACTCCCCGCTGGGCACTCAGAAGACTGGGCGACTTGGAAGGCGCTGAACAGACTGCGCTCTGGCACCACGAGATGCAGAGCCAATCTTAAGAAATGGGCCTACAGGGTGGAATCCTCGGCATGAGAGTGCGGAGAAGAGCAAACCACTGACCTGTTCAGTTGCAATGCACCCTGAGCCCTGCCACATGCACAAGGGAGGACCTTCTTGCGGCAACACCAGAGGCACTCCAAGTGGCCAGATACTGGTCAAAGGACATTTAACCAAATACCAAATTTGCAAAATCTATGTGTTTTTTTCTTTTTCTTTTTAATCTGTGTGTTTGTTTTTCTCTGTTAGAATTGTAATACAATGGTTGCTGATGACACGATAAATAAATAAATAACATTAAAATTAAATTAAAATTTGTGCTTGTCCGGCTGTACCAGGAGCTCCAACTTCCTTTTCTTTCTTTGAGAGTTTGCATGTATTCCAAAGTTTCATGCATTTTGCAATAAGGTGGCTTCCCTTGGTTTGCAGCCACCTGCCTGTCATCGTTGGGTTTTTTAGTTCCGCCCCTTTCCCCAGGGTTCAGGAAGGAAAGGGAGCCATTTAGCTCAGTCTTATAGTTGAAAGCTTAGCTACAGGACGTGAATCAGCTCCACCTGTAGAGAAGCTTCGTTTCTTATAAAATTCCGGGGGAAAACAGTTCCAAAGGACTCCAGCTGGAGAATCTACAAAGCCTTGACTGGTAGGTCTACTCGGGACCCAAGAAGCAGTTTGGAGCCGGGAGTAGAGCCCACACCAGCAAAGTTTAGAAAGTAGATTGCCCAAGGAGGGGTTAAAAGGGGTTTTCCTCTTAAAGAAAAGAAACAGTTCACGAAGCCAGTTGCCTGTCCCTTGTGGACAAGATTAAGAAAGCCACCAGTTGATTCAAAGCCTTGAAGTATTTGTTTAATTTGTTGAAGATCTAAGAAGTATTTGATTGTTTGAAGACCTAAGCATTAATAAAGGACTTTGTTAAACCTTTCAAGCTTCTAAAGACTCTGTTTAAGGAAATCCTTAGGGCCTCTCACTTGAGGCACCTTGGCTTCCCACTGGGCACAAAGAGCACGTCCTGTTCAAAAGCCAATTGCTATAGACCCAGCGCGTGACAGCACAAAATGGTAGATGACAGGGAGAGATGGAGAGAGAAAGAGAAAAAAAGAAAGAAAGATAATAGATAGAGGGATAGATAGATAGATAGATAGATAGATAGATAGATAGATAGTCAGATGATAGATAGAGGGATAGATAGGTGGATGGGGAGAGAGAGGGAGGAGGGAGGGAGGAAAACATAGAGGGGTAGGTAGAGATAGAGGGATAGATAAAAGGATAGATAAATAGTTAGATAAATAGATAGACAGATGATAGAGGGATAGATAGATAGATAGATAGATAGATAGATAGATAGATAGATAGATAGAGGGATAGGTAGAGGGAGAGATAGATAAATAACTAGGCAGATAGATGATAAATAGAGGGATAGATAGGTGGATGGAGAGAGAGAGAGAGAGAGAGAGATAAAGGGATAGGTAGAAGGATCGATAGAGGGCGAGATAGATAGATAGATAGATAGATAGATAGATAGATAGATAGATAGAGAGGTGGGGGGAGGAAAAGATAGAGGGATAGGTAGAGGGCGAGATAGAGGGATAGATAAAGGGATAGATAAAGGATAGATAGATAGATAGATAGATAGATAGATAGATAGATAGATAGATAGATAGATAGATAGATAGATAGAGAGGTGGGGGGAGGAAAAGATAGAGGGATAGGTAGAGGGCGAGATAGAGGGATAGATAAAGGGATAGATAGATAGATAGATAGATAGATAGATAGATAGCCTGATGATAGATAGAGGGATAGATAGATAGATAGATAGATAGATACTAGATAGATAGAGAGATAGATAGATAGATAGATAGATAGATAGATAGATAGATAGGAATAAATGGAGGGATGGGTAGAGGGAAAGATAGATAGATAGATAGATAGATAGATAGATAGATAGATAGATAGATAGATAGATAGATGGATAGAAGGATAGAGGGATAAATAGATAGACAGACAGGACAGATAGAGGGATAGAGAGAGAGACAGACAGATAGAGGGATAGGATAGGATAGGATAGAGGGATAGATAGAGGGATAGATAGAGGGATAGATACGAGACAAAGAAGATGAGAGGGAGGGAGGGAGAGACAGAGAGAGAGAGAAGAGAAAGAAAGAAGATGATGAATAGATGGCCATTTTCAAGGTGATGCTCTTGTCCCAAGATTCCCCTCCTCTGTATAAAAGGGACAGGCCTACAGACTTGGTGCCATGATTTTACTTGCTTGTCAGAGTTTCCAAGGCCCTTTCCAATGAGCCTGTTGTTTTGCTTACCCGGCAGGAACCTACAAGTGGACTCTCTTATCTGAGAGCCCAGCCGTGGGTCCATCCCTGTTTGTGTAGCAGAGATTAGACACAGTCAGCAGGAAAGCCTAGGAGCTCTCCATGGAGTCGCACTCCCCAGTTTGGGCCCCAGAGAAACACTATGCAGCCCCATTACAAGCACACTCATTTTTCTTTCCCTGCCATGGAACTGTCCTACAGAATACTGGGATTTGTAGTTTCGAGGAAGGGTTTACATATCCCTACTGCAGCTCAGGACTGTATCTACACACCCATAGTTCGATCTCAGTTTAACTGTTATAGGTGAGCCAAACTCACCTGCCCGAAGTTCCAGGGGATGGAATAGATGAAGTCTTTGGATCCTTGGTAGATGTGTCCGTGTTGGGTCAGGACATATTCGACGCAGGCCTCTTCGCTCTCCATGTAGACAGTGTCATCTGGGCAAAGAGGAGAAAGATACGGATGGAAGAGCATGAGGGAAAACGAATGGACAAAGAGAAGAGATAGGGATCAAGGCCGAAGTGTTTTTAGTTTTGCATATAGAACCAAACATTCATTGTGGCACTCGATCCTATTGCGGACTTGGAGGAAGAAAGAGAGGAAGAAGGAGAGGGAAAAACACAAAAAGAAAGAGGAAAAAGAAGAAAAGGTGAGTAGGAAGAGGAGAGGAAGAAGAAAAGAAGAAGGAGAGGAGGAGAGTAAAGGTGAGAAGGAGAAAATATGAAGGCAGAAGAAGGAAGATGAGGAGGTGAGAATGAGGTGAGAAAGAAGAGGAGGAGGAAGGAAGAATATGGACATCAAGACCAAGACAAAGATGAAGAAAAAAAAGGAAGAGGTGGAAGAAGAAAGCAAGGAGAAGATGGAGGAAAGGGAGGGTGGAAACACAAGAAAAGGAGATGGAGGAAGAAAGGGAAGAAGGAAAAAGGATAAGAAAGTGGAGAAAGAGGGGAGAAGAACGAGGAGGAGAAGGAAGATGAAAAGTAAGAAAAAAAAGAGAAGGAGGAAGAAAAGGTAACCAGAAATTGCTCATATTTCCAGCAAGGGCATTTTGTTCCCAAGTGCTGTGTGACTTTTGATATGTCATTTCAAAATTGTTCTCCTGGCCCTTAAACAGCTCCTTCAAAGTTCGGACTGAAACCCAGAGCAGATTCACCACCCCTTCCTTCCCATCTCCACTCTCAGTGTTTTTTTCCCTTTGACATTTTGGGCCTCTGCAGGAATCTTTTGCAAGTCTTCCCTGGAGACTAGGACGCGGAACAACAGCTTCAAACTACAAGAGAGGAGATTCCATCTGAACATGAGGAAGAACTTCCTGACTGTGAGAGCCGTTCAGCAGTGGGACTCTCTGCCCCGGAGTGTGGTGGAGGCTCCTTCTTTGGAAGCTTTTAAACAGAGGCTGGATGGCCATCTGTCAGGGGTGATTTGAATGCAATACTCCTGCTTCTTGGCAGAATGGGGTTGGACTGGATGGCCCATGAGGTCTCTTCCAACTCTTTGATTCTAGGATTCTATGATTCAAGGGAGGAAATGGTCAGAGGGTCAGAGAGTCATAAGTTCAGCGAAACCACAAACATATAGCAGCCATGAGCATTTTTTTTCCACATCAGCTGAAACCAGAACCATATTTCACCCTCGTCTCTCTCCATTCCCTTCCACCCACTTTCTCATTCTTACATCCCGTGGCTCTGCTTTATTTTAGGATATAAATCTCTCTGGGTGCATTGCATCCTTCGGAAAGGACGGCAGGAGGAAAAATTGACCTTTTTTGCAAGTGGGTTGCTGAGAAGGAATGCAACTTCCTCCCGGCAAACTGCAGTGCAAATGTTTGTCCGAATTTCCCATGGCGATAAATGAGTGATGTCATGTCCTGATAAAACTGTGAAGACAAGCATCCAGACGGGTTACGGTCGGTGTCTGGATGGACCCTGTGAATGTCTCTTGCAAGAATGTGACGAGAAGAGGAAGGCGGCCAAGGATGGAGTGGGGCGGATTTAATGCCTCTTCTCCTCTTTGCATCTAAAGAAGTGGGTTGCAAACCATTTCATATTCCCTCCTTTTCTTGCAACCAAAGAAGTTCAATGTATTTCAACAGGGAGGAATGTAAAATACTACACTTCGGCAGTAAAAATGAAATGCAGAGTTACAAGATGAGGGACATTCGGCTTGAAAAAAGTCCATGCGAAAGACTCTTATGATTTCATCATACGCAATAAAATCAGCTCATTCCTCAATTTCATAGAATCATAGAATCAAAGAGTTGGAAGAGACCTCCTGGGCCATCCAGTCCAACCCCATTCTGCCAAGAAGCAGGAACACTGCATTCAAATCACCCCTGACAAATGGCCATCCAGCCTCTGCTTAAAAGCTTCCAAAGAAGGAGCCTCCACCACACTCTGGGGCAGAGAGTTCCACTGCTGAACGGCTCTCACAGTCAGGAAGTTCTTCCTAATGTTCAGATGGAATCTCCTCTCTTGTAGTTTGAAGCCATTGTTCCGCGTCCTAGTCTCCAAGGAAGCAGAAAACAAGCTTGCTCCCTCCTCCTCCCTGTGGCTTCCTCTCACATATTTATACATGGCTATCATATCTCCTCTCAGCCTTCTCTTCTTCAGGCTAAACATGCCCAGTTCCCTAAGCCGCTCCTCATAGGGCTTGTTCTCCAGACCCTTGATCATTTTAGTCGCCCTCCTCTGGACACATTCCAGCTTGTCAATATCTCTCTTGAATTGTGGTGCCCAGAATTGGACACAATATTCCAGATGTGGTCTAACCAAAGCAGAATAGAGGGGCAGCATTACTTCCTTAGATCTAGACACTATGCTCCTATTGATGCAGGCCAAAATCCCATTGGCTTTTTTTGCCGCCACATCACATTGTTGGCTCATGTTTAACTTGTTGTCCACGAGGATTTCCTGCATAGAGAAGTATAAAAATGCCTCATTTAAAATGTGATGGGAATTTCCCCTCGCCTATCTGTCAAAATAATGATGATGACACTATGAAGGGAGGAGCTGAGATGGGCAGCATTGATTCCTTTCTTCCACCCTTACCTTTTTTTGAGACTGAAGAAGTATAGCAAACATTCAAAGATATTCAAAACATCTAGGAGAAAGTTGCAAGCATGCAAATCATGTGCTTCTTCTAGTGTCTCTGTAACCTTAGAGAACTCCCTCTTTCAACATTCTCAATTGCCTCTCTGATGCCCCTGCTGTGCTGTCAGGCTTTTGTTTTGCCTATCAAAAGGCTAGCAGAGAGAGATATATAAGAGAGCTAAAGCTTACTTTCCCTTGTCTCTCCTGTTCTTAATTCTGCAACATAAGAATAACTCCTCTATATATATTGTGAGAAGAGGCGGCCCTAGGGAATTTTCAACAATAAGCAAAAAGTATTTTGGCAACCCCCTCCCAAACAATCACTGATATATATTTTCTGTTCGTCGTGGGAGTTCTGTGTGTGATATTCCATCATTGGTGGAGTTCAGAATGCGCTTTGATTGTAGGTGAACTATACATCCCAGTAACGACAACTCGCATATGTTGTCTATTTCCCCCCAAGAGTGCCTCAAGAGCGCCCCTGGGCAAAATCAACTATACTGCAAATGCTTACTTTGTGTAATGGGTTGAGCCACCCCTGGTTGTGAGTTTTTTGGGCTGTAAATTGAACTCCTGAGATTACAAAGTTTTTCAAAAAAGAAAGACAACGGGGGAGGGACAGTGGGGAAAACAAGTCTTTACTATGTGATGGCAAATCAAATGGATACATCTTAAATAAGATCTTCTGTTTAATTTCAAAACGGGGTGTGGCGAAGTTTAAGGGAAAACCAACTCTCCCCAATGCTTGGCTTATCCTGTGAGATTTTTTTTTGGTCGTGTCAGGAGCGACTTGAGAAACTGCAAGTTGCTTCTGGTGTGAGAAAATTGGCCATCTGCAAGGACGTTGCCCAGGGGACGCCTGGATGAATTGATGTTTTTATCATCCTTGTGGGAGGCTTCTCTCATGTCCCCGCATGAGGAGCTGGAGCTGATAGAGGGAGCTCATCCACCTCTCCCCAGATTCGAACCTGTGACCTGTCCTGTGAGATGAAGTCCTTAATGGACCACAAGCAGCATGGGAGTCAATAGTGTGATGCGGCAACTAAAAAAACCAATGTGATTTTAGGTTGCATCATTAGGAGAATAGTATCTGGCTCAAGGGAAGACAAAAGTCTTTTCTTCTGGTAAGACCTCACTATGGATAATCCTGTGTCCAGCTCAGATTGCAGGAAAAAGAGCTGTCACCTATATATTAGGAAGAATATTGAGTAAGAGCTATTCAAGAGTGAAGCATAGAATGCTCGGAAGCATGGTTGGGTCTTCTCTGCTGGCTATCCAACAGAATTTGGATGGACATCTGACAGGAAGGATAGGATTGTGTCTTCCTGCTCGGCAGAACTGGGTTCGGTTTGATGGACCTTGAAGTTCTGTCCTACGCTAGGATTCTAAGATTCTATAAAGGGGGTTGCAACCCATTTTGTTTCTCTTCTTCTTTATTTGGGTCTGCATCCAAAGAGATGGGTTGCAAACAACTAAGCAGCTGCTAAAAGAAATCTGTTGGTCTTAAAGGTCCCTTAGACCTCTTTCAGGAGAGCAATGTCCAGTCTTGATAAAATAGTCAAAGTAGAGACATCAGACTGGCAACAAAGATCCCTTGCCTAGTCAAAGCCATGGTCTTCCCTGGAGTCACCTACGGATGTGAGAGCTGGACCTGAGGGAAGGCTGAGCGAAGGAAGAGAGATGCTTTTGAGCTGTGGTGTTGGAGGAAAGTGCTGAGAGTGCCTTGGACTGCGAGAAGATCCAACCAGTCCATCCTCCAGGAAATAAAACCCGATTGCTCATTGGAGGGAAGGAGACGAGAGACAAAGTTGAAGTCCTTTGGCCACATCATGAGGAGACAGCAAAGCCTAGAGAAGGGAATGATGCTGGGGAAAGTGGAAGACAAAAGGAAGAGGGGCCGACCAAGGGCAAGAGGGATGGATGGCATTCTTGAAGTGACTGGACTGACCTTGAAGGAGCTGAGGGTGGTGACGGCTGACAGGGAGCTCTGGCGTGGGCTGGTCCGTGAGGTCACGAAGAGTTGGAGACGACTGAACGAATGAACAACAACAGACCTCTTTCTCGTTTTTCCAGAACAGACTCGCAAGCCTTGAGAATGAGATGGTTCGTGTTTTGGCTGCTGAATGCATTTAATTCTCTTTCTTTTCCTTATTGGGTTTCACCCATGTTATCTTCTAAAATCTATGGTGTGCATGTCTGTACCTTCAAGTTGTTCATGGAGACCCCATGAATTTCTCTGGGTTTTCTTAGGCAAGGAAGATTCACAAGTGAGTCAAGTAACCCACTTCCTTCTTTCTTTCCTTCTCCTGCAATTTTGGATTTCTGGAGAGCTGGCACTGGATCCGATGCCATTAGAGGTGAGTTTGCTCCACGTTTCAGTCCACGAAGTGCTGAGCTCTTTCCCCAAAGTAGGGCAGTGCCTTGAACTTTAACTCATCTGAGGCTTTAAACGAGGTATGGGCAAACTTGGGCTCTTCAGGTCTTTTGGACTTTAACTCCCACAATTCCCAACAGCATAAAGTCCAAAACACCTGGAGGGCCCAAGTTTGTCCGTAGAATCATAGAATCATAGAATCAAAGAGTTGGAAGAGACCTCCTGGGCCATCCAGTCCAACCCCATTCTGCCAAGAAGCAGGAATATTGCATTCAAATCACCCCTGACAGATGGCCATCCAGCCTCTGCTTAAAAGCTTCCAAAGAAGGAGCCTCCACCACACTCCGGGGCAGATAGTTCCACTGCTGAACGGCTCTCACAGTCAGGAAGTTCTTCCTCATGTTCAGATGGAATCTCCTCTCTTGTAGTTTGAAGCCATTGTTCCATTGCGTCCTAGTCTCCAAGGAAGCAGAAAACAAGCTTGCTCCCTCCTCCTCCCTGTGGCTTCCTCTCACATATTTATACATGGCTATCATATCTCCTCTCAGCCTTCTCTTCTTCAGGCTAAACATGCCCAGTTCCCTAAGCCGCTCCTCATAGGGCTTGTTCTCCAGACCCTTGATCATTTTAGTCGCCCTCCTCTGGACACATTCCAGCGTGTTTGTTTTAAACCCAGAAGAGATTGAATGACCATCACAGAATCATAGAACTGGCACATGATACAAAGTGGGCCAGAAGGATGCGATGCCGCTACTCATTGGCCAAACTGAGCCCCTCCAGAGGAGACCTACCTGGACTCCAGGGATTGAAGAGAAGGACGAACTCTCCCAGGTCGAAGCTGGACCCTTGGCCTTCCGTGGAGACGTCTACGGTGAGGCGGTAGCGGCCGATGCGGGCGTCCGGAGGAGGAAAGACGAAGAGGGTCAAGGAGGAGCCATCCTGGCCTTCCACAGCAGAGCTCCATATGGTCTCTTCCAGGGAGCAAGAGAGAGGGAAGGAGGACTTGGTCCCAGATGTCTCAATGGGGCAAGGACCTGCAGGAGGAAGGAGAAGCAGGAGGAGAAGGGAATGAAAAAGAAAAGGAGAGGTTGAAGAAAACGAGGAAGGAGAAGAAGGAGAAGGAAAGGAGGAGGAAGAGAAAAGGGGGAGAAGGCAAAGAGAAGTAGAAAAAAGAGAGAAGAAAAGAAGAACAGAGCAAGGAGAAGGTAAGAAGCAGGGAGATGAAAAGGAGGAGAGGATAGAGAAGGAAAGAAGGAAGAAGAAGAGGAAGAGGGAAGAGGGTGAAGAGAAGGAGGACAGAAGAGAAAAAAGAGAAGATAGCAAGGAGGAGGAGAAGGGAAGGAGGAGAAGTAGGAGAGATGAGACAAGGGGAGGATGAAAAGGAGAAGAGGATGGAGAAGAAGGAAAGGAGGAAGAAGATGAGCAAAAGGGGAAGAGGGCAAAGAGGAGAAAAGAGAAAGGAGAAAAGAAGAAGAGAGCAAGGAGGAGTCGAAGGGAAGAAGGAGTAGAGATGAAAAGGAGGGGAGGATGGAGAAGAAAAGGAGGAAGAAGACAAAAGGTGGAAGATGGTAAAGGAGGACAGAAGAGAAAAAAGAGAAGATAGCAAGGAGGAGGAGGAGGGAAGGAGGAGAAGTAGGAGAAATGAGACAAGGAGAGAATGAAAAGGAGAAGAGGATGGAGAAGAAGGAAAGGAGGGAGAAGATAAAAAAGGGGAAGAGGGCAAAGAGGAGAAAAGAGAAAGGAGAAAAGAAGAAGAGAGCAAGGAGGAGTTGAAGGGAAGAAGGAGTAGAGATGAAAAGGAGGAGAGGACGGAGAATGAAAGGAAGAAGAAGAAGAGGAAAAGGGGAAGAAGGTAAAGAGAAGGAGGAGGGAACAGAAAAAAGAGAAGAGAGCAAGGAGGAGAAGAAGAGAAGAGAGATGAGACAAAGAGAGGATGAAGAAGAGGAAAAGAGGATGGAGAAGAAGGAAAGGAAGGAGAAGAAAAGGGGAAGAGGGTAAAGAGGAGGAGAGAACAGAAAAAAAAGAAGAGAGCAAGAAGGAGAAGAAGAGAAGAGAGATGAGACAAAGAGAGGATGAAGAAGAGGAAAAGAGGATGGAGAAGAAGGAAAGGAAGGAGAAGAAAAGGGGAAGAGGGTAAAGAGAAGGAGGAGAGAACAGAAAAAAGAGAAGAGAGCAAGGAGGAGGAGAAGAGAAGAGAGATGAGACAAAGAGAGGATGAAAAGGAGAAAAGGGTGGAGAAGAAAGAAAGGAGAAAGAAGATGAGGAAAAGGGGATGAGAGTGAAGAAAAGGAGAAAAGAGAAAGGAGTAAAGAAAAAGAGAGAAAGGAGTAGGAGGAGGAGGAGGACAGATGAGACAAGAGGATTAAAAGGAGGAAAGGATGGAGAATGAGAAGGAATGGAGGAAGAAGAAGAGCAAAAAAGGGGAGAAGTGGAGAAGGAGAAAAGAGAAAGGAAGAAGAGAGCAAGGAGGAGAAGGAGGAAGAGGAAAGAGGGAGAGAAAGAGGTTAAGAGGAGAAAGATAGGGGTAGAGGCAGAATAAGAGGAATGTTGTTAGCACAGTGTTTTTGCCTTCTTTCTTTCCTTCTTCATTGCCTTGTGGGCTGCAAGGTGATACAGAAATACTTTTCAATAAATAGGTAAATCGCCCAAAGCAGCGCCAGACAGGGAGGTTTGTCAAAGCGTTGATTTTGTCCCTTGGAGAAATGCAAAGGCGTCAAAAGGAAAAGCAAACATCGCCATGTCAATAAATGAAATGCTCATCTCAAGGGACCCCCGCTCAAACATGAGAGAGAGCGCTGGCAAGCATTTCGGCATGTTTTGCTGATGTGCCCTTTTCCTGAGACGAAGCATTGGATGCACATTGCCTTCTAAGGCGATTTCCAAATCACTGGGTTGTTGTAGGTTTTTTCGGGCTATATGGCCATGGTCTGGAGGCATTCTCTCCTGACGTTTCGCCTGCATCTATGGCAAGCATCCTCAGAGGTAGTGAGGTCTGTTGGAACTAGGAAAAGGGGTTTATATATCTGTGGAATGACCAGGGTAAGACAAAGTACTCTTGTCTGTTGGAGAGAGGTGTGAATGTTTCAACTGACCACCTTGATTAGCATATAATGGCCTGACAGTGCCTGGAGCAAACTTTTGTTGAGAGGTGATTAGATGTCCTTGTTTGTTTCGTCTCTGTTGTTGTGCTGTTCTAATTTTGGAGTTTTTTTAATACTGGTAGCCAAACTATCTCCAGACCCACCAAGAAAATCCAACCAATGCTCCGTTCAGCAAAGGACAAGAGGGATCCTCTCACTTCTGCGGGAGTCTACCGTGTACCATGCAGCTGTGGACAAGAACTCTACAGAGGGACCACCAAACGCAGCTTTGCCCAAACACGAATCAAGAAACGTGAAAGGCACTGCAGACTAGGTTCTTGTGGGGTTTTTCGGGGTATAGGGCCATGTTCTAGAGGCATTTCTCCTGACATTTCACCTGCATCTATGGCAAGCATCCTCAGAGGTAGTGTAGACTCCTTCAACCAGAGAAGTCATCCATAGCTGAGCACCTGATGAACCAACCTGGACACAGCATATTATTTGAGAACACAGAAATGCTGGACCACTCCCACAACCACCATGTCAGACTACACAGAGAAGCCATTGAAAAACACAAGAAGCATGTGGACAATTTCAACAGAAAGAAGGAAACCATGAACATGAACAAAATCTGGCTACCAGTATTAAAAAACTCTAAAATTACAACAGCACAACAACAGAGAGGAAACAATCAAGGACATCTAATCACCTCTCAACAAAAGTTTGCTCCAGGCACTGCCAGGCCATTATATGCTATCAAGGCGGTCAGTTGAAACATTCACACCTAGCTCCAACAGACAAGAGTCCTTTGTCCCACCCTGGTCATTCCATAGATATATAAACCCTTTTTCCTAGTTCCAACGGACCTCACTACCTCTGAGGATGCTTGCCATAGATGCAGGCGAAACGTCAGGAGAGAATGCCTCTAGACCATGGCCACGCTTTTCTTCCTTGTAAGTGCAAAGCAAGCCATTTAGGCAGGAAAACTAGATGTCATTGCAGTGTGCATCTACACTGTTGAATCTGATGCTGTTTGATACCACTTTAACCCCCATGGCTTAATGTTTAACCTTGGAGAAGTTGCACCTGTAAAAGATTCTGATCAGAGACCAAGTGAGGAGAAGGAGGCTCTCCTGATGCATCCTTGGAACGTAAGCAACCTTTTCCTGGCTTGTCTGCAATGCAACTGAATTAAAATTCCACTCCTAAACATTCTTGGCCAATTCCCACTTGAGCTTTGCCCCGGTCACCCTGCCCAGTTTGCATTATAGGAAACACGGCAGCATATTTGACGGAGGGAAAGAAATAACATAACGTCCAGTGCTTGTGTTGAAATCCACTCCCATCCAGCAGCTGCATGACAACATCCCCGAAGGTCTCCAAGTTCTGAAGCTGCCTTGGAGGAACACCAAAACTTTGTCCTCAGAAGCAAAACAACAATAACAATAATATAAAATCACCTGATCCTTTGCAACAACATCAGAGAACAATATTGAAATCTCCACCATTTCTTTGGAGAATAGTCTGGTTACTAGATGTACTGAATTTTATGATCTATGTTGTATTTTTGGTGTGTAGCTCTAGGTTACAATATGGCTGATAGGGAAGAATTGGCTCAAATAGGGTTGCAACAGTGAAGGCAGGATTAATTAGCATATGTGAAGCCGATTGGTCGTATGTAGATGAGAGTACGCCAGGATTTGAAAAGGCCGCTGAGCCAGAACTGATCATTCTAAAGGGGCAGACTCAAGTTTGAAAGAAGCAGTTAGAGTTTGTCAGTTGAAAAAGAGAAGTGGGAAGAGTTAGAAACCTCGGTTAGAGAGAAGCAGTCAGGAAAATAGAGCTCAAGGTTTAAGGAAAAATAAGAAGGTGCCAGTGTGGCCTAAGTCAGAAAATAGTTCAGCCAAGGGTATATGAAGAAAGTAACATATTTGTTGATGTGAGATAGTGATGGTTTCATAAGGAAAGTTAACTGAGTGAATGATACTGAATGTAAGACTCGAGATTGTAACAAAACACAAATGTAACCATAAAGCATTGGAACCAGAAGCTATAAATAAACTTTGTTACTTTGTTGCTTACCGGAGTGTCTCAAGCATGTGATATAAAGTACAAAGGTTTAACAGCTCACAAGAAAGCCCCAGCCAATATAAAAGGGAAACTGCAGCAGTACAAGGCGGTAAAGGGATTTAGAAAGGAAATTATTTTTCCCCTCATTGAGTCAAGAAGAAAGGCACTTGTAAAAGGACAGAAACAGAGTATGTCCCAGGTATTAAAGTGGTGACAGAAAACTACATATGTGGTGTGGCATTACGTATTCAGTTATGTGCAATGTTATGCCCCACACTAGACCTCCAAGTCTCTCCATTTTATTGTGTTTTGTCTCTAGGCAAGAGGCTAAAATTCCATGGCCGAGGACAAGAAAGGCTACTTTGTCGCTTGGAGACTATCTACTTGTAACCACTGCTTAGTTTCAATTGATTTGTTTGTTTATTTATTTATTTCTGACATTTATGTCCCATCCTAACTCGACCTCCGCAGAGGAACTCAGGGCGGCTGACAACAAAAGCATAAATATTTATCTATACAAATAAAAATGTAATGGGTTGTTGTAGGTTTTTTCAGGCTATATGACCATGTTCCAGAGGCATTCTCTCCTGATGTTTCGCCTGCATCTATGGCAAGCACCCCCCTCACAACCTCTGAGGATGCTTGCCATAGATGCAGGCGAAACGTCAGGAGAGAATGCCTCTAGAACATGGCCATATAGCCCGAAAAAACTTACAACAACCCAGTGATTCCAGCCATGAAAGTCTTCAACAACACATTAAAAATGTAATGTTCACCTTACTCTGCATTCAAGTTCTGGATAGAAGTGAATACTCTTTGTTCAAACTCCCTTCATCCCATCTCCCTAAACAAAAGGGCATTTACCTGGATCCAGTAACAGCCCTTTAGCAAATATTTCTGTCTTATTTCCAAACAAGAACATAAACCCTGTGTTTGTGTCTTGGAAGGACATGCAATGAAATGCATTAATGCTTCATGGTTTCAGCAAGCACTGTTTGGCAACCTGACCCTTTATTTACGCCTCACCTGGATGAGGAGGCGGATGCTCCATTTAGCTCCCCAATTGAACAGCAGCCTCCTGTGTCTTGAAGCCGGCCAAGCCTCCGGTGCCAGGAAGTCTGGGGTGGGCCTGGGTTTGGGTGAGGACCC
Source organism: Anolis sagrei (assembly GCF_037176765.1). NCBI lineage: Eukaryota > Metazoa > Chordata > Lepidosauria > Squamata > Anolidae > Anolis > Anolis sagrei. The sequence goes on along the minus strand of NC_090024.1, from coordinate 244,960,516 downwards.
TCCCCACACCTGGCCACACAAAGAGGAGGCTTGTGAAGAAGCAGCCGAGGACTGGGTGGAATGGGTTGGGGACAAACACCCACCCGAAGAGGAGCAAAGCTTCCTTCCATCCCTCCGCCCTGGAATATGTTTGCAAGCGGCCGCCTGTCCGAAGGAGGCAAAGTCCTCCACAGCCTAATTTGGGGCCCAAGTGGGAAGTAACCATGACTCCGCTCCCACAGGATGAGTCCTGGCACTGGACAAAGAGCCGTGGTGTGTGTTCCTTACGCCCCTGCACTGAGTTCCAACAAAAAGTATGTTTAGCTTGGGCAAAACGAGGCTCAGACGGGGGCAAGAGGCCTGTGTTTACAAATTTCAAAGCATGTCACATTGCGGAGGAAGGGGCAAGCTGGGACATAGAATCACAGAATCCTAGAATCAAAGGGTTGGAAGAGACCTCCTGGGCCATCCAGTCCAACCCCATTCTGCCAAGAAGCAGGAATACTGCATTCAAATCACCCCTGACAGATGGCCATCCAGCCTCTGTTTAAAAGCTTCCAAAGAAGGAGCCTCCATCACACTCCGGCGCAGAGAGTTCCACTGCTGAATGGCTCTCACAGTCAGGAAGTTCTTCCTCATGTTCAGATGGAATCTCCTCTCTTGTACTTTGAAGCCATGGTTCCATTGCGTCCTAGTCTCCAGGGAAGCAGAAAGGAAGCTTGCTCCCTCCTCCCTGTGGCTTCCTCTCACATATTGATACATGGCTACCATATCTCCTCTCAGCCTTCTCTTCTTCAGGCTAAACATGCCCAGCTCCTTAAGCCGCTCCTCATAGGGCTTGTTCTCCAGACCCTTGATCATTTTGGTTGCCCTCCTCTGGACACATTCCAGCTTGTCAATATCTCTCTTGAATTGTGGTGCCCAGAACTGGACAAAATATTCCAGGTGTGGTCTAACCAAAGCGGAATAGAGCATGGGGAGCATGACTTCCCTGGACCTAGACAATATGCTTCTATTGATGCAGGCCAAGATCCCATTGGCTTTTTTTGCTGCCACATCACATTGTTGGCTCATGTTCAGCTTGTTGTCCATGAGGACTCCAAGATCTTTTTCACACGTCCTGCTCTCAAGCCAGGCATCCCCCATTCTGTATCTTTGCATTTCGTTTTTTCTGCCAAAGTGGAGTATCTTGCATTTGTCCCTGTTGAACTTCATTGTGTTAGTTTTGGCCAATCATCTCTCTAATCTGTCAAGATCCCTTTGAATCCTGCTCTTGTCCTCTGGACTATTGGCTATCCCTCCCAATTTGATGTCGTCTGCAAACTTGATGATCCTGCCTTCTAACCCTTCATCTAAGTCATTAGTAATGATGTTGAACAGGACCGGGCCCAGGGGGGAACCCTGCGGCACTCCGCTCGTCACTTCTTTCTAGGATCTGTTGGGAGGGCTTAGATTGTGCCTTCTTGCCTGTCAGGATAAGGTTGGACTGGATGGCCTTTGGAGTCTCTTTCCATTATGTGATTCGGAGCACACAAACACACCCCCAGGAGTCCCCAGGGTTGTTGGAGAGGAACACAAGGAGCGAGGCCTTCCCTCTGCCTTCTGAGCTGATGCGTATTTTTGGTGCCGAGTCCGCCGGGTGGGGAGCCGAACCCTGGCATGAACTTTGCGTGTGTTTTGCCCAGACAGTGTTTCGCCCTTGGCATGAAAGAGGCTACTCTTCCCTCTGGGCCCTGGGCAGGGATGGTCTTCAACAACACATGCGACTGGCGTGACGCTGCACTTCTCCCTGGTGTTGTATCGCTCTTTCTTGCAGGAGAGGGATGCCAGACCTTTGTGGGTTGCAATGAATAGAGCTTCTGCAAGGCCAAGTGTGAAAGCAGTGCTCTGTCTCACCTGCAGCTACCTGCCTGCCAAGAGTTTGCTATGCTCTAAACAAGGAGCAGTGGAAGTTTACCAGAGTGATATAATAGAATCCTAGAGCTGAAGGAGGTCCCCAAAGGTCATCCAGTCCAACCCCCTTCTGCCAGGCAGGAAGACACAATCAAAGCCCTCCCAAGAAGAACTGTGTTAAGGGGTCGCAGCATTAGGAAGGTTGAGAAGCACTGCTCTACACTGAACATATAATGCAGTTTCAGGCCCTTTCTACATTGCCATATAATCCAGAATATAAAGGCACCTAATTCACATTATCTTCTTTGAACCAGATTATATGAGTCCACATAATACAGTTCAAAACAGATAATCTGGATTTTATAGTGTAGAAGGAGTAGGTGTAGACTCACATAATCCAGTCCAGAGCAGATAATGTGGATTATTTGCTTTGATAATCTGGATTATATGATTGTGTAGAAGAGGGCCTGTGTTTGATTTTCTGTTTACATCCATAGCACTTTGGCAAATAAACCACCTTTCATCCTCAACAAGAGTTAGGCCCCTTCTACACTGCCATTTACAATCCAGGTTGTCTGCTTTGAACTGGATTATATCGCAGTGTGGACTTGCATAATCCAGTTCAAAGCAAATAATCTGAATTGTCTGCTTTGATAAGTAGCACAGTGGATTAAACCCTTGTGACGGCAGAACTGAAGACTGACAGGTTGGAGGTTCAAATCCAGGGAGAGCGTGGATGAGCTCCCTCTGTCAGCTCCAGCTCCCCAAGCAGGAACATGAGAGAAGCCTCCCACAAGGTGAGTCCCCCTTTGGGGGTAGAGAAGGGCAGGGGTACAAATATTTGAAATAATAAATAAATAAAACATCAAAAACATCCGGGCGTCCTCTGGGCAACGTCTTTGCAGATGGCCAATTCTCTCACGCCAGCAGCAACTTGCAGTTTCTCAAATCGCCGCTGACACGGGGGGGGGGGGGGATCTGGATTATATGATGCTTACACTTGCTTGTGTCACAATCAGGATGGCAGCTCCAATGTGGACACATTGGTTAAAATTGGCCTCTGCTTCCTTCTTTTACCTTGACTGCCAACCTCTTCATTAAACCCTTGTCAGGTTTTACAATGTACTAGCTGTGCCCTGCCATGCATTGCTGTGGCGTATAGTAAATCTTTTCATAGTAGAGGTAGATAATATATGGTCTATTATGAATGAGAGGTACCTTCTCTCTTTCCTTCATTCCCTCCCCCTTTCTTCCTTTGCCTCCTTTCTTCCCTCCATGTTTCCTTCCTTCTTTCAGTTTTTATTTGCTGTGGCCAACCTTGCCTCTTTCTCTCCTTCTTTCCCTCCTTCCTTCCTTCCCATCTTTCCTTCTCCTCTTCCTTCTCTATCTCTTTCCTTCCTTCCCCCTTTTTCTTTCTCTTCTGCTGTCTCTCTTTTCTTCCTTCTCTCTTTCCTTCCCTCCCTCTTTCTCTACATCTTCCCCCTTCCTTCACTCCCTCTTTCCTTCCTTCGTTCCCTTTTTTCTTTCCTCCTCTCCTTCCTTCTTTCCCCCTTTTCTTTCCCTCCCTCTTTCTCTCATTTCTTCCTTCTCTACCTCTTTCTTTCCTTCCCCCTTTTTCTTTCTCTTCTGCAGTCTCTCTTATCTTTCCTTCCATCATTCCTTTTCTTTCCTTTTCTTCTTCCTTCTTTCTCTTACTTTCCTTCCTTCCCCCTTTTTCTTTTCCTCCCTCTCTCTTTCTTCCTTCTTTCCTTTTTTCCTTCCTTCCCGTCTTTCCTTCTTTCCTTCCCTCCCTTTCTCTACGGGAAGGGGGGTCGGGGCTTGGAGGGGGCGGGGTTTGGAGGGGAAGAAGAAGGAGGGGGAGGAGGTGAGATTGGGGAAGAAGAAGGAGGAGGTAAGATTGGGGCATGGTGTGGCATGTGTGTGTGTGTGCCGCAGGGGAGTGAGGTGACGTGTTCGTGCTGGGCGGGGCAAGGGAGGGAGGGAGGTGCGGAGGGTGTGTTGACCGTTTGGCCATGTGCGCGCGTGCGCCGGGGACTTTGCGCCATTGCGTATGCTCAGTTGTTTTGTCCTTTTGTGAGTGTGTTGTTGTGTTGTTTTTCATTTTGATTTGATTTGTTTGTACCTTGTGGGTTGTGTTATGTGCATGGCAATTTTGGTTAACTTTTGTTGGGGTTTTTTTGAGTTTTGCGGCTCCGTTCGACGCCCCTAACAAATTTATAGATATAGATTGTAATGTAATATAGCTGAGCCATGCATTGCTAATAGGCTTCTATTGGAAATGCTGAGTCATGCATTAACTGTATATAGGGAATCATTTGGGGAATGTGTTCTGGCCTAGTCCAGGTGATTGTGAATGATGCAATCCTGGGTCTGAGTTAAGTTAATGAGTTGGGAACCAATCAGTGATTGCTATGTATAAATGTACAGAATTGTATATAAGGAAGTCATGTACAGTGTATATTTCTCTCCTTGTGCTGTGATGCTGTTTGCCGAAAGCTCTGTGTAATTTATTGGGGGAACCTGTCTGCTAAGACAGGATATAACCGTGTGCTGCGGTGGGTTTGTGGTGTCATCTAGATTGGAGGGGAAAACAATAGTAAAACTGTATTGTCGAAGGCTTTCATGGCTGGAATCACTAGGTTCTTGTGGGTTTTTTCGGGCTATAGAGCCATGTTCTAGAGGCATTTCTCCTGACGTTTCGCCTGCATCTATGGCAGGCATCCTCAGAGGTGTGAGGTCACACCTCTGAGGATGCTTGCCATAGATGCAGGTGAAACGTCAGGAGAAATGCCTCTAGAACATGGCTCTATAGCCCGAAAAAACCCACAAGAACTTAATAGTAAAACTGACAATGGCCGGGCATGTGCTCAGGTGCCTGTGGGGAGTTCCAGAGTGACTGCAGTTTGTGGGAGCAGTTGACTGAAAATACTGTGCAGGAAGAAGCTACTGGAAAGCGCTGAAGTTGTGCAACTGATCTGCTGCTGAATTGTGAGATAAAGCGCAACAACCCTTGACCAGGGAAAGGAATGATATGATCCAGATACTCATGGACTGCAATTCACAACGTCCATGTTGTAATTCCGACTCTTGCCTTCAATGCTGTGTGGAAAAAGCTCCCCGTCTGAGCAAGACTCTGAGCTCTTCCGCTATCTGTGTGTCCTCTGGCAAGACCCCAGAGAGGAGGCAAACGGGCAGGGCTCTTTCCTTGCAAAAGGCCATGTGTTGCTTTGCTGTGGGAAAGGCCAGCCCTAGAGCTTCCTCCCTTTGTTACTTTCCATGCACTTTTTACATTTTTGCCTGATGCACCACCCACAGCCTGAGGCCGAGAGATAAAGCAAGAGACAGGAACTCGAGGAGAACACAACTCCTCCGCCTCCCCTTTCTCCATCCCCAAATAGACTGGATGGGGGACGCTTTCCTTTCCCAAAAACAGTGCCTAGCTAAACTTTGGAAAAACTACCAGAATCCCACAGGCAACATTGAGGATATTGGAAGATGCAAAGCACTGGGACTTCTCCTCCTTCTGTTCCTTCCTAGCCAATTGAAGGACATAACACGATGTAACACGGTTTTTGTTCCAGGATTATAAATGTCATTCCCTAATTGGTTGTGTCATAAAAACATGGGCAAAGTTTATTAAACTGCACAAAGTTTGTATCTACAAAAGGGACATCCTGCAGCGTATTTTCCTCTAGCTTTCCAATAAATGTCTCAACCAATTCAACTGACGGCCACAAAAACGAAGTTTCTGGAGTAGAACGACTACGTTCAAAGTAAGTGCCACACAATTAAACAGGAAATAACACTTTCAAGCCAGGAACAAAAAATGTTTCAAATTTTGTTACATATTGCAATGCAGCAGACAGTTCTTCTGACACAATTAGAGGATGTGCTGAAGTTTGTGCACAGTGCAACTCCAGTCACAGATACATTGGCCATATAATCAGGGCCGGCCCTAGGTAATATTCAAGTGTAAGCAAAGAGTATTTTGACACCCCCCCCACCCCCCACCCCCCATCACTGAAAAATAAATGGTAGAATGTAGAGGTGAATAAAAGATTTTAGCCTGCATAGTGCCTAGATCCAGGGAAGTCATGCTCCCCATGCTCTCTTCTGCCTTGGTCAGACCACACCTGGAGTCACACTGTGTCCAGTTCTGGGCACTGCAATTGAAAGGAGATGTTGACTCTAAGCTGGAATGTGTCCAGAGCAGGGCGATTCAAAGGATTAAGGGTTTGGAGAACAAGTCCTATGAGGAGTGGCTTAAAGAGCTGGGCATGTTTAGCCTGCAGAAGAGAGGAGACATGATGAGGGCCATGGATCAAGAGATGAGGGAGGAGGGAGCAAGCTTCCTTTCTGCTGCCTTGGAGACTAGGACGCAATGGAACAATGGTTTCAAACTACAGGAAAAGAGATTCCACCTGAACATGAGGAAGAACTTTCTGACTGTGTGAGAGAGTTGTTCAGCAATGGATCTCTCTCTCTACCCCGAAGTGTGGTGCAGTCTCCTTCTTTGAGGCTTTTAAGCAGAGGCTGGATGACCATCTGTTGAGAGTGCTTTGAATGCAATTTTCCTGCATCTTGACAGAATGGGGTTGGACTGGATGGCCCATGTGCTGTGCTGGTCTCCATCACGGATCACCTTTGATGCCAGCTTGACCAGGGCGGGTCAGCGCTGCTTGTGTTATTGGATCTCACAGCAGCATTTGACACAGTCGACCACAATCTCTTGACCCCCGTCTTGCTGCTGTTAGAGTGAGTCAGGGGGAGAGCTTTAAACTGGCCCCCCTCCTTTCTTCACAACCGTGGACAGCGAGAGGAGAGGGGAGGCCTGGTCTCTGAGAGGTCCCCCCTCTCTCTCTTGTGGGGTTCCTCCTCAGGGGGCCATTCTCTCCCCTCTGTTGTTTGACATCTCTATGCGACCACTTGCTCAGCTAGTTTGAAGTTTTGGGCTTGAGTGTTATCAGTACGCTGATGACACTCAGCTGGTGCTGAAGATGGAGGGCAGACTGGACTCTGTACCTGATTGTTTCCATCAGTGCCTCGAGGGTGTTACTGGATGGCTGCGTGCCAGCAGGTTGAGGGTGAATCCAGCAAAGACGGAGATCCTATGGCTGGGTCGACCGGGCAGTGGGGACATCCAGCTGCCTACCCTGGATGGCGAGGCGCTACACCTGTCATCGTTGGTCAAGAGCCTAGGAGTCCTTTTGGACCCTCTGCTGATGATGGAGGCCCAGGTCTCTCTCCGCCGTGAGCAGAACCGCCTTCTTTCTTTCACCTGCGGCAGGCTAGACGGCTGGCCCCCTCCCTGTCCAGGGACGACCTGGCTACGGTGATCCAGGCCACGGTCATCTCAAGACTGGACTACTGTAACGCCCTCTACATTGGCCTTCCTCTGTCGGTGATCCGGAAGCTCAAGTTGGTACAAAACGCAGCTGCTCGGCTTCTTGTGGGAATTTCGATGAGATGCCACATTTATTTATTTATTTATTTCATCTACTTATACCCCGCCCTTCTCACCCCGGGGGGGACTCAGGGCAGCTTACAGAGGAGGCACAATTAGATGCCCAAATCACACAACAAACAATACAAAATATAACAGTTCAACAATTAAAATGAAACATCAATACCTATTAAAATCATAAAAACTATCTCATGTCAGAGTCCATATATCAGAGTCCATATATCCATTCCATTTCATTGTCCTTGTCTATCGATAGGTCCTTTAATCAGTTGTCAGCATGGCCAAAAGCTTGGTCCCACATCCAGGTCTTTAGTTTTTTCCTAAACGCTAGAAGGGAAGTCGTCGATCTGATCTCCCCGGGGAGTGAGTTCCACAGGTGGGGGGCCACCACTGAGAAGGCCCTGCTCCTCGTCCCCGCCAGTCTCACTTGTGCCACTGGCGGGGTCGAGAGCAGGGCCTCCCCAGAAGATCTTAAACTTCGAGGTGGGATGTAGTGGGAGATCCGTTCGGACAGATACACTGGGCCGGAACCGTATAGGGTTTTGTAGGTCAAAACCAGCACTTTGAATTGTGCTCGGAATTGGATCGGCAGCCAGTGGAGCTGACGCAACAGGGGGGTGGTGTGCTCCCTGTACGCCGCTCCAGTGAGCAATCTGGCTGCTTCTCGCTGGACTAGTTGAAGTTTCCGAGCAGTCTTCAAAGGCAACCCCACGTAGAGTGCATTGCAGTAATCCAACCGGGATGTGACAAGAGCGTGGACCACCGTGGCCAGATCTGACTTCCCAAGGTACGGGCGCAGCTGGCGCACAAGTTTTAATTGTGCGAAAGCTCTCCCGGCCACCGCTGAGACCTGGGGTTCCAGGCTCAGCGATGAGTCCAGGATCACTCCCAAGCTGCGAACCTGTGTCTTCAGGGGGAGTGTAACCCCGTCTAACACAGGCTGTAACCCTATACCCTGTTCGGCCTTCCGACTGACCAGTAGGACCTCTGTCTTGTCTGGATTCAATTTCAATTTGTTAGCTCTCATCCAGTCCGATACAGCGGCTAAACACCGGTTCAAGGTCTGGACAGCCTCCTTGGTGACAGGTGAAAAGGAGTGACAGATTTGGACGTCATCTGCATAGAGATAGCATCTTAGTCCGAAACTCCGAATGATCTCTCCCAGCGGCTTCATGTAGATGTTAAATAACATCGGGGACAAGATAGAACCCTGTGGGACTCCACACAACAACGGTTGTGGGGCCGAACAGGTGTCTCCCAGTAACACCTTCTGGGTCCGTCCCTCAAGGAAGGATCGAAGCCACCGCAGAGCAGTGCCATATCCATGAGGCGGCCCAGAAGGATACCGTGATCGACGGTATCGAAGGCCGCTGAGAGGTCCAGCAGAACTAACAGGGACACACTCCCCCTGTCTAGCTCCCTGCATAGATCATCTACCAAGGCGACCAAGGCTGTCTCAGTTCCATGTCCCGGCCTAAAGCCAGACTGTGCCGGGTCTAGATAATCAGTGTCTACCAGAAACCCCTGGAGTTGTGTTGCCACCACACGTTCCACACATCACCCCAATCTTACTACAGCTGCATTGGTTACCCATTGAGCACCGGATGACTTTCAAAGGGATGGTACTCACCTTTAAGGCTTTATATGGTCTGGGGCCAATGTACCTGAGGGACTGCCTCACCCCCTCCCAACCCCAGAGATCCCTCCGTTCTGAGGACCAAGATCTGTTGGAAATTCCCAGTGTCAAGACCTAACAAAAAGACCTAACAAACAGCAACCAGACGCAGAGCCTTCACAGCAGTGGCACCATCACTCTGGAACACTCTGCCACCTGAAGTCCGTGCCTTGCGGGACTTACCAGCTTTCCGCAGGGCATGGAAGACATATCTGTTTTGACAGGCCTTTGATCTTTGATATTGCTGTTTTTAAATTGTTTTAAATTGTTTTTAAATTGTGTTCGATTTTAGCCTGTTCTTGTAAGCCGCTCCGAGCCCCAGGGGAGTGGCCGCATATAAGTTCGAATAATAAATAAATAAATACATAAATAAAGTTGCCAGGATTCTATCATTCTATGATTCTTAATCTTTATGAAACAAAGTGGAGATCATGTGAATCTCTGAAAAGAATAACTAATGGGATTTCAACAGCTTTGCACATCTGTACCAAAAATAAATCCCAAGGAACTGGCCACAACTTATCCATCACCAGCTCTTTTTGGCATATGGCTTTTCGCCCTTCTCCAAATGTGCCAGGAGTTCTTCCATTCCAACCCAAACAACCTCCTTCTAAAGACGGTTCTTTGTGCCAGGTTTCTTTCTCCATTTCTTATTGTTCGGCTGCAGACAAAAGGAGGAAAGGAGAACCAGGGTGGCTTTGGGTCCTTGCTTTGATGCTGGGACTCAAAGAGAGAGGAAAGGGAGGGAGCCATCCTGGTGGAATTTCACAGTCAGGCCTTGAAAAGACATTGAGGGCCCGGCAGCCATGGAGGTGTTGCAAAAACAAACACAAAGCTATTTGTGGAGGAAGGAAATATTTCTGCCGAAAATGAGAGAAGGAGGAGGAGGAGGGTGGAGAATGCCTTCACTCTGCAAGACTGGTTTTTTGTTTTTGCTACCAGGACCTTTGGAGAGTCATAGCTCTACTAGATATAAATTGGGAGGGATAGCCAATACTCCGGAGGACAGGAGCAGGATTCAAAACGATCTTGACAGATTAGAGAGATGAATGGCCAAAACTAACAAAATGAAGTTCGACAGTGACAAATGCAAGATACTCCACTTTGGCAGGAAAAACAAAGTGCAAAGATACAGAATGGGGGATAACGCCTGGCTCAAGAGCAGTACATGTGAAAAAGATCTTGGAGTCCTCATGGACAGAAAGTTCAACATGAGCCAACAATGTGATGTGGCAGCAAAAAAAGCCAATGGGATTTTGGCCTGCATCAATAGTCATGCTCCCCATACTCTATTCCGCTTTGGTTAGACCACACCAGGAATATTGTGTCCAATTCTGGGCACCACAATTCAAGAGAGATATTGACAAGCTGGAATGTGTCCAGAGGAGGGCGACTCAAATGATCAAGGGTCTGGAGAACAAGCTCTATGAGGAGCGGCTTAAGGAGCTGGGCATGTTTAGCCTGAAGAAGAGAAGGCTGAGAGGAGATATGATAGCCATGTATAAATATGTGAGAGGAAGACACAGGGAGGAGGAGGGAGCAAGCTTGTTCTCTGCTTCCTTGGAGACTAGGACGCGGAACAATGGCTTCAAACTACAAGAGAGGAGATTCCATCTGAACACAAGGAAGAACTTCCCGACTGTGAGAGCCGTTCAGCAGTGGAACTCTCTGCCCCGAAGTGTGGTGGAGGCTCCTTCTTTGGAAGCTTTGAAACAGAGGCTGGATGGCCATCTGTCAGGGGTGATTTGAATGCAATATTTCTGCTTCTTGGCAGAATGGGGTTGGACTGGATGAAGGCCCAGGAGGTCTCTTCCAACTCTAGGATTCTAGGATTCTATGGTCATAACAGTAATTGTAATAGTGTTAAATTAGAAAATAAATGTTCTATTTTCTTTTCCTCATCTCTTCTTTAACATCATAGTAACTCTTTCTTCATTGGATGACAATGAGTAAAATAATAAACGTAATAATAGCAATAATAATAAATAGAGAAAAATAATAAATGTAATGACAATAATACATAGAGTAAAATAATAAATGTAATAATTACAACGATGATAGAGTAAAATAATAAATGTAATGATAATAAATAGAGAATTTTTTTATAACAATGATAGAGTAAAATAATAAATGTAATAATTACAATAATAATACATAGAGTAAAATAATAAATGTAATAACAATAATACATAGAGTAAAATCATAAATGTAATAATAACAATAATAATAAATAGGGAAAAATAATAAATGTAATAATAATACTAGAGTAAAATAATAAATGTAATAATAATACTAGAGTAAAATAATAAATGTAATAATAATACTAGAGTAAAATAATAAATGTAATAATTACAATAATACATAGAATAAAATAATAAATGCAGTAATAACAATAATGATAGAGTAAAATAATAAATGTAATAATAACAATAATAATAAATAGAGAAAAATAGTAAATGTAATCACAATAATAGAGTAAAATAATAAGTGTAATAATTACAATAATAAATAGAGTAAAATAATAAATGTGAGAATTACAATAATACAGAGTAAAAGAATAAATGTAATAATTGCAGTAATAATAAATAGAGAAAAAATAATAAATGTAATAACAACATGGCATCTCAATCAAAGAGATAAAAGCTGGATATAAACCATTATTATTATTATTATTATTATTATTATTATTACCCCGCTTTATCTCTCTCGAATTGTACGCCACCAATTTCTTATTTGTATTGATTGCTTGCCCAAACACTAAAAAGATTTACGTGAAAATAGTTTTGAAATTGTGCATACACACATGTGTTTTTATACCAATATTCTATATAAACGATAGAAGGAAGAATGGTTTGGAGTGAACCACCAGATACGGCTTGGGAGGGAGAAGGGAGCGCTTATCGCGGTGTAGATAAGCTCCGATATTTTGTACAGCTTTCTGGCTCAAGCTGCTGAAGTCTTTTTGAACTGGATTTTAAGACTGATTTCCCTTATCTTTTTTTCTTGCGCGGAGACCGACTCCTCTCCCTCTTTAACCCCCAGGCCTCGGTGATAAAGGAACGACAATAGACAAGATGCCATCTATGCCAAGGACTGTGCTTCTCTCTATAGCAGTCCTTTCTGCCAAGCAGAGCTTAGGATGCTTGACATCAGGAGATGACACTAGGTGTGTGCTAGCTTCAACTTCATTTTCTTTCTATTGAGTGTTTGCATATATTCCAAGGTTCCATGCATTTGCGACAAGGTGGCTTTCCTTGGGTTGCAATCATAGGGCTAGCCACCTATAGAATCATAGAATCAAAGAGTTGGAAGAGACCTCCTGGGCCTTCATCCAGTCCAACCCCCTGCCAAGAAGCAGGACAACTGCATTCAAATCACCCCTGACAGATGGCCATCCAGCCTCTGTTTAAATGCTTCCAAAGAAGGAGCCTCCACCACACTCCGGGGCAGAGAGTTCCACTGCTGAACAGCTCTCACAGTCGGGAAGTTCTTCCTTGTGTTCAGATGGAATCTCCTCTCTTGTAGTTTGAAACCATTGTTCCGCGTCCTGGTCTCCAAGGAAGCTCCCCCCTGTGGCTTCCTCTCACATATTTATACATGGCTATCATATCTCCTCTCATCCTTCTCTTCTTCAGGCTAAACATGCCCAGCTCCTTAAGCCGCTCCTCATAGGGCTTGTTCTCCAGACCCTTGATCATTTTAGTCACCCTCCTCTGGACACGTTCCAGCTTAGAGTCAATATCTCTTGAATTGTGGTGCCCAGAATTGGACACAATATTCCAGGTGTGGTCTAACCAAAGCGGAATAGAGCATGGGGAGCATGACTTCCATAGATCTAGACACTATGCTCCTATTGATGCAGGCCAAAATCCCATTGGCTTTTTTTGCTGCCACATCACATTGTTGGCTCATGTTTAACTTGTTCTCCACGAGGACTCCAAGATCTTTTTCACACGTACTGCTCTCGAGACAGGCCTCATCGTCCCCATTCTGGATCTTTGCATTTCGTTTTTCCTGCCAAAGTGGAGTATCTTGCATTTGTCCCTGTTGAACTTCATTTTGTTAGTTTTGGCCAATCATCTCTCTAATCTGTCAAGATCGTTTTGAATCCTGCTCCTGTCCTCTGGAGTCTTGGCTCTCCCTCCCAATTTGGTGTCGTCTGCAAACTTGATGATCCTGCCGTCTAACCCTTCATCTAAGTCATTAATAAAGATGTTGAACAGGACCGGGCCCAGGATGGAACCCTGCGGCACTCCACTTGTCATTCTTTCCAGGATGAAGAGGAAGCATTGGTGAGCACTCCTGTCTATCATTGTTAAGTTTTGGTTCCGCCCCTTTCCCCAGGGCCATGGGAAGAGAGGGTGCCATTTTTTGTTCAGTTTTATAGTGGAAAGCTAAGCTACAGGATGTGGATTAGCTCCATCCGTAGAAAAGCTTCATTTCCTACAGCATCCGGGGCAGAAATTCTGGCTGGGAGCTTACAGCCTCTCAGCTTTACAGCATCTGAGGGAAACAGTCCTAAAGTTTCGGAAGAAAACAGTTTTGCCGACCCAAAGAACTCCAACTGGAGAATCTACATAGCCTTGACTGGTAGGTCTACTCAGGACCCAAGACGCAGATTGGAACCGGTAGTAGAACCCACATCAGCAATGCTTAGACAGTAGATTGCCTGGGAGTGGTTTAAAAGGGATTTTCCTTGTTAAATAAAGAAATAGTTCTCTAAGCAAGGTGCCTGTCCATTTTGGGGCAAGTTAAGAAGCATTTGGGTTGTTGTAGGTTTTTTCGGGCTATATGGCCATGGTCTAGAGGCATTCTCTCCTGACGTTTCGCCTGCATCTATGGCAGGCATCCTCACAGGTAGTGAGGTCTGTTGGAACCAGGAAAAGGGGTTTATATATCTGTGGAATGACCGGGGTGGGGCAAAGGACCCCCGTCCGCTGGAGCCAGGCGCGAATGCCTCAACCGACCACCCTGACCAGCATACAATCGCCTGACCATTGAAACGTCAGGAGATAATGCCTCTAGACCATGGCCATATAGCCCAAAAAAACCTACAACAACCCAGATTGATGCAACCCTTGTCATAGAATCAAAGAGTTGGAAGAGACCTCATGGGCCATCCAGTCATAAACCTTACACAATTATGGTTCATCAATTTCTACATGCCCCTTAGATTTCACCATGACTTTCTCAGTCATTCCCCAGATGTGATCACATGTCCATCAAAACTGTATTTTCACATAGATTCTAGGGATGTGCAAATTTTCATTTTTAAATCATAAGTCGTATGTCATTCGTAAGTTTTGTATATATGAACAGATAATAAGAAACACGGGGGAGAGGGGGCACCCATGCAAAAACTTATCAAAACTGTCATGTATCATGTTCTGCAGTTGATGGTGGTGGTGGTAGGCCTAGCTGTTGGTGATGGGTTAATGTAAGTCTTAATTCTAAAGGGTTGAGTAATCTGTAAGTAAGAGTTCATGGGTGGAGGTATGCAAGAGATAGGTTGCAGCTGGGTGTTTCTGGATATAAGGAGCTTCAAAAATCCATAGAATGAAACATTCCGAAATTTGGTGGGCTAACAGTGGTAAATGTGTTCTATAATCGTAGCAAGTTTTGTGCCAATAGCGCTAACTAACTGAGGGAGAAAGGAGCCCCTGAAGTTTTCCCAATGGCACAATTACAAAACGAAAAGTAACGAAAAAGTAGTTGATTTGTTATAGTTACAATATGGACCCCTTACTGTTTTGGAAGCAGACTAGAAATGATTCTCTCCCTCCCCAACACCACCTGATTTACTGTAGAACAGAAGCTCTCCGAAGCTCTAGGTGCTCTTACTGCCTACTACAGGGAAAACCAGCTGATCCCTAACCCATCTAAAACACAGACATGTGCCTTTCATCTCAAGAACAGACAAGCATCCCGAGCTCTGAACACCACCTGGGAAGGAAACCCACTGGAGCATTGCAGCACACCCAAATACCTGGGAGTCACTCTGGACCGTGTATTTACCTACAAGAAGCACTGCCTGAACATCAAGCAAAAAGTGGATGCTAGAAACAATATCATACGACAGCTGACTGGCACAACCTGGGGATCACAACCAGACACAGTGAAGACATCTGCCCTTGCGCTGTGCTACTCTGCTGCTGAGTATGCATGCTCAGAGTGGAACACATCCCACCACACTAAAACAGTGGATGTGGCTCTGAATGAGACATGCCTCATTATCACGGGGTGTCTGCGCCCTACACCACTGGAGAAATTACACTGCTTAGCCGGTATTGCACCACCTGATATCCAGCGGGAAGTAGCAGCCAATAGTGAAAGGACCAAGGCAGAGACATCTCCAGCTCATCCCTTGTTTGGGTATCAGCCAGCACCCCAACGACTTAAATCTAGACATAGTTTTCTAAGATCTACAGAGACACTCGCTGGAATACCTCAGCAAGCGAGAGTCCAAAAGTGGCAGGCTCAAACCCAGCACCTCAACCAATGGCTGATACCAGATGAGAGTCTCCTTCCTGGGCACACAGAAAACTGGGCGACTTGGAAGGTGCTGAACAGATTGTGCTCTGGCACCATGAGATGCAGAGCCAATCTTCAGAAATGGGGCCACAAAGTGGAATCCTCGACATGTGAGTGCGGAGAGGAGCAAACCACTGACCACCTGCTGCAATGCACCCTGAGCCCTGCCACATGCACAAGGGAGGACCTTCTTGCAGCAACACCAGAAGCACTCCAAGGGGCCAGAGACTGGGCAAAGGACATTTAACCAACTACCAAACTCACAAGTTGTGTATTTTGTCTGTTTGTTTGCTTTGTTCTGTTAGAAATGTAATACAATGGACTGGCTGCTCTGACACGACAAATAAATAAATACTACCTGATTTTGTAATGAGTATTGCAACATTTTTTTCATTGATGGCTCTGGCGAAATAGATTCAATGCTGAGGCATTTCTATCTAACACACATAAGCTCTGACGCCAAAGCGAGGCTCACCTGTCTCGACGTGGAAGGTGAGGGTGTCTACCGCTTCGTCGAAGGGTCTCCCGGAGAAGTTCAGTTTCACGAGGAAATACTGGCCTCGGCGCACAAGCAGCCGCTGGAAACCGGCGTCGGCGGTCCGGTGGTCCTCGTTGTTGTGGTCGCAGAGCAGGTCCCACGTCTCCAAAAGCAGAGCTGCCAAGAGAAGCAGATACATTGAGAAAGAGGATCCCAAGAATGCCAAGCAAAGCCAATCTCCAGTGCGAAGACCAAGTTGGAACTCAGGTAGGAGAGATCATTCCTTAAACATCTTTGGATCACAAGAGGAACAAAGATATCACTATCAGCATCATCTGAAACATGTATCATTTCATTTACTCTGTGAATGACAAGTAGAGCTGGGAGTTGTAGTTCTTTAGAACAATGGGGCCTCACCAAACTACAACTCCCATCACACTGAACCATGGCAGTTAAGAATCAACATCAGCAACATCACCATCATCCTCATCATCATTTTATTTCTTACCCGCCTCTCTTCACGGCTCGAGGCTGGTTAATACTCCGACCTTCTAGATCCAGATCCATCATTGTTTGAGTCCACAGTGCTCTCTGGATGTAGGTGAACTACAACTCCCAAACTCAAGGTCAATGCCCACCAAACCCTTCCAGTATTTTCTGTTGGTCATGGGAGTTGTGTGTGCCAAGTTTGGTTCAGTTCCATCATTGGTGGAGTTCAGAATGCTCCTTGATGGTAGGAGAACTATAAAGCCCAGCAATTACAACTCCCAAATGACAAAATCAAACCTCCCAACTCCACCAGTATTCAAATTTGGGCATGTTGGGTATTTGTGCCAAATTTGGTCCAGTGAACGAAAATACATCCTGCATATTGTATGTTTACATGACGATTCATAACAGTAGCAAAAACACAGTTATGGAAGTAGCAAATAAAATTATTTTATGGTTGGGGGCCAACACAACATGAGTAATTGTATTGAGGGGTCGTGGCATGAGGAAGGTTGAGAAACACTGAGTTAGGATGCAAAAATGTTCACAGATTGAAAAATTAATGAATTTAAATTCCAGCCTTGCAAAACTCTGGAGAGCAGATTAATATCTATCCTTTGCATAGTATCAATGCTTTGTGTTGGTGTTAGTTTTATTTGCAGATTGTGTTTGTTTTCGGAATCAATGGTGTTTCATGCCCATGTATCACATTTAATTTTGTACAAAGGAAATGCCTGAGTATTTAGTATTAAATTTAATATTACAAATATTTCATTTGTATGCAAAGAAACACAAGGGGAGGATTACGCTCCTCCATCTGTTCCTGTCTCCTCCGCCTGCAGAGTTGTGGCATGGCCCTCGCGTCTGGAAGGCGATACTTGCTTTGGACCAACCAATGCATCCTGGAGGGAGACCATCTGCTTTTGCAAGGGATCACATTCAGAGCCAATTCGAACAAGGCAACTTGGCACCAAAAGTGCTTTCAGGGGAGGGGGGGAGGGCTCAAGGGCTTCCCAGTCTGTTCTCAAGACCTGGCTGAGCATCACTTCCTATGTTGCAAGTCTAAGAAGATGAACATGAGCCAGAAGTGTGATGCAGCAGCTAAAAAACCAATGCGATTCTAAGCTGCATCAACAGGAGTGGAATGTCAAGATGGGAGTTTCTCAAGAGTGAAATACTCAAGGCGCAGTTGCAAACCGTGCCAACAAAAAGAAAAAATAGGACAAGTGCAAAGAAGCCAGAATGGATGTCCAAAGAACTTCTAACTGTGCTGAGACACAAAAGAGACATGCACAAGAACTGGAAAAAGGGAGAAATCACCAAAGAAGAATTCAAACAAATAGCCAACACCTGTAGGGAAAAGGTCCGCAAGGCTAAAGCACAAAACAAGCTCAGGCTTGCCAGGGACATTAAAAACAATAAAAAGGGCTTCTTTTCTTATGTCAGTAGAAAAAGGAAAAACAAGGAGGCGATAGGGCCTCTTCGAGGAGAAGATGGGGCAATGCGGACAGGGGATGATAGGGAAAAGGCAGAACTACTTAATGCCTTCTTTGCCTCGGTCTTCTCACAAAAAGAAAGTAATCTTCAACCTCAGCAAGACGGAGTGGATGAGGGATTTGAGGACATCCAACTCCAAATTGGGAAACAAGTCGTCCAGGAATACCTGGCCGCTCTAAATGAGTTTAAGTCCCCTTTCAGGGCCAGATCAACTCCACCCCAGAGTATTGAAGGAACTAGCGGAAGTCATTTCGGAACCATTGGCAATCTTCTTTGAGAGTTCTTGGAGAATGGGAGAAGTTCCAGCAGATTGAAGGAGGGCCAATGTGGTCCCAATCTTCAAGAAGGGAAAAAAGGACGACCCAAACAATGACCAATGTCCGGTCAGCCTCACGTCAATACCAGGCAAGATTCTGGAAAAGATTGTGAAGGAAGTGGTCTGCAAACACAATAGTCAACAGGGATTTATCAAAAACAAGTCATGCCAGACTCATCTGATCTCTTTTTTCGAGAGAGTTACAAGCCGGGTAGATGCAGGGAATGATGCCGTGGATGGAACGTGTCTGGATTTCAGGAAGGCCTTCTTTGACAAGGTCCCTCTCGACCTTCTGGCAAGGAAACTAGTCCAATGTGGGCAAGGCAAAACTACGGTGAGGTGGATCTGGAATTGGTTAAATGGACGAACCCAGAGGGTGATTCTCCCCAATGCTTCCTCTTCATCCTGGAAAGAAGTGACGAGCGGAGTGCCGCAGGGTTCCGTCCTGGGCCCGGTCCTGCTCAGGATCTTGATTAATGACTTAGATGAAGGGCTAGAAGGCATGATCATCAAGTTTGCAGACGACACCAAATTGGGAGGGAGAGCCAAGACTCCAGAGGACAGGAGCAGGATTCAAAACCATCTTGACAGATTAGAGAGATGAATGGCCAAAACTAACAAAATGAAGTTCAACAGTGACAAATGCAAGATACTCCACTTTGGCAGGAAAAACAAAATGCAAAGATACAGAATGGGGGACAATGCCTGGCTTGAGAGCAGTACGTGTGAAAAAGATCTTGGAGTCCTCGTGGACAGGAAGGTGAACATGAGCCAACAATGTGATGTGGTGGCAAAAAAAGCCAATGGGATTTTGGCCTGCATCAATAGGAGCATAGTGTCTAGATCTAAGGAAGTAATGCTACCCCTCTATTCTGCTTTGGTTACTTACTTACTTAGGTGATCCCTCGTTTTCTGAGGATGATTGTCTTCCAGTATTTTTGTGGGTCCATATGTGGCTGTGGAGCCCTATTTTGACCTGCATGTTCTTCCGCAGTGAGGGCATTGGTTTCCAGGTGGAAGGCAGTCCCAGTTGGGGTTGGCTTGTCGTGCCTTCCTCTTGGCACGCTTCTCCCTTTCACCCTCCATTCGTGCCTCTTCAAATTCTGCAGCACTGCTGGTCACAGCTGACCTCCAGCTGGAGCGCTCAAGGGCCAGGGCTTCCCAGTTCTCAGTGTCTATGCCAGAGTTTTTGAGGTTGACTTTGAGCCCATCTTTCAATCTCTTTTCCTGTCCACCAACATTCCATTTTCCGTTCTTAAGTTCGGAGTACAGCAACTGCTTTGGGAGACGGTGGCCGGGCATCTGGACAACGTGGCCGGTCCAGCGGAGTTGGTGGCGGAGGACCATTGCTTCAATGCTGGTGGTCTTTGCTTCTTCCAGCACGCTGACGTTTGTCCGCTTGTCTTCCCAAGAGATTTGCAGGATTTTCTGGAGGCAGCGCGGATGGAATCGTTCCAGGAGTTGCATGAGCCAATAATGTGGTGTGGCGGCAAAAAAAAGCCAATGGGATTTTAGCCTGCATCAATAGGAGCATAGTGTCTAGATCTAGGGAAGCGGCTTAAGGACCTGGGCATGTTTCACCTGAAGAAGAGAAGGCTGAGAGGAGATATGATAGCCGTGTATAAATATGTCAGAGGAAGCCACAGGGAGGAGGGAGCAAGCTTGTTTACTGCTTCCATGGAGATTAGGACAAGGAACAATGGCTTCAAATGTCAACAAAGGAGATTCCATCTGAACATGAGAAAGAACTTCCTGACTGTGAGAGCCGTTCAGCAGTGGAACTATCTGCACCAGAGTGTGGTGGAGGCTCCTTCTTTGGAAGCTTTTAAACAGAGGCTGGCTGTCCATCTGTCAGGGGTGATTTGAATGCAATATTCCTGCTTCTTGGCAGAATGGGGTTGGACTGGATGGCCCAGGAGGTCTCTTCCAATTCTTTGATTCTAGGATTCTATGATTCCATCCACACCCAAGTAACGACAGTGGAGGCATTACTTTTCATTCAACCCTCATAGTTTGGTGAGCTAAAGACATTGCAAAACTATAACTTGCAGATACAGCAATGTCAAACGCCATTCATTTGACAGTGCATATGCTTCTATACAAGTGTGGAACTCACTGGCCAGGGGCTTTCCGCACATTATTAAGTCCGAGCCTATTAAAGCACATCCGTTTTGCATCACCAGGATGAAAAGGACCTTTCCAAAGAGGAATCCGCCCCCTTTATTTGGCACCTCTTTCCACACATTAATCACCGCATTGTTAATTTTTCCGCGACGTGCTTTGCTTCTAACATGAACCGCGTTCAAGTTACCTCTTCACCTTCCTCTGGGAAAAGGAACAAAGCAAAGTTTAAGGGCTCTCAGCACTTGGCTCGGCTTTCCGAAACATCCTTGCCTTGATGCCTTTTTTGCACAATTTTTCCGACAGCTGGGACATTTTGCAATGCTAAATTCCCCGCTCTCCAGGGTATATGTATGTATGTATATTAAAAGGCCAGAACAGGATGATGTTTCCCCCCTAAAACATGAAAAAACACAAAACTAGAAAGTATATTCTCTTTGGAAGATGGCTTGTATTTCTCCCAGCCAACCTGGAAGTTCCACTTGGGATTTGTAGTCCAAACAAAGTACGTTTCTGGGCAAAGAATACAACCCTGAGAATAAAAGGACAATGCAAACACTGAAAGTAGATTTTTTTTCGGGCTGTATGGCCATGGTCTAGAGGCATTCTCTCCTGACGTTTCGCCTGCATCTGTGGCAAGCATCCTCAGAGGTAGTGAGGTCTGTTGGAAGTAGGAAAACAGACCTCACTACCTCTGAGGATGCTTGCCATAGATGCAGGCGAAATGTCAGGAGAGAATGCCTCTAGACCATGGCCATATAGTCCGAACACACCTAGCTCCAGCAGACAAGAATCCTTTGTCCCACCCTGGTCATTCCACAGATATATAAACCCTTTTTCCTAGTTCCAACAGACCTCACTACCTCTGAGGATGCTTGCCAAAGATGCAGGCGAAACGTCAGGAGAGAATGCCTCTAGACCATGGCCATATAGTCCGAACACACCTAGCTCCAGCAGACAAGAATCCTTTGTCCCACCCTGGTCATTCCACAGATATATAAACCCTTTTTCCTAGTTCCAACAGACGTCCCAACCTCTGAGGATGCTTGCCATAGATGCAGGCGAAACGTCAGGAGAGAATGCCTCTAGACCATGGCCATACAGCCCGAAAAAACCTACAATAATCCAGTGATTCCGGCCATGAAAGCCTTTGACAATACTGAAAGTAGAGTTTGAAAAGATCACTTTGTTGACTAATATTCCCTGAATCCTCCTGCTATGTTGGCTTCCAGGGATTCTGGGATTTGTAGTCCTTCCAAGTAATGCCTCTCAGCTCTGCATGAATGCAAAACTAGAAAATATTCCTTTTTGGAAGTTTCTGGGGGATTATGGGATTCAATGCTCTGCAATCCAAAGAGATGCAGTTTTGCAAAGTGTTTCGCCCTCTCCGCCAAACAGCGCCAGTGCCTTGATAAAACTACAACTTCCATAGGTTCTTGTGGGTTTTTTCGGGCTATATGGCCATGTTCTAGAGGCATTTTCTCCTGATGTTTCACCTGTATCTATGGCAAGCATCCAGGGATTCTGGGATTTGTAGTCCTTCCAAGTAATGCCTCTCAGCTCTGTATGAATGGAAAACTAGAAAATATTCCTTTTTGGAAGTTTCTGGGGGATTATGGGATTCAATACTCTGCAATCCAAAGAGATGCAGTTTTGCAAAGTGTTTCGCCCTCTCCGCCAAAGAGCGCCAGTGCCTTGCTAAACTACAACTTCCATAGGTTCTTGGGGTTTTTTTTCGGGCTATATGGCCATGTTCTAGAGGCATTTTCTCCTGACATTTCGCCTGCATCTATGGCAAGCATCCTCAGAGGTAGTGAGGTCTGTTGGAATTAGGAAAATGGGTTTATATATCTGTGGAATGACTGGGGTGGGGCAAAGAGCTCTTCTCTGCTGGAGCTAGGTGTGAATGTTTCAACTGACCACCTTCATTAGCATTTGAAGGTATGGCTGAGCCTGGGGGAATCTTTTGTTGAGAGGTGTTAAGATGTGCCTGGGGTGAGAGGTGTAACACCTCTCAACAAAAGATTCATAGAATCATAGAATCATAGAATCCTAGAGTTGGAAGAGACCTCATGGCCATCCAGTCCAACCCCATTCTGCCAAGAAGCAGGAATATTGCATTCAAATCACCCCTGACAGATGGCCATCCAGCCTCTGCTTAAAAGCTTCCAAAGAAGGAGCCTCCACCACACTCCGGGGCAGAGAGTTCCACTGCTGAACGGCTCTCACAGTCAGGAAGTTCTTCCTAATGTTCAGATGGAATCTCCTTCCCCCAGGCTCAGCCAGGCCTTCAAATGCTAATGAAGGTGGTCAGTTGAAACATTCACACCCAGCTCTAGCAGTCTTTCCACAGGTATATAAACCCATTTTGCCTAGTTCCAACAGACCTCACTACCTCTGAGGATGCTTGCCATAGATGCAGGCGAAACGTCAGGAGAAAATGCCTCTAGAACATGGCCATATAGCCCGGAAAAACCTACAAGAACCTAGTGATTCCAGCCATGAAAGCCTTCGACGATACATTACAACTTCCATGATTCCATAGCCTTCAGCAATGGCAGTTAAAGTAGTGTCAGACCTCATTGATTCTCCAGTGTAGATGCATCGTAGGAGCGAAAACCAGACACTATGGTAGCTTTAATCTGCAGTGAGCGGAGATTAGAAATAGCTAATTAGAACCATCTGTCTGATAAGACGAAAGGAAATGTTTTGTCACTTGTCTGGAATGCCATCCAAGGGGCTGGCGAGGGAGGGAAGGCTTTCGGACCTGGAAGCATCTCCATAAAAGGACCTTTCGAGCAGCCCTGACAACCCCACTTCTCTCTCTTTTGCAGCCAGAGAGTTGCTCTCCTAGCATTCGGGTTGGAAAGGGGTCCCTTTTCCTGAATGCATGGCTCCATTGTGTTCAAGGGTGGATCTCTTAGTGCAGTATTCCTCAACCTTCCTAATGCCGTGACCCCTTAATACAGTTCCTCATGTTGTGGTGACCCCCCCCCCCCACAACCATAACATTATTTTGCTACTTAATAACTGTAATTTTGCTGTTATGAATCATAATGTAATTAATTATCTGATAAGCACTATGTATTTTCATTCACTGGACCAAATTTGGCACAAATACCTGATATGCCCAAATTTGAATAGTGGTGGAGTTGGGGGGGGGGGTCGATTGATTTTGTCATTTGGGAGTTGTAGTTGCTGGGATTTATAGTTCACCTACAATCAAAGAGCATTCTGAATCCCACCAACAATTGAATTGGGCCAAACTTGGCACACAAAAAAGCCAACAGAAAACACTGGAAGGGTTTGGTGGGCATTGATCTTGAGTTTGGAATTGTAGTTCACCTACATCCAGAGAGCACTGTGGACTCAAACAATGATGGATCTGGACCAAACTTGACACGAATATTCCATTGCCCAAATGGGAACACTGGTGGAATTTGGGGAAAATAGATCTTGACATTTTGGAGTTGGAGTTGCTGGGATTTATAGTTCACCTACAATCAAACAGCATTCTGAATCCCACCAACAATGGAATTGGGCCAAACTTGGCACACAAAGAAGCCAACAGAAAACACTGGAAGGGTTTGGTGGGCATTGATCTTGAGTTTGGAATTGTAGTTCACCTACATCCAGAGAGCACCGTGGACTCAAACAATGATGGATCTGGACCAAACTTGACACGAATATTCCATTGCCCAAATGGGAACACTGGTGGAATTTGGGGAAAATAGATCTTGACATTTTGGAGTTGGAGTTGCTGGGATTTATAGTTCACCTACAATCAAAGAGCATTCTGAATCCCACCAACAATTGAATTGGGCCAAACTTGGCACACAAAAAAGCCAACAGAAAACACTGGAAGGGTTTGGTGGGCATTGATCTTGAGTTTGGAATTGTAGTTCACCTACATCCAGAGAGCACCGTGGACTCAAACAATGATGGATCTGGACCCAACTTGACACGAATATTCCATTGCCCAAATGGGAACACTGGTGGAATTTGGGGAAAATAGATCTTGACATTTTGGAGTTGTATTTGTTGGGATTTATAGTTCACCTACAATCAAAGAGCATTCTGAACCCCACCAACAATCGAATTAGGCCAAACTTCCCACATAGAACCCCCATGACCAACAGAAAATATTGTGTTTTCTGATGGTCTTTGGTGACCCCTCTGACACTCCCTGGCGACCCCCGCAGAGGTCCCGACCTCCAGGTTGAGAACCACCTTCTTAGTGGATTCCAACCTCTTTTTGAAAAGGGACCACTTGACCAGGGACCATTTTCCAACATCAGTACCAAAAGGATTACGAATCAGTTTTTGCTCAACTTTAGATTCAGTTTGATTATTTGGGATGCCGATTCAGAAAATTGCATTGGATAGACCACATCAGCTCCAGTTTCTGATACAGAACATATGCCATCCAGTAGTTGCCATCCGCTCGCCCACAGAAAACCAAATTTAATAATCTAGAGCTGATGTGGTGGTAGTAGTAATGGGTTGTTGTAGGTTTTTCGGGCAGTATGGCCATGTTCTAGAAACATTCTCTCCTGACATTTTGCCTGCATCTATGGCAAGCATCCTTATTTATTTATTTATTTATTTATTTACTTCATTTGTTGACCGCCGTTCTCAGCCCTAGGGCGACTCACAGCGGTGTACAACATATAAAAACACAGTTTACAATAGAGCAATAACACAACAAAATATCAACAACTATCAATAATACAACAATCAGATAATTACACTAAATCATCCGCTCCGTCTCTTCATAGAATCATAAACCCATCTCGTAGTCCATATTCCGTTCCAGTCGTCATTACCAATTGTTTTAGCACTCAGTTAAATGCCTTCTCAAATAGCCAAGTCTTTAGGCTCCTGCGGAATGACATAAGGGAGGGCGCCTGTCTGATGTCTACAGGGAGAGTGTTCCACAGCCGGGGGGGCACCACCGAGAAGGCCCTATCTCTCGTCCCCACCAGGCGTGCCTGTGAGGCAGGCGGGATCGAGAGAAGGGCCTCCCCAGACGATCTCAAGGCCCCCGTGGGCTCATAGGCCGAGATGCGGTCAGACAGGTATTTTGGGCCAGAACCGTTTAGGGCTTTGTAGGCCAACACCAGCACCTTAAATTGGGCCCGGTAGCAGATCGGCAGCCAGTGGAGCTGGAACAGCAAGGGCGTTGTGTGCTCCCTACGTCCCGCTCCTGTTAGTAACATGGCTGCCGCGCGCTGGACTAGCTGAAGCTTCTGGGCCGTCTTCAAGGGCAGCCCCACGTAGAGAGCGTTGCAGTAGTCAAGGCGGGATGTGACCAGAGCGTGTACCACCGTGGCCAAGTCATTTATTTATGTATTTATTTGGCTTCTATACCGCCATTCTTAGCCCGAGGGACGGCCAATTGCAGATGGCCAATTGTCTCACACCAGAAGCAACTTGCAGTTTCTCAAGTCGCTCCTGACACGACAAAAAAAAAGAAAAAAAAAAGCCTGAGGGCATTTCATTAATCACTCTCGTTGCTGTGTGGTTTCGAGACAACGCTGTAGTAACGGTGAGGCCATTGTCCAGTCACATTGTCATAGAATCATAGGCCATTGTCCAGTCACATTGTCATAGAATCATAGAATCCTAGAATCAAAGAGTTGGAAGAGACCTCCAGTCCAACCCCATTCTGCCAAGAAGCAGGAATATTGCATTCAAATCACCCCTGACAGATGGCCATCCAGCCTCTGCTTAAAAGCTTCCAAAGAAGGAGCCTCCACCACACTCCCTCCGGGGCAGAGAGTTCCACTGATAAACAGCTCTCACAGTCAGGAAGTTCTTCCTCATGTTCAGATGGAATCTCCTCTCTTGTAGTTTGAAGCCATTATTCCGCGTCCTAGTCTCCAGGGAAGCGGAAAACAAGCTTGCTCCCTCCTCCCTGTGGCTTCCTCTCACATATTTATACATGGCTATCATATCTCCTCTCAGCCTTCTCTTCTTCTGGCTAAACATGCCCAGCTCCTTAAGCCGCTCCTCATAGGGCTTGTTCTCCAGACCCTTGATCATTTTAGTCGCCCTCCTCTGGACACATTCCAGCTTGTCAATATCTCTCTTGAATTGTGGTGCCCAGAATTGGACACAATATTCCAGATGTGGTCTAACCAAGGCGGAATAGAGCATGGGGAGCATGACTTCCCTGGACTTAGACACTAGGCTCCTCTTGATGCAGGCCAAAATCCCATTGGCTTTTTTTGCCGCCACATCACATTGTTGGCTCATGTTTAACTTGTTGTCCACGAGGACTCCAAGATCTTTTTCACACGTATTGCTCTTGAGCCAGGCATTGTCCCCCATTCTGTATCTTTGCATTTCGTTTTTCCTGCCAAAGTGGAGTCTCTTGCATTTGTCAAGATACTCCACTTTGGCAGGAAAAATGAAATGCAAAGATACAACCGTTCCGGGATCAGAGGCCTGCTCATATAGCCAAGTTTTAACTTTTTTGCGAAACATTGAGAGGATGGAGGCTGATCTAATTTCCCTGGGGAGGGCATTCCACAACCGAGGGGCCACCGCTGAGAAGGACCTATCCCTCGTCCCCTCCAATCAAGCCTGTGAAGATGGCAGGGCCAAGAGCAGGGCCTCCCCAGAAGATTTTAAATTCCTAGAGGGTTTGTAAGGAGAGATACGTTCGGACAGGTAAGCAGGGCCAGAACCATTTAGGGCTTTATAGGCTAAAGTCAGCACTTTGAATTGTGCCCGGTAGCAGATTGGCTGCCAGTGGAGCTGGCGCAACAGAGGAGTTGTATGCTCCCTGGGCACCGCTCCTGTTAGCAACCTGGCTGCTCTCCGTTGGACCATTTGAAGCTTCTGAACAGTCTTCAAGGGCAACCCCATGTAGAGAGCATTGCAGTAGTCTATACGGGATGTAACCTGAGACTTCCCAAGGAACAGGCGCAGCTGGCGCACAAGTTTTAATTGTGCAAAAGCTCTCCCGGCCACCACCGAGACCTGGGGTTCCAGACTCAGTGATGAGTCCAGGATTACTCCCAAACTGCGAACCTGCGTCTTCAGGGGGAGTGTGACCCCATCCAACACAGGTTGTAACCCTATGCCCTGTTCGGCCTTTCGACTTTCCTCAGGGGTTGTGAGGTCTCACCTGGACATACAGCCCGAAAAACATGGACATACAGTCCGAAAAAGCTACAACAACCTAGTGATTCTGGTCACGAGAGCCTTCAACAATATTTAGTAGTAATGTTGTGTGGGTAGTCAGCCTCTCCCTTCCTGACATCCCCGTTGTCTTGGCACTATAAGAGGGTTATAAGTGAGACCAATCACTCTCGTTGCTGTGTGGTTTCGAGACAACGCTGTAGTAACGGTGAGGCCATGGACCATGTTTTCATTCTTTCAAACCACTGATGGTCCATGGACCACAGGTTGGGAACCACTTTTTTTTTGTCGTGTCAGGAGCGACTTGAGAAACTGCAAGTTGCTACTGGTGTGAGAGAATTGGCTGTCTGCAAGGACGTTACCCAGGGGACGCCCAGATGATTTGATGTTTTTATCATCCTTGTGGGAGGCTTCTCTCATGTCCCCGTATGAGGAGCTGGAGCTGAAAGAGGGAGCTCATCCGCCTCTCCCCAGATTCGGACCTGTGACCTGTGGGTCTTCAATCCTGCCGGCACAGGGGTTTAACCCACTGCGCCACCGGGGGAACCACTGATCTACACAGAGCTGCTATTGGCAGCAAGAGTTGACTATATGAGGCTATTTGCCATAATGGTCACACCTAGCATCCTAAGTTAGGTGTCATGGCTGGGACCCTGTTGGTGATAGCTATTATACTATGTAACACAATTTTTGTTCCTGGGTTATAAATGTCATTTCCTAATTGGTTCTATCATAAAACATGGGGAAAGTTTATTAAATCGGATCTGGCCAGGATGGTCCATGCCTTAGTCACCTCCAGATTGGACTACTGTAATGCACTCTACATGGGGCTACCCTTGAAAACAGCCTAGAAATTCCAACTGGTTCAACGAGCGGTGGTCAGGTTGCTAACTGAAGCTCCTTACAGGGAGCGGTCAACCCTCCTGTTTAAAGAGCTCCATTGGCTGCCGTTCATTTACCAGACCCAATTCAAAGTGTAGGTGCTTACCTACAAAGCCCTAAATGGTTTGGGACCCACCTACCTGCATGACCACATCTCTGTGTACGAACCCACACTATCTCTTCAATCATCTGGAGAGGCCCTGTTCACACTCACGCCACCATCGCAAGTGCGATTGGTGGGGACAAGGGAGAGGGCCTTCTCAGTGGTGGCCCCTCGACTCTGGAACTCACTCCCCAGGGATATTACACAAGCTCCAACTCTGGTAGTCTTTAGGAGGAACCTGAAAACATGGCTGTTTCAGTGTGCCTTCCCAGAATAAAGAAACTTCCAGCAATATGTCCTCAAATGCACTTTAACAATGATTTTGGATTGTCTGCACATTTCTTCCCTCTTCAAAACCTTTATTCCAATTACATGCTACCTGTTCATGCCCAGCATTATTTTTTAAAATTTTTAATTATTGCATTTGGCCCAGCCATTGGTTTTTAAATGCGTCGTGTTATTGTTATTGTTTTTGCTTATTTTGCTATGAGTTTTGTATTGTTTTTGTATTATTGCTGTTATTGTTGTGTTTGGGCTCGGCCTCATGTAAGCCGCACCGAGTCCCTCGGGAGATGGTAGCGGGGTACAAATAAAGTCTTATTATTATTATTATTAATCACAAAAACTTTGTCCATTTACTTAAAAATAATATATATAGTAGGTTCTTGTGGGTTTTTTCGGGCTATAGGGCCATGTTCTAGAGGCATTTCTCCTGACGTTTCGCCTGCATCTATGGCAAGCATCCTCAGAGGTATATATAGTTTTTCTAATTGCCAGGCTCTCTCTCTCACAGCTGGAAAGGAGATTCTTGGACTTAAAGGGCATCCATTTATCACTTTTGAAAGCCATGGACCTGTTCACTGTGCATGTTTGTTTGCATTCCCCACATCTCACCCATGAAAGCTGTAAAAGAAAACAGGGATGGTTCCATCCAGATATTCTGGTGTGGTTTTTCCTTTGGCTCACAGGGGACGCTGTGTTTGTTAACAGAGCTGGAAAGCAAGGATACACAAACAAAGACAACAAGAAGGTGACTGTCCCCACTGGTAACCTAGAGGTGAGATCAGGCACCCAGGAGCAAGAAGAAAGGAAGGTTGTGCTCAGGTCTGAATAAACTTTGAAAAGCCTCTGGCCAGGTTCCTGCTTCACAGTCTACGTTCTGTAAGTTTACAAATTCACTAACCCTGTGAGTGAATTGCAAAGATGTAGGTTGGGCCTGTTTGATCCACCTTGGGTCCTTCTAATATTGTGCCATCGCACCTGAGGGCTATAACTCTTACTGAAAGAGGCATGGACGTGACATCTTTCCCCCAGGGTATTGCTTCTTGCCCTCCTTTAGGAAAACTGGAACTCCCAAAGACCAAAACACTGTAGATAACTCAAAATAGGTTTTATTGTTCACAAAGAGTTATCCCTTTAAGACAATAAGCTGGAAGTTTCAAAGGGGTAAAGGAAAATATACATTACAGTTTCTGGTTGTCTTGGGTCCAAGGAGTTTTGCAGCTGAGAAGCTTTTCCAGGTCCCTCTTTCTCAATGGCTGTGAATATCGGAATAATCACAACCCCAATTCCAATAGCCTATATTTTGAAGGCACAAAGCCTTCCTCTGGTGCCAAAGAACTGGTTTGAAGGTGCTTGAGACTTCTCAACGTCATCCAGGTTGGTCTGAACATGAAGCATAAGTCTCAAGGGTAAGTACCTCAGAATTGATGCTGAGAGGTAACTTAATCAAGGGCTTCCGAGCCAAGTTTCTCTCTCACGTCCATTTGATAGAAAGTTTGATGGTGGAATGGAAAAGGAAACACTGCCCTGCTCTCTAGGAAGAGGTAGAATCATAGAATCATAGTCCTTAATCAAGGACTTTAGAGCCAATCATAGACTTGGCTCTAAAGTCCTTGATTAAGTTACCTCTCAGCACCAATTCTGAGGTTCTTACCCTTGAGACTTATGCTTCATATTCAGTTCAACCTGGACGACGTTGAGAAGCCTCAAGCGCCTTCAAACCAGTTCTTTGGCACCAGAGGAAGGCTTTTTGTCACAAACCTGGCTACGTTAGCAGGAGCACCATTTAAACAAACAGAAATGAGCCCGCCAATGTCAAGAGCACAATATCAGAGAAGCCAAATCTTGGAGTCCTTGGAAGTCAAGCTGGAATAACGACGTCAGGTCCAAAGTCAGAAGCACGAAGTACAAACAAAAGCGGAGAAGTGTGAGCCAATGCTGACTGAGATCCAATGTCCAAGTAGCCAAAGTCGAAATTCTTTGAAGTAAAACCAGCAAAGTGAAGAGTCAGGAAAGGAACAAATGGGAGTTGGACTCCAGCCAGATAACAGCATTGTCTGCAGCAAAGTGGAGTCCACGACATGCGAGTGTGGAGAAGAGCAAACCACTGACCACCTGCTGCAATGCAACTTGATCCCCGCCACATGCACGATGGAGGACCTTCTCCTAGTAACACCAGAGGCACTCCAAGTGGCCAGCTACTGCTCAAAGGACATTTAATCAACTACCAAGCTTGCAAACTTTGTGTTTTGTTTGTTTGTTTTAAAATGCAATACAACTGTTTGGCTTGATCCTGACACAATAAATAAATAAATGCCAAGTTTTCAAGTTTGTTTGTGTTTTTAAATACATTATAATTGTATCCTCAATTCGCTTCCTACACGATAAATAAATAAATCCTGGATAGAATCATAGAATCATAGAATCATAGAATCCTAGAGTTGGAAGAGACCTCATGAGTCATCCAGTCCAACCCCTTTCTGCCAAGAAACAGAAAAATTGCATTCAAATCACTCCCAACAGATGGCCATCCAGCCTCTGTTTAAAAGCTTCCAAAGAAGGAGCCTCCACCACATTCCGGGGCAGAGAGTTCCACTGCTGAACGGCTCTCACAGTCAGGAAGTTCTTCCTCATGTTCAGGTGGAATCTCCTCTTTTGTAGTTTGAAGCCATTTCTCCATTTTGTCCTAGTCTCCAGGGAAGCAGAAAACAAGCTTGCTCCCTCCTCCTCCCTGTGGCTTCCTCTCACATATTTATACATGGCTATCATATCTCCTCTCAGCCTTCTCTTCTTCAGGCTAAACATGCCCAGCTCCTTAAGCTGCTCCTCATAGGGCTTGTTCTCCAGACCCTTGATCATTTTAGTCGCCCTCCTCTGGACACATTCCAGCTTGTCAATATCTCTCTTGAATTGTGGTGCCCAGAATTGGACACAATATTCCAGGTGTGGTCTAACCAAAGTGGAATAGAGCATGGGGAACATGACTTCCTTAGATCTATACACTAGGCTTCTATTGATGCAGGCCAAAATCCCATTGGCTTTTTTTGCCGCCACATCACATTGTTGGCTCATGTTTAACTTGTTGTCCACGAGGACTCCAAGATCTTTTTCACATGTATTGCTCTCGAGCCAGGCATCGTCCCCCATTTTGTATCTTTGCATTTCGTTTTTCCTGCCAAAGTGGAGTATCTTGCATTTGTCCCTGTTGAACTTCATTTTGTTAGTTTTGGCTCATCTCTGATCTGTCAAGATCGTTTTGAATTCTGCTCCTGTGCTCTGGAGTATTGGCTCTCCCTCCCAATTTGGTGTCTTCTGCAAACTTGGAAGTTGTGATCTGGTGAGATATTAGCACTCCTTTGACGTTGGAAAACTGCAACTCCCAACCATTAAAATACTATTAAACTGCATTCATTCTTTAGTGAAGATGCACCCGATGTCAAGATCCACAAACCAATGCAAAAAGGAAGCCTGGAAAACCGTTCAGGAAGCTCTCCTGCTGCCCTTTCTTTCTTTCCTCCATCTCTTTATCTCCTCCATCATGGGAATTCATTGCAAATTCCTGACATGTCTACATCCTTGTGAACAGGAAGGGCATGGTTGACTTTATCAGGGACCTCATGCGTCTTAATCCCGCTTCCTTGGCTTTGCCGTTGTTCCGAGAAGCCTTTATCTCCGCTTGAGGTGCCCTTCAAACGTTGGCTTGCTACAACCCTTGCAAGATATTCGGCTGCGTTGAGAGCCATTTCAGATAGAACAGACTTAAGCCCAAAGGTCTGTCTGAAAGCCTCCTTGCAAACTTTATCTCCTTTTGTTTGTTTGTTTAGACCAGTGGTTCACAACCTTCTTAATTCCACAACCCCTTCATACAGTTCCTCATGTTGTGGTGACCCACAACCATAACATTATTTTTGTTGCTACTTCATATCTGTCATTTTGCTACTGTTATGAATCGTAATGTAAATATCTGATAGGCAGGATGTATTTCCATTCACTGGACCAAATTTGACATATCTGAAACATTCAAATTTGAATACTGGTGGGGTTGGGGAGGAGGATTGATTTTGTCATTTGGGAGTTGTAGTTGCTGGGATTTATAGTTCACCTACAATCAAAGAGTATTCAGAACTCCACCAACGATGGAATTGACCCAAATTTGGCACAAATAACTCCCATGGTGACCAACAGAGAATACTGGAAGGGTTTGGTGGGCATTGACTTTGAGTTTTGGAGTTGTAGTTCACCTACATCCAGAGAGCACTGCGGACTCAAACAATGATGGATCTGGACCAAACTTGGCATGCATACTGACAATATCCCAAAATGTGAACACAATTTTGGGGAATATAGACCTGGCATTTGGGAATTGTAGTTGCTGAAATTGATAGTCCACCTATAATGAAAGAGCATTCTGAACTCCACCAACAATGGAATTGAACCAGACATAGTACACAAAATTCCCATGACCAACATAAAATACTGGGAGGGATTGGTGGGCATTGGTTATGAGTTTGGGAGTTTTAGTTAATCTACATCCAGAGAGCACTGTGGACTCAAACAATTATGCATCTGGAACAAACTTGGCATGAACACTCAATATGTCCAAATGTGAACACTGGTGGAATTTGGGGAAAATAGACCTTGACATTTGGGAGTTGTAGTTGCTGGGCTTTATAATTCATCTACAATCAAAGAGAATTCTGAACCCCACCAACGATGGAATTGAACCAAACTTGGCACACAGAACTCCCACGACCAACAGAAAACACTTGAAGGGTCTGGTGGGCATTGATTTTGAGTTTGGGAATTGTAGTTCACCTACATCCAGAGAGCACTGTGGTCTCAAACAATTATGCATCTGGACCAAACTTGACACAAATACTCAATATGTCCAAATGTGAACACTGGTGGAATTTGGGGAAAATAGAACGTGGCATTTGGGAGTTGCAGCTGCTGGGATTTATAGTCAACCTACAATCAAAGAGTATTCTGAATCCCACCAATGATGAAATTGAATCAAATTTGGCACACAGAACTCCCATGGTGACCAACAGAAAATACTGAAAGGGTTTGGTGGGCATTGACCTTGAGTTTTGGAGTTATAGTTCACCCACATCCAGAGAGCACTGTGGACTCACTGTGGACTCAAACAATGATGCATCTGGAACAAACTTGACACGAATACTCAGTATGTCCATATGTGAACACTGATGGAATTTGGGGAAAATAGACTGTGACATTTGGGAGTTGTAGTTGCTGGGCTTTAAAATTCATCTACAATCAAAGAGCATTCGGAATTTAAGAACTGTAAATAAATAAATAATAATAAATAACGAGCATTCTGAACCTCACCAACGATGAAATTGAACCAAACTTCCCACACAGAACCCCCATGATCAACAGAAAATACTTGAAGGGTCTGTTGGGCATTTATTTTGAATTTGGGAGTTGTAGTTCACCTACATCCAGATAGCACTCTGGTCTCAAGCAATTATGCATCTGGACCAAACTTGACACGAATACTCAGTATGCCCAAATGTAAACACTGGTGGAATTTGGGGAAAATAGACCTTGACATTTGGGAGTTGTAGTTGCTGGGCTTTATAATTCATCTACAACCAAAGAGCATTCTGAACCCCACCAACGATGGAATTGAACCAGATTTGGTACACAAAATTCCCATGACCAACATAAAATAATAGGAGGATTTGGTGGGCATTGATTTTGAGTTTGGGAGTTTTAGTTTACCTACAACCAGAGAGCACTGTGGACTCAAACAATGATGCATCTGGACCAAACTTGGCATGAATACCCAATATGTCCAAATATGAACACTGGTGCATTTGGGGGGAAATAGGCCTTGACAAAATACTGGAAGGGTTTGGTGGGCATTGACCTTGAGTTTTGGAGTTGTAGTTCACCTACATCCAGAGAACACTGTGGTCTCAAACAATTATGCATGTGGACCAAACTTGACACGAATACTCAATATGTCCAAATGTGAACACTGGTGGAATTTGGGGAAAATAGAACGTGGCATTTGGGTGTTGTAGTTGCTGGGATTTATAGTTCATCTACAATCAAAGAGCATTCTGAATCCCACCAACGATAGAATTGTGCCAAACTTCCCACACAGAACCCCCATGCCTTGAAGGAACTCGCTGGCATGAGCCTCCCTCCAAACTCACACATTTTTCTCGCCGGCACATGAGCACCATGCTGCCATGCTGTCAAGATGCCAGGGCTCTGCCTTATTCAGGTAGAGATGAACCAAACAAATACCCAGTTTGTGTTAAACAATTTAATTAAAACAGCACTTATTTTCTGGCATTCTGAATCCCACCAACAATAGAAATGGGCCAAACTTCCCACATAGAACCCCCCCAGGACCAACAGAAAATACTGTGTTTTCTGATGGTCTTAGGTGACCCAGGGGTCCTGATCTCAGGTTGAGAAATGTTGGTTTAGATCAGTGTTTCTCAACCTGGGGGTCGGGACCCCTTGGGGGGTCGTGAGGGGGTGTCAGAGGGGTCAGCAAAGACCATCAGAAAACACAGTATATTCTTTTGGTCATGGGGGTTCTGTGTGGGAAGTTTGGCAGAATTGTATCATTGGTGGGGTTCAGAATGCTCTTTAATTACAGGTGAACTATAAATTCCAGCAACTACAACTCCCAAACGTCAAGGTCTGTTTTCCCCAAACTCTACCAGTGTTCACATTTGGGCATATGGAGTATTCATACCAAGTTTGGTCCAGATACATCATTGTTTGGGTTAACAGTGCTCTCTAGACCAGTGTTTCTCAACCTGGGGGTCGGGACCCCTGAGGGGGTCATGAAGGGGTGTCAGAGGGGTCGCCAAAGACCATCAGAAAACACAGTATTTTTGTTGGTCATGGGGGTTCTGTGTGGGAAGTTTGGCCCAATTCTATCATTGGTGGGGTTCAGAACGCTCCTTGATTGTAGGTGAACTATAAATTCCAGTATCTACAACTCCCAAATTTCAAAGTCTATTTTCCCCAAACCCCTCAGTGTTCACATTTGGGCATATTCAGTATCCGTGCCAAGTTTGGTCCAGATCTATCATTGTTTGAACCCACAGTGCTCTCTGGATGTAGGCGAACTACAACTCCCAAACTCAAGGTCAATGCCCACCAAACCCAGTATTTTCTGTTGGTCATGAGAGTTATATGTGCCAAGTCTGGTTCAGTTGCATTGTTGGTGGAGTTCAGAATGCTCTTTGAATTTAAATGAACCACAAATCCCATCAACTACAACTCCCAAATGACAAAATCAATCCCCCCACAACCCCACCAGTAGTCAAATTTGGGCATATTGGGTATTTGTGCCAAATTTGGTCCAGTGAATGAAAATACATCCTACATATCAGATATTTACATTATACCACATCTGGAATATTGTGTCCAATTCTGGGCACCACAATTCAAGAGAGATATTGACAAGCTGGAATGTGTCCAGAGGAGGGCGACTAAAATGATCAAGGGTCTGGAGAACAAGCCCTATGAGGAGCGGCTTAGGGAACTGGGCATGTTTAGCCTGAAGAAGAGAAGGCTGAGAGGAGATATGATAGCCATGTATAAATATGTGAGAGGAAGCCACAGGGAGGAGGAGGGAGCAAACTTCCTTTCTGCTTCCCTGGAGACTAGGACGCAATGGAACAATGGCTTCAAACTACAAGAGAGGAGATTCCATCTGAACATTAGGAAGAACTTCCTGACTGTGAGAGCCGTTCAGCAGTGGAACTCTCTGCCCCGGAGTGTGGTGGAGGCTCCTTCTTTGGAAGCTTTTAAGCAGAGGCTGGATGGCCATCTGTCAGGGGTGATTTGAATGCAATATTCCTACTTCTTGGCAGAATGGGGTTGGACTGGATGGCCCATGAGGTCTCTTCCAACTCTTTGATTCTATGATTCTTTGATTCTATGATTCATACCATTAGCAAAATTACAGTTATGAAGTCGCAACAAAAATAATGTTGTGGTTGGGGGTCACCACAATAGGAGGAACATCTTTAGATGGAGGATACAAAGATGAACGAGAAGGACACAAAGTTTGCAAAAACAATTAGAACTGAAACATGCATGCTGGAACAAGAAGAGAAAGGAGGACTGGTGGGCACACTTTGGCCCTCCAGGTGTTTTGGACTTCAACTCCCACAATTCCTAACAGCCTACCGGCTGTTAGGAATTGTGGGAGTTGAAGTCCAAAACACCTGGAGGGTTGAAGTTTTGGACAACTAAGCAATCAAACAAGGAGCGCTTCTTCTAACCAGCTCATTTCAGAAGGAAGATCTGCTATTTATAGAGCGAGCGAGTAAGTTAGTGGCACATGCTCGCTCTAGTCTTGAGTTTCATCCACATGTTTTGGAGGATCACATTGCCATAATTGCATTCCAGCCAAGCCCAACGCATTCAGAGAGAGAGAGAGCCAGGTCTAATTAGCCATAAGGTCCCTGCAAAGTCTTCTCCTGTATTACCTTCAGCCATGCTGTTTCCCACTGGACAGAGCGGAGTCCCTTCTGTTCCTCTGGCTTCCTCTGTCTTTCCGCTGACAGCTCAGCTCTGGAAACTTACCTCCTGAGCTTTGGATCCATATATATATATAGCCCTCCAAAGCACACACCCCTCCGCCGTCACAATAAGGCAATGTGGGGCGGAGGAGGGAAAGAGAAACAGCAGAGGCTTTCCAGGAAAAATCAAGTGTGTGCTTTACTTTGACAAAACTGGAAGCAAAATGTATTTACAGGAGCCAGGCGGTGAATGACACACCGCTTTGCAAGGCCGGGGAGGTTTGGGGTTGGCGAAAGAGCCCCACCTAGCTGGCATCTCAGCATCTCAGCCTCATACATACTGCCCGGCCATTTCATTTTCTAGGTTCTTGTAGGTTTTTTTGGGCTATAGGGCCATGTTCTAGAGGCATTCTCTCCTGACGTTTCGCCTGCATCTATGGAAAGCATCCTCAGAGGTAGTGAGGTCTGTTGGAAATAGGAAAATGGGTTTATATATCTGTGGAATGGCTGGGGTGGGGCAAAGAGCTTTTCTCTGCTGAAGCTAGGTGTGAATGTTTCAGCTGACCACCTTCATTAGCATTTGAAGGCTTGGCTGAGCCTGGGAAAATGTTCTGTTGAGAGGTGTTAAGATATGCCTGGTTGTTTCCTCCCTGCTGTTTTGCTGATTCCAGCCATGAAAGCCTTCGACAATACATTTCATTTTCTTCTTACAGTATTCACAGTCCAATGTCTACTTGGAGGCCTCAGGGTTGAGTGCAGCCTCATTAACTGAAAGCAGTGTCAACTAGATTCTTAAAAATCATAGAATCGTAGAGTTTGAAGAGACTTCGTGGGCCATCCAGTCCAACCCCATTCCACCAAGAAGTAGGAAAATTGCATTCAAAGCACCCCTGACAGATGGCCATCTAGCCTCTGCTTAAAATCCTCCAAAGAAAGAGCCTCCACCACACTCTGGGGCAGAGAGTTCCACTGTTGAACAGTTCTCACAATCAGGAAGTTCTTCCTAATGTTCAGGTGGAATCTCCTTTCTTGATCAGCCCCTACACTAGAAACCTTTAAAAAGGACCTTAAAACCTGGTTCTTCTATTGCGCCTTTGGTGAGTAGGTGCACAAAATGATACTACTGCTCCCCTCATAGAATCATAGAATCAAAGAGTTGGAAGAGACCTCATGGGCCATCCAGTCCAACCCCATTCTGCCAAGAAGCAGGAAAATCGCGTTCAAAGCACCCCTGACAGATGGCCATCTAGCCTCTGCTTAAAATCCTCCAAAGAAAGAGCCTCCACCACACTCTGGGGCAGAGAGTTCCACTGTTGAACAGTTCTCACAATCAGGAAGTTCTTCCTAATGTTCAGGTGGAATCTCCTTTCTTGATCAGCCCCTACACTAGAAACCTTTAAAAAGGACCTTAAAACCTGGCTCTTCTATTGCTCCTTTGGTGAGTAGGTGCACAAAATGATACTACTGCTCCCCTCATAGAATCATAGAATCAAAGAGTTGGAAGAGACCTCATGGGCCATCCAGTCCAACCCCATTCTGCCAAGAAGCAGGAAAATCGCGTTCAAAGCACCCCCGACAGATGGCCATCCAGCCTCTGTTTAAAAGCTTCCAAAGAAGGAGCCTCCACCACACTCCAGTGCAGAGAGTTCCACTGCTGAATGGCTCTCACAGTCAGGAAGTTCTTCTCTATGTTCAGATGGAATTTCCTTTCTTGTAGTTTGAAGCCATTGTTTCGTGTCCTAGTCTCCAGGGAAGCAGAAAACAAGCTTGCTCCCTCCTCCTCCCTGTGGCTTCCTCTCACATATTTATACATGGCTATCATATCTCCTCTCAGCCTTCTCTTCTTCAGGCTAAACATGCCCAGCTCTTTTTAGCCGCTCCTCATAGGGCTTGTTCTCTAGACGCTCAATTATTTTAGTCTCCCTTCTCTGGACACATTCCAACATCTCCTTTCAATGGTGGTGCCCAGAATTGGACACAGTATGATTCCAGATGTGGTCTAACCAAGGCAGAATAGAGCATGGGGAGCATTACTTCCCTGGACCTAGACACAAGGCTCCTATTGATGCAGGGCAAAATCCCATTGGCTTTTTTTGCCGCCACATCACATTCCTGGCTCATGTTTAACTTGTTGTCCACGAGGACTCCAAGATCCTTTTCACACGTACTGCTCTCGAGTCAGGCATCCCCCATTCTGTCTCTTTGCATTTCATTTTTCCTGCCAAAGTGGAGTATCTTGCATTTGTCACTGTTGAACTTCATTTTGTTAGTTTTGGCCAATCATCTCTCTAATCTGTCAAGATCGTTTTGAATCCTGCTCCTGTCCTCTGGAGTATTGGTCTCGAGCCACATGTTGTTGATCAAGTTAATCCCACCCTGAAGCCGATGTTCTCCTTGGAGGCAAAAGGGGTGGTGTGGACACAGGAGACAGAATCCAGAATTCCTCCAATAAAAACTTTATTAAGTTTCCCGGCATACCATACACCAATCACAAACTGCAAATGAATGTACTTTTGAAGCAATGAGATTGCGGATCATCACTTACACCAATCCCAGTA
This sequence comes from Anolis sagrei, assembly GCF_037176765.1. Classification (NCBI taxonomy): domain Eukaryota; kingdom Metazoa; phylum Chordata; class Lepidosauria; order Squamata; family Anolidae; genus Anolis; species Anolis sagrei. The sequence goes on along the minus strand of NC_090024.1, from coordinate 244,920,577 downwards.
AAATATTGTAATCATGATGACGTCAAATCTGGGAGATTTCCCCTGACATCTTCCCTTGGGCAATGATGCAACAAACTGGCTTCTGATGCTGCCCTCAGCCTTCTTGTATTCATTGGACATCACAGCTTCAAATTGGTATCGGAGCAACATTGATGTTGTAGTAGCCCTTCACCCCTTTCAGTTTGTTGCTTTCAAAGTTGATCACCAGCTTCCGGAGGCCGGACAGGAAGGGAACAAAGTCCACCTTGGCTTTGGCTTCTTCACCTGGACCGACTGGGGAATAACTGGGGAGAGACAAGAGAGCCAAGATCAGCAGGCTGACTTCCATTTTTAGTGTTGCTGAAAGAAGGTTTCCTCCTACTCATGTTTTAAGACTGTACTTTCCCAATATTTTTTGTAGGGCTGGGCGGTTTCGTTTCGTTAATTCGTAATTCGTTAATAATTCGTTAATTTTTTCAATTACAAAATGATAACAAACCATTCTGGAGCAATTATTAAAAAAAATGAATTTTCAAAAACGTTTTGTAAATGCTTCGTATTTCGATATTGTATTCGTTTCGTTATTGTTTTGAGGTCGTTTCGTTATTATTTCAGCATGTCTGGGCCAGTTTTATGGTTTAATTAGTGAAAAAAAATTATAATATCACACCAACAGTCAACAACAGAGGGAGAGGGAAGCTTCAGAAGGTTTTGGAGGTTTTTTAGCGTATTTCGCGGTCGCGTCCGCCATTAACGAATCGATTCGTTATTGTTTCGGAAATCGATTCGTTAATTTTTTACCATTTACGAAATTTCGTAAATATCGAACTTTTTAAAAGGAAAATTTTGTAATTATTTTAAATATCGAAACAAAAAAACCCCCCAAATACAAATCGATCTTAGAAACAAATTTTTCCGTTGTTACCCAGGCCCAATTTTTTGACCTTATGAAAACTTTTCTTTCCAATTGACATAGGGATGGCTTGATGTAGGAATAGAAATGTAGATAAAATGTGAACTTTGCCAACTGTTAGTCTGCCCAATAATTGTTGGGTGAATGGGCTTAATAACAAAAGACCCTCCTCATAAATGTACAGCAGGGTAACTTATCCGCAGCAGTGTCACAAGAAATTCAATGTGCAGATTGGACAAATCTGAATTTAATATGATGTGTGGGAATGAATGGAAGGATGTGTGGTTGGAGTTAATAATTTAGGAAACACCAGTATAATATTAAGGCCTACAATGACTAACTACCTGCTTGCTGGAACTGTGATCAAAACCTGCTAATGAGAATTGATAAGAACTGTGACAAGTCCTAGGAGGCTGCCATTGTGGAAATTAGGCCTGGGTAACAACGGAAAAAATTGTTTCTAAAATCGATTCGTTTTTTGGGTTTTTTTGTGTTTCGTTATTTAAAATAATTACAAAATTTTCCTTTAAAAAAGTTCGATCTTTACGAAATTTCGTAAATGTGAAAAAAATTACAAAACAATAACGAATCGATTTCCGAAACAATAACGAATCGATTCGTTAATGGCGGACACAACCGCGCAATACGCTAAAAAACCTCCAAATGGGACAGGGGGAACTTCTGAAGCTTAATTAAACCAAAAACAACTATAAAAACCCTTAGAAAACAAAAAACAACTATAAAACTTGCCCCAGACATGCGGAAATAATAACGAAACGACCTCAAAACGACAACGAAACGAATACAATAACGAAATACAAAACATTTACGAAACGATTTAAAAATTCATTTTTTTAAAAAATTGCTCCAGACTGGTTCGTTATCGTTTTGTAATTGAAAAATTAACGAATTTTTTAACGAATTACGAATTAACGAAACAAAACCGCCCAGCCCTAGTGGAAATACAAACAGTTTCTCCTACATTAGAGAAAGAATAATAATATAGGAGAGAAAACACCTACATCTTCTGGATCTTCTGTCCACCCGTGAGTCCGGCTCCTTGCACAGTGAAGACGCAGTCGGTCAGTGGGACTGGGAGTGGGTTGGTCAGCGCCACTTCAGCCATCAACCTCCGATTCTGCATCGGCTCCCCTAGGATCTGCATTTGCAAGGAAGAAGTTGCAACGGGGACAAAACCCCCCAATAACAAATAAATAAATAAATAAATAAATAAATAAAGAAATCTTCATTTATGCCCTGTCTCCATCTCCCCAAGGGGACTCGGGCAGCTAACACGAGGCAAAGCCCAACAAATTACAACAGAGCAAAAAAATACAACAAAAGATCATAAGATAACAATCAAATAATTACAATAAAATATTTTTTTTAAAGATAATGCAAAATAAATAGAGTATAAACAAAACTTTGAACCAAGTGGGCGGAGCTAAATACAATGGATAGGAATTTAAAACCCTGGGTGAGATGGATGAGTAGGGTAATGTATCTGATGGTAAGTTCGGAGGGGACAAACAATGGGATTTAATTCACTGAAGGGCGAGATAAAGTGCATCGAAAGACATCATGTGCTGAATTGGTCAAAGGTAAGGGACTTGTTGTTCAATCCTCGAAGGCACACCAGAACAGCCAAGTTTTTAGGCCCTTCCTGAAGGCTGCCTAAGTGGGTGCTTGCCTAATCTCCCTGGGTAGCGAGTTCCAGAGCCGAGGGGCCACCACAGAGAAGGCCCTCTCTCTCGTTCCCACAAGTCGCGCTTGTGACGATGGTGGGAGCGAAAGGAGGACCTCCCCCAATGATCAAAGGGATCGTGCAGGTCATAGAATCATAGAATCATAGAATCAAAGAGTTGGAAGAGACCTCATGGGCCATCCAGTCCAACCCCCTGCCAAGAAGCAGGAATATTGCATTCAAATCACCCCTGACAAATGGCCATCCAGCCTCTGCTTAAAAGCTTCCAAAGAAGGAGCCTCCACCACACTCCGGGGCAGAGAGTTCCACTGCTGAACGGCTCTCACAGTCAGGAAGTTCTTCCTAATGTTCAGATGGAATCTCCTCTCTTGTAGTTTGAAGCCATTGTCCCATTGCGTCCTAGTCTCCAAGGAAGCAGAAAACAAGCTTGCTCCCTCCTCCCTGTGGCTTCCTCTCACATATTTATACATGGCTAGGTGCATAGAAGGAGATGCGATCACGAAGGTAGGTGGGTCCCAAACCATTCAGGGCTTTGTAGGTGATAACCTGCACCTTGAATTGGGATCAGAAAATGAACGGCAGCCAATGGAGCTCCCTAAACAGGGGAGTAGGCCACTCCCTGTAATTCACTCCAGTTAGAAGTCTGGCAGCCAAATGCTGGACCAATTGAAGTTTCCGGTCTGTCTTCAAAACCAACCTCAGAAGAACTTTGCTAAGGAGAAAATACATCCATCCCTCCACGTTTGCTAGGCTTAGGGCCTCAGGACCCCCAAGAATTTTCCAAACTTCAATCCTACATAAACTCATGGGTCATGCAATTTGACAGGTGACTTGGAGATCCGACCTTGGTCCCTTTCCCCCCAAATGCTACAGACTAGGACTTCCAGGGCACGAAGAAAGGTGCCTTTTAAGACTGGCTTAGGAATTCTGGGAGTAGCAGTCCAAAAAGATGGCCCTTCTCCAAGCCCAGAAGGATTGAAGAGGCACAGAGACATACACGATCTTTGTACCTCTTCCCCAAATGCTGCAGGCTAGAATTTCTGGGAAAGGGGCGTTTTTGGACTGACATTCAGGGATTCTGGACCAAACCCTTCCCAAGCCCAGAGCGACTGCCAAGGAATACCAGGCAGCCATGGCTTCTAGGACCTGAAGTCCAAAACTCCCAGAGAACCAGTGGCGCAGCTGTCTGAGTGTCAGCTGCATTAAGATTAAGATCAATTCTGACCAAAAGGTCTTGAGTTCAAAGCCAGCCCAGGTCGGAGTGAGCTTCCAACCAATTGTGTGGCTTGTTGTTGACCTTTGCAATCTGAAAGACAGTTGCATCTGTCAAGTAGGCGGGGCTAATTTAACTAATTTACAAGGCCATAAAAAAGACTCCAGCAAAGCATGTGGGGAATGTGGAAGTACTTAATCAGTGTCGCAGATGGATGATGAAAGCGACAGCAACTCTGGTGGCCAGAAAAAGTTAAATAGCCTCTGACTGTCTCTCTATATCTGTTGTGTGTCTTTGGCATTGAATGTTTGCCATATATGTGTACATTGTAATCCGCCTTGAGTCCCCTGCGGGGTGAGAAGGGCGGAATATAAATACTGTAAATAAATAAATAAATAAAACCAAATTTGGGAACAGGGGCGGCTCGTACATTTCGCGAAGTAAGCGGTCGCAGAACACTTTTTTTTTGCCAGGGGCGCAGAGGCGCCTCTGTAAATGCCCCTCGACCGCCACTTGAGGAGCACCCCCTCAGTTCACAACAGCCCTAGCAGTCCGGGGGGAGCCTTGGCTTTCTTGCCTCACTGCCGGGCGATCCTCTTCCCAAAGGGGCCGGGCCCTTGAGCCTCGCCTAGCCCCTCTCGTTCCTGCTCCACCCAGCCACCGGGTGCGTGAGCAGAGCCGCCGCTCAATCGTTCTCCGCGTTCGATCCCTTCCCCATGACTGGCTCCCTTTCCCGATCCCCTGGCGCTCCACCCACCTCCTCTCCTCTCCCCAATCTGCGGGTGGGCCAAGAGGCAGAGCCGCCGTGCCTTGCCCGCTTTGGTTCCGGAGGCGTGTCTGAAGACCCCAGCGTGCGCACCAAAAGTCGCCTCTTCTCCTGACTTTCTCTTCAGCCATTGGGACCAAGAGAGAGAGAGAGAGAGAGAGAGAGAGAGAGCCCCTCTGGCTGGAGGTATCGCCCACCTCTGCTCCCTCCTTTGTTTTTGCGCCTACCTTCAGGAAAGGTGGGCATCTCCACATCTCTCTCTCTCTCTCTTGGTCCCAATGGCTGAGGAGAAAGTCAGGAGAAGAGGTGACTTTTGGTGCACACTCCGGGGTCTTCAGGCATGCCTCCGGACCCAAAGCGGGCCAGGCAAGGGAGCAAGTGCGGCAAGTGTAGTAACTGGCATGTATAGTTCACCTACAATCAAAGAGCATTTTGAACTACACCAATGATGGAATTGAACCAAATATGGCACACAGAACTCCCACGACAAACAGAAAATATATATCAATGATTGGTTGGGGGGGGCGCCAAAATACTGTTCGCTTACCATTGAAAATTACCTAGGGCCACCTCTGTTTGGGAATCATTGGCATTTTCCAATTCTTTCCAGGATTCCTTCCCTCCCAAAGAGAATGTGGTTGCATTGAACCTCCTGATCACTCCATGTCCCATCCTTCTGCTTTTCTTCCCATAGGTGATTCTTACCCTGATTTTGATATCCGGGTTCTCAATGTAAATGTCCCTCGTCCCCTTGCAACACTCCTGGGTGTCCTGGTCTACAAGGAAGGCTGACACCTGAATCATGTTGTCCTCAGTCAAGCGCCGGCTGTAATTCTTGTAGAGGATGTTAAAGGGGATGGTCTTCTCTGGAAGGACAGAAGAAACAAGTCAGGTTCATGGATGGCATCACCATCAAAGTTGGCTGGGGCTTCGCAAGTCTGATATTCCCAAACAGTCCTAGAGTTGGAAGGGGCCCAACTAATATTTTCATAGGAGCATAGAATCATTGAGTTGGAAGAGACCTTTTGGGCCATCCAGTCCAACCCCTCATCAAGAAGCAGGAAAATCACATTCAAAGCACTCCCAAGAGATGGCCATCCAGCCTCTGTTTCAAAGCCTCCCAAGAAGGAGCCTCCACCACACTCTGGGACAGAGAGACAGTTCCACTGCTGAACAGCTGTCTCGCTAATGATCAGGTGGAATCTCCTTTCCTGTTGTTTGAAGCCATTGTTCCATTGCGTCCTAGTCTCCAGAACAGCAGAAAGGAAGCCTGCTCCCTTCTCCTTATGACTTCCCCTCACCTCTTGAGCCATGGCGCTCATCATGTCTCCTCTCAGCCTTCGCTTCTAAAGGCTAAACATGCCCAACTCTTTCAGCCGCTCCTTGTTCTCCAGACCCTTAATCCTTTCAGTTGCCCTCTTCCTCTGGACACATTCCAGCTTAGAGTCAACATCTCCCTTAATTGTGGTGCCCAGAATTGGACACAGTGTGATTCCAGGTAACATGGTCTGACCAAGGCAGAATAGAGCATGGGTAGTATGACTTCCCTGGATCTAAACAGTCAACCCCTCTTGATGCAGGCCAAAATCCCATTGGCTCCCCCCACCCCACGGCATGACATTGTTGTCAGTGACATCGGCAGCACAACAAGGCAGGAACAGATTAATCACAGCCACCTTAGGCTATAAACTACTTTATTTTACAGCTATATACATTAGAAGCTACTCTCAGAACATTGTAAACTTGCTTCTTTTACCGTCCGATCATAACATTGCAAACATCCTAACCGTTATCAGTACTAGTCCACACCTCTTGCAATCCAGAGTGACATATGATGTACAACGCACGATGCTGCGTCCATTTGTTCTATACACTTGATTTATGACCTCTCTAGGAATGCCGTTCCCTCCATGGTTCAGTTAATTCTGTCCACACAGGAATACATTACACTCGGCACATAGCTACTGCATTTTAAACATACATACATACTTTGAAATCTACATTATAAATTGCAAACAGCTTCAACAATTGTTGGCTCATGTTTAACTTGTTGTCAACAAGGACTCCAAGATCTTTTTCACACGTACTGCTGTCAAGCTAGGCAGCGTCCCCTATTTTGTATCTCTGGATTTCATTTTTTCTGCCTAAGTGGAGTCTCTTGCATTTGTCCCTGTTGAACTTCATTTTGTTAGCTTTGGGCCATCTCTCTAATCTGTCAAGATCGTTTTGAATTCTGCTCCTGTCCTCTGGAGTATTAGATATCCAACTAAAGTCCTTAGTGCTTAAGAATTGCTCAGGAAACCTCATATTCTTGCAAAGAAAAGACACCACATTATTCATTCTTGCATGCAGGAACAATAATATGCAATATTCCTGCTCTTTTATATGTGTCAAAAATAGCTCAGCGAGAGAGAGCATGAGGTCAAAACAAATTGGATTTCTTCCCAGGTCTATTTGAGAAGATGTACACTGTATTATCGAAGGCTTTCATGGCTGGAATCACTAGGTTCTTGTAGGTTTTTTCGGGCTATATGGCCATGGTCTAGAGGCATTCTCTCCTGACGTTTCGCCTGCATCTATGGCAAGAATCCTCAGAGGTAGTGAGGTCAGTTGGAAATAGGAAAATGGGTTTATCTATCTGTGGAATTACTGGGGTGGGGCAAAGAGCTCTCTGCTGAAGCTAGGTGTGAATGTTTCAGCTGACCACCTTCATTAGCATTTGAAGGCCTGGCTGAGCCTGGGAAAATGTTCTGTTGAGAGGTGTTAAGATGTGCCTGGTTGTTTCCTCTCTGCTGTTTTGCTGTTGTAATTTTGGAGTTTTTTTAATACTGGTAGCCAGATTTTGTTCATTTTCATGGTCTCTTCCTTTCTGTTGAAATTGTCCACATGCTTGTGGATTTCAATGGCTTCTCTGTGTAGTCTGACATGGTGGTTGTTGGAGTGGTCCAGCATTTCTGTGTTCTCAAATAATATGCTGTGTTCTCAAATAATATGCTGTGTCGTGCACAGCCTGGACACAGCATATTATTTGAGAACACAGAAATGCTGGACCACTCCAACAACCACCATGTCAGACTACATGGACAATATTGCTATGCTGCAGGGAGGTTGCATTTCAACTCCGGTCTTGAAGTTCCCAATACAAGAGTGCGAACAGTCTAGTCACTCTCCTGCACACTCCATATTGTGAAGAGATACCATTGTGCACAAGGCATACCATGAGGAACAGAGAGGAGCAGCAGGCTTTGTTGGACGGCAGGCAACTTTGATGGACAGCAGATGCTGAGAGCCCAAGCAGAGGAACAACAATGGAAAAGCAGCTGGGAAAATAAGAATTAAGGCAACAAAAGCTTTGGAGACACAAACCAGCAAAAGCTGAGGGATAAAAAGGGCTGGAAAAGCAGACAGCAAGAGCAGCCAAGAATTCTCTGATCTGTAAGGCTTCTGCATGCAGATTCCAGGCATTTCTGGAGGAAGCTAAAGAACCATAAACTCCTAAAGTTGGATAAAAACCCAAGTCCATCAAGTCCAACACAATTCTACCAGGCAGGAAGACCATGCAACCCTTGTCACAAAAATGTAATGTGCAGATTTGATAAACGTGAATTTAATGATATGTGGGTATGAATGGAAGAACGGAAGGATGTATGGATGGAGTTAATAATTTTGGAAACACCAGTAAAAGGCCAAGGCCTGCAATGACTAACTACCTGCTTAGGAAAAGGGTAAAGGTTTTCCCCTGACATGAAGTCCAGTCGTGTCTAACTCTGGGGTGTGGTGCTCATCTCAATTTCTAAGCCGAAGAGCCGGCTTAGAAATGGACCTGCTTGCTGGACTGTTATTAAAAGTTGGTAATAAGAACTGAAAAGTAAACTCTGATAAGAACTGGGAGAGTGATAACAGAAATGTTCACAATGTTAAGAAGGAAGACAACATAAGACCAACACCAATCAAGAAGCGTCAACATCTGGCCAGGAAACTAGGATGGATCCAGGATGGAAAACATCTATCAAGGACTCAGCCCACTTCATAGAAAAAATCAACAATCTCAAGCTAAATACAAACGACAAACTGATCAGCTTCGATGTGGTATCTCTATTTACCATGGTCCCGGTAGCAGACACCATGGCACTCATCAACCAGAGGTTCCCAGAAGACATCACGGCTCTGTTTCACCATTGCCTCACCACCAGTTACTTTCAGTGGGACAATGAATTCTACGAACAGAAAGATGGAGTAGCTATGGGGAGCCCTCTCAGCCCGGTCATAGCTAACTTCTACATGGAACACTTTGAAGAACAAGCCCTGGAAACAGCAACCAAAAAGCCCACGATATGGTTCAGATATGTGGATGACACCTTCACCATTTGGAGCCATGGAGAAGAAGAACTCAACAGGTTCCTGGACCATCTTAACAGCATCCACCCAAACATCCAGTTCACCATGGAAAAAGAAAATGAAGGAAGACTGCCTTTTCTAGATGTCCTAGTCATCCGCAAACCAGATCAACAATTGGATCACACCGTCTACAGAAAACCCACACACACACAGAGATATCTCTACACAAAAGCTCCAACCATCACCCAAGTCAAAAAAGAAGCCCCATTAAAGCCTTGGCAGACCGTGCCAAAAGAATCTGCGAAGCCCACCTCCTCCAAGATGAACTGAACCACCTCAACTGGGCTCTCCAGGCCAATGGAGACTCCACCTCAGACATCAGAAGAGCTGCAAGACCAAGAACAAGCCACGAGAGTCAAGATGAAGACCCATCCAGAGGAAAAGTGTTCCTGCCATACATCAAGGGAACCACTGACAGCAGAGGGAAGCTGATGAGGAAACACAACATACAAACAATCTACAAACCCACCAAGAAAATCCAACTAATGCTACGTTCAGCAAAGGACAAGAGGGATCCTCTCACCTCTGCAGGACTCTACCGTATACCATGCAGCTGTGGACAAGTCTCCATAGGGACCCCCAAACGCAGCAGCATTGCCCAGACACGCGTCAAGGAACATGAAAGGCACTGCAGACTCCTTCAACCAGAGAAGTCAGCCATAGCAGAGCACCTGATGAACCAGCCTGGACACAGCATATTATTTGAGAACACAGAAATGCTGGACCACACCAACAACCACCATGTCAGACTACACAGAGAAGCCATTGAAATCCACAAGCATGTGGACAATTTCAACAGAAAGGAAGAGACCATGAAAATGAACAAAATCTGACTACCAGTATTAAAAAACTCTAAAATTATAACAGCTAAACAACAGAGAGGAAACAACCAGGCACAGATTAACACCTCCCAGCAACAGATTTTCCCAGGCTCAGGCAGGCCTTCAAATGCTAATGAAGGTGATCAGCTAAACATTCACACCTAACTGCAGCAGGGAAGAGCTCCTTGCCCCACCCCAGCCATTCCACAGATATATAAACCCATTTTTCCTACTTCCAACAGACCTCACTACCTCTGAGGAAGCTTGCCATAGATGCAGGCGAAACGTCAGGAGAAATGCCTCTAGAACATGGCTCTATAGCCCGAAAAAACCCACAAGAACCTAGTGATTCCAGCCATGAAAGCCTTCGACAATACATCTATCATTAATTTACAACTTTGGGACTACATCTGCAGAATATTCCTGTAAAAAACTCAGTCTAATAATGCTCAAAGTGTGGCAGACCTGAGGAGTCTGGTTCACCCGCCATGCTCTGCTCCATGGGAAGGAGAGAGATGGTGTATTCGGAGAGTGTCAGATATGCTGTGGGAAAACATGATTCTGTACACTTTTAGGCTTCTTTCTCAAGGGAAGAGGAAGGAGTGCACTTTTGGAGACTTGGGTTTTGTACAGGGAGTCAGGTTCAGCTGTATGGAAAACAGAGATCTGGACCTTGGCATTGTTCTTAGGGAAAGAGGAGTTTTGAAGTATGCATTGGCAAACTGCAGGAAAGCAGGGTCTGGCCTAACAGGTGCTTCTCCAAATGGGGTTACAAAGTGGAAAACTAACAAAATGAAAACTAACAAAATGAAGTTCAACAGGGACAAATGCAAGATACTCCACTTAGGCAGAAAAAAACAAAATGTAAAGATACAGAATGGGGGACAATGCCTGGCTCGAGAGCAGGACGTGTGAAAAAGATCTTGCGGTCCTCGTGGACAACAAGTTAAACATGAGCCAGGAATGTGATGTGGCGGCAAAAAAAGCCAATGGGATTTTGCCCTGCATCAATAGGAGCCTTGTGTCTAGGTCCAGGAAAGTCATGCTCCCCATGCTTTATTCTGCTTTGGTTAGACCACACCTGAAATATTGTGTCCAATTCTGGGCACCACAATCCAAGAGAGATATTGACAAGCTGGAATGTGTCCAGAGGAGGGCGACTAAAATTATCAAGGGTCTGGAGAACAAACCCTATGAGGAGCGGCTTAAGGAGCTGGGCATGTTTAGCCTGAAGAAGAGAAGGCTGAGAGGAGATATGATAGCCATGTATAAATATGTGAGAGGAAGCCACAGGGAGGAGGAGGGAGCAAGCTTGTTCTCTGCTTTCCTGGAGACTAGGATGTGGAACAATGGCTTCAAACTACAAGAGAGGAGATTCCATCTGAACATGAGGAAAAACTTCCTGACTGTGAGACCTGTTCAGCAGTGGAACTCTCTGCCTTGGAGTGTAGTGGAGGCTCCTTCTTTGGAGGCTTTTGAACAGAGGCTGGAAGGCCATCTATCAGGGGTGCTTTGAATGCAATATTCCTGCTTCTTGGCAGAATGGGGTTGGACTGAATGGCCCATGAGGTCTCTTCCAACTCTGTGTTTCTATGATTCTACATGCGTGTGTGGAGAAGAGCAAACCACAGACCACCTATTACAATGCAGCCTGAGCCCTGCCACATGCACCATGGAGGACCTTTTTATAGCAACTCTAGGGGCACTCCAAGTGGCCAGATACTGCTCAAAGGACATTTAACAGAAAGCCAAGTTTGCAAACTTTGTGTGTGTGTGTTTAAATACAATACAACTGTTTGGTTCGCTCCTGACATGATAAATAAATAAAATAAATCTTGTAATGCCCAGAGAAATGCCTGCTGCACTGACGCATCCAGTAGGAATGGCAGTCTTGGGCACAGTCCAAAACCAACATCCCCAGCCTCCATCTGAGTGCACGAAACAATGCCTCTTTGAAGATCCCACCTCCAAGGCAGGCCGGAAGGAGCATGTTTATCTCTGTGGCTTGGCCTCCGGCAATGTTCTCCTCACCCTCTGCCACTGTTCACTGAATTCTACAAGACTCTGCTAGATTCGCACAATGCAACTCTTTTGTCTCCTTGAACTTGTTCCTGCAGCGCCTTATATATAAAAAAGCAATATTAATGGAACTAATGGAGAGGGGTCTGGCTAGAACAGCAAAGGACAAGAAAGGGCTTGCTCTGATGCACTTGGAATGTGGTCTAGATGAATATGGTCTGAGATTTATAGTTCACCTACAATTAAAGAGCATTCTGAACTCCACCAAAATGGAATTGAACTAAACTTGGCACACAGAACTCCCATGACCAACAGAAAAACTAGAAGGATTTGGTGGGCATTGGCCTTGAGTTTTGGAGTTGTAGTTCACCTTCATCCAGAGGGCACTGTGGACTCAAACAATACTAGACCTGGACCAACCTTGGCAAGAATATTCCATATGCCCAAATGTGAACACTGGTGGAGTTTGGGGAAAATACACATTTGGGAGTTTATAGTTCAGCTACAATCAAAGACTGTGCAGATACAGCTGTACCAGAAGCTCCAATTTTGTTTGCTTTGCATTTAATGGTTGTTGTAGTCCTAAGTTTCAGGGACTCTGCAGATAGGTGGCTTCTTTTGGCTGCAATCATAGGGCAAGCCACCTGTCAATTATAGTTTTATAGTTAGGTTCCCTGGTCCCGCCCCCTTTTTGGGTTTTTGGAGGGAATAGGAGCCTTTTTGGGTTCAGTTCACACAGAGAAGCCTTTCATGCAGGACATAATACCAAGAGCTCCTGTAGAAAGCTTCGTCTTCTATGGCTTGGCTGGGGAGATATACAGCCCTCAGCTTGGCTGGGGTTATACAGCCCTACAGCTCCTTTGCTGAAGGACTTCAGTCAGCCATCATGAAAACCTGAATTCCTTTTCCCCTGGAAGTCTACAAAGCTCTGCTTGGTAAGGGTCACTCGCAGAAGCCAGAAGCAGTTGGTACCGGGTGCAGGGGCTCCACGCCAACAGAGGCAAAGACAGACTGCCCAGATTAGAAGTTAAGGATTTCCCCATTAATTACAGTTAAGAAGATAGTGCCTGTTCCCTGTGGACAAGATTGAGAGAGAGCCAATAGAGTGTTAGGAAAGCCTTAAAGTACCTGTTTGTTTTCATTAATAAAGAACTTTGTTGAACCTTTAAGCAATCTAAAGACTCTGTTTAAGAAAATCCAAAGGCCTTTAATCTGAGGGAGCCCCGGCGTCCCGTTGGGCACACAGAATTTATGTCCTGTCTACAGTCTGATGCGCAGGCCCAGCGTGCGACAGCACAAAGACCATTCTGAACACCACCAACAATAGAATTGGGTCAAACTTCCCACACAGAACCCCCATGACCAACAGAAAATACTGTTTTCTGATGATCTTTGGCGACCCTTCTGACACCCCCTGGCGACCCCCACAGGGGTCCCGACTCACAGATTGAGAAACGCTGTTCTAGGTACTCCAACGCAATTTGGTGGTAGTTCTGGTTACAGCCTAAATCCTCCATGAAACTAAAAGTCCCAGGATTGCTTACGGCGGAATTGTGGCAGCACAATGAATGTGGATGACCTCACAGCCACACCTTTCTTCTGGGTCACGCCACTTCACTTGATGAAATGACAAAAGGAGGGGAAGAAGAAAACCAGAAACTCAATGCTTACCTTCATATGGCTCGAATGTGATGTTGAGCGTATCTTTGGATCTGAATTCAGGACCCAGCACCCCATTGTAGCTTTTGGTACGAGCAGCAAACGTCAGTTTGCACCGGTGCTTTTCCGCCGTGGTGTTCTCGATAATAGCAAAGACATGGAAGTCGCAGCCATTGTTGATGCCCTCAGAAGTTTTGATCCTGACCTTCAGAGTGTTCTTCAGTGGCAGTGAGTCTTTGAGCTGGTCCTTGTACTGAACCTTCTGCCTGGCCTTTGCAAACGTGGCCCGCTCTTCCATTGAGCATGCCAAAGGGAAGTGGTAATGCCTGAGCTCAGTGACACATGTTACTGCCATGTCCAGCAATTGTCTGGACATGCTCATCTCAATTTCTAAGCTGAAGAGCCAGCATTGTCCGTAGACGCCTCTAAGGTCATGTGGCCAGAATGACTGCATTGAGCACCGTTACTTTCCTGCAAAAGCGGTACCTATTGGTCTACTCACATTTGCATGTTTTTGAACTGCTAGGTTGGCAGAAGCTGGGGCTAACAGTGGGAGCTCACCCAGCTTCCCAGATTCAAACCACTGACCTTTCAGTCAGCAAGTTCAGCAGCTCAGTAGTTTAACCCACTGCACCACTTGATCGTACAAGGTATTATTATTAAACTTTTTTTTATTATTAAACTTTATTTGTACCCCGCTAGCATCTCCCGAAGGATTTGAATATCTTGATGGTATTTAATCAATTCATAACAAATCAGGGATGCCCTAGTTTATCCAAATTAATTCATTTTTACCAGAAGCATAGGTTGTATGACTCTGTTAAAAACCCAGACAGGTCCTGGATAGGCCCTTATTTGGCAAGGAAAGCCCTTCCCCCATTGGCTGTTAGAGAGAATGCCTCTGCAAGAAACGTAAATGTCTCCAGAGTGATTCTATGTCCAACAAGCAGAAGTGGACCATACAGAATTTCCCTAAGGGACTGCCAATGAATTCCAGGTGCTATAAGCTGAATTTCAGAGGAAGGACCTCAGAGTCTTCTTTGTCTGAGAAAACATTAAATTCATAGGGCCACCATAAGTCAACAGATGACTTGAAGGCATCTACCTATACATATACAATGCAAAAGCTCCTAAGATTTTGTCTCCTACCTCTTCCTGCTCCCTTAAGAACACATACACACATATGCCATAGGGCCTCCGTAAGTAGCTCTGCTCACCTTCAGGGTACTTGTAGCAGTGGGTTATGTCCTCCCTGGTCTCCCTGCCCACACTCTTGGTGCTGATGTTCACGCCCACCTTACTGGTGTTAATGCTGATCACTTTCCAGGGCATGCCATGCTGACGCATATACAACACCTCGTCAGCATTTACCTCAGCAAAGACAAAGGGGACGTCATACTTGAGGTGAATGTCTCCCTCCTTGATGGCCTTGACAGAAGCTGGGCCACAGCAGCTAATGCCTATCAAAGGAAAGGGGGTGGTCAACAGGTGGAAAACCTAGTGCAGCAAAGAATAGTGAGTGATTGAGAGGTGTTTAGTCCAAATTATAGGATGGAGACCAAAAGTAGCCCCATGGACAATTGCCCATCCTGCCTCCACAGATGGTCATTTCTCACAATGAGAACCTACAATACTATCATCGAGGTGAGGTTCCAACTTTGTACTGGGCAGAACTTTCTCAAGTTCATTTCTAGCTGGAGACTGGAACTTTCTGTAGACAAAGTATGAAATGATGGCAGTCTAACCTAAGCTAAAACATTTGTGATATGATGGATTACAAGTCCATGCTGATGAAGGTGAGTATTGATATTTCATCTCACAGTCCAATGGGATGGAGTTTTGGAGCACTGTTGAAGTGTGCAGGGGAATAGACTTCCAGAAATGGTTCTGGAAGCACATATTTCTCTGTATGAAACTGCCCAAGCTTCATACTAGCTGGGTATGACGGAGGTGAGCATTATTATTCCATCTCACAGTCCAATGAGATGGAATTTTAGATCATCGCTGAAGTGTGACAGAAAAGACTTCCAGAAATGAATCCGGGAGACTATATTTCCCCTTATGGGATTGCCCAAAATTCATGCAACTAAGGATGAGAGGTGAGTAATTTGAGTATTATTTCATCTCACAGTCCAATGAGATGGAGTTTTGGGGTTTTGTTGATGGTGGAAAAGGTTCCAGAAATGGGTCCAGATACCTGGAAGACTACATTTCCTGATATGAGATCAGGCTTTCTGCTAGGTGAGGACAATGGATCTGAGCATTATTATTTCATCTCAAAGTTCAATGAGATAGGGTTTCAGACTACTGTGGGAAGTATAATGGGGGAAATCTTCAGAAATGGATATGGTAGGGATCACGGGAGTTTCTATTTCATATTCCAATGGATGTTGACCATGGAGTTGCACTGGAGGATCAACCTGGAGGTCGGGACTATTGGAGGGGTCATCGGGGTGTCAGAGGGGTGGCCAAAGACCAACAAAAACACAGTATAAATCCCAGCAACTACAACTACAACTTCCAAAAGACAAAATCAATCCTCCCACAACCCTGGTGTCTCTGGTATTTGTGCCAAATGTGGTCCAGTGAATGTAAATACATCCTACATATCAGATATTTACATTATGATTCATAACAGTATCAAAATTACAGTTATAAAGTAGCAACAAAAATGTTATGGTTGGGGGTCAGCACAACACGAGGAACTGTATTAAGGGTCGTGGCATTAGGAAGGTTGAGAAACACTGATTTAGAGATTTCTAGAGCGAACACAATGAAATCTGCAAAAGTGAAATCCACAACTGATGGTGTGTGTGTGTATCTGTGTGTCAATACTCCCAGGCCACAAAAGGACCTGTTACCTTCGCTTTCCACTTGAGGTGTCGGATCCAAAACCTGCCACCCATCGTATCCCTCTGGAAGATCTGGGCGTCCCATCCAAGATTCGACCCAGCAGTGATAATTCCTAAAGGAATCATGGGAAAAAGGGGTGGGAGGCACAGTGAGCTAGACGTGGGTACAAGTAATGGACCTCAACATATTCAAAACAATCCAAATTAAAACAATATGAAACATTTATAAAAATATATAGATATTGGATTTCAAAAAGCCATTAAACAATTCAGGAGATTTAAAACATTAAACATCAAAATCTATATAAATACAAATGTAATGTTTGTTTGTGGGATTAACATAACTGGACGAATTGACACGAAATTTGGACACTACATCCCTAACAGACTAACGAGTGACCATCACTCATAAACCCCTCCTAATGTTGGGAATCAGCCTGGGTTTGAGGATCATGATGCTCTTGATGTGGGACATGATGAGGGAAATGGTGGTGCTGAGGCTGAGGCGCAAGATGCAGAAGGCTTGGTCAATGATTTTCATGCAAATGACAGAGAGGCCCCAGTGCAAAGGGCAGTTTCTCATGAGAATATCCCTGCTGGGCTTAAGGATGATGGTTTACTCCCTCTTTCTGTGAGCTCTCAAGATTTGAGTTTGGAAAACAATCTGACACCTGGAAATTTTAATGAGCAGCCAGAAAGGGAGTTGAAAAATGCGCAGCTAGAATTCAGCCAGGATCGACAACAAACTCAATGTTTATGTTGCTCCAAAAGGCTTTGTCAGATAAGAGACAAGAGTGGGGGGAAATGAAACCAATTTTTGGGCTTTGGGATATAAGGTTTGCTTCAAGGGAAAACCTGTTAGATCAGGCATCGTTTGGAAATCATGTTCATATGCCTTGGAAATCCTGTTCAAGGGGTCTTGTTCTTATAGAGATTTTTACCATTTTGTGGTGGTCTAGCATCTTCTGGATTATCTTTGTAACCTGTTGAAATCCCAAGCGTACTGCTTTCCAGGCTAAGATTATTCCATGAAGCTTTCAGGCTAGTAAGCTATGTTGAACTGATGCTTTCTCAGGGTTTGCAAGAGGCCTAAATGCCTTTCTAACATGAAAACATTAGGCTCTCATCATCATAAAAGCATTGCGATGACCTTTCACTGAACTGGCTTCTCGTCTGCTGGCCAGACGAGAACTCCGCCTGACCCGCAGATCAAGACGAGCTTGCCGGGTCAAATCACTATCTACACTTTCGATATCAGCGTGGGAAGGCACCTGCTCACAATCTCCTTCGTTAAAATTCCTTTCTGCTGGGAACGGCTGTGTTGACGCTGCACTGTCTATGGGAACCTCAGAAGCAGGCCCAGAGATTTGAGTCACAGACAAAGAGCCAGGAAGCTGAATCCCAGCAGGAATCTGAATCCCATCATCCTCATCATCAGAAAATAGCTCAGCCACAACAGGTTGAGGCTGGATCTACACTGCCCTGTATCCCAGGATCTGATCCCAGATTATCTGCTCTGAATTAGACTATATGGGAGCCCTTCCACACATCATATAACCCAGAATATCAAGGCAGAAAATCCTACAATATCACTTTGAATTGGGTTATCTGAGTCTACACTGACATATATTCCAGTTCAAAGCAGATATTGTGGGATTTGCTGCCTTGATATTCTGGGTTATATGCTTGTGTTGAAGATCCCTTAGTCTCTGGAACAGCAGAAAACAAGCTTTCCCACTTCTTCAATTGGACATTGTTTCAAATATTCAAACAATATTTTATTGTACTTCCATGTCTGCCCTACAAACAAGGTATGTGCAGTATGCATAGGAATCCATGTTTTTTCTCAAACTATAGTCTGGCCCCACAGCCATCTGAGGGACTGTGAACCAACCCTTGTCTTCAAACCTTTGAGAACCCCTGGTGTAGAGGCACCCTTTGCTGCCCAGGGGAGACCTTAGGGGCCAGGGATCTTCTACTCACCAGCAGTAATCAGGGCAGCCTCGCAGCGGATCACCATTCTCATCCAGAAATGTCTCTATAATCAGGTTGCCATTGGCATCGTGGGCAGACTTGAAGTTGGTGACCACGCGGGTGGGGATGCCCAGGCAACGGAGCACTAGAAAGCAGAGAGAGTGTGAGAAAATACGGAATGAGTAGATATCACCAGACCTCCTGACATTTAGGGGTGCAATTTAGCATCTTCAAGGGTGCATCTGCCCTGTAGCATAAATGCAATTTGACACCACCTGGGGGTCCTGCGGCTTGTAGTTTTGTGATGCACCAGCACTATCTGACAGAGGAGGCTCAAGATCTTGTAAAACTACAACTCCCAGCATCCCATAGCATTGAACCATGGTAGTTAAAGTGGCGTCAAACTTAATATATTCTACAGTGTACGAGGGTTGAATGAAAAGTAATGCCTCCACCTCCGTAACTCCTCAACAGATGGCAGTACATGTATGCAGCAGGTACTGGCTAGTTCAGTAGACTCTCCTCTACAGTTCCATTTTGGCGGGAAGCCTTAGCATTAAATGGTTGTGTTGTTAAAGTGCGAAGTATGGAACCCTGCGCAGATGGCCGATCTATGCGACTTAAGCAACGTACAGTCATTGAATTCTTGACAGCAGAAAATGTCACCCCAAAGGAGATTCATCAGAGAATGCAAGCTGTTCATGGTGATGATGTTGGTGTGAGTACTGTGTGAGTAAATTTCAAGATGTTGAGGTAGGAACATCTGACTTGAGTGACAAACAAAGAGTTGGATGTCTTGTGACCGCACACTTCACGTGCCACCACAGCAGAACTTCAGAGACTGGATCTCACCACCATATGGCATCCTCCATACAGTCCAGATTTAGCACCGTCTGACTTCCATCTGTTCCTGATAAGGAAAGAAGATCTGTGGGGACATCATTATGCTTATGCTGAAGACGTTGGGGAAACAGAGTTGCAACTTCTTCCATGACAGCTTCAGAAAACTTGTTCATTGTTGGCAGAAATGTATCCAATTGTCTGGTGATTTTGTGGAAAAGTGAATAGTGGTAGTTAAGGAGCACATGCTAAGGATTATTTCTGCGTTTGAGTTATTAAAATATTTCCATCCAAACCCAAGTAACAAAGGTGGAGGCATTACTTTTCATTCAACCCTCATAGATACACACCCCGTTATATGGCTAGGTTTTGATAACACTGATCTAAATCCAGAGGGTTGGACCAAGTAGATTAGAGGCATTAAATCAAGGTAAGTGTGAACTTGGCCCCCTTCTATACTGCCACATAAAATACAGATTATCTACTATGAACTGGATTATATGGCAGTGTAGACTCATATAATCCAGTTCAAAGCAGGTAAAGTGGATTGTCTGATTTGACAACATGGACTATATGGCACATTATATTCTAGGATCTGATCCCAGACTATCTACTTATTCCAGGTTATCTGGCCATGTACTTATAATCTAGTTCAAATAAGATAATCTGTGATCAAATCCAGGGCTATAAGGACAGTGTAGATGGGGCCTCAGCCTTCTGCAACTGCATCAGTGGGACTGAAAATGCATCTACATACTATAGTTTTGAGCTATTAAATTCGAACATGACCCCCCCCCCCATAAAAGATAGTAACTTATAGTTTTGCTAAGGACAAGGACACCAGACTGGATAATAAGGGTTAAGCCTTGGTCAATTTGCCAAGACACTAACAACAACAAGGACCCTTTCCATGTTAGATAGTGTGTACATTTAATCAAAGTTTTATGCCCTTGATTAGCAGAAGGTTATTACTGAGAAACCACCTCCCTTTACACTTATGTGCTTTCTTGAATTTCTATGGGACTCTGGTGGGAGAAGTGGGTATGTTTTCTATATCATGATTTCTATATTTTCATATTTCTCCCTGTGTATCTGACCTTTTCCTGACCCTTTTGCCCCATTCCCCTTTATTGAAAAAATGTATAAAAATACAAGGCAGCCACCCCTGCGTGACCCTGGAAAGAAGGAAATCTCCAGTTGAAAGGACCCTTATCAAAAGACACTCTTTACATGGACAATAACAAAGGATCGTGACCTCTGGGCTTGGAGGTTTGGCCCCCAGAGGAAGCGGCCATTTGGCAATTTTGATTATGTCTCAATAGCACAGAGGGAGGCCTTTGGAAAGCCGCACCTCATCCTAATCTGTCACCCATTCAACTTTTCTCTCAGCAATACTTCCACCGAGGTTCCCCAATTGTTCCTATGTCTCAGCACTGGAAAAACCGGATTATGGCTGGATTGCCAAGCATCATTATTTTTTGCAACCACTCAAGGACAATAAGCCTGGCTCGTAGGCCTTCAGGACTCACTGGCCACATGGACATTTCCTACCTCCATAATCCTCTCAAGAATCCATTGTTTCCCTCTCGTCCTACCTCCCTCTCTCCTGATTCATCAGGATGCTGAGGCAGCAGAAGCCCCACGATTGGCCTAGGCGCTCAGGAGGTGGCCAAGCCTCCTCCCAGCTGTAGAGTGCCAGCCAATCATGGTCGAGCCGGCCGAGGGGCGGGGAATGGGAGATTCAAACCTGGCAACTCTGCTTCTGTATAAAAGAGGCTTTTATTTGTACACATGTTATGCTCAGCTTGGCGAAATATTGCTGCTTTGCATCCTTTTCAGCTGAATTGCAATAAATCATCTCGGTGGCGCTTCCTTCAACTTTGGTGAGATTTCTTTTGGGAATTTAGGAAAAACCTTTTAAATTGGGCTTCTCTTTGCTCACCATTGTAGCGAGCCCTCTTTGGTGCCTCCGCAGGGTCTCTCCTACAGGGTCAGACCCTTTTAAAATCCTCCACGATTTCACTGTGACAGTTAAAGTGGTGTCAAACTGTATTAGATGCACCCTAGGGTGTAGATGCACCCCAAGGAGATCAATTTCCAAAGACTACAAAACTTCAACTCCTGGAAGCATGGAGCCCTGTCAGTCATTGTGGTCTCAAACTGCAATCATTTTACAGTATGGATGCACACTAAGACCCCTTCTACATTGCCATATAAAACCCAGATTATCTGCTTTGAACTGGATTATATGGCAGTGTATACTCATTTAATCCTGTTCAAAGAAGATAATATGGATTTTCTGTTTGGATAATCTGGATTATATGGATTATATGGCAGTGTAGAAGGGGCCTAGGAGGACTGCCCGGGGATCCTGGGAGGTGCAGTCCAGCGAGATAAACTTTCTGAAAGATTAGGAGAGAACAGTGTGGGGAGCGAATAAAGAGGGTGGTCTTTTCAAGGTGACTCACCTGTGCATGCCACGGCTGCAAAGACCCAGCACTGCCCATAACGGACAGGTTGACACCCAGAGCTTTGCCACCTCTGCAGGATGTTCACACTTCCGGTCCAGGTGTTGGGATGCACTCCGCCGACATAGTCACCACACCATCGTCCAGAAAGGATGCCTTGGTCATCATTGCAATTCACCTGCAGACCAGGAAAGCAGAGCAGATCAGAGCTGCAGAGTTCAACCCAGGCTTTCTACTCAGTTTTGCCCAGATTTTGGTCTTCCAGGTGTTTTGGACTGCAGCTCCCAGAATCCTAAGCAGCGGAAACTGGGAGTGGGAGTCCAAATACTGGGGACATAGAGATTGAGAATGGCTCATTGTTCTACACTGTAGAAGAAATGCAGTTTGACAAAGTGTTTTGGTGCCTCTACACTGTAGAATTAACAAAGCTTCACACCACTTAAAGTGACCTGGCTGAATGCTATGAAAGATTCCATTTTCAAGGGTCCTATAAACCTCATACTGTGTTGACATGCTGCAGACACAACTGTACAAAAAGAGGGGAAGGAAACCAGCCTGCATAAGTTATATATGATTTATAGTTTAAACCCTGTTGGCACCTGATTTTATTTTATTTCTGAATGCAGAGAGTGCCAACCTTGGGTCAGGCTGTATCTTATGCTACAGACTTATAGCACAGTACAATTCTATAGATTTCTGGGGAGGAGCAGGTTAGGAAGTTGGGGGTTTAAATGTTTAGATATCTTGAAATGTTGACCTATTGATGAGAAATGTTGACCTATTGATGAGTTTTTGTTTTTTGGGTTTTTTTTTTGCTGCTCTAGAGACTAGGATGCAATGGAACAATGAGTTCAGATGATACGAAAACAGTCTCCACCTAAACATTACGAAGAGCTTCCTGACAGTAAGAGCTGCTCAGCAGTGGGATCCTGTGCTGCTGTTGCACCTCAGCTAGACTTCAGCCACTCCTCATAGGGCTTGTTCTCCAGACCGTTGATCATTTTAGTCACCCTCCTCTGGACACATTCCAGCTTGTCAATATCTCTCTTGAATTGTGGTGCCCAGAATTGGACACAATATTCCCGGTGTGGTCTAACCAAGGCAGAAGAGAGGGGTAGCATGACTTCCCTAGATCTAGACACTATGTTCCTGTTGATGCAGGCCAAAATCCCATTGGCAAATGTAGTAATAAACAGTTTATTGATAAAACTCACACACAGTAAAAGAGTAAAAATCCAAATACTTAAAGAGAGAAAGAGTCCCAAAAAGCCAGAGATAAATCTTCAGTGCAAAGGTTGAAGATTGATAGGGTGTTGAGAAGGGCGGGCTAGAAGCAACCCGAATAATAAATAAATTAAAGCATGATCACTAATCCAAGGTACATGGAACAAAACATGAGCTTGAATAATCCAAGAGACCAGGAATGAAACATGAGCTTGATTAGTCCAAGAAACAAGGAACAAAACACAAACTTGAGTGCACGGTAAAATCCCCAAGACTGATAGCAAAACTTGACTAGGAAACCTGGCTTGAAGCTAAAATATCACCAGGAACAAGGCAGGAGCTTCTAACTCCATTCGCGACATTGCTTGATCTGAAACCTAAGAGCTTCCTATCCCTAATTAAGGACAGCAATGCATGAAGGCATTCCATTGGACTTGAGAAGCCTGTCTCTGGCTCTCTTTCCCAAACCTCCCTTTCCCATGGCTTGGCTTGCACCTGGAATTCTTCCCCTGCAGGAGCAGTCTTGATTTTCTGTCCAACCCTCCTGCATCGGGTGAGCTCATGTCCTCCTCCCTTCTCTGCCTGTCAGTTTCTAAAGCAGTTTCATTTTCACTCAGAGAATCAACATCTAATTCCAAATCCCCCTCTGTCCTCCCAACCGGGGAATCACCATCCTGTTCCAACATCCCACTGACCACCTGCTGCAATGCGCCCTGAGCCCTGCCACATGCACCAGGGAGGACCTTCTTGCAGCAACACCAGAAGCACTCCAAGTGGCCAGATACTGGTCAAAGGACATTTAATCAACTACCAAACTCACACATTTTGTATTTTGCCTGTTTGTTTGCTTTGTTCTGATAGAAATGTAATATAATTGACTGATTGCCCTGACATGAGAAATAAATAATCCAACATCCCATTGGTCTGAGCACCTGTAGAAGGATCAGGCCCTGCAGACCCTGCACCCCAAACACCTCATCCTCATCATCAGCTGGCTGAACTACAACAGCTGCCTTGGAATCTGGTGGAGCATGCTTTTCTCAAGTTTTTGCAACAGATGCTGGTCGTCTTCCAAGACAGCTTGAATTGGATATTCTGATATGTCAGAAGGGTTGGACTTGACGGGTTGTTGTTATTGAACACAGGACCCTCCCCAAATATTTATAGTTTCCTAAAGGACATCAAGCCAGAATGAGCTAAAGCACCATCCTTTATTTTCCATGAAATCTCTCTCTCCTTGACCAAGAATGCATTAAAAGCCTCTGTCTTTTTGTCTTTGCTTCCTGGTGAGTCTTTAATTCGGAACTCTGATTATTAATTTTGGTTAACAATGCTTGCCAGACCGACCCTCTCATATAATAATATGAGAGGGTCAGTCTGGCAAGCAGTCTAAATTCCCAGTCACAGCTACCATCTAATAACCTTTTGGCTGGCTACTCACCATGGCACAAACCACACGGCTGACATAGCTGGGGCTATTGCGGAGGGAGCAGTCCTTGTCTTGGTCACGAAGGAAGTTCAGGCTGGTATCCAGCAACTGTAGGCAGATGTCCACAATCCCTTTTTCAAACTAGAAGACAATAAACAAACAGGATAAGCGCCTGATGCGTTTGACATGGCTTCCCAGGGCATGTCTTTCAAAGTGTGAACACCAAGATTTGCCAATAAGAAGAATGTTTGGATTACTGTAATGCGCTCTACGTGGGGCTGCCCTTGAAAACAGCTTGGAAATTCCAACTTGTCCAACGAGCAGCGGCCAGGATGTTGACTGGTGCTCCCTACAGAGAGAGGTCAATCTTCCTGTTCAAGGAGCTCCACTGGTTGCCGTTTATCTTCCGAGCCCAATTTAAGGTGCAGGTGCTTACCTACAAAGCCCTGAACGGTTTGGGACCAGCCTACCTGCGTGACCGCATCTCCATCTACGAACCCACGTGTTCATTACGCTCATCTGGAGAGGCCCTGCCCGTGATCCCGCCTGCGTCGCAAGCACGTTTGGTGGGGACACGAGACAGGGCCTTTTCCGTGGTGTCCCCCCATCTCTGGAACACCCTCCCCAAAGATCTTAGACAGGCCCCTACATTGGCAGTCTTTAGAAAGAATTTGAAGACCTGGCTGTTCTGATGTGCCTTTCCCGATTAGGAAATCTCCAATACCAAGTCCCAGAAGCACTTTATTAGAATTTAAGACTGCCGCACACTGCACACTGCACTTGCCCTATAATATCACCTGTCACATCAGCACTTTTAATTCTGTACCCATTACTCTGGCCCGGCTCAGTTTTATTGTGTTTTGGTGTATTGTTTATTGCTTGTTGTTTTGTTATTTAGTATTGCTTTAATTGTTTTCAATTTGCTTTAGGTTTTGTATTGTTATGTTGTGTGTTGAGGCCTTTGTAAGCCGCATCGAGTCCTTCGGGAGATGCTAGCAGGGTACAAATAAAGTTTAATAATAATAATAATAATAATAATAATAATGTTTCCTCTGGTTGGAAACTGGGGTTTCCAAGATCTGCACTGAAGTGGTGGTGGGAGATGGGATGGGATGAGAAACAACATTTCCCAACAGTTTATTGAAAACTGATGCAAGCATTGCATGCGGGTTGTAGTCTAAATCAAAAAATTTACAAACTCTACTTTGAACAGAAAATGACTAATAGCAGCCATGCCAAAGCAACTGACAGCATTGGGCTACACATAGTACACAAGGATTTCCACCTCACCCGCTGCGTAGAAAATCTGCTATAAAACGGGAGCTTTTTGGTTGAGTTCCAGGGCCAAAGAAGCAGATCATGGAAACAGAAGAATGGCTTGCCTCAGGGGAGTGTGCTTGCTCCATCAATGTTCAACATTTACACAAATGACCAGCCACTGCCAGAAGGGACAGAGAGTTTCATCTATGCTGATGATTGTGCCATCACCGCTCAAGCAGGGAGCTTTGAGATGGTAGAACAGAAGCTCTCCGAAGCTTTTGGTGCTCTTACTGCATGTTACAGGGAAAGCCAGCTGATCCCTAATCCATCTTAAACACAGACATGTGCTTTTCACCTTAAGAACAGACAAGCATCCCAAACTCTGAGGATTACCTGGGAAGGAATCCTACTTGAGCATGGCAGCACACCCAAATACCTGGGAGTCACTCTGGACCGTGCTCTTACCTACAAGAAGTACTGCCTGAACATCAAGCAAAAAGTGGGTGCTAGAAACAATAGCATACAAAAGCTGACTGGCACAACCTGGGGATCACAATCAGATACAATGATGACATCTGCCCCATGTGCTTTGCTACTTTGCTGCTGAGTATGCATGCCCAGTGTGGAACACATCTCACCATACTAAAACAGTGGATGTGGCTCTTAGACATGCTGCATTATCACGGGGTGTTTGCGCCCTACACCACTGGAGAAATTACACTATTTAGCTGGTATTGCACCACCTGACATCCGCCAGGAAGTAGCAACCAATAGTGAAAGGACCAAGGCAGTGACATCTCCAGCCCATCCCCTGTTTGGGTATCAGCCAGCACGTCAACGACTTAAATCAAGAAATAGTTTTCTAAGATCTACAGAGATATTTGCAGGAACACCCCAGCCATCAAGAGTCCAAAAGTGGCAGGCTCAAACCCAGAACCTCAATCAATGGCTGATACCCAATGAGAGACTCCCCCCTGGGCACACAGAGGACGGGGAGACTTGGAAGGCGCTGAACGGACTGCGCTCTGGCACCACAAGATGCAGAGCCAACCTCAAGAAATGGGGCCACAAAGTGGAATCCACAATATGTGAGTGTGAAGAAAAGCCAACCACTGACCACCTGCTGCAATGCACCCTGAGCCCTGCCACATGCACAATGGAGGTCCTTCTTGCGGCAACACCAGAGGCTCTCCAAGTGGCCAGATACTGGTCAAAGGACATTTAATAGAATGCCAAGTTTGCAAACTTTATGGGTTTTTGGTTTGTTGTTGTTGTTTTTTTAATGCAATACAACTGTTTGGTTCACTCCTGGCATTATAAATAAATAATAAATACACAAAGATAGGATAGAGAAGAATGATAGATATAAATAGAAAATAAATAGATGATGGATGGATGGATGGATGGATGGATAGATAGATAGATAGATAGATAGATAGATAGATAGATAGATAGATAGATCATATATATATAGGTGGAAAGGACAATGGATAACAGAAGCTGATAAATGGATAAACAAAAGCTAATAGATGGGGTGTAATTTCTCCCTGCTTTATGTTGAATACTGATACAAGTTTTGCACGGGGATTGCAGTCCAAATCAAATCACTTTCTCCTTTGAAGAGAAAATGTTGTTCAGCAGTTTTCCCAAAGCAATACCTGTCCTGGGTATGAGTATTAGAGAGGAAGGACTAGGCCTAGAGAACTGACACAATGACTTCAACATAGCCAAGATGCAATTTTGGAGAGTTGGATTCAACCCAGTTTGGGATGAAAACTCCAAATCACTTTGGGAATCCAGTGGCCTACCCATGGCTATCTTAGGCCTGATGTCATACAGAATGCCAACTCTACCAGCCAGACTGAGAGATGGCTAAAGGTCTCATAAAACTATAAAATCCCACAATTCTGTAGCATTGAGCCATCCCAGTCAAATTGCAGTAATTCAGCCCCAGATTAGATGCAGCCCCAGTTGTAAGCGCACCCATTTCACTTTCACTGTCTATAGAACACGGGAATTTGTCTACATTTTCCTGCCACAGTTCGGGAATGTATTTACACTTTATAGAAGTTTGATCCCACTTTAACTGTTACAGCTGAGAGAAACCCACCTGCCCAAACATCCAAGGTATGGAATAGATGTAGTACTCATTTCCCTTGAAGATCTGTCCATGTTGGGTCAGGACATATTCAATGCGGGCCTCTTCGCTTTCCATGTAGACAGTGTCACCTGAGCAAAGAGGAAAAAGACACAAATGGAAGAGTGCAAGGGAAAATGGAGAGACAAAGCTGTCACATGAAGAAAGAGGAACAACCAGAAATCAAGGCTGAAATTCTTTTTGCGTTATGGAACCAGACACTCATTGTACCACACAACCCTATGGTGGACTTGCAGCAGTGCTTAATTTGTACCCCCCCCCCCCGTTTCTACCCATTTTTATTTGATGAAACAAACGTACAATCAAAGACATAAACAGAAAGACAGATTTTAAAAATGAGTTCAAATGACAGGAAAGGAGATTCCACCTGACTGTAAGAAAACCTGTTCAACAGTGGAACTCTCTGCCTCAGACTCTGGTAGAGACTCCTTCTTTGGAGGCTTTTAAACAGAGGCCTTTCCATAGCAACCTCTGGACAACTCAGGATCCTACCAGCTTTAAGTGATATCAGAAGAAAAAGGAGTCATTGCCCCTCTTTGGAAACATCACACAATAAGAATCCATGCATAGAGATTGTTTACAAGAAAGTAAGCAATATTCTCTTCATTCTTCCTTCCTTCCTTTTGCAATTTGGGATTTCTGGAGGCTGACCCTGTCCCTGATGAATCCACTGCCATACTTATTCCCTCTGATCTTGAAAGATACCAAGATCTTTTCTCAAAAGTAGGATAACACTTTGAATTTAACTCATTTGACACCTCAATTCAAACCGGCTGCAAGGCTGACCTGAAGAATGCATTGTTGTTTCCTATTAGCCAAGGAGACCTACCTATGCACCATGGATTAAAGAGCAGGATGAATTCTCCAATGTAGTAGCAATACCCTTGACCCTTGGTGGAAGTATCCAGGGTTAGGCGGTAGCGGCCGATCCGGGCGTCCGGTGGAGGGAAGATGAACACAGTCAGGGAAGACTTGTCCTGGCTTTCCACGGCGGAACTCCATGCTGTCTTTTCCAGGGAGCAAGAAACAGGGAAGGAGGACTTGGTCCCAGATGTCTCATTGGGGCAAGGACCTATGGTAGGAAGGAGGAGAGAAGTAAAGGAAGATAGGAAGAAGAAAAGGAGGACGAGAAGAAAAGTGTCAGTGTGGGTTAGAATCACAATAAACCCGCCAGGTAGATGCACTCTAATCTGACATTCTTTCAGGCCTGAAAGAATAAAACCTCTGCTCTTTTGCCTTCAACTCGGTTTGTGTCCTGATTTGACTTTTGGTGTAGCATAGCATGCTGGGCTCTGGACTTGCAATTTTAGCAGACACTGAAATCACTCAACACTGTGGAGAAGCCACTTAACAGGGAGGCATACTTGGAGAGAAGAACGAAATTAGGAACGCTGCTGGAAACATGGAGGAACCACAATAATGGTGATGGGGAGATACTGGAAAAATGTTGTTGTTCATTCGTTCAGTCGTCTTCGACTCTTAATGACCTCATGGACCAGCCCACGCCAGAGCTCCCTGTCGGCTGTCACCACCCCCAGCTCCTTCAAGGTCAGTCCAGTCACTTCAAGGATGCCATCCATCCATCTTGCCCTTGGTCGGCCCCTCTTCCTTTTACCTTCCACTTTCCCCAGCATAATTGTCTTCTCTAGGCTTTGCTGTCTCCTCATGGAAAAATAGATATTTATTTATGCATATATTGTATGTACATTACAAGCATTGAAATGTAAGAAAAAATCAAGTTCTCTCTGTATCATAAACCCAAGCTGACAGGACAAGCCAAGCTGCTGTCCAGGCAAAGCAAGAGGGGGATGAACAGATAAGCCCATCCTAGCACCAACAGAGATAAGTAAAAAGTAAGGAGCCTATCTCCCTCCTTCCTGACAGGTCAAAGTAGGCCCCTTGATTGATGAATGTAAGTTGTAAGCTGTATGCTGCTCTCAGAAAAAATATAGAGACATGCCTCTTGCATGTTGGAAGATAGAATCGGATATTTCTATGATGCTAAAGTGACATGATGTCAGTGTATGTAAAAGCATGTTTCTTTGTTTGTCTGCATTTGTAGAGTTTTAAAAGGCACAGTCAATGCCTTTATCTCACACTCTGGTTTGCTTTTGGACACAACTCCTCACTAGAGTCCCAGCTGGAAATAAATGTACTTTTCTTTCTCCAGAAAGGATCTCTCGTGATATCATCTCTCTTGCTGCTACAATGGGACATTACTCCCTGACTTCCTATAGGTGTGTATCAAGCACATTGTTTCAATCTTTCCTTTGCAGCCTTGGAAGTATTGTCGAAGGCTTTCATGGCCAGAATCACTGGGTTGTTGTAGGTTTTTTGGGCTATATGGCCATGTTCTACGGCCCAAAAAACCTACAACAACCCAACCTTGGAAGTAGTTTTGGGATCATTTCCCAAAGGCAGAGCTTGGGAAAAGTTGCTATCCAAGATCCCACAGTGGTCAGAGGATGCTAACCCACTCCTCAACCCCATTCTGGTTTTAGTTGGAAGAAGGAGGAATTGGACTGATACAGCTGTTAGTGCTGTGCAAAAAAAGTCGTTTGTGCCTCGTATCTCCTATTATTTTGTAAGGTCTGTATAGGTAAAAGTAAAGGTTGTCCCCTGACATTAAGTCCAGTCATGTCTGACACTGCGGTGTGGTGCTCATCTCCATTTCTAAGCCGAAGAGCCGGCGTTGTCCATAGACACATCCAAGGTCATGTGGCCAGCATGACTGCATGGACTGCATTTTCAACCCCATGGGTTGAGAAGAGTGGGGTAGAAATGTAAATAAATAAAATAAAATGCTTGACTTCCTTCTCCCCATCCCTCCGGCATGGCTGCCGGTCCATTTCTGAGCACAATTCAAAGTGCTGGTCTTGGCCTATAAAGCCCTATACGACTCCGAACCAGCTTACTTGTCCGAATGTATCTCCCTCTACATTCCGCCTCATAGTTTAAGATCCACCGGGGAGGCCCTGCTCCCGGTCCCACTGGCCTCACAAATGCGTCTGGTGGAGACAAGGGACAGGGCCTTCTCGGTGGTGGCCCCCCGCTTGTGCTCCCCGGTGAGATTAGATCGGCGTCCTCCCTCCTTCCCTTTAGGAAAAAAAACACCAAAAATCGTGGTTTTGGAACCAGCCTTTTGGCTAGGAGGCAGAACGGCACTTTGGACATTGAATTGGACCACATGATGATTGTTATGATAATGGAAACGGCTATGATTATATCATTAATATTATTGTTTTAATCTATTGTGTTTTTATGGTTTTATATTGTTGTTCCATTGTAATATTGTGGCATCGAATTGTTGCCAGTGTTAGCCACTCTGAGTCCCCCCTCATGGGTTGAGAAGGGAGGGGTAGAAATTTTGTAAATAAATAAAATAAATTCAGTTCTTGTGGGTTTTTTCAGGGTCTATGGCCATGTTCTAGAGGCATTTCTCCTGACGTTTCGCCTGCATCTATGGCAAGCATCCTCAGAGGTAACCTCACCTCTGAGGATGCTTGCCATAGATGCAGGCGAAACGTCAGGAGAAATGCCTCTAGAACATGGCCATAGACCCCGAAAAAACCCACAAGAACTGAGTGATTCCGGCCATGAAAGCCTTCGACAATACAATAAAATAAATTGCTTGCCTTCCTTCTCCCCTTCCCTCCGGTATCTTTCCTTTTTGTCTCCCCCACCCCCCAACCCCACCCTTCACACATACTTCCCTCCCAGTCACTCAGTTGAGGGTTATCAACATGTCTCAGGCCAGGGCTTGCAATCTTTCTTCCAACTCTATGATTTTAAGATGCTTTAAAACCTTCAATTGTGCCCTGAGGCCAAAGTGAGGCTCACCTGTCTCAACGTGGAAGGTGAGCTTGTCTACCGCTTCATCAAAGGGCCTCCTGGAGAAGTGCAGCGTCACAAAGAAGGTCTGGCCTCGGCGCACAAGGAGACGCTGGGAACCAGCATCGGAGGTCCGGTGGTCCTCATTGTTGCGCTCGCAAAGCAGGTCCCATGCTGCCAACTCCAGTACTGCCAAGGCAAGAGAGAAAGTTAGGAGAGGGATTTTGGCATCAGAATAAGAATGGATGCAGAATGAATGTAATGTCGAAGGCTTTCATGGCTGGAATCACTAGGTTCTTGTGGGTTTTTTCGGGCTATAGAGCCATGTTCTAGAGGCATTTCTCCTGACGTTTCATGTGCATCTATGGCAAGCATCCTCAGAGGTAGGGAGGTCTGTTGGAATTAGGACAATGGCTTCTCTGTGTAGTCTGACATGGTGATTGTTAGTGTGGTCCAGCATGTGTTCTCAAATAATATGCTGTGTCCAGGCTGGTTCATCAGGTGCTCTGCTATGGCTGATTTCTCTGGTTGGAGTAGTCTGCAGTGCCTTTCATGTTCCTTGATGCGTGTTTGGGCAACGCTGTGTTTGGTGGTCCCTCTGTAGACTTGTCCACAGCTGCATGGTAGACGGCAGACTCCTGCAGAGGTGAGAGGATCCCTCTTGTCCTTGTCTTGACACAGCACAGTTCAGAGGAGATTCCATCTGAACATTAGGAAGAACTTCCTGACTGTGAGAGCCGTTCAGCAGTGGAACTCTCTGCCCCGGAGTGTGGTGGAGGCTCCTTCTTTGGAAGCTTTTAAGCAGAGGCTGGATGGCCATTTGTCAGGGGTGATTTGAATGCAATATTCCTGCTTCTTGGCAGAATGGGGTTGGACTGGATGGCCCATGAGGTCTCTTCCAACTCTTTGATTCTATGATTCTATGATTCTATGATTATTTGAGAACACAGAAATGCTGGACCACACTAACAACCACCATGTCAGACTACACAGAGAAGCCATTGAAATCCACAAGAAGCATGTGGACCATGAAAATGAACAAAATCTGGCTACCAGTATTAAAAAACTCTAAAATCATAACAGCAAAACAACAGAGAGGAAACAACCAGGCACATCTTAACACCTCTCAACAAAAGGTTTTCCCAGGCTCAGGCAGGCCTTCAAATGCTAATGAAGGTGGTCAGTTGAAACATTCACACCTAGTTCCAGCAGAGAAAGGCTCTTTGTCCCACCCCAGCCATTCCACAGATATATAAACCCATTGTCCTAATTCCAACAGACCTCACTACTTCTGAGGATGCTTGCCATAGATGCAGGCGAAACGTCAGGAGAAATGCCTCTAGAACATGGCTCTATAGCCCGAGAAAACCCACAAGAACCTAGAATGAATGTAGTTTGACACCTCTTTATCTGCCCTGAGTCAATGCTATGAAGTCCCAGTGTGCCATCCACCCAGACGATATAAAAAATAAAACTGCGACGTGCTTCTCTCTATGCCTGAGCGAACTGCAGGTATCTATATTGAGAAGCTTGAGATACTCAGCAACTGAGACTATTACTGGTTTAAACATCAAAAAGGGATATTTATTTATTCAAGCCTTGAAGACTTGGCACAGTTCATCAAAGTTGCAAACAGTCAATAGATGAAGCTACAAAAATAGAATCATAGAATCATAGAGTTGGAAGAGACCTCATGGGCCATCCAGTCCAACCCCATTCTGCCAAGAAGCAGGAATATTGCATTCAAATCACCCCTGACAGATGGCCATCCAGCCTCTGTTTAAAAGCTTCCAAAGAAGGAGCCTCCACCACACTCCGGGGCAGAGAGTTCCACTGCTGAACGGTTCTCACAGTCAGGAAGTTCTTCCTAATGTTCAGATGGAATCTCCTCTCTTGTAGTTTGAAGCCGTTGTTCCGCGTCCTAGTCTCCAGGGAAGCAGAAAACAAGCTTGCTCCCTCCTCCTCCCTGTGGAGGAATATTCTTTCTTTTAATGTATTGTCGAAGGCTTTCATGGCTGGAATCACTAAGTTTTTGTGGGTTTTTTCGGGCTATATGGCCATGTTCTAGAGGCATTTTTTCTGACGTTTCGCCTGCATCTATGGCAAGCATCCTCAGAGGTAATGAGGTCTGTTGGAACTGGGAAAAAAGAGGTTTATATATCTGTGGAATGACCAGGGTGAGACAAAGGACTTTTGTCAGTTGGGCTAGGTGTGAATATTTCAACTGACCACCTTGATTAGCATACAATGGGCTGACTGTGCCTGCAGCAAACTCTTCTTGAAAGGTGATTAGTAGGCCTGGGTAACAACGGAAAAATTTGTTTCTAAAATCGATTCGTTTTTTGGGGTTTTTTGCGTTTCGTTATTTAAAATAATTACAAAATTTTCCTTTTAAAAAGTTCGATATTTATGAAATTTCGTAAATGTGAAAAAAAATTACAAAACAATAACGAATCAATTTCCGAAACAATAACGAATCGATTCGTTAATGGCGGACGCAACCGTGCAATACGCTAAAAAACCTCCAAATGGGACAGGGGGAACTTCTGAAGCTTAATTAAACCAAAAACAACTATAAAAACCCTTAGAAAACCAAAAACAACTATAAAACTTGCCCCAGACATGCGGAAATAATAATGAAACGACCTCAAAACAATAACGAAACGAATACAATAACGAAATACAAAACATTTACGAAACAATTTAAAAATTCGTTTTTTAAAAAAATTGCTCCAGACTGGTTCGTTATCGTTTTGTAATTGAAAAATTAACGAATTTTTTAACGAATTACGAATTAACGAAACGAAACCGCCCAGCCCTAGTGATTAGATGTCCCTGCCTGTTTCCTCTCTGCTGTTTTTGCTGTTGCAATTTTAGAATTTTTTAATACTGGTAGCCAGATCTTGTTCATTTTCATGGTTTCCTTCTTTCTGTTGAAATTGCCCACGTTTGTGTATTTCAATGGCTTCTCTGTGTAGCCTGACATGGTGGTTGTGAGAGTGGTCCAGCATTTTTGTGTTCTCAAATAAAATGCTGTGTCCAGGTTGGTTCATCAGGTGCTCTGCTATGGCCGATTTCTCTGGTTGGAGTAGTCTGCAGTGCCTTTCAGGAGAAACGTCAGGAGAAATGCCTCTAGAACATGGCCATATAGCCTGAAAAAACCCACAAGAACTTAATTCTTACTTTTCTTTAGTTACAGAGGTAACCCTTTCTCTAGATGGCAGATAAGATCCTGGAATCTTAACACCCTAACCTTAAGCTGTTGTGGTTTAGAAAAAAGCAGGTTTTTTCCCTGTCTATAGCTTAAGGTTAGTTCTGGAGACAAAGCAGTGAGGACTCTCTCTCTATAACTATATAACTCAACCTTCTCAATTAAGCTTATCTGTCTATAATATCTCAATACAGCTCAATACACAATATACTATCTATATTAACTCAATATAGCTTAATACTTATCTATAATGTGTAGTTTTTGCAATGGTTTTCCCAGAGCTAACTACCTAGCCATCAGTACGTCTGAAGTCTTTCCTCAAACTGAAAAGGCAGGGGAGAGTCTAAAATGGAGATCTTTCCCTGGGAGAAAACTCAAAGAGATGCTCTCTAAGCCAATAGTTGCAAAGAGGCCTGAAGACTCTGATACTATTAACTTTTAAGACTCTTGCAAAGCTGCAGCAGTCCTGGGAGAAAATGCAAGAGGAGGCAACCTCAAGCAACTATTGCTGTTGTTCATTCGTTCAGTCATCTCCGACTCTTCGTGACCTCATGGACCAGCCCACGCCAGAGCTCCCTGTCGGCCGTCACCACCCCCAGCTCCTTCAAGGTCAGTCCAGTCAGTTCAAGGAGACCATCCATCCATCTTACCCTTGGTCAGCCCCTCTTCCTTTTGCCTTCCATTTTCCCCAGCATCATTCCCTTCTCTAGGCTTTGCTGTCTCCTCATGATGTGGCCAAAGGACTTCAACTTTGTCTCTAGTCTCCTTCCCTCCAGTGAGCAGTTGGGCTTTATTTCCTGGAGGATGGACTGGTTGGATCTTCTTGCAGTCCAAGGTACTCTCAGAACTTTCCTCCAACACCACAGCTCAAAAGCATCTCTCTTCCAAGCAACTATAAAGTAAGGGAAATCAGGCTCCTGGGAGACGGAACACCCAGGGTTGAAGTTATGCTATGGAGTTGGAAGGAACCCCCAAAGGTAATCTAGTCCAACCTTTTGCATAGTACAGGAAAACACTAGTGTAACCAGTGGTGACCCTCCCCCCTCCCAATAAAAGATAGTTCATAATCAGGGAATTCATAGTTTTGCCAAGGACATCAGATTGGAATAATATAATAAGAATTAAGTTCTGGCCATTCTGCAGAAGGACTAACAACCGTAACAAGGACCCATCTCTTCCCAACCCTGCATGCCACCTTATCCTTTTATGAACCCCCTTATATACCCCATGTCCCCAATAATTTCATAAATGTATGTATAAAACATGGGGCAAGGTGACCTTTTTATGAACTCTGGCCAGCTCCTCCTGACTCAGGTGCCACAAGCTTCCCTGGGTGTGCATTTTGTTGAATGGACTCTCAAGCATTTCACAATATAGACAATAGTTTGATGGCCCCTTTTCTTAACCCTTGGAGGATCAGGCCACTTAAGAATTGGGTAATCTACGATTTAGATGTTCCCCAAAATGACTCTGAATCCCATCCAAATGAATCAATGAGATTTCCATAAGTGTTGACTTTATTGTTGTCCGAGCATTGGGACGGGAAGCAAGAGATCAGTGTTTAAATAAACTTGAGAATAAAATGGCATCATGCCCTTGTTTTCACTACTTTGGGTTCCAATCTATATAAATAAAAATGTAATGTTCGTTTGTGGGATTAACATAACTCAAAAACCACTGGACGAATTGACACCAAATTTGGACACAAGACACCTAACAGTCCAACGAGTGTCCATCACCCCTAAACACACACACACACACACACACACACACACAACCCCATTGGAACAGACTTAAAACCCCAAAAAATACACAATATATATACATATACACATACACTCATATACATATACACATGCACACATTCATACACACACACATATATATATGCACAAAACACACAAATACACACACACACACACACATATATATATGCACAAAACACACAAATATACACACATATACTTATACACATGCACACATACATATATACATAGATACATGTACACACATATACATATACATATACACATGCACACATAAATATATACATAGACACATGCACAAAAACAAACAAATATACACACATACATATACATATACACATGCACACACATATACATATACATATACACATACATACACACATATACACACGAATATGCATATAGATAAGCACACACATATCCACAATTTGCATGTACACATATAACACACACAAATGCACAAATATATACACACATATACATATGCACATGCACACATTCATACACACACACACGTATATATATGCACAAAAACAAAAAATATACACACACATATATATACACATGCACACATACATATACATAGACACATGCACACACATATACATATACACATACATACACACATATACACACAAATATGCATATAGACAAACACGCACATATACACAATATGCATGTACACATATAAACACACAAATACACAAATATATATACACACACATATATATATACATACATACACATGCACAGATATACCTATACACATACATACACACATATACACACAAATATGCATATAGACAAACACACACATATACACAATATGCATGTACACATATAAACACACAAATACACAAATATACACACACAATATATATACACACACACATATATACCCCCCACACACATATATATACACAATCACACATACACAAATATATACACACACACATAAACACATATAAACACACACAAAACACATATACACAGACTGGGCCACAGCAACACTTGGCAGGGGATGGCTAGTCAAGAGATAAAATGGGATACAAATACATCTAACGACAACAGCAACAACAATCCCCCCTTCCTTTATTATACAGGGAAAAGAGAAAAACTTTGCAAGGAGGCCTTCAGCGCTGTAAACCTCACACCCTGGATGATGTCCTTTCGACCTGCAATTGCTCTCAAAAGACCAGAAACTCTGGCAAGTGTCACAGCAATTTTACAGGGATCTCAAGCGGAGATAAAGAAACGTGAAGCCAAAGTGAGGGATTAGACACGCGAGGTCCCTGATAAGACCATGCCCTTCCTGTTCACAAGGATGCAGACATGTCAGGAATTAGCAATGCATTCTCATCTCCAG
Source organism: Anolis sagrei (assembly GCF_037176765.1). Lineage (NCBI taxonomy): Eukaryota > Metazoa > Chordata > Lepidosauria > Squamata > Anolidae > Anolis > Anolis sagrei. The sequence goes on along the minus strand of NC_090024.1, from coordinate 244,882,725 downwards.
GAGAGCGATGGAGGAGATAACAAAGATGGAGGAGAGAGAGGGCAACCAGGAACGTTCTTCAAAATCCAGACTAATTTCCCACTTTGCACTGGCTTGTGGGACTGACATTGAGTGCATCTACACCACTGTATTGTCGAAGGCTTTCATGGCCGGAATCACTCAGTTCTTGTGGGTTTTTTCGGGCTATATGGCCATGTTCTAGAGGCATTTCTCCTGACGTTTCGCCTGCATCTATGGCAAGCATCCTCAGAGGTCTGTTGGAATTAGGACAAATGGGTTTATATATCTGTGGAATGGCTGGGGTGGGGCAAGGAGCTCTTCCCTGCTGCAATTAGGTGTGAGTGTTTGGCTAATCACCTTCATTAGCATTTGAAGGCCTGCTTGAACCTGGGAAAACCTGTTGCTGGGAGGTGTTAATCTGTCCCTGGTTTCTTCCTCTCTGTTGTTTAGCTGTTATAATTTTAGAGTTTTTTAATACTGGGAGCCAGATTTTGTTCATTTTCATGGTCTCTTCCTTTCTGTTGAAATTGTCCACATGCTTGTGGATTTCAATGGCTTCTCTGTGTAGTCTGACATGGTGGTTGTTGGTGTGGTCCAGCATTTCTGTGTTCTCAAATAATATGCTGTGTCCAGGCTGGTCAATCAGGTGCTCTGCTATGGCTGACTTCTCTGGTTGAAGGAGTCTGCAGTGCCTTTCATGTTCCTTGATGCGTGTCTGGGCGCTGCGTTTGGTGGTCCCTATGTAGACAGAGCCGTGATGTCTTCTGGGAACCTCTGGTTGATGAGTGCCATGGTGTCTGCTACCGGGACCATGGTAAATAGAGATACCACTCAGCCCACTTCATAGAAAAAATCAGCAATCTCAAGCTAAATACAAACGACAAACTGATCAGCTTCGATGTGGTATCTCTATTTACCATGGTCCCGGTAGCAGACACCATGGCACTTATCAACCAGAGGTTCCCAGAAGACATCACGGCTCTGTTTCACCATTGCCTCACCACCAGTTACTTTCAGTGGGACAATGAATTCTACGAACAGAAAGATGGAGTAGCTATGGGGAGCCCTCTCAGCCTGGTCATAGCTAACTTCTACATGGAACACTTTGAAGAACAAGCCCTGGAGACAGCAACCAAAAAGCCCACGATATGGTTCAGATATGTGGATGACACCTTCACCATTTGGAGCCATGGAGATGAAGATCTCAACAGGTTCCTGGACCATCTTAACAGCATCCACCCAAACATCCAGTTCACCATGGAAAAAGAAAATGAAGGAAGACTGCCTTTTCTAGATGTCCTAGTCATCCGCAAACCAGATCAACAATTGGGTCACACCGTCTACAGAAAACCCACACACACAGATAGATATCTACATAAAAACTCCAACCATCACCCAAGTCAAAAAAGAAGCACCATCAAAGCCTTGGCAGACCGTGCAAAAAGAATCTGCGAACCCCACCTCCTCCAAGATGAACTGAACCACCTCAACTGGGCTCTCCAGGCCAATGGATATTCCATCTCAGACATCAGAAGAGCTGCAAGACCAAGAACAAGCCACAAGAGTAAAGATGATGATCCACCCAGAGGAAAAGTGTTCCTGCCATACATCAAGGGAACCACTGACCGCATAGGGAAGCTGATGAGGAAACACAACATACAAACTATCTACAAACCCACCAAGAAAATCCAACAAATGCTACGTTCAGCAAAGGACAAGAGGGATCCTCTCACCTCTGCAGGAGTCTACCGTATACCATGCAGCTGTGGACAAGTCTACATAGGGACCGCCAAACGCAGCGCCCAGACACGCATCAAGGAACATGAAAGGCACTGCAGACTCCTTCAACCAGAGAAGTCAGCCATAGCAGAGCACCTGATGAACCAGCCTGGACACAGCATATTATTTGAAAACACAGAAATGCTGGACCACACCAACAACCACCATGTCAGACTACACAGAGAAGCCATTGAAATCCACAAGCATGTGGACAATTTCAACAGAAAGGAAGAGACCATGAAAATGAACAAAATCTGGCTCCCAGTATTAAAAAACTCTAAAATTATAACAGCTAAACAACAGAGAGGAAGAAACCAGGCACAGATTAACACCTCCCAGCAACAGGTTTTCCCAGGTTCAAGCAGGCCTTCAAATGCTAATGAAGGTGATTAGCCAAACACTCACACCTAATTGCAGCAGGGAAGAGCTCCTTGCCCCACCCCAGCCATTCCACAGATATATAAACCCATTTGTCCTAATTCCAACAGACCTCTGAGGATGCTTGCCATAGATGCAGGCGAAACGTCAGGAGAAATGCCTCTAGAACATGGCCATATAGCCCGAAAAAACCCACAAGAACTGAATCTACACCACTGTTTCTCAATCTGGGGGTTGAGACCCCTGAGTGGACCTCAAGGGAGAGGAGATTCCATCTGAACATGAGGAAGAACTTCCTGACTGTGAGAGCCGTTCAGCAGTGGAACTCTCTGCCCCAGAGGGAGTGTGGTGGAGGCTCCTTCTTTGGAAGCTTTTAAGCAGAGGCTGGATGGCCATCTGTCAGGGGTGATTTGAATGCAATATTCCTGCTTCTTGGCAGAATGGGGTTGGGCTGGATGGCCCATGAGGTCTCTTCCAACTCTTTGATTCTATGATTCTATGATTCTAAGGGGTCAAAGACAATCAAAGACCATCAGAAAACACATATTTCTGCTGGTGTTAGGATCCTCTTTGACAGAGAAGGCTGAAGATCTCTCCGCCTCTCCTCTTCTTCCTTTTTGGAAACAGACGGTGAATCCTCCCACCAAAAGACCTCCATCTGCTCTCTGGATGAAATTGAACTACAACTCCAGAACTCAAGGTCAATGCTCACCAAACCCTTCCAATATTTTGTGTTGGTCATGGGAGTTCTGTGTGCCAAGTTTGGCCCAATTCCATCATAGGTGGAGTTCAGAATGCTCTTTGATTGAAGGTTAATTATAAATCCCAGTAACTACAACTCCCAAATGTCAAAATCTTTTTTTCTCCAAACACCACCAGTATTCACATTTGGGCATATTGAGTATTCATGCCAAGTTTGGTCCAGATCCATCATTGTTTGAGTCCACAGAGTCTCTGGATGGAGATGAACTACAACTCCAAAACTCAAGGCCAATGTCTACCAAAACTTCCCAGTATTTTCTATTCGCCATGGGAGTTCTGTGTTCCAAGATTGGTTCAGTTCCATCATTGGTGGAGTTCAGAATGCTCTTTGATTTCAGGTTAATTATAAATCCCAGTAACTACAACTCCCAAATGCCAAGATCTATTTTCCCCAAACTCCACCAGTGTTCACATTTGGGCATATTGAGTGTTCATATTAAATATTGCGTGCATATAGGCACCCACATGTTGCAGAGATCAGATTGCAATAATGGTTTTACAAAATTCAGAGAGAGAATCATAGAATCATAGAATCCTAGTGTTGGAAGAGACCTGGTGGGCCATCCAGTCCAACCCCTTTCTGCCAAGAAGCAGGAAAATCACATTCAAAGCACCCCAACAGATAGCCATCCAGCCTCTGCTCAAAAGCCTCCAAAGAAGGAGCCTACACCACACTCCATGGCAGAGAGTTCCACTGCTGAACAGCTCTCACAATCAGGAAGTTCTTCCTAATGTTTAGATGGAATCTCCTTTCCTGTAGTTTGAAGCCATTTCTCCATTGTGTCCTAGTCTCCAGGACAGCATAAAGGAAGCCTCCTCCCTCCTCCCTATAACTTCCCCTCACATATTTATACATGGTCCTCATCAGGTCTCCTCTCAGCCTAGCTCTTTAAGCCGCTCCTCATAGGGCTTGTTCTCCAGACCCTTGATTCTTTGAGTTGCCTTCCTCTGGACAGCTTCCAGCTTAGAGTCAACGTTTCCCTTCAATTGTGCTGCCCAGAATTGGACACACATCTATCATCTATGGATGATTCCAGGAAAAGTGGTCTGAACAAGGCTGAATAGATGGGTAGCATGACTTTCCTGGATCTAAGCACTAGGCTCCTATTGATGCCAGCCAAAATCCCATTGGTTTTTTGAGCCGCCGCATGACATTCCTGCCCCATGCTCCCCTTCCTCCTCACGAGAACTCCAAGATCGTTTTCATACATGTTGCTCTTGAGCCAGGCCTCGTCCCCCATTCTGTCTCTTTGCCTTTCCTTTTTGCTAAGTGGAGTATCTTGCATTTGTCCCTGTTGAACTTCATTATGTAAGTTTTGGCCAACCATCCCTCTAATCCAGTGTTTCTCAACCTGGGGGTCGGGACCCCTGAGGGGGTCGTGAAGCGATGTCAGAGGGGTCGCCAAAGACCATCAGAAAACACAGTATTTTCTGTTTGTCATGGGGGTTCTGTGTGGGAAGTTTGGCCCAATTCTATCATTGGTGGGGTTCAGAACGCTCCTTGATTGTAGGTGAACTATAAATCCCAGTATCTACAACTCCCAAATGTCAAAGTTTATTTTCCCCAAACCCCATCAGTGTTCAGATTTGGGCATATTCAGTATCCGTGCCAGATCCATCATTGTTTGAGCCCACAGTGCTCTCTGGATGTAGGCGAACTACAATTCCCAAACTCAAGGTCAATGCCCACCAAACCCTTCCAGTATTTTCTGTTGATCATGGGAGTTCTCTGTGCCAACTTTGGTTCAATTCCATTGCTGGTGGGGTTCAGAATGTTCTTTGTTTACATGTTAACTATAAATCCCAGCAACTACAACTCCCAAATGACAAAATCAATCCCCCCGCCAACCCCACCAGTATTCAAATTTGGGCATACTGGGTATTTGTGCCAAATTTGCTCCAGTGACTGAAAATACATCCTGCAGATCATTATTTACATGGTGATTCATAATGTTAGGGTTATGGTTGGGGGTCACCACAACATGAGGAACTGTATTAAGGGGTCGAGGTATTAGGAAGGTTAAGAACCACTGCTCTAATCTGTTAAGATCGTTTTGAATTCTGATCCTATCTTCTGGAGTCTTGGCTGAAGACGGGAGCAGAATTCAAAAAGATCTTAACCAGAGAAGGACTGTGGAGCAAAGTCCCATTAACCCTGCAAAGTGCATTTATTACCTGTCGCCATGCTGTTGTCCTCTGGACAGGTCTGAATCCCTTCTATTCTCTGTTTGGCTCTTGCTTTGGCTTCTTCTGCCCGCCTTCAGTTCAGCTCTGCAAACCCACCTCCATATATATTGTCATCCAAAGCACACACCCATCAACTGGCTGGGTATCAGGCCATCGCAATAATGCAAGTGGGGCAGAGAAGGAAAACCAAAGGCTTTCCCAGGAAATGTCAAGTTTGCACTTTTTAAAAAACACATACCTGGGAGTGAGATATTTACAAGATTTGGGCAGTGGATGACACAGGATTGGGGTTGGTCAAACTAGCTGGCTCCTTGGCATCTCAGCAAAGTCTCCCTCTCTCATGTTTGCATAGTGAAGATCTACTTGATTTGATCACTGAAGGATTTATAGCCTACTCTGCACTTGGAGATCTCAGGCTGGCTTGCCATCAAAGCAACTGAATGGATTTAAAGTAATGTCAGTGCATTTCTTAAGAATTATAGAATTGGAAGTGCCCCTAGAGCAGTGTTTCTCAACCTGGGGGTCGGGACCCCTGAGGGGGTCGTGAGGGGATGTCAAAAGGGTCGCCAAAGACCATCAGAAAACATCGTATTTTCTGTTGATCATTGGGATTCCGTGTGGGAAGTTTGACCCAATTCTATGGTTGGTCAAGTACACAATGCTCTTTGATTGTAGGTGAACTATAAATCCCAACAACTACAACTCCCAAATGTCAAGGTCTATTTTCCACACACTCCACCGGTGTTCACATTTGGGCATATTGAGTATTCGTGCAAAGTTTGGTCCAGATCCATCATTCATAGAATCATAGAATCATAGAATCATAGAATCAAAGAGTTGGAAGAGACCTCAAGGGCCATCCAGTCCAACCCCCTGCCAAGAAGCAGGAATATTGCATTCAAATCACCCCTGACAAATGACTATCCAGCCTCTGTTTAAAAGCCTCCAAAGAAGGAGCCTCCACCACACTCCGGGGCAGAGAGTTCCACTGCTGAACGGCTCTCACAGTCAGGAAGTTCTTCCTAATGTTCAGGTGGAATCTCCTCTCTTGTAGTTTGAAGCCATTGTTCCGCGTCCTAGTCTCCAAGGAAGCAGAAAACAAGCTTGCTCCCTCCTCCCTGTGGCTTCCTCTCACATATTTATACATGGCTATCATATCTCCTCTCAGCCTTCTCTTCTTCAGGCTAAACATGCCCAGTTCCCTAAGCCGCTCCTCATAGGGCTTGTTCTCCAGACCCTTGATCATTCTAGTCGCCCTCCTCTGGAAACATTCCAGCTTGTCAATATCTCTCTTGAACTGTGGTGCCCAGAATTGGACACAATATTCCAGATGTGGTCTAACCAAAGCAGAATAGAGGGGTAGCATTACTTCCTTAGATCTAGACACTATGCTCCTATTGATGCAGGCCAAAATCCCATTGGCTTTTTTTGCCGCCACATCACATTGTTGGCTCATGTTTAACTTGTTGTCCACGAGGACTCCAAGATCCTTTTCACACGTAGTGCTCTCGAGCCAGGCATCCCCCATTCTGTATCTTTGCATTTCATTTTTTCTGCCAAAGTGGAGTATCTTGCATTTGTCACTGTTGAACTTCATTTTGTTAGTTTTGGCCCATCTCTCTAATCTGTCAAGATCGTTTTGAATTCTGCTCCTGTCCTCTGGACTATTGGCTATCCCTCCCAATTTGGTGTCGTCTGCAAACTTGATGATCCTGCCTTCTAGCCCTTCATCTAAGTCATTAATAAAGATGTTGAACAGGACCGGGCCCAGGACGGAACCCGGCGGCACTCCACTTGTCACTTCTTTCCAAGATGAAGAGGAAGCATTAGTGAGCACTCTCTGTGTTCGTCCACTTAACCAATTACAGATCCACCTCACCGTAGTTTTGCCTAGCCCACATTGGACTAGTTTCCTTGCCAGAAGGTCATGGGGGATCTTGTTGAAGGCTTTACTGAAATCCAGGTACGCTACATCCACGGCATTCCCCGCATGAATCCACAGCACTCCTCTGGATATAGGTGAACTACAACTCCCAAACTCGAGGTCAATGCCCACGAAACCCTTCCAGTGTTTTCTGTTGGTCATGGGAATTCTGTGTGCCAAGTTCGGTTTAAATCCATCACTGGTGGAGTTCAGAATGCTCTTTGATTGTATGTGAACTATAAATCCCAGCAACTACAACTCCCAAATTACAAAATCAATCCTCCCCCCAACCCCACTAGCATTCACATTTGGACATTGGGTATCTGTGCTCAATTTAGTCCAGTGAATGAAAATCCATCCTGCATATCAGATATTTACATTATGATTTATGACAAGTATCAAGTAGCAATGAAAACAGTATTATGGTTGGGGGTCACCACAACATAGGGAACTGCATTAAAGAGGTCACAGCATTAGCAAGGTTGAGAACCACTGCCCTAGAGTCATCCAGCCCAACATTCTTTTACCACCTAGGAAGTCACAATCCCAACCCTCTCAACAGATGTCCATCCAGCCTCTGTTTACAGACCTCCACCACAGCCCCAGGGAGCAGTGGGTTCCATTGTGAAACAGCTCTTACCATTAATGGCTTAGGAAGACATTTCATAGAATCTTAGAGTTGGAAGAGACCTCAAGGGTCATCCAGTCCAACCCTCTCCTGCCAATGAAAAAGTTGTGTCAGATATGAAGCAGAATATTATGTCTTCAAGGTGGGAAACTTATTTTAACTGTTTAATGGTTTCAGAGGAGGATAGCAGAAATAAGTTCTAAGAGGTGTATTGGTGACATGAGTGAAGTATTTAGAAATGATTGTCTTTACAAATTTGTGTCAAGATACTTATATCGCTGAAAAAATAAATACATAGAATCATAGAGTTGGAAGAGACCTCGTGGGCCATCCAGTCCAACCCCATTCTGCCAAGAAGCAGGAATATTGCATTCAAATCATAGAATCATAGAATCATAGAATCCTAGAGTTGGAAGAGACCTCCTGGGCCATCCAGTCCAACCCCATTCTGCCAAGAAGCAAAAAAATTGCATTCAAATCACCCCTGACAGATGGCCATCCAGCCTCTGTTTAAAAGCTTCCAAAGAAGGAGCCCCCACCACACTCTGGGGCAGAGAGTTCCACTGCTGAACGGCTCTCACAGTCAGGAAGTACTTCCTCATGTTCAGATCCTAGTCTCCATGGAAGCGGAAAACAAGCTTGCTCCCTCCTCCCTGTGGCTTCCCCTCACATATTTATACATGGCTATCATATCTCCTCTCATCCTTCTCTTGCTAAACATGCCCAGCTCCTTAAGCCGCTCCTCATAGGGCTTGTTCTCCAGACTCTTGATCATTTTAGTCGCCCTCTTCTGGACACACTCCAGCTTGTCAATCTCTCTCTTGAATTGTAGTACCCAGAATTGGATAGAATAGATTGGGAATAAAGCCAATGCCCTACACATCTAGGCTTGCCTTTTGGGAATCTAATTATATTTATTCAAGTATTTATAGCTCGCCTTGTATCTCAGGGCGGCATGCCCTCAAAGCAGCCTGATGGATTTAAAGCAGTATCAATAAGTATAAAACATTATTTTATGGCTGAGAGGAGACATGATGGCCATGGATAAAGATGTGAGGGGAAGTCCTAGGGAGGAGGGAGCAGGTGTCATGAATGACTTTTCAATCACTTCAAAGCATAGGTTCTTCGTATTGCCATTTCCAGTGTGAGAGGGTAGATCAGATTACAGAAAAACATTTAGACAAAGAATGACATTGGACATACAGACATATGGATTTTATGCAACTACATTGGATTTACAATTACATTGGTTCACAAACAAAGAAAGGGGAATTACATTTTCACTCACATTCACACACATTGAAACATTCCCGCCTAGCTCCAGCAGACAAGAGTCCTTTGTCCCACCCTGGTCATTCCACAGATATATAAACCCATTTTCCTATTTCCAACAAACCTCACTACCTCTGAGAATGCTTGCCATAGATGCAGGCGAAATGTCAGGAGAGAATGCCTCTAGAACATGGCCATACAGCCCGGAAAAACCTACAACAACCCATTCGCACACATGTACATGGATTCATCTACATAATAATAATAATAATAATAATAATAATAATAATAATAATAATTTATTTGTACCCCGCTACCATCTCCCCAAGGGACTCGGTGCAGCTTACATGAGGCCGAGCCCACAATACATAAGCAAAAAACAACAACAGTAATACAAAACAAGAAAATAAAACTCATAAAAAATAAGCAGTAAACATCAACAATAATACAACAACTTTTAAAAAACCTATGGCTGGGCCAAATGTAATAGTTAAAATTTTAAAAATAATGCTGAGTGTTATTCCTATTTAATTGTTCTGTATTTACTTTGAAAGTGGTTGTTATACTCCAGAAACTTTGTTTTTGTGGCTGCCACAAACCATCTTGAACTGATTGCGACTTCATTGAAAAACTAGAGCAAAATGTGCTGCAGGATGTCCCTCCCACAAAGGCAAAGTTTTTGCAGTTGAATAAACTTTGTCCATGTTTTTATGATAAACCAATTAGGAAATGACATTTATAACTCTGGAACAAAAATCATGCTACATAGTGTTATCAGGTCTGGGAGATCGCTGTAGGGATATTTCCTGATGGCTCAGTGATCTCCGTTCCCAGGAGCTTATGTTAATAGAGGAGACTGTGGGAACATGGGCCTTTACAATACATTGGATTTTAGCTTTATACATTTAGGAATAAATATAACACACAAGTTACACAAAACCATTTATTAAAGTTTTGATAAAGTTTGGGATACAGTTGCTGCTGGGTCCTTTGGAAGGTTTCAGCAGCTTCGGAACAATGAGACTTTGACATAGTAGAAAAGGTTTTAAAAACATAAATAAAATCATGTTTGTGTGAAATCTTCCAAATGTCTTAATTGTGCTGTCGCGCCTGGGGCTATAACTCTTAGTGAAAGAGGCATGGACGTGACATCTTTCCCCCAGGGGATTGCTTCTTGCCTTCCTTTAGGAAAACTGGAATGCCCAAGGACCAAAACACTGTAGATAACTCAAAATAGGTTTAATTGTTCACAAAGAGTTATCCCTTTAAGACAATAAGCTGGAAGTTTCAAAGGGGTAAAGGAAAATATACATGAAGCATAAGTCTCAAGGGTAAGAACCTCAGAATTGGTGCTGAGAGGTAACTTAATCAAGGGCTTCCAAGCCAAGTCTCTCTCTCACGTCCATCTGATAGAAAGTTTGATGGTGGAATGGAAAAGGAAACACTGACCTGCTCTCTAGGAAGAGGTGGGGTCAAACAATTGAGCAGGAGGAGCAATTCAACTGGTGCAAACAACATTGATTGACAGCTATAAATAACCAATCAATCCAACTATACATTTACAGGGTAAAAAGGCAAAATCAGGCATGATACAATAGTTCAAATCCTGCAACTTACAGTTCTACATATAAATGGTGCCACTCGCGCCATCACATTAATTAATTTGGGAAAGGTGTGTGGTGGCTCGATAACAATGTCGCTTTGATGCTACGTGATTGTAAGAGTGGCCATCAATAAGTGCCACACCGGCTTGCTGTCATTGAAAGGTCAGGACTCTTTCCCGCCTCTGCAACCCCACTCCATTAAAAATAGGCTTCTTCAAAAGGTAAATGAAAACACATCAAATATATATAAATAATTCAAAACAATGTTAACTTACGACATATGTAATGTGAAGATTGAAATTGTATGTCATGGTTGAGTTTCTGTAAATGCCAAACTCATGTCATTCGTAGCATTTAATCAGTTTCTTGTTTTGGTTTTATATTGAAGAGGCATTGAAAATCTGCTCTCACAGAGATATGTAGAAACCAAGGGGAGTAAAACTTGAAACACATTTGGATGATGTGATTTTTTTGTGTTCCTTTTTAACACACATACATATACAGGTAGTCTCTGAGTTACAATATATATCTTTATACTGTGTCTATCTACATATTTTATGCACACACACACACAAACAAGGGTTGAATTAAAAGTAATGCCTCCACCTTCGTAACTCCTCAACAGATGGCAGTACTGGTATGTGGCAGGTACTTGCTTGTTCAGTAGACTCTCCTCTACAGTTCCATTTTGGTGGGAAGCCTTAGCATTGAACGGTTGTGTCGTGCGTTGTTGGGCGAGTAAGTTTAAAGATGTTGAGGTGGGAACATCTGACTTGCATGGTAAACAAAGAGTTGGACATCCTGTGACAGCCCAACGACGCACAGTACTCACATCAACACAATCACCACAAACAGTTCCATACTGTGCACTTTAACAACACAACCATTCAATGCTAAGGCTTAATACCAAAATGGAACTGTAGAAGTGAATCTACTGAACAAGCCAGTACCTGCTGCATACCACTTACTTAGGCAATCCCTCGTTGGACGAGTAAGATGGTCTTCCATTATGGATTTCCTTGTGGGTTCGCATGTGGCTGTGGAGCCCTATTCTTGCTCTGCATCTTCTTCCACAGTGTGGGCATTGGTTTCCAGGTGGAAAGCGGTCCTGGTCGGGGTTGGCTTGATGCACCTTCCTCCTGGCACATTTCTCTTTTTCACCCTCCACTCGTGCCTCCTCGAATTCTGCAGCACTGCTGGTCACAGCTGACCTCCAGCTGGAGCGCTCAAGGGCCAGGGCTTCCCAGTTCTCCGTGTCTATGCCAGAGTTTTTAAGGTTGGCTTTGAGCCCATCTTTAAATCTCTTTTCCTGTCCACCAACATCCGTTTTCCGTTCTTAAGTTCAGAGTAGAGCAACTGCTTTGGGAGATGGTGGTCAGGCATCCGGACAACGTGGCCGGCCCAGCGGAGTTGATGGCGGAGGACCATTGCTGCATACCAGTACTGCAATCTGTTGAGGGGTTCCAAAGGTGGAGGCATTACTTTTCATTCAACCCATTTGTGTGTGTGTGTGTGTGTACACACACACACACACACACACACACATTACTGCAAGAAGTTGGAACCTTTAAGCCTGATTATGAATTGAGCTCTGTTCTTGTTGGATTTCTTTATTTGATGGTTGGTTTATGGGTGTGTAAAGTGAAATTAAACCTATTTCAAAAGGAGAGAGATAGAGCTTGCTTTCAGTCTGTGTGAACCAACAGTGACTCTTTCACATTGAAAGGACGATTGAGCCCATCCGGGTCACTCCCTTCGTTCGGCGCTGACTACATCAGGTCTGTATTTGTCAACCTCCTGACTCATGTTTGCCCTTCTGGCTGCAGCTCTTGGTTCTCTGGCGAGACATGAGGGAGGTGCCGCACGACATCACCCCATCAGTGACCACAAATGAGGTGGCCAGAGGCTAGGTGGACATCTGTCGGGCGGGCTTTGATTGTGCCTTCCTATGCTTCTGGATGTGAGATGTCATCCAAGCCATCTTATCTCTTGTATCCCACTCATCAAGAATTTTGAGTTCAGCAAAAAATGGTCAACAAAACCTTCATTAGGACAAAAAGGGGAGTTGAAACTGGACCTGAGAACCAGGTTTAAATATATGAAAGGATGTCACATTGAGGTTGAGTGAAGTCCTTTTCTGTTTTCTTGGAGACTAGGACTCAATGGAGCCATTGATTACAATTGCAAGGGAAAAGATCCCACCTAAACATTAGGAACAACTGAGTTATAGGTTTTTTCGGGCTATATGGCCATGTTCTAGAGCAGTGTTTCTCAACCTGGGGGTCGGGACCCCTGAGGGGGTCGTGGGAGGGTGTCAAAGGGGTCGCCAAAGACCATCAGAAAACAAAGTATTTTCTGTTGGTCATTGGTATTCTGTGTGGGAAGTTTGACCCAATTCTATTGTTGGTGGAATTGAAAATGCTCTTTGATTGTAGGCAAACTATAAGTCCCAGCATTTAAAATTCTCAAATGTCAAGGTCTATTTTCCCCAAACTCCATCTGTGTTCACATTTGAGCATATTGAGTATTCATGCCAAGTTAGTCCAGATCCATCATTGTTTGAGTCCATAGTGCTCTCTGGATGTGGTGAACTACAACTCCAAAACTTAAGGTCAATGCCCACAAAACCCTTCCACTATTTTCTGTTGGTCATGGGAGTTCTGTGTGCCAAGTTTGGTTCAATTCCATTGTTGGTTGAGTTCAGAATGCTCTTTGATTATAGGTGAACTATAAATCCCAACAACTACAACTCCCAAATGTCAAGGTCTATTTTCTCCAGACTCCACCAGTATTCACATTTGGGCTTATTGAATATTCGTGCCAAGTTTGGTCCAGATCCATCATTGCATGAATCCACAGCACTCCTCTGGATGTACGTGAACTAAAACTCCCAAACTCAAGGCCAATGCCCACAAAACCCTTCCAGTGTTTTCTGTTGGTCATGGCAGTTCTGTGTGCCAAGTTCGGTTTAAATCCATAGCTGGTGGAGTTCAGAATGCTCTTTGATTATAGGTGAACTATAAATCCCAGCAATTACAACTCCCAAATGACAAATCAATCCCCCCCCCCCCCCCACTAGCATTCACATTTGGGCATATTGGGTATTTGTGCTCAATTTAGTCCAGTGAATGAAAATACATCCTGCATATCGGATATCTACATTATGATTTATAACAGTAGTAAAATGACAGGTGTCAAGTAGCAACGAACACAATATTATGGTTGGGGGTCACCACAACATGTGGAACTGCATTAAGGGGTCACGGCATTAAGCAAGGTTGAGAACCACTGTTCTAGAGACATTCTCTCCTGACGTTTCGCCTGCATCTATGGCATGCATCCTCAGAGGTAGTGACCTCTACAACAACTAAAACAACTCAGTGATTCCAGCCATGAAAGCCTTCGACAATACATTATGAACAACTTATTGATGGTAACAGAGGTTTGGCAGTGGGATCTGGTCCCTGGAAATCCAGTGGAGTCTCCTTCTCTGGAGGTTTTTAAGCAGAAGCTGGATGGCCATCTGTCCAGAGAGATTGGATGGTGTCTTCCTGCATGGTGAGTGTGACGTCGCGAGTGGCGCCACCTATACGTAGAACTGTAAGTTGCAGAATTTGAACTGTTGTATCATGCCTGATTTTGCCTTTTTACCCTGTAAATGTATAGTTGGATTATTGGTTATTTATAGCTGTCAATCAATGTTGTTTACACCAGTTGAATTGCTCCTCCTGCTCAATTGTTTGACCCCACCTCTTCCTAGAGAGCAGGACAGTGTTTCCTTTTCCATTCCACCATCAAACTTTCTATCAGATGGATGTGAGAGAGAGACTTGGCTCTAAAGCCCTTGATTAAGTTACCTCTCAGCACCAATTCTGAAGTTCTTACCTTTGAGACTTATGCTTCATGTTCAGATCAACCTGGACGACGTTGAGAAGCTCAAGTGTCTTCAAACCAGTTCTTTGGCACCAGAGGAAGGCTTTGTCCCTTCATAATATAGGCCATTCAAATTGAGGTTGTGATTATTCCAATATTCACAGCGATTGAGAAAGAAGGACCTGGAAAAGCTTCTAAGCTGCAAAACTCCTTGGACCCAAGACAACCAGAGACTGTAACGTATATTTTCCTTTATCCCTTTGAAACTTCCAGCTTATTGCCTTAAAGGTGAACAATAAAACCTATTTTGAGTTATCAACAGTGTTTTGGTCCTTGGGAGTTCCAGTTTTCCTAAAGGAGGGCAAGAAGCAATCCCCTGGGGAAAGATGTCATGTCCATGCCTCTTTCACTAAGAGTTATAACCTTCAGGCGCGACAGCACAGTGGGAGTTGGACTGGATGGTCCTTGGGATCTCTTCTAACTCTACCAGTCTATGATTCTATGAGGTCTGCTGGATGGGATTTCTTCCTAGTTGCATCAATGGTAAAGCATACACTATACAGGGCCTTCTTTGCTGTAGCTCGCCAATTATAGAACCAATTAACTCAAATTTCAGTAAAAGTGATTCCATCTAAACACTGACTGAGAATAACATGGATTGCCTCAAAAGTTGGCGGAGTCTCCTTCTTTGGAGGCCTTTAAACAGAGTTTGGACATTTGTCATCAATTGCATTGCCCAGGAGTTTGGACTAGATGCCCTTTGGGGGTCTCTTCCAGCTCCAAAATTAGATTAATAATGGGAACCCAGTGGAGTCTCCTTCTTTGGATGGTGTCTCCCTGTATGTTGGGGGTTGGATTGGATGGTCCTTGGGGTCTCTAGGATTTTGTGATTCTATAAACTCAACCTATGGAATGCACACAAATGTGGAATTTCCTCCTGGATAATTCCAAAGCAGAGAAGGGTTTTAAACCCCTCCACTGCATCCAGTCATGTTTTGGCCGCCCTGTTTGTGCCACAGCTGGCCCAGCGTGGTCTCCGCTTGCCAAGGCATTTCCTCTCCTGGCAAGGCTTTGGAGCGACTCCTCTCCATGACTTCAGCCGCCGAAGGCAAAGTGAGCAAAACAGAGCAGTTCCCTGCAGAGGGCGAAGAAAGCTGGACGGGGTTTTGGCTCCGAAGGCTGGATAAACAACGAAGGGACAAGCCGTCACCCTTTAAAAAACACATGTCAACAAGACGAGGGAGATCCAGGCCTTTAGAAACTGCCGAGCGGCAGCTTTCCTTACATCAGTTGCCTCCTTGATCTGACCTTTCTTGGATGGGCCACACCACTTGCTTCTGCTGCTGGAAAGAGGCTGAGATTCAGACCCCAGTTTAGTCCAAGATTCATCTATTTGTATCCCATTCACTCCACAAAACTGCGTCCCAAGATGACTTTTGTGCATATGTAGGCTTTTAGGTCGCTTATGGATTTTGCAAGGTTTTCTTATTCAAGGAAGTTTTGGAAGTCGTTTTGCTAGTTCCTTCCTCTGAAACAGAGCCTGATAGTCATTGGTGGTTTTCCATCAAAATCCTAACCAAGGCAGTTAATTTTAAGATTTCTTTCCTGTTTAGACACGGTTAGAGGATTATCGCTTGCACAGAAGAGAAACAAAAAGAAAGTCATCTTCAACCACAGCAAGAAAAAAGCTAGGGAAGGTTAGAAGCCTATGTTCTGCTGTGTCAGAGAACCATCATGCTGAACACCCCAAAGGCATAATAACTCAACTGACTTTGGAAGCTAAGAATGGACACTCTGGTTAGTGCTTGGATGGGAGACCATCAATGAATGCCAGGACACTTTTCAACCATGGATTACTGCCAGAAGTAATTTGACTTATGTGATGAACCTCTCCATGTTTGAATAGAGCTTGAAGTGTCCTATAAGGACATGGAGCAATGAGTTCAAAATGTAGAAAAAGAGATTCCACCTAAGAAGAACACCCTGATGGTAAAAACCATTACACAGTGGAACATACTGTCGGAAAGCATATTCTGGAGGTTTTCTAGCAGAGGCTCACACATCTGCCATCCTGTCCATCTTGGCACATAATCAAGGAAATTAAAAACATGAATATGGGACCAGGACTTTGGATAATCTGGCTGACTGACAATGGACAATGACGACTGAAGCTTTGGAAACGGACTATGATAAGTGGAATGAATTTATTAATTACGGACTTGGCAAAACGATGGCCACCAGGCTGGCATTTTATTGTATTTTTATTGTATTAATGCAATGTTTTAACTGTTATAATTTATTGTTACTATTATTTTACTGTGTGAATTGTAGGCATCAACGTATGCCGGTTGGAAGCCGCCCTGAGTCCCCCTTCAGGGGTTGAGAAGGGTTGAGTAGAAATACCTGAAATAAATAAATAAATAAATAAGATGGAGTGGATGAGGGATTAGAGGACATCCAACCCCAAATTGGGAAACAAGTCGTCCAGGAATACCTGGCCGCTCTAAATGAGTCCAAGTCCCCTTTCAGGGCCAGAGCAACGACACCCAAGAGTACTGAAGGAACTAGCGGAAGTCATTTTGGAACCATTGGCAATCACCTTTGAGACTTCTTGGAGAATGGGAGAAGTTCCAGCAGATTGGAGG
Organism: Anolis sagrei; assembly: GCF_037176765.1. Taxonomy (NCBI): domain Eukaryota; kingdom Metazoa; phylum Chordata; class Lepidosauria; order Squamata; family Anolidae; genus Anolis; species Anolis sagrei. Next base: position 244,865,673 of record NC_090024.1, on the reverse strand, counting down.
AAGGACAATGTGGTCCCAATCTTCAAGAAGGGAAAAAAGGATGACCCAAACAATGACCAATGTCCAGTCAGCGTCACGTCAATACCAGGCAAGATTCTGGAAAAGATTGTCAAGGAAGTGGTCTGCAAACACTTAGAAACAAATGCGGTCATCGCTAATAGTCAACATGGATTTATCCAAAACAAGTCATGCCAGACTCATCTGATCTCTTTTTTCGATAGAGTTATAAGCTGGGTAGATGCGGGGAATACCTGGATTTCAGGAAGGCCTTCTCTGACAAGGTCCCCCATGACCTTCTGGCAAGGAAACTAGTCCAATGTGGGCTAGGCAAAACTACGGTGAGGTGGATCTGGAATTGGTTAAATGGATGAACCCAGAGAGTGATTCTCCCCAAGGTTTTCTCCTCTTCATCCTGGAAAGAAGTGACGAGCGTAGGGCTATCAGGAGGGTTCCATCCTGGTGCCAGTCCTGATCAGGATCTTTGTTAATGACGGTCGTAGATGAAGGGCTAGAAGGCAGGATCATCAAGTTTGCAGTCCTTGGCAGTCCTTGGCAGTCCTTCTGAGCTTAAGGCACATATGTCTTTTTAGACCCCAGCTACCAGGATTGCACACCACTGAGGTCCCATCTATACTGCCATATAATCCAATTTCTGAATCCAGATTATCTGGCAGTTAAAGTGGTGTCCAATTGCATTCCTTCTACAGGGTAGATGCATCCCAAGAAAAATACCATCAGCATGGAACCTATTTTTCCTTTGGCCCTAAACCCAAACATGCTTCATTGCCCAGGCATTTACAAGGGGAAATATTGAACTCTTAAATTTAATTGACTCTAAACTGTTTTTTGGATGGATTGCATGGATTTGTGGGGTTTTTTTTGTCTTTGCTTTTGCAGCAGTTTGCAAAAAAAGAGAGCCAGTTAAACGGTTTCATTACAGGACATAAAGGTTAAGAGCCCAGTGGCAAGTTATATAATGCATCTACACTGTCAAAGTAATGTGGTTTAAAACTACTTTAACTTCCATGGCTCAATGCTATGGAATTCTGGGAGCTGTAGTTTGGTGAGGCAACAGCAGAAAAGACTAAAGACACTGTAAAACTATAACTCCCAGGATTCCATAGCACTGAGCCATATGGTTTTAAACTGAGGCCAAACTCAATTGAGTCTACAATGTAGATGCACCCTGTGACGGCTCGAGTGGCACCACCTATGTATAGAACTGTTAGTTGCAAGGCTTAAACTGTTGTATCATGCTTAATCCTCCCCTTTTTACCCTGCTTATGTATAGTTGTATGGATTGGTTACTTATAGCTGTCAATCAGTACTGTTTGGCTCCACCTCTTCCTGCCGGAGGGGAGTGCTTCCTTTCTTTTCATTCTGCCATCAGAGTTTCTACCAGATGGACGTGAGTAAGAGACTTGACTCTAAAAGACCCTGATTTTAAGTTACCTCTTAGCACCAGTTCTCAGGTTTTTTACCCTTGAGACTTGTGCTTCATGTTCAGACCAACCTGAACAACGTTGGAAGTCTCAAGTGCCTTCAAACCAGTTCTTTTGGCACCAAAGGAAGATCCTGAATCTTCAAAACATAGGCCATCTGAACTGGGGTTGTGGTTTGCTCTGGCATTCACAGCCATTGAGGAAAGAGGAAACTTGGTGAGGCTTCTCAGCTTCAAACACCTTGGACCCAGGACTAATTGAGACTGTAACATATATTTTCCTTCACCCCTCTGAAGTTTCCAGCTCATTGCTTTAAAGAAATAACTCTTTGTGATCAATAAAACTTATTTTGAGTTATTTACAGCGTTTTGGGTTTTTGAGAGTTCCAGTTTCCTATAGGAGGGCAAGAAGCAATCCCTTGGGGGAAAGGTGCCACGTCCATCCCTCCTTTATTGAGAATAATAGCCACCATTTTCGACAGCACACACCCTCAGAGAAACAGATTTATTTTAGCATCTTTGGATCCGAGTCTGCAAAATTGACTGAAATCCAGAACTTAGTTTTAAATAATACTAATAGGTTCTTGTGGTTTTTTTCGGGCTATAGAGCCATGTTCTAGAGGCATTTCTCCTGACGTTTCGCCTGCATCTATGGCAAGCATCCTCAGAGGTAGTGAGGTCTGTTGGAATTAGGACAAGCCATGAGAGTAAAGATGAAGATCCACCCAGAGGGAAAGGGTTCTCGCCATACATCAAGGGAACCACTGACCGCAGAGGGAAGCTGGTGAGGAAACACAACATACAAACAATCTACAAACCCACCAAGAAAATCCAACAAATGCTACATTCAGCAAAGGACAAGAGGGATCCTCTCACCTCTGCAGGAGTCTACCGGATACCATGCAGCTGTGGACAAGTCTACAGAGGGACCACCAAACGCAGCAGCATTGCCCAGACACGAATCAAGGAACATGAAAGGCACTGCAGACTACTCCAACCAGAGAAGTCAGCCATAGCAGAGCACCTGATGAACCAGCCTGGACACAGCATATTATTTGAGAACACAGAAATGCTGGACCACACCAACAACCACCATGTCAGACTACACAGAGAAGCCATTGACATCCACAAGCATGTGGAGAATTTCAACAGAAAGGAAGATACCATGAAAATGAACAAAATCTGGCTACCAGTATTAAAAAACTCTAAAATTACAACAGCAAAACAGCAGAGAGGAAACAACCAGGCACAGATTAACACCTCCCAGCAAGAGATTTTCCCAGGCTCAGGCAGGCCTTCAAATGCTAATGAAGGTGATCACCTGAAACATTCACACCTAACTGCAGCAGGGAAGAGCTCCTTGCCCCACTCCAGCCATTCCACAGATATATAAACCCATGTTCCTAGTTCCAACAGACCTCACTACCTCTGAGGATGCTTGCCATAGATGCAGGCGAAACGTCAGGAGACATGCCTCTAGAACATGGCTCTATAGCCCGAAAAAACCCACAAGAACCTAGTGGTTCCAGCCATGAAAGCCTTCGACAATACAATACTACTAATAATTGGTCTTAAAGGGTTTGCTAGATTTCTTCCTCCAGTTTCCATTTTCTAATTTCCTTGTTGTCACATCATGCTGTTTCTATGTACCATGGAATTTCCTTTGGAGGCAAAAGGTCAACATTGGAATTTTTTTAAAACAGGCAAACAGGTAAGCTTCCTTTCCTTCCTGCTAGGTAACACAAGTAACAAAAACACACAACCCAGGGCTACGTGTTGTTGCAGCGATGCCGTTTCCTCCTTCTGCTTTTCCTCCCCATAAGGCCCCTTTGTTCCCCCATCGTCTTAGGGCGTGGGCATTTTTGCACACAGATCTCTTTCACTTCCACAGACCACTGAGTGTTTTTCTCTCTCCTGGATTCGTCCTCCGATGACCTGAAGTTCCTGGCTCATGCCCAGGTGCCCATACCTGCTGCTCACCTCCAGAAAGAACCCAATTCTTGGCCTGTCCCCAGCATCCTCCATCCATCATCAACCTGCAGGAAGGTAATGGAAAGGTGCAGCTAGACCAGGGGTTCTCAAACATTTTCAGCCACAAAGCCCTTTTTGAAGCAAAAAGTGTTCATAGATTCCCAAGAAATGTTTATATTATATATTATATAAGGTAGGTGTATGTATGTATGTGTGTGTGTGTGTGTATATATAATGTAATGTTCGTTTTGTGGGATTAACAGAACTCAAAAACCACTGGACAAATTGATACCAAATTTGGACACAAGACACCTAACAGCCCAATGTATGTCCTTCACTCAAAAAATGATTTTGTCATTTGGGAGTTGTAGTTGCTGAGATTTATAGTTCACCTACAATCAAAGAGCATTCTGAACCCCACCAACGATGGAGTTGTACCAAACTTGGCACACAGTTCTCCCATGACCAACAGAAAATACTGGAATGGTTTGGTGAGCAGTGTCCTTTGGTTTTGGAGTTGTAGTTCACCTACAACCAGAGATCACTGTGGACTCAACCAATGATGGATCTGGACCAAACTCTACATGAATACTCAATAATATGCCCAAATGTGAACACTGGTGGAGTTTAGGGAAAATAGAATCTTGACATTTGGGAGTTGTAGTTGCTGGGATTTATAGTTCACCTACAATCACAGAGCATTCTGAACCCCACCAATGATAGAACTGGGCCAAACCTCCCACACAGAACCCCCATGTGGGCCACAGCAATGCGTGTATGTATGTGTATACACACACACACACACACACACACACATATATCAGGCATGGGCAACCTTTTTGACCAACATAAGCTGAACAGTATTTCAGTGGAAGACCCCAGGGGGCATCAAACTGAACTCCTTTCTGCCATGCAGGAAAAGCACAATCAAAGCACCCCCAACAGATGGCCACCCAGCCGTAGTAGTAGTAGTAGTAGTAGTAGTAGTAGTAGTAGTAGTAGTAATAGTAGTAATAGAAACCCAAGGGGCCATCGTGGAGCTCCCCAGAGCACATTTTGAGAACCGCTGATCTCAACTATTGGACGAATGCAGTTTGACACCACTTCCACTTGCATGGCCCAATGCCATGAAATCCTGGGAGTTGTAGCTCTACAAGGTCTTCAGTCTTCTCTGCCAAAGAAGGCTGATACCTCATCAAACTATAGCTCCCAGAATTTCTATAGCTTTGAGCCAAGGCAGTGAAAGTGGTGTCAAACTGCAGTACAAATGCACCCTAAGACAAGTGGCCTCTACTCTGTGGAATGAATGCAGTTGGACATCACTGTAATTGCCTATAGAATCCTGGGAGTTGTAGTTTTACAAGGTCTTTCACCTTCTCTTCCAAAAGTTTGGGCAAGGATAAGATCCTGAGCAGAAAGATGTATCATAAACACCAAAGTCAGATGAAGGAACTACACTGTCAAATTAATTTTAAAGGAGAGTTTGGATGGTGTAATGAATCCCTTACCTTAGCTTCCAAAGGGAAGTCTAGTTCAGGGTATTTCAGAGTATTTTTGGCTAGATTCCTAAGGATCAGTTTTGGAAGTTACTGTCAGAGATTAATTTCCTGAAGTAATTTTCTGTGGTGGAACTTTGAAGACTTGTAACTCAGAAGTGTTTAAGATTTTACTCTAACGCAACCACAAGTTTTTCATGCCAGAAACTTTCTGAAACCATTAAGCGTTTGTACCTGAATTATTTCAAGCTTGTTCAATAAACATTCTTGTTCTTTTATTAACTTATACCAGCCTCAGTGTGTGTACCTTCATGGTCAAAGTATTCTTAAACTCAGTTTCACAGCAGCCACAAAGAAACTATAGTGGCCCAGTGTGTGTTGCAGAACAAACTCACAATATTTCCTCAGCCTGATTATTATTGGAATGGTGGCAGCGGATTTCATTTGAAGAATCATTTTAAATCTCTCAAGTTTAGTGTTTCCCAGTTCCTACTTTTTAAAATACTAAATGTCTCTCCCCTTCTCTGCTCTAAATTCCCCTGATAGTGTTATATTTCAGTCGGATATATTTCAACAACTCATTTAAAGAGAACTTTAAATCCAACCATACTCTCTCTTCCTTTTGATGACTTCATATTTTTAGTGAGCAGCATTATATTTTTAAGTGGTGCCTGTCGTTATAGATGGCTATCTGTTGGGGGGGCTTGGATGGTGTCTTCCTGCCCGGCAGAAAGGGGTTAGACTGGATGGCCCTTGGAGTCTGTTCCAGCTCTAGCATTCTATAGTTCTATAATGTGGTTTGATACCATCTAATTGCCATGACTCAATGCTATACTACTTTGAGAGATGTAGTTTGAGGAGGCATCACCACTCTTTGTCAGAGAAGGCTAAAGAGCATGAAAATGACAACTTCCCTGATTCCATAAAAGTGAGCCATGTCAGTGGAAGCGATGTCAAACTCCATTCATTTTACAGTATAGATGTGCATAGAAATAACCCCCAAAGTTCCTATGTATCAGTGGTTCTCAACCTTCCTAATGCTGTGACCCCTTAATATCGTTCCTCGTGTTGTGGTGACCCACAACCATAACGTTATTTTAGTTGCTACTTCATAACTGTAATTTTGCTCCTGGTATGGATTGTAATGTAAATATCTGATATGCAGGATGTATTTTCAGTCACTGGACCAAATTTGGCACAAATACCCGATCGCCCAAAATTTGAATACTGGTGGGGTTGGGGGTGATTGATTTTGTCATTTGGTAATGCTAGAGTTGCTGGGATTTATAGTTCACCTAAAATCAAAGAGCCTTCTGAACTCCATCAATGATGGAATTGAATCAAACATGGCACACAGAATTCCCATGATCAAGAGCAAATACTGGGAAGGTCTGGTGGACATTGATCTTGAATTTTTGGAGTTGTAGTTCACCTACATCCAGAGAACACTGTAGACTCAAGCTATGATGGATCTGGATCAAACTTGGCACAAATACTCAATATGCCCAAATGTGAACACTGGTAGAGTTTGGAGAAAATAGACCTTTCCGTTTGGGAGTTGTAGTTGTTGGGATTTATAGTTCACCCACAACGAAATAGCATTCTGAACCCCACCAACGAGAGAATTGGACCAAACTTTCCACACAAAACCCCCATGACCAACAGAAAATACTATGTTTTCTGATGGTCTTTGACGACCCCTCTGACACCCCCTCACGACCCCCACAGGGGTCCCGACCCCCAGATTGAGAAACACTGCTATGTATGGATGTTAAAGCTGAACAATGAAGAAAGAAACAAGGGAAAATATCAACTCTTTCTGCGGATAGTCTTCAACTACCAAAAAGACCAATAAATGGACCTCAGAGCAAATCAAGCCTGACCTCTCTATGGAATCTAAAATGACTAAACCGAATGTGTTTTACCCTCGTAGATTAACATGACTCATTGGAAATGACAAATAATACTCAATAGAGTGGGAGCTGGAGGAAGTGCGTATAGATTGGCTCCATTAAGGAAACCACAGGCGCCCTGAGTCTGCAAATTTGGAGGAATGCAAACAGGGAAACAACTCCTTCATTGTATAGAATCATAGAATCCTAGAGTTGGAAGGGACCCACAAAGGCCATCCAGTCCAACCCTCTTCTGCCATAGATGATTGAACACATAACGAAAACCTTCCTGACTATTATTCTTATTTATATGCCGCCCCTCTCACCCCGAAGGGGACTCAGAGTGGCTTACAATATATATATATATAAATACAATATATTATATTATTACCATAGTACAACATCAGTATTAAGTATTACTACATCGTACTATACGATTATATTGTAATATTATTAGTAATATTACTTTGAGTCGCCCGAGGGCTGAGAAAAGCAGTATATGAATATAGCAAATAGTAAATAAATAAATGTACTATAAACATATAATTATAATAGTATATTATTATTATTATCATTATTATTATTATTATTATTATTATTATTATATTGCATTACATTATAATAATGGGAGTCCCCGGTGGCACTGAGCTGCTGAGCTTGTTGACCGAAAGGTTGCAGGTTCGAATCTGGGGAGTGGCGTGAGCTTCCACTGTCAGCCCCAGCTTCTGCCAACCTAGCAGTTTGAAAACATGCAAATGTGAGTAGATCAATAGGTACCGCTCTGGCGGGAAAGCTCCATGCAGTCATGCCGGACACATGACCTTGGAGGTGTCTACGGACAATGCCGGCTCTTCGACTTAGAAACCAACCCTCAGAGTCGGACACAACTGGACTTAATGTCAGGGGAAAACCTTTACCTTTATCTTATTATAATATTATAAATATTGGGTTGTTGTAGGTCCTTTTGTGCCACATGGCCATGCTCCAGAGGCACTCCCCCCCCGAATGTGTCGCCCACATCCACGGCAAGCATCCCCAGAGGCAGCGAGGACCTCACTACCTCTGAGGATGCCTGCCACAGATGCAGGTGAAACACCAGGAGAGAACACCTCCAGAACACGGCCATACAGCCCGAAAAAACCAACAACAACCCAGTGATTCCAGCCATGAAAGCCTTTGACAATACATTATAAATATTATATGTACACACAATATATTATATTATATTCACTAAACCCCATTTTCCAGTCTTCAACAGACCCCACAACCTCCGAGGATGCCTGCCACAGATGCAGGTGAAACATCAGGAGAGAATGACCCTAGAACACAGTCATACATCTCTAAAAACCCACAACAACCCAGTGATTTCGGCCATGGAAGCCTTCGACAATACGAAGGAAGGAAAACTTCTGCTTTCCATCATCCCTGGGTGGGGAGACCATTGGCGGCCCCCATTAGCTCCTCTCTCCGCCGGCCCAAAGGCAGGAGGTGGGGAGGAGGTTCTCCCTCTGGTCATTCAATTCAGTTCTTATGTGTGATGCACACCTCCAAGTCTCCAATTGACTTATGGTAGCCCTATACATTTAGTAGGGTTTTCTTAAGCCAGGAAGACAGAGGGAGTTCTTTCAGCCCCCTCCTCAAAAATAGCACCAAAACCATGTGGGTTTTGTTGGTGGTCTCCAATTCCTGACCATGGTTGTTCCTGCTTAGCTTCCATGATCAGACCAGATATGGTGCATTTAAGGCATTCAGACCTCTATTCCTTACTTTAGGGACAACTAACAGCTAAGAATAAAGAAGAGTATCAAGCAAATAGCTTGTTCTTCTGGTAGATGAGGAAATTGTTTGAATTCCCAAATATTCCAGTGTTGTGGATGTTGACTCTGGCTATAGGTGCATCTACACGATCAGAATAATGCAATTTGATATTCCTTTAAATGCCAAGGCTCAGTGCTATGTAATCCTGGGAAATGTAGTTTTACAAGCCTTCATAGAATCATAGAATCAAAGAGTTGGAAGAGACCTCAAGGGCCATCCAGTCCAACCCCATTCTGCCAAGAAGCAGGAATGTTGCATTCAAATCACCCCTGACAAATGGCCATCCAGCCTCTGCTTAAAAGCTTCCAAAGAAGGAGCCTCCACCACACTCCGGGGCAGAGAGTTCCACTGCTGAACGGCTCTCACAGTCAGGAAGTTCTTCCTCGTGTTCAGATGGAATCTCCTCTCTTGTAGTTTGAAGCCATTGTTCCGCGTCCTAGTCTCCAAGGAAGCAGAAAACAAGCTTGCTCCCTCCTCCCTGTGGCTTCCTCTCACATATTTATACATGGCTATCATATCTCCTCTCAGCCTTCTCTTCTTCAGGCTAAACATGCCCAGTTCCCTAAGCCGCTCCTCATAGGGCTTGTTCTCCAGACCCTTGATCATTTTAGTCGCCCTCCTCTGGACACATTCCCTGCCAAAAGGGCCCCCACCAAACTGCAAATCCCAGGATCCCATAACAATTGAGCCATGGCAGCTCAAGTGGGGTCATAGTGCATTAATTCTGCAGTGTAGATGCACCCTATGAAGGTGCCCAATGTGACATCTAAAACCCCAAAGGTGGAAATTCAACACAGCCCAAGGTTTGGCAAACCAAGAAATCATCAAGGTAGCCAAATGGCAAAAAGGCATATTTTCCATCTCAAAGGCCAAGGTGGGTCAACATCCTTGACAACTGGCTTTTGGAGCTGACTGAAGCGCAACACGGGAGCCAAATATTTGAAGAGCTGTTATGCAAACGACAGAACAAATTTGTTTTGTGTCTCCTGGGGACAAGGCTTGAATGCAAGAAGAAAAGGAGAAGCACTTTTGGGAAATGGACGTTAAAAGGGGAGATTTGTTGCAGAATTTACCTTGGCACGAGTTTTATTCCTGAGTTTGTCTTATCGGAAACTGAACCAAAGGAGTTGCTTCTCATCAATTCTTTAAGAGTTCAAAAATGTTACCAAAAGCCAAAGACTTCACTCTTTGCATGTTGACATGAGAGCGAGTTCATGACTTTTCTTTGGAATGTAACTGCCGTTTCAGCTGCATTCCCATTGCGGTAACTTCTTGTATTTTCCTGTCGAGGGAAGGATTGGATTCAGGGTGCATCTACACTGCAGAATTAATCTAGTTTTATGCCACTTTAATTACCATGGCTCAATGCTATAGAATCCTGGGAGTTGTGATGTAGAGCACAAATTTAGGGGGCCCTGCCAAGGCAGAGGCCAGTAAGACCCAAAAAGAGGATCCACAACACCTGGCGAGACAATAAGCACCAGTAAGGTTTTTCCCTATTTCCCAATAAATCTCACCAAGTTGAAGCAAGCCACAGAAGTTTATTTTCTATTCCAGTTGGAAAAGATGATGTTCTGTTGCGTGCTGGGCTCGTAACAGCTATCTTTTCTATAAGACGTATACTTTAAGCCCAGCGGGAAGCCAGGGCACCTCAAAGAGAGGTTCTCAGGGATTTTTCTGAAGTGATAGTCTTTAGAGTCTTTAATGATACCACAAAGTCTTTATTATGGAACAAACAACAAATCTTCAATGGTTCAAACAACACTTCAAGGCTTTCTTAGTCTAGTCCTCAATGGACTGGTGCCTGACTTTAGTTAACTGTACTTTCTCTGTAGGAAAAAACCCTATTTAACCTCTCCCAGGCTGTTTACTATCTGTGCCTCATCGGTGTGGGTCCTACTACTGATTCCAAATGCGTCTGGGTATCGAGTAGACCTACCAGCCGAGGCTTGTAGATATTTCAGATGGAGTTCCGTGGATCTGTAGTGCTGTCCTCCCTCAGAGAATTCTTTGAAACCCTCAGGGTTGTTTTCCCTCTGACTGCTGTGAGGCTGAGAGGCTGTGAGCCTTGGGACCTTTTCCCTGGAATTTCTGTTTTCTGTTTCCCCGGATATTCTTGAGAAAAGAGCTAGTCTACGTCCTATAGTTAGCTTCCTTATGTGAGACTGCCCAAAAAAATGGCTCCTTTCCCTCCCAGAGCCCTGAACAAGGGGCAGAACCAAAGCTTAATTATGATGAACAGGCGGCCTGCCCTATGACAGCAAATAGATAACAGAAAGAAAATAAAGTTGGAGCTCCTGGTACAGCCGTACCAGCACAGATGACAACTGCAGTAATCTGCCCAACAAGCCTACATGATTGCTAGGCAGTTAAATACAGAATATATAGTTTTCCATTCAAATTTCCCTGTGCACACCCCCTGAGCCAGCTTTGCTGCGATTGGCTGTGATGCCAGCCGGGAACCGATGCAGCTCGTCCAATCAGAGCCAGAGCCCCGCTTCGGCCGCTCAGCCAATGATGAGAGAGGAGGCAGGAAACAGTGGAAAAATGAAAAAATGTTATGATATGGGTTATGAATGGTCCTTTCCAGACCTGAATGATAAGTGATAAGGAGAGATAACCTTGAGCCTTCCAGTCTTGAGCCTGACTTTTGTCCTGAGTGTGAAACAACATTCCTCTCTGGCCCCAAAGAGCCAGTCAATTGTCATAAAGTCTGGCAATATTAACTTTATGATAAGATCTTGGATCCTTTTTCCTGAGACTGGGGAATGGCTTTGTGGGGAGGGGGGGAAGTGACAATCCCCTTTTCCTCTCGGTTGGGAAAGTGTCCTTTGTGTCAAGTGATTATCATGTCCATGAGTCTGGTCAAAAAGACCCTCCGAAGCCCAAGGAAAGGGGCTATTTACTTATTGTCCATGTTGATGGGTTTCTGCCAAGTCCATTGTCTAGGAATGATGACCCAGGTGTTGCACTCCAGACCAGAAAGAGCCCTCTGACTTTAAACACCACACAGTTGAGTAGAAATGTAATCCGTTTATTGAAGATAATTAAAAAGCAGTAAAAGTTAAAAGCACTTTAAAGATATAGGTAAATCCAATTAGGTAGGAAGATAAGCCGAAACAAAACAGTCCAAGGAATTAGTCCATCAAAGTCCATGAAAAACAAAGGCAGAAACTTCTATAGTAAAATCTATGTATTTATTTATTTAATTTATTTATTTACTTTATTTATATACCGCTTTTCTCAGCCCTCAGGCGACTCAAAGCGATGAACAACATCGATACAAAACATCACGAGACAAGTATAGGGCAATTAAAAACAATTGTAACATAAATCATTAAACATCAGAATAACAATCATTAGTGCCACTAAAACACTGGAAACATGAATCCATAGCACTTAAGCACATAATCATAAAATCCAAGAATCAAAAACATGAATCAAAGGCATTTAGAACATGAATCTTTCCAAAGCAAGGCTTACAAGGAACAGGGACGGGATCTTGACTTGATTCCAAACGATGCTTCATCTGACTGCTGATCCTATACTTGGGACTTTTATCTCCTCGTTAAGCTATTTCTCAAGTGGCCAGAAATCAGCTTTGCTTTAGCTTTGAATCTCTTATCTTTCGTTCTCTGAGCCTGACAGAACGCCAGAGCCACTGATCTGCTTGCCTATTTTGACTAATCACAACCCATTTATCTATTTGCTCATTAATTTCTGCAGCTGGGCCAGGTGCCGAGCCGTTCTCAAGCTCTAAATCGTGGGAATTCTCTGGTAGCAATTCATGGAGCACACCATCATCCCCACATCCTTCAGGGACATTCTCATGAGAAAATACACTTTGAAGGGACGAAGCCGGTCCTGGTCAAAGATTATAAAGAAAAGCAAGAATGGGCAGGAAAGATGGGATATCAGAAATAAGGGCAAGGTTATAAAATATTATTTACTTGGCATTTCCCCCTTTTGCTAGCCTCAGACAAAATTCCTTGGGAGTCATTAAGTTATTGCCTCGGGCCCAAGGTTTGGCAAACCAAGAAATCATCAAGGTAGCCAAATGGCATCTACATTGCAGAATTAATGCACTTTAACCCCAGTCTAAAAGGTCAAATACCTTTTGTGACAAGGTTTTCAGTAGCCTTGGCAAAACTATGAATTCCCTGATTATAAACTATCCTTTATTTGGGGGGGGGGGGGGTCATGTTTGGCAACAGTTGTAGTCCAAAAGGTCCCATTTCTGAGCTCTGTGTATGCTTTAGCCTGAATCTGTGGCTTGTTTTGTTGCTACGCTCTACCCATCGCTCCATGCAAAGCCACAACATTCTGCCCTTTCCTCCATTTAAAGTTAAAAGAGACTTCATAAATAGTTCAACCGAGCAACAGCTTTCCACGTTCTCCATATACAGGATGCAAATGCCACCATTTAAAGCCTTGGAAATTTATCGTTGGATAAACTGTCACAGAATAGACATAAACTCCCGTCTGCGAAAGCTTATGCCACAATAAATAAGGATTGTGGGAACTAAATAGCATTCATGTGTATGGCATTCATGTTAGAAAGGCAATTGGCAGTCAGAGTTGTTTTTCCTCAGTCAGCTTAATTTAAAATATTTATATTTAAAATATCAAAAGTGACCAATGGCACGTGGCTTCATTTTTAAAAATGTGAATAAATAAATATTTTTATCACCCCTTGGAAATAGTTCTAAAACTTGTGTTACATTTTTAACCTCATTAATAGGTTTAGGTTCCGCCTTTTTTACTGTTTAAAATTAACATTTTAATTGTTTACTTAATTTTTTGCATTATCATTAATTTTACCTGTAGTAGTAGTAGTAATACTTTATTTATATGCGGCAAACATTCAATGCCATTTGGACAGACAGGACAGAACAGAACAGACAGAAAGGAGTTATTGGGTTGTTGTAGGTTTTTTCGGTCTATATGGCCATGGTCTAGAGGCATTCTCTCCTGACGTTTCGCCTGCATCTATGGCAAGCATCCTCAGAGGTAGTGAGGTCGGTTGGAACTAGGAAAAAGGGTTTATATATCTGTGGAATGACCAGGGTGGGACAAAGGACTCTAGTTTGCTGGAGCTAGGTGTGAATGTTTCAACTGACCACCTTGATTAGCATACAATGGCCTGGCTGTGCCTGGAGCAAACTTTTATTGAGAGGTGATTAGATGTCCTTGTTTGTTTCCTCTCTGTTGTTGTGCTGTTGCAATTTTAGAGTTTTTAATACTGGTAGCCAGATTTTGTTCATTTTCATGGTTACTTCCTTTCTGTTGAAATTGTCCACATGCTTCTTGTGGATTTCAATGGCTTCTCTGTGTAGCCTGACATGGTGGTTGTGAGAGTGGTCCAGCATTTCTGTGTTCTCAAAGAGAATGCTGTGTCCAGGTTGGTTCCTCAGGTGCTCTGCTATGGCTGACTTCTCTGGTTGAAGTAGTCTGCAGTGCCTTTCATGTTCCTTGATTCATTTTTGGGCAATGCTGCATTTGGTGGTCTCTCTGTAGACTTGTCCACAGCTGCATGGTACACAGTAGACTCCTACCGAGGTGAGAGGATCCCTCTTGTCCTTTGCTGAACGGAGGATTTGTTGGATTTTCTTGGTGGGTTTGTAGATTGTTTGTATGTTGTGTTTCCTCATCAGCTTCCCTCTGCGGTCAGTGGTTCCCTTGATGTCTGGCAGGAACACTTTCCCACTGGGTGGATCTTCATCTTTACTCTCGTGGCTTGTTCTTGGTCTTGCAGCTCTTCTGATGTTTGAAGTGGAGTCTCCATTGGCCTGGAGAGCCCAGTTGAGGTGGTTCAGTCCATCTTGGAGGAGGTGGGCTTCGCAGATTCTTTTTGCACGGTCTGCCAAGGCTTTAATGGGGCTTCTTTTTTGACTTGGGTGATGGTTGAAGTTTTTATGTAGATATCTATCTCTGTGTGTGGGTTTTCTGTAGACGGTGTGACCCAATTGTTGATCTGGTTTGCGGATGACTAGGACATCTAGAAAAGGCAGTCTTCCTTCATTTTCTTTTTCCATGGTGAACTGGATGTTTGGGTGGATGCTGTTAAGATGGTCCAGGAACCTGTTGAGTTCTTCTTCTCCGTGGCTCCAAATGGTGAAAGTGTCATCCACATATCTGAACCATAGAGTGGGCTTTTTTGTTGCTATTTCCAGGGCTTGTTTTGTCAACATCCAGCTTTTTGGTGCCATTGGAGGCTGTACTCAAATCCATCCCCCGAGATGGTCCCCAAATCAGTCCAAAACTAGGAGAAAACAATACAAATTGAATTATTATTATTATTATTATTATTATTATTATTATTATTGATGTTGTTGTTTAAATCAATCATAAATTATCAAATGCCTTTCAGGTTTCAAAATAATGTTTGTCCTTAAAGAGTGTCACTAAATCAATGCCCAAATAGATAATTGTTTCTATGGTCAGTGAGCAAAATAATTTTTTTTTAATAAGCACACCTGAGATGAAGGGAGAGACAGTTGACTTTAGGGAGACTTTGTTTAACTCTGAGATAATATTTTAAATTCTTTCTGGGGACTATTTTGACCTTCACTGTCTTAAGAAATCCAAGCTGTGAAGTAAATGAAGCAAAAGTCATTGAGGATGATCTTAATGGACCTCCCAGGAAGAAGAAATGAGGCAGACACTGAACGTGGCTTTAGCTCTTACGGGGCTTAAGCTCTAGGGAATGGTCTAGAAAAATAAACTTCTGGACTGGCATAGTAACAATGAGGCACCTGCTTCATGGATAATCTCTCCTATTGCTTATGAGAATGGCATTGCCCAAATGTTTCTTGCATTGTGCAATGCCATCTTCTGGCATCAGAAATGTTTGAAGGGCTCCTCTTCCGTCTTCCAGGAAGGTTTGCATTGCCTTTTCACTGCATGGGATAGCATTCCTTTGCATTTCCCCAGGGTTGCTATAGACCCAGCAGCACCCTGGAAGTTAAACAGTATCAGAGTCTGGAAAGTCAGGCAGTTATTGGTTTAGAAATTATCTCTTTAGGTTTGGAGTCCGCCCTTTTCCTTGGGGTTGAGATCTCCATTTTGGAATCTCCCCTGCCTCCTTCAGTAGAGAAAAGAACCTCAGATGTGCTGTTGGTCAGGCAGGGAGCTCTGAAAAAACCCATTGTTAGTACTATTGAGGTATAGATAGATATAGAGAAGCTTATTAGAATCATAGAATCATAGAATCCAAGAGTTGGAAGAGACCTCCTGGGCCATCCAGTCCAACCCCATTCTGCCAAGAAGCAGGAATATTGCATTCAAATCACCCCTGACAGATGGCCATCCAGCCTCTATTTAAAAGCTTCCAAAGAAGGAGCCTCCACCACACTCCGGGGCAGAGAGTTCCACTGCTGAATGGCTCTCACAGTCAGGAAGTTCTTCTCCTCTCTTGTAGTTTGAAGCCATTGTTCTGCGTCCTAGTCTCCAGGGAAGCAGAAAACAAGCTTGCTCCCTTATTGAGTTATAGATAGATATAGAGATAAAGAGAAGCTTATTGAGTTATAGAGAGAGAGAGATTAAGATATTGAGATAGTAATTGAGTTATTGAGAAATAGAGAGAAATGGTTATTGAGTACTATTGAGCATTATTTCATCTCCAAAACTGACCTTGAGCTTAGATAGGGGGAGACCTGTTCTTTCTAACCATAACAGCTCAGGGTTAGGGTGAAATATCTCAGGATTTTTTTCTACCATTTGGAGAAAGGTTACCACAGTCATTGAAGAAAAAGTCAATACTTTCAGCAACTGAAGCCAGTCAAGATATGAAAATTAACAAAATATTTATTTCCAAAGTCCTTGGCAGACTTGGCACAGCTTGATAAAGTTACAACACAAACAGTCAGTTTGAGAAACCATAGAGATGTTCTTTCTTTCCCTTTTCCTTCAATTACTGAGGTAACCTTTCTCCAAATGATAGAAAAAAATCCTGAGATATTTCACCCTAACCCTGAGCTTCAATTAAGATGTGCTTCTCTCTTTATCTGGGCGAACTGCTGGGGGTTTTCTTTGAAGCAATAACACAATTTTCATATCTTGACTGGCTTCAGTTGCTGAAAGTATTGAGTTATTGCTTCAAAGAAAGACCCCCAGCAGTTCCTCCAGATAAAGAGAGAAGCACATCTTAATTTTAACGATATAGCGTTTGGGTGTGACGGCACAGGTCCCTAGTGATCAAAATTGCCTGCAATAGGAAAAGACTTGCAATTTTTAAGGGTCACAAGAATATATTTTAGGGGATGTACATGGTCAATGGTTCCCATCCTCTCCATCCTAGCAACCACTGCAAAGGCACCAGATCCTATTGGATCTTGGGAGCTAAGCAGTGTCAATTCTTGTTAGGACTTGGATGGGGGGCATCCAACAATAACACAAGGTTATGGGAAAGGTTAACTGTTGGTACTGTCACTCCCAGAGCTTTTGGTACTGTCACTCCCAGAAAGACTGACAAAAAATATGGAACATCCAGATTGTACAAAATGGTGCTTTTTTTGGACTGTCTCTCCCGTAGTCAGTTGGGGGATTCTGGGAATGACAATCCCACAAAAGAAGAGCCTTCTCCAAGCTCAGAAGGGCTGTCAAGAAATACCAGATGCCATAGTGTAGTTGTTGAGTTTAGAGTCAGGACCGTGGAGAAGAGGATCCATGCCCGGCGAGCATTCAAGCTAAACCAAATAGACCAGGACAAAGAAGTCACTCACGAGGGTGAAGACAAGCCACAAAGGTTCATTTGATTGGGGCAGAAAAGATGTGTGTACAATCAAATGTTTTCAAAAGTACAGCACAATATTAATGCAAAGATATATAAAACCTTATACATTTGACAGCCATTCAGACCTCCTGCTCCCTTCCCTGATGCTAGCTACAGATGCAGGTGAAACATCAGGAGAAAATGCTGCTAGAACACAGCCATACAGCCTGGAAACCTCACAATGCCCCATTAATGGAGTTGCTCTAGGTCAGTGGTTATTAACCTGTGGGTCGCCAGGTGTTTTGGCCTACAACTTCCAGAAATCCCAGCCAGTTCAGCAGATGTTAGGATTTCTAGGATTTGAAGGCCAAAACATCCGGCGACCCACAGGTTGAGAACCACTGCTCTAAGTGGACATGGGACTTGAATGCACAGAAATATACACATGAACACACAACCCTAACAGGAAGATTCAAGCAGGAGAGAGACGCAAGCCAGGGTTTTGCCAGCATGCCAGCTTATTCTCCTCTGCAAAGGCAGCCAAGAATTCTTGGGTCCCAAACATCTGCCTCCATCTGCTGCCTTTGCAGGGGGAAGATGTCGTATCACTCGACCGCTTGACTCTCCTTGAAAGCCTGCCATGTCCCATGGTTGGCTTGGCCAAACATCAGAGCTGCATTCTGAAACACCAGCGATGCCACCGAGTCAGCCTTGGCAAGGTCATGCACTGTTAAACGGAGAGCGAGCTTTTGGGATGCAGACCGTTCCGATGAGCATCCAAAGGGCATAAAGAAGCTGGCTGGAGTTTCTGCTGCCTTTTGAGGAGGAGAGGTTGCATAGGGCAAATTTGTGTCCCTGGCTTGGAAATCAATTTCTGTTTCTTCATCTAGCAATTAAAGGGGCAGATGAAACCCTTCCACGCTCTCCAAACACTAGACATTGCCCCCTTCAACATTCATGGAGTCATCGGATTCTAGAGTTAGGAGGGTACCCTAGAGGCTACCCAGTCCAACCGCCAGAGGCGGCCCTAGGTAATTTTCAATGGTAAGCAAACAGTATTTTGGCATTCCCACCCCCCCCAACCAATTATTGATATATATTTTCTGTTCATCGTGGGAGTACTGTGTGCCATATTTGGTTCAATTCCATCATTGGTGGAGTTCAGAATGCTCTTTGATTCTAGGTGAATTATACATCCCAGTAACTACAACTCGCAAGGTCTATTTTCCCCCAAGAGCGCCCCTGCGCAAAATCAACTATACTGTAAATGCTTACTTTGCGTAATAGGTTAGGTTGCTGAGGCTTCCCCCGGACTGCTAGGGCTGTTGTGAGCCGAGGGGGCGCTCCTCAAGTGGTGGTCAAGGGGCATTTACAGAGGCACCTCTGTGCCCCTGGCAAAAAAAAGTGTACTGCGACCGCTTACTTTGCATAATGGATGAGCCGCCCCTGCCAACTGCCTTCTGCCAGGATGGAAGACACAATCTAAGCCCTCCCAACAAATGGTCATCCAGCCCTTGTTTAAGCACCCCCAAGGAAGTAGAGTTGTTCAACAATAAAGGACTTTGTTACGTCATTAAAGACTCTAAAGACTATCTCTACAGAAAAATCCTTAAAGGCCTCTTTCAAGGCACCCCTGGCTTCCCGTTGGGCACAAGGTGCACATCCTATTTCAAAAGTCAATTATTGCAGGCCTAGCGTGTGATAGAACAAATATATAATATTAATATTGTGCTATGATAATAATATAATATATTGTATTTACTTTTTACTTGTAAGCCGCTCTGAGTCCCCTTCGGAGTGAGGAGGACAGCATATAAATGTCGTAAATAAATAAATAAAAAATAGTCCAAAATATCAAGATTAATGTGGGGTCTGTGGAAACAATCACCCAAGACTATCTTCACGTGCATAAGGTATCCGATTGCAGGGTCCCTGGCTGCTTACACCTTTCCAGACGCAGGAACGAGTCGAATGCTTTCAGTCTCTATTGACGATCTGAATGTGAGCCAAGGCTGGCCCTGCTTAGGTTCCAAGATCAAATGGGATCAGGGGTCTTTGGGATACTTAGATAAGCTAAAAATGTTCATTATTTTTAGGATCATAATACTAACTACTTTGTCGTATCCCAATGTCTCAATTCTTATGTGATCCTGATCTGAAATGGGTCCTCCAAAAGAACCTGGGGCAATTTCTGAAGGATTTCCAGACTAAATGCACTGTTTTCGCTCAAAAAGCACCAGTGCTGTATTTACTATATGACACAGAGAGAGTTGATTTCCCATTTGAATGATCTGAATGTACTGGTCTCATGTCTCCCTCTTCTGGATCGGCACAAAAAGAGATCTTCGAGCATCTTTGAGCAGCAATAATGGTTTGCCTTTGCATGTGAATCCTGAGAGTTGTAGTTTGGTGTTGTGAAAGCTTTCCTCCTTTTCTCTCTCTTCCTTTTCTCTTCTCTCCTCCCTTCTCTCTTTCCATTTTCTCAGAGATCTCTGTGTCAAGACTGGAGCCTCAAACAAGGAACAAAACAAAACTGGGGTGGGAAATCATCATCATCATCATTATTTAATAACTTATTAATCGCCCTCCATCCGAGAATGCTCCAGGCGATTTACAGCTAAATTACAAAAGATAAAATACATACATACAAAAATTAAAAATCAACAGAGATCGAATGCTGTAGTAAAAAGCCAGGTCTTAAGTGTGAGAGTAAAAGGCCCTAAGTCATGCATGACTCTCATGTAGGGCGGCAAGGAATCCCACAAGGCAGGGGCAGAAACAGAAAAAGCCCTGTGCCTGGTGCTTTCCAAGTGCACTTCTCTAGGACCCGGTATATGGAGTAAGTCACATTGGGATGGTCGTTGCGACCTCCGATGATGGGAGAAGGAGAGGCGGTCCCTAAGGTACGATGGACCCTGGCCGTAAAGAGTTTTAAAGGTCAGAACTAGCATCTTATACAGGCCACGGTACTCAGCTGGAAGCCAATGTAAATGTTGCAGCACTGCTGTTATATGGCATTTCATGGGCGTTCTTGTGAGTAGCCTGCCTGCCGCATTCTGAACAATACGAAGCTTTCGGGTCGTAGACATGGGAGGCCCACATACAGGACGTTGCAATAGTCCAGCCTAGACGTGACCGTGGCATGGATGAGTTGCCAGAGCCTCGTCAGATAGGTAGGGTACCAGTTGCCTCGCTTGTCGTAGATGGAAAAAGGCCTGTTTGCTGGCAGCAGCCACCTGAGCTTCCATTGTCAGCTGTGAATCCAGGATGACACCTAAGCTCTTAACAGTGGTCAATGGAGATAGGGCGGCACCATCAAAGGTGGGTAACAGAGGAGTCAGACCTGCCGGGCGGCCATGCCAGAGAATCTCAGTCTTCGCCGGGTTCACCTTCAGTCTGCTAGCACGTAGCCAGTTTGACAGAGCTTCCAGACATCGGGTGAAATTGTCTGGTATTGACGTTGCTCCAGGCTCCAAGCACAGAAGGAGTTGGGTATCGTCTGCATATTGGTAGCAGTCCAGGCCGAAACTCCGAGCCAAACTAGCAAGGGGTCTAACGTAGATGTTGAAGAGAAGAGGAGAGAGAATTGCACCTTGGGGGACCCCACATAGGGGTCACCCAAGGATACATAGGGAGGGTTGGAGCTTCGTTGTAGCAACCAAGCCAAAAACAGACTTGAGGGTGAAAATTTATTTGTTTGTTTGTTTCTTTATTTATTTGCTACATTTGTATATTGCCCCTCTTAGCCCGTAGGCGACTCAAGGTGGTTCACAAGGCAACAATTCAATGCCAACCTTATCATAAAAACATTAAAACATTAAAAACATTAACACATCAATTAAAAACCATGACAGTAGTAAAAACAATCATTTCGTCTCCTTGATAAAAAAAAACACAATCCAATCTCATAGTCCAATTGTTCCGTAATCCTATGTCTAATTACACTGCCTTTTCACATGCTTGCTCAAATAGCCAGGTTTTGACTGTGACTTCCTCTCACATATTTATGCATGGCTATCATATCTCCTCTCAGCTTTCTCTTCTTCAGGCTAAACATGCCCAGCTCCTTTAGCCGCTCCTCATAGGGCTTGTTCTCCAGACCCTTGATCATTTGAGTCACCCTGATATCGAGCTTGAATTTGGAAGAGTCTCCCTGGTAGAAGAGACTCCTTGAGACTGCACCAAAGAGGGTCTCTGGAACTTGGCGAGATCAGAGAAGAGAATTCCAGCAGCGAAAAATATTAAAAATAATAAAATCCCACCAAGCGGAAGAAGATGGTGACCGAGGCTTTTATTAGCAATTCAGCTGAGATCGGATGCAATTGTAGGGATAGTTCCACCACAAGCATACCAACACAGAATTTACAGATATTTTTATAGGCAGAATACAGAGAAACATTTCAAATTTCCCGCCCGCCCCTCTTCGCCTGGCTTCTTGCTGATTAGCTGGCAGTTCGAACAGCTGAAAGGAGGCTCGGCGGCCCGCCTCGCTCTGGGCCTATCAGCAGGCTTCCCCGCCTCTGGGGAACCAATCGGCGTGCTTCTCTCGCTTCTGAGGATGGACGAATCAGGAGAGGGAAGGCGGGACAATCGTGGACAATGGGAGAAGATGGGATTATCCCTTTTGCCGGCCAGCTGGAATTTTGAGGCATTGTTTGGCCAGCAGAAGCTTAATTATTTTAAGAAATGTTTTCCTGTTTCAAAACTGATAAGATGTGCCTCTTGATGGGCTTGGTGAATGAAGTAAACAGGACCGGGGCAAGGGGGCCTCGGGGGTCATTCTCGTCCCTTTGTGATTCAATCAAAATGTCCAAAGAAACTTCCTTGTCTGCCAGACGAACTCAGAAAGCAAACAAAGGATATTTCAACTTGTTATTGTCCATGCAAAATGTTTGGTGATTTGGCTGGTTTCGAGGGAGCTTGGCTCTCCCTCAGGCATTTAACAGTCCCTGGTCACATTTTTCTAGTGCAAAAGACAAGGGGAAAGGCAGGAGGGCAAGCAATATTTCATACATATACAATCAATATATAATTCATACAGAAAGATCCTGTCCCCATCCCACGTACCAAATATTTAATAAAAGAATTGATCTTTATTTGAAAACTCGGAGTCCAAAGTTTCTTTGAGAAAGTTTGTGGAAAAAGATGCGTCTTGCAGTTCAAAATAAACTCCAGAAAGTCGTTTTTTCCTTTGCAAAGATCAGCAGATGGATTCTGCTGCGATTTCATGCTTGGTCCTTGGGAAACTACAATTCCCTCCTGAGGGTTGGGCTCCCTGCCTGGTCCCTTCTCCGAGGTCCCATGGGGGGAACTGCATCAAGTCCCCGGGTCCGGAGCTAGGCAGGAGCGAGCGGCAGCGGGAAGAAGTTGGCTGTTTGCACGGAACTGGCAATTTTGGCAATCAGCTGTTGTCTGTCAAATTATATTCTTGAAAATAAAAAGGTTATTTCCCGGGCGTAGGGGTCCAAAATAAGAAAAGCGAGATAGCAGTTTAGTTTAGAATTAAGCATAGAAAAATATGGCATTAAAATGGAGCCGATCTGACATTTTGAGATTTTAGCGGATGCGGGGGCCCGAAAGGGGGATTTCCGTATCCGCGGTTCCAATTGACACAGATCCGGCGTCCCTGGGACGCCAGGAAGGCATCCCAGGCAGGCTCACGGTCCCCCGGAGCCTAGAAAGAGATTTATTTCATGCATTGGTTAGTTCAGGCAAGTGAAGGACACAAAGTATCAAGTGGAAAAGTCAAAAGTTGCGATTCTCCAGTATTTTTATTAAGGATTAGATACAAAGTCAGGGCTAGAGGGAAAGTAACAGAGGCTGAGTGCAGTCCCAGTTTGAGCTGTCTGTTGGGGCACATTTCATCAGTTTATCCCAATTTTGGCTTCTAGGAACTGCGGAACTCTCTGCTGCAGTGCAGACCAATTACTGGGCGGGAGCCCTCAACACCAACCCTCCTCTGGACACATTCCAGCTTGTCAATATCTCTCTTCAACTTGCACTCTCTCCGCTCTATATAGTTTGCCTTAAGATCTGTACAAGTCAGAAATGACTCAAAGGCACACAAAAGCAAGAGAGCTCCTCCCCCTTGGCAGGATTTTCCCTTATTTAAAAATTAGTCTTGGCACTGAAAGCAGTCTAAAGCATTCACTTCCATTTATTCTGGGTTTTTCCCAAAATGCAGCCTTACTGGATTTTGCGATCAAGGAAATTGGCAACATGCTTGGCTCTGCCATCGCTGGGTTATTCTTTTGTGAAAGTGGCTTTACCTGCAGATTGTGGAACGAGGATTGATTTGCTGCCAAGCGCATTCCTTCCACCCAAGACCAGGCGCCTTGTGCACCGAGCGCAGATAACAAGATTAAAGTGTGCTTCGGGTACAAGGAGGCAGATGGATAACCTCATGGAGAACTGGAGCTGGTTAATTGCCAGCAAATCCTAATTCAACTCGATAAATATGATTTAGTAGATGCATTAAACAGCAAATGTTGACAAAGAGCAGGGCATGCTGTTATTCTTCTGCAGAGCAGGCAGCAGGTTAGGCGGCGGGTTTAGCAGCTTGCAGACGCAAGAGTATATTGTTGTGAGCATTTCCATTTCCACTTTTAATCTTTTATTCCATTTGCAGCATTGCTCCCTTCCACAATGCCGTAAAATGAAGTTCAGTGCAGTTAAGCAGCATTATATGAGCCCACACTGACTATATGATGCAGATTCAAACTGCATTGTATGGCAGTGTAGATGGGGCCATGGTGTTAGCCACAGAACATGTGCCATTGGAATAAGATACTTGAACTCTATTGTAGAATTCCCAAATCTTAGCATTACAAGAGTGTTCTGGAACAGCTATTCCAAGAGCTCCAATTTTATTTGCTTTGCATTAAATGTTTGTTTGCAATCCCAGGCTTGGGATTTTGCAGCAGGGTGGCTTCCTGTTATAGTTTGCAATCATAGGGCAAGACACCTGTCAATTATAGTTAGGTTCCCTGGTCCCGCCCCTTTTTGAGTTTTAGTGGGAATAGGAGCCAGTTTGAGTTCAGTCTATACAGAGCAGCTTTCGCACAGGACATAAAATGAAGAGCTCCTGTAGAAAGCATCGTCTTCTACGGCTTGGCCGGGGAGATATACAGCCTACAGCTTGGCCAGGGAGAAAAGGCCCTACAGCTTGGCCAGGGTTTCACAGCCCACAGCTTGGCCAAGGATCATACAGCCTTACAACTTCTTTGCTGAGGGACTTCAGCCAGCCATCACTGAAACCTGAACTTCTTCTTTTCCCCTGGAAGTCTACAAAGCTCTGCTTGGTAAGGGTCTCTTGTGGAAACCAGACGCAGTTGGTACTGGGTGCAGGGGCTCCACGCCAACAGAGGCAAAGACAGACTGCCCAGATTAGAAGTTAAGGATTTCCCCATTAGTTAAAATACAGTTTATGAAGATAGTGCCTGTTCCCAGTGAACAAGATTGCAAGAGCCAATAGACTGTTAAGCAAACCTTTAAAGTACCTGTTTGTTTTCATCGATAAAGAACTTTGTTGGATTTACTTTAAGCAATCTAAAGACTCTGTTTGGGGGAATCTAAGGGCCTTTAATCTGAGGCAGCCCCGGCGTCCCGTTGGGCACAGAGGATTTATGTCCTGTCTACAGTCTAATGCACAGGCCCAGCGTGCAACAGCACAAAGAGTACCCCGGGGGTAATCCAGAATACAGTAAGTCGTAGCAGGATCAAGTGTGAGAGGAAGCCACAGGGAGGAGGAGGGAGCAAGCTTCCTTTCTGCTTCCCTGGAGACTAGGACGTGGAACAATGGCTTCAAACTACAAGAAAGGAGATTCCATCTGAATTTCCTGACTGTGAGAGCCGTTCAGCAGTGGAACTCTCTGCCCCAGAGTGTGGTGGAGGCTCCTTCTTTGGAAGCTTTTAAACAGAAGCTGGATGGCCATCTGTCAGGGGTGATTTGAATGCAATTTTCCTGCTTCTTGGCAGAATGGGGTTGGACTGGATGGCCCATGAGGTCTCTTCCAGCTCTTGGATTCTATGATACTTGAGTGAGCTCAACTCACAGCGATGCTGGAGAAGTCCCACCAAGCATGCATGGATTTCTTTTTCGTGTCAGGAGTGACTTGAGAAACTTAAACTGCATGGGAAGCTGGAACTGACAGAGGAAGCTCATCCACGGTGGTTGGGACTCATAGACAGATGTATATTTTGTACCTTTATTTTATCTTTAATTCCTTATTTATTTATCGTGTCATCAGCAACCATTGTATTACAATTCAAACAGAGCAAAACAAACACACATTAAAAAGAAAAAGGAAAAAAACACACAGATTTTGCAAATTTGGTAGTTGGTTAAATGTCCTTTGACCAGTATCTGGCCACTTGGAGTGCCTCTGGTGTTGCCGCAAGAAGGTCCTCCGTTGTGCATGTGGCAGGGCTCAGGTTGCATTGCAGCAGGTGGTCAGTGGTTTGCTCTTCTCCGCACTCGCATGCCGAGGATTCCACTTTGTGGCCCCATTTCTTAAGATTGGCTCTGCATCTCGTGGTGCCAGAGCGCAGTCTGTTCAGCGCCTTCCAAGTTGCCCCGTCTTCTGAGTGCCCGGGGGGGAGTCTCTCATCTGGTATCACCCATGAATTGAGGTGCTGGGTTTGGGCCTGCCACTTTTGGACTCTCGCTTGCTGGGGTGTTCCAGCGAGTATCTCTGTAGATCTAAGAAAATCTTTAATTACTAAGGTACCTTGGAGTGGAGCTGCCTAAAAATGATCCAGCGCATCGAGGAAAATCTTTAATAAAATATTCTGTATATGCTGAGGAGCCCCCGGTGGTGCAGTTTTTCCTGGATGCGCTGGATCATTTTTAGGCAGCTCCACTCCAATGTACGTTAATAAACCGCGTTGAGTCGCCAATGTAGGCTGAGAAACGGCGGTATACAAGCGCAGTAATAAATAAATAAATAAATAAATAAATAAATAATTAAATATAAAATAATGGTACAAAATATACATCTGTCCATGAGTCCCAACCAGAGTGTAACCAGGTGTATTTTATTGATTTATTTGCGGTATTTGTATATTGCTCTTCTCAACCCTGATGGGTATTCAGGGTGGTTTTACAAAAGGGTCTGGTCTAGGGGATGCTGGGAGCTGTAGTCCGAAAGAGAGTGTGGATATGCTATTGTGTGGTGTTTTGTTTGCCAGGGGGAGTTGTTTTTGCACATGTGCTGTAGTGTCTTTTTGCTTTTTTGGCTTTTTAAGTCCTTTCTGCTGTGTTTTTCAGTGTTTTTGTAAGTGATGGTCACTCATTGGCGCCCTACACCACTGGAGAAATTACACTGCTTAGCCGGTATCGCACCACCTGACATCCGCCGGGAAGTAACAGCCAATAGTGAAAGGACCAAGGCGGAGAATCTCCAGCTCATCCCTTGTTTGGGTATCAGCCAGCACATCAACGACTTAAATCTAGAAATAGTTTTCTAAGCTCTACAGAGACACTCGCTGGAACACCTCAGCAAGCAAGAGTCCAAAAGTGGCAGGCTCAAATCCAGAAACTGATACCAAATGAGAGACTCCCCCTTGGGCACACAGAAGACTGGGCGACTTGGAAGGCGCTGAACAGACTGCGCTTGGGCACCACGAGATGCAGAGCCAACTTTAAGAAATGGGGCCACAAAGTTGAATCCACGACATGCGAGTGCAGAGAAGAGCAAACCACTGACCACCTGCTGCAATGCACCCTGAGCCCTGCCACATGATGCACAAGGGAGGACCTTCTTGCGGCAACACCAGAAGCACTCCAAGGGGCCAGATACTGGTCAAAGGACATTTAATCAACTACCAAACTTGCAAATTTTGTGTTTTGTCTGTTTGTTTGTTTTGTTCTCTTAGAAATGTAATACAATTGACTGGTTGCCCTGACACGACAAATAAATAATTGGCCTGATAGGTGTATTGTGTCCAAATTTCATGTCAATTCGTCCAGTGGTTTTTGAGCTATGTTAGTCCCACAAATGAACATTACCTTTTTATATAGATAGATACACACACACATACACAATATGGTTATTTGATCTTTTAAGAGGGTGACATCATATGATAGTAAGGCCTTCATAGCTAGGGAGCTCCAAACCCATGCTAGAAGCTGCACGTGATAATGTCCAAATCCTGTTTCCATCTTCTCCAATTCTGATGCCAATGAGAACAAAGTCAATTGGAAGCAAAAGCATTTGGTTGATCAGTTTCTTTTTCCTTCTGTGAGATTTGTGTTTGTATTCAGAGAACATGCAAGAAAAGAAGCTCAGTAGCAAATTCTGAAAGAAAAAGCAGGCAGGAAGAACACTCTTCCAGCTTTGACCAAAAAACGAAAGAGAAGGAGCAACATCGAAGTGGAAAGCAATATTCTGCATCCTATCTCTGTCTTCTCCATCTTGGCTTTAAGCCGTACTGAACGTCTGCTCCGAAGAGCAGGAAGTCCTGCAAGGATACAAAAGGCAAACATTGAGAAACATCCCCACTGGATAAACAAGGAAAGATAATTAAAATCCTCCGAGTGCATTAACATTCTGGGTAATAATAATTATGGGTTTGTTAACCTTCATCAGTTGATATTAATGCTCATCCTACTGCTCCCAAAAGAAAACATGCCAAAGGCAAAATCTGCAAGTGAACCAATCGTGTACTATGATAAATCAACCTCAACTTCTTAAAAATATACATAAAATCTAGTATGATACTCATAGAATCATAGAATCCAAGAGTTGGAAGAGATCTCCTGGGCCATCATCCAGTCCAACTCCATTCTGCCAAGAAGCAGGAATATTGCATTCAAATCACCCCTGACAGATGGCCATCCAGCCCCTGTTTAAAAGGAGGCTCCTTCTTTGGAAGCTTTTAAACAGAGGCTGGATGGCCATCTGTCACGGGTGATTTGAATGCAATATTCCTGCTTCTTGACAGAATGGGATTGGACTGGATGATGGCCCAGGAGATCTCTTCCAACTCTTTGATTCTATCATTCTATGGAGTCCCTGGAGTTGTAGTTTTGCAAGATTTTTAGCCTTCTCTGCTGAAGTGGTCTAGTGTTCTCAGCAAACTACAACTCCTAGGATTTCACAGCACTCAGCCAAGCAAATTAAAGGTGTCAAACTGCATTAATTCTACCCTTAATGTACTAGAATACTGAAATTTTGCACATTTTGTGGCATTTTTTTGGTGCCAATGAAAGTCTAGATTAATGTATGAGCGCTCCATGATTTATCTTAGAGCCAAGGCATCAACACCAACATCATCATTTTATTGAATATATTTGGGGCTTTCCTTTCCATCCAGTATGCTTTGCCATATTGCTATGTTGTTGTTGTTGTTCATTCATTCAGTCGTTTCCGACTCTTCGTGACCTCATGGACCAGTCCACGCCAGAGCTCCCTGTCAGCCGTCCCCACCCCCAGCTCCTTCAAGTTCAATCCAGTCACTTCAAGGATCCCATCAATCTTGCCCTTGGTTGGCCCCTCTTCCTTTTTCCTTCCATTTTCCCCAGCATCATTCCCTTCTCCAAGCTTTCCTATCTTCTCATGATGTGGCCAAAGGACTTCATCTTGGCCTCTAGTCTCCTTCCCTCCAGTGAGCACTCGGGCTTTATTTCCTGGAGGATGGACTGGTTGGATCTTCTCGCAGTCCAAGGCACTCTCAGCACTTTCCTCCAACACCACAGTTCAAAAGCATCTCTCTTCCTTCACTCAGCCTTCCTGTTCTATCGTGTGCTGGGCCTGTAAAGAATTTCCTTTAAAATAGGACGTGCAACCTTTGCCCAGCGGGAAGCCAGGGGGCCCCAAAGATAAGTTCTCAGGGATCTTCCACCACAAATGGTATTTAGATGGCTCGTGAAGTATAACAAAGTCCTTTATTAATGAACAATCACTTCTCTTCAATAAAGTTAAACAAATTAACTTTATTAATGAACAATCACTTGTCTTCAATAAAGTTAAACAAATACTTCCAGGTTTTTATGCAACTGGTGGCTTCCTAACCATGTCCACGAAGGACGGGCAATTGTCTTCAATAACTGTAACTTTACTTTAAGGAAAGTCCCTTTTTAACTTCTCCCAGGCTGACTGTAATCTAATCCTTACTGATGTGGGCTCTGCTACCGGGTCGATCTGCGTCTCGAGCACCGAGTGGACCTACCAGTAAAGCTTGTAGATTCTCCAGCTTGAGTTCTTTGGTCTTCCAAACTGTTTATCCTCCGAAATTCCTCAAAGCTTTAGGGCTGTTTCCCTGGAAATCTTTGGAAATCTTTGGAGGCTCTTAAGACTGTTCTCCCCCGGAAAGTCTTACGGGTTGAAGCTTTTGTAAAGGAGAAGCTTGTACACGTCCTCTAGATTAGCTTTCCTTACTGAGACTAACTAAAAATGGCTCCCTTCCCTTCCCAATTGCCCTGAACAAGGGGGGGGGGGACCAAAACTTAATGATGATGGACAGGTGACTTGCCCTACGACTACAACCAAAGGAAGCCGCCTTTCTGCAGAATCCCAGGAACCTTGGACTGCAAGTAAACATTTAATACAAAGCAAATAAAATTGGAGCTCCTAGTACAGCCGTACCAGCACACTTTTCTATGGTCCAGCTCTCACATCCGTGGGTGACTATGGGGAATACCATTGCTTTAACTAAGTGGATATTGCTATAATGGATCTCATTTTTAGGGAGTTTTCCCTGCATGTCTTTCTTAACATCAGCATTAGGGAAATTTTGCTGACTAGCCATAGTTTCGTTGTCTCTGAAATGACCCACCTTTTGAGGCTGAAGGACCGGGTTGGAAAGCTGTAGGTGATCCAGGAGAGGAAGAGGGAACCCCTCGGCCAGCCGGGCTGGAAAAAACATTCAGACAAATTATCAAGACCTGCAGAAGAACTAGCCAAATGGAAGTCTAGTCAGAAATGGCCACCTCCGGATTGGCACCTTTCTTTGCTTAAGCCAAGGCTTCAATCTCCTCCAGGCCAAGTTCTGTAAGAAGGAAGACCTCAACTCTACCCTCCAAGTAGAGCCAGAACATTGTATGGCCAGAACATTGTGGGTGTTTTATACATGTGGACATTTTTGTCCGATGCATTCAGTCCGATGCAATTGCAGAAGTTGAGTTGTGCTCACAGTATCATTGCACAGGCAAATGTCTAGGTGGTTTGACATGGATGAGCATTGGATTGTGCACTCAATTGCACACTTGACTGCACGCTCCACTCACCACCCTGCCCTTCAACACAAGGCTCTTGCAGTCCTGAACTTCCATATCTAGACATTGAGGGTTTGCAAACTCTGGTGTAGCTAATAGTTGTGCAATTTGGAAAGAGACACAGAATTAGAATACAGTCACAAATCTTCTCCATCTAGACTGAGTAGAACATAAGGTGAGAGTGAGTCAAGAGTGGGATGTGGTAGCTAAAAAGCCAATTTGATTCTAGGCTGTATTAATAGTGTTCCTATCGAGGGAAGTCATAAGCCCACTCTCTTCTGCTTTGGTCAGACCTCACTGGGAATAACCCTGTGTCCAGTTGTCACTCGTACTTTTTAGACATTAAAAGGTTCATGTATTCCATTTCCAATGAGACAGAGAATATTACAGGCACTTTACAGAGAAAAAAAGTAGACACACAGAGACTATATAACTACATGGGTTACACAAACAAAAAAAGGGGGGGGTGGGACATTTACATTTACATGGGTACCAGCCAGCACGTCAACAACTTAAATCTAGAAATAGTTTTATAAGATCTACAGAGACACTCGCTAGAACACCTCAGCAAGCGAGAGTCCAAAAGTGGCAGGCTCAAACCCAGAACCTCAACCAATGGCTGATACCAAATGAGAGACTCCCCCCTGGGCACACAGAAGACTGGGCGACTTGGAAGGCGCTGAACAGACTGCGCTCTGGCACCACGAAATGCAGAGCCAACCTCAAGAAATGGGGCCACAAAGTGGAATCCACGACATGCGAGTGTGGAGAAGAGCCAACCACTGACCACCTGCTGCAATGCACCCTGAGCCCTGCCACATGCACCAGGGAGGACCTCCTTGCAGCAACACCAGAGGCACTCCAAGTGGCCAGATACTGGTCAAAGGACATTTAATCAACTACCAAACTCACAAATGTTGTATTTTGTCTGTTTGTTTGCTTTGTTCTGTTAGAAATGTAATATAATTGACTGGCTGCTCTGAAATGACAAATAAATAAATAAATTTACATATATTCTAACCCTCCTTTATCATTCATTGATTCTCCCTGCAAATCTGCCATTCTGTGAAAACATCTCTTTCCATCCCTTGGAGAAAGTGGCGGGTGACCAGACCCCGCTGTCTGCCACACTTTTGGATAGTAAAAAGGTCTCTTATATAGCAATTTTCTGCTGTCGTTGTTTCAAAAAGTTGTAAATGTCAGACAGGTTGTTCTGCAGCTAAAACAAGCTGACTCCATCAGTTCCTGACAGAAGTTGGGTTTTCTTTCAGTAAATGGTGTCAAATTGCATTAATCCTACAGCGCAGAAGCATCCTAGGAAACAAGTACAATGGAGGAGGGCTTTGTGGAACTGTTGGGAAGAGATTTAACGAAGCATTTTGCCTCACAATCCTTACCGTTAATCTGGGGGAGAATAATTCTGCCAGCAAAGAAGTTAATGAGGCCTTGCATGAGTTGTACCTGGAGATTGGGAGAGAATGAGGAAAACAGGATGAAAATGCAAGATACTCCACTTTGGCAGGAAAAACGAAATGCAAAGATACAGAATGGGGGACGATGCCTGGCTCGAGAGCAGGACGTGTGAAAAGGATCTTGGAGTCCTCATGGACAGGAAGGTAAACATGAGCCAGGAATGTGATGTGGCGGCAAAAAAAGCCAATGGGATTTTGGCCTGCATAAATAGGAGCATAGTGCCTAGATCCAGGGAAGTCACGCTACCCCTCTATTCCACTTTGGTTAGACCAGACCTGGAATATTGTGTCCAATTCTGGGCACCAAAATTCAAGAGAGATATTGACAAGCTGGAATGTGTCCAGAGGAGGGCAACTAAAATGATCAAGGGTCTGGAGAACAAGCCCTATGAGGAGCGGCTTAAGGAGCTGGGCATGTTTAGCCTGAAGAAGAGAAGGCTGAGAGGAGACATGATAGCCATGTATAAATATGTGAGGGGAAGCCACAGGGAGGAGGAGGAGGGAGCAAGCTTCCTTTCTGCTTCCCTGGAGACTAGGGCGCAGTGGAACAATGGCTTCAAACTACAAGAGAGGAGATTCCATCTGAACACGAGGAAGAACTTCCTGACTGTGAGAGCCATTCAGCAGCGGAACTCTCTGCCCTGGAGTGTGGTGGAGGCTCCTTCTTTGGAAGCTTTTAAACAGAGGCTGGATGGCCATCTGTCAGGGGAGATTTGAATGCAATATTCCTGCTTCTTGGCAGAATGGGGTTGGACTGGATGGCCCAGGAGGTCTCTTCCAACTCTTTGATTCTATGATTCTATGAAAAGTTTGGGAGGGATACCAAGAGTCTACACTGTCAAATTGGTTGCAGTTTGACACCTCTTCATCTGCCATGGCTTAATGCTATGGAATCCTGGGAAATAGTTGGCAAGAGAGCCTCAAGACCTGGTCAAACTATAATTCAGGTTTCCATAGTATTGAGCCATCATAGTTAAAGTGATGTCAAACTTCAGTAATGCTACAGTGGAGATGCACCGAGATACCCAAAGCTCTTACCGAGAAGGGTCCAACATCTGAGTGCTTCAAGGACAGCTGCAATCTATGAGGAAAAAGAAGAAAATAAGCTCCTTTTTCTAAATAAAGAAGATTATTCATGGCTTCAACATAGGAGACTACAAAGTTCTGGGGAGACTTATTTTGCATAGAATTATGGAAAAAATAGACCCCTGTCTGATCCCACAGCAAGCTGGCTTCAGAAAAGGCAAAAGCTGCACATCGCAAGTGCTGAACCTGACTCAACACATAGAAGATGGCTTTGAAAGGCAGCAGATCACAGGAGCTGTCTTCATAGACCTGTCAGCAGCCTATGATACTGTGAACCACCGCCTCCTCCTGAGAAAAATATATAATATCACAAAGGACGACCACCTCACCCGCCTCATAGGAAACCTGCTACAAAACAGGAGCTTTTTTGTTGAGTTCCAGGGCCAGAGAAGCAGATGGCGGAAACAGAAGAACGGCCTGCCTCAGGGGAGCGTGCTCACTCCATCCATGTTCAACATCTACACAAATGACCAGCCACTGCCAGAAGGGACGGAGAGCTTCATCTACGCTGATGATCATGCCATTACTGCTCAAGCAGGGAGCTTTGAGACAGTAGAACAGAAGCTCTCCGAAGCTCTAGGTGCCCTTACTGACTATTACAGGGAAAACCAGCTGATCCCCAACCCATCTAAAACACAGACATGTGCCTTTCACCTTAAGAACAGACAAGCATCCCAAGTTCTGAGGATTACCTGGGAATGAATCCCACTGGAGCCTTGCAGCGCACCCAAATCCCTGGGAGTCACTCTGGACCATGCTCTTAACTACAAGAAGCACTACCTGAACATCAAGCAAAAAGTGGGTGCTAGAAACAATATCATACGAAAGATGACTGGCACAACCTGGGGATCACAACCAGACACGGTGAAGACATCTGCCCTTGCACTGTGCTACTCTGCTTCTGAGTACGCATGCCCAGTGTGGAACACATCTCACCACACTAAAACAGTGGATGTGGCTCTGAATGAGAAATGCCGCATTATCACGGGGTATCTGCGCCCCACACCACTGGAGAAATTACACTGCTTAGCCGGTATTGCACCACCTGACATCCGCCGGGAAGTAGCAGCCAATAGTGAAAGGACCAAGGAAAAGAACATTTTCTGTACAGGAAATATTGTTTCTGTGTACAAGCTTTATTTTATGCATAGAAAATGTTGGGTTTTCCACAAGATAAAGGTGTGTGAATTTTGTGCAGCATAAATCCTGAATTGTAGCCCTCGAAAAAGGTGTGTTTTTGAAAGACTGGCTAAGCGCAGAAAGACAATAACTAAAATTATGTCACAGAAAGAGTTGAGATAAATCACCTTTCTTATCTCAGCTGCTTTGAAATTCCAAGTTCTACTTGAAGGCATGAAGTTGTAAACACTCCAGACTCCTCAATTTAGCTTTCACTGGAGAAATTACACTGCTTAGCCGGTATTGGACCACCTGACATCCGCCAGGAAGTGGCAGCCAATAGTGAAAGGACCAAGGCAGAGACATCTCCAGCTCATCCCTTGTTTGGGTATCAGCCAGCACGTCAACGACTTAAATCAATTAATAGTTTTCTAAGATCTACAGAGACACTCGCTGGAACACCTCAGCAAGCAAGAGTCCAAAAGTGGTAGGCTCAAACCCAGAACCTCAATCAGTGGCTGATACCAAATGAGAGACTTTCCCCTGGGCACACAGAAGAATGGGTGACTTGGAAGGCGCTGAACAGACTGCGCTCTGGCACCACAAGATGCAGAGCCAACCTCAAGAAATGGGGCCACAAAGTGGAATCCACGACATGCGAGTGCGGAGAAGAGCAAAGCACAGACCACCTGCTGCAATGCACCCTGAGCCCTGCCACATGCACAAGGGAGGACCTCCTTGCAGCAATACCAGAGGCACTCCAAGTGGCCAGATACTGGTCAAAGGACATTTAATCAACTACCAAACTTGCAAACTTTATGTTTTGTTTGTTTGTTAAAAAAATGCAATACAACTGTTTGCTTTGCTCCTGACACAATAAATAAATAAATCTACACAGTAGAATGAATGCAGTTGAACTCCACCTTCATGCTATGGAATCCTGGGAATTTGGAGAAGACCTTGTAAAACCGCAACTCCAGGATCACGTATAACTGAGCCATGGCAGTTCAAGTGGTATCAAACTGCATTAATTACATAGTACATATGCACTTAAGTATATATTTTCTGTGTGTGTGTGTGAAGGTGCTAGAGTACCAATGTGGACAATGTCTGCACTACAACTTACTTGCCAAGTTGCAGGGAGCCAGTGATTTTGGTGGAGGTGATGGCGACTTTGGCCGATATAGTAGTCGACTGGAAAGTAAAAGAGAGAGGCAGGTTGAAGCTGGTTTGCAGGTGTATCTGTAGCTTTTAAAAGGGGGGCATCTGCACTGCAGAACTGGTGTAGTTTGAAACTGCTTTAACTGCCATGGATCAATCCTACAGAATCCTGGGAGTCGTTATCTGATTTGGAGCCAGCACTTTTAACCAGAGGAAGCTTAAGACCTTGTAAAACTCCAACTCCTTTGATTCCATAGCATTCTGCCCTGGCACTTAAAGTGGTATCAAACTCCTTTAATTCTGCAGTGTTGAGGCACTCACAGAAACAGATGAAGATGAAGGAGACAATTGGTGGTTGTACCAGAAGCTCCTACTTTATTTGCCTTGTATCTAGTGTTTGTTTGCAGCCCAAGGCTTGGCATTCTGCAGCATGGTGGCTTCCTGTTAAAGTTTGCGGTTATAGGGCAGGCCACCTGTCCATCATCATTAGGTCCCTTAGTTCCGCCCCCTTTTTGGGTTTTGAGAAGGGAAAGGAGCCATTTTCAGTCAGTCACATACAAGGAAGCTAGTCTATAGGATGTAGACAGCTCGTCCCGTAGGAAAAGCTTCATTCCTCAAGATCACCCGGGGACCATCCGGTGATCATCTGGGAATCATTCAGGGAAATAGAAACAGAAGGAAAAGATCCCAAAGGCTCTGGCTGAGAGCTCACAGCCGCTCAGCCTCACAGCACCAGAGGGGAAAACAGCCCTGAAGTTCCCACAGGACAGCATTACAGAACCACGGAATTCCAGCTGAAATGTCTTCAAGCCTTGGCTGGTAGGTTTACTCGATGTCCAGATGCATTTGGGATCGGTAGTAAGACCCAGACCAGCGAGGCCCAGACGATAGACAGCCTGGGAGAGATTATAAAGGGTTCTTCCTCATGCTGAGAAAGCACAGTTAATCCAAGTCAGTGCCAGTCTCTTAAAGACTAGAATAAGAAAGCCTTGAAGTGTTGTTTGAAGATTTGTTATTTGTTCCTTAATAAAGACTTTGTTGTACCATTGAAGACTCTAAAGACCATCACTTCAGGAAATCCCTAAGAATCTCTCTTTGAGGCACCCCGGCTTCCCACTGGGTTTAAAGTATACGTCCTATAGAATACAGACAATTTGTTCAGACCCAGTGCGCAACAAAACAGGAAATGTAGATGCTATGGAGATTTGATGGAGAACTTACCACTTGCAAGATGAAGAGAGGAGCCAGAGTCGAGTTTGGGAGAATGGCAAAGGCTTGGACATCAACGTCTGGGCTCAAGGACAGAATTTCAGGCGTAATGGTCAACGATGGCGCAGCAGAAGGCGAACCCTTGAGCATCATGAGCATGTCGGGGTACAGTTTTTCCAGCTGGAGATGAAGAGCAAAGAAGACATGTTGTTTATTGTATTGTCGAAGGCTTACTTGACCGGTGATTAGCTAATCACCTCTCAACAAAAGATTCCCCCAGGCTCAGCTAGGCCATCAAATGCTAATGAAGATGGCCAGTTGAAACATTCACCCCTAGCTCCAGCAGACAAGAGCCCTTTGTCTCACCCTGGTCATTCCACAGATATATAAACCCCCTTTTCCTAGTTCCAACAGACCTCACTACCTCTGTGGATGCTTGCCATAGATGCAGGCGAAACGTCAGGAGAGAATGCCTCTAGACCATGGCCATATAGCCTGAAAAACCTACAACAACCCGGTGTAGTAATGATGAGGCCGCTGACCATATTTTCATTCTTGCTGACCACTGGTGGCCCACATATCACAGGTTGGGAACCTTAGGCGATCCCTCGTTGTCCGAGTAGGATAGTCTTCCAAGGTCAGTGTGCTGGTGGGTCCGTAGGTGATTGTGGAACCCTATTCTTGATCTGCATCTTCTCCCACAGTGAGGACATTGGTTTCCAGGTGGAAGGCGGTCTCGGTCGGGATTGGCTTGATGTGCCTTCCTCTTGGCACATTTCTCTCTTTTACCCTCCATTCGTGCCTCTTCAAATTCTACAGCACTGCTGGTCACAGCTGACCTCCAGCTGGAGTGCTCAAGGGCCAGGGCTTCCCAGTTTTCAGTGTCTATGCCACAGTGTCTATGACTTTGAGCCCATCTTTCAATCTCTTTTCCTGTCCACCAACATTCCGTTTTCTATTCTTGAGTTCGGAGTAGAGCAACTGCTTTGGGAGACGGTGGTCGGGCATCTGGCAACGTGTCCAGTCCAGCGGAGTTAATGGTGGAGGAGCATTGCTTCAGTGCTGGTGGTCTTTGCTTCTTCCAGCACGCTGACTTTTGTCTGCTTGTCTTCCCAAGATATTTGCAGGATTTTCCTGAGGCAATACTGATGGAATCATTCTAGGAGTTGTATGTGACGTCTGTAGACTGTCCACATTTCGCAGGCATAGAGCAGGGTTGGGAGGACAATAGCTTTATGAATGAGCTCCTTGGTCTCCCTACGGATGTCCCAGTCCTCAAACATTCTCTGCTTAATTTGGAAAAATGCTGCACTCGCAGAGCTCAGACGGTGTTGTATTTTGGTGTCAACGTAGTAGTAGTAGTGCAACATAGGTTGGGAACCACTGGTGTAAACATTAGGCAGTGCTTCTTAACAGTAAGAGCTCTTCAGCAGGGGACTGTGGTATGTGTCTCTTTCTCTAGTGGTTTTAAAGCAGAGGCTGGATGGCCATCAATCAGGAGGGCTTAGATTGGTTTCCCCACAAGACAAAGGGGGTTGAACTGGGTGGTTTTTAAGGGTCTCTTCCAACTCTAGGATTCTATGCTTCTAACCCATTTCCCTTTGAAAGGCCTGAAATTGGCAAAACAGAGCAGGTAGCTTATGACATCAATGCTGTTGGCTTTATCCTGTATTGAAATTGCCAGATGGAGGAAAAATCCTCGGCTGAGCAACCCCATTCTAAGAAAAACTGACGTGTAAACTCTAATGGCTGGAGGCTTAGTAAGGAAGAAATATTTTTGGATATCTGGCTTGCTTCGACGTTTTCCATAAATGAGGATTCTTTGCCATCTGGCCCTCCAGATCATCACATTAAGTACCAGGGAAATGCTTTAACGCTCTTTTGTGCAGTTTTAATTTAACTGGCTGCATAGGGAGGAAATATTCCATACTTTTAATCTGCTGCACAATTCCTTGTTGCAGTTGCTAGAATCAGGAGGCGACTCTGGGGCATTTGGATCTGCAAAATGATTGTTAATGTCCTACGACTGTGGTTTGCAAATTAGTTTCTTTCTTTTCCTTTCTTTCCAACGCCATTCTTGTACTTTTGTTATCACTGGAGAACAAGCTCTATGAGGAGCGGCTTAAAGAGCTGGGCATGCTTAGCCTGCAGAAGAGAAGGTGGAGAGGTGACATGATAAAATCATAGGAAGGAAGGAGCAGGCTTCCTTTCCACTGCCCTGGAGACTGGGATGCAATAGAACAATGGCTTCAAACTTCTGGAAAGAAAAGAGATTCCACCTGAACATTAGGAAGAACTTCCTGACTGTGAGAGAGAGCTGTTCAGCAGTGGAACTCTCTGCCCTGGAGTGTGGTGGAGGCTCCTTCTTTGGAGGCTTTGAAACAGAGTCTGGATGGCCATCTGTCAGGAGTGGTTTAAATGCGATTTTCCTGCTTCTTGGCAGAATGTGGTTGGACTGGATGGCCCACGAGGTCTCTTCGAACTCTAAAATTTCTATACTTTTCACTTTGGAAAAGTATAGCAAAGAAAGGGTGCCCCAGGTCTTCAACATTTTGGAAAATTAGACTACTGGATAGGACAGGATAAAGCATTATAAAAACAAGGAAGAAGTACAGTCAACTCAGTGCTATGGAATCACAGGAGCTGCAGTTTTAAAAGGTCTTTAACCTTATCTTCCAAAATCTCCTGGCGCCTCACCAAACTACAACTCCCAGGATCCCACAGAATTGAGCCATTGTGGAAGCAAAAAAGGAAAAGAATTATATGAAACTAGCTGACCCCTGCCACGTGTTGCTGTGGCCCAGCCTGGTGATCTGGAAAATAAAGTAATGAGAAAGTGTTGGTTTCTAATATATGTAGTTTCTTTCTGCTTGTGGGTAAATAATATTTCTTGCTGTTTCTTTGTCAGTGTTGATGTGGAGAGTGTCTGGTTTGCCCACCCTGGAATTTGCAAGATATCATTGACTTTCTTTAAGGGTCCCTTTCAAATCTATGATACTATATCTCTCTGTGTGTGAATCATATCTATCTATCTATCTATCTATCTATCTATCTATCTATCTATCTATCTATATCGATGGCTGGATGGCTCTTTGTCAGGAGGACTTATGTTTCCTTGCTCTGCTGAAGGGAGTTGGATTGGATGGCCTTAGGTATTTTCTGTTGGTCATGGGGGTTCTGTGTGGGAAGATTGCCTCTATTCTGGTGTTCATGGGGTTCAGAATGCTCTTTGATTGTAGGTGAACTGTGAATCCCAGCGACTACAACTCCAAAAAGTCAAGGTCTATTCCCCCCTAACTCCATCTGTGTTCATATTTGGGCGTATTGAGTGCTTGTGCCAAGTTTGGTCCAGATCCATTACTGTTTGAGTCCACAGTGCTCTCGGGATGTAGGTGAACTACAACTCCCAAACTCAATGCCCACCAAACACTTCCAGTATTTTCTGTTGGTCATGGGAGTCCTGAGTGCCAAGTTTGGTTCAATTCCATCATTAATGGAGTTCAGGATGCTCTTTAATTGTAGGTGAGCTATAAACCCCAGCTACTACAACTCCCAAATGTCAAGGTCTATTTTCCCCAAACTCCATCTGTGTTCATATTTGTGTGTATTGAGTATTCGTGCCAAGTTTGGTCCAGATCCATCATTGTTTGAGTCCACAGTGCTCTCTGGATGTAGGTGAACTACAACTCCCAAACTCAAGGTCAATGCCCACCAAACCCTTCCAGTATTTTCTGTTGGTCATGGGTGTTCTATATGCCAAGTTCT
Source organism: Anolis sagrei (assembly GCF_037176765.1). Lineage (NCBI taxonomy): Eukaryota > Metazoa > Chordata > Lepidosauria > Squamata > Anolidae > Anolis > Anolis sagrei. The sequence goes on along the minus strand of NC_090024.1, from coordinate 244,825,314 downwards.
GTGTTCAGTTCCATCGTTGATGGAGTGCAGAATGCTCTTTGATTATAGGTGAACTATAAATCCCAGTAACTGCAACTCCCAAATGACAAAATCATAATTTTTCAAGTGATGGTCACTCCTTGTGTGGTGAGACATTTTGTTGCCAAATTTGGTGTGATTTCGTTCATTGGTTCTTTTGTTTTTAAGGTACTCATTATGCACAGAGCACTTTTATATATATAGATGTATGGAAAAAATCAAAAGGAATACAGACAAATTATTGTTTTTGATAATTACGGCTGCGAGAATTTGTTTTGTGAGAAGATGGAAACAAGAAGAAATACCAGATGAAGATGAATGGCTGACGAAAATATTAGAGATCAGAAACATGAACAGACTCACTTTCCTCATGTCAAAAAATAAAGAAACAAGAATGGAAGAAACGGGTTGGAAAAAAGTTATTGAATACTTGAAACAAAAAAAAAAGATGATGATTTTGATCTAAAAATTAGAGAAAGAAAAGAGAAAGATGGTAAAAAGGAAAGGAAACAAATAGAAAAGAAGAAGAAGGTAAGGAGGAGGAGAGAAAGAAGAAAGGAAAAAGTAAAGAAGACCCCTAGAAGATACCAGGAAGCCAAAATATTTCTTTTTTACTTTAATTTCTACTCTTTTTTTCTTTTCCTTTTCCTTTCCCCCTTTACCTGTCATTCTTATTTTCTACACATAGTTTTTTTTTCTTTTTCTTATTTATTTATTTATTTCATTTTTATACCGCATTTTTCAGCCCTTAGCAGGCGACTCAATGCGGTTTACAGTGCAATTAAAACACGACAGTACAACAACAGGATCGGCGACGTTGATCCACAACAATTAACGATCAGACAGGACAAATCAACAAACAACATATATAGCGTCTTAATTGAAATCGGATCCGTTCTCATAGTCGTTGTGCCGTTCCAATGTTCCTTTTTCCGACTTCCTTAATTAGTTGCATTGCTTAGCCAAACGCTTGTTCGTACAGCCAGGTCTTGACCATTCTCCGAAACGTCAGCAACGAAGGTGCCTGTCTGATGTCTGCCGGCAAGGCATTCCATAGCCGAGGGGCCACCACTGAGAAGGCCCTGTCTCTCGTCCCCGCCAAGCGCGCCTGTGACGCAGGCGGGATCGAGAGCAGGGCCTCCCCAGACGATCTTAATGTTCTAGTCGGTTCATAGGTGGAGATGCGTTCGGAGAGGTAAGCGGGGCCAGAACCGTTTAGGGCTTTATAGGCTAAAGCCAGCACCTTGAATTGTGCCCGGTAGCGAATTGGCAGCCAGTGGAGCTGGCTCAACAGAGGAGTGGTGTGCTCCCTGAGTGCCGCTCCCGTTAGCAACCTGGCTGCCGAGCGCTGGACCATCTGGAGCTTCCGGGCAGTCTTCAAGGGCAACCCCACGTAGAGCGCGTTGCAGTAATCAATCCGGGATGTAACCAGAGCGTGGACCACCGTGGCCAGATCAGACTTCCCAAGGTACGGGCGCAGCTGGCGCACGAGTTTGAGTTGTGCAAATGCTCCCCTGGACACCGCCAAAACCTGGGGTTCCAAGCTTAGCGAAGAGTCCAGGATCACACCCAAGCTGCGAACCTGCGTCTTCAGGGGGAGTGTAACCCCGTCCAACACAGGCTGTAACCCTATACCCTGTTCGGCCTTTCTTTGCTTGGGCTTATTTTGTTATTTTGTTGATATTTTTATTATTATTATTATTATTATTATTATTATTTTCCGCTTTTTTATATACTGTTTTTAAATGAAAATCTCAAATAAAGATTATTTTAAAAAAATAATTGAGCCATAGTTTAACCAACTTCGGAGCTCTTCGAGCAGAGGTTTCATGGACATCTCTCAGGAGTGCTTTAGTTGTATTATCCTGCAATGCAAAGGTTTGAATCACAGGCACAGAATGTATGCTCAATCAGTACCATCTTTGAATCTGAACACCAAAAATTGGAACAAAAGGAGATGGAGGCCAGGACTTCCTCACCTGTGGAATGAAGGCTCCAAAGGAAGACGTGTTCAGGTGGATTTTGAACTCCTTGGGAATCTGGAGGGGAAAAGAGGTATTCATGATGTAATACTATATGTACAATTTATGAAAACAGGGGAAGTTATCTCCTATGGTGTTCCCTAATGTTCTCCTTCATCTCTTACTTTATAACAGGACCTAGTTGAGGGACATATGAACATTATGGTTTCTTCCATTGCTTAGAGATGCTCCAGAATTATATTCATGTGGATTACTCATATTTTTTTAATGTTAAATATCAGTCTAAGCAGAGAGGAAGAGGATTCTGTTGTGCAAGGATGATGGAAGATGATGACCCTTCCTCCCCTCCTTTACCATATCATCGGTGATGGTGAAGTTCATCGCTCCTGCCCTGTAGTAGACATTGCCAGCCGTGTTGAAGAAGAAGGTGGAGAGGCCAAAATACAACATGCGGTCATGATCCACCGGGAAATCCAAGGTCGGCGGAGGGAAAGGAGGAAGAGAGCGGTGGGTCAAGGAGAAGAATTCGCCCTGCGGAGCAAGAAAACCAAAGATGGAGGAAACATCTGAATGAAGGACCCCAAGTATTGGCCAAGATGTCTCTGTCCAATTGGTTCCACCTCCTTTTTCTCCATCATATCCTATTCTTGCATGTAATTTGAGCCTTGCCTGAATTTTCTTCCATGGGATGACTACATGGGCTCTACACTGTAGAACAAATACAGTTTGACACTTTAGCTGCCATGGATCAATGCTATGGAATCATGGGAGCTGTCATTTTACAAGTCTTTCACAATCCTTGCCTACAACAACAACAACAACAACAACAACAACAACAACAACAACACTTCATTTATAACCCTCCCTATCTCCCCGAGAGCAACTGTCAGGATTCCATAGCATTGAACCATGGCAATTAAAGTGGTATTAAACTGCATTAATCCTACAGTGTAGATGCACCCCAAGTCACCATTCTAGCCATATTTTGACTACTGCTAACTACCCCTGGAAATATATTTTGCACACAGATTCTCCACCATTTCTTAACATGGAAAACTACATCTCAAATATCTCCGACCTAATTTTTTGAATCACTTGAAGGCAAGCAACATACTTATATACTGTAACACACTCTACGTGGGGTTGCCTTTGAAGACTTTGCAGAAACTTCAACTAGTCCAACGGATGGCAGCCAGATTGCTTACTGGGCCAACACATACAGAGAGCTCACTGCCCCCTGTTTTGTTAACTCCACTGGCTGCTGGTCCATCTCCGAGCACAATTCAAAGTGCTGGTCTTGGCCTATAAAGCCCTATACGACTCTGGCCCAGCTTATTTGTCCAAACGTTCCCAAACGTACCTTGTAGTTTAAGATCCACTGGGGAGGCCCTGCTCTCGGTCCCACCGACCTCGCAAAGGCATGTGGTGAGGACGAGGGACAGGGCCTTCTTGGTGGCGGCTCCCCGGCTTTGGAACTCCTTCCCACTAGAGATTAGATCTGCTCCCTCCCTCCTGACTTTCAGGAAACTAATAAAGACCTGGCTCTGGAACGTGGCTTTTGAGGACTGGTCCCATAACCTTTGTCCACATGGAAGGAGGAGGATGAACTGTGACTATGACTGTGATTGTATGACGATTTGGCTTGGGTAATGAGATGGTGATATTTTACTGTACGATTTTAATCTGTAATGTTGATGTACTTTGTTTTTGTATATTATTGTAATTTGCATATATGCTGTAAACCGGCCTGAGTCCCTCGTAGAGGTGAGAAGACCGGTATAGAAAACTTCTAAATATATAAATAAATTCTACATTGCAGAAGCACCCTAACAATGAACGTCAGCCACCCATCCCTTTTATCCTACCTTCAATTTCAGATCCACAGAACTATTTGTAGCAACCGGAGGCTCAACCAGGGAGTAATCGATTCCAGAGATCTTGTCAATTTCTGCTGTGACTAGCAAGGGGGGAAAAGGAAGAAGAGGAAGTGAGAAGGAAGGGCAAGAGGACTAATGGGACAAAGGATACTGGAAAGAGGAAAAGAAATGCTCTTGGAGTCCCAAACCCCCCCAAACCCAACTATATGCATGTGAAACAAAGAGAACTTGGAGCAATCTCTGCTAAGCAGATGATCCTTGTCTTCTCCATCCCTTTAAGTCCTTTCCTGTCCTGAGGATCTGACTCCTTACCTGGCAAAGATTGCAGAAAAGGTTGCAGCTGGGAGCTGACGGAACTGCTCACCTCGTCGCAGATCTGGAAGAAAGGAGGAATTAAAATAAGCAGAACAAAATCGTACCCAAAAGGAACCTCACATATGCAGCTTCTCATAGAATCCTAGAGTTGGAAGAGACTTCATGGGCCATCCAATCCAACCCCATGCCAAGAAGCAGGAAAATTGCATTCAAGGCACCCACAACAGATGGCCATTCAGCCTCTGTTTAAAAGCTTCCAGAGAAGGAGCCTCTACCACACACTGGGGCAGAGAGTTCCACTGCTGAACAGCTCTCACAGTCAGGAAGTTCTTCCTCATGTTCAGATGGAATCTCCTCTCTTGTAGTTTGAAGCCATTCTTCCATTGCGTCCTAGTCTCCAGGGAAGCAGAAAACAAGCTTGCTCCCTCCTCCCTAAGACTTCCTCTCGGAGGAATTAAAATAAGCAGAACAAAATCGTACCCAAAAGGAACCTCACATATGCAGCTTCTCATAGAATCCTAGAGTTGGAAGAGACCTCATGGGCCATCCAATCCAACCCCATGCCAAGAAGCAGGAAAATTGCATTCAAGGCACCCACAACAGATGGCCATTCAGCCTCTGTTTAAAAGCTTCCAGAGAAGGAGCCTCTACCACAAACTGGGGCAGAGAGTTCCACTGCTGAACAGCTCTCGCAGTCAGGAAGATTTTCCTAATGTTCAGGTGGAATCTCCTTTCTTGTAGTTTGAAGCCATTGTTCCATTGCGTCCTAGTCTCCAAGGAAGCAGAAAACAAGCTTGCTCCCTCCTCCCTAAGACTTCCTCTCGCATATTTATACATGGCTATCATGTCTCCTCTCAGCCTTCTCTTCTTCAGGCTAAACATGCCCAGCTCTTTAAGCCGCTCCTCATAGGGCTTGTTCTCCAGACTCTTGATCATTTTAGTTGACTTTTGAGTACATCTCTGTCTTACACCTTTGTTTTCTGAGGCCCCTACCTTTGTTTGGTATGGGACTGAACATTTGTTGTTGTTTATTCATTCAGTCGCTTCTGTCTCTTCATGACCTGATGGACCATCCCACGTCAGAGCTCCCTGTCGGCCGGGGCCACCTCAAGGGTCTCTTTTAAGGTCAATCCAGTCCCTTCAAGGAGACCATCCACCCACCTTGCACTTGACTGGCCCTTCTTCCTTTTTCCTTCCATTTTCCCCAGCATAATTGTCTTCTCTAAGCTTTCCTGTCTTCTCATGATGTGGCCAAAGGGTTCATCTTTGGCTCTAATCTCCTTCCGTCCAGTGAGCAGTTGGGTTTTCTTTCCTGGAGGATGGACTGGTTGGATCTTCTCACTATCCAAAGCACTCTCAGAATTTTCCTCCAACACCACAGTTCAAAAGTGTCTCTGTTCCTTCAATCAGCCTTTCCTATGGTCCAGCTCTCACATCCATAGGTTGCTACGAGGGATACCATTGCTTTAACTATGCAGATCTTCGTTGCCAGTGTGATGTCTCTACTCTTCACTCTTTTATCTAGATTGGTCATTTCTCTTCTCCCAAGAAGGAAACATTTGTATTGTCAAAGGCTTTCATGGCCAGAATCACTGGGTTGTTGTAGGTTTTTTCGAGCTATATGGCCATGGTCTAGAGGCATTCTCTCCTGATGTTTCGCCTGCATCTATGGCAAGCATCCTCAGAGGTTGTGAGGTCTGTTGGAACTAGGACAAAGGGTTTATATATCTGTGGAATGACCAGGGTGGGACAAAGGACTCTTGTCTGCTGGAGCTAGGTGTGAATGTTTCAACTGACCACCTTGATTAGCATATAATGGCCTGACAGTGCCTGGAGATATATAATAGATATATAAACCCTTTTTCCTAGTATTGTCGAAGGCTTTCATGGCTGCAATCACTAGGTTCTTGTGGGTTTTTTCGGGCTATAGAGCCATGTTCTAGAGGCATTTCTCCTGACGTTTCCTGAAATTTCAACAGAAAGGAAGAGACCATGAAAATGAACAAAATCTGGCTACCAGTATTAAAAAACTCTAAAATTATAACAGCTAAACAACAGAGAGGAAACAACCAGGCACAGATTAACACCTCCCAGGAACAGATTTTCCCAGGCTCAGGCAGGCCTTCAAATGCTAATGAAGGTGATCAGCTAAACATTCACACCTAACTGCAGCAGGGAAGAGCTCCTTGCCCCACCCCAGCCATTCCACAGATATATAAACCCATTTTTCCTACTTCCAACAGACCTCACACCTCTGAGGATGCTTGCCATAGATGCAGGCGAAACGTCAGGAGAAACGCCTCTAGAACATGGCTCTATAGCCCGAAAAAACCCACAAGAACCTTTTTCCTAGTTCCAACAGACCTCACTACCTCTGAGGATGCTTGCCATAGATGCAGACGAAACGTCAGGAGAGAATGCCTTTAGACCATGGCCATACAGCCCGACAAAACTTACAACAATTTTCTGATTTCCTGAACATTTAAGCTTACCAAAAGCTATCAATATATCTTTACGCTTTGTCTCCCAGACTTTGGCTCTGAAGTTGACTGGTTGACCAATTCTCAGCTGCCCTTCTTCCTTGACAACCAATCCTGGTACGGATTTATTTAGGAGGGGATTTCCAGAAACAGGGAGCGATCATGATGAAGACCCTCTCTCTTGTTCTCACCAGTTTGTGATGGGGTGAGACCAAAAACAGGGCCTCCTCAACAGATCACAGTGCATGGGATGGTTTATATAGGGAGATGTGGTTAGACAAGGATCCTCGTTGCTAAATTTATTGAGAGATGATTTGCCATCATTGCTTTTCTTTGAGGATGAGAGAGTGTGACTCCTCGAGGATGACCCAAGTGTGGGATTTGAACCCTGGTCCCCAAAGAGACTCTGATGCCCCAGCCTGACCTTACCTTGTCTTCCATGGTATTCCTGAAAGCTGATTCAATGTTTTGGTGGAAAAGATTATACAGCCAACTGGGGAGGGAAGGAAAGCAGAGCCGGGTCTTAGAGTTCATCCAAATTATTCTCAAAAAGCAAAATATTTCTAGTTTTCTTGCAAATACAAGTTGAGTTACCTTTGTTCGAAACACTTGGAAACAGGTTTATGACTTTGGTTACCTTTCTATATATATCCGTAATAAAGTATCTTAGCTCCCTTCCACACAGCCATATAAAATCCACATTGAACTGGATTATATGACAGTGTGGACTCAGATTACCCAATTCAAAACAGATTTTGTGGATTATCTGCCTTGCTATTCTGAGTTATATGGCTGTGTGGAAGGGCACTTTGAGATAGGACCTAAAATCTTCCAAAATACATAATGCAGAATACTTCTAGTCTCAAACATTACTTTCTGCGTGGAACAGAAACACTATTTTCTGCAGAAAACAGAAATTTTATTTTTCACGCAGAACAGAAGTATTGTTTTATGCGTAGAAGAGAAATGTGGCTTTCTTTGCAGAAAATGCTGTTTTCTTTGCAGAAATGGTTATTTTCTGCACATAAATGGGAATTCAGCATAGAATATATCCCAAATTGCACGTGTTCTATTTGAAGGGTTTCCCACAGCAGGAAAAAAATTGATAAGACCGCCTATTATAACCTTCAAAAACAAAATGAGCAAAGGATTATATCCTCATTGAATTGTAATACTGTGGAATCACTGGGTTGTTGTAGATTTTTTTCAGGCTATACAGCCATGTTCTAGAGGCATTCTCTCCTGACGTTTCGCCTGCATCTATGGCAGGCATCCTCTGAGGTAGTGAGGTCTGTTGGATCTAGGAAAATTGGGTTTATATATCTGTGGAATGACCAGCACGGGACAAAGAACTCTTGTGTGTTGGAGCTAGGTGTGACTGTTTCAACTGACCACCTTGATTTGCATTTGATGGCCTGGCAGTTGTTTGATGAGGCTTGTCAGTGCCTGCAGCATTTTTTTGTTGAGAGGTGATTAGCTGTCCCTGATTGTTTCCTCTCTGTTGCTTTGCTGATGTAATTTTAGAGTTTTTTAATAGTGGTTGCCATATTTTGTTCATTTTCATTTACATTTTAAAAGTTTGCACAGAGTTAATTTTAATGCACTTTTTTGTTTTTAACTTATAAATCCTATATTTGCACTTTTAGTGTCTTTGCATTGTTTTTAACTTTCTCATGTTTAACTTTCTCACGCTCTTGTCACATCCCGGCTGGATTACTGCAACACACTCTACGTGGGGTTGCCTTTGAAGACTGCTCGGAAACTAGAACTAGTCCAGCGAGAAGCAGCCAGATTGCTCACCGGAGCGGCGTACAGGGAGCATACCACCCCCCTGTTGCACCAGCTCCACTGGCTGCCGATCCAATTCCGAGCACAATTCAAAGTGCTGGTTTTGACCTACAAAACCCTATACGGTTCCGGCCCAGTGTATTTGTCCGAACGGATCTCCCTCTACGTCCCATCTCGAAGCTTAAGATCTTCTGGGGAGGCCCTGCTCTCGACCCCGCCACTGTCACAAGTGAGGCTGGCGGGGACGAGGAGCAGGGCCTTCTCAGTGGTGGCCCCCCACCTGTGGAACTCACTCCCCGGGGAGATTAGATCGTCATCTTCCCTTCTGGCGTTTAGGAAAAAACTGAAGACCTGGATCTGGGATCAAGCCTTTGGTCATTCTGACAGCTAACTGAAGGATCTGATGATAGACAAGGACAAATGGAATGGAATGGATATATGGACTCTGAACCCTGAGCATGAGACTGTTTTTATTATTTTATTATGTACTGATGTTTTTAATTAATTGTTGAATTGTTTATATTTGTATTGCTTGTGAATTGCCTTGGGCATCTAATTGTGCCCCCACTGTAAGCCGCCCTGAGTCCCCCCACGGGGTGAGAAGGGCGGGGTATAAGTAAATGAAATAAATAAATAAAGAAATAAATAAATAATGTTTACATATGTTGTTGTCGATGTTGCTGCTGCTGCTGATAACAGAAGCAAATACCAAGTCAGATTTAAGTTATGAATGAATTTAAGCTTTCATTTTATTGGTGCCAATGATTTTAATGTGTTTTAATCTTGTGTCTATAGTTTGAAACTGTGTTATACAGTTAGTGTAGACCAAGTCATAGACAATGCATTGAAGTGCACTATGTTGAGTCCACACTGACCATACAATGCAGTTTCAAACTACATTATATGGCAGTGTAGATCCGCCCTATGTCTTTTAATATACCGTATATTCCGGCATATAAGGCGACTGGGCGTATAAGACGACCCCCAACTTTTCCAGTTTAAATATAGAGTTAAGACAACTCCCATGCATAAGACTATACCCGTGTATAAGACGACCCCTGACTTTTGAGAAGATTTTCTTGGGTTAAAAAGTAGTCTTATACGCCAGAATATACTGTATGTGTTTTAATGATCTTGTGTTTTACCTATGCATATTAATGTTGTTGCTGTTGTTGTTTTACAGAATACAGAAGTTCTGACAAGACAACAAAGTCCACTTGCTTCTATAGCATTATTACTTGTAGTGCATTCTTCCAAGTTATGAACAGAGTCAACATACCCAAACCTTCCGGAGATGTGCACCTGGACATCCGTGATGTGGGCGCTGCAGTCCAAGGTGCTGGCCATGGGTCTCCCGGAGGCATCGCTGCCCAGCTTCAGGCCCACAGAGATGGAAAGGCCTTCCACTTTGAGGTCAAAAGAGCCATGGTCCTTGCTGCTTGGAAACACAAGAAAACAAAGGATGGGCACCTGGGGTTGCATCCACACTGGGGAATTAATGCAGTTTGATACCACTTTCACTGCCATGACTCAATGGTATGGAATTCTGTGAGTTGTAGTTTGGTGTGGCAGGGAAAGCTCCAGCCCTTGCAAAATAACAGCTCTCAGGACTCCATAGCATTGGGCCATGGCAGTTAAAGTGGACACAAATTGCAGTAATTCTATAGTGTTGATGCTCCCTTGGTTCTCCTTTCACAGACACAAGAATAAATGTTCGAAAGAACCAGCTCATTATCTGGATTTACACTGCCAGTCTGAATCTGCAATATATGGTCAGTGTGGGCCCTTAAAATGGCATTCTATGGCACAGACAGGTGGTTCTCAACCTATAGGTCCACAGGTGTTTTGGCCTACAACTCCCAGAAATCCCAGCCAGTTTACCAGCTGTTAGCATTTCTGGGAGTTGAAGGCCAAAAACATCTGGGGACCCACAGGATGAGAACCACTGGCAAAGATCCATATAAATACAGTAATCCAGCCATGGTCTCCCTCTCAGAGCAACAAAAACAGGCTCCTTCTACACTGCCATATAAAATCCAGATTATCTTTTTTGGACTGGATTATATGGCAGTGTAGACTCATACAATCCAGTTCAAAGCAGATAATGTTGATCATCTGCCTGGCTGCTGTGACGACCTGGATGAAGACGAACAAGCTGAGGATCAATCCTGACAAGACAGAGGTCCTCCAGGTCAGTCGCTCGTCTGAACCGGGGTATAGGGTGGCAATCTGTGCTGGACGGGGTTGCACTCCCCCTGAAGTCACAGGTCCACAGTTTGGGGGTCTTCCTGGATTCAGCGCTGACGCTTGATGCGCAGGCGTCAGCAGTGGCCGGGAGGGCCTTCACGCAATTAAAACTTGTGTGCCAACTGCGACCAGTGAAGTCTGACTTGACCATGGTGGTCCATGCCTGAGTAACCTCTAGACTGGATTACTGTAATGCTCTCTACATGGGGCTACCCTTGAAGACAGCCCGGAAACTACAACTTGTCCAACGTTCGGCAGCCAGATTAATAACTGGGGCAACCTACAGGGAGCGCTCAACCCCCTTGTTTAAGGAGCTCCACTGGCTGCTGTTTATTTTCCGCTCCCAATTCAAGGAACAGGTGATCACCTATAAAGCCCTAAATGGTTTGGGACCCCCCTACCTTCGTGACCGTATCTCGCTCCACGTACCAACTTTGTTCCTCAGGGGAGGTCCTCCTTTCGCCCCTACCAATCTCACAAGCTCGTCTTGTGGGCACAAGTTAGAGAGCCTTCTCTTCTGTGACCCCTCGACTTTGGAACTCTTTACCTGGGGAGATCAGGAAAGCCCCTTCACTGGAAACTTTTAAAAAGAACCTTAAAACATGGCTTTTCCGCTGCGCCTTTGGCGAGTAGGTGCTCAGCATGATATTTTACACCCCCTCAACGTTTTTGGCTAATGGAGTTCGTGCCCTCCAAATAGGATGTTCTGCCCCACAACTCTGTGTGTTTTATGAGTTCCATTTAAACTTCCTGTTCCTATTTTATGTCATCGTGGTCTGTTAATTGTTTTTTTATTCGGAATATGTGGCCCGCCCATTGTCATCTCTATTGTGATTGTGTCTATTGGAATTTTTATTTAATTTTTATTTTATTATTACTATTATTGTTCGGGTTTGGCCCCATGTAAGCCACTCCAAGTCTCCATCAGGGAGATGGTTGCGGGGTAGAAATAATGATGATGATAATGATGATGATGATGATGATTATTATTATTATTATTATTATTATTATTAGGCAGTGTAAAAGAGGCCATAGATAAATTTGAGAGGTAAGAGTATAGTGCAACCCCAACATCCACAGGAGGTGCTTGCACAAAGTCACAGGTTATAGTAAATCCTGCTGAATGAGCTATTTCCAATGGGAGCCTACCACAGAATTGCACTGGAGCACCTAGGAAATGTCACCTTTCTCAGCATCCCTAGGTCCTCCAATGTAACTCTGCAGAAACCAGGATTTCCAGTTTCAATGCTGAGCCTCTTCCATGTCTGGATTCAGTTACAATTTCTTTGGCTTCATCCAATGGATTACGGATTAGAACCAAATCGTTTCCCTTGGATTGCGGGGAAAGAGTCCCATGTCATTTGCGTACCTGTTCTATCACGTGCTGGGCCTGTAATAATTAGCTCCACTGGCTGCCGATTTGCTACCAGGCTCAATTCAAAGTGCTGGCGTTGGCCTTTAAAGCCCTAAACGGTTCTGGGCCAAGCTACCTATCCGAACGTATCTCTGCCTATGAACCCACCAGGACTCTAAGATTTTCTGGGGAGGACCTGCTCTTGATCCCGCCTGCATCACAGGCACGGTTGGCGGGGACGAGGGACAGGGCCTTCTCTGTGGTGGCCCCTCGGCTGTGGAGCGCCCTTCCCATGGACATTAGATCAGCCCCCTCGTTAATGGTGTTTCGAAGAAAACTAAAAACCTGGCTATTTGAACAAGCGTTCGGATAAACAGTGCAATGAATACGATGAATATAGGTAAACGGAATTACGGATGACGAATTGGATCACGATTTACGAGACGTTAATGTGTTGTTTATTGATGTGTCATTACTTTGTATATTATGCTGTTAATGGTTTTTTAAATATTGTATGTTGTTAGGATTGACTTTTTGCTCTTGTTGTGAACCGCGTTGAGTCGCCTAGGGGCTGAGAAACTGCGGTATACATGCAAAGTAAATAAATAAATAATTGACTTTTGAAATAGGACGTGCACCTTGTGCCCAGCGGGAAGCCAGGGGCGCCTCGAAAGAGGCCTTTAAGGATTTCCCTGTAGAGATAGTCTTTAGAGTCTTTAATGACGTAACAAAGTCTTTTATTATTGAACAAATCCAACAGATATTTCTCAAATATTCAATAGGTCAAACAAATGCTTCAAGGCTTTGAATTAACTGGTGGCTTCCTTAATCTTGTCCACAAGGGACAGGCAACTGTCTTCATAACTGTTCCTTTACTTTAGAGGAAAACCCTTTTCTAACCTTTTCCAGGCTGACTGTAATCTAATCCCTACTGATGTGGATTCTACTACCGGATCCAAACTGCGTCTTGAGCACCGATTGGACCTACCAGTAAAGGCTTGCAGATTCTCCAGCTGGAGTTCTTTGGGGCTGTAAAGCTGTTTTTTCCTGGATGTTGTAAGGCTGAGAGTCTGTAAGCTCCCAGCTAAAGCTTTGGGACTTTCCCCCCGGAAATTCTTAAGAAATGAAGCTTTTCTGCAGGTGAAGCTGGTCCACATCCTATAGCTTAGTTTCCTTCTGTAAGACTGAACTAAAAATGGCTCCCTCTCCTCTCCAGATCCCTGGGGAAAGGGGCAGAACCAAACACAACAATGATAGACAGGTGGCTAGCCCTATAACTGCAAACCAAGGGAAGTCACCTTTTTGCAAAACCCCTGAAACCTTGGAATGCATGCAAACATTAAATAGAAAGAAAATGAAGCTGGAGCTCCTGGTACAGCCGTACCAGCACAGTAATGATGGATTGGGACCCCATACCTAACAATGACTTCTCCCAGCATGTCTTCAACAGCATAGGGCTGGTACAGCATAGCAATCAATCCATGAATGAACCATTGAGACCCATGTTTTTTGGGCAGTTTCCATAAAACAAGGAGCAAAGTTGTACTCACAGCCACCTCTTCTTCACCTTCCAGTCTCCTGTCAATTCTGCAAAAGTGTTGCTGATGGAGACCTTCAGGCCCTCACCGGGGATTGGGGTTATGGCCGAATTTGGAAGCTGGAAACTGCGTATATTCAAACTGGGGGAAGCAAAAGAAGGAGAGGTGAGGAAAGATCTGTCATGCTGAGATGGATCACATGAGACGCTGGAGCTCTAACAATTTATGGGACAAGGTTTAGAGTTGCAATTCAAGTGGGTGATCCTTATTCTAAAACTAGTGTATACACACATGGCATTATCTATGGGGATTTTTCTTTTCTTATTCCCATTCCATCACACTGTTACCTTGTCCTTTTCTTCCCCTCATCCCTTGCTTTCCCTCATACACCTTCCCTTCCTTTCCTTCTTCTCCTTTCCTTTCCTTCCTCTCCTCTCCTCTCCTTTCCTTTCCTTTCCTTCCCATCCCCTTCCCTACAACAACCCAGGACATATATTGTCATATAGTGTTTCTCACCTATAGAAACTGTAGTCTACGTTTCCAAGAACTTTGACGTGGAAGGAGCCGGAGAAATCGGGCAGCTTTATCGTGGCCAGTTCCTGCTGGAGGACGGCAACCCCTTCTTGGCGAGCTGAAATGGAGCAAGAAGAGCCCTGAAGAAGGTCAGAAGAAGGACGTTGCCTTCAAGAGGGAAGCAAAGCCATGGAAGGAACCCATTATCCCAATGCAAGAAGAACAGCCAATGAAGATCTGCATATGAGCTGAGTGGGACACATTGACCGTGCCCATCAAGGAGAAATTTGTGACCAACTTCAAGAAGGATTTTCACAGCGATGTTGTGGGCAAACGTTAGCTATTGAATATATGAAAACAGAGGAATGTTACTAAGAGTAGAAGTGTGATACTATAGTTTGACCTAAAGAGTGCAGGATACCAAGGGGTAAAAATCAACACACAATGAGGATGAGGTTAGTAGAATAGTTTCCGTAGCTGTGTGTTTAATATATATGATGTTGGTGAATCTTAGGTTAATTTGTTTGTTTTAGATTTGTTTTAGACAGGCCTAGAGGTTTAGCACAGCTGGTAAATCGTCAGCAATTATAAGATCTATCAATCAAAAGGTTGCAAGTTCAAAGCCCTGGGTTGGCGTGAGCTGCCAAATGTCAGCCTAGCTCATTGTTTACCTAAGCAATTCGAAAACAGCTTTTAGCTGTGATTAGAGAAATTAGGTACTGCTAAATAGCGGGGGGAGGTGTTTTACGACGCCATAAAGAAAGAAGATCAGAAAATGCTGGGTGACCAAAAGGAAGGAGGAAGTCCTTGCGGCTCTTCGTCATAGAGGAAAGAGCAACAGCTATTCTTCCTACGGTCTTTTATTATTATTATTATTTCTGATTAAAAATTAAAGGTGAAGGTGTTTCAGGCCATCAAGTGTTGCTGTGATTTTGTAATGTGATTTAATGTGCTTTTACGGTTTAAACCTAGATTGTTTTAATATTAATGTTGTTTAATATGGTTTCAATCTATCTATATTTTTAATGAAATGCTTTTCGTTGTGACTTGCTTTGAGTCTCCGTATGGAGAGAAAAATAGGATATAAATAAACATAATAATAGTAATAATAATAATAATAATTGTCGAAGGCTTTCATGGCTGGAATCACTAGGTTCTTGTGGGTTTTTTCGGGCTATATAGGGCCATGTTCTAGAGGCATTTCTCCTGACGTTTCGCCTGCATCTATGGCAAGCATCCTCACACCTCACTACCTCCGAGGATGCTAACCATAGATGCAGGCGAAACGTCAGGAGAAATGCCTCTAGAACACGGCCCTATAGCCTGAAAAAACCCACAAGAACTTAATAATAATAATAAGAAGAAGAAGAAGAAATCCAGCATATAGATATCATTTGCTGTGACATCCTGTGTTTTTGTGTCAGTAAAATAATAATAATAATAATAATAATAATAATAATAATAAAGAACAACAACAACAACAACAACAAGACTGAACTGCATAGACTCTGGCACAAACCAGTAAAGGTGGTCCCATTGGTGATCAGCACACTGGGTGCAGTGCCTCAAGACCTTGGCCTGCACTTAAACACATTCGGCGCTGACAAGATTACCATCTGCCAGCTGCAAAAGGCCACCTTACCGGGATCTGCACGCATTGTGCGCCAATACATCACACAGTCCTAGACACTTGGGAAGTGTCCAATATATGATCCAATACAACAGCCAGCAGAGTGATCTTGTTTACTGTGGGCTCATCTTGTTGTGTTTCTAATATAATAATAATAATAATAATAATAATAATAATAATAATCTAAAATAACGATGGGAACATGTCATGCAGAATTGTTTAAGGCAGTGTTTCCCAACCTGGGGGTTGGAACTCCTGGGAGGGTCACAAAGGGGGTTTCAGAGGGTCGGCAAAGACCATCAGAAAATACATATTTCTGATGGTCTTAGGAATTCCTTTGGCAGAGAAAGCTAAAGATCTTTCCGCCTCTAGAATCATAGAATCCTAGAGTTGAAAGATTTCTCCTGGGCCATCCAGTCCAACCCCATTCTGCCAAGAAGCAGGAATATTGCATTCAAATCACCCCCGACAGATGGCCATCCAGCCTCTGTTTAAAAGCTTCCAAAGAAGGAGCCTCCACCACACTCCGGGGCAGAGAGTTCCTCTGCTGAACGGCTCTCACAGTCAGGAAGTTCTTCCTCATGTTCAGATGGAATCTCCTTTCTTGTAGTTTGAAGCCATTGTTTCACGTCCTAGTCTCCAGGGAAGCAGAAAACAAGCTTGCTCCCTCCTCCTCCCTGTGGCTTCCTCTCACATATTTCTACATGGCTTTCTCCTCTCAGCCTTCTCTTCTTCAGGCTAAACATGCCCAGCTCCTTAAGCCGCTCCTCATAGGGCTTGTTCTGCAGACCCTTGATCATTTTAGTCGCCCTCCTCTGGACACTTTCCAGCTTGTCAATATCTCTCTTGAATTGTGGTGCCCAGAATTGGACACAATATTCCAGGTGTGGTCTAACCAAAGCAGAATAGAGGGGTAGCATTACTTCCCTAGATCTAGACACTATGCTCCTCTTGATGCAGGCCAAAATCCCATTGGCTTTTTTTGCCGCCACATCACATTGTTGGCCCATGTTTAACTTGTTGTCCACGAGGACTCCAAGATCTTTTTCACACGTACTGCTCTCGAGCCAGGCATCATTGTCCCCCATTTTGTATCTTTGCATTTCGTTTTTCCTGCCAAAGTGGAGTATCTTGCATTTGTCCCTGTTGAACTTCATTTTGTTAGTTTTGGCCCATCATCTCTCTAATCTGTCAAGATCGTTTTGAATCCTGCTCCTGTCCTCTGGAGCATTGGCTCTCCCTCCCAATTTGGTGTCGTCTGCAAACTTGATGATCCTGCCTTCTAGCCCTTCATCTCCTTCTCTTCCTTTTTAGTGTTGGTGAACTACAACTCCTAGAATTCAAAAACAGTCCCATCCCCAACCTCACCAATATTCAATGTTGGCTGTGTAGATAGTATGCAAAGATCCATTGTGGACTGCGTTCAGAGTGCTCTTTGATTCTAGGTTAACTATAAATCTCAGCATCTACAGCTCCCAAATGTTGTAGCAAATGTGAAACTCTGGCAAATGTCATAACAATTTTACATGGACCTCAAGCGGAGATAAAGATTCTCTGGGAGAAACGTGAAGCCAAAGTGCGGGATTAGACATGCGAGGTCCCTGATAAGACCATGCCCTTCCTGTTCACAAGGATGCAGACATGTCAGGAATTAGCAATGAATTCTCATCTTCAGGAGAGCGATGGAGGAGATACAGAGATGGAGCAAAGAGAGGGCAACCAGAAAAGTTCTTCATAATCCAGACCTATTTCCCTCTTTGTACTGGCCTGTGGGACTGACACTAGTGTTTCTCAACCTGGGGGTCGGGACCCCTGGAAGGGTCGCAAGGGGGATTCAGAGGGGTTGCCAAAGACCATCACAAAACATATATTTCTGATGGTGTTAGAAACCTCTTTGACAGAGAAGGCTGAAGATCTCTCCACCTGTCCTTCTATTTTGGAAACAGACAGCAAATCCTCCCACCAAAAGTCCTCCATCTGCTCTCTGGATGTAGGTGAACTACAACTCCAAAACTCAAGGTCAATGCCCACCAAACCCTTCCAGTATTTTCTGTTGGTCATGGCCGTTCTGTGTGCCAAGCTTGGCTCAATTTCATTGTTGATGGAGTTTAATTGTAGGTTAATTATAAATCCCAGCAACTGCAACTCCCGAATGTCAAGGTGTATTTTCCCCAAACTTCACCAGTGTTCACATTTGGGCATGTCAAGTATTTGTGCCAAGTTTGGTCCAAATCCATCATTGTTTGAGTCCATAGTGCTCTCTGGATGTAGGTGAACTACAACTCCAAAACTCAAGGTCAATGCCCACCAAACTCTTCCAGTATTTTCTGTTGGTTGTGGGAGTTCTGTGTGCCAAGTTTGGTTCAATTCTATCGTTGGTGGTGTTCCCAATGCTCTTTGATTGTAGGGGAACTATAAATCCCAACAACTACAATCCCCAAATGTCATGGTTTATTTACCCCCAACTCCACCAGTGTTGACATCTGGGCAGACTGTGTATTCATGCCAAGTTTTGGTCCAGATCCATCATTGTTTGAGTCCACAGTGCTCTCTGGATGTAGGTGAACTACAACTCCAAAACTCAAGGTCAATGCCCACTAAACCCTTCCAGTATTTTCTGTTGGTCATGGCCGTTCTGTGTGCCAAGCTTGGCTCAATTTCATTGTTGATGGAGTTCAGAATGCTCTATGATTGTAGGGGAACTATAAATCCCAGCAACTGCAACTCCCAAATGTCAACGTCTATTTTCCCCAAACTCCACCAGTGTTCACATTTGGGCATATTGAGTATGTGTGCCAAGTTTGGTTCAAATCCATCATTGTTTGAGTCCATAGTGGTCTTTGGATGTAGGTGAACTACAACTTCAAAACTCAAGGTCAATTCCACCAAACCCTTCCAGTATTTTATTTTGGTCATGTGAGTTCTGTGTGCCTAGTTTGGTTCAATTCCATCATTGGTGGAGTTCAGAATGCTCTTGGATTGTAGGTGAACTATAAATCCCAACAACTACAACTCCCAAATGTCAAGGTGTATTTTCCCCAAACTCCACCAGTGTTCACATTTGGGCATATCGAGTATTCGTGCCAAGTTTGGTCCAAATCCATCATTGTTTGAGTCCATAGTGCTCTCTGGATGTAGGTAAACTTGTTGTTCTTGTTGTTCATTCGTTCAGTCATCTCCAACTCTTCGTGACCTCATGGACCAGTCCACGCCAGAGCTCCCTGTCGGCCGTCACCACCCCCAGCTCCTTCAAGGTCAGTCCAGTCACTTCAAGGATGCCATCCATACATCTTGCCCTTGTAGGTGAATTACAACTCCAAAACTCAAAGTCAATGCCCACTAAACCCTTCCAGTATTTTCTGTTGGTCGTGGGTGTCCTGTGTGCCAAATTTGGTTCAATTCCATTGTTGGTGGTGTTCCCAATGCTCTTTGATTGTAGGGGAACTATAAATCCCAGCAACTCCCAAATGACAAAATCAACCCCACTAGTATTCAAATTTGGGCGTACTGGGTATTTGTGCCAAACTTGGTCCAGTGAACGAAAATACATCCTGCATATCAGATGTTTACATTACGATTCAGAACAGGAGCAAAATTACAGATATGAAGTAGCAATGAAAATAATTTATGGTTGGGGGTCCCCACAACAAAAGGAACTGTATTAATTGGTCATGGCATTAGGAAGGTTGAGAAACACTAGTTTGAGAGCTCAATCAATGCAGAAGATGGGTGCAACTACACCAGGCATGAGCAAACTTCGGCCTTCCAGGTGTTTTGGACTTCAAAGTTTGCTGAAGTTCACCCTTGCCTGATCTACACTCTAGAATCAATGCAGTTTGACACCACTTTGGCTGGACCTGCCATATAATGCAGTTTGGGATGGTAGCAAAACAAAACAGGGTGCCTTACCATAATCCAGGCCTTTGTTGGTGATCCTGCCCACGAAGCCAGGATTCGAACCCAGGACTCGGGATCGGAGGGCCAAAAAGCAAAAGGAGAAGAGGAGCGATGCCAGGGACACCCCGGCCATAGACATCCTGGGAGCCCTAAAATAGCCTTCTGCAGAAGAAACAAACCGTTGCCTTTCAGCTCGTGGGGAAAGGAAGTGAGAATGAGCTGAAAAAGGAAGCACAAAGGGGTGTGCATTTCCGTAAGAGGGTTTTCCCCAAGTGGCGCAATTATAAGAATTGTTTTGTGTGTGTCATTGTCTTAAACTGGACTGCTCTAGTAGTTTCTCTCTGCTCATGCTCTGCCTGGCTCTGGCGCTTCAGGTAGTGTGTTCTGTGACTCACAACATGGATTTTATTGCTCTGAGCAGCACACCCAACCAGAAGCGGCCCTAGGTAATTTTCAACAATAAGCAAACAGTATTTTGGCGTCCCCCCCCCCCCCCAACCAATCATTGATATATATTTTCTGTTTGTCGTGGGAGTTCTATGTGCCATATTTGGTTCAATTCCATCATTGGTGGAGTTCAGAATGCTCTTTGATTGTAGGTGAACTATACATCCCAGTAACTACACTTGCCGCACTTGCTCCCTTGCCTGGCCCGCTTTGGGTCCGGAGGTGTGCCTGAAGACCCTGCCGTGTGCACCAAAAGTCACCTCTTCTCCTGACTTTCTCCTCAGCCATTGGGACCAAGAGAGAGAGAGAGAGAGAGAGAGACAGACAGACAGACAGAGGTGGAGATGCCCACCTTTCCTGAAGGTAGGCGCAAAAACAAAGGAGGGAGCGGAGGTGGGAGATACCTCCAGCTGGAGGGGCTTTCTCTCTCTCTCTCTCTCTCTCTCTCTCTTGGTCCCAATGGCTGAAGAAAAAGTCAGGAGAAGAGGTGACTTTTGGTGCGCACGCTGGGGTCTTCAGACACACCTCCAAACCTGAAGCAGGCCAGGCACGGTGGCTCCGCCCCTTGGCCCACCCGCAGATTGGGGAGAGGAGAGGAGGCGGGTGGAGTGCTGGGGGATCGGGAAAGGGAGCTGGTCATGGGGAAGAGATCAAACGCTGAGAACGATTGAGTGCCGGCTCTGCTCGCGCACCCGGTGGCCAGGTGGAGCAGGAACGAGAGGGGTTAGGCGAGGTTCAAGGGCCCGACCCCTTTGGCAAGAGGATCGCTTGGCAGCGAGGCAAGAAAGCCAAGGCTTCCCCCGGACTGCTAGGGCTGTTGTGAGCTGAGGGGGTACTCCTCAAGTGTTCTGCGACTGCTTACTTCGCGTAATGGACGAGCCGCCCCTGCACCCAACTCTCAATCTTGAGAGAGTCATTGCACAGTAAATCTCTATGGCAGACACACACTTCTGGTATGTAACAACAATAACACCATAGACCAGTGTTTCTCAACCTGGGGGTCGGGACCCCTAAGGGGGTCGCAAAGGGGTTTCAGAGGGGTCGCCAAAGAACATCAGAAAACACAGTATTTTCTGATTGTGCAGGTACAGCTGTACCAGGAGCTCCAATTTTGTTTGCTTTGCATTGAATGTTTGTTTGCAGTCCTAGGTTTCAGGGATTCTGCAGATAGGTGGCTTCTTTTGGCTGCAATCATAGGGCAAGCCACCTGTCAATTAGAGTTAGGTTCCCTGGTCCCGCCCCCTTTTTGGGTTTTGGAGGGAATAGGAGCCATTTTGAGTTCAGTCCACACAGAGAAGCCTTTCATGCAGGACATAATACCAAGAGCTCTTGTAGAAAGCTTCATCTTCTACAGCTTGGCAGGGGAGAAAAGGCTACGGCTTGGCCGGGAGATATACAGTCTTACAGCTCTTCTGCTGAGGGAATCCGGTCCCACAGCACTTCAGCCAGCCATCACCGAAACCTGGATTCCTTCCTTTTTTCCCCTGGAAATCTACAAAGCTCTGCTTGTTAAGGGTCACTCGCGGAAGCCAGAAGCAGTTGGTACCGGGTGCAGGGGCTCCACGCCAACAGAGGCAAAGGCAGACTGCTCAGATTAGAAGTTAAGGATTTCCCCATTAGTTACAGTTATGAAGATAGTGCCTGTTCCCTGTGGACAAGATTGAGAGAGAGCCAATAGACTGTTAAGAAAGCCTTAAAATACCTGTTTGTTTTCATTAATAAAGAACTTTGTTGAAACTTTAAGCAATCTAAAGACTCTGTTTTAAGGAAATCCAAGGGCCTTTAATCTGAGGCAGCCCCGGCGTCCCATTGGGCACACAGAATTTATGTCCTGTCTACAGTCTTATGCACAGGCCCAGCATGCGACAGCACACTGATTGTCATGGGGATTCCATGTGGGAAGTTTGAGCCAATTCTATCGTTGGTGGAGTTCAGAATCTTTTTTGATTGTAATGAACTATAAATCCCAGCAACTACAACTCCCAAAAGTCAAATTCTTTTTTCCCCAGGCTCCACCAGTGTTCACATTTGCGCACATTGAGTATTTGTGCCAAGTTTGGTCCAGATCAACCATTGCATGAGTCCACAGTGCTCTCTGGATATAGGTGAACTACAACTCCCAAACTCAAGGTCAATATTTACCAAAACCTTCCAGTGTTTTCTGTTGGCCATGGTTCTGTGTGGCAAATTAGGTTCAAATCCATTGCTGGTGGAGTTCGGAATGCTCTTTGATTATAGGTGAACTATAAATCCCAGCAACTGCAACTCCCAAATTACAAAATCAATCCTCCCCCAACCCCACTAGCATTTACATGTGGGTGTATTGGGTATTTGTGCTCAGTTTGGTCCAGTGAATGAAAATACATCTTGCATATCCGATATTTACATTATGATTTATAACAGTAGGAAAATTACTGTTATGAAGTAGCAACAAAAACAATGCTATGGTTGGGGGTCAACACAACATGAGGGACTGTATTAAGGGGTCACGGTATTAGGAAGGTTGAGAACCACTGCCGTAGACCAGTAGTTCTCAACCTTCCTAATGCCATGACCCCTTAATACAGTTCCTTATGTGAGTTCCTGACAGTTCCTGACAGTGAGAGCTGTTCAGCAGTGGAACTCTCTGCCCTGGAGTGTGGTGGAGGCTCCTTCTTTGGAAGCTTTTGAACAGAGGCTGGATGGCCATCTGTCAGGGGTGCTTTGAATGCAATATTCCTGCTTCTTGGCAGAATGGGATTGGACTGGATGGCCCATGAGGTCTCTTCCAACTCTACGATTCTATGTTGTGTTGACCCCCAACCATAACATTATTTTTGTTGCTTTTTCATAACTGTAATCTTGCTACTGTTATGCTATGCAGGATGTATTTTCATTCACTGGACCAAATTGGGCACAAATACCAGATGCACCCAAATTTGGATACTAGTAGAGTTGGGTCGTGGCATTAGGAATCGTTCCTGACCATGAGATCATATTCAATTTTGCCCAAGTTTCCCAAAATCGGCCTTCTTAAAACCTAGAATGCCTGTCTGTCACTGTATAGCAAGGACCTTGTAAAGCTACAAATTCCAAGGATTCCATAGCTTCAGCCATGACAGTTGACATCAAACTGCATTCATTTCAGTGTAAATTCACCCAGTCTCCAAGCTTTGAATCAGAGCCAATCTGTGTTGCCTTCCAAGTGCCAGTTTTACTTCTGTTTTGCTCTGCCAAAGAGCCAGTTTCTAAACTGAAAGAGAAAGAAGAAATGAGGTGTTGTGTGGTTTCTGGGCTGTATGGCCAGTGTGGTCTAGCAGCATTTCCTCCTTTCTTTTGTTTTGCCTGCATAGAATCATAGAATGATAGAATCAAAGAGTTGGAAGAGACCTCCTGGGCCATCATCCAGTCCAACCCCATTCTGCCAAGAAGCAGGAATATTGCATTCAAATCACCCCTGACAGATGGCCATCCAACCTCTGTTTAAAAGCTTCCAAAGAAGGAGCCTCCACCACACTCCGGGGCAGAGAGTTCCACTGCTGAACGGCTCTCACAGTCAGGAAGTTCTTCCTCATGTTCAGGTGGAATCTCCTCTCTTGTAGTTTGAAGCCATTGTCCCATTGCGTCCTAGTCTCCAGGGAAGCAGAAAACAAGCTTGCTCCCTCCTCCCTGTGGCTTCCTCTCACGTATTTATGCATGGCTATCATATCTCCTCTCAGCCTTCTCTTCTTCAGGCTAAACATGCCCAGCTCCTTAAGCCGCTCCTCATTGGGCTTGTTCTCCAGACCCTTGATCATTTTAGTCGCCCTCCTCTGGACACATTCCAGCTTGTCAACATCTCTCTTCAATTGTGGTGCCCAGAATTGGACACAATATTCCAGGTGTGGTCTAACCAAGGCAGAATAGAGCATGGGGAGCATGACTTCCCTAGATCTAGACACTAGGCTCCTCTTGATGCAGGCCAAAATCCCATTGGCTTTTTTGCCGCCACATCACATTGTTGGCTCATGTTTAACTTGTTGTCCACGCGGACTCCAAGATCTTTTTCACACGTACTGCTCTCAATCCAGGCATCGCCCATTCTGTCTCTTTGCATTTAGTTTTTCCTGCCAAAGTGGAGTATCTTCCATTTGTCACAGTTGAACTTCATTTTGTTAGTTTTGGCCATTCATCTCTCTAATCTGTCAAGATTGTTTTGAATCCTGCTCCTGTCCTCTGGAGTCTTGGCTCTCCCTCCCAATTTGGTGTCATCTGCAAACTTGATGATCCTGCCTTCTAACCCTTCATCTAAGTCATTAGTAAAGATGTTGAACAGGACCGGGCCCAGGACGAACCCTGCGGCACTCCACTCGTCACTTCTTTCCATCTGTAATATTGGTATTTTCAGAGGATCTGATGGTGGTCAAGTAAGTAGAAAATATATACCGTATATACTCGAGCATAAGCCGACCCGAATATAAGCCAAGGAACCTATTTTTAGCCACAAAAAATTGGGAAAACAGATTGACTCGAGTATAAGCCAAGCAGCAGCAGCTACTGGTCAAAATGCAGCAGCTACTGGTCAATTTCAAAATGGAAATAGATACCAATAAAATTATATTAATTGAGGTATCAAGAGATTAAATGTTTTTGAATATTTACATAAAACTGTGATTTAAGATAAGGCAGTCTAACTCTGATTAAATCATTATTCTAAGCTTCTTCAATGTAAATGCGCTTACATGTCCTTCCAATAATAATAGAGTAAAATAATAAATGAAATAATAATAATAATAATAATAATAGAGTAAAATAATGGAAACATAATAATAACAGTGATAATAGAGTAAAATAATAAATGTAATAATAACAATAATAAATAAAGTAAAAGAATAAATACAATAATAAAAACAATAGAGTAAAATAATAAATGTAACAATAACAACAACAAATAGCCTCTGATTGTCTGTCTATATATGTTGTGTGTCTATGGCATTGGAAGCTTTTAAACAGAGGCTGGATGGCCATCTGTCAGGGATGATTTGAATGCAATATTCCTGCTTCTTGGCAGAATGGGGTTGGACTGGATGGCCCCATGACTGTGAGAACCGTTCAGCAGTGGAACTCTCTGCCCCGGAGTGTGGTGGAGACTCCTTCTCTGGAAGCTTTTAAACAGAGGCTGGATGGCCATCTGTCAGGGGTGATTTGAATGCAATATTCCTGCTTCTTGGCAGAATGGGGTTGGACTGGATGGCCCAGGAGGTCTCTTCCAACTCTCTGATTCTAGGATTCTATGAAAGCAGTTACTCGATTCCCAACTCAAGAACAGGAAACATAATGTTGGTGGACAGAAAAAGAAATTTAAAGATGGACTTAAAGCCAACCTTTAAAACTGTGGCATAGACACCAAGAGAGAACTGGGAAGCCCTGGTTCTTGAGCACTCTAACTGGAGGTCAGCTGTGTCTAGAAGTGCTGCAGAATTTGAAGAGGCACAACTGGAGGGCAAAAGGGAGTAACGTGCCAAGAGGAAGGTGCATCAAGCCAACTCTGACCAGAACTACCTTCTGTCTGCAAACTGATGTTCTCACTGTGGGAAAACATGCGGATCAGGAACAGGGCTCCAGAGCCACCTATGGACCCACCACTAAGATACTACACTTGGAGGGTGGTCAGTAGTTTGCTCTTCTCCACACTCACATGTCGAGGATTCCACTTTGTAGCCCCATTTCTGAAGGTTTGCTCTGCATCTCGTGGTGCCAGAGTGCAGTCTGTTCAGCGCCTTCCAAGTCACCCAGTCTTCTGTGCCCAGGGGGGAGTCTCTCATTTGGTATCAGCCATTGGTTGAGGTACTGGGGTTGAGCCTGCCACTTTTGGACTCTCGCTTGCTGAGGTGTTCCAGCGAGTGTCTCTGTAGATCTTAGAAAACTATTTCTAGATTTAAATCATTGTTGTGCTGACTGATACCCAAACAGGGGGTGAGCTGGAGATGTCTCTGCCTTGGTCCTTTCACTATTGGCTGCTACTTCCTGGCGGATGTCAGGTGGTTCAATACCGGCTAAACAGTGTAATTTCTCCAGTGGTGTAGGGCGCAGGCAGAGGCGACCCTAGGTAATCTTCAATGGTAAGCAAACAGTATTTTGCCCCCCCCCCCCCAACCAATCACGGATATATATTTTCTGTTAGTCATGAGAGTGCTGTGTGCCATATTTGGTTCAATTCCATCATTGGTGGAGTTCAGAATGCTCTTTGATTTTAGGTGAACTATACATCCCAGTAACTACAACTTGCATATGTCAAGATCTATTTTCCCCCAAGAGCACCTCAAGAGCGCCCCTGGACAAAATCAACTATGCTGCAAATGCTTACTTTGCGTAATGGGTTGGGCCACCCCTGGGCACAGGCACCCCGTGATAATGCGGCATGTCTCATTAAGAGCCACATCCACTGTTTTAGTATGTTCCACACTGGGCATGCATACTCAGCAACGGAGTAGCACAGCGCAAGGGCAGATGTCTTCACTGTGTCTGGTTGTGATCCCCAGGTTGTGCCAGTCAGCTTTCGTATGATATTGTTTCTAGCACCCACTTTTTGCTTGATATTCAGGCAGTGCTTCTTGTAGGTCAGAGCACGGTCCAGAGTGACTCCCAGGTATTTGGGTGCGCTGCAATGCTCCAGTGGGATTCCTTCCCAGGTGATCTTCAGAGCTCGGGATGCTTGTCTGTTCTTGAGATGAAAGGCACATGTCTGTGTTTTAGATGGGTTAGGGATCAGCTGGTTTTCCCTGTAATAGGCAGTAAGACCCACCACTAAGATACTACACTTGGAGGGCCATCATCTTTGGGCTATGAGAGGGATCACCTAAGTAAGGTCCAGTGAACACCACCCAGGCAAAGGATGTTTCTAGGCAATAAACAGTTCAAAGGGAACAAAGGCCTGGTTACTTGCCAGCCACAGATCCAGGCGAAATATCAGGAGACAACACTGCTAAAACATATTGGCCGTCCAGCCTGGAAACCACACAACACCCCAGGGATTCCAGCCACGAAAACCTTCAACAAGACAAAGAAGAAATGGGAGAGGAGTACATCCTTAAGAAGGTTTCAGTACTTTCTTTGAAGGGAAAGGGCAAGAAGCCGCAGAGAAGGGAAAGCAAAGCAAAGCAGAAGTCGAATGTAGGGCAAATGTCCTAGTTTGGACTTTATGTGTTTTCTTCTTGCAAAACAAGGCAGTTTTCGCTTCAGTGAGCTTCCTGCTTTCGGTGGGGATCTACGCCTTCACCGGTTTCGTTCTTAACGCAAGACTAAATGGTAAAGTGTTAATTGTCGTAAAATTGTCCAGTTTATGGAGAAAGACCCCTGGACGAGAGACCTCAGGTCTTCAAAGTCAGGGCTGCAACTGCCTGGACTGAATTTACGCATCTGCAATGGGTTTCTCTCCTTTGAATGATCTTCCACTTTGCCAAGAATTATTGTCTTAATAGGCTCCAAACAAATTTTCCCGCACTCGAGAGGAGAATGCAACTTTTTGGGGCATTTTTGTTGTTCTTCGGGAGGAATTTCGAGGGAGAGAAATGTGCACAAAGCATGTGGACAATTTCAACAGAAAGGAGGAAACCATGAAAATGAACAAAATCTGGCTACCAGTATTAAAAAACTCTAAAATTACAACAGCACAACAACAGAGAGGAAACAAACAAGGACATCTAATCACCTCTCAATAAAAGATTCCCCCAGGCACTGCCAGACCATCAAATGCTGTGACGGTGCGAGTGGCGCCACCTATGTGTAGAACTGTTAGTTGCAAGATTTAAACTGTTGTATCATGCTTAATCCTCCCCTTTTACTCTGCTTATGTATAGTTGTATGGATTGGTTACTTATAGCTGTCAATCAGTACTGTTTGGCTCCACCTCTTCCTGCAGGAGGGAAGTGCTTCCTTTTTTTTCATTCTGCCATCAGAGGTTCTACCAGATGGGCGTGAGTAAGAGACCTGACTCTAAAAGACCCTGATTTAATTATCTCTCAGCACCAATTCTGAGGTTTTTTACCCTTGAGACTTGTGCTTCATGTTCAGACCAACCTGAATGACGTTGGAATTCTCAAGTGCCTTCAAACCGGTTCTTTTGGCACCAAAGGAAGATCCTGAGTCTTCAAACATAGGCCATCTGAACTGGGGTTGTGGTTTGCTCCGGCATTCACAGCCATTGAGGAAACAGGAAACTTGGAAAAGCTTCTCAGCTTCAAACACCTTGGACCCAGGACTGAGACTGTAACGTATATTTTCCTTCACCCCTCTGAAGTTTCCAGCTCATTGCTTTAAAGAAATAACTCTTTGTGATCAATAAAACTTATTTTGAGTTATTTACAGCATTTTGGGGTTTTGGGAGTTCCAGTTTCCTATAGGAGGGCAAGAAGCAATCCCTTGGGGGAAAGATGCCACGTCCATGCCTCCTTCATTAACAATAATAGCCCCCCAGGCGCGATGGCACAAATGCTAATCATGGTGGTCAGTTGGAACATTCACACCCAGCTCCAACAGACAAGAGTTCTTTGTCCCACCCTAGTCATTCCACAGATATATAAACCCATTTTCCTAGCTCCAACAGACCTCACTACCTCTGAGGATGCTTGCCATAGATGCAGGTGAAATGTCAGGAAAAAACCTACAACAACCCAGTACCTATTGATCTACTCACATTTGCATGTTTTCGAACTGCTAGGTTGGCAGAAGCTAGGGCTGACAGCAGAAGCTCACACTGCTCCCCGGAATCGAACCTGTGACCTTTCAGCAGCTCATTGGTTTAACCCACTGCACCACCAGGGGCTCCTATTTATTCATTTACAGTATTTATATTCCTCCTTCTCAGACTGAAGGGGACTCAGGGCGGATGACAGAACACATATATGGCAAACATTCAATGTGGATGATACAATGCCAAGACAGGCAACAGATAGAAGTATATATGTTATAAAGCTGGAATTTAGGGGTCTTTGCCAGGAGGCAGAGACCGATCAGACTCTTTAAAGAGTTCGTTACCTTGGCAAGACAGAGAGAACCACCCAATCCCTGATTTTTCCCAATAAAAGGTCTCTCCAAGTGGAAGGAAGTGCCACCAAGGTTTATTAGCAATTCAGCTGAAAAGGATGCAGAGCGGCAATCATTCGCCAAGCAGAGCATGTGGTTACAGAAATAAATGCTATTTTTATAGAAATACAGAGTTGTATGGTTCAAATCTCCCGCGCCCGCCCCCTGTCCGGTCTTTGTCGTGATTGGCTGACGTGCCAACAGCTGGGAGGGGGCTCGTCCACCCCTAGCTCATCTGGACCAATCAGGGAGCCACTGCAGTGCGTCAGGGCCAATGAAAAGGCTTCTACCGCTCTGGCGTCTTGACAAATCAGGAGGGAGGGAGGCGGGACGAGGGAAAAACAATGGATACTTGAATGGATTATGAAGTAAGGAAATGCCAACGACTTAATGAGTCCCAGGAAGGGCCTTCTAATCAAGCAGTTCTATTGATTCATGAATGATGATAATTGAATACAAACAGGAAAATCCGGGCTTTCTGTGGCGGCAATACAGAAGGACAAAAGGGGCAATACTGGGTGAAGTTTTTGATGAAAGATTGAATGGGGCAACAGGGCGGAAAGGGGGATGGCTTTCGAAGGCGCCCCCCATCTCCAATTAGAAAAGTAATCAAAAGTCTGCCAAGGGGCGACTTCCCTTCTGGGCAAAACTCTGAGGGCAAGGATGTCGCCTTTGTTTCTGTCCATGTTGATAGGAGTTCTTTGTGACTGATTTAGGCTCTGCATCCTTTCAGTATTGGGGGCACTTCCTGGTGGGATTTCATCAAAGGGAAAGGGGAGGAAAAGGTCAAGGAGGAAGTTCAGCCACAAGGAAAATCATGAAAATATCTCATAAGTCCATAGTCCATAAAGGGAAAAGTTCATGAGGGGGAAAGAGAGTCCCTTGTTTGTGAGATGGGGGACCATCAGGAGCCCAGGTGTGTCTCAGATGGAAAAATTCAAATACTGTTGTGGCATGATTTTCAGTAATAAATTGGTTACTTTCTGCTGTAAACATATGAAAATAGGGCATAAAGCCTTGATTAAATGATTCACACCAAACTGACCAAGGCTTAACCCTTATTATCCAGCCTGGGGTCCTTGCCCTTAGCAAAACTATAAATTACTATCTCTTATGGGGGGGGGGGGTCATGTTTGACTTCATATATAGGGCCCAAGGAGTACTGGACCTGAGTATTCCTGGCAGAAGAGGGTTGGGCTGGATGGCCTTTGGAGTCTCCTTCCAAGATGCTGGGATTCTGTTTCACCTGGCCCTTACGTTGCCTCACTGCACCAAGAAGCCAGCCACAGCACTGCTCTCAAACCTGTTTGGCCCTGGAGCTCCCTCTTTCTCCTCCTTGCTTCCAGTAAAGAGAACAAAAGAAGAAGAAGGGAGAGTGAGAGGAAGTGCGTGAGAAGGGAAGGTAGCCAAGGAAGGCAGAAATCATTCCCAGCTGTTTGGAACCAGAGTCGGGCAGAAAGACATGGCCTGGCTCTGGAAGATTGCAAGCAGAGTGAAGTTACCTCCAGAAAACAAATGAATTTGCAGACTTACCTTCTCAATTTCCAGAGGATATATATATATATAGAGAGAGAGAGAGAGAGAGAGAGTTGATCCCTTACATATGTGTGTGTGTGTGTGTGTGTGCATGTGTGTATGAGGAAGCCACAAGGAGGAGGGAGCAAGTTTGTTTTCTGCTTCCCTGGAGACTAGGATGCAATGGAACAATGGCTTCAAACCACAAGAAAGGAGATTCCATTTGAACATAAGGAAGAACTTCCTGACTGTGAGAGTTGTTCAGCAGTGGAACTCTCTGCCCCGGTGTGTGGTGGAGGCTCCTTCTTTGGAAGCTTTTAAACAGAGGCTGGATGGCCATCTGTCAGGGGTGATTTGAATGCAATATTCCTGCTTCTTGGCAGAATGGGGTTGGTCTGGATGGCCCATGAGATCTCTTCCAACTCTAGGATTCTATACCAGGTTTCTCCGATTCTACACGGGCCTTCTCAGTGGTGGCTTCTCAGCTCTGGAACTCCCCGGTGAAATTAGATCCAAATTTGGTGTCAATTCGTCCAGTGGCTTTTGAGTTATGTTACTCCCACAAACTAACAACCGCATTTTTATTTATATAGATTGCATTTATATAGACCTTGAAGGAGCTGGGGGTGGTGACAGCCAACAGGGAGATTAGATCAGCGCCCTTCCTCCTGGCCTTTAACAAGTGAACAAAGATGTGGTTGTGGGAGCAAGCCTTTGGCTAATGAATAATGCAATCCTGTTGTTCATTTGTTCAGTCGTTTCTGACTCTTTGTGACCCCATGGACCAACTCACGCCAGAGCTCCCTGTTGGCTGTCACCACCCCCAGCTCCTTCAAGGTCTATATAAATGCAATCTATATAAATAAAAATGCAGTTGTTAGTTTGTGGGAGTAACATAACTCAAAAACCACTGGACGAATTGACACCAAATTTGGACAAAACACAGCTATCATGCCAACGAGTGACCATCACTCATAAAAACACTGAAAAACACAGCGGAAGAGACTTAAAAAGCCAAACAACAAAAAATACATTACAATGTGTTGTAGTTGAGCCTGCGAGTAACGATGCTAACAGTAGTTTGGGCACTAGAAGGGGAAAGAGGATTACTCGGGAGCAGGACTCTGATGATGAACAACAGAGGAAAAGGATCCAGGACATACTTATGGCACCCTTGGATGAGGAGTCATTCGAGGGTTTCTCTGGGGATGATGGGTCAACAAGTGAAGAGGAGGAAGGAAACATCATGGATCCAAGGAAAGGAAAAGGGCTACTCGGGAGCAGGAGTCTGATGAGGAGCAACAGAGGAAGAGGATCCAGGGTATACTTACTGCTCCTACAGATGAGGAATCATTCGTGGGTTTCTCTGGGAATGATGGGTTAAGGAGTGATGAAGACAGGGATGACACATTGGACTGGACTAAGGTGAAAGAGGTACAAGCTGTACGTGCGGATCCAACATCCAGTGATACATTTGTAGGGTTCTCTGGTAATGGGGACTGGCAATCGGGGAATACATCTGAGTCTTGGGGGGATCTAAGTCTTGACAGAAGATGGAGAGATGGGAGTAGGAGTTCACATGTGGAGTCAAGAACAGCTGCAAGGGATAATGATGGGGTGGAGGTCAGCTCATCTTCTGATGATGATGTATCAGATAAAAGTAGGTTCAGAAATGATGAATCTTTGCAGCAGGCAAGGTGTTGGTTTACGTTCGTGCATTGGGTACTTGTCGCTCGGCTTGGATTCTCGTGAATGTGGATTTCCCCCTTCCTTGACCTTGAACCGGTTTGACTACGACGCTGCTTCGATGGACTTTTGAACCGCTATTTCAGATTCTGTTTGCTACGACCCTGGACTTCACTTGACTATGCTTTCTTCCCCGTGGCTTCTTTGTTTTGTTAACCATTTGCATGCTGTGCTGTTTTGTGTGACTTTCGGAGTGTTTTGTTTAATCCCGTTCTTTTCCCTGGACAATCCAGATTATTACTTTAGTTACCTTTTTGAACCAGGACTGGTTTTTACCTTTGAGTTTTGACCAGAGACATTGAGTTAAGTGCCTCTGAATCTTTTTCCTTTGTTTAATGAAACTATTTTGGAACTAACTTTGAGTCTGGCCCTTTAAGGCGCCTGTGTTCTAACACAATGCATGCACAAAACCACACACATGCAAACACACATGTATACACAAATATATACACACATATAAACATATAGACACACAGAAAAAACACATATACACAGACTGGGCCACAGCAACACGTGGCAGGGGACAGCTAGTACAAAAAATTAAGGAACATGTTCAACAACAATTCAGAATAGCTATGGTATACGATTTCTGGATCATAGGATTTTAATGTTTATACTAGGATGATTTAATGCATGTCTGAATGTTTAAATGTTATGTATTTACTTACTTAGTCGATCCCTCATTGTCCAAGGATGATGACCCTCCAAGTATAGTGTCTTGGTGGTGGGTACATACATGGCTATGGAGCCCTATTCTTGACCTGCATGTTCTCCCGCAATGAGGCACCTGTTTCCAGGTGAAAGGCGGTCCTGGTGGTCCTTGACATGCCTTCTTCCTCTTGGCACATTTCTCCCTTTCACCCTCCATTCATGCCTCTTCGAATTCTGCAGCACTGCTGGTCACAGCTGACCTCCAGCTAGAGCGCTCAAGGGCCAGGGCTTGTTTAATGGTTTTAATTGATTTCAAGTTCATAGTTATATGTTGTAATTAGTCATTATGATATCTTTGTGTACTGTATGTTAGCATTGAATTTTTGCCATTAGTATGTTGCCAACGGCCTTGAGTCCCCCCCCCCCCCCAGGAGTGAGAACAGCAGCATATAAATACATAGAATCATAGAATCCTAGAGTTGGAAGAGACCTCATGAGCCATCCAGTCCAACACCATTCTGCTAATGATGAGGAGATATTGGAAAAATAGATATTGGAAAAATAGATATTTATTTATGTATAAATTGTATGTACTTTACAAGCATTGAAATGTATAGAAAAACCAAGTTCTCTCTGTATTAGAGAGAATGCTGAAGGAGAGCTGCTGTCCAGGCACAGCAAGAGGGTGGCTGAAGAGGGGGGCATGTTATCTATACATTCCAGAGAGAGAGACTGGTACAAATGGAACCAATACCTCTCCCTCCTGACAGGTCAAAGTTAGGCCCCTTGATTGATGAATGTAAGCTGTATGCTTGCTCTTTAGAAAGACACAGAGACATTCCTTTTGTATGTTGGAAGGTAGAATTTGATATTCGTATGATGCTAAGGTGTCATAGTGAATGAAGTCAATGTATATAGACGTATGTTCTTTGTTTGACTGCGATTGGAGTGTATAAAAGCCATAGTCAACGCCTATATCGGGGCTCTGGATGCTTTTGGACATAGTCCACTCCAGGGTCCCAGCTGGAAATAAATCCGTGCTTTTGAGACCCCCGGACCTCTCTTTGTCTCTTTTCCTGAAACCTTCTCCCTGCCATTTCACCAAGAAGCAGGAATATTACATTCAAAGCACCCCTGACAGATGGCCATCCAGCCTCTGTTTAAAAGCTTCTGAAGAAGGAGCCTCCAC
The DNA here is from genome assembly GCF_037176765.1 of Anolis sagrei. Lineage (NCBI taxonomy): Eukaryota > Metazoa > Chordata > Lepidosauria > Squamata > Anolidae > Anolis > Anolis sagrei. The sequence goes on along the minus strand of NC_090024.1, from coordinate 244,791,085 downwards.
CACACTCCAGGGCAGAGAGTAAATAATACATACATACATACATACATACATACATCTCTCAGGAATCCCAAGTTTTATACCATGATAGCTAAGGCAATGTCAATCTGCATTAATTCTGCAGTGAAAATGGAGTCCTAGACTAAGAAAGGATCCCCAGAGACCATCTAGTCCAGCACCAAATTCAGTGCAGGATCTCCCACCTCCAGAGGATGAAATTAGCAAATGTACTCGTTAAAAACTAAGGCAAAGCATTACGTATTTCTTTAAAATGCTTTAATGTCAAGAAAGTGAATATTGGTTGTTTTATGTTACATACATATGAGCTCATAATAAGGGCTGCTTTATATACATATATACATACAATGAGGACCACTGATTTATTATTTTGGAAACATGACTCAGGGCAGGAAAACATGAGTCACTTGAGGATATTTTTCATGGGTTATTAAAAAAAAGAAAATTGAAAAATACAATCACATTAATAACATGCCATGTTTATTCATTACACAATTCTGCCATTAACAACTAACTAAAATGACAAAATGCTCCAAAAATCTACCTGGGTGGCTAAAAGAGTGACAACTTCACTTTCTGGTGGCTCAGTTTGGGGGAACAACAGACCATGGATGATGGGATTTGCATTACTTTCACTCTCTTCTACAGACCACTGCGACCACTCTACATTCTAGTGTTGTTTGTGGGATGATGGGCCATGGACGATGGGATTTGTAGTACCTTAACTCACTTCCTGAGACCACTGCAACCCACACCAATGACTGAGCAAGACCAAACTTGGCACACACAGCCCCCATGACCCACTCTATATCCTAGTGCAGTTTGGAGGAGGATGGACCATGGGCAATGGGACTTGAAATACCTTCACTCACTTCCTGAGACCACTGCGACCCCCTCCAATTACAGATCAAACTAGGCACACAGAACCCCCATGAGCAATTCTACATCCTGGTGCCATTTGGAGGAGGATGGACCCTGGATGATAGGACTTGCAGTGTCTTCACTCATTTTCTGAGACCACTGCGACACACACCAATGACTGATCATGGCCAAACATGGCATACAGAGCCCCCATGACCCACTCTACATCCTGGTGCGGTTTGGAGGACAACAGACCATGGACGATGGGACTTGCAGTACCTTCACTCACTTCCTGAGATCACTGCGACCCACACCAATGATGGATCAGGACCAAACTTGGCACACAGAGACCCCATGACCCACTCTGCATCCTGATGTGGTTTGGAGGAGGATGGATCATAGATAATGGGAATTGAAATACCTTCACTCACTTTCTGAGACCAATGTGACCCACACCAATGATTGATCAAGACCAAACTTGGCACACAGAGCCCCCATGGCCCACTGTGCGTCCTGGTGTGGTTTGTGGGATGATGGACCATGGCCTTGAGGTACCTTCACTAACTTTCTGAGACCACTGCGACCCACACCAATGACTGATCAAGACCAAACTTTGCACTCAGAGCCCCCATGGCCCTCTCTACATCCTGGTGCAGCATGGAGGAGAATGAACCATGGACAATGGGACTTGAAATACCTTCACTCACTTCTTGAGACCACTGCAACCCCCACCAATGATGGATCAAGCCCAAACTTTGCACACAGAGATCCCATGACCCACTCTACCTTCTGGTTTGGTTTGTGAGACAACAGACCATGGACAATGGGACTTACAGTACCTTCACTCACGTCCTGAGACCACTGCGACACACACCAATGACTGAGCAAGACCAAACTTGACACACAGAGCCCCCATGACCCACTCTACATCCTGGCATGGTTTGGAAAAGGATGGACCATGGACAGACACTCAATCTGACCAACTTGGCGTTGGAGTTCAGATGACTTCAATTTCCAATACACCTTGAATTCCCTATGACTAACAGTAAAGCGCAGGAGCAATCTTTGCAAGTGTGCGGCTTGAATTTAGAAAACAAGGCACGAAAGTAATGACAAAGACCCACCCAGAGGAAAAGTGTTCTTGCCATTCATCAACGGAACCACTGACCGCAGAGGAAACACAACATACAAACAGTCAGCAGATCCACCAAGAAAGTCCAACAAATGCTATGTTCAGCAAGCACAAGAAGAGGCTTATTTCTCCCACCCTGGACATAATTCTGCAGGTATATATATATACACTCCACTTGCCTCATTTCCAACAAACCTCTGAGGATGCTTGCCATAGATGGAGGCAAAATGTCAGGAGAGAATGCTGTGGGAACATGGCCAGACAGCCCAAAAATCTTACAACAACCCAGTGATTCCAGCCATGAAAGCCTTCTACAATACAGAGAATCACAACAGTTTGGTCCCACATTACTGCAATGCTTCCATTCTCTGGGATACTGGGATTTGTAGTTTGGTGACACACATGGCAGAGAAGGTAAAAGACCTTGGATTCCATAACACTGAGTTTCAATGAAGCCACTTCCAAACTACCAATCCCTATATCAGTAGAACCCAGGCATGGACAAACTTGAGCCCTCCAGGTGTTTTGGACTTCAACTCCCACAATTCCTAACAGCCTACCGGCTGTTAGGAATTGTGGGAGTTGAAGTCCAAAACACCTGGAGGGCCCCAAGTTTGTCCATGCCTGGTATAGCACATCTCTTTGGGAGTTTAACCCCAAACAGGAGCTGTCTAAGGTGCTGAAAAAAATTTGGGGAAGGAAACTCCGCACCTCCTTTAAAGTTCGGACTAAAACCCAGTGCGGATTTGAGTGCTTTGGAAGTCATCAGCCACCACGAGAAGATAAAACAGCCTTTTCTCGTCCCTTAGTGTTTCTCTATTCTCTATCAGATGCTGTTCTCCATTAATGGCATCGAATTAATGAGCGTTCATCAATCCTGGAAATGAGCGAGGTGCTGATTTGCATCTCCCAGCGGAACCCTGTCTCTCCAAAGTCGCGAAAGGGATGATAAATGGGTCTTAATTACAGCCGTGAGATATTTATCCGCTGATGGAACAGGAGGAAGACAGGTGTCTTTTAATCTCAGGCAGTGATGGAATAATCTCGTGATTACCCTGCTATCTCCTAATGCGCCCCGTTGTGAAATGACACGCAGAGGAGACCCTTTCAATCAACTGCAGTTTCCTATGTCCTTACCATTTGACAACCGATTCCATAAACTCATATAGTGATGGAAGGAACCCCAAAGGCCATCTAGTGCAACCCCCTGAGCACCATAAATTGGGAACAACCAGAACAGTTTCTGCTAATATATATAATTCATTGCCCCACCAACTACTAAAAAGGTAAAGGTAGTCCCCTGACATTAAGTCCAGTCATGTTTGACTCTGGGGTGTGGTGCTCATCTCCATTTCTAGGCCGAAGAGCCAGCATTGTCCGTAGACACCTCCAAGGTCATGTGGCTGGCATGACTGCATGGAGCACCCTTACCAACTACTAAACCAGCAGCTAATAGTGAAAGGACGAAGGTAGAGCCATCTCCAGCTCATCCCTTGTTTGGGTATCAGCCAGCACGTCAACGATTTAAATCAAGAAATAGTTTTCTAAGATCTACAGAGATACTTGCTGGAACACCCCAGCAAGCGAGAGTCCAAAAGTGGCAGGCTCAAACCCAGAACCTCATTCAATGGCTGATACCAAATGAGAGACTCCCCCCTGGGCACACAGAAGACTGGGCAACTTGGAAGGCGCTGAACAGACTGCGTTCTGGCACCACGAGGTGCAGAGCCAACCTCAAGAAATGGGGCCACAAAGTGGAATCCACAACATGCGAGTGTGGAGAAAAGCAAACCACTGACCACCTGCTGCAATGCAACCTACATGCCCAAAGGAGGACCTTCTTGCGGCAACACCAGAGGCACTCCAAGTGGCCAGATACTGGTCAAAGGACATTTAATCAACTACCAAGCTTGCAAACTTTGTGTTTTTTATCTGTTCATTTGTTTTGTTCTGTTAGAAATGTAATACAATGGTCTGGTTGCCCCTGACACGATAAATAAATAACCAGCTACTTTGAGTGGGACAATGAGTTCTACAAACAGAAAGATGGAGTAGCTACGGGGAGCCTTCTCAGCCCGGTCATAGCTAATTTCTACATGGAACCCTTTGAAAAACAAGCCCTGGAAACAGCAACCAAAAAGCCCACGATATGGTTCAGAGATGTGGATGACACCTTCACCATTTGGAGCCATGGAGATGAAGAACTCAATAGGTTCCTGGACCATCTAAACAGCATCCACCCAAACATCCAGTTCACCATGGAAAAAGAAAATGAAGGAAGACTGCCTTTTCTAGATGTCCTAGTCATCCGCAAACCAGATCAACAATTGGGTCACACCGTCTACAGAAAACCCACACACACACAGAGATATCTCTACACAAAAGCTCCAACCATCACCCAAGTCAAAAAAGAAGCACCATTAAAACCTTGGCAGACCGTGCAAAAAGAATCTGTGAACCCCACCTCCTCCAAGATGAACTGAACCACCTCAACTGGGCTCTCCAGGCCAATGGAGACTCCACCTCAGACATCAGAAGAGAAGAACCGAGAAGAAGCCACGAGAGTAAAGATGAAGATCCACCCAGAGGAAAAGTGTTCTTGCCAGACATCAAGGGAACCACTGACCGCAGAGGGAAGCGGATGAGGAAACACAACATACAAACAGTCAACAGACCCACCAAGAAAATCCAACCAATGCTCCGTTCAGCAAAGCACAAGAGGGATCCTCTCACCTCTGCAGGAGTACTGTGTACCATGCAGCTGTGGACAAGTCTCCAGAGGGACCACCAAACGCAGCAGCATTGCCCAAACATGCATCAAGGAACATGAAAGGCATTGCAGACTCCTTCAACCAGAGAAGTCAGCCATAGCAAAGCACCTGATGAACCAACCTGGACGCAGCATATTCTTATTTGAGAACACAGAAATGCTGGACCACTCTCACAACCACCATGTCAGGCTACACAGAGAAGCCATTGAAATCCACAAGAAGCAGGTGGACAATTTCAACAGAAACCATGAAAATGAACACAATCTGGCTACCAGTATTAAAAAACTCTAAAATTACAACAACAACAACAAAAAAACAACAACAGAGAGTGAACATTCAGGCACATCTAATCACCTCTCAACAAAAGATTGCCCCAGGCACTGCCAGACCATCAAATTCTAATCAAGGTGGTCAGTTGAAACATTCACACCTAACTCCAACAGACAAGAGTTCTTTGTCTCACCCTGGTCTTTCCACAGATATATATACCCAATTTTCCTAGTTCCAACAGACCTCACTACCTCTGAGGATGCTTGCCATAGATGCAGGCAAAACGTCAGGAGAGAATGCCTCTAGAACATGGCCATATAGCCCGAAAAAACCTACAACAACCCAATATATATAATCTTTACTTTTTTGAAAATGCACATAGACATTCCTTTGGTTTAAGAGACATATAGAGACAAATACACATTTGTTCATGCGCCTCTCACTCCTTCTCCAAAAAAAAGAAGGGAGAAAAGATTGTCACAAACATCTTTGTTGTCGGAGCAAAGGGATACTGGCCGCTATTCACATTAAAGCATTGTATTCATCACGTATATGGCATTATAAACCTCACACAGTCTCCAAAGCTCTGAACATCAATGCCCATTTCAGTGGAGAAGGTGCTTTGTGCAGTTGCCATATCTGCTCTGGTTGGATGTCTTCCTTTTCGATAGGAAACCCCAAAAGGAGATTCTCCATATCCCCCATTTTTTGTGTAGATATCAGCTCTCTTAACCCTAATATAAAAAGCTTTAGGTTTTATCCTACTTGCTCCTCACAACAACCCTGTGAGGTAGGCAAGGCAGGCATCTTTGCCCATGAGCTTAGAATCCTAGAGTTGGAAGAGACATTATGGGCCATCTAGTCCAACCCCATTATGCCAAAAAGCAGTAAAATCACATTCAAAGCAACCCTGACAGATGGCCATCCAGCCTCTGCTTAAGCCTCCAAAGAAGGCATATCCATCACACTCCTGAACAGTGAGTTCCACTGCTGAACGGCTCTCAATCAAGAAGTTCTCATGTTCAGGTGTAGTTTGAAGCCATTGCTCCATAGTATCCTTGTCTCCAGGGCAGCAGAGAGCAAGCCTGCTCCCTTCTCTCTATGACTTCCCCTCACATATTTATACATGGCTATCATGTCTCATCTCAGCTTTATTTTCTGAAGGCTAAACATGCCAGCTCTTTCAGCCACTCCTCATAGAGCTTGTTCTCCAGACCATGGATCCTTTGAGTCATCCTCCTCTGGACACCTTCCATCTTAGAGTCAACATCTCCCTTCAATTGCGGTGCCCAGAATTGGACAAAGTGCGATTCCAGGTAAAGTAGTTGGACCAAGACCGAATACAGGGGTAGCATGACTTCCCTTGATCTAGGCCATAGACTCCAATTGATGCAGGCCAAAATCTCACTGGCTTTTTTAGCTGCCGCATGACATTCCTGGCTCCTGTTCCCCTTCCTCCCCATGAGGACTCCAAGATCTTTGAAGCCATTGTTCCATTGCATCCTAGTCTCCAGGGCAGCAGAAAACAAGCTTGCTCCCTCCTCCTCCCTGTGGGTTCCCCTCATATATTTATACATGGCTATCATGTCTCCTCTCAGTCTTCTCTTCTGCAGGCTAAACATGCCCAGCTCTTTCATCCGCTCCTCATAGGGCTTGTTCTCCAGACCCTTGATCCTTTGAGTCGCCCTGCTTTGGACACATTCCAGCTTGTCAACATCTCTCTTGAATTGTGGTGCCCAGAATTGGACACAATATTCCAGGTGTGGTCTAACCAAAGCGAAATAGAGCATGGGGAGCATGACTTCCCTAGATCTAGACACTATGCACCTATTGATGCAGGCCAAAATACTATTCGCTTTTTTAGCCGCCGCATCACATTGTTGGCTCATGTTCAACTTGTTGTCCACGAGGACTCCAAGATCTTTTTCACACGTACTCCTTCCTCTGAGTGATTTCATGCTCCAAATGCTCCGAACTTGAAGCTCTCCATCAGATTGGAAAATGGCATTTCTAAAGATCTCTAAACGTAGGCATCTTTTCGAGTGGAATTATGACCTAGACCCATTGAAGCCAACGGAACGTTTGGCTGTGTTTGATGTGAGTCTTGTTGCTTTCAGTGGTAGCACTGGAGAGGAATACAACCCAAAGGAGGGTTCCATATTATCGGGGAATAAAAGGAAAAGGCACTTGAATGGTTTCCATTCCAAAATGGTCCATCTCTTGCAGAGGTGAACATCGATGTCCCAGTAGGAGAACACTTTTGTATAAAAGCCATTGTGCAAGGAGTACATGCTTGGCATGCAAATGTTCCAGGGTTTCTATGTGCTTCCTTCTCTTCCAGAAGCCTCAAAAGATGAGAGAGGAACTATATCTCCCAGCCATGAACCAGCTTTCCTCTGTCATTTCCTAAATGTGTGTTGCAACCTGTGATGATAATTGTCTATAGAGTAAATAGTCCTGTGCACCAACAATACTCAGAATCATAGAATCAAAGAGTTGGAAGAGACCTCCTGGGCCATCTAGTCCAACCCCATTCTGCCAAGAAGCAGGAATATTGCATTCAAAGCACCCCTGACAGATGGCCATCCAGCCTCTGCTTAAAAGCTTCCAAAGAAGGAACCTCCACCACACTCTGGGGCAGAGAGTTCCACTGCTGAACGCCTCTCACAGTCAGGAAGTTCTTCCTCATGTTCAGACGGAATCTCCTCTCTTGTAGTTTGAAGCCATTGTTCCATTGCATCCCAGTCTCCAGGGAAGCAGAAAACAAGCTTGCTCCCTCCTCCCTGTGGCTTCCCCTCACATATTTATACATGGCTATCATATCTCCTCTCACCCTTCTCTTCTTTAAGCTAAACATGCCCAGCTCCTTAAGCCGCTCCTCATAGGGCTTGTTCTCCAGACCCTTGATCTCAGACTCATGTACATCCATGAAAAAAATTAAAATACAGACTGCAATCTTGTTGGTATCTCACACATGCTATGCAATAAGTTGCACATGTTTCGTCTTCATGGTGGCGCTATGGGTTAATCCCTTGGGCCAGCAGAACTGAAAATCAACAGGTTGCAGGTTTGAATCCGGGCAGAGTGCGGGTGAGCTCCCTCTGTCAGCTCCAGCTCCCCATGCGGCCACATGAGAGAAGTCTCCCACAAGGATGGTAAAAACATCAAAACATCTGGGCATACCCTGGGCAACGTACTTGCAGATGGCCAGTCCTCTCACATGGGAAGCTACTTGCAGTTTCTCAAGTCGCTCCTGACACGGAAAATATTTTTGCAAGGTTGCAAACATAGAATTGCACATGGGCCACCACTGTACATGGGATGCACACGGCAAAGACATGTGGAATGTTTATGAGCATATATGCCATATTACGTATTGCACAGTGATGCCCCATTCGTTTGTACATGGATGAACACATGTATTTGATTGTCTGTTCGCTTGCACTTTTGGTACCTTGGGTCAGCTGAACAACAACTATACTAATTGCATAGCACAATTAATGTGCAATTCCACACACTGCAAAGGACCAATGTAGGATCTTGGCCAAAAGTTTACATTAAGGAAAAAAAACATATGGAATAAGAGGGTTCCAATGCACATTTGCACATAGATGAGTCTCAACCAATTCAACACAGTTTGTGACAGCCACAAAAAAACAAGTTTTTTGAGTAGAATGACGACTTTCAAAGGAAGGACCGCACAATAAAATAGGAAATAATACTTTCAAATCAAGAACAGAAACATTTTCAAATTTAGTTACATAGTGTAATGGGAAAACATTAATCCTTGTGTGTTGTTGAGAGCTTTCATGGTCAGAATCACGGGGTTGCTGTGAGGTTTTCAGGCTGTATGACCATGTTCCAGCAGCATTCTTTACTGATGTTTCACCTGCATCTGTGGCAGGCATTTTCAGAGGTTCTGTTGGCAGTGAGGCAAGTGGAGTGCATATATACCTGTGGAATGATGTCCAGGGTGAGAGAAAGAACCCTGGTCTGTTAAAGCAAGTTGAATATTGCAATTGGTAAGCTTGATTAGCATTAAGTAGCCATGAAGCTGCAAAGTCAATCAGCGAGGATTATCTAGAGAATTAAAAAACATCAGATTCAAGACAGTACATAAAGAACACCACTCAGAAACGGGAACTCCTGATACCAAGGGCCAGTGGACACTTCCCAAATAGAGGATGCTTCCAGGCAACAAATCTCAGTCTACCTCTATGCAGATACCCTCGCTGATTGACTTTGTAGCTGCAAGCTACTCTGTCAGAGTTTGGTGGCGCACAGCAGAAGGATTGCTAGATCAGCAAACACTGTGTTACAAAATAAGGACTCTGCAGGCTTTGAGTTACAAAAGAAACTACGTTTACTAAGCACATTCAATAGACACGTCTTACTACAGCGAGCTACAATTCAGGAACTAGTCAAAACCGAAAGTCTCTTCACATCTGCTAATCTCTTCTTGCTGAGACCGGTTACTCCCTTCTGTTCCCAGCAAGAGCAAACCTTATCTCTCAAGGTCACATAATCACAGCCTCATGGAATAAACATTCTGCACAGCATTTCTAATACACAGTAGAATCCATCTTGGAAATACATAGAAGCGCATTTAAAACACATACATAACTAAATTAATCCCGACATACTCAATGCTATTCAAGCTTGCTAATTGCAACATTCACACTTGCTTTAATGGACAAGGGTTCTTTCTCCCACCCTGGATATTCCACAGATATATATACACTCCACTTGCCTCACCTCCAACAGACCTCTGAAGATACCATTAGCCACAGATGCAGGCAAAACATCAGGAGAGAATGCTGCTGGAACAAAGCTAGACAGCCCAAAAAAAATCACAGCAACCCAAACCTTGAAATGCTCGAACCTGTGGAACTTGAGACTCAACGCTCTTTGGTTTCATTGTGTGGTTGCATTAGGCATGCAATGCACGTTGTGGTTCTCCAAATAGAGAATGCCCAAAGCCTTCTCCTGGGCCCAGGACGCATTGGCGCTTGGAGACTCCATGGACAAGGTGCTGGACCCCAAGGTGTCTTCGGCAGAGTTCTGGGAATCTGCATCTTCTGAGGAAAAGCTCTCGTGTCTGGAGAGCTGGAAGTATTGGGCCGCCTCGGTCCTCCGGCGGTTGCGACCTCTGGCCGGCATGGAGGCGCAAGGCTGTTTGGTGGAGGGCAGCTTCTCACAGGTCTTGGGGGAGAGGTCAGGAAGCATGGAAGGCAAGCTGTGAGTTGAGACGTGGAGGCCATCGGAGATCTCTGCCTCCAAATCCTGAGCTTCAGGGTTTCCGTATTCCAAGATGGGGTCAAGATAGGTCTCCTCTCTCCCCTTTCCCGTACCACCATGCACATGATCAGATGGATGGTCACCAATGCCAATGGTGCCTGCAAATCCATCCTCATTGTTCTTGGTGGGACCATATTCCAGCGAATCAAGATAGGTCTCCTCTCTCTCCTTGCCTGTCTTGTTATGCGCAGCATCAGATGGATGGTCGCTATCATCAAGAGCATTTGCAAATCCATCCTTGTTGTTCTTGACTTCACTGTCTTGTTCTCTTGATACTCCATCCAAATCATGGACTTCAGGAACTGGGTTGAAGGATTCATTCTTCTCTCTCTGGTTACTCTCTTCCTTGAATCTCCCCAATGCGCTTTGGAGGGTGCGCTTGGCCTCCTGACATCTCTCCAGAGCTTCCCTCCACACCGTTAAGCCATTTCGGTTGGAAAGGCTGGAGGCCTGGATCTTCATCTGCTGGAAGGTCTCGGCCGAAAACTCCTCGGAGAGCCTTTGGAGCAATTCTTCCATCTCTTGTTGGACATTTGGGTTCTCAAGCGCATTCCCTTTGGAGGTGGAGTGGACCAGGAGCAGCTTGCAGTCAAGGCTGAACTGTGTAACCTGGGAGGGGAAGAGTTAAGTAGTCCATACTGTGAGTATATAGCGCTATCTAAAGGAAATATAATAATAAGGCCTAAAATCAACAGACAATGAGTGTGTCTATGTATTGTCGAAGGCTTTCATGGCTGGAATCACTAGGTTCTTGTGGGTTTTTTCGGGCTAAAGGGCCATGTTCTAGAGGCATTTCTCCTGACGTTTCGCCTGCATCTATGGCAAGCATCCTCAGAGGTAGTGAGGTCTGTTGGAAATAGGACAATGGGTGTATATATCTGTGGAATGGCTGGGGTGGGGCAAAGAGCTCTTCTCTGCTGGAGCTAGGTGTGAATGTTTCAACTGACCACCTTCATTAGCAGACTGATCATTTTATGGCATGAGGCATATTTTAAAGACTATTTTAAAAGGACTATTTCATTCCTCTGCCTGAACTCTGAGTAACTGTAGTATAGATTGTTGTACTGTTTGAACTTCTGAACTGAAAAAGGATTTTCCCAGGCTCAGGCAGGCAGGCAGGCCTTCAAATGCTAATGAAGGTGGTCAGTTGAAACATTCACACCTACCTCTAGCAGAGAAGAGCTCTTTGCCCCACCCCAGCCATTCCACAGATATATAAACCCATTGTCCTATTTCCAACAGACCTCACTACCTCTGAGGATGCTTGCCATAGATGCAGGCGAAACGTCAGGAGAAATGCCTCTAGAACATGGCCCTATAGCCCGAAAAAACCCACAAGAACCTAATGAGTGTGTCTTCTTTCTAGATGTGTGTTTGTAGATTAGTATGTGCGTGTTCATTGACGTATGTGTTTGTTTAGTATGTTTGCTTTGAATTTAGTCTTGTAGTATGTGATAGTAGCTAGTTATGCCCCATCTACATTGCCCAGTGTAGGCCTGAGCCTACACTGCCATATAATCCAGTTCAAAGCAGATAATCCGGATTTTATACGGCAGTGTAGAAGGGGCCAATGTTTGTCATGATTGGTGATTTAACGTAGTTTTATGCCACTTAAATTGCCATGGCTCAATGCTATGGAAATCTGGGAGTTGTAGTTTGTTGCCTCTGTGCTGTCGCACGCTGGGCCTGAAATAATGTCTGTTTACAGGACGCGCCTTCTGTATGCCCAATGGGACGCCGGGGTGCCTCAGCTGAAGGGCCCCTTAGATTTCCCAACACAAAGTTCTATTGAGGCTTAAGATAAGTTCAACAAAGTTCTTTATTTGGGCTTAAATCTTCAAACAAATGAATTAAACACTTTATAACCTTGGAAAACAGGTAGAATCATAGAATCAAAGAGTTGGAAGAGGCCTCATGGGCCATCCAGTCCAACCCCATTCTGCCAAGAAGCAGGAATATTGCATTCAAATCACCCCTGACAGATGGCCATCCAGCCTCTGTTTAAAAGCTTCCAAAGAAGGAGCCTCCACCACACTCTGGGGCAGAGAGTTCCACTGCTGAACGGCTCTCACAGTCAGGAAGTTCTTCCTCATGTTCAGATGGAATCTCCTCTCTTGTAGTTTGAAGCCATTGTTCCGCGTCCTAGTCTTCAAGGAAGCAGAAAACAAGCTCCTCCTCCCTGTGGCTTCCTCTCACATATTTATACATGGCTATCATGTCTCCTATCAGCCTTCTCTTCTTCAGGCTAAACATGCCCAGCTCCTTAAGCTGCTCCTCATAGGGCTTGTTCTCCAGACCCTTGATCATTTTAGTTGCTCTCCTCTGGACACATTCCAGCTTGTCAATATTTCTCTTGAATTGTGGTGCCCAGAATTGGACACAATATTCCAGGTCAAGTGGTCTAACCAAAGCAGAATAGAGCATGGGGAGTATGACTTCCCTGAATCTAGACACTAGGCTCCTATTGATGCAGGCCAAAATCCCATTGGCTTTTTTTGCCGCTTCCTCAATCTCCCATCAATGGCGGGCAACTGGTGGTAAACTGTCCCTTTCTTCCTTAGGGAAATCTTCTGACCCCTCCCTGGGCAATCTTGCTTTGCCTTGTTGGCGTGAGGCCCCTACTCCCGGCTCCAAGCTGCTTTATGGATAGCCCGAGTGGTCCCTTACCAGACAAAATTTCTGTAGATCTGCCAAGCTGTAAGGTGTCCTTTAGTTTTACTCCACGAAGGCTGTAGGAACTGTCCTGTTGCCCCAGCAAAGGCTGGCTGTATTCCCCCAGCAAAAGCTGTGGAACTATTCCTTTACTCCCCCAGCAGAGCTGTGAGTAGTGAAGCCTTTGTGCAGGTGAGATAGAGAAAGCCCACACGTCTTGTTGTTAGGCTCCAAACAGTGAGACTAAACAAAGGTCCTCCTTTGCCTCCAAAACTCTGGGGAAAGGGGCGGGTCTAAAAGACTCTAATGATGATTGCCAAGTTGCTGGACCTATGGCTGCAACCTGGGGAAGATACCTGATTGCAAATGCAAGGCTTACATAAATTCATACAAACTAGAAGTGCAAGAAAAAGAGCTTCAAATCTCCTGGCACTGCACAGCCTCACTGAACTAGAACTCCCAGGATTCTCTAGCACTGAGCCACAGCAGCCCAAAGGGGGGGGGGGGGTCAAACTGCATTAAATCTAAAGTGTGGATGCACCCATTGCTCTATAACCCAACACTCTTAAATATCTCCTTGGGTACATCTATGCTTTAGAATGAATGCAGTTTGAGGCCAGATCAACTGTCATGACTCAAAGATACATAGCTTGGTGAACCACCAGCATTCTTTGGCAGAGGAGGCTAAAGACCTGTAGTGCTTCGGATTCGTGCAAATACTCTACTGGAAAATGGGGGGTTTGAAAGTTATGCCTGAGGTCCAATTCCTTCCTCTGATGTTTTGGCTAAGGTATCTGTTTTTTAAATAGTTCAACAAGTTTAATTGATCAAGTCACCTTGCTGGGTGTAGAGTGCCACAGTCAATTGATGCGCAGTTTAGTTGTATAGTCAGAACTCTTGTGCTTGCTTTCACAGTAGCTTTCATTTCTTCTTCTTCTTCTTCTTCATTATTATTATTATTATTATTATTAAACATATAAATAGGTTCTTGTGGGGGTTTTTTGGGCTATATGGCCATGTTCTAGAGGCATTTTATCCTGACGTTTCGCCTGCATCTATGGCAAGCATCCTCAGAGGTAGTGAGGTCTGTTGGAACTAGGAAAAAGGGGTTTATATATCTGTGGAATGATGACCAGGGTGGGACAAGGGACTCTTGTCTGCTGGAGCTAGGTGTGAATGTTTCAGCTGACCATCTTCATTAGCATCTGAAGGCCTGGCTGAGCCTGGGAAAATGTTTTGCTGGTTGTTTCCTCTCTGCTGTTTTGCTGTTCTAATTTTAGAGTTTTTTAATACTGGTAGCCAGATTTTGTTCATTTTCATGGTCTTCTCCTTTCTGTTGAAATTGTCCACATGCTTGTGGATTTCAATGGCTTCTCTGTGTAGCCTGACATGGTGGTTGTGACAGTGGTCCAGCATTTCTGTGTTCTCAAATAATATGCTGTGTCCAGGCTGGTTCATCAGGTGCTCTGCTATGGCTGACTTCTCTGGTTGAAGGAGTCTGCAGTGCCTGCAGATGCAGGCGAAACGTCAGGAGAAATGCCTCTAGAACATGGCCATATAGCCCGAAAAACCCACAAGAACCTAGTGATTCCGGCCATGAAAGCCTTCGACAATAAACATATAAATGTTAGACAACAACAAGCAGCAATCAGACTGTACAGAATCAGAGAGAGAGACGAGTATACATGTCTGTACAACTAAGAGAAGATGAAAGATGGAAGTAGAATACATTGAAACACTGCAAACACTACACCTATAACACTAAGTTAAATCGACATAAGTTATTCTGATTACTATACTAACTCTTTCTTCTCTTTTTTAAGTTAATAATTTTTTAAATTTGGCTTTGAATATTTATTTATTTATTTATTTATTTGCATCACTTTTATCCCGCCCATATCGGCCCGAAAAAGATCTTTGAGTCCTCGTGGACAACAAGTTAAACATGAGCCAACAATGTGATGTGGCGGCAAAAAAAGCCAATGGGATTTTGGCCTGCATCAAGAGGAGCCTAGTGTCTAGATCCAGGGAAGTCATGCTCCCCATGCTCTATTCTGCCTTGGTTAGACCACACCTGGAATATTGTGTCCAATTCTGGGCACCACAATTCAAAAGAGATATTGACAAGCTGGAATGTGTCCAGAGGAGGGCGACTAAAATGATAAAAGGTCTGGAGAACAAGCCCTATGAGGAGCGGCTAAAGGAGCTGGGCATGTTTAGCCCGAAGAAGAGAAGGCTGAGAGGGGATATGATAGCCATGTATAAATATGTGAGAGGAAGCCACAGGGAGGAGGGAACAAGCTTGTCTTCTGCTTCCTTGGAGACTAGGACGCGGAACAATGGCTTCAAACTACAAGAGAGGAGATTCCATCTGAACATGAGGAAGAACTTCCTGACTGTGAGAGCCGTTCAGCAGTGGAACTCTCTGCCCTGGAGTGTGGTGGAGGCTCCTTCTTTGGAAGCTTTTAAGCAGAGGCTGGATGGCCATCTGTCAGGGGTGATTTGAATGCAATATTCCTGCTTCTTGGCAGAATGGGGTTGGACTGGATGGCCCAGGAGGTCTCTTCCAACTCTTTGATTCTATGATTCTATGAAGGCGACTCAGGGCGGCGTACTAATCGGCACAATTAGATGCCATATAAAAATACATACATCGGTTAGAAGCAAAAAAAATCACATTATAATACATTTAAAAACTGTAAAAGCAATAACAATAAAAATTATAAAAACTTGTTTTCTTGTTCAAATCTGCAACCGTTCCATGGTCTTAGCCGTTCCTATACAGCAGCATTTCTCAACCTGGGGGTCGGGATCCCTGGAGGGGTTGCAAGGGGGTGTCAGAGGGGTCACCAAAGACCATCAGGAAAAACAGTATTTTTTGTTGGTCATGGGGTTTCTGTGTGGGAAGTTTGGCCCAATTCTATCATTGGTAGGGTTCAGAATGCTCTTTGATTGTAGGTGAACTATAAATCCCAGCAACTACACTCTCAAATATTTATTTCCCCAAAACTCCACCAGTGTTCACTTTTGGGCATATTGAGTATTAGTGCCAAGTTTGGTCCTGATCCCTCATGGTTTGAGTCCACAGTGCTCTCTGGATGTAGGTGAACTACAATCCAAAACTCAAGGTCAATTCTATCATTGGTAGGATTCAGAATGCTCTTTGATTGTAGGTGAACTATAAATCCCAGCAACTACACTCTCAAATATTTATTTCCCCAAAACTCCACCAGTGTTCACTTTTGGGCATATTGAGTATTAGTGCCAAGTTTGGTCCTGATCCCTCATGGTTTGAGTCCACAGTGCTCTCTGGATGTAGGTGAACTACAATCCAAAACTCAAGGTCAATTCTATCATTGGTAGGATTCAGAATGCTCTTTGATTGTAGGTGAACTATAAATCCCAGCAACTACACTCTCAAATATTTATTTCCCCAAAACCCCACCAGTGTTCACTTTTGGGCATATTGAGTATTAGTGCCAAGTTTGGTCCTGATCCCTCATGGTTTGAGTCCACAGTGCTCTCTGGATGTAGGTGAACTACAATCCAAAACTCAAGGTCAATTCTATCATTGGTAGGATTCAGAATGCTCTTTGATTGTAGGTGAACTATAAATCCCAGCAACTACACTCTCAAATATTTATTTCCCCAAAACCCCACCAGTGTTCATTTTTGGGCATATTGAGTATTAGTGCCAAGTTTGGTCCTGATCCCTCATGGTTTGAGTCCACAGTGCTCTCTGGATGCAGGTGAACTACAATCCAAAACTCAAGGTCAATTCTATCATTGGTAGGATTCAGAATGCTCTTTGATTGTAGGTGAACTATAAATCCCAGCAACTACACTCTCAAATATTTATTTCCCCAAAACTCCACCAGTGTTCACTTTTGGGCATATTGAGTATTAGTGCCAAGTTTGGTCCTGATCCCTCATGGTTTGAGTCCACAGTGCTCTCTGGATGTAGGTGAACTACAATCCAAAACTCAAGGTCAATTCTATCATTGGTAGGATTCAGAATGCTCTTTGATTGTAGGTGAACTATAAATCCCAGCAACTACACTCTCAAATATTTATTTCCCCAAAACTCCACCAGTGTTCACTTTTGGGCATATTGAGTATTAGTGCCAAGTTTGGTCCTGATCCCTCATGGTTTGAGTCCACAGTGCTCTCTGGATGTAGGTGAACTACAATCCAAAACTCAAGGTCAATTCTATCATTGGTAGGATTCAGAATGCTCTTTGATTGTAGGTGAACTATAAATCCCAGCAACTACACTCTCAAATATTTATTTCCCCAAAACCCCACCAGTGTTCACTTTTGGGCATATTGAGTATTAGTGCCAAGTTTGGTCCTGATCCCTCATGGTTTGAGTCCACAGTGCTCTCTGGATGTAGGTGAACTACAATCCAAAACTCAAGGTCAATTCTATCATTGGTAGGATTCAGAATGCTCTTTGATTGTAGGTGAACTATAAATCCCAGCAACTACACTCTCAAATATTTATTTCCCCAAAACCCCACCAGTGTTCACTTTTGGGCATATTGAGTATTAGTGCCAAGTTTGGTCCTGATCCCTCATGGTTTGAGTCCACAGTGCTCTCTGGATGTAGGTGAACTACAATCCAAAACTCAAGGTCAATTCTATCATTGGTAGGATTCAGAATGCTCTTTGATTGTAGGTGAACTATAAATCCCAGCAACTACACTCTCAAATATTTATTTCCCCAAAACCCCACCAGTGTTCATTTTTGGGCATATTGAGTATTAGTGCCAAGTTTGGTCCTGATCCCTCATGGTTTGAGTCCACAGTGCTCTCTGGATGCAGGTGAACTACAATCCAAAACTCAAGGTCAATTCTATCATTGGTAGGATTCAGAATGCTCTTTGATTGTAGGTGAACTATAAATCCCAGCAACTACACTCTCAAATATTTATTTCCCCAAAACTCCACCAGTGTTCACTTTTGGGCATATTGAGTATTAGTGCCAAGTTTGGTCCTGATCCCTCATGGTTTGAGTCCACAGTGCTCTCTGGATGTAGGTGAACTACAATCCAAAACTCAAGGTCAATTCTATCATTGGTAGGATTCAGAATGCTCTTTGATTGTAGGTGAACTATAAATCCCAGCAACTACACTCTCAAATATTTATTTCCCCAAAACCCCACCAGTGTTCACTTTTGGGCATATTGAGTATTAGTGCCAAGTTTGGTCCTGATCCCTCATGGTTTGAGTCCACAGTGCTCTCTGGATGTAGGTGAACTACAATCCAAAACTCAAGGTCAATTCTATCATTGGTAGGATTCAGAATGCTCTTTGATTGTAGGTGAACTATAAATCCCAGCAACTACACTCTCAAATATTTATTTCCCCAAAACCCCACCAGTGTTCATTTTTGGGCATATTGAGTATTAGTGCCAAGTTTGGTCCTGATCCCTCATGGTTTGAGTCCACAGTGCTCTCTGGATGCAGGTGAACTACAATCCAAAACTCAAGGTCAATTCTATCATTGGTAGGATTCAGAATGCTCTTTGATTGTAGGTGAACTATAAATCCCAGCAACTACACTCTCAAATATTTATTTCCCCAAAACTCCACCAGTGTTCACTTTTGGGCATATTGAGTATTAGTGCCAAGTTTGGTCCTGATCCCTCATGGTTTGAGTCCACAGTGCTCTCTGGATGTAGGTGAACTACAATCCAAAACTCAAGGTCAATTCTATCATTGGTAGGATTCAGAATGCTCTTTGATTGTAGGTGAACTATAAATCCCAGCAACTACACTCTCAAATATTTATTTCCCCAAAACTCCACCAGTGTTCACTTTTGGGCATATTGAGTATTAGTGCCAAGTTTGGTCCTGATCCCTCATGGTTTGAGTCCACAGTGCTCTCTGGATGTAGGTGAACTACAATCCAAAACTCAAGGTCAATTCTATCATTGGTAGGATTCAGAATGCTCTTTGATTGTAGGTGAACTATAAATCCCAGCAACTACACTCTCAAATATTTATTTCCCCAAAACCCCACCAGTGTTCACTTTTGGGCATATTGAGTATTAGTGCCAAGTTTGGTCCTGATCCCTCATGGTTTGAGTCCACAGTGCTCTCTGGATGTAGGTGAACTACAATCCAAAACTCAAGGTCAATTCTATCATTGGTAGGATTCAGAATGCTCTTTGATTGTAGGTGAACTATAAATCCCAGCAACTACACTCTCAAATATTTATTTCCCCAAAACCCCACCAGTGTTCATTTTTGGGCATATTGAGTATTAGTGCCAAGTTTGCTCCTGATCCCTCATGGTTTGAGTCCACAGTGCTCTCTGGATGCAGGTGAACTACAATCCAAAACTCAAGGTCAATTCTATCATTGGTAGGATTCAGAATGCTCTTTGATTGTAGGTGAACTATAAATCCCAGCAACTACACTCTCAAATATTTATTTCCCCAAAACCCCACCAGTGTTCATTTTTGGGCATATTGAGTATTAGTGCCAAGTTTGGTCCTGATCCCTCATGGTTTGAGTCCACAGTGCTCTCTGGATGTAGGTGAACTACAATCCAAAACTCAAGGTCAATTCTATCATTGGTAGGATTCAGAATGCTCTTTGATTGTAGGTGAACTATAAATCCCAGCAACTACACTCTCAAATATTTATTTCCCCAAAACCCCACCAGTGTTCATTTTTGGGCATATTGAGTATTAGTGCCAAGTTTGGTCCTGATCCCTCATGGTTTGAGTCCACAGTGCTCTCTGGATGTAGGTGAACTACAATCCAAAACTCAAGGTCAATTCTATCACTGGTAGGATTCAGAATGCTCTTTGATTGTAGGTGAACTATAAATCCCAGCAACTACACTCTCAAATATTTATTTCCCCAAAACTCCACCAGTGTTCACTTTTGGGCATATTGAGTATTAGTGCCAAGTTTGGTCCTGATCCCTCATGGTTTGAGTCCACAGTGCTCTCTGGATGCAGGTGAACTACAATCCAAAACTCAAGGTCAATGCCCACCAAACCCTTCCAGTATTTTCTATTGGTCATGGGAGTTCTGTGTGCCAAGTTTGCTTCAATTCCATCATTGGTGGAGTTCAGAATGCTCCTTGCTACAACTCCCAAATGACAAAATCAACCCCCCAACCCCACCAGTATCCAAATTTGTGTCTATTGGATATTTTGTGGCAAATTTGGTCCAGTGAATAAATCAAATCTTTGCATTACAATTGATAACAGTAGCAAAATTACAGTTAGGAAGTAGCAACGAAAATGATTTTATGGTTGGGGGTCACCACAACATGAGTAACTATATTAAGGGGTCATGGCATTAGGAAAGTTGAGAAACACTGCTATACAGTATTATTTTTACATATATTCCAATTCTTCATATGTGAAGGCATCTGTTTTGGCATTTCTGGATATATATATATATATATATATATATATATATATATATATATATATATATATTATATAGTGCACTCACCTTGTCACCGAACTTGTGCAGGTCGAGGAGTGTCTCCAGCTCGGCCCCTGTCCTCTCCATCTCCATGTAGAAGGTGGTCAGTTTGGCCTGGAATGACCGCTTTGCTGCCTCAAAGGCTCCCATTTCGGGGAAGGAGGAGCCCTGGAATTTGGCTGCATCCTTTGACAGAGACAGGCCCCGGTTGTAGTGCACCTAGCGCAGGAAAGACAGGAAGAGAAGGAAATATGTATCCGCAATACAAAGGTTATGCTGGCTGCTTTGGGTCTCAATGGAAAGACAAAAACAGGGTATCAATCTTCATCATCATCTGCTTGATTCACTGAATGTGGTTTGACAGACCTCCAGAATGGCACATAATCTGTACAAACTAGACATCTTCAAATGTCAATCACTTGAACTCAAGACTATCCATGTCATCCTATTTCATTTTTGTTATTTTTAATTGCATGGTTTCAAAATGTTTTGAATGTTATTGAGGTTGCTAACGGGAGCGGTGCTCAGGGAGAAGACATCAAGGGAACCACTGACTGCATAGCTGATGAGGAAACACAACGTACAAACTAACTACAGACCCACCAAGAAAATCCAACAAGAGGACAAGAGGGATCCTCTCACTTCTGCAGGAGTCTACTGTATACCATGCAGCTGTGGACAAGTCTACATGTTGTTCATTCGTTCAGTCGTCTCCGACTCCTCGTGACCTCATGGACCAGCCCACGCCAGAGCTCCCTGTCGGCCGTTACCACCCCCAGCTCCCTCAAGGTCAGTCCAGTCACTTCAAGGATGCCATCCATCCATCTTGCCCTTGGTCGGCCCCTCTTCCTTTTGCCTTCCACTTTCCCCAGCATAATTGTCTTCTCTAGGCTTTGCTGTCTCCTCATGATGTGGCCAAAGGACTTCAACTTGGTCTCTAGTCTCCTTCCCTCCAATGAGCTTTAGTCGGGCTTTATTTCCTGGAGGATGGACTGGTTGGATCTTCTCGCAGTCCAAGGCACTCTCAGAACTTTCCTCCAGCACCACAGCTCAAAAGCATCTCTCTTCCTCCGCTCAGCCTTCCCTAAGGTCCAGCTCTCACATCCGTAGGTGACTACAGGGAATACCATGGCTTTGACTAGGCAATGGATCTTTGTTGCCAGTCTGATGTCTCTACTCTTCACTATTTTATCAAGACTGGACATTGCTCTCCTCCCAAGAAGGAAGCGTCTTCTGATTTCCTGGCCACAATCTGCATCTGTTAGAAAACTAAATGGACCAGTACAACCAAGTCTACATAAGGACCACCAAACGCAGCAGCAGCATTGCCCAGACATGAATCAAGGAACATGAAAGGCACTGCAGACTACTCCAACCAGAGAAATCAGCCATAGCAGAAGATTTGAGGAACCAACCTGGACACAGCATATTATTTGAGAACACAGAAATGCTGGACCACTCTAACAACCACCATGTCAGGCTACACAGAGAAGCCATTGAAATCCACAAGAAGCATGTGGACAATTTCAACAGAAAGGAGGAAACCATGAACATGAACAAAATCTGGCTACCAGTATTAAAAAAAACTCTAAAATTACATCAGCAAAACAGCAGAGAGGAAACAATCTGGGAATCTAATCACCTCTCAACAAAAGATTGCCCCAGGAACCAACAAGCCACACCAAACTGGGACCAGGCCTTTGGGCAATCTAACAATTAGATATGGATAACCGGATGGATAGGACCTACAGGACCATTGTGGAATTGGAATTGGAACTATGAGATTGTGAAACGCTGACTGTCAATGAGGTTTGTATTGGTTTGATTGCTTTTATTGGTTTTATGGTTGTTTTTGCCTATAGTAATTATTGTTTTCTGTTAATTGTTGTTATTGCTAGAATTGCTGTCTCTGTTAACTGATCTTATTGTCTTTTGCTGTTATGTGATGCGGGCATCGAATTGTGCCTCGCTTTTGTAAGCCGCTCTGAATCCCCCCCCCCCGGGGTGAGAAGGGCGGGGTAGAAGCAACCGAAATAAATAAATAAATAAACTACTGCCAGGCCATCAAATGCTAATCAAGGTGGTCAGTTGAAACATTCACACTTAGCTCCAACAGACAAGAGTCCTTTGTCCCACCCTGGTCTTTCCACAGATATATAAACCCTTTTTCCTAGTTCCAACAGACCTCACTACCTCTGAGGATGCTTGCCATAGATGCAGGCGAAACGTTAGGAGAGAATGCCTCTTGAACATGGCCATATGTAATTTGAATGGAATTGTATGAAAGGTGTATGGTTGTGACCTACACAGTCTAGAGATGCCACCCTAAGATTGAGGCCTGCAAAACTACAAAAAGAAAAGAATTCATGAACTGTAATTAAAAATTGCTGAACTGCTGACATTAATGACCAGAGAGAAATAATGAACTATGAGGTGGAAAACAACATGTTTACATTACCAGAGACAATGACTCTTTTAAGTTAAGGAAATCAACACTGTGGTTCCATACGTTAAGAATAATAATCAACATCAGTTAAGGAGGTCAATAAGGCTCCTTATGGGTCTGGTGGAGACTCCTTCCTTAGAGGCTTTTAAACAGAGGCTAAAAGGCCATCTGTTGAGGGTGCTTGGATTGTGTTTTTTTCTGCAAGGGAATAGGAGGTGGACTGGATGGCCTTTGGGGGTCTCTTTCAATTCTAGGATTCTATAGGATTGTTTTCTCAACATACCGTGGCCTCTTTGAAGAATTCCTTAAATCTCCGGTAGGATTCTTCGATGGTCTCCTGGCTGCCATCTGCAGATCCCACTGCAAGGAGCTCCGGTTCCCCTTTTTCCTCAAACCACAAACTGACCTGTGCAAAAAACAGAAGCAAAGAACATATTAAAGGCTCAGGCCAGAACAAAGGAAGACATTGGGTGCATCTACACCAGTGTTTCTCAACCTTCCGAATGCCGTGACCCCTTAATACAGTCCCTCAGGTTGTGGTGACCCCCAACCATAACATTGTTTTTGTTGCTACTTCATAACAGTCATTTTCCTACTGTGATAAATCATAATGTAAATATCAGATATGCAAGATGTATTTTCATTCACTGGACCAAACTGGGCACAAATACCCAATGCACCCACATGTAAATGCTAGTGGGGTTGGGGGAGGATTGATTGTAGTTGCTGGGATTTATAGTTCACCTATAATCAAAGAGCATTCTGAACTCCACCAGCGATGAATTTGAACCTAATTTGCCACACAGAACTCCCATGATCAATGGAAAACACTGGAAGGGTTTGGTGGGCATTGAGTTTGGGAGTTGTAGTTCACCTATATCCAGAGAGAACTGTGGACTCATGCAACGGTGGATCTGGACCAAACGTGGCACAAATACTCAATATGCACAAATGTGAACACTGGTGGAGCCTGGGGAAAATAGACCTTGATTTTTGGGAGTTGTAATTGCTGGGATTTATAGTTCACTACAATCAAAGAACATTCTGAACTCCATCAACAATAGAATTGGCTCAAACTTCCCAAATGGATTCCTCATGACCATCAGAAAGTACTGTGTTTTCTGATGGTCTTTGACAACCCCTCTGACACCCCTTCGCGACCCCCTCAGGGGTCCTGACCCACAGATTGAGAAACACTGATCTACGCAGTATATTTATCGTGTCAGAAGCAAGTTGAGGGTACAGTTAATCTTTATGTAAAAACACAAACAAACTTTAAAAATTTGGCATTATGCAAAATGTCCTTTAACCATAAGCTGGAGTGCCTCTTTTGTCGCTGTGAGAAAGTCCTCCATTGTGCATGTGGCAGGGCTCAAATTGCATTGTAGTAGGTGGTCAGTGGTTTGTTCTTCTTCGCACTCGCATGTTGTGAACTCCACTTTGTCGCCTCATTTCTTAAGGTCAGCTCTGCATCTCTACATCTACACAGTAGGATTAATGCAGTCTGACACCACTTTGACTATCATTAGTAGTAGTTTTACAAAAACCAGAGTTAAAGATGCACCCAAAGGCAGTCCCAACATATAAATCATATAGTGGTTCTTTTTTGGCATATTGTGCTGACTTTCTTTGGCTACTTGCACCGGGATTGTGGCGCAGCTGGCTGTCAGCTGCATTAAGATCACTCTGACCAAAAGATTATGAGTTCAAAGCCAGCCTGGGTTGGAGTGGGTTTCCAACCAATTGTGTAGCCTGTTGTTGACCTTTGCAACCTGAAAGACAGTTGCATCTGTCAAGTAGGAAAATTAGGTACCACCTTAAAGTGTGGGGAGGCTAAATTAACTGATTTATGAGGCCATAAAGAAGACTTCAGCAAAGCATTCCAGCGGGGAAGCATGCGGGGAATGCGGAAGTGCTTCATCAATGTCGCAGATGGACGATGAAAGCGACAGCTCCCCTGGCGGCCAGAAAAAAGTTAAATAGCCTCTGTCTATGTCTGTATATGTTGTATGTCAAAATTGGCATTGAATGTTTGCCATATATGTGTACACTGTAATCCGCCCTGAGTCCCCTGCGGGGTGAGGAGAAGGGCGGAATATAAAAGCTGTAAATAAATAATAAATAATAATACTTTTGCTCTTGGAAGACTCACATCCATAGGGTCATCATAAGCGAATCTGATTCTTAATGCACAACTTTGCTAGCCCGAGTTGGATTAAACTCCCGATCATTCATCTAGCTTGCTGTTGACCTTTGCAGCCCAAAAGACAGTTGCATTTGTCAAATAGGAAATTCAGGTACTGCTTATGCAGGGAGGCTAATTTAACTAATTTTTGACGCCATAAAATTCTCCAGCAGTGTGCAAAAGAATAAGGAAGTGCTCCATCAGTATCACAAGTGGACGGTGAAGCGACAGCTCCCCCGGTGGCTGGAATCCAAAAAGCAGACCCTCATGAAGCTGGAAAGTTAAATAGCCTCTGAGTGTCTGTCTATATATGTTGTGTGTCTATGGCATTGAATGTTTGCCATGTATATGTGCATTGTCATCTGCCCTGAGTCCCCTGCGGGGTGAGAAGGGTGGAATATAAATACTGTAAATAATACATTTATTTATTTATTTACTTATTTACTTTCCTTGTATACTGCTTTTCCCACCCTAGGGGGGACTGAAAACAATTTCCAACATATTTGTGGCAAAAATTCAATGCCTCACATGCATATGAAATATAACCTAAACCAACAATAACATATAACAGTTCCATCTTGTCTTTACTACTAATATAATATATTATATTGTATATACATATAATATTTATAATTATTATATGTATATACATACATTATATGTATATAATATATTATATGTATATAAAATGTAATACAATATAATACTAGTAATGATAATACAATATTATAATTATATATTTACATTACATGTAATATTACTAATAATATTACAATATAATGGTATAGTGCAATATAGTAATATATAATAGTGATATTGTACTATGCTGATAATATAATATATTGTGTGAAAATATATCTTGTAAGCTGCTCTGAGTCCCCTTCGGGGTGAGAACGGTGGCATAGAAATGTCGTAAATAAATAAATATCATATCTATATAAATAAAAATGTAATGTTTGTTTGTGGGATTAACAGAACTCAAAAACCAGTGGGCGAATTGACACCATGAAAATGAACAAAATCTAGCTACCAGTATTAAAAAACTCTAAAATTAGAACAGCAAAACAACAGAGAGGAAACAAACAAGGACATCTAACCACCTCTCAACAAAAGATTGCTCAAGGCACTGCCAGGCTATCAAATAGGCCAAATTTGGACAGCGTACACCTAACAATGTATGTTCTTCACTCAAAAAATTTTGATTTCATCATTTGGGAGTTGTAGTTTTTGGGATTTATAGTTCACCTACAATCAAAGAGCATTGTGAACTCCACCAATGATGGAATTGAATCAAAGATGACACACAAGACTCCCATGACCAACAGAAAACACTAGAAGGGTTTGGTGGGCATTGACCTTGAGTTTGGGAGTTGTAGTTCACCTACATCCAGAGAGCACTCTGGACTCAAACAATGATGGATCTGGACCAAACGTGGCACAAATATTCCATATGCCCAAATATGAACACAGATGGAGTTTGGGGGAAATAGACCTTGACATTTTGGAGTTGTAGTTACTGGAATTTATAGTTCACCTGCAATCAAAGAGCATTCTGAACCCCACCAACGATAGAATTGGGCCATATTTCCCACACAGAACCCCCATGACCAACAAAAAATACTTAAGGCCATCCAGTCCAACTCTCTTCACCAAGAAAATCTAATCAAAGCCCTTTAGACATTAAAACATCGAGTTAAAGGCATATTAATACAAACGTTTAAAATCACATGATCCAAAAAAATCTTCCTCCGTATATTCTGATTTCCTAATGCACATAAACAGTGCTTCTCAACAGACTAATGAACATTCCGAAAACGCCCAGTTCCATGTCTGGAAATGATACAGTTTTGACGAGAGGCTCCAAAAAGAAGACTGAAGGCATTTAAAATGAAGAGGTCCCTTGATTGGCAGTCTATTCCTGAACGGCCCATGAATGCCAGCTTTGTTTTACGAAGTCCATGGTTCCCTGATGTTTTCCCTCTGAACAGACATAACCAGGCTATTTTTAACTGGCGTCCTACCCCTGTGACCCGAAATGAAAGTACCTATTTATTGCCTTAGGAATGAATACTGTTTAAGGCAGACTTATTTCTGACAGTGTGCAATCTAGGAAACACCCGACATATACGTCTAGGAATTCTAGTCAAAGTATCGGCGCAAAAAAGCATGGGTCAACCTATCCATAGGTCATATCAAAATCCATTATTTTGGCCCCCAAACGTGCCCTTGACTAATATATGAGGTCAACTTCTGCGTAAGTATATACAATGTGTAATATGGCATTTGTTTTGCCCAGGGCTGAATGGTCTGCTATCTTACTTACTTACTTACTTAGGCGATCCCTCGTTGGACGAGTAAGATGGTCTTCCATTATGGATTTCCCTGTGGGTCCGTATGTGGCTGTGGAGCCCTATTCTTGCTCTGCATCTTCTTCCGCAGTGAGGGCATTGGTTTCCAGGTGGAAGGTGGTCCCGGTCGGGGTTGGCTTGACGCACCTTCCTCCTGGCACGTTTCACTCTTTCACCCTCCACTCGTGCCTCCTCAAATTCTGCAGCACTGCTGGTCACAGCTGTCCTCCAGCTGGAGCGCTCAAGGGCCAGGGCTTCCCAGTTCTCAGTGTCTATGCCAGAGTTTTTAAGGTTGGCTTTGAGCCCATCTTTAAATCTCTTTTCCTGTCCACCAACATTCCGTTTTCCGTTCTTAAGTTCAGAGTAGAGCAACTGCTTTGGGAGACAGTGGTCAGGCATCCGGACAACGTGGCCGGCCCAGCGGAGATGATGTTGGAGGACCATCGCTTCAATGCTGGTGGTCTTTGCTTCTTCCAGCACACTGACGTTTGTCCGCTTGTCTTCCCAGGAGATTTGCAGGATTTTCCAGAGGCAGCGCTGATGGAATCGTTCCAGGAGTTGCATGTGACGTCTGTAGACAGTCCACGTCTCACAGGCATAGAGTAGGGTTGGGAGGACAATAGCTTTATAGACAAGCACCTTGGTATCCCTACGGATGTCCCGGTCCTCAAACATTCTCTGCTTCATTCTGGAAAATGCTGCACTCACAGAGCTCAGGCGGTGTTGTAATTCGGTGTCGATGTTGACTGGTGGAGAGGTGGCTGCCAAGGGAGCGGAAATGGTCCACATTTTCTAATGTTACACCATTAAGCTGTATCACTGGCATTGGAGAGGGGATGGCTGGTGCCTGCTGGAAAAGCACCTTGGTTTTTTCAATGTTCAATGACAAGCCAAGCTTCTCGTATGCTTATGCTTCTGCTATCATGCCACTGGGATAGTGACCCTACAAGGTTGGGATTCTCACTGCAAAGTCAGGGCATTTGGATGCATGAAAAAGGTGAACTGAACCACCTCAACTGGGCTCTCCAGGCCAATGGAGACTCCACCTCAGACATCAAAAGAGCTGCAAGACCAAGAACAAGCCACAAGAGTCAAGATGAAGATCCACCCAGAGGAAAAGTGTTCTTGCCATACATCAAGGGAACCACTGACCTAAGCAGATGAGGAAACACAACATACAAACTATCTACAGACCCACCAAGAAAATCCAACCAATACTACGTTCAGCAAAGGAGAAGAGGGATCCTCTCACTTCTGCGGGAGTCTACCGGATACCATGCAGCTGTGGACAAGTCTACATAGGGACCACCAAACACAGCATTGACCAGACACAAATCAAGGAACATGAAAGGCACGGCAGACTCCTTCAACCAGAGAAGTCAGCCATAGCAGAGCACCTGATGAACCAGCCTGGACACAGCATATTATCTGAGAACACAGAAATGCTGGACCACTCTCACAACCACCAGAGAAGCCACTGAAATCCACAAGCATGTGGACAATTTCAACAGAAAGGAAGAGACCATTAAAAAATGAACAAAATCTGGCTACCAGTATTAAAAAACTCTAAAATTATAACAGCAAAACAGCAGAGAGGAAACAACTAGGCATATCTTAACACCTCTCAACAAAAGGTTTTCCCAGGCTCAGGCAGGCCTTCAAATGCTAATGAAGATGATCAGCTGAAACATTCAAAGAATCATAGAATCAAAGAATCAAAGAGTTGGAAGAGACCTCCTGGGCCATCTAGTCCAACCCCATTCTGCCAAGAAGCAGGAATATTGCATTCAAATCACCCCTGCCAAATGGCCATCCAGCCTCTGCTTAAAAGCTTCCAAAGAAGGAGCCTCCATCACACTCTGGGGCAGAGAGTTCCACTGCTGAACGGCTCTCACAGTCAGGAAGTTCTTCTTCATGTTCAGATGGAATCTCCTCTCTTGTACTTTGAAGCCATTGTTCCTTTGCGTCCTAGTCTCCAGGGAAGCAGAAAACAAGCTTGCTCCCTCCTCCTCCCTGTGGCTTCCTCTCACATATTTATACATGGCTATCATGTCTCCTCTCAGCCTTCTCTTCTTCAGGCTAAACATGCCCAGCTCCTTAAGTCGCTCCTCATAGGGCTTGTTCTCCAGACCTTTTATCATTTTAGTCACTCTCCTCTGGACACATTCCAGCTTGTCAATATCTCTCTTGAATTGTGGTGCCCAGAACTGGACACAATATTCCAGGTGTGGTCTAACCAAAACAGAATAGAGGGGCAGAGAGGAAACAACCAGGCACATCTTAACACCTCTCAACAAAAGGTTTTCCCAGGCTCAGGCAGGCCTTCAAATGCTAATGAAGGTGATCAGCTGAAACATTCACACCTAGCTCCAGCAGAGAAGAGCTCCTTGCCCCACCCCAGCCATTCCACAGATATATAAACCTATTGTCCTATTTCCAACAGACCTCACTACCTCTGAGGATGCTTGCCATAGATGCAGGCGAAACGTCAGGAGAAATGCCTCTAGAACATGGCCCTATAGCCCGAAAAAAACCCACAAGAACCTAAATCACAAGCTGCAAAGATTCTCATCAGCCTTGCATTCTCCTCATCAGTTTTTTAAAAAATGTTTTCTGACTATTTTCCAGATGTTTTAGAATATTTTTCCATTCTGTTTCAGTCTGATTCCCGAGCATTTAATTCACTTTCACCCTCTGCCTGAGTTGTTATAATTAGTTTCGTTCATCTATTTTTAATTCACCCTATAAAAATGAGAGTTTAAGTGGATTCATATCAACACAGCCGAACATATCTACCTGGAGTAGACATTCACACATTTTACGCACGAGGCTGCATGGCACCGTGAAAAAATGAAGATGGAATTCCCATTTCATGCTGTTTCGATTCCTTTGCAATTAAATAGTAAATTAGTCTAGCCTCTGGATATTAAGAAATAGGAAGACAATTACTTAATAATTGGCCTTCATTCCTTGAGCAGAGCAATGCTTTGGGCCAATTAGACCTCAATTCTACTTAAATGCCAATCTGGGGGCAGAGAGGAAGAAGGTGCATCTACATAGAATCATAGAATCCTAGAGTTGGAAGAGACCTCATGGGCCATCTGGTCCAACCCCATTCTGCCAAGAAGCAGGAATGTTGCATTCAAATCACCCCTGACAGATGGCCATCCAGCCTCTGTTTAAAAGCTTCCAAAGAAGGAGCCTCCACCACACTCTGGGGCAGAGAGTTCCACTGCTGAACATCTCCCACAGTCAGGAAGTTATTCCTCATGTTCAGATGGAATCTCTTTTCTTGTAGTTTGAAGCCATTGTTCCCTTGCGTCCTAGTCTCCAGGGAAGCAGAAAGGAAGCTTGCTTCCTCCTCCCTGTGGCTTCCTCTCACCTATTTATACATGGCTATCATATCTCCTCTCAGCCTTCTCTTCTTCAGGCTAAACATGCCCAGCTCCTTAAGCCGCTCCTCATAGGGCTTGTTCTGCAGACCCTTGATCATTTTAGTCGCCCTCCTCTGGACACATTCCAGCTTGTCAATATCTCTCTTGAATTGTGGTGCCCAGAATTGGACACAATATTCCAGGTGTGGTCTAACCAAAGCGGAATAGAGCATGGGGAGCATGACTTCCCTAGATCTAGACACTAGGCTCCTCTTGATGCAGGCCAAAATCCCATTGGCTTTTTTTGCCGCCACATCACATTCCTGGCTCATGTTTAATTTCCTCCCCACGAGGACTCCCAAGATCTTTTTCACACGTACTGCTCTCAAGCCAGGCATCATCGTCCCCCATTCTGTCTCTTTGCATTTCGTTTTTTCTGCCAAAGTGGTGTATCTTGAATTTGTCCCTGTTGAACTTCATTGTGTTAGTTTTGGCCCTTCATCTCTCTAATCTGTCAAGATCGTTTTGAATCCTGCTCCTGTCCTCTGGAGTATTGGCTCTCCCTCCCTACAGCACAGAATGAATGCAGTTTGACACCACTTTAACTACATGGCTCAATGATAGGGAATCATGGGAATTGTAGTTTGGACAAGGTGCTCAGCTTTCCTGTCCAAGGAGTATTGGAATTTCACAAAACTGCAAATCCCAGGAACCATGGAAGTTAATGTGGTGTCAAATTGCATCCATTTTATAGTATAGATGAATCCTTTTGCAATCGCCGGCGGGTTGTATTGTATTCAAAGTTTTGGAGTTTCTTGTTAATTGAAGTGGGGGACAATGCCTGGCTCGAGAGCAGTACGTGTGAAAAAGATCTTGGAGTCCTCGTGGACAACAAGTTAAACATGAGCCAGGAATGTGATGTGGCGGCAAAACAAAGCCAATGGGATTTTGGCCTGCATCAAGAGGAGCCTAGTGTCTAGATCTAGGGAAGTCATGCTACCCATGCTCTATTCTGTTTTGGTTAGACCACATCTGGAATATTGTGTCCAGTTCTGGGCACCACAATTGAAGAGAGATATTGACAAGCTGGAATGTGTCCAGAGGAGGGCGACTAAAATGATCAAGGGTCTGGAGAACAAGCCCTATGAGGAGCGGCTAAAGGAGCTGGGCTTGTTTAGCCTGAAGAAGAGAAGGATGAGAGGAGATGTATAAATATGTGAGAGGAAGCCACAGGGAGGAGGGAGCAAGCTTGTTTTCTGCTTCCCTGGAGACGAGGACGCAAGGGAACAATGGCTTCAAACTACAAGATAGGAGATTCCACCTGAACATGAGGAAGAACTTCCTGACTGTGAGAGCCGTTCAGCAGTGGAACTCTCCGCCCTGGAGTGTGGTGGAGGCTCCTTCTTTAGAAGCTTTTAAACAGAGCCTGGCTGGCCATCTGTCAGGGGTGATTTGAATGCAATATTCCTGCTTCTTGGCAGAATGGGGTTGGACTGGATGGCCCAGGAGGTCTCTTCCAACTCTTTGATTCTATGATTCTATGATTCTAAGTCTTTTCTGGACGTTAGGAAAGATAATACATTTCTGCAGGGATTCTAATGTGAGTAAATGTATTGGCTTGGTCCTTTCTAAAAAAAAAGAAAGAAAAATCACCTCCAACACCATCTCAAAGTCCCAGGATTGCATGGAGTGGAGATACATCTTTCCATTCTTTTTTTCGTGTCAGGAGCAACTTGAGAAACTGCAAGTCACTTCTGATGTGAGAAAATTTGCCGTCTGCAAGGACGTTGTCCAGGGAACACCCAGATGCTTGATGTTTTACCATCCTTGAGGGAGGCCTCTCTCATGTCCCCACATAGGGAGCTGGAGCTGACAGAGGGAGCTCAACCCACTCTCCCCATATTCGAACTGTCCTGCCGGCACAAGAATTTAGTCCATTGCGCCACAGGGGAGTCCTGCATCTTTCCATGAACCTTATGGATGGGAAAATGGTCACAAAGGCCTTTTTCTGTTAGATAGAAATGTATTAGCAGTGAATCTATTGTGCAAAATACAGTTCTAATGGACATGTGATCACACACCTGCAGAATGATTAAGTGGGTAGTGATGTATTAACTGCAGAAAAGGCTGAGTCATGCTCATGTGACATTCATGACAAAGGATTGCATCATTCATTTGTCCCTGGTTAGTGACAAGCCAGCAGGTGCGTATAAAAGAAGGGAGGAACTGCCATTCTTTCTCTTGCCATGCGTGTCTTGCCATTGTGCCTCCTGACTAGTCTACGTCATGAGTATATTATTGCATATGCTATTGACTGATTGTGGATTAGGGGATCCTGATCTGTGTACATATCTGTATATATAGAGTGACGTGTCAAGATTCAAAGCCTCTCGATAGTTTGCCAAAACCAAGGTTACAACAACATCTGTTATAGAACTCCATTATGCTGGTAACAATTTTGTCTGTGGGCATTCAGAAGAAGACCTACAAGCCACTCTAAACACCTTTGCAGAAGCATACGAGAAGCTTGACCTGTCATTGAACATCGAGAAAGCCAAAGTGCTCTTCCAGCAGACACCAGCCAATCCCTCTCCAATGCCAGAAATACAGCTTAATGGTGTAACATTAGAAAATGTTGACAATTTCCGCTCCCTTGGCAGCCACCTCTCCACAAAAGTCAACATTGACACCAAAATACAACACCGCCTGAGCTCCGCAAGTGCAGCTTTTTTCTAAATTAAGCAAAGCATGTTTGATGATCGGGACATCCATAGGGCTACCAAGGGGCTTGTTTATAAAGCCATTGTTCTCTCAACCCTGCTATATGCCTGTGAGATGTGGACTGTCTACACATGCAACTCCTGGGACGATTTCATCAGTGCTGTCTCCAAAAAATCCTGCAAATCTCTTGGGAAGACAGGCGGACAAATGTCAGCCTGCTGGAAGAAGCAAAGACCACCAGCACTGAAGCAATGGTCCTCTGCCATCAACTCCGCTGGACGGGCCACGTTGTCCGAATGCCCGAACACTGTCTCCCAAAGCAGTTGCTCTACTCTGAACTCAAGAACAGAAAATGGAATGTTGGAGGACAGGAAAAGAGATTTAAAGATGGGCTCAAAGCCAACATTAAAAACTGTGGCATAGACACTGAGAACTGGGAAGCCCTGGCCCTTGAGTGCTCTAGCTGGAGGTCCGCTGTGACCAGCAGTGCTGTAGCAGACTGGTATCCAGTGCAGTTGGCGTAACAGCGCGCTTGTATGCTCCCTGTACCCCACTCTGGTAAGTAATCGGACTGCTGCCCGTTGGACACTGAGAACAGGGAAGCCCTGGCCCTTGAGCGCTCTACCTGGAAGTCGGCTGTGATCAGCGGTGCTGTAGAATTCAAAGAGGCACGAATGGAGGGCAAAAGAGAGAAACATGCCAAAAGGAAGGCACGTCAAGCCAACCCTGACCAGGACCACCTTCCACCTTGAAACCAATGCCCTCACTGCGGGAGAACATGCAGGTCAAGAATAGGGCTCCAAAGTTACCTACGGACCCACCGCCAGGACACCGAACTTGGAGGACGGTCTTACTCAGACAACGAGGGATTGCCTAAATTACTATACTCTGCTGATAAGAACTCTGCTGTATTTGTTTTTTCTTGCCTCTGAAACTTTCCGTTCAGTGTGCAGCATTTCCAGGGAGGGTGTGATTGGAGAACTGCAAATCACGCATCTATCCTACAACATTTTCTTTCTTAGTGACTGTAAAGAGGGTTAAGAGATCAGGGTCTCTTATTGCTCTTGTGTGAAGGAATATGCGAGGGTGTTACCCACAAAGGTGATGAGAGAGAAAGGGGTGTGTATTAGGGCTGGTCAATTCGTTTCGTTAATTCGTAATTCGTTAAAAAATTCATTAATTTTTGAATTACGAAACGATTACAAAACTTTTTTTTTAACCTGGAAATGTTTTTAAATATCGAAACGGCAGGCGCCAAAAAATTTTGTATTTCCGTCCATTTCGGAAATACGTAAGATGGCCGCCTGCCGATGCTTGCTGGGAGCTCTCCTCTCTCGGCGCCGGTTGAGCAAGCGAGCGAGAGGGCAAGCGAGAAGGGCGAGCGAGCGGCGAGCGAGAGGGGCGAGCGAGAGGGCAAGCGAGAAGGGCGAGCGAGCGGCGAGCGAGAGGGGTGAGCGAGCAGCGAGCGAGAGGGGCGAGCGAGAGGGTGAGTGAGAGGGGCGAGCGAGCGGCGAGCGAGAGGGGCGAGCGAGAGGGCGAGCGAGAGGGGCGAGCGAGCGGCGAGCGAGAGGGGCGAGCGAGAGGGTGAGCGAGAGGGGCGAGCGAGCGGCGAGTGAGCGGCGAGCGAGAGGGCCCACCAGAGTGAGTGCCTGCCTTCCCTCCTTAATAATAATTTTAATTTCTCCTCCCTATTCTACTAAATTAATAATTAAATTTAAAAAATATTTTAAAATATTGGAAAAAAAAGGGCGCCATCTTTACAAAATGTTTTGTAAATATTTACGAAATTTCGTAAATACCAAACTTTTTTTTGGAAAATTTTGTAATTATTTTAAATATCGAAACAAAAAAAAACCCCAATTACAAATCGATTTTAGAAACAAATTTTTGCGTTGTTACCCAGGCCTAGTGTGTATATCTTGCTGCCACCACCTCAAACTTTTGGTTGAGGAATTAACTAGATGATATACTTGAGGTAAAATGTCCCTATACACCAGTTCTTCTTTTTGGCTCCCTTTCTTATGACTGGACTGCAGAGATGTAGAGGCTGATTGAATCTAGCTTTATATGACAGAACAAGGCTGAGGCAGATCAAAAGTAAACTGGAGAACAGGTTTATTGAAATATTTGAATCAGACAACTCATTACTGAGTGGTACACATGCATAGTTGGTTTCTGAAGTACAGACTTATAAAACAGATGGTTTCTATAGAAGGAGTAACTTTTCTTTGACGTGAGTTACTTTCCTCACACTATTCTATAA
Organism: Anolis sagrei; assembly: GCF_037176765.1. NCBI lineage: Eukaryota > Metazoa > Chordata > Lepidosauria > Squamata > Anolidae > Anolis > Anolis sagrei. Next base: position 244,755,297 of record NC_090024.1, on the reverse strand, counting down.
CAAGTAACAGTGTGTTTCTCAGACCAGCCGCCCTGGCTGCCTGCGAGAGTAACTAGATTCCTTCTAGACTACTCTGCACTATAGGGAAATAAACCCACTTTAAACCCACTTGTATTCTCTCCAAATACAAGTCAACAAGCCTTCTCTTTGACTGTCAAAGCCAAAGTACCCTGAAGCACTTGCCCTCTATTATTCCCTACCAGTCTAATTCTAACTCACTCAGAAACTCTCTTCTCCCTGCCTGAAAATCCTAATCCTATCTCTTTCAGATCAAATCCCTCTTCTCTCTTTTAGATCAAAACCATCTCTCTTCTAGATCAAATCATTCTTCTCTCCTCTCTGACAGAAAGTACAGCCTTTTTACACACTCCTTCAACTCCTCCCCTAGGGGTCTGAGCCAATCAGGAGTTAGCTGACTCCTCCCCTTGCCTCTCTGCCTTTCCCAACATGTCAGCTATCCTGAGCACCCTCCCAACATGGAGGCCTGCTCACTGACTCTCAGGCTGCGGCCTATGAAGCAAAGGTATGAGTTCACTACAGTGACCAATTTACAAAAGCCTGACCCACCTTGTTGAATTCTCCTTCCAGTTCACGGATCTTCGAGAGGAACTCCAGTCGCCCCGAATGGCTGTTGGATTTGGTGACCAAGGAGTGGACCTGATCCTCCAGCAGGCTGTAGAGTGCCAAGGCCCGCTCGATGCCCATCCTAGAAAGGAGGTGGTTTTAACAAAGGAGGAAACGTAAACACCATGCACATTACGGAAATACATTTCGTTCTTCTTAGACATGCATGGGTAGGACTGAAATAACCAACCCTTCTGTGTGGGACAGCGGAGCTAGGATGAGACACCAGGAAGGCAAAGACAACAAACAATACGTTTGGACAAAGTCTCCAAGAAACCCACCAATGCTTTTGGTCCAACCTACTCACTGCACTAGCTGAGCATAAGTATTGTATCTGACTTTAGAGTCCTGATGAGCAATATCTAATTCAGGCACGGGCAAACTTCAGCCCTCCAGGTGTTTTGGACTTCAACTCCCACAATTCCTAACAGCCTACATAGCATACTATTTGAGAACACAGAAATGCTGGACCACTCTCACAACCACCATGTCAGACTACACAGAGAAGCCATTGAAATCCACAAGCATGTGGACACCTTCAACAGACAGGAGTTCTTTCTCCCACCCTGGACCTTCCACACGACCTCTCTACGTGGGGTTGCCTCTGAAGACTGCCCGGAAGCTTCAATTAGTCCAACGAGCGGCAGCCAGATTGCTAACAGGAGCGGGGTACAGGGAGCATACTACCCCTCTGTTGCGCCAGCTCCACTGGCTGCCGATTAGCTTCCATGCACAATTCAAAGTGCTGGTGTTGACCTATAAAGCCCTAAACGACTCCGGCTCAGTTTACCTGTCCGAACAGATTCTCCCCTATGGACCATCTAGGTTGTTAAGATCGTCTGGAGGGGCTCTGCTCTCGGTCCCACCACCTTCGCAATCGCGTTTCGTGGGAACGAGGGACAGGGCCTTCTCGGTGGTGGCTCCTCTTGGCTCTCCCTCCCAATTTGGTGTCATCTGCAAACTTGATGATCCTGCTTTCTAACCCTTCATCTAAGTCATTAATAAAGATGTTGAACAGGACCGGGCCCAGGGGGGAACCCTGCTGGTGGCACTCTGCTCGTCACTTCTTTCCCTTGTTTGCTTACCGGATGTCCGGGGAGGGGCTGAGCCGAGCGGCCTCCCTTCGGAGCCTGGCCAGCGTGGCCCCGCCTTCCCGCTGCAGACCCTCCAGCCGCGTGTCGGACAAGACCTCCTGCATCAACTGCCGGTGGCGCTGCATCTGCTGTTGAACGGCCTGGAGGAAGAAGATAGCAGGGGATTGAGACATTACAGGGGCAAAGCAGATCTCTCCCTGGTTAGAGACTAGGAGACAATAGAGCAATGCATTCAAATTGCAGGAATACAAAAAATGAGATTCCATCTGAACATTAGGAAGAACGTCCTACTGTAAGAGCTGTTCAGCAGTGAAACTCTCTGCCCCGGGGTGTGGTGGAAGCTCCTTCTTTGGAGGCTTTTAAACAGAGGCTGGATGGCCATCTGTCAGGGGTGATTTGAATGCAATATTCCTGCCTCTTGGCAGAATGGGGTTGGGCTGGATGGCCCAGGAGGTCTCTTCCAACTCTATGATTCTACGAATAGAGATACCACTTGAATATTAGGAAGAACTACCTGAGGATGAGAGCAGTTGCACTATGGAATACACTGCTACCTTGGAGACCAGTAGAATCTCCTTCACTGGAGGTTTTTAAGCAGAGGCTGCGTAGCCATCTGTCAGGAGGGCTTAGATTGTGTCTTTCTGTCTGGCAGAAGGGAGTGTTGCACTCCAGGTCATGAAAAGGCCCTCTGACTTTAAAACACACCACACAAAGAGTGAAGAAACAAATCTTCTTTTATTGAAGCTTAGTAAATAGCCAAAAGAAATAAATGCTTGTAAGTAAATAAGAAAGGTTTCAAAAAGTAATACGTCCATAAAAGGCAGTTGCACAAAGCAATGTCCACACAAGTAATCCAAGACAGTATTAACAGGATGCAAAGACAATCCAAAATGCTAAAAAAAACTTCACAGGAACAAGACCCCTTGAACTGGATTTCTATGGCACATGAACTTGGTTTCCAAACGGTGCCTGATCTAACAGGTTTCCCCTTGAGGCAAACCTTATATCCCAAAACTCTGAAATTGGTTTTGCTTCCCCTCCACATTTCCCCCTTATCAGTCGAAGCCTTTCGGAGCGACGTAAACACTGAGTTTGCTAATCTCCAGCCGCCTATTCTTCAGCTCCCTATCTGGCTGCTCATTAAAATTCCCATGTGTCAGATTGTTTTCCAAACCTAAATCTTGAGAGCTCACAGAGAGAGGGAGAGAGCCATCATCGCTAGGCCCAGCAGGGATATTCTCATGAGAAACTGCCCTTTGCACTGGGGCCTCGTCTGGGGGGTCATTGTCTGCCTGAAAATTATTGACCAAACCATCTCCATCTTGTACCTCAGCCTCAGCATTATCATTTTCCTCATCATTTCCCTCATCATTCCCACATCAGGCTGATTCACAACAGGGAGTTCATTTGGATGCCTTCTGGGGGTCCTTTCCAGTCTTTGATTCTATGATCCACGCCCAATGCCATTCTGCAATGCCAAATTACAAGGCCAATGTCTCACCTGGAAAGTCTCTGGCACTTCGCCCCGCTCCAGTTCTTTGATGGCGCTCCGTAACAACTCCGAAGCCTTTGTGAGGTCATTTACGAAATGGTGTAACTTCTGAAAATTGGAAGCAAGAAAGCATATTGTCAATTAAAACTAATAACTATCAACAAAGACTATACATTAGGGCTGTGTGGTTTCGTTCGTTAATTTCGTAATTCGTTAATAATTCATATTTAAGGTGGTTTACGATCCGATATTGAACCATTCAGGAGCAACTAAAAATCGAAACGAATTTTTAAAATTTATTTCGTAATTGTTTTGTAATTGTTTCAAAATTGTTTCGTTATTATTTCGTAATTATTTCCGTATGTCTGGTGCAAGTTTTATAGTTGTTGTTGTTTTATCAGTGATAAAAAAAATAAATTATCACACCAACAGTCAACAACAGAGGGAGAGGGAAGCTTCAGAAGTTCCCCCGGTCCCATTTGGAGGGTTTTTTAGCGTATTGCGCAATCGCGTCCGCCATTAACGAATCGATTCGTTATTGTTTCGAAATTGTTTCGTAATTTCCGAAATTTCGTAAATATCGAACTTTTTAAAAGAAAAATTTCGGAATTCTTTTAAATAATGAAACGCAAAAAACCCTTAAAAATGAATCGAGTTTAGAAACAAATTTTTCTGTGGTTGCACAGCCCTACTATACATACATATCCTTTGATGGGAAAAAGTCTCCCAACCATTCATCTAACTCAGTGGTTCTCAACCTGTGGGTCTCCAGGTGTTTTGGCCTACAACTCCCAGAAATCCCAGCCAGTTTACCAGCTGTTAGGATTTCTGGGAGTTGAAGGCCAAAAACATCTGGGGACCCCAGGTTGAGAACCACTGATCTAGCTTGCTGTTGACCTTTGCAGCCCCAAAGAGAGTTGCATCTGTCAAGTAGGAAATTTAGGTACCGCTTTGTGCGGGGAGGCTAATTTAACAAATTTACGACACCATAAAACTCTCCAGCAGCATGCAAAAGAATGAGGAAGTACTCCATCGGTGTCATAAGTGGACGGTGAAGTGACAGCTCCCCTGGTGGCCAGAATTTGTGCATACCCTCATGAAGCTGTATGTCTGTCTATATATGTTGTGTGTTTATGACGTTGAATGTTTGCCATGTATATGTGCATTGTGATCCGCCCTGAGTCCCTTGCGGGGTGAGAAGGGTGGAATATAAATACTGTAAATAAATAAATCAACAGAGTCCAAACTGCCATATAGCCCAGTTCAAAACAAATAGTATAGGTTGCTCAACCATTACATCATGACTATGGCATTTGGCACCTGAAAGTACTGGACCCACTCGCTGTGGCAGTATGGGAACTGGCCATCCAGGGTCTGGGTTAACTGGCTTCCATCTACAAATCGGGACAGCGCCTTCAGGTTGCTCAGCAGCTCCACCTGCAGGTGGGACACAACAAGACACCCAGTGGTCAAGATGGAAAAAGCTGGATTACAACAAAATGTGCATCTGTGTTGAAGAATGAATACAGTTTGATACCACTATCACAGCCATGGCTCAAGGCTATGGGGCCCTTGGGAGTTCTAGTTTGGCAAGGAAGCAGTCCTTTGGGGCAGAGAAGGCTCAAAACCTTGTGATAACAGCAAAATATATACAATTTTGTAGAATAAAAATAAATAAAAATATATTTACAACCTTGAAAACACTAATGGTTCTATATATTTTTACAGACATGGTTCTAAATGCCCTTGGTGTACAATTATTTATTTATTTATTTATTTATTTATTTATGTTGCAACCCAGAGCAGGAAACTGGACCCTCAGACAACAATCCACCACACTTGACCTCCAGAAAACAATCCTTCTTTATTGATGAAAGATTAATACAAAATAGAAGAAATATGCAAAGGTAAAAAGTCACAGTAAAAATCAGCAACAAGAAATGTCCATAAACAAGATAATGAAACCTACAGCAAAACTGCTGAATCCTGGAACCTGTTAGCAATCCACTAACCGTACTTGGAACAACTAGAAAACCTCCAAGGAACAAGGCCACTTGAATCAGGAGACCTGCAAAAGCTTGCACGTGAATCTGGAACGATGCCTGGTCTGAAGCTGCATTCAGGCCAGGCATACTTAAGGCCGAGAAATCTATTGCGAGACACGCCTGAAGACTTTGTTTGCATTTCTCTTAATCTAGCTGACCTACGTAAACGTTGTGCTTCCCCCCCGGCTCTGCCAAATCTGCTCCCACCTATCCTCATTAGGCAGAACAGGTGTCAGATTCTCTGGAGAACTAAGATTGGGAGGAAAAGGGAGTGAAACGTCTTCGCTTAGCTCAGAATGCATGTTCTCATGGGAATCTTGACTTTCACTTTCCAAGGCTGTAGGATTTTCACTACTCAAACCATCATCATCTAAATTGGCCTCAGAATTCACATTGACATCTACATTGGCACCAGAAAATACAATCAGAGAATCAGGTTCAGGTTCACACACAGGCTGAACCCCAACAATTTATTTATTTACAGAATTTATATTCCGCCCTTCTCACCCCGCAGGGGACTCAAGGTGGATCACAATGCACATATACATGGCAAATATTCAATGCCATAGACACACAACATATATAGACAGAGACACAGAGGCTATTTAACTTTCCAGCTTTTTGAATTCCGGCCACCGGGGAAGCTGTCGCTTCACCATCCACTTGTGTCACCGATGGAGCACATCCTCATTCTTTTGCACACTGCTGGAGAGTTTTATGGCATCGTAAATTAGTTAAATTAGCCTCCCTGCATAAGCGGTACCTAAATTTACTACTTGGCAGATGCAACTGTCTTTCGGGCTGCAAAGGTGGACAGCAAGCTAGATGAATGGTTGGGAGCTTACTCCGACCCAGGCTGGCTTTGAACTCATGACCTTTCGGTCAGTAGTGAATGTAATGTAGCTGACTCCCAACCAGCTGCACCACAACCCGGTCCATCCACAATGGCACCATGATGATTCACAGGAGTGCCAAAAAACCCCAATAATACTAATTATGCAAATATATGCACCATTTTCCTATACTGTTGAAACAATAGAGTTTGACCCCACTTTCATTGCCATGGCTCCATGCTATGGAATCCTGGCAGTTATAGTTTGGTGAAGGTTTCTTTTGCAGAGAAAGCTGAAGACCTTGCAAACTACAATGTTCATGATTCCATAGCACTGAGCCAAATCAGTTCCAAGTGGTGCCAAACTGCATTAATTCGACAATGTAGATGCACCTCTGTTTCACTTTAATGGGAAGTGTGTGCGTCTATATACATATTTCCCACAGTATTTGCATGCCGCTTTCTTGGGTCTCGCCTCTCCGGCAATCCATCATTTCTGCCAAGAGTAAAACCAAAGCCTCGTCTGAGTTTCCCATCGGGGGAAAACGCCAGCCGTTTAATCATTTGCAGCCGAGGCCGTTCATCAGGCTCGTTAATATTTCATATTACATTAATTAAGCCGAGCAGGGTGAATAAAAGAACCGTCAAGGCTTTCCAGCACTGAATTATTATCTTAATGCCCGTGTCCGGCCCATGGCGCTCTAATTGGGAGCGCGAGCTCCCTTCGCTGCCGGCAATGGCACTCTATTAGGGGACTCCCAGAATCCACATAATTAACCAGGCTGGGAGGAAGAGGAGGAGGAGGAAGGGCAAAGTGGAATAGGGGAGATGCAGAGGAATGGGGAGGCGGGGTGTGTGGGACTGGGACGAACAAGGTGAGATTGATAGAGTTGGAAGGGACCATTCAGTCGACACCATTGCAATGACTTTTTAGTTTCCACTATTTAGTTTCCACTAGTTTCCGGTCATTCCTAGAGGGTCGGTCTCAGAAGGTGTTATTGGGAGACTCCTGTTCAACCCCACAACCATTGTCTTGTGGGATTCCTCAGGGCTCTATACTGTCTCCCATGTTGTTTAACATCTACATGAAGCCGCTGGGGGAGATCATCCGGAGTTTCGGGGTACGGTGTCATCTGTACGCGGATGATGTCCAACTCTGTCACTCCTTCCCACCTGCTACTAAGGAGGCTGTCCAGGTCCTGAACTGGTACTTGGCCGCTGTGACGGTCTGGATGAGGGCGAACAAATTGAAATTGAATCCAGACAAGACAGAGGTACTCCTGGTCAGTCGCAAGGCCGAACAGGGCATAGGGTTACAGCCTGTGTTGGATGGGGTCGCACTCCCCTTGAAGACGCAGGTTCGCAGCCTGGGTGTGACCCTGGACTCATCGCTGAGCCTGGAGCCCCAGGTTTCGGCGGTGACCAGGGGAGCATTCGCACAGTTAAAACTCGTGCGCCAGCTGCGACCGCACCTTGGGAAGTCTGACTTGGCCACGGTAGTCCACGCTCTGGTTACATCCTGCTTAGACTACTGCAATGCTCTCTACGCGGGGTTGCCCTTGAAGACTGCTCGGAAGCTTCAAATGGTCCAGCGCTCGGCAGCCAGGTTGCTAACAGGAGCGGCACTCAGGGAGCACACCACTCCTCTGTTGCGCCAGCTCCACTGGCTGCCAATCTGCTACCAGGCACAATTCAAGGTGCTGGCTTTAGCCTATAAAGCCCTAAACGGTTCTGGCCCTACTTACCTCTCCGAACGCATCTCCTCCTATGAACCGACTAGGACATTAAGATCGTCTGGGGAGGCCCTGCTCTCGGTCCCGCCCGCATCGCAAGCGCGGTTGGCGGGGACGAGAGACAGGGCCTTCTCGGTGGTGGCCCCCCGGCTGTGGAACGCCCTACCTGTGGACATCAGACAGGCCCCCTCACTGCTGGCATTCCGGAGGAAGGTCAAGACTTGGCTTTATGAACAAGTGTTTGGCTAATTGTGCAATGAAACACAGAGACACCTCCACAGTAAGATGGTACAACTGAACATAGGAACTGTATAAAGGACTATGATTGCGGATTCTGATTTTGATTTGTTTGCTGAGGCGCACGTCTATGTTAATTGATTGCTTGATTTGATATGTCTTGTATAATGTGTTTTAACTGCTTTTTTGATATTGTTGTGTTAACCTTTACTATGTAAACCGCCTTGAGTCGCCTTTTTTGGCTGAGAAAGGCGGTATAGAAGTAAAGCAAATAAATAAATAAATAAATATTGTTGGAGTTCAGCTTGTACTAGCAGTTAAGACCATCAGTTTTTTTTAAAAGGAACAGGAAACAGCATAAAACCAATCAGCAACACAAGTTATCATTGAAAAAATTATTCTATGTATTGTCGAAGGCTTTCATGGCTGGAATCACTAGGTTCTTGTAGGTTTTTTCGGGCTATAGGGCCATGTTCTAGAGGCATTCTCTCCTGACGTTTCGCCTGCATCTATGGCAAGCATCCTCAGAGGTAGTGAGGTCTGTTGGAAATAGGACAATGGGTTTATATATCTGTGGAATGACTGGGGTGGGACAAAGGACTCTTGTCTGCTGGAGCTAGGTGTGAATGTTTCAGCTGACCACCTTCATTAGCATTTGAAGGCCTGGCTGAGCCTGGGAAAAAGTTCTGTTGAGAGTTGTTAAGATGTGCCTGGTTGTTTCCTCTCTGCTGTTTTGCTGTTGCAATTTTAGAGTTTTTTCAAAAAGTCACAATAAAAATCAGCAACAAGAAATGTCCATAAACAAGATCATAAAACCTACAGCAAAACTGCTGAATCCTGGAACCTGTTAGCAGTCCACTAACCGTACTTGGAACAACTAGAAAACCTCCAGATCTTGTTCATTTTCATGGTTTCCTCCTTTCTGCTGAGATTGTTCACATGCTTGTGCATTTCAATGGCCTCTCTGTGTAGTCTGACATGGTGGTTGCTGGAGTGGTCCAGCATTTCTGTGTTCTCAAATAATATGCTATTTGAGAACACAGAAATGCTGGACCACTCCAACAACCACCATGTCAGACTACACAACTAGGCCATTGAAATCCACAAGAAGCATGTGGACAATTTCAACAGAAAGGAGGAAACCATGAAAATGAACAAAATCTGGATACCAGTATTAAAAAACCTCAAAAATTACTACAGCAAAACAGCAGAGAGGAAACAACCAGGCACATCTTAACACCTCTCAACAGAACATTTTCCCAGGCTCAGCCAGGCCTTCAAATGCTAATGAAGTTGGTCAGTTGAAACATTCACACCTAGCTCCAGCAGAGAAGAGCTCTTTGCCCCACCCCAGCCATTCCACAGATATATAAACCCATTGTCCTAATTCCAACAGACCTCACTACCTCTGAGGATGCTTGCCATAGATGCAGGCGAAACGTCAGGAGAAATGCCTCTAGAACATGGCCCTATAGCCCGAAAAAACCCACAAGAACCTAAAATTATTCTAGCTATGAGTATGGGTCACTTGTTAAAGGTATTGTTCCAAATTCTGCAACTCACCTGCACCCCAGGTAACCTTTCCAGGTGGGAAGCCGCTTCCTTTTCTGCGAGAAGCAAGATGGTGTGAATGGAGCCAGGTAAGGCTTTCTGTAACAGAGAGAGAGAAAGAAATTGCGGTGTGATTGGGACAGGGAGCCATGATGCACCCTGACAGCTTCAGTTCTAACCCTCCAAAAAGAATAGTGCAGCTTGAAAATCTTGCTTTTTGACCATAACTCCCAGCGTACGGAGTAAAAGTTTTGAAGATTGTTGTTTCCAAAGATGGATTGGTTGAGACTCATTGAGATATTCATTGAAAAAACAATGAAAATGTGCTCTAGCAGGATGTTCCCTCCTGCAAAACCAAAGTTTTGGCAGTTTAATAAACCTTTTCCATGTTTTATGTTAGAACCAATTGTGTTTGTTGTTCATTCGTTCAGTCGCCTCCGACTCTTCGTGACCTCATGGACCAGTCCACGCCAGAGCTCCCTGACAGCCGTCACCACCCCCAGCTCCTTCAAGGTCAGTCCAGTCACTTCAAAGATGCCATCCATCCATCTTGCCCTTGGTCGGGCCCTCTTCCTTTTGCCTTCCACTTTCCCCAGCATAATTGTCTTCTCTAGGCTTTCCTGTCTCCTCATGATGTGGCCAAAGGACTTCCGCTTTGTCTCTCGTCTCCTTCCCTCCAGTGAGCAGCCGGGCTTTCTTTCCTGGAGGATGGACTGGTTGGATCTTCTCGCAGTCCAAGGCATCCTCAGAACTTTCCTCCAACACCACAGCTCAAAATCATCTCTCTTCCTTCGCTCAGCATTCCCTAAGGTCCAGCTCTCACATCCGTAGGTGACTACCGGGAATACCATGGCTTGGACTAGGCAATAGATCTTGGTTGCCAGTCTGATGTCTCTACTCTTCACTCTTTGATCGAGACTGGACATTGCTCTCCTCCCAAGAAGGAAGCGTCTTCTGATTTCCTGGCCACAGTCTGCATCTGCAGTAGTCTTTGCACCTAGAAATACAAAGTCTGTCACGGCCTCCACGTTTTCTCCCTCTATTTCCCAGTTGTCAATCATTCTTGTTCCCATAATCTTGGTTTTTTGGATGTTTAGCTGCAACCCAGGTTTTGTGCTTTCTTCTTTCACCTTGATTAGAAGGCTCCTCAGCTCCTCCTCACTTTCGGCCATCAGAGTGGTGTCATCTGCATATCTGAGGTTGTTAATGTTTCTTCCAGCAATTTTCACCCCAGCTTTGCATTCATCAAGCCCCACACATCCTCGCATGATGTGTTCTGCATACAAGTTAAAAAGGTTGGGTGAGAGTCTGCAGCCTTGCCGGACGCCTTTCCCAATCTGGAACCCGTCTCCTGTTCCGTGGTCAGTTCTGACGGTTGCTCCTTGGTCCTTGTACAGATTCCTCATGAGAGAGGGAAGGGGGCTTGGGATGCCCATCCCACTAAGAACTTGCCACAATTTATTATGATCCACACAGTCCAAGGCTTTAGAATAGTAAATGAGGCAGAAGTAGATGTTTTTCTGAAACTCCCTGCCTTTCTCCATTATCCAGCGGATATTGGCAATCTGGTCTCTCGTTCCTCTGCCTTTTCTAAACCCAGCTTGAACATCTGGCAATTCTCTCTCCATGTCTTGCTGGAGTCTTCCTTGCAGGATCTTGAGCATTACCTTACTGGCATGAGAAATAAGGGCCACTGTACGGAAGTTGGAGCAGTCTTTCGCATTTCCCTTTTTTGGTATGGGGATATAAGTTGATATGAAATGACATTTATAATCCAGGAACAAAAAAAATCGTGTTACGTAGTGCAATCTGGATTCAGAAACCATATTATATGGCAGTGTAGATCCAGCCTCAATAAAGGGTCATATCCTTTATTGTAGTAGCCTCTTGGGATGTTTTGACTCGTAATTGTAGGTTATAACTCTGAAACATGCAAAGATTCCCTCTTCCTTCTTCCCATTCACCTGAGTTACCTGAAAAGCCACCAAGGCTGCAGAGAGAGATGGGAGAAGGGGGTCCTTCCTGGCATCGATTACCACCGTCAGAGCTGCTTCGCTTGACCACTTCCTGCAAGAGGGAAGAAGAGGTTGACCAAAGCAATGGCAAGGAAGGGGGGGTCTGCTTTTCATTTGATGGGGAGGATACACAAAGGAAAGGTCAAGGAAAAGAGTTTGGCTGCATGCTGGTAGAATCATAGAATCAAAGAGTTGGAAGAGACCTCCTGGGCCATCCAGTCCAACCCCATTCTGCCAAGAAGCAGGAATATTGCATTCAAATCACCCCTGACAGATGGCCATCCAGCCTCTGCTTAAAAGCTTCCAAAGAAGGAGCCTCCACCACACTCCGGGGCAGAGAGTTCCACTGCTGAACGGCTCTCACAGTCAGGAAGTTCCTAATGTTCAGATGGAATCTCCTCTCTTGTAGTTTGAAGCCATTGTTCCGCATCCTAGTCTCCAGGGAAGCAGAAAACAAGCTTGCTCCCTCCTCCCTGTGGCTTCCTCTCACATATTTATACATGGCTATCATATCCCCTCTCAGCCTTCTCTTCTTCAGGCTAAACATGCCCAGCTCGTTAAGCTGCTCCTCATAGGGCTTGTTCTCCAGACCTTTTATCATTTTAGTCGCTCTCCTCTGGACACATTTCAGCTTGTCAATATCTCTCTTGAATTGTGGTGCCCAGAACTGAACACAATATTCCAGATGTGGTCTAACAAAAGCAGAATAGAGGGGTAGCATGACTTCCTTAGATCTAGACACTATGCTCCTATTGATGCAGGCCAAAATCCCATTGGCTTTTTTTGCTGCCACATCACATTGTTGGCTCATGTTTAACTTGTTGTCCACGAGGACTCCAAGATCTTTTTCACACGTACTGCTCTCGAGCCAGGCGTCCCCCATTCTGTGTCTTTGCATTTCGTTTTTCCTGCCAAAGTGGAGTATATTGCATTTGTCACTGTTGAACTTCATTTTGTTATTTTTGGCCCATCTCTCTAATCTGTCAAGATCGTTTTGAATCCTGCTCCTGCCCTCTGGAGTAAATGAAGTGATCTATAGTTTCCAAATGGTGACCTCCCTGAACTTCTGCAAACTGGATAGCAAGTGACCCAGAAGCAAGTAAATACAACAAAGACCTTTCACAGCAAAAACATGCTTCAACCCGTCTATCAGCAGAGTCCAACTGCCAGCTCCTCACCTTATCTACACACTGTTTAGTAAATTCAAGGATTCAGGTTTTCATCCAAAATATCAGGGGCTTTAATCTTCACAGTTGCATTATATACAAATGTACAAACAGGATACTCAGATCCACTTTCCTTATACTAGCAAATAATTAGAGTCACCAGCAGAGGCGACCCTAGGTAATTTTCAACGGTAAGCAAACTATTTGGGCAGCCCCCCCACCCAACCAATCATTGATATATATTTTCTGTTCGTCGTGGGAGTTCTGTGTGCCATATTTGGTTCAATTCCATCATTGGTGGAGTTCAGAATGCTCTTTGATTGTAGGTGAACTATACATCCCAGTAACTACACTTGCCGCACTTGCTCCCTTGCCTGGCCCGCTTTGGGTCCGGAGGCGTGCCTGAAGACCCCGGCGTGTGCACCAAAAGTCACCTCTTCTCCTGACTTTCTCCTCAGCCATTGGGACCAAGAGAGAGAGAGACAGAGGTGGAGATGCCCACCTTTCCTGAAGGTAGGTGCAAAAACAAAGGAGGGAGCGGAGGTGGGAGATACCTCCAGCCGGAGGGTCTCTCTCTCTCTCTCTCTCTCTCGGTCCCAATGGCTGAAGAGAAAGTCAGGAGAAGAGGCGACTTTTGGTGCGCATGCTGGGGTCTGCAGACACACCTCTGGACCCAAAGCAGGCCAGGCATGGCAGCTCCGGCCCTTGGCCCACCCGCGGATTGGGGAGAGGAGAGGAGGCAGGAGGAGCGCTGGGGGATCGTGAAAGGGAGCTGGTCATGGGGAAGGGATCGAACGCAGAGAACGATTGAGCGCCAGTTCTGCTCACACACCCGGTGGCCGAGTGGAGCAGGAATGAGAGGGGCTAGGTGAGGCTCAAGGGCCCGGCCCCTTTGGGAAGAGGATCACCCGGCAGCGATGCAAGAAAGCCGAGGCTCCCCCCGGACTGCTAGGGCTGTTGTGAGCCAAGGGGGCATTCATCAAGTGGCGGTCGAGGGGCATTTACAGAGGCGCCTCTGAGCCCCTGGCAAAAATAAGTTTTCTGCGACCGCTTACTTCGCGTAATGGATGAGCCGCCCCTGCCAGATAGTCCCATACAACATAGGCAGATATGGGTCACACAAGAGTCACACAAGAGAGAGAAAGGTGGATTCTTTCATCCTCTTTATATAACCACCTGCTGATGGGTCATCAGTAAGGAACACTGGCTGATGCAAATCCTTTGCAATACACCTCACCTCACATGGTTATGGCTCAGTCATTACCACACCTACTTAAGTATTGCATCATGACATTCACAGCCATTACCCAGGTGCTATCAATATACCAAATGCTCATTAAACAGTATTTGCACTATGACTAGAAATGCTTTGCCATTTCAATCTAACAGGACTTGGTAGAGCGGCCTGGGCAGATGGAACCTCCTTCCTTGGAGGTCTCTGTTCTAAAAAAAGTAAAAGTTGATTCAATTAAACTAGTAAGAATTACAGAAATGAGAAATAGAGCAGCAAAGAAGGAGGGGTGGAAAGAGAAGCAGGAGGAGAAAAGGAGAAGAAAAGGGAAAGGACAAAGAAGAGGAAGGAGATGGGGAAGAAGAAGTAAAGGAGGAGGAAGAGGAAATTAGTACATCAAAAGAGAAGGAGATGAGGGAAAGGAAAGAGAAAACGAAGGGATAGAAGAAGGAAAAGAGAAAGGAGAAGAGGAGGAAGAGGTGGAGGAGGGAGAACAGGAAGAAAAAAGGAGAAGAAAAGGAAAAGGAGGAGGGATAAAGAGGATGAAGGAGATGGGAAACAAGAGGAGGAAGAAAAAGAGGAGAGCTGTAAATAAAAGAAGGAGAGGCGGAATAAGAATATGAAGGAGAGAAAAAGGAGATGAAAGAGATGATGAAGAAGAGAGAACAGGAGGAAAAGGAGTAGAAGAGGAACAAGCAGAGTGAGAACAGAACAAAAGCAGAATAAACAAAAAGAAAGAATTGCCTTCCAACCCTCCCTTTGGTAGTTCCTTCATCTCTCTTCAAAATATAATCCAAATATTCCACAAGGGCCTTTTTCTTATTTGTGGAGATGTATAATAAACCTCAGAAATACTGGAACGAAACGGATCAGATGATAGAGGACGTTTGGAAATTTACTTGCAGAAAAAAGTACAGAATTTTACATGTTGGGAAGAATGAAGCTTCATCTGGAGCATTACAGGGAAATACCTCACAACCTCTGAGGATATTTGCCACACAGATGTAGGCAAAACGTCAGGAGAGAATGCTTCTACAACATGGCCATACAGCCCACAAAACCTACAACAACCCAACTACAGGGAAATACTTTAGTATATGACTACAACAGTGAGAATTATTTATGCACAAAGATGGAAAGCTAGTACCAAGAAGAGAAGACTGGATGGTGGAAAGGTATGAATGAGCGGAAGCACCTTGACTCCATGCTATGGGATCCTGGGAGTTGTAGTTTGGTGAGGCACCAGCACTCTTTGGCAAAGAAGGCTCCAGTTCTTGTGAAACTACAACTCCCGGGACTCCATAGCACGGAGCCATGGCAGTTCAAGTGGGGTCAAACTCCATCTACGCTACAACGTAGACACACTCCAAAACAAAGGAGAAGCTTCACTCCAGACCCTGGAATGACCTCAGCCATGGACAACGCGCCAAAAATCCAGATGTTTCCTTTCAAGTGAAGATTCGTCCAAAATGGTTCCAACAGAGTCCCTGGCAGTAAGTGGATATTCTATATATGGTGTCTTTTAATGCCCTGGCTCTGCCAAATCAATCATTTCTGAAGTCATAGTTTTGGCTCTGCTATTTGCTGGAAAGGGAGATGTGCATTGCAAGGCTTTATTGACTTGCAATGGGATATTCTTGTTGTTATTGCATTGGCTTACTGTTTTTTAGTTGAATTTGTTTTAATACTTGTACAAGTTGAATTCTATTGTGACATTAACCTGTTGCATGCTTCTAAATGTGTGCGTGTGCGTGTATATGCAGATGTATGTTTATAAACATACATACAAACATACATACATACATATTAGTTTAGATACCTGGTGATTGTGTTTTGTAATGCTATTTATTTATTGCACCGGGACTGTTGAGCTGCATTAGATCAATACTGACCGAAAGTCATGAGTTCGAAGCTAGCCTGGGTCAGAGTGAGCTTCCGACCATTGTGTAGCTCGCTGTCGATCTTTGCAACCCAAAAGACAGTTGCATCGGTCAAGTAGGAAATTTAGGTACCGCTTATGTGGGGAGGCTAATTTAATTAATTTATGACGCCATAAAAATCTCCAACAAGCATGCAAAGAATTAGGAAGTACTCCATCAGTGTCACAAACGGACGGTGAAGTGACAGCTCCCCCGGTGGCCAGAATTCAAGCATACCCTCATGAAACTGGAAAGTTCAATAACCTCTGTATTGTTGAAGGCTTTCATGGCTGGAATCACTAGCTTCTTGTGGGTTTTTTCGGGCTATATGGCCATGTTCTAGAGGCATTCTCTTCTGACGTTTTGCCTGCATCTATGGGAAGCATCCTCAGAGGTAGTGAGGTCTGTTGGAACTAGTAAAAAGGGTTTATATATCTGTGGAAAGACCAAGGTGGGACAAAGGACTCTTGTCTGCTGGAGCTAGGGGTGAATGTTTCAACTGACCACCTTGATTAGCATTTGATGGCCTGGCAGTGCCTGGGGCAATCTTTTGTTGAGAGGTGATTGGAAGTTCCTGATTGTTTCCTCTCTGTTGTTTTGCTGTTGTAATTTTTGAGTTTTTTAAATACTGGTAGCCAGATTTAGTTCATTTTCATGGTTTCCTCCTTTCCTATGTTTTTTTGTGATAGAACCAATTAGGAAATGACATTTATAACACAGGAACCACAATTGTGTTACATAGTGTTGCTTTATGTTTTTTCTCCACTTTGCACATAAAGTATTCCCGCTGCTATAATCATATAATGCAAGAACGTGGGATTCATATTTGTGTGTTTGCTCATTTGGAAGTCTTTTTAAAGTCGGATCTAACATTGGGTTGTTGTAGGTTTTTTTGGGCTATATGGCCATGTTCTAGAAGCATTCTCTCCTGACGTTTTGCCTGCATCTATGGCAGGCATCCTCAGAGGTAGTGAGGTCTGTTGGAACTAGGAAAAAGGGTTTATATATCTGTGGAATGACCGGGGTGGGACAAAGGACTCTTGTCTGCTGGAGCTAGGTGTGAATGTTTCAACTGATCTAACATTCTTCTAGTTTTGGAGATAGGTTTGTGACTCACCTGGACAAGGAGAAAAGGTAGAGGAGGAGGCGCAGGACTTCCGCGGCTGAGCACCAGGATGCGCTCCACTCTGGGCCACTCCTGATGTGGATCATGGGCCTTCCTGCCTTATCGGTGCTCCCTGCAGCCCAGAAAGGAAAAAGGAGGCAAGGGGACACCTTTAGCCAATAGGGATGTTCAAATTTTTGTTTTTAAATCCTAAGTCATATCTAATTTGTAAGTTTTGTATATACAAACAGATATAAGAAACACAGGAGGGCACCCATGCAAAAACTCAAGAATGAAAACTCACCCAATACTTTTTCATTTGAGTTTTGCAATGCTTGGAAGTCAGTTTCATTTTCAGCGCAAGCGAAGCAAAGCCAAAAAGGCTGCCATTCCTCTTTAAATTAAGAAGAGATGGGCTGCGTCTAGGACTGTTGATGTATCAGCGAATAATGAATGCAGATCCCAGTAAGGTGGCCTTTTGCAAATAACAATTATTATTATTATTATTATTATTATTATTATTATTATATTTGCAATACTTGGACAGGATGGGCTCTTGCATCCCGAGGGAATTTTCAGGCCTGTATTGAAATGAATGGGAATTCCACAATTGGTATTATTGTACTGGTTTCTTTCCTACTTTGATAGCAAGGTTGGGTATCCCATTCTTCAAGAGTTGGTGTGCTATCTGATCTGCCTTTATGTTGGCATGGGTATTAGTTTGTGAGGGGTCATTGCTCAGTCGTCTTAGCAGCCTCCACGCCTTCTGGCTGGAGCATTGCAGCGCACCCAAATATCTGGGAGTCACTCTGGACCGTGCCCTGACCTACAAGAAGCATTGCCTGAACATCAAGCAAAAAGTGGGTGCTAAAAAGGGCAGGGCGTTCCATGGCCCCGCGGCTATGGAACGCCCTGCCCTTGGAGGTAAGATCAGCCCCCTCATTGATGGTATTTCGAAGAAGATTGAAGACCTGGATGTTCAAGCAGGCATTTGGTTAACCCAGTGCAACGAATGGTAATTGACTAAAGGACTGGCAAATGACGTCGAACTGGATCACGTTTTTAGTTAAGAGTTGAACTGGATTGGTATTGATGTATGAATTGTGTTTATGTTTTTATGCTTTTAACTGTATACTGTTGATTGTTATATTATGTTGTAAACCGCGTTGAGTCGCCGGTTAGGCTGAGAAACGGCGGTATACAAATATAGCAAATAAATAAACAAATAAATAAATAAAAACAATATCATACGAAAGCTGACTGGCACAACCTGGGGATCACAACCAGATACAGTGAAGACATCCGCCCTTCTGCTATGCTACTCTGCTGCTGAGTATGCATGCCCAGTGTGGAACACATCTCACCACACTAAAACAGTGGATGTGGCTCTTAATGAGACATGCCGCATTATCACGGGGTGTCTGCGCCCTACACCACTGGAGAAATTACACAGTTTAGCCGGTATTGCACCACCTGATATCCGCCGGGAAGTAGCAGCCAATAGTGAAAGGACCAAGGCAGAGACATCTCCAGCTCATCCCCTGTTTGGGTATCAGCCAGCATGTCAACGACTTAAATCTAGAAATAGTTTTCTAAGATCTACAGAGACACTCGCTGGAACACCTCAGCAAGCGAGAGTCCAAAAGTGGCAGGCTCAAACCCAGAACCTCAGTCAATGGCTGATACCAAATGAAAGACTCCCCCCTGGGCACACAGAGGACTGGGCGACTTGGAAGGCGCTGAACAGACTGCGCTCGGGCAGCACGAGATGCAGAGCCAACCTTCAGAAATGGGGCCACAAAGTGGAATCCTCGACATGCGAGTGTGGAGAAGAGCAAACCACTGACCACCTGCTGCAATGCAACCTGAGCCCTGCCACATGCACAATAGAGGACCTTCTTGCGGCAACACCAGAAGCACTCCAAGTGGCCAGATACTGGTCAAAGGACATTTAATCAACTACCAAACTTGCAAATTTTGCGTTTTGTCTGTTTGTTTGTTTTGTTCTGTTAGAAATGTAATACAATTGACTGGTTGCCCTGAGACGACAACAAAATAATAATTGTTTTACAAAGTCACAGGTTGAAAAGACCATTTAGTCAACCTCTTTCCAGTGTGGAAAGGTAAGGTGGCCATCCAATCACTGTTCAAAATCCTCCAATGTTGAAACCTCTTCTATTTAAAAAAAAAACATTCGTTTCTTAGCGCACATCTACACTAGAATTAATGCAGTTTGACGCCACCTGGGAGTTCCAGTTTTACAAGGTCTTGAGCTTTCCCTGTCAAATTACAGTTCCCAGGATCCAACAGTCATGGGGGTTAAAGCGGAATCGAACTACATTCATTCTGCGGTGTAGATGCACTCTAGATCTCCAGATATTAATCTCTGCTCACAATACCTGGCAAACACACCAGTCCAGAAGACAAAAGCTCCGGATTCAGCGACTCCCAGCGGACAGGATCCCAAGGGCCAGATCCTGGAGGTTGCAGCTCTTTGAGCAAGGAATCGGTGCTAGAAACACTGGCTGTGATGCCTTCTTTCGTTTTTGGTGATGGTTGCTCTCGAAATATGGCATCAGTCTGGTTGGTACCTGGAGAGAGGGAGGGAAAATTGAAAAGTGAGAGAAGGTATGGTGCGGCTACCTATGTCAGGATGGGAATGGAATGTGGGCAGTAGAGAGGGATGGGATGGGAATGATATACAGGGTTGGGGTTGGCGGGAAACCTTTAGATCTGTCTTTCTCTTGGCTTGTTGCACTCCAGGATCTAGATCTAGATCTAAGGAAGTAATCTAGATCTAGATCTAGATCTAAGGAAGTAATGCTCCCCATGCTCTATTCTGCTTTGGTTAGACCACATCTGGAATATTGTGTCCAGTTCTGGGCACCACAATTCAAGAGAGATATTGACAAGCTGGAATGTGTCCAGAGGAGGGCGACTAAAATGATCAAGGGTCTGGAGAACAAGCCCTATGAGGAGCGGCTTAGGGAACTGGGCATGTTTAGCCTGAAGAAGAGAAGGCTGAGAGGAGACATGATGATAGCCATGTATAAATATGTGAGAGGAAGCCACAGGGAGGAGGGAGCAAGCTTCCTTTCTGCTTCCCTGGAGACTAGGACGCAGAACAATGGCTTCAAACTACAAGAGAGGAGATTCCATCTGAACACGAGGAAGAACTTCCTGACTGTGAGAGCCGTTCAGCAGTGGAACTCTCTGCCCCGGAGTGTGGTGGAGGCTCCTTCTTTGGAAGCTTTCAAACAGAGGCTGGATGGCCATCTGTCAGGGGTGATTTGAATGCAATATTCCTGCTTCTTGGCAGAATGGGGTTGGACTGGATGGCCCATGAGGTCTCTTCCAACTCTTTGATTCTATGATTCTAGGACAGGAAAAATCCTCTCATTTTAAACACCACATGTTGAATAGAAAAACAATCTTTTTATTGAAGACTAGCTGTCCCCTGCCACGCGTTGCTGTGGCCCAGTCTATTGATATGGAAAATAAAGTAATTAGGAAATATTGATTTCTAATATAAGTAATGTCTTTCTGCTTGTGGGTAAACAGTATTTCTTGCTCCTTCTTTGTCCGTGTTGATGTGGAGAGTGTCTGGTTTGCCCACCCTGGAACATACAAGATACCATTGTCCTTCTTTAAGTGTCCCTTTCAAATCTATGATACTGTGTGTGTGTGTGAATCACATCTATCTATATTTATGGCTGGGTGGCTCTCTGTCAGGAGGGCTTTGATTATGTTTTCTTGCCCTGGTGAAGGGAGTTGGATTGGATGGCCTTAAGTGTTTTCTGTTGGTCATGGGGGTTCTGTGTGGGAAGTTTGCTCCAATTCTGTCATTCGTGAGGTTCAGAATGCTCTTTGATTGTAGGTGAACTGTGAATCCCAGCGACTACAACTCCCAAATGTCAAGGTCTATTTCCCTCAAACTCCATTTGTGTTCATATTTGAGCATATTGAATGCTTGTGCCAAGTTTGGTCCAGATCCAACATTGTTTGAGTCCACAGTGCTCTCTAGATGGAGGTGAACTACAACTCCCAAACTCAAGGTCAATGCCCACCAAACCCTTCCAGTATTTTCTGTTGGTCATGGGAGTTCTGTGTGACAAGTTTGGTTCAATTCCATTGTTGGTGGAGTTCAGAATGCTCTTGGCTTATAGGTGAACTATAAATCCCAGCAACTACAACTCCCAAATGACAAAAATCATAATTTTGTGTTGTGAGACATTTTGTTGCCAAATTTGGTGTGATTTCGTTCATTGGTTCTTTTGTTTTTAGGGTACTCATTACGCAGAGAACATTTTTATATATATAGATAAGTAAAAAGCATCTAAATAAAAAGCACTTAAAAAGAATAGGCAAATCCAATTAGGTGAGAAGATAAGCAGAAGCAAATTAATCCAAGCTAAAGTTCAGCCAAGTCCATAAAGCAAAGTCCACACTTCTCTAATATAATCCAGAAAAACAGGAATACATTGATTCATGGCTTGGATGAGTAATCAATAAATCCAGGAATCAAAAACCATGACACAAGAAATATCTTAACATGAATCTTCAAAGCAGAGCTTCCATGAAACGAGGACAAGAACTTGGCGTGATTCTAAACTATGCTTCATCTGACTACACATCCCAAAGCTGAGACTTTTATTGCCTCGTTACTAGCGGTCAGAAACTGGTTTCTCTTTAATTGAGATTTTATTATTGTTTTCTGTCGGAGCCGGGCCGATCGGCGAAGCCACTGTTCAGCCCTCCTGTTTTGGCTAATCTCTTCTCACCTATCTCTTCTCACCTATCTCTTGGCTCGTTATCTACTTGCTCATTAATTTCTGCAGGTGCTGAGATAACGTTCTGTTATTTCTCATGGGAACCCTCTGGTAGCAATTCAAGCACACTACCATCCCCACGCCCCTCAGGGAGATTCTCCTGGGAAACTACAAGGATCTCCTGGTCATTTTCTGCATCCATATCCCTGACCAAACCA
The DNA here is from genome assembly GCF_037176765.1 of Anolis sagrei. Taxonomy (NCBI): domain Eukaryota; kingdom Metazoa; phylum Chordata; class Lepidosauria; order Squamata; family Anolidae; genus Anolis; species Anolis sagrei. Next base: position 244,733,266 of record NC_090024.1, on the reverse strand, counting down.
TTGCCATCTTGAAACTCATCTTGAACCTCATTGACACCCTGATCCTGAAACACAATCACAGGCTGAGCTCCAACATGGCTGTGATAAGAAGGAATAAAGCTGTATCCAAAGATTGTCCTTTTGAGCGTGTGCAGGTACAGCTGTACCAGGAGCTCCAATTTTGTTTGCTTTGCATTAAATGTTTGTTGTAGTCCTGAGTTTCAGGGACTCTGCAGATAGGTGGCTTCTTTTGACTGCAATCATAGGGCAAGCCACCTGTCAATTATAGTTAGGTTCCCTGGTCCCACCCCCTTTTTGGGTTTTGGAGGGAATAGGAGCCAGTTTGGGTTCGGTCCACACAGAGAAGCCTTTCAAGCGGGACATAATACCAAGAGCTCCTGTAGAAAGCTTCGTCTTCTACGGCTTGGCTGGGGAGATATACAGCCCACAGCTTGACCAGGGTTATACAGCCCTACAGTTCCTTTGCTGAAGGACTTCAGCCAGCCATCACCGAAACCTGAATTCCTTTTCCCCTGGAAGCCTACAAACTCTGCTTGGTAAGGGTCACTCGCGGAAGCCAGAAGCAGTTGGTACCGGGTGCAGGGGCTCCACGCCATCAGAGGCAAAGACAGACTGCCCAGATTAGAAGTTAAGGATTTCCCCATTAGTTACAGTTACGAAGATAGTACCTGTTCCCTGTGGACAAGATTGAGAGAGAGCCAATAGAGTGTTAAGAAAGCCTGAAATTACCTGTTTGTTTTCATTAATAAAGAACTTTGTTGAACCTTTAAGCAATCTAAAGACTCTGTTTAAGGAAATCCAAAGGCCTTTAATCTGAGGCAGCCCCGGTGTCCCGTTGGACACACAGAATTTATGTCCTGTTTACAGTCTTATTCACAGGCCCAGCGTGCGACAGCACAGAGCGTAGTTTTGTTCTAAGAGCTTCCAGGTTCTGACATTAAGACAGTTCTCCTTTTATGCTTGTCCCGTACTGTCTGTATTTGTACGGTGAGAGCACTCTGTCTATGGAGGGGTCAGAGGACCTGCTAGAAACTGGTCCTGGGAATGAGCCTCCCAGAGGTATTGGCTACAGCACTTGAACTGGATCTAACTGGCGTGGATAGCGAGGCTGACAGCGATCTTCTGACGACAGGGATGCCCCTGACCTCTGCCCAAATGTCAGTGGGGAGAGGGGTGACGGTGCAGTGAAAGACACACACATCCCCAGGCGTCGGGAGGAGGAGCGCAGGGAAAGAGACTACTTTGAGTCTCGTTCAAGAGAGGAAAGCAGGAAACCATGAAAATGAACAAAATCTGGCTACCAGTATTAAAAAACTCTAAAATTACATCTAATCACCTCTCAACAAAAGTTTGCTCCAGGCACTGTCAGGCCATTATATGCTAATCAAGGTGGTCAGGTGAAACATTCACACCTAGCTCCAGCAACCAGAGTCCTTTGTCCCACCCTGGTCATTCCACAGATATATAAACCCATTTTCCTACTTCTAACAGACCTCACAACCTCTGAGGATGCTTGCCATAGATGCAGACGAAACGTCAGGAGAGAATGCCTCTAGACCAGGGGTCCTCAAACTAAGGCCCGGGGGCCGGATGCGGCCCTCCAAGGTCATTTACCCGGCCCTCGCTCAGGGTCAATCTAAGTCTATAATGACTCAAGAGCACACAACAACAACAACAACAACAACAACAACAACAACAACAATCCTATCTCATCAGCCAAAAGCAGGCCCACACTTCCCATTGAAATACTAATAAGTTTATATTTGTTAAGATTGTTCTTCATTTTAATTATTGTATTGTTTTGAAGTGTTTTTTGCACTACAAATAAGATATGTGCAGTGTGTATAGGAATTAATTCATGTTTTTTTCAAATTATAATCTGGCCCTCCAACAGTTTGAGGGACTATGACCTGGCCCTCTGTTTAAAAGGTTTGAGGACTCCTGCTCTAGACCATGGCCATATAGCCCGAAAAGACCTACAACAACCCTGAAAACAGGATATTATAATGTAATATAATCCTAGAGTTGGAAGAGATTGCATGGGCCATCCAGTCCGATCCCATTCTGCCCTGGAGGAAAAGCACCATTAAAGCCCTCCCAACAGATGGCCATCCAAACTCTGCTTAAAAGTCTCCAAAGAAGGAGCTTCCACCAGACTCCGAGGTGGAGAGTTCCACTGTTGAACAACAGTTCTTACAGTCAAGGAGTTCTTCCTCGTGTTAAGGTAGATATAATAGAATCTATATAAATAAAAATGTAATGTTCGTTTGTGGGATTAACAGAACTCAAAGATGACTGGACAAACTGACAGCAAATTTGGACAGCATACACCTAACAACCCAACCTATGTCCTTCATTCATAAAAACACAGCAGAAGCTACTTAAAAAGCCCCAAAAAGCTAAATGACGAAAAGCTAAATGACAATACAGAAAAAAGAAAAAAAGGGGGGAGGGGAGAAAGAAAGAAAGAAAGAAAGAAAGAAAGAAAGAAAGAAAGAAAGAAAGAAAGAAAGAAAGAAAGAGGGAGGGAGGGAAAGAAAGAAGGAAAGGAAGCATGGAAGCAAAGAGAGAAGGAAGGAAAGAAGTAGAGAAGGAAGGAAGGAGAGAAAGAGGAAGGGAAAAAAGGGGGGAAGGAAGGAAAGTTAGAGAAGGAAGGAAGGAGAGAAGGAAAGAAAAAAGGGAAAGAAGGAAGGAAAGAGGGAAGGAAAGGGGGAAGATGTAGAGAAAGAGGGAGAGAAGGAAAGAGAAGGAAGAAAACAGAGACAGCAGAAGAGAACGAAAAGGGGAAGGAAGGAAAGAGATAGAGAAGGAAGGAAGAAGAGAAGGAAAGACGGGAAGGAAGGAGGGAAAGGAGAGAAAGAGGGAAGGTTGGCCATAGCAACACGTGGCGGGTACAGCTAGTATATTATAAGAATATATAACAACAACATCAATAATAATTCCTAAATGCATAGTTGAGGGATTACCTTTCCCTGAAGAAGCCGGCTTTCCTCGGGTTGCTTTCGGAGAGCAAACATTCCTTTTCCGAGGCCCTTCCTGCCCCTTCCCAATTTTCTCCGGAGAAGTTGGAGGAGAAGGAAGAACAGGATGCCGGTATCCTTTTAAGAATGAGAATCGATTGCCTGGTGCAGGACCTTCTGGAGGGGACTTCAGGACTTTCAAGGGCTTTTGTTTGGGAACCTCCTCAACTTTGCTTTCCTTGTTTGGACGCTCCAAGGAGATTCTGGAAATCAACTCTCTGGGAGACATAGTGTCCACAATCTCTGGAGCTTGTTGTGTTGTGTCTATCTCTTCCAAGATTGCTTCCATCAACCCTGAGCTGAAGCTGACTGGGTTCTTGAGGGCGGCCACATAGGATTCCCGATACCGGCATTTGGGCTCATGGACTTTGGGGTCTTGGTTCAGTTTCCTCCTCAAACAAGGAGTGCAAGGACCCTCCTCTGAGTCAGGACCCTTCACACAGCTCCATATTTCCTCCGCAACCCCATTCATAAGTCCTTTTTCCATCCCAGGTGATTCTTCTCCAGTAACCTCTTGGTGAGCTCTAGATGCCGTTGACTTGGCCGGAGAGGAAGAATCTGTCTTCTTCTCTTCTGAAAAGCCCAAGAGGTTGACGTACTCTCCTTCCAAATTCTCACTTATGATATCGCAAAGACTCGGCAGGAGGAATACATTTGATTGTTTCCATGTCCCTTGCTCCACCTTGATAAGGCCTGGATACTTGCCTTTGGTTGACCTCGGGCTTCGGTCATTGCCACCTTTCAGCGAGGAAGAGGTCTCCAAGTAGTCTGAGGTGACCTCTTGTTCTTTGCTTTTGGGCAATTGGACGAATTCTGGCGTCACAATTTTGCTCCAGGGCACAGGGACGATGCCATTTCCAGTGGCCACCATGCAAGTATGTAGCGCTGGCTGGTCCAAGTCCTGGTTGACCTCCTCCAGCCATTCCTGGGTGAAGAGCAAAGGGCAGGAGGCTTCCGAGATGGGGATTTTCTGCACCGAGGTCAGGTCCCTGGAGAGACATTTCAGGGAAAGGCAGGCCGACTGATCCCCAGAGGGCTCTGCTTGGAGGTAGAAGTCTCCGGGGCGCAAGAGGAGCGGGTTCAAGGGACCCAAATGGACCACCACTTTCTCATGGAGGCAGAGCGGCCAGCCTTCGTGGAGGAACACGCGGTTGACGTAAGGGGCCTGGTGGACAGAGAAAGAAAACAAAGATCAGTGCTTCAGAAGTTACTTTTCCAAAGCAACTCACTCCTAAAATCATAGAGAAAGAAGACACCACAAGGGACATCCAGTCAACCCCATTCTGCCATGCAGGAAGACACAACCCAACCCCTCCTGAGTGATAGCCATTCAGCCTCTGTGTCTGTAAGATCCTGGAAGGCCTTGGAATGCAGACATAGCTCACACTGTACAGTGTTCCCTCACTTATTGCAGGTGTTATGTTCCAGGACCACCCGCAAAAAGTGAAAATCCACAAAGTAGGGACTATATATATATATCTATATAAATAAAAATGTAATGTTCGTTTGTGCTACCATCAGAACTCAAAAACCACTGGGGGAATTGACACCAAATTTGGACACAAGGCACCTAACACTCCAATTTATGTTCCCCACTCAAAAAAAATGGCTTTTGTCATTTGGGAATTGTCGTTGCTGGGATTTATAGTTTACCTACAATCAAAGAGCATTCTGAACTTCACCAGTGATGGAATTGGGCCAAACTTAGCATACAGGGCTCCCATGACCAACAGAACACACTGGAAGGGTTTGGTGGGCATTGACATTGAGTTTGGGAGTTGTAGTTCACCTACATCCAGAGAGCACTGTGGACTCAAACAATGATGGATCTGGACCAAACTTGACACAAAAATTCCATATGCCTAAATATGAACACAGATGGAGTTTGGGAGAAATAGACCTTGACATTTTGGGATTTGTAGTTACTGGGATTTATAGTTCACTACAATTAAAGAGCGTTCTGAAACCCACAAACGACAGAAATGGGGCAAACTTCCCACACAGAACCCCCATGACCAACAGAAAATACTTAAGGCCATCCAGCCCAACTCTCTTCACCAAGGCAAGAAAATGTAATCAGAGCCCTCCTGACAAAGAGCCATCCAGTCATAAATATAGATATGATTCTCTCTCACACACACAGATATAGTATCATAGATTTGAAAGAGACCCTTAAAGAAGGACTATGATATGTTGCATATTCCAGAGTAGGCAAACCAGACACTCTCCACATCAACACTGACAAAGAAACAACAAGAAATACTGTTTACCCACAAGCAGAAAGAAAACTGCATATATTAGAAACCAACACTTTCTCATTACTTTATTTTCCAGATCACCAGACTGGGCCACAGCAACGCATGGCAGGGGACAGCTAATATCATCTATCTATCTATCTATCTATCTATCTATCTATCTATCTATCTATCACATTCCGAGGGTGAGGCAGAAGTGAGGTGAGATTTAAAGGCACTGCATGTCATGTATCATGTTGTGCAGTTGATGGTGGTTGGTGGTGGCAGGCCTAGCAGTTGGTGATGGAAGGGTTAATATAAGTCTTAGTTCTAAAGGGTTGAGTAATCCGTAAGTAAGAGTTCATGGGTGAAAGCAATTAAGGGTGGAGGAATGCAAGAGATAGGTTGCAGCTGGGTGTTTCTGGATATAAGGAGCAAGCCTTGGTACTGATCTTCGGGAGAAAAGAATTTGTCTTATTTTGGTGGTAGATGCTGCTGGTTTTCCCCCCAGGTTTGTGGATTTTCGGTATCCTGACCTGTCACTTGAACCCTTGGAACCCTGGAACCTTGAATCTTTGGACTGGCTTTTGACTACGGTACAGACTCTTGATCCCTGGACTTTGCTCATTGAACTCTTGGCATTTGACCACTGGACTGGACCTTTTGACTATGGTGTTATCTTGAACCTGCAACAACGTTTGCTGTCAGTTTTGTTTTATATTCTGTGGCTGAGTGCTATCTTTATGTTTTGGACTATTAAAACAGCCAGAAAGTAAGTACTGCTTTAATTAAATTGTTTAACACAAACTGGGAGGTTGTTTGGTTCATCTCTACCTGAATATGGCAGAGCCTTATTCATGACACCGCACACCACTTTTTGTTTTGATAGCTATAAGGAAGGGGCTATAAGGCCGTGATTTACAAACTACTTTATATTTACTCTCTCTGTCTCTTTTATGATTGGCTGCCCTTCTCCCAAGGGGGAGGGTGAAACCCCCTTCCACACTCCATCGTTTCCAGGGGCAAAAACCCCGTGAAACAGCGAGTCCGCAAAAAGCGAACCGCGGAGTAGCGAGGGAACACTGTAGTCACTGAAAACAGGCCTTTACTTTCCTCCTTGCCAGGATTCAAAAAAGCTAATTCTACTAGTCTAATTCAAACTGCTTACTATATACTCTTTGCAAACAGGTTACATTCCAACCTCCCCAGCTCATCAGTTCCCATAACAACCTAGCCAGATGGGCCTTATCTCTCCAACTCTCTTCCTTGCTTCTCCCTCCCTTTCCCAGTCCTTGGCCATCCATGTCAGGGTCAATTCCCACACCTGAATCAGCTTCCCGAGAGCTTCGTAACACTCAGAGAAGGAGACTCCACCAAACTCCACCATTCTGACCATCAGGAGGTTCTTCCTAATGTTTAGGAATACTCAATATGCCCAAATGTGAACACTGGTGGAGTTTGGGGAAAATAGATCTTGACATTTGGGAGTTGTAGTTACTGGGATACTTCACCTACAATCAAAGAGCATTCTGAACTCCACCAACGATGGAATTGAACCAAACTTGGCACACAGAACTCCCATGAGCAACAGAAAATATACTGGAAGGGTTTGGTGGGTATTGACCTTGAGTTTGGGATTTGTAGTTCACCTACATCCAGAGAGCACTGTGGACTCAAACAATGGTGGATCTGGACCAAGCTTGGCATGGATACTCAATATGCCCAAATGAGATCACTGGTGGAGTTTGGGGAAAGCAGACCTTGACATTTGGGTGTTGTAATTTCTGGGATTTATAGTTCACCTGCAATCAAAGAGCATTCTGAACTTCACCAATGATGGAATTGAACCAAACTTGGCACACAGAATTCCCATGACCAACAGAAAATACTGGAAGGGTTTTGTGGGCATTGACCTTGAGTTTGGGAGTTGTAGTTCACCTCCATCCAGAGAGCACTGTGGAGTCAAACAATGATGGATCTGGACCAAACTTGGAAGCGATACTCAATATGCCCAAATGTGAACACTGGTGGAATTTGGGGGAAATAGACCTTGACATTTGGGAGTTGTATTTGCTGGGATTTATAGTACACTACAATCAAAGAGCAATGATGGAATTGAGCCAAACGTGGCACACAGAACTCCCATGACCCACAGAAAATACTGGACGGGTTTGGTGGGCATTGACCTTGAGTTTTGGAGTTGTAGTTCACCTACATCCAGAGAGCACTGTGGACTCAAACAATGGTGGATCTGGACCAAACTTGGCACGAATACTCAATATGCCCAAATGTGAACACTGGTGGAGTTTGGGGAAAACAGGCCTTGACATTTGGGAGTTGTAATTGCTGGGATTTATAGTTCACCTGCAATCAAGAGCATTCTGAACCCAAACTTCCCACACAGAACCCCCATGAGCGACAGAAAATGCTGTGTTTTCTGATGGTCTTTGGTGACCCCCCCCCCCCCCGGGGTCCCGATTCTCAAGTTGAGAAATGCTGGCTTATCCCATATTTGACTAGTTTGCTTGCAAGAAGGTCACGGGGGACATTGGGGGTCCCTTCCAACTCTTATTGCTTGGTGATCCCAATTCCTGGGAAAGAGCTTCTAGGCCATGCAAAATACGTCCTTTGCCCACCCGGTGGCACTTACGCAGGCAGCTTGGCGCACGTCTTCCAGGAGGCGCTTGGAGGGGACGAGGAAGTCCAGGAGGCAGCAGAGCCCATCTCCGTGGTATTTGGCCTCCAGGACCCGGAAGAGCTGGCCCAGGACCGTGGGAGCCGTGGCCTCGAAGGGAGGGAAGAGGCCAGAGAGTGTCGTCTGCACCGCCGCATCCAGGGACTGCGGGTCCTATCAGAGGGAAAGGCAGTCAGGATAAGGGACCATGCATTGGGTGGCAAGTTTGCATTTGGGGTACAAATATCCAGGGCAATTCAAGACAGGCAGTGTGGGGCTTGAGCGTCTAGAGACCAGAGTTCAAATCATGCTCAGCCATGGAAGCGCACTTGCGCAAGTCATGCTCTCCCAGGCCCCATCCACACCACCGTATCATGCAGTTTGATTCTGCATTCTATGCTCAGTGTGGATTCTATAATTGTCTCGTGTCAACTGCATTATGTATGAATCTACACTGACCATAATACAGTTCCAAAGTGTGTTATTTGGCAATGGGGATGGGGCCCCAACATCAGATGAAAACAAAGGGAAAACCTCTGAACGACTTGCAAAGAAAATCTTAGGAAACGGCATTAAATCCATCAGAATTATAATTATAATTATAATATTTCATATTTATTTATATCCCACTTTTACCTGGATTGAGACCTCATCTTTACAGCCATATAACATCCAGATTATCTGTTTTGAACTGGATTATAATATGGATTTTATATGGCAGTGTAGAAAGGGCCTGAGATTCAAAGCCAGGGCATTACAGTCATCTGAAAATGCATCGACATTGTCAAATGAATGTAATTTGACCCCACTTCAACTGCCATGGCTCAATGCAGAGAATACTAAAGACCCTGAAAAACTACAACTCCCAGGGTTCCATAGCATTGAGCCATGGCAGTTCAAGTGGGGTCAAACTGTGTTCCTTCTACAGTGTAGATGTACCTCCCAGGAAGTGTTTGCTTCTTATGCTATCTGAGAAACAAAATGATATGTAACCATGGGAGTTTTAGTTATGAAACTACAACTCCCAGGGTTCCGTAGCACTGAGCCATGGCAGTTCAAGTAGTGACTAACTGCATTCATTCTACAGTGTAGATGTACCTCCCAGGAAATGTTTGTTTGTTATGATAGCTGAGAAACAAAATGATATGTAATCATGGGAGTTGTAGTTGTGAAACTACAACTCCCAGGGTTCCGTAGCACTGAGCCATGACAGTTCAAGTAGTGACTAACTGCATTCATTCTACAGTGTAGATGTACCTCCAGGAAATTTTTGTTTGTTATGATAGCTGAGAAACAAAATGATATGTAATCATGGGAGTTGTAGTTGTGAAACTACAACTCCCAGGGTCCCGTAGCATTGAGCCATGGCAGTTGAAGTGGGGTCAAACTGCGTTCATTCTACAGTGTAGATGTACCTCCCAGGAGGTGTTAGTTTGTTTTACTAGCTGAGAAACAAAATGATATGTAACTATGGGAATTGTAGTTGTGAAACTACAACTCCCAGGGTTCCATAGCATTGAGCCATGGCAGTTCAAGTGGGGTCAAATTGACATTGTCAAATGAATGTAATTTGACCCCACTTAAACTGCCATGGCTCAATGCAGAGAATACTAAAGACCTTGAAAAACTACAACTCCCAGGCTTCCATAGCATTGAGCCATGGCAGTTCAAGTGGGGTCAAACTGCGTTCATTCTACAGTGTAGATGTACCTTCCAGAAAGTGTTAGTTTGTTATGCTAGCTGAGAAACAAAATGATATGTAATCATGGGAGTTGTAGTTTCACAAGATGAATGACCTTGTGAAAACTATAGTTCCTGTGGTTTCATAGCTTTGAGCAGTTACAGCGTCAAGCTGCATCTATTTACGATGTAGTTGCACTCTCACGTATATACAACCTGGATGAAGGGAGCAGCAATTCAACCCAGTTATCACAACTGGAAATGGCAATAAGGGTCATAAAACGGGAGTTGCAGTCCAAAACATCCGGGATGCGTCTGCCCACTTGCAAACTTCCCAGACTGTGATATAATGGCTCTGTCATGAGATAATGAGATCGGGATCTCAAGAGCCTCCCTCCGGCTAAGACGAAAACATCTGCTCTCTGTGTGGCTTCCTTTTGCAGAGCAAAGGCTTTCTTGGCGGCGTCTGGAACATCCGTCCAACACAAGCAAACTGAAAGAGTCCTCCACCTCCGCATTTCTGGGCTGCCTCCACACTGTAGAATTAATACAATTTGGCCACACTTTAAGTGCTGTGGCTCAATCCTATGCGATCCTGGGAGTTGTAGTTTGGTAAAGCACCAGCACTAATGAGCAGAGAAGGCAAAAGACCATGTAAAACTACACATTTCTGGATTCCAATATATTGCCCAAAACTGGTTTGAAATAAATATTTACACATTTAGCCCAAGAAAAGAAAGCATTAGAGAGAAAGACGTCCAAAGAGTTGAATGGATTCTGAACTTTTTGCTACTTTTAGCACATTTGCAAGCATCCCGAGCTCTGAGGATCACCTGGGAAGGAATCCCACTGGAGGATTGTAGCGCACCCAAATACCTGGGAGTTACCCTGGACCCTGGATGAACAACTGCACTGCATCCTGTCAGATCCCCAAAATCTGGAGGAAAGCAAGAGTCATCGCCATCTTGAAGCCAGGCAAAGACCGTAATGACCCAAAAAGCTACAGATCAATCCCCCTGCTGTGCCACCTCTACAAAGTTCTGGAGAGACTTATCTTGCATAGAATTATGGAAAAAATAGACCCCTGTCTGATCCCACAGCAAGCTGGCTTCAGAAAAGGCAAAAGCTGCACATCACAAGTGTTGAACATGACTCAGCACATAGAAAATGGCTTTGAAAGGCAGCAGATCACAGGAGCTGTCTTCATAGACCAGTCAGCAGCCTATGATACTGTGAACCACCACCTCCTCCTGAGGAAAATGTATAATATCACAAAGGACGACCACCTCACCAGGAAACACTAATGAGCAGGAGCTTTTTTGTTGAGTTCCAGGGCCAGAGTAGATGGCGGAAACAGAAGAACGGCCTGCCTCAGGGGAGCGTGCTTGCTCCATCCATGTTCAACATTTACACAAATCAAACTATCACTATCACTCATCCATGATAGCAAGCTCCCACCATCCTACAACAGCGGGAGATGGCACCTAGGTTATAGCCCAGACCTCCTATTTGTGAGCGACAGCATCGTACAGCAATGCACCAAATCAGTGGGACCACCAATACCAAACACACAGCACCAACCAATAGTATGCCAACTGTTTCCAACTATAAGGCCTCAGGAAGTTCTATTTAAATGAAGATTCAACTTCAGAAAGGCAGATTAGACTAAATTCTCAGACATGTTAGATGACATGATCACATCGGCCGTGCCAATCCCTGAGGAATATGAGCATTTTATTGAAATCGTGAAAACCTGCTCACGGGCCTCCATACCGAGAGGCTGCAGAACCCACTACCTCCAGGGCATTACTCCTGAAACAGCTGCCTTGTTGGAAAACTATTACAGGCTCCACAACGAAGACCCATTTAGTGAGCAGACTCTTCAGGCAGCGCAGAGCATTGTGTCCTCCATCTCTGAAGCCAAGAAAGAACAGTGGATCAAGCTGATCACAGAGGTCGACATGGGCAGGAGCAGCCAGAAGGCATGGAGGCTGCTGAGACGGCTGAGCAACGATCCCTCACAAACTCATACCCATGCCAACATAAAGGCAGATCAGATAGCCAACTCTTGAAGAATGGGAAACCCAACCTTGCCACCAAAGTAGGAAAGAAACCAATAGCCAGAGAACCAGAGATTGAGAACAACAACCTCCATGAACCCTTTACATCTACTGAATTGGACATGGCTCTCAACAAATGTAAGAATGGCAAAGCAGCTGGCCTGGATGATCTACGGATGGAACAAATCAAGAACTTTGAACAAATCAAAGCAAAGTGCTGGCTACTGGAGCTGATGAACAACTGCACTGCATCCTGTCAGATCCCCAAAATCTGGAGGAAAGCAAGAGTCATCGCCATCTTGAAGCCAGGCAAAGACCGTAATGACCCAAAAAGCTACAGACCAATCTCCCTGTTGTGCCACCTCTACAAAATTCTGGAGAGACTTATTTTGCATAGAATTATGGAAAATATAGACCCCTGTCTGATCCCACAGCAAGCTGGCTTCAGAAAAGGCAAAAGCTGCACATCGCAAGTGCTGAACCTGACTCAGCACATAGAAGATGGCTTTGAAAGGCAGCAGATCACAGGAGCTGTCTTCATAGACCAGTCAGCAGCCTATGATACCGTGAACCACCACCTCCTCCTGAGAAAAATGTATAATATCACAAAGGACGACCACCTCACCCGCCTCATAGGAAACCTGCTACAAAACAGGAGCTTTTTTGTTGAGTTCCAGGGCCAGAGAAGCAGATGGCGGAAACAGAAGAACGGCCTGCCTCATGGGAGCGTGCTTGCTCCATCCATGTTCAACATTTACACAAATCAAACTATCACTATCACTCATCCATGATAGCAAACTCCCACCATCCTACAACAGCGGGAGATGGCACCTAGGTTATAGCCCAGACCTCCTATTTGTGAGCGACAGCATCGTACAGCAATGCACCAAATCAGTGGGACCACCAATACCAAACACACAGCACCAACCAATAGTATGCCAACTGTTTCCAACTATAAGGCCTCAGGAAGTTCTATTTAAATGAAGATTCAACTTCAGAAAGGCAGATTAGACTAAATTCTCAGACATGTTAGATGACATGATCACATCGGCCGTGCCAATCCCTGAGGAATATGAGCATTTTATTGAAATCGTGAAAACCTGCTCACGGGCCTCCATACCGAGAGGCTGCAGAACCCACTACCTCCAGGGCATTACTCCTGAAACAGCTGCCTTGTTGGAAAACTATTACAGGCTCCACAACGAAGACCCATTTAGTGAGCAGACTCTTCAGGCAGCGCAGAGCATTGTGTCCTCCATCTCTGAAGCCAAGAAAGAACAGTGGATCAAGCTGATCACAGAGGTCAACATGGGCAGGAGCAGCCAGAAGGCATGGAGGCTGCTGAGACGGCTGAGCAACGATCCCTCACAAACTCATACCCATGCCAACATAAAGGCAGATCAGATAGCCAACTCTTGAAGAATGGGAAACCCAACCTTGCCACCAAAGTAGGAAAGAAACCAATAGCCAGAGAACCAGAGATTGAGAACAACAACCTCCATGAACCCTTTACATCTACTGAATTGGACATGGCTCTCAACAAATGTAAGAATGGCAAAGCAGCTGGCCTGGATGATCTACGGATGGAACAAATCAAGAACTTTGAACAAATCAAAGCAAAGTGCTGGCTACTGGAGCTGATGAACAACTGCACTGCATCCTGTCAGATCCCCAAAATCTGGAGGAAAGCAAGAGTCATCGCCATCTTGAAGCCAGGCAAAGACCGTAATGACCCAAAAAGCTACAGACCAATCTCCCTGTTGTGCCACCTCTACAAAATTCTGGAGAGACTTATTTTGCATAGAATTATGGAAAATATAGACCCCTGTCTGATCCCACAGCAAGCTGGCTTCAGAAAAGGCAAAAGCTGCACATCGCAAGTGCTGAACCTGACTCAGCACATAGAAGATGGCTTTGAAAGGCAGCAGATCACAGGAGCTGTCTTCATAGACCAGTCAGCAGCCTATGATACCGTGAACCACCACCTCCTCCTGAGAAAAATGTATAATATCACAAAGGACGACCACCTCACCCGCCTCATAGGAAACCTGCTACAAAACAGGAGCTTTTTTGTTGAGTTCCAGGGCCAGAGAAGCAGATGGCGGAAACAGAAGAACGGCCTGCCTCATGGGAGCGTGCTTGCTCCATCCATGTTCAACATTTACACAAATCAAACTATCACTATCACTCATCCATGATAGCAAACTCCCACCATCCTACAACAGCGGGAGATGGCACCTAGGTTATAGCCCAGACCTCCTATTTGTGAGCGACAGCATCGTACAGCAATGCACCAAATCAGTGGGACCACCAATACCAAACACACAACACCAACCAATAGTATGCCAACTGTTTCCAACTATAAGGCCTCAGGAAGTTCTATTTAAATGAAGATTCAACTTCAGAAAGGCAGATTAGACTAAATTCTCAGACATGTTAGATGACATGATCACATCGGCCGTGCCAATCCCTGAGGAATATGAGCATTTTATTGAAATCGTGAAAACCTGCTCACGGGCCTCCATACCGAGAGGCTGCAGAACCCACTACCTCCAGGGCATTACTCCTGAAACAGCTGCCTTGTTGGAAAACTATTACAGGCTCCACAACGAAGACCCATTTAGTGAGCAGACTCTTCAGGCAGCGCAGAGCATTGTGTCCTCCATCTCTGAAGCCAAGAAAGAACAGTGGATCAAGCTGATCACAGAGGTCGACATGGGCAGGAGCAGCCAGAAGGCATGGAGGCTGCTGAGACGGCTGAGCAACGATCCCTCACAAACTCATACCCATGCCAACATAAAGGCAGATCAGATAGCCAACTCTTGAAGAATGGGAAACCCAACCTTGCCACCAAAGTAGGAAAGAAACCAATAGCCAGAGAACCAGAGATTGAGAACAACAACCTCCATGAACCCTTTACATCTACTGAATTGGACATGGCTCTCAACAAATGTAAGAATGGCAAAGCAGCTGGCCTGGATGATCTACGGATGGAACAAATCAAGAACTTTGAACAAATCAAAGCAAAGTGCTGGCTACTGGAGCTGATGAACAACTGCACTGCATCCTGTCAGATCCCCAAAATCTGGAGGAAAGCAAGAGTCATCGCCATCTTGAAGCCAGGCAAAGACCGTAATGACCCAAAAAGCTACAGACCAATCTCCCTGTTGTGCCACCTCTACAAAATTCTGGAGAGACTTATTTTGCATAGAATTATGGAAAATATAGACCCCTGTCTGATCCCACAGCAAGCTGGCTTCAGAAAAGGCAAAAGCTGCACATCGCAAGTGCTGAACCTGACTCAGCACATAGAAGATGGCTTTGAAAGGCAGCAGATCACAGGAGCTGTCTTCATAGACCAGTCAGCAGCCTATGATACCGTGAACCACCACCTCCTCCTGAGAAAAATGTATAATATCACAAAGGACTACCACCTCACCCGCCTCATAGGAAACCTGCTACAAAACAGGAGCTTTTTTGTTGAGTTCCAGGGCCAGAGAAGCAGATGGCGGAAACAGAAGAACGGCCTGCCTCATGGGAGCGTGCTTGCTCCATCCATGTTCAACATTTACACAAATCAAACTATCACTATCACTCATCCATGATAGCAAGCTCCCACCATCCTACAACAGCGGGAGATGGCACCTAGGTTATAGCCCAGACCTCCTATTTGTGAGCGACAGCATCGTACAGCAATGCACCAAATCAGTGGGACCACCAATACCAAACACACAGCACCAACCAATAGTATGCCAACTGTTTCCAACTATAAGGCCTCAGGAAGTTCTATTTAAATGAAGATTCAACTTCAGAAAGGCAGATTAGACTAAATTCTCAGACATGTTAGATGACATGATCACATCGGCCGTGCCAATCCCTGAGGAATATGAGCATTTTATTGAAATCGTGAAAACCTGCTCACGGGCCTCCATACCGAGAGGCTGCAGAACCCACTACCTCCAGGGCATTACTCCTGAAACAGCTGCCTTGTTGGAAAACTATTACAGGCTCCACAACGAAGA
The DNA here is from genome assembly GCF_037176765.1 of Anolis sagrei. Lineage (NCBI taxonomy): Eukaryota > Metazoa > Chordata > Lepidosauria > Squamata > Anolidae > Anolis > Anolis sagrei. Next base: position 244,717,576 of record NC_090024.1, on the reverse strand, counting down.
CCCATTTAGTGAGCAGACTCTTCAGGCAGCGCAGAGCATTGTGTCCTCCATCTCTGAAGCCAAGAAAGAACAGTGGATCAAGCTGATCACAGAGGTCGACATGGGCAGGAGCAGCCAGAAGGCATGGAGGCTGCTGAGACGGCTGAGCAACGATCCCTCACAAACTCATACCCATGCCAACATAAAGGCAGATCAGATAGCCAACTCTTGAAGAATGGGAAACCCAACCTTGCCACCAAAGTAGGAAAGAAACCAATAGCCAGAGAACCAGAGATTGAGAACAACAACCTCCATGAACCCTTTACATCTACTGAATTGGACATGGCTCTCAACAAATGTAAGAATGGCAAAGCAGCTGGCCTGGATGATCTACGGATGGAACAAATCAAGAACTTTGAACAAATCAAAGCAAAGTGCTGGCTACTGGAGCTGATGAACAACTGCACTGCATCCTGTCAGATCCCCAAAATCTGGAGGAAAGCAAGAGTCATCGCCATCTTGAAGCCAGGCAAAGACCGTAATGACCCAAAAAGCTACAGACCAATCTCCCTGTTGTGCCACCTCTACAAAATTCTGGAGAGACTTATTTTGCATAGAATTATGGAAAATATAGACCCCTGTCTGATCCCACAGCAAGCTGGCTTCAGAAAAGGCAAAAGCTGCACATCGCAAGTGCTGAACCTGACTCAGCACATAGAAGATGGCTTTGAAAGGCAGCAGATCACAGGAGCTGTCTTCATAGACCAGTCAGCAGCCTATGATACCGTGAACCACCACCTCCTCCTGAGAAAAATGTATAATATCACAAAGGACGACCACCTCACCCGCCTCATAGGAAACCTGCTACAAAACAGGAGCTTTTTTGTTGAGTTCCAGGGCCAGAGAAGCAGATGGCGGAAACAGAAGAACGGCCTGCCTCATGGGAGCGTGCTTGCTCCATCCATGTTCAACATTTACACAAATCAAACTATCACTATCACTCATCCATGATAGCAAACTCCCACCATCCTACAACAGCGGGAGATGGCACCTAGGTTATAGCCCAGACCTCCTATTTGTGAGCGACAGCATCGTACAGCAATGCACCAAATCAGTGGGACCACCAATACCAAACACACAGCACCAACCAATAGTATGCCAACTGTTTCCAACTATAAGGCCTCAGGAAGTTCTATTTAAATGAAGATTCAACTTCAGAAAGGCAGATTAGACTAAATTCTCAGACATGTTAGATGACATGATCACATCGGCCGTGCCAATCCCTGAGGAATATGAGCATTTTATTGAAATCGTGAAAACCTGCTCACGGGCCTCCATACCGAGAGGCTGCAGAACCCACTACCTCCAGGGCATTACTCCTGAAACAGCTGCCTTGTTGGAAAACTATTACAGGCTCCACAACGAAGACCCATTTAGTGAGCAGACTCTTCAGGCAGCGCAGAGCATTGTGTCCTCCATCTCTGAAGCCAAGAAAGAACAGTGGATCAAGCTGATCACAGAGGTCGACATGGGCAGGAGCAGCCAGAAGGCATGGAGGCTGCTGAGACGGCTGAGCAACGATCCCTCACAAACTCATACCCATGCCAACATAAAGGCAGATCAGATAGCCAACTCTTGAAGAATGGGAAACCCAACCTTGCCACCAAAGTAGGAAAGAAACCAATAGCCAGAGAACCAGAGATTGAGAACAACAACCTCCATGAACCCTTTACATCTACTGAATTGGACATGGCTCTCAACAAATGTAAGAATGGCAAAGCAGCTGGCCTGGATGATCTACGGATGGAACAAATCAAGAACTTTGAACAAATCAAAGCAAAGTGCTGGCTACTGGAGCTGATGAACAACTGCACTGCATCCTGTCAGATCCCCAAAATCTGGAGGAAAGCAAGAGTCATCGCCATCTTGAAGCCAGGCAAAGACCGTAATGACCCAAAAAGCTACAGACCAATCTCCCTGTTGTGCCACCTCTACAAAATTCTGGAGAGACTTATTTTGCATAGAATTATGGAAAATATAGACCCCTGTCTGATCCCACAGCAAGCTGGCTTCAGAAAAGGCAAAAGCTGCACATCGCAAGTGCTGAACCTGACTCAGCACATAGAAGATGGCTTTGAAAGGCAGCAGATCACAGGAGCTGTCTTCATAGACCAGTCAGCAGCCTATGATACCGTGAACCACCACCTCCTCCTGAGAAAAATGTATAATATCACAAAGGACGACCACCTCACCCGCCTCATAGGAAACCTGCTACAAAACAGGAGCTTTTTTGTTGAGTTCCAGGGCCAGAGAAGCAGATGGCGGAAACAGAAGAACGGCCTGCCTCATGGGAGCGTGCTTGCTCCATCCATGTTCAACATTTACACAAATCAAACTATCACTATCACTCATCCATGATAGCAAACTCCCACCATCCTACAACAGCGGGAGATGGCACCTAGGTTATAGCCCAGACCTCCTATTTGTGAGCGACAGCATCGTACAGCAATGCACCAAATCAGTGGGACCACCAATACCAAACACACAACACCAACCAATAGTATGCCAACTGTTTCCAACTATAAGGCCTCAGGAAGTTCTATTTAAATGAAGATTCAACTTCAGAAAGGCAGATTAGACTAAATTCTCAGACATGTTAGATGACATGATCACATCGGCCGTGCCAATCCCTGAGGAATATGAGCATTTTATTGAAATCGTGAAAACCTGCTCACGGGCCTCCATACCGAGAGGCTGCAGAACCCACTACCTCCAGGGCATTACTCCTGAAACAGCTGCCTTGTTGGAAAACTATTACAGGCTCCACAACGAAGACCCATTTAGTGAGCAGACTCTTCAGGCAGCGCAGAGCATTGTGTCCTCCATCTCTGAAGCCAAGAAAGAACAGTGGATCAAGCTGATCACAGAGGTCGACATGGGCAGGAGCAGCCAGAAGGCATGGAGGCTGCTGAGACGGCTGAGCAACGATCCCTCACAAACTCATACCCATGCCAACATAAAGGCAGATCAGATAGCCAACTCTTGAAGAATGGGAAACCCAACCTTGCCACCAAAGTAGGAAAGAAACCAATAGCCAGAGAACCAGAGATTGAGAACAACAACCTCCATGAACCCTTTACATCTACTGAATTGGACATGGCTCTCAACAAATGTAAGAATGGCAAAGCAGCTGGCCTGGATGATCTACGGATGGAACAAATCAAGAACTTTGAACAAATCAAAGCAAAGTGCTGGCTACTGGAGCTGATGAACAACTGCACTGCATCCTGTCAGATCCCCAAAATCTGGAGGAAAGCAAGAGTCATCGCCATCTTGAAGCCAGGCAAAGACCGTAATGACCCAAAAAGCTACAGACCAATCTCCCTGTTGTGCCACCTCTACAAAATTCTGGAGAGACTTATTTTGCATAGAATTATGGAAAATATAGACCCCTGTCTGATCCCACAGCAAGCTGGCTTCAGAAAAGGCAAAAGCTGCACATCGCAAGTGCTGAACCTGACTCAGCACATAGAAGATGGCTTTGAAAGGCAGCAGATCACAGGAGCTGTCTTCATAGACCAGTCAGCAGCCTATGATACCGTGAACCACCACCTCCTCCTGAGAAAAATGTATAATATCACAAAGGACTACCACCTCACCCGCCTCATAGGAAACCTGCTACAAAACAGGAGCTTTTTTGTTGAGTTCCAGGGCCAGAGAAGCAGATGACAGAAACAGAAGAACGGCCTGCCTCAGGGAAGTGTGCTTGCTCCATCCATGTTCAATATCTACACAAATGACCAGCACTGCCAGAAGGGACAGAGAATTCTATCTATGCTGATGATTGTGTCATCACCGCCCATTCAAGGCATTTTGAAATGGTTGAACAGAAGTTCTCTGAAGCTTTAGGTGCTTTTACTGGCCATTACTGGGGAAACCAGCTGATTCCTAATCCATCTAAAACACAGACATGTGTCTTTTATCTCAAAAACAGACAAGCATCTTGAGCTCTGAGTATGACCTGGGAAGGAATCCCACTGGAGCATTGCAGCGCACCCAAATATCTGGGAGTCACTCTGGACCTTGCTCTTACCTACAAGAAGCACTGCCTGAACATCAAGCAAAAAGTGGGTGCTAGAAACAATATCACATGAAAGCTGACTGGCACAACCTGGAGATCACAACCAGACACAGTGAAGGCATCTGCCCTTGCGTTATGCTACTCTGCTGCTGAGTATGCATGCCTAGTGTGGAACACATCTCCCCACGCTAAAATAGTAAATGTGGGTCTTAATGAGACATGCCGCATTATCACGGGGTGTCTGCGCCCTACACCACTGGAAAAATTACACTGTTTAGCCGGTATTGCACCACCTGACATCTGCCGGGAAGTAGCAGGCAATAGTGAAAGGACCAAGGCAGAGACATCTCCAGCCCACCCCCTGTTTGGGTATCAGCCAGCATAATACCCAATGACTTAAATCAAGAAATAGTTTTCGAAGATCTACAGAGACACTCGCTGGAACACCTCAGCAAGCGAGAGTCCAAAAGTGGCAGGCTCAAACCCAGAATCTCAATCAATGGCTGATACCAAATGAGAGACTCCCCCCTGGGAAAACAGAAGACTGGGCGACTTGGAAAGCACTGAACAGACTGCGCTCTGGCACCACGAGATGCAGAGCCACGGGGTTATAAAATGGAGTCCACAACAAGTGAGTGGGGGGACACTTAGGGCCCATCCCATGTTTGGATATCAGCCGGCACTCCAACGACTTAAATCAAGAAATAGTTTTCTAAGCTCTACAGAGACACTTGCTGGTACACCTCAGCAAGCAGGAGTCCAAAAGTGGCAGGCTCAAACCCAGAACCTCAACCAATGGCTGATACCAAATGAGAGACTCCCCCCTGGGCACACAGAAAACTGGGCGACTTGGAAGGCGCTGAACAGACTGCTTTCTGGCACCATGAGATGGAGAGCCAACCTTCAGAAATTGGGCTACAAAGTGGAATCCACGATATGCGAGTGCGGAGAAGAGCAAACCACTGACCACCTGCTGCAATGCACCCTGAGCCCTGCCACATGCACAATGAAGGACCTTCTTATAGCAACACCAGAGGCACTCCAAGGGGCCAGGTACTGGTCAAAGGACATTTAATAGAATATCAAGTCTGCAAACTTTGTATTTTGTTTGTTTGCTTGCTTTTTAATGCAATACGACTGTACTGGTTTGCTCCTGACATGATAAATAAATACCCACATAAAGGATGCATCTACATTGTGGAACTGATGCTTTTCGACACACTTTGACTGCCATGGCTCAATGCTATGGAATCATAGGAATTGCAATACAACTATTTGGTTTGCTTCTGACACGATAGATAAATAAATAAATAAATAAATTTGCAAGGTCTCTGCGTGTGTTTTTAGAGAGGAGAGGCCAGGCAGATCTACTATTTCATCTGGATCCCAGCCGCTCTGCCTGGTTTTATGAATCACGGAGATTCCCACTCCCCCACACCCGCTTTGCAAACAGCTGCAAAGGATCCCTGCCTCCTTCCCTTCTCAGTGCCAAAGTTGCCTTCCCACAACTGGAAAGAGGGACACAGCTCACCTCCTACATAGGATACTAGGCTTGGAAAGGATCCCAGAGGCCATCCAGCCCAACCGGGATCTGCCAGGTAGGAAGACATAATAATTAAAATCCTCCAGAGAAGGAGACTACACCAGACTCCCAGCACCTCATCACATTGAGAGGGGAAAACATGGGTGAGCATCCCTTTAAGAGTAGGGAATCACCCCATGAATATCGTCAGCAGTCCTGTTTCATGTTCTGTCTTTCCATCACGCTGACACATGGAAACTTCAGAGCCGGTAATGCATTCATCGTTCACATTCATAGAATTCTAGAGTTGGAAGAGACCTGGTGGGCCATCCAATCCAACCCCATTCTGCCAAGAAGCAGGACAATCGCATTCAAAGCACCCCTGACAGATAGCCATCCAGCCTCTGTTTCAAAGCCTCCAAAGAAGGAGCCTCCACCACACTCCAGAGGCAGAGAGTTCCACTGCTGAACAGTTCTCTCTAATAATAATAATGTTAGAGACCCTAAATTGGGTCTTCTTAGGTCCACATCATGGGAGCACGAAAGGAAGGAGACAGTCCCAAAAATGATTAAAAAACCAAGGTTTATTTGCTTTTCTTCATGAAGAAGACGGACAGCCTGGCAGCATACGCAGATGCTACCCTTCAAGTGACTGCCGCAGCTTTTGACCACTGATATATAACCTCAAGTAAACAAGAACATTTTTTTGTCATGGAAAGTACTCTCTTTCCAGCCCCTTCCCTTGACCTTTTGATGGAAAGTACCTTCTTGGACCTGCAGACTCTGCGCTTAACCACAACCTTTGAACTTAACCACAATACAACTTCCGACCTCTACATGTAACATCTTTATTTGTAGCAGGGTACAAATAAAGGATTATTATTATTATTATTATTATTATTATTATTATGCAGGGCGAGGGCCCTTGAGCGCTCCAGCTGGAGGTCAGCTGTGACCAGCAGTGCTGCAGAATTTGAAGAGGCACGAATGGAGGGTGAAAGAGAGAAACGTGCCAAGAGGAAGGCGCATCAAGCCAACCCCTACCGGGACCGCCTTCCACCTGGAAACCGATGCCCTCACTGTGGGAGAAGATGCAGGTCAAGAATAGGGCTCCACAGCCACCTACGGACCCACAAGAATACTGATCCTGGAAGACTATCCTACTCGGCCAACGAGGGATTGCCTAAGTAAGTAAGTAAAGTACGTAACAAAGTTGGAGGCATTACTTTTCATTCAACCCTGGTAGGCTAAAGCCAGCACTTTGAATTGTGCCCGGTAGCAAACTGGCAGTCAGTGGAGTTGGCGCAGCAGACGAGTTGTATGCTACTTGAGCATGGATCCTGTTAGTAACCTGGCTGCTACCTGCTGGACCATTTGAAGCTTCCAAACAGTCTTCAAAGGCAGCCCCAGGTAGAGCGTGTTGCAGTAGTCTATACGGGATGTAACCAGAGTGTGGACTACCATGGCCAAGTCAGATTTCCCAAGGTACAGGATCAGTTGGCCTTACAAGCTTTAACTGTGCAAATGCTCCCCTGGTCACCACCGAAACTTGGGTTTCCAGGCTCAGCGATGAGTCCAGGATCTCTCCCAAGCTGTGAACCTGTGTCTTCAGGGGGAGTGTGACCCCATCCAGCACAGCCTGTAACCCTATGCCCTGTTCGGCTTTGTGACAGACCAGGAGTACCTCTGTCTTGTCTGGATTCAATGTCAACTGTAGAGCTAGAACTCCACTGATTCCGTAGCAATGAGCAGTGGTGTCGAGGTGCATCGATTCTGCAGTGGTACGGCTGTACCAGGAGCTCCAACTTTATTTCCTTTTTGTTATCTGTTTGCAGTCATAGGGCAGGGCTCCTGTCCATCATAATTAAGCTTTGGTTCCGCCCCTTGTTCAGGGCTCTGGGAGGGAAAGGAGCCATTTTTTGGGCAATCTCACATAAGGAAGCGAAACTATAGGACGTAGACCAGCTCGTCTCGTAGAAAAGCTTCTTTTCTCAAGAACATCCAGGGAAACAAAAATCAAAAATTCCAGGAGCTCTGGCTGAGAGCTCATAGCCTCTCAGCCTCACAGCAAACAGAGGGAAAACAGCCCTGAAGTTTTAAAAGAATTCTCTGAGGGAGGACAGCACTACAGATCCATGGAACTCCAGCTGAAATATCTACAAGCCTCGGCTGGTAGGTCTGCTCGATACCCAGAAGCATTTGGAATCGGTAGTAGGACCCACACCGATGAGGCATAGTTAGTAAACAGCCTGGGAGAGGTTAAACAGGGGTTTTTTTTTCCTACAGAGAAAGTTCAGTTAATCAAAGTCAGGTACCAGTCCATTGAGGACTAGACTAAGAAAGCCTTGAAGTGTTGTTTGAACCATTGAAGATTTATTTATTTATTTATTTATTATTTACTTTACTTTACTTATATACCACTGTTCTCAGCCCGAAGACAACTCACAGCGGTTCACAACAAATAAGAACAGCAAAAATTCAATGCTACAGTGTAAAAACAGTTAACAACCTAGCAGATCATACAATTAATAAACAATTACTACAGTAACCATTCACTATCGTCTCATCCACAAAAACATAATCCAGATTCGTCATCCATTGTTCTATTCCTATGTTCATTACCAGTCATTGCACTAATTATTCGAACGCCTGCTCAAACAGCCAGGTCTTCACTTTTTTGCGGAATACCATTAGAGATGGTGATAGCCTAATGTCTGTGGGAAGGGCGTTCCACAGCCGAGGGGCCACCACCGAGAAGGCCCTATCTCCCGTCCCTGCCAGCCGTGCTTGAGAAGCAGGCGGGATCGAGAGCAGGGTCTCCCTGGAAGATCTCAAAGTCCTGGTGGGTTCATAGGCAGAGATGCGGTCGGATAGGTAGCTTGGGCTGGAACCATTTAGGGCTTTAAAGGCCAACGCCAGCACTTTGAATTCAGCCCGGTAGCAAATCGGTAGCCAGTGGAGTTGGCGCAACAGGGGGGTTGTATGCTCCCTGCGCTCCACTCCTGTTAGAATCATGGCTGCTGAGCGTTGGACTAGTTGGAGCTTCGAGCCGTCTTCAAAGGCAACCCCACGTGGAGAGCGTTGCAGTAGTCTAAGCGGGATGTAACCAGAGCTGGACTACCGTGGCCAAGTCAGACTTCCCAAGGTACGGGCGCAGTTGGCGCACGAGTTTTAACTGTGCAAATGCTCCCCTGGTCACCGCCGAAACCTAGGGTTCCAGGCTCAGCGATGAGTCCAGGATCACACCCAAGCTGCGAACCTGCGTCTTCAGGGGGAGTGCGACCCCATCCAGCACAGGCTGTAACCCTATGCCCTGTTCGGCCTTGCAACTGACCAGGAGTACCTCTGGCTTGATTTGTTGTTTGTTCCATACTTTATTTATTTATTTATTTATTTATCGTGTCATCCGCAACCAGAACATTGTATTACATTTCTAACAGAACAAAACAAACAGATTTAAAAAACCCCACAAACTTTGCAAACTTGGTAGCTGATTAAATGTCCTTTGACCAGTATCTGGCCACTTGGAGTGCCTTGGGTGTTGCCGCAAGAAGGTCCTCCATCATGCATGTGGCAGGGCTCAGGTTGCATTGCAGCAGGTGGTCAGTGGTTCCATAATAAAGACTTTGTTGTATCATCAAAGACTCTAAAGACCATCAGTTCAGAAAATCCCTGAGAACCTCTCTTTGAGACACCCCGGCTTCCTGCTGGGCTTAAAGTATACGTCCTATAGAAAAGACAGCTGTTACAGGCCCAGCGCGCGACAGAACAGTGGATGCATCCCCAGAACTTTGCGCACATCCCCATCTGACCAAGAAGCCCTTTCACCCAGTTCTCTCTCTTTATTGAAAGCAGAGCGGCGGCTTCTTCCCATGAATCCCAATCCATCAGGGACACCCCGCCGAGTCCAAAACAAAACCACTTCTCCAGCCTCCTCTCCCATCTTGTCTCCAACCTCTGGCCCTGTTCTTTTTCCAGCTGGGATGGATAGAAGAAAGCTGATGAAACAGCCGCTTCCCGCTGCAATAATAGCCCGCTTTGCAACACCTCTGGCTGGACGCTTCACTGAGGAAATGAGAACCTTATTTTCAACATTCTTCTTTTGAAAGGAGAGGAAACACCCATCTCTTGCACTCAAAACATCTCAGTGGGAACACTGTGCATGGGATGATGAGCCTTGTATCTGCGGGACCCGTATCTGCTTTGGTCCATAGCAGGCAAAATAGATCCTCAATTTTCTAGATCCTAAAGTGCAATTTTGGAGTGCCCAGTGGCACAGTGGATTACACTGCTGAGCTGCTGATCTTGCTGATTGAAAGGTTGGCGGTTTGAATCCAGGGAGTGGGGTGAGCTCCTGCTGTTAGCCCCAGCTTCTGCCAACCTAGCAGTTTGAAAATATGCAAGTGTTGTTGTAGGTTTTTTCAGGTTATGTGGCCATGTTCTAGAGGCATTCTCTCCTGACGTTTCGCCTGCATCTATGGCAAGCATCCTCAGAGGTAGTGAGGTAGTGAGGATGCTTGCCATAGATGCAGGCAAAACGTCAGGAGGGAATGCCTCTTGAACATGGCCATATAGCCCGAAAAAACCTACAACAACCCTGTGAGTAAATCATTAGGTACCGGTCTGGCAAGAAGGTAACGCCGCTCCATGCAGTCATGCATGGACTTTGCAAACTTCATGGCTACTCCAATGCTAATTCAAGCTTGCTAATTGCAACATTCACACTTGCTTCAAACAGACAAGGCTTCTTTCTCCAACCCTGGACATTACACAGGTATATACACCCCACTTGCTTCATTTCCTACAGACCTCTAAACAAACCTCTGAGGATGCCTCCAGGCAACAACAGCCAGGTTACCTCTATGCAGAGCCCCTCGTGGATTCACTTTGCAAACTTCATGGCTACCTCAATGCTAATTCAAGCTTGCTAATTGCAACATTCAGACTTGCTTCAAACAGACAAGGGTTCTTTCTCTAACCCTGGACATTACATAGATACATACACACATACATATACACAGCCCACTTATCTCATTTCTTACAGACCTCCGAACAAACATCTCAGGATGCCTCCAGGCAACAAAAGCCAGGTTACCTCTATGCAGAGACTCTCACTGGTTGACTTTGTAAACTTCATGGCTACTCCAAGGCTAATTCAAGCTTGCAAACTGCAACATTCACAATTGTTTCAGACAGACAAGAGTTCTTTCTCCCACCATGGAGACACACACACACACACACACACACACATGTAGCCCACTTGCTGCCTCATTTCTTACAGACCTCTGAACAAACCTCTGAGGATACCTCCAGGCAACAACAGCCAGGCTACCTCTATGCAGAGACCCTCACTGGTTGACTTTGCAAACTTCATGACTACTCCAATGCTCATTCAAGCTTGCTAATTGCAACATTCAGACTTGCTTCAAACAGACAAGGCTTGTTTCTACAACCCTGGACATTATACAGGTCTATACACCCCACTTGCTTCATTTCCTACAGACTGCTGAACAAACCTCTGAGGATACCTCCAGGCAACAACAGCCAGGATACCTCTATGCAGAGACCCTCGCTGGTTGACTTTGTAAACTTCATGGCTACTCCAATGCTAATTCAAGCTTGCTAATTGCAACATTCACCCTTGCTTCAAACAGACAAGGGTTCTTTCTCCCACCCTGGACATTATGCCACAGGTATAATGTCATGTTGATGCTCAAGTGGAGCATGAACATGTGCCCAGAGCTTGAGATGTGCCAGAAGAGAATCCTGCCATAGATAGAGAGAGAGGGGAGGGGAGGGTTAAAGCGCTGAGCTGCTGAGTTTGTTGACCGAAAGGTCGCAGGTTCGATTCCGGAGAGCAGCGTGAGCTTCCGCTGTCAGCCCTAGCTCCGGGGCAGAGAGTTCCACTGCTGAGCGGCTCTAACATGAGGAAGAACTTCCTGACTGTGAGAGCCGTTCAGCAGTGGAACTCTCTGCCCCGGAGTGTGGTGGAGGCTCCTACTTTGGAAGTTTTTAAACAGAGGCTGGATGGCCATCTGTCAGGGGTGATTTGAATGCAATATTCCTACTTCTTGGCAGAATGGGGTTGGACTGGATGGCCCATGAGGTCTCTTCCAACTCTTTGATTCTATGATTCTGCCAACCTAGCAGTTTGAAAACATGCAAATGTGAGTAGATCACTAGTTACCGCTCCGGCGGGAAGGTAACGGCGCTCCATGCAGTTATGCCGGCCACATGACCTTGGGGGTGTCTATGGACAACGCCGGCTCTGGGGCTTAGAAATGGAGATGAGCACCACACCCCAGAGTCAGACATGACTGGACTTAACAGCCCTAGCTTCTGTCAACCTAGCAGTTCGAAAACACGCAAATGTGAGTAGATCACTAAGTACTGCTCTGGTGGCAAGGCAATGGTGCTCCATGCAGTCATGCTGGCCACATGACCTTGGAGGTGTCTATGGACAACGCCGGCTCTTGGGCATAGAAATGGAGATGAGCACCAGAGTCCCAGAGTCAGACATGACTGGACTTAATGTCAGGGAGAAACCTTTACCTTTTACACACACACACACCACTTTCCTTACTTGAAACAGAACCTCTGAGGATGCCTGTCACAGATGCAGGCGAAACGTCAGGAGGGAATGCTACTGGAACATCACCAAACAGTCCGCAAAACACACAGCATCCCAGTGATTGCGGCCATGAAAGCCTTCAACAATTGGAAACTTTGTTCCCGCAGGTTGCCAGTCCAGCCCTCCAACCCCACAAGACCCCTCTGGCTGGGAAACAGGTTGGGCAACAAGCCTCTCCATGCCACCCCTTTGTTTACTTTCAGGGGAGAAGGAGGTCAAAGGTCTCCTTTGGTGTCCTGAGATGCCCTCCCTCCTCAGGCCAAAGCAAAGGAAGAGGAGAGAGTAGCAAAGCAAGGAGACAGAAGAGCCCAAAAGTATCAAAGAAGCCTAAGAGAAGCAGAAAGGCATTGGAGATTACCATGGGGAGGGCTGGGGAGGGAGGCAAGGGGGGCGCAGGGACCCCTCCCCACCTCCCTACAGCCTTGGAGACGGTCACCTTCTCTTTCGGTCACTTTCTCTTTCGGCCACTTTCTCTTTCGACTCCTTTGAGGAAGAGATTGGATTTCTGGAGGTGCTCCTCTTCCTTCCCTTTGCAGGGGGGTCCAAAGTCCAACAAGTCCCCTTCCAGCCCCTTTTTTTGTCCCCTTGTTTTTGCAAAAAGTGGGAAAAGAAGGAGCTCTCTTTCTCCTCTCTGGCTGGGAAGGGGAGGGATGGAGGGAAGGAGGGAGTGGAAAGAAGGGAAGCCAAGAAAGAAAGAGAAGGAGGGAAGGGGGCTGGGAGAGGGGTGGGGGAAAGAGGGAGGCTGCCTGGTCTTTCAAAGGCCACCCCCCTCCTCCCCTCCTCTGCAGACACACTGCACGCCTGTCCAGCCTGCAAGACTTCCCTCCACAGTGCCAGGACTGCCAGGGAACAGCAGCCCTCTTTGTGCGGGCAAGCCCTGCCCCTTGGCTTTGCCCACAGAAGGGCGGGTGAGGGCCGGCAAAGCCAAGCAAAGGGCATCGGGGTCCTTGGCCCCCTTTCCCACCACCACTGGATCCGGCTCTGGGGTCTCTGCACCCCCTTCTTTGCTTCCCTTCCTTGCTTGGCTTCTTCCTTTTCTCTCCTTGCTGTACAAAGGTCTTGCCAGCCCCAGCTGGGTTTCATTGGGGGGCAAGGCAAGGGGGCTGCATGGCTTCCTTTGGAGACATATGACGGCATTTTTGGAAAAGACGAAGCATAGTGTCTAGATCTAGGGAAGTCCTGCTCCCCATGCTCTATTCTGCCTTGGTTAGACCACACCTGGAATATTCTGGGCACCACAATTGAAGAGAGATGTTGACAAGCTGGAATGTGTCCAGAGGAGGGCAACTAAAATGATCAAGGGTCTGGAGAACAAGCCCTATGAGGAGCGGCTTAAAGAGCTGGGCATGTTTAGCCTGAAGAAGTGAAGGTTGAGAGGAGATATGATCAGGAAAAACGAAATGCAAAGATACAGAATAGGGGACGATGATGCCTGGCTCGAGAGCAGTACATGTGAAAAAGATCTTGGAGTCCTTGTGGACAACAAGTTAAACATGAGCCAACAATGTGATGTGGCGGCAAAAAAAGCCAATGGGATTTTGGCCTGCATCAATAGGAGCCTAGTGTCTAGATCTAGGGAAGTAATGCTCCCCATGCTCTATTCTGCTTTGGTTAGACCACACCTGGAATATTGTGTCCAATTCTGGGCAATACAATTCAAGAGAGATATTGACAAACTGGAATGTGTCCAGAGGAGGACGACTAAAATGATCAAGGGTCTGGAGAACATGCCCTATGAGGAGCGGCTTAAAGAGCTGGGCATGTTTAGCCTGAAGAAGTGAAGGTTGAGAGGAGATATGATCAGGAAAAACGAAATGCAAAGATACAGAATAGGGGACGATGAGGCCTGGCTCGAGAGCAGTACGTGTGAAAAAGATCTTGGAGTCCTCGTGGACAACAAGTTAAACATGAGCCAGGAATGTGATGCGGCGGCAAAAAAAAGCAATGGGATTTTGGCCTGCATCAAGAGGAGCATAGTGTCTAGATCCAAGGAAGTCATGCTCCCCATGCTCTATTCTGCTTTGGTTAGACCACACCTGGAATATTGTGTCCAATTCTGGGCACCACAATTCAAGAGAGATGTTGACAAACTGGAATGTGTCCAGAGGAGAGCAACTAAAATGATCAAGGATCTGGAGAACAAGCCCTATGAGGAGCGGCTTAAAGAGCTGGGCATGTTTAACCTGAAGAAGCGAAGGTTGAGAGGAGATATGATCAGGACCATGTATCAAGATGTGAGAGGAAGCCACAGGGAGGAGGGAGCAAGCTTGTTTTCTGCTTCCCTGGAGACTAGGACGCAATGGAGAAATGGCTTCAAACTACAAGAAAGGAGATTCCATCTGAACATGAGGAAGAACTTCCTGACTGTGAGAGCTGTTCAGCAGTGGAACTCTCTGCCCCGGAGTGTGGTGGAGGCTCTGGGAGCTCTGGCCTGGGCTGGTCCAGGAGGTCACCAAGAGTCAGAAGCGACTGAACAAATAAACAACAACAAGGGGTAAAATGGCATGCCTTTAATAATATGGCAAAATCAAGGTTTGCTTTTGGGAGCAATATTTTCAAGCTGTGCATGGTACAACCAATGGATGCACATTTTCAAGCTGTGGATGGTACAACCAGTGGTGTTTAATGCCTCCCTCCGGGAAGGCAAAATTCCAGCCAGCTTAAAGCAAGCTGTGATAAAACCGCTGTTGAAGAAACCATCACTGGACCCCACTCAATTCGTCAACTTTCGGCCTGTTTCCAATCTCCCCTTTTTGGGCAAAGTCTTGGAACGTGTGGTGGCCTCACAACTCCAGGCATTCTTGGTAGACACGGATTATCTGGATCCGGCACAGTCTGGCTTTAGGCCGGGGCATGGTACCGAGACAGCCTTGGTCGCCTTAGTGGATGATCTGCGCCAGGAGCTCGACAGGGGGAGTGTGTCCCTGTTGGTGCTGCTGGACCTCTCAGCGGCCTTCGATACCGTCGACCACGGTATTCTTCTGGGATGCCTCGCGGGAATGGGTCTTGGAGGAACTGTTTTACAGTGGCTCCGCTCATTCCTCGAGGGCCGGTCTCAGAAGGTGTTACTGGGAGACTCCTGTTCAACCCCACAACCTTTGTCTTGTGGGGTTCCTCAGGGTTCAATACTGTCTCCCATGTTGTTTAACATCTACATGAAGCCGCTGGGTGAGATCATCCGGAGTTTCGGGGTACGGTGTCATCTGTACGCGGATGATGTCCAACTCTGTCACTCCTTTCCACCTGCTACTAAGGCGGCTGTCGAGGTCCTGAACCGGTGCTTGGCCGCTGTGACGGTCTGGATGAGGGCAAACAAATTGAAATTGAATCCAGACAAGACAGAGGTACTCCTGGTCAGTTGTAAGGCCAAACAGGGCATAGGGTTACAGCCTGTGTTGGATGGGGTCGCACTCCCCCTGAAGACACAGGTTCGCAGTTTGGGTGTGATCCTGGACTCATCGTTGAGCCTGGAACCCCAGGTTTCAGCGGTGACCAGGGGAGCATTTGCACAGTTAAAACCCGTGCGCCAACTGCGCCCGTACCTTGGGAAGTCTGACTTGGCCACGGTAGTCCACGCTCTGGTTACATCCCGTTTAGACTACTGCAACGCTCTCTACGTGGGGTTGCCTTTGAAGACGGCCCGGAAGCTCCAATTAGTCCAACGCTCGGCAGCCATGATACTAACTGGAGCGGAGCGCAGGGAGCATACAACTCCTCTGCTGCACCAGCTCCACTGGTTGCCGATCTGCTACCGGGCTGAATTCAAAGTGCTGGCGCTGGCCTTTAAAGCCCTAAACGGTTCTGGCCCAACTTACCTATCCAAACGTATCTCTGCCTATCAGCCCACCAGGACCCTAAGATCTTCTGGGGGGACCCTGCTCTCTATCCCGCCTGCTTCACAGGTGCGGCTGGCGGAGACGAGAGACAGGGCCTTTTCTGTGGTGGCCCAGCGGCTATGGAACGCCCTCCCCATGGAGGTAAGATCAGCCCCCTCATTGATGGTTTTCCGGAAAAGACTAAAAACCTGGATGTTCGAGCAGGCGTTCGGTTAACTCAGTGCAATAAGTGTAATGATTGAAGGACTGGCAATTTGGACGACGAAACTGGATCGCGATTTTAGTCAAGAGATGAATTGGATGGTTTATTGATATATGTATTGTGGATCGTGTTTTTATGCTTTTAAACTGTATACTGTTGTTTGTTATCAGTTGTTGTAAACCGCGTTGAGTCGCCGGCTAGGCTGAGAAACGGCGGTATACAAGTATAGCAAATAAATAAATAAATGAATGCAGACTCTGATGACTTCGCACATGGGCAAGGAAGCCTTTCCCTCCACACTTTATATCTATACAGCAGGATTCCCTTCTGGTACATCTCAAGCTCTGGGCGCATGTTCATGCTCCATTGTGGTGACATGCTGGCTCTGTGCTAATGTTCAGGACTCCATTATGTAAACAAAAAAAAGCAAATCTAGCCATCTTGGCTCTTGAGAAGGATACATTTTAAGGGATTTCAAGAGCATGTTTACAAAGCAATCGCAGCTGGTTGGACTCTCCCAGCAATTCCGAACATGATCGTTGAAGGACTTGCACAACTTATAGTTAATGTTATATTTTGTTATTGTTGTTACTGTTTCTGAGTAACAACAGAATGTTGTGAATGTTTCTTCCAGCAATTTTAACTCCAGCCTTGGATTCATCAAGGCTCGCATGTTGCATGATGTGTTCTGCATACAAGCTGAATAGGTTGGGTGAGAGTCTACAACCCTGCCGTACGCCTTTCCCAATCTTGAACCAGTCGGTTGTTCCATGGTCAGTTCTGACTGTTGCTACTTGGTCATTGCAGAGATTCCTCAGGAGAGAGACCAGGTGGCTTGGTATCCCCATACATCCCACCAAGACCTTGCCACCATGTATTATGCTCCACACAGTCAAAGGCTTTAGAATAGTCAATATAACAGAAATAGATGTTTTCCTGAAACTCCCTGCCTTTCTCTATTATCCAGCATCCGGATGTTGGCAATTCGGTCTCTTGTTCCTCTGCCTTTCCTAAACCCAGCCTGTACACTATTGCAATATCATGGATTTGGATATTGAAAGCTCAGTGAATATGAAAAGAATTGATGAATTTGAGATGTATCCAAATATACGAAAAGCCCAAAGTGAGGAATATACTTTCTTGCTGTTGTGAATGAAGAACGTGAAGATTTCCATCCCTTGCCGTGGCCTCTCTCTCTCACCCAAACAGAGACAAATGGAGACAAGGGTCTTTCTCATAGAACCCCTTCCCAAAATGGTCCCCCATCTCGATGACCTGGGTCTTGCCCTCCAGCGCAGCTGCTATGAGGACTCTCTATAGGCCTTTTCAGCTTCCTTGGCACAGAGTCTTCATTCACAAGCCTATGAAGGCCCCCCAACCTATTCATAAAGCCATGGAAGCCCCTCATTGAAGTCACTAACCCCATCTTTTCTTTTTGGGTTGGTGGCCCACCTCCTGGCCCAGTGCTGTGGGTCTTCATTGTGTCTCAAACTATTCCAATCCCGCTGTTTCAAAGGCATCATATACTGAAGTGTGGAGGACAAAGGAGAGGGACTGAGAATAGAGACTCCACGATGACCCCATTATGGCTTCTTCATGGAGGGGGTTGACACCAAAGCACTCTGAAAATGACTTTCGTGCCATTTATTTTGGATATGAAATGTGTGTAAGGGGGAAATTGCCTTCTTCCAGCCAACCTCTCAAATGGAAAGGGCAGCAGATGGTGGTCTAAATGGGGCAGGGGTCCCTGGTGTCCCGTCTGAACAGGGACCCCTCAAAAAGAGCCCTTTCCATCAGTTCACACTTTAGGGAAAGTATGCAAAGAAAGCAGTGTGAGATACAAAGGGGAAAAGCAAAAAAGGATAGCTGCAAGGGATGTGTATGACTTTAAAGGTGGATCTGGCCAGGGTGGTCCATGCCTTAGTCACCTCCAGATTGGACTACTGTAATGTGCTCTACATGGGGCTGCCCTTGAAAACGGCCCGGAAATTCCAACTGGTTCAATGGGCAGTGGCCAGGTTGTTAACTGGGGCTCCTTACAGGGAGAGGTCAACCCTCCTGTTTAAAGAGCTCTACTGGCTGCCATTCATTTTCCGGTCCCAATTCAAGGTGCAGGTGCTTACCTACAAAGCCCTAAATGGTTTGGGACCCGCCTACCTGCGTGACCGCATCTCCGTATATGAACCCACACGATCTCTCCGATCATTTGGAGAGGCCCTACTCACAATCCCACCTGCGTCGCAGGCGCGATTGGTGGGGACGAGGGATAGGGCCTTCTCCGTGGTGGCCCCCCGACTCTGGAACTCTCTCCCCAAGGACATCAGACAAGCCCCAACATTGGCAGTCTTTAGGAGGAGCCTGAAGACGTGGTTGTTCCAGTGTGCCTTCCCAGAATAGGAAACTCCAAGCATCATGTCCCTAAATGCACTTTACCAGAGATTAAGATTGTCTACACATTGCACCTATCTCCAAAAACGTATCTATTTCACCTTCCATGCCCAGCATTTTAAATTTTTAATCATTACATTGGCCCGGCCTTAGTTTTTAAATGTGTCATGGTATTATTGTCTAATGTTATTTGCTATTGTTTTAATATTTATTGCTGTTTTATGAGTTATTTTGTTGTATTTGTGATGCTGTTGTTTTTGTTGTGTTTGGGCCTTGGCCTCTTGTAAGCTGCACCGAGTCCTTAGAATCATAGAATCATAGAATCAAAGAGTTGGCAGAGACCTCCTGGGCCATCATCCAGTCCAACCCCATTCTGCCAAGAAGCAGGAATATTGCATTCAAATCACCCCTGACAGATGGCCATCCAGCCTCTGTTTAAAAGCTTCCAAAGAAGGAGCCTCCACCACACTCCAGGGCAGAGAGTTCCACTGCTGAACGGCTCTCACAGTCAGGAAGTTCTTCCTCATGTTCAGATGGAATCTCCTTTCTTGTAGTTTGAAGCCATTGTTCCAAGTCCTAGTCTCCAAGGAAGCAGAAAACAAACTTGCTCCCTCCTCTTCCCTGTGGCTTCCTCTCACATATTTATTCATGGCTCTCATCATATCTCCTCTCAGCCTTCTCTTCTTGAGGCTAAACATGCCCAGCTCCTTAAGCCGCTCCTCATAGGGCTTGTTCCCAGACCCTTGATCATTTGAGTCGCCCTCCTCTGGACACATTCCAGCTTGTCAATATCTCTCTTGAATTGTGGTGCCCAGAATTGGACACAATATTCCAGGTGTGGTCTAACCAAAGCGGAATAGAGCATGGGGGGGCATGACTGCCCTAGATCTAGACACTAGGCTCCTATTGATGCAGGCCAAAATCCCATTGGCTTTTTTGCCGCCGCATCACATTGTTGGCTCATGTTTAACTTGTTGTCCACGAGGACTCCAAGATCTTTTTTGCACGTACTGCTTTCGAGCCAGGCATTGTTCCCCATTCTGTATCTTTGCATTTTGTTTTTCCTGCCAAAGTGGAGTATCTTGCATTTGTCCCTGTTGAACTTCATTTTGTTAGTTTTGGCCCATCATCTCTAATCTTATCAAACTTGAAGTAGTCCATGCTCTTGTTACATCTCGAATAGACTACTGCAACGTGCTCTACATATGTCTATCAAGCTCTACATGCATACAATTACATTATGTAACAAAATTTGAAAAAAAAATCTGTTCCTGGTTTGCAGGTGTTCTTCCTGTTGAATTGTGCAGTAATTACTTTGAAAATAGTTGTTATCCTCCAGAAACTTTGTTTTTGGTGGCTGCCACAAACTATGTTGAAATTGTTGAGACCCAGTGATGAGATTCATTGACAAACTAGAGCAAAATATGTTGCAGGATGTCATGCAAAAACAAAGTTTTTACAGTTTAATAAATTTTCCCCATGTTTTTATGATAGAAACAATTAGGAAACGACAGTGGATAAATCCTTGTGCTGGCAGGACTGAAGGCCAACAGGTCGCAAGTTCGAATCCGGGGAAAGTGCAGATGAGCTCCCTCTGTCAGCTTCAGCTCCCCGTGTGAGGACATGGGAAAAGCCTCCCACAAGGATGGTAAAACATCAAAACATCCAGGCGTCCCCTGGGCAACGTCCTTACAGATGGCCAATTCTCTCACACCAGAAGCGACTTGCAGTTTCTCAAGTCATTCCTGTCATCAAAAAAACAAAACAAAACAAAACAAAAACTCCAGGAACAAAACTCGTGTTACATAGTGGTATCTCAGCTTGGTTTGGAGCACATCTGCACTGTAGAGTGAATGTGGTTCGGCACCACTTTAACTGCCACAGTTCAAGGCTATAGAATCCTGGGAGTCATAGTTTGTAGAGATGTAGAGATGATTCAAGACCTTGTAAGACAACAACTCCCACAACATTGAGCCATGCCACTTAAAGCAGTATCAATCTGCATTGATTGTACAGTGCAGATGCATCCCCTGAGATGCAAATGTTGGTCTTCTCCCTCCAAGGCCTTCTCATTCTCCGCCATTGTCTATCGAGTCTCCAGTCTCCACTTTCCATCTCTCTTCCATCCCTCTTGCCCAGTTTTATCCAGTAGCCATCCTTAGAAGCAAATGGCTAGAGTCCTGGGGTCAAAGGCCAGGAGGTTGAGGTGGGGGGCAACCAGACCTTGCAGCTGGAAAAACAAAGAGAAACTCGCTCTGGTTCTCCTTGTTTTGCCTGATTTTTAATAGCCTTCAAAGGCCAGGAGAGAGACAGCTGGCGCCATTTGGCACAGTTTGCAAGGAAGATCCATCACAGCAAAAGAAGTGGAGGATTCCTTCCCTCTGCATGCATACTATAAGAGACTCTATGGAGACCTATAGATGGTAGGGGTGGGACAATGCCCTCTACAATGCCAGAAATGCAGTTTAATGGTGTAACATTAGGAAATGTTGACCATTTGCGCTCCCTTGGCATCCACCTCTCCACAAAAATCAATATTGACACTGAAATACAACACCTCCTGAGCTCTGCAAGTGCAGCATTTTTCCAAATGAAGCAGAGAGTGTTTGAGGACCGGGACATCCGTAGGGAGACCAATGTGCTTGTTGATAAAGCCATTGTCCTCCCAACCCTGCTCTACGCCTGCAAAACGTGGACTATCTACAGACGTCACATGCAACTCCTGGAATGACTCCATCAGCACTGCCTCTGAAAAATCCTGCAAATCTCTTGGGAAGACAGGTGGACAAATGTCAGCATGCTGGAAGAAGCAAAGACCACCAGCATTAAAGTGATGGTCCTATGCCATCAACTCCATTGGACTCTACATTTTCTGAATGCCCAATCACTGTCTCCCAAAGCAGTTGCTCTACTCCAAACTCAAGAACGGGAAATAAAATGTCGGTGGGCAGGAAAAGAGATTGAAAGATGGGCTTAAAACCAACCTTAAAAACTGTGGCATAGACACCAAGCACTGGGAAGCCCTGGCCCTTGAGCACTCTAGCTGGAGGTCAACTGTGACCAGCAGTGCTGCAGAATTCAAAGAGGCGTGAATGGAGGTCAAAAGGGAGAAACGTGCCAAGGAAGTAGGTGTGTCAAACCAACCCTGACTGGGACTGCCTTCCATTTGGAAATTTATTTATTTGTTTATTTTATTTATTTGCTGCATTTGTTGACCGCCGTTCTCAGCCCTAGGGCGACTCACGGCGGTGTACAACATATAAAAAACAATTTACAATAAAGCAATAACGAACAATCAGCATATCACTAATACACAATAATATAATTACACTAAATAATCCGCTCCGTCTTATCGTAGAATCATAACCAATCTCGTAAACCATATTCCGTTCCAGTTGTCATTACCAGTTAATGTAGCACTCAGTTAAATGCCTGATGTCCTCACTGCAGGAAACTGATGTCCTCACTGCAGGAAAAGATGCAGGTCAAGAATAGGGCTCCACAGTCACCTACAGACCCACCGTCAGGATGCTGCAGTTGGAGGACAATCTTACTCGGATAACGAGGGATCGCTTAAGTAATTAAGTAACCTACATTTGTCTGAAGAGTATACAGAAGACTGCTTTTTTTTGTTAGAAAAAGAATAATTTATCCAGACTAGCATGACTGCTAGCTGCATACCCATCCCCCTCCAAACCCCTCACCTGGTTATGCCCAGCACTTTTTAATTTTAATTATTTACATTTGGCCCTGCCATAGATTTTAATTGTGCCATTGTGTGTTGTTAATGTTATTGCCTTGTTTTTAGCTATTTTGCTGTATTGTTGTTGTGTTGTTTTTACTGTTGTATTTGGGCTCGGCCTCTTGTAAGCCACACCGAGTCCTTCGTGAGATGGTAGAAGGGTACTGTGCAGGTACAACTGCACCAGGATCTCCAATTTTGTTTGCTTTGCATTGAATGTTTGTTGGTAGTCCTAAGTTTCAGGGACTCTGCAGATAGGTGGCTTCTTTTGGCTGCAATCATAGGGCTAGCCACCTGTCAATTATAGTTAGGTTCCCTGGTCCCACCCCCTTTTTGGGTTTTGGAGGGAATAGGAGCCAGTTTGGGTTCAGTCCACACAGAGAAGCTTTTCATGCTGGACATAATACCAAGAGCTCCTGTAGAAAGCTTCGTCTTCTACAGCTTGGCCAGGGAGATATACAGTCTACGGCTTGGCCGGGGAGATATACAGCCTACAGCTTGGCCGAGGATCATACAGCCTTACAGCTCCTTTGCTGAAGGACTTCAGCCAGCCATCACTGAAACCTGAACTCCTTCTTTTCCCTTGGAAGTCTACAAAGCTCTGCTTGGTAAGGGTTGCTTGCGGAAGCAGATGCAGTTGGTACCGGGTGCAGGGGCTCCACGCCAACAGAGGCAAGTACAGACTGCCCAGATTAGAAGTTAAGGATTTCCCCATTCGTTAATTACAGTTAAGAAGATAGTGCCTGTTCCCAGTGAACAAGATTGCAAAAGACAATAGATTATTAAGAAAGCTTGAAAGTACCTGTTTGTTTTCATTAATAAAGAACATTGTTGAACCTTTAAGCAATCTAAAGACTCTGTTTTAAGGAAATCCAAGGGCCTTTAATCTGAGGCAGCCCCGGCGTCCCGTTGGGCACACAAAATTTATGTCCTGTCTACAGTCTGATGCACAGGCCCAGCGTGCCACAGCACAGGTACAAATAAAGGATTATTATTATTATTATTATTATTATTATTGTACCAAAAACAATTGACTCCATTTTACTTAGTCCTAAACTGTGTTTGATTTGTCTTTCTATACAGAACCATTCCTTGAAGCTCCATTAGTTTGAATCCAGAAGGCATGTTGGACAGAGTCTGATTATTTCTGTTTTAATTAAGGAAGGCATCAAGGAATCAGATAAGAGATAGGGCTCTTCCACATAGCCATCTAACCCAGAATATCAAGGCAGAAAATCCACAAAATCTTCTTTGGATTATCTGAGTCCACGTTGCCATATAATCCAGTTCAATATTGATTTTATGCAGCTGTGTGGAAGGGGCCTTAGGGTTACCTCTACCTTGTAAAATTAATGCAGTTTGACACCACTTCAACTGGCATCATTTGCCACCATGGAATCCACCATCTCTTCCAAAGAGGGCTGGTGCTGCAGTAAACTACGACTCCCAGAATAGTATGGATACCCAAATAGGAACTAGCTCAGATTCTGCCAGGATGCATCTGATGCCTTCAAGTTAGACTTCCTACAATGGGTTAAGTGTATTCAGATGTGACGTCTCTGATAGAGAGAAAAATCACCTCCTTGCCCACTCTGCACGAAGCTATCTTTGGCCATTTTAACAGAATTCTCATAATTTAAAACAAATGGAAATGGATTGAGGGTGTCCAGGGGAAGAAGAAGAACCACGAAGGGCTGGAAAGCATCAGGTGCTCAGCTGCCCATGAAGTCATAGATTTCCACCTGCCAGAGTTAAGTGATTTCCATCCCTCTGAGGCATGACCGCACATAGATTGGGCCTCCCCTGGAAAGAGGGTTTTTCATACACAGAGAGCAGGTGTTTCATTACAAAGACGACTCTCCCTAAATTGAGATCCTTTCCTCTCTTGACAGCTTCCCATTTGGAACCAATTACTTGTGACTTGCAAAGAATGGAGGCCAACCTGCCTGTCTCAGACCATACAGGTGTGATTTGGCTCCTTGGGATGATGGATGGATGGAAGGAAAGAAGGTAGGTCTTCGAATAGGGCCAAAATGGTCCAGGGCTGCATCTCCACTGTAGAATTAATGCAGTTTGACACTGAAAAGGTCTTTGAGTGAAATTTGCAAATGC
Organism: Anolis sagrei; assembly: GCF_037176765.1. NCBI lineage: Eukaryota > Metazoa > Chordata > Lepidosauria > Squamata > Anolidae > Anolis > Anolis sagrei. The sequence goes on along the minus strand of NC_090024.1, from coordinate 244,693,083 downwards.
TAAGCAAGGGGCTTTGAATGAAATCAACAGCAAAAGAGAAATATACCCTTTCTCTGTAGAAAAGGAGCAACACGGAAGAAAATGTTTTTAAGAAACAAGATGTGACATGTGGAGGTCATACAAAGTTCAAGCCGACATAGGAAGTAGTTGTGTTGTGGTTAAGTTCAAAGGTTGTGGTTAAGTGCAGAGTCTGCAGGTACAAGAAGGTACTTTCCATCAAAAGGTCAAGGGAGAGGGGCTGGAAAGAGAGTACTTTCCATGACCTATTACTTGAGTATAAAAGTCAGCAGAAACAGAGGAGGGGTGCGGCAGTCTTTGAAAGCACAAACAGAAGTGCTTCTGTCCGTCTCATGTTGATCAGCTTGATTAAATGGTGTCTTACATGAACCAATTGGACTCTGTGGATTTCTTTGAAAAGGGACCCCGTATCCTAAACCCGTGATCCCTTACAACACCACTTTCGTTGCCATGGCTCAATGTTTTGCAATCCTGGGAATTGCACTTTGGTGAGGCACCACCACTGTATTGCACTTTGGTGAGGCATCCGCACTGTATTGCAGCTCAGGATCTTGGAAAACTACAAATCCCAGGAGTAGAATAATAGAATCATAGAGTTGGAAGAGACCTCATGGGCCATCCAGTCCAACCCCATTCTGCCAAGAAGCAGGAATATTGCATTCAAATCACCCCTGACAGATAGCCATCCAGCCTCTATTTAAAAGCTTCCAAAGAAGGAGCCTTTAACTGCAGTGAACTCAATGCTATGGGATTATGGAATAGACCCTTTCTACATGGCCATATAATTCAGATTTCCAAAGCAGATAATCCACATTATCTGTTTTGAGCTGGATTATATGGGTCTACACTGTCATATAATCCACTTCAAAGCAGATAATGTGGATTTTATATGGTAGATGAGGTCTCAGATAAACCGCATAGCCTTCCATTCAGAAGATGTTTCCTTTTTCTCTTGGAACAAAGCCATAGGAGGCGTTTGCATCCTGCAGGCAGCTTTCATGCCTTTCAAAACGTAGCTAGAGGAGCCCCAGCCTTGCTCCAAGAGCCAAGAACACGCTTTGCAGCCATGCCAGGATGTGTAGACAAGCTGTTAACAATGATTGCTACACGGCACCTGGCACGAGGCTTCCCTGTGCCGAAAAGGGTGGAGACGACAGAAGGGCAGGTGGCACAAAGGCTCCAGAATGGCAATATATAGAGGTGGCGCTTGCCGTTTCCATGCCACCACCTGTCCCGGTTTCAGCAACATTGAGCACCATCTAAAGCGGAAAGAACAGGCATACGTTTTGGCCAGGTTCTGTCACCAACTCACCTGCATGTATCTACCCAAATTAATTCAACAGAAGGCCAAGGGCAAGGCTACAAAGGCAATCAAACCTGGACTGACTCTGAATTGAATTCTGGCCGTCTCCATGGTATTCTTTGGGTTTTCTTGAGCTTGAATCATAGAATCATAGAATCCTAGAGTTGGAAGAGACCTCCTGGGCCATCCAGTCCAACCCCATTCTGCCAAGAAGCAGGAATACTGCATTCAAATCACCCCTGACAGATGGCCATCCAGCCTCTGCTTAAAAGCTTCCAAAGAAGGAGCCTCCACCACACTCCGGGGCAGAGAGTTCCACTGCTGAACGGCTCTCACAGTCAGGAAGTTCTTCCTCATGTTCAGATGGAATCTCCTTTCTTGTAGTTTGAAGCCATTGTTCCGTGTCCTAGTCTCCAGGGAAGCAGAAAGGAAGTTTGCTCCCTCCTCCTCCCTGTGGCTTCCTCTCACATATTTATACATGGCTATCATATCCCCTCTCAGCCTTCTCTTCTTCAGGCTAAACATGCCCAGCTCCTCAAGCCGCTCCTCATGGGGCTTGTTCTCCTGACCCTTGATCATTTGAGTTGCCCTCCTCTGGACACATTCCAGCTTGTCAATATCTCTCTTGAATTGTGGTGCCCAGAATTGGACACAATATTCCAGGCGTGGTCTAACCAAGGCAGAATAGAGGATGGGGAGCATGACTTCCCTAGATCTAGACACTAGTGGACTCCACTTGATCCAAGCCAAAATCCCATTGGCTTTTTTTTTTTTTTTTTTTGCCGCCACATCACATTCCTGGCTCATGTTTAACTTGCTGTCCACAAGGACTCCAAGATCTTTTTCACATGCACTGCTCTCGAGCCAGGCATCCCCCATTCTGTATCTTTGAATCCATCTATAGCCTAGAATGAATGCAGTCTTGTTGCCACTGCACAATGCTATTGGTCATGGGAGTTGTAGTTTTACAAAGTCTTGAATTTTGTAAATCTTTCTTTCTTTCTTAGGTGATCCCTTGTTGTTCGAGTTAGATTGTCCCCCAAGTTTGGTGTCCTGGTGGTGGGTCTGTAGGTGACTGTGGAGCCCTCTTCTTGACCTGCATCTTCTCCCGCAGTGAGGACATTGGTTTCCAGACGGAAGGCGGTCCTGGTCGGGGTTGGCTTGCTTCTTGGCAGGGGGTTGGACTGGATGGCCCATGAGGTCTCTTCCAACTCTATGATTCTATGATTCTATGACGTGCCTTCCTCTTGGCACGCTTCTCCCTTTCGCCCTCCATTCGTGCCTCTTCAAATTCTGCAGCACTGCTGGTCACAGCTGACCTCCAGCTGGAGCGCTCAAGGGCCAGGGCTTCCCAGTTCTCAGTGTCTATGCCGGAGTTTTTAAGGTTAGCTTTGAGCCCACCTTTAAATCTCTTTTCCTGTCCTCCAACAATCCATTTTCCGTTCTTGAGTTCAGAGTAGAGCAACTGCTTTGGGAGACGGTGGTCAGGCATTCGGACAACATGGCAGGTCCAGCGGAGTTGATGGCGGAGGAGCATCACTTCAATGCTGGTGGTCTTTGCTTCTTCATTCACCACACTGACAATTGTCCACCTGTCTTCCCAAGAGATTTGTAGGATTTTTCAGAGGCAACGGTGATGGAATCGTTCCAGGAGTTGCATGTGACATCTGTGATAGTCCACGTCTCGCAGGCATATAGCAGGGTTAGGAGGACAATAGCTTTATAAACAAGCCTCTTGGTTTCCCTATGGATGTCCCGGTCCTCAAACACTCTGTGCCACCCAGAGGAAAAGTGTTCCTGCCATACATCAAGGGAACCACTGACCGCATAGGGAAGCTGATGAGGAAACACAACATACAAACAATCTACAAACCCACCAAGAAAATCCAACAAATGCTCCGTTCAGCAAAGGACAAGAGGGATCCTCTCACCTCTGCAGGAGTCTACCGTATACCATGCAGCTGTGGACAAGTCTACATAGGGACCACCCAACGCAGCGCCCAGACACGCATCAAGGAACATGAAAGGCACTGCAGACTACTTCAGCCACAGAAGTCAGCCATAGCAGAGCACCTGATGAACCAGCCTGGACACAGCATATTATTTGAGAACACAAAAATGCTGGACCACACCAACAACCACCATGTCAGACTACACAGAGAAGCCACTGAAATCCACAAGCATGTGGACAATTTCAACAGAAAGGAAGAGACCATGAAAATGAACAAAATCTGGCTACCAGTATTAAAAAACTCTAAAATTATAACAGCTAAACAACAGAGAGGAAGAAACCAGGCACAGATTAACACCTCCCAGCAACAGATTTTCCCAGGTTCAGGCAGGCCTTCAAATGCTAATGAAGGTGATTAGCTAAACATTCACACCTAATTGCAGCAGGGAAGAGCTCCTTGCCCCACCCCAGCCATTCCACAGATATATAAACCCATTGTCCTAATTCCAACAGACCTCTACCTCTGAAGATGCTTGCCATAGATGCAGGCGAAACGTCAGGAGAAATGCCTCTAGAACATGGCCATATAGCCCGAAAAAACCCACAAGAACTGAGTGATTCCGGCCATGAAAGCCTTCGACAATACTCTGTGCTTCATTCAGAAGAATGCTGCACTCGCAGAGCTCAGGCGGTGTTGTATTTCAGTGTCAATGTTGACTTTTGTGGAGAGGTGGCTGCCAAGGGAGCGGAAATGGTTCACATTTTCTAATGTTACACCATTAAGCTGTATTTCTGGCATTGGAGAGGGGTTTCTTCTTTATAGTTTGGGTTCCTCACTAGACAAATATAATTTATTTATTTAGCGTGTTAGGAGCAAACCAAACAGTTGTACTGCAATATAATAATTCAATAGGATTGAGCCATGCCTGTATTTGGTCTTTTGGTTTTTTTTTTTTGGTCGTGTCAGGAGCAACATGAGAAACTGCAAGTCGCTTCTGGTGTGAGAGAATTGGCCGTCTGCAAGGACGTTGCCCAGGGGATGCCCGGATGATTTGATGTTTTTATCATACTTGTGGGAGGCTTCTCTCATGTCCCCGCATGAGGAGCTGGAGCTGATAGAGGGAGCTCATCCGCCTCTTCCCGGATTCGAACCTGCGACCTGTCGGTCTTCAGTCCTGCCGGCACAGGGCTTTAACCCACTGCGCCACCGGGGGCTCCTGCCATGCCTGTTAACGTGATGTCAAGCTACATTAATTCTGCAGTATAGATGAACCTTAATCTACATTATTCCTGTTTTTATATTCTGTAGATTTTAAATGTCATTGTTTGAAATGCTACACTCTCACATTGAAGAGAGAGAGAGAGAGAGAGAGAAGCAGGATATTACAACAACCACAACAACAACACCACTACTTTTTATGCAACTGTGCCCCACCAGGAACATACATCTGCCCCCTTCTACACTGCCATATACGAGGGTTGAATGAAAAGTAATGCCTCCACCTTTGTAACTCCTCAATAGATGGCAGCCCTGGTATGTGGCAGGTACTGGCTTGCTCAGTAGACTCTCCTCTACAGTTCCATTTTGGTGGGAAGCCTTAGCATTGAACAGTTGTGTTGTTAAAGTGCGAAGTATGGAACCCTGCTAGGATGGTCAGTCAATGCGACTTAAGCAATGTGCAGTCTTTGAATTCTTGAGATCAGAAGGTGTCATCCCAAAGGAGATTCATCAGAGAATGCAAGCTGTTTATGGTGATTGTGTTGATGTGAGTACTGTGCATCGTTGGGTGAGTAAGTTTAAAGATGTTGAGGTGACACTTTCCGCTGTCAAGAATTCAATGACTGCACGTTGCTTAAGTCGCATTGACCGACCATCTGCACAGGGTAAAGGCATTACTTTTTATTCAACTCTCGTAAAATCCAGATTATCAGCTTTGAACTGGATTATCCGGCAGTGTAGACTTATATAATACACTTTAAAGCAGATAGCATGGATTATCTGCTCTGATAATCTGGATTATATGACACTGTAGAAGGGGCCTCAGCTGTCAAATGAGGCTGGATCTACACTGCCATATAGTGCAGTTTGAAATTGCATTGGATTGTCAATGTAGGCTCAAAAATGCAGATTAACTGAAATGCATTACGCGAGTCTGCACTAATAATATGATGCAGTTTCAAACTGCATCATAGAATCATAGAATCAAATAGTTGGAAGAGACCTCATGGGTCATCCAGTCCAACCCCATTCTGCCAAGAAGCAGGAATATTGCATTCAAATCACCCCTGACAGATGACCATCCAGCCTCTGTTTAAAAGCTTCCAAAGATGGAGCCTCCACCACACTCCAGGGCAGAGAGTTCCACTGCTGAACGGCTCTCACAGTCAGGAAGTTCTTCCTCATGTCCTTTCTTGTAATTTGAAGCCATTGTTCCTTGTCCTAATCTCCATGGAAGCAGAAAACAAGCTTGCTCCCTCCTCCTTGTGGCTTCCTCTCCCATATTTATACATGGCTATCATATCTCCTCTCATCCTTCACTTCTTCAGGCTAAACATGCCCAGTTCCTTAAGCCACTCCTCATAGGGCTTGTTCTCCAGACCCTTGATCATTTCAGTTGCCCCTTATGACAGTGTAAATCAGTGGTTCCCAACCTTTGGCCCTCCAGGTGTTTTGGATTTCAGTTCCCACAGTTCCTAACAACTAGTAAACTAGCTGGGATTTCTGGGAAAGCCCTGGGGACTTGAACACATTTAGAGCATAGTGCCTAGATCTAGGGAAGTAATGCTACCCCTCTATTCCGCTTTGGTTAGACCACACCTGGAATATTGTGTCCAATTCTGGGCACTACAGTTCAAGAGAGATATTGACAAGCTGGAATGTGTCCAGAGGAGGGCGACTCAAATGATCAAGGGTCTGGAGAACAAGCCCTATGAGGAGCGGCTTAAGGAGCTGGGCATGTTTAGCCTGAAGAAGAGAAGGCAGAGAGGAGATATTATAGCCATGTATAAATATGTGAGAGGAAGCCACAGGGAGGAGGAGGGAGCAAGCTTGTTTTCTGCTTTCTTGGAGACTAGGACGCAATGGAGCCATTGCTTCAAACTACAAGAGAGGAGATTCCATCTGAACATGAGGAAGAACTTCCTGACTGTGAGAGCCGTTCAGCAGTGGAACTCTCTGCCCCGGAGTGTGGTGGAGGCTCCTTCTTTGGAGGCTTTTAAACAGAGGCTGGATGCCCATCTGTCAAGGGTGCTTTGAATGCAATATTCCTGCTTCTTGGCAGAATGGGGTTGGACTGGATGGCCCATGAGGTCTCTTCCAACTCTAGGATTCTATGATTTTAAGTCCAAAATACCTGGAGGCCCAAAGGTTGGGAACCACTGGTGTAGATCCAGCCTGAGTTCCAGTTGTCCTCTAAACCCTGCAATGGAAGCAGTCAAAGTCCCTCTATTTCCCTCCTAAAGAAAGAAAGGAGGAAACTTGCAGAGGGAGGAAAATATAAAGCTTGCATGAAGTTTACAGCCTGGGACTGTTGGATCCTGCCAGCTCAGAGTAAAGGGGAAAAACATGTTTGCTCGAGCGATTTCTGGAGATAGAAAAAGGGGTGTTTTTCTGGAAACTCTGAGCAGCCTGGAAGGGCAACACAGTCCTATAGGGAAAATGGATATGGCACATTCTCCAACACGCAAGCAGAGCCATGTTCCACCCGGCTGACAATCTGCTTCTCATTAGTCGAATGAGACTCAAAACAGGGAAGAAGGGATGGATTCCGAATCCAGGCACGCAAAAACTGGGCTTTGTCGCTGGAGGAGACGTCGCTGTTTCAGTGTGCCAAAACTGCAGGACTGGAAATCTCCGTCTGGCACACATACAAACATAAGCATGAACTGGGCATTGGCTAGGAAATTGACTTCTATGGCTTACAATTCCCATGCCGGTGGTGAGTTTGTATGCCAGCAGGAACAGTGCATCCGCTTTGGTCTCTAGCCTGAACAACTGGAAAGATATGCATGGTCCTGAATGCATTTGGGGATGCATCTACACTGTGGAACAGTGTTTCTCAACCTGGGGGGATCGTGAGGGGGTGTCAGAGGAGACTCCAAAGACCATCAGAAAACACAGTATTTTCTCTTGGTTATGGGGGTTCTGTGTGGGAAGTTTGGTCCAATTCTATAGTTGGTGGGGTTCAGAATGCCCTTTGTTTGTAGGTGAACTATAAATCAAAGAGTTGGAAGAGACGTCCTGGGCCATCCAGTCCAACTCCATTCTGCCAAGAAGCAGGAATATTGCATTCAAATCACCCCTGACAGATGGCCATCCAGCCTCTGTTTAAAAGCTTCCAAAGAAGGAGCCTCCACCACACTCCGGGGCAGAGAGTTCCACTGCTGAACGGCTCTCACAGTCAGGAAGTTCTTCCTCATGTTCAGATGGAATCTCCTCTCTTGTAGTTTGAAGCCATTGTTCCATTGTGTCCTAGTCTGCAAGGAAGCAGAAAACAAGCTTGCTCCCTCCTCCCTGTGGCTTCCTCTCACATATTTATACATGGCTATCATATCTCCTCTCAGCCTTCTCTTCTTCAGGCTAAACATGCCCAGCTCCTTAAGCCACTCCTCGTAGGGCTTGTTCTCCAGACCCTTGATCATTTTAGTCGCCCTCCTCTGGGCACATTCCAGCTTGTCAATATCTCTCTTGAATTGTGGTGCCCAGAATTGGACACAATATTCCAGGTGTGGTTTAACCAAAGCGGAATAGAGCATGGGGAGCATGACTTCCCTAGATCTAGACACTATGCTCCTCTTGATGCAGGCCAAAATCCCATTGGCTTTTTTTGCCGCCACATCACATTGTTGGCTCATGTTTAACTTGTTGTCCACGAGGACTCCAAGATCTAGGTTCTTGTGGGTTTTTTCGGGCTATAGAGCCATGTTCTAGAGGCATTTCTCCTGATGTTTCGCCTGCATCTTTTCCTCTGGGTGGGTGGGTGTTCCTGCCATACATCAAGGGAACCACTGATCGCATAGGGAAGCTGATGAGGAAACACAACATACAAACAATCTACAAACCCACCAAGAAAATCCAACCAATGCTCCATTCAGCAAAGGACAAGAGGGATCCTCTCACCTCTGCAGGAGTCTCCCGTGTACCATGCAACTGAGGACAAGTCTACAGAGGGACCACCAAACGCAGCATTGCCCAAACACGCATCAAGGAACATGAAAGGCACTGCAGACTACTTCAACCAGAGAAGTCAGCCATAGCAGAGCACCTGAGGAACCAGCCTGGACACAGCATATTATTGGAGAACACAGAAATGCTGGACCACACCAACAACCACCATGTCAGACTACACAGAGAAGCCATTGAAATCCACAAGCATGTGGACAATTTCAACAGAAAGGAAGAGACCATGAAAATGAACAAAATCTGGCTACCAGTATTAAAAAACTCTAAAATTATAACAGCTAAACAACAGAGAGGAAAAAAACCAGGCACAGATTAACACCTCCCAGCAACAGATTTTCCCAGGCTCAGGCACTCCTTCAAATGCTAATGATCAGCTAAACATTTACACCTAACTGCAGCAGGGAAGAGCTCCTTGCCCCACCCCAGCCATTCCACAGATATATAAACCCATTTTTCCTACTTCCAACAGCCCTCACACCTCTGAGGATGCTTGCCATAGATGCAGGCGAAACATCAGGAGAAATGCCTCTAGAACATGGCTCTATAGCCCGAAAAAACCCACAAGAACCTAGTGATTCCAGCCATGAAAGCCTTCGACAATACATTACTCCAAGATCTTTTTCACACGTCCTGCTCTCGAGCCAGGCATCGTCCCCCATTCTGTCTCTGCATTTCGTTTTTCCTGCCAAAGTGGAGTCTCTTGCATTTGTCCCTGTTGAACTTCATTGTGTTAGTTTTGGCCCTTCATCTCTCTAATCTGTCAAGATTGTTTTGAATTCTGCTCCTGTCCTCTGGAGTATTGGCTCTCCCTCCCAATTTGGTGTCGTCTGCAAATATAGGGCAGCGTAGATGCAGCCTGAAATGGAAAAGATGCTATGAAGTCCTGGAAGCTGTAGTTTGGTGCACTTGCATTCCCAAGTGGACATAGAGTTATGCAGGAAAATAGATTCCACCTAAACATTGGAAGGAACTTCATATGGTCAGAACTGTTTCACAATGGAATAGGATGCTATTTTGGAGTCTAGTTGAATCTACTTCTCCGGAAGCTTTTAAGGAGATGGCTGTCAAGAGGGCTTGGGTTGTGTCTTCCTGCCTGGGTGGCTTTTGGGGTCTCCTCCAAGTCTATGATTCTATAAGTTCTTGCAGAGCTATGAGCTGATGTGTGAATCTCTAAGTGAGTGAGTGGGTGGGTGGCGTCTGCCTCTCCTCACCTCCCCTCCCCACGTCTTTGCTCCCATAAAGCAGAGAGTCATCCGAGCTCTTGCAGGGCGCCTCGGATGCCATCGTTGGCAGGAGAGCGGCTCTTCCCTCTGAAGTGCGGCCAATGTCTACTCAAGGCGCCTGATCGTGAGCTGGCGGCGTTGCTTTGCTCTGAAAGGCAGGAGGGGGTTGTAATATGTGAGAACAAATTCACACACCCAAAACTCTTCCAGGCCCCCAACACTATTATTTATTTTTACAATGCGCTGCAAAAACCAAGAGATGGGGAGGAAAAAGAACGAGAGCAGCAGCTGGGAAATGTCCCTGGTTCCTAATCTGTCCCCATCGGCTGTAAAAGTTTAATTACTTCTTGCTCATGATGGTCTTTTTGGCTTGCATCCCGGTGCATACACATCATTGGCTGCGGGTGCATCTACACCGTAAAATGAGTGCAGTTTGACATCACTTTAATCGCCATAGCTCGGTGCTAGAACTTCCTGATAGGCCTGGGTAACAACGGAAAAATTTGTTTCTAAAATCGATTCGTTTTTTGGGGGTTTTTGCGTTTCGTTATTTAAAATAATTACAAAATTTTCCTTTAAAAAAGTTCAATATTTACGAAATTTCGTAAATGTGAAAAAAATTACAAAACAATAACGAATCGATTTCCGAAACAATAACGAATCGATTCGTTAATGGCGGACGCGACCGCGCAATACGCTAAAAAACCTCCAAATGGGACAGGGGGAACTTCTGAAGCTTAATTAAACCAAAAACAACTATAAAAACCCTTAGAAAACCAAAAACAACTATAAAACTTGCCCCAGACATGCGGAAATAATAACGAAACGACCTCAAAACGATAACGAAACGAATACAATAACGAAATACAAAACATTTACGAAACAATTTAAAAATTCATTTTTTAAAAAAATTGCTCCAGACTGGTACATTATCGTTTTGTAATTGAAAAATTAACGAATTTTTTAACGAATTACGAATTAACGAAACTAAACCGCCCAGCCCTACTTCCTGACTGTGAGAGCCGTTCAGCAGTGGAACTCTCTGCCCCGGAGGGAGTGTGGTGGAGGCTCCTTCTTTGGAAGCTTTTAAACAGAGGCTGGATGGCCATCTGTCAGGGGTGATTTGAATGCAATATTCCTGCTTCTTGGCAGAATGGGGTTGGACTGGATGGCCCAGCAAAGCACTCCAGCAAAAAGCATGTGGGGAATGCGGAAGTACTTCATCAGTGTCGCAGATGGACGATGAAAGCGACAGCTCCCCTGGCGGCCAGAAAAAAGTTAAATAGCCTCTGTCTATGTCTGTATATTAGTAGCAACAGTCAGAACTGACCACGGAACAACAGACTGGTTCAAGATTGGGAAAGGCGTCCGGCAAGGCTGCATCCTCTCACCCAACCTTTTTAACTTGTATGCAGAACACATCATGCGAGGATGTGCGGGGCTTGAGGAATGCAAGGCTGGGGTGAAAATTGCTGGAAGAAACATTAACAACTCTATATATGCAGATGACACCACTCTGATGGCCGAAAGCGAGGAGGAGCTGAGGAGCCTTCTAATCAAGGTGAAAGAAGAAAGCGCAAAAGCCGGGTTGCAGCTAAACGTCAAAAAAACCAAGATTATGGCAACAAGAATGATTGACAACTGGAAAATAGAGGGAGAAACCGTGGAGGCCGTGACAGACTTTGTATTTCTAGGGGCAAAGATTACTGCAGATGCAGACTGTGGCCAGGAAATCAGAAGACGCTTCCTTCTTGGGAGAAGAGCAATGTCCAGTCTCGATAAAATAGTAAAGAGTAGAGACATCAGACTGACAACAAAGATCCATTGCCTAGTCCAAGCCATGGTATTCCCTGTAGTCACCTACGGATGTGAGAGCTGGACCTCAGGGAAGGCTGAGCGAAGGAAGGGAGATGCTTTTGAGCTGTGGTGTTGGAGGAAAGTGCTGAGAGTGCCTTGGACTGCGAGAAGATCCAACCAGTCCATCCTCCAGGAAATAAAGCCCGACTGCTCACTGGAGGGAAAGATACTAGAGACAAAGTTGAAGTCCTTTGGCCACATCATGAGGAGACAGGAAAGCCTAGAGAAGGGAATGATGCTGGGGAAAGTGGAAGGCAAAAGGAAGAGGGGCCGACCAAGGGCAAGATGGATGGATGGCATCCTTGAAGTGACTGGACTGACCTTGAGGGAGCTGGGGGTGGTAATGGCCGACAGGGAGCTCTGGCGTGGGCTGGTCCATGAGGTCACGAAGAGTCGGAGACGACTGAACGAATGAACAACAACAACATGTCTGTATATGTTGTATGTCAAAAATTGGCATTGAATGTTTGCCATATATGTGTACACTGTAATCCGCCCTGAGTCCCCTGCAGGGTGAGGAGAAGGGCGGAATAGAAAAGCTGCAAATAAATAAATAAATAAATAAATAGGACATGGGAGCAACTCCCGAAAGGCCCTTTGCAGTGTTTCCACTGGGAAAAGTGCTGAGTTTGGAAAATGTGCCTTTTTAAACACTGCAGAGATGATCAGGATCAGGCAAGGCGATTCTGCCAGCCCACTGTATTGATATTATTTCTGTTTTTCTGACTCACGCTCAAGCGCAAGGGACGTTGCCAAATCTCTCCGCCACATGTTTTGTTTGCTGAGAACACATTTGCTAAAAGCATCAAACCAACCCCCCCCCCCCCTGCATTCACTGGTGTAAGCAAGGCTTCCATCACATCCAAAGGTCAAGTGTTATTTATAGGAGAGCCCAAAATCAGAGGAAGCCTTCCCTCCTTGCATTGGGTGCACAGCGTAGTGTCATCAGTGAGTCCAGCATGTGCAACACTTTGGACATTTGCAATGCACCTAGGCTGCAGAATGAATGCACTTTATTCATTAATGCATGCTGGGAACCTTGTAAGTTATAGTTTTCCAAGGTCTTCGGGGTATTATTATTAACTAGCCATCTCCTGCCATATTTATTATTTATTTATTTATTTACTTTGCTTATATACCACTGTATCTCAAGCCCGAAGGCGACTCACGGCGGTTCACAAACAGTAAAAACAGTAGAAACAGCAGTGGTTCCATACAACATATAACAATTGACTTAACACATTATCCATAAATTACCAATAAGCAATTACAATGCACAATTATGACAAAAAACAACCGTACCCAATCTTCTCATCATCCAAGCGTAGTCCAGGTTCGTCGTCCATTGTTCCATTCCTATGTTCCATTACCAGATTGCACTAAATTACTCAAACGCCTGCACAAACATCCAGGTCTTCACCTTTTTGCGGAATACCATTAGAGATGGTGCTAGTCTAATGTCCGTAGGAAGGGCGTTTCACAGCCGAGGAGCCACCACCGAGAAGGCCCTATCTCTCGTCCCCGCCAGCCGAGCTTGAGAAGCAGGTGGGATCGAGAGCAGGGTCTCCCCGGAAGATCTCAAACTCCTCGTGGGTTCATAGGCAGAGATGCGGTCAGATAGGTAGCTAGGGCCGGAACCGTTTAGGGCTTTAAAGGCTTTAAAGGCCAACGCCCAGTAACTATAACTCCCATATGTTGCTATGGTCCAGTCTGGTGATCTGGAAAATAAAGTCATGAGAAAGTGTTGGTTTGTAATCTATGTAATGTCTTTCTGATTGTGGGTAAGCAGTATTTCTTGCTGTTTCTTTGTCAGTGTTGATGTGGAGAGTGTCCGGTTTGTCCACCCTGGAACATGCAACATATCATTGTCCTTCTTTAAGGATCCCTTTCAAATCTATGATGCTATATCTCGCTGTGTGTGAATCATATCTATCTATCTCTACGGCTGGATGGCTCTTTGTCAGGAGGGCTTTGATCACATTTTCTTGCCCTGGTGAAGGGAGTTGGACTAGATGGCCTTAAGTATTTTCTGTTGGCCATGCGGGTTTTGTGTGGGAACTTTGCCCCAATTCTGTCATTGGTGGGCTTCAGAATGCTCTTTGATTGTAGGTGAACTATAAATTCCAGTAACTATAACTCCTAAATGTCAAGGTCTATTTTCCGCAGACTCCACCAGTGTACACATTTGGGCATATGGAGTATTCGTGCCAAGTTTGGTCCAGATCCATCGTTGTTTGAGTCCACAGTGCTCTCTCGATGTAGGTGAACTACATCTCCCAAACTCAAGGTCAATGCCCACCAAACCCTTCCAGTATTTTCTGCTGGTCATGGGAGTCCTATGTGCCATGTTTGGTTCAATTCCATCATTGGTGAAATTCAGAATGCTCTTTGATTGTAGGTGGATTATAAATCCCAGCAACTACAACTCCCAAATAGACAAAATCAATATTTTTGACTTATGGTCACTTGTTGGGTTAGTAGTTGTCTGGTGGCCAAATTTGGCAGCAATTTGTCCAGTGCTTTTTGAGTTCTGTTAATCCTGCAAATGAACATTACATTTCTATTCATATAGAAGATTTGTTTTGCTAAAGAGTGTTAGGGCCTCACCAAACTACAGTTCCCAGGATTCCATAGGACCGAGCCTGTAGTGTCATCATAACAAAGCAAAGTGCTGGGGGATAAATCCAGTGTGTGATATTTGCAATGCACGTACATGGCAGAATGAATGAAGTTTATTAATTAATGCATGCTGGGAAACTTGGGAGTTACAGTTTTCCAAAGTCTTCAGGGTATTACTTTTTTTTTTTTTGGGCTAAAGAGTGCTAGGGCCTACCAAACTACAATTGCCAGGATTTCATCACACTAATTCAGTATATTAATGTGTGATGGGAACTTTGGGAGTTATAGTTTCCTAAGGTCTTCTGGGTATTACTTTGTTTTTGTTTGTTTTTTTTTTTTTTTGCTAAAGAGTGCTAGGGC